>NC_054080.1:74553248-75943248 GCF_017639655.2 Falco naumanni
GTTTATTGCACACAGCCCTTTCTACCAAGACGGAGACCCGAGAAGCGTATTGCCCTTTGAAGTGTGGACTGTGTGGCCAATTGCCCATTTGCTGGTTTATGGCTAAATCTGCTTAGTATGGTACTTTCATCTTTCCAGTGGCAGAGGGCTCTGCAGAGGGGAGAGAGCAGACAGGCTTCTGGATGAACCCCCAAACGTGCACTGGGAACAGGACAAACCAGGGAGGTGGGGTGTGGGTAGGAGGGAGGGCATGGGGTGAAGCAGGGGCTGGGCTCAGTGAGATGCAGCTTTCAACAGAAGTGGGATGCTTGGCAGGACTGTGAGAGCCACAGGCTTTGCAGTGAAAAGCGCTGAGCAGAACTATTGTGGAGTGAGTTTCTGTTCCTTTTCAGTAGGAATAGTACAACCTAGTCATCATTTTTGCTTATCCTGCTAATATTTTCAACTCTCATTTGAAAATGTTATCTGCAGTGGTTAGATCATGGTATTTGGAAAAACAAGTTTCTTGACTGTGCATTTCCTGCTAAGACATTAAAGTCTGTGGAAGAATGCCCACTAACATCAACATGCTTTGGACTAGGGCCATAGTCCACTTCCAGGCAGAAATAAGCACTGCATATTTTTTCTATCAAAAGCAATTATTTTACAGATGAACTGTAATAAACTGGCTGAGACGTTTACCTTTGTAATGCCACATAGGAAAAAAACATCCATGGACTTGAATCACAGTCATGTTTAAATTTTCTTATATAAAACAGTAACATACTTTTAAAGCATATCTTATAAAATATCTTTTCTTATGCTAAAGCATTTTGCACCAGCCTCACATTTGCAAACAAGCCTAAAGAAATTCAAGCAAATGGAATGGATTAAGATAGACTTTTTTCAAGGAATTGTGTTGCAAATGTTCTTAAAATAACATCTTTCTTTCCTCAAAAAGTTGATCGGTGTGCTGTGATATCATTGTGGAGTCATGACTTTGAGAAACAAACTTATTTATATTAATGAAAAATATTTCAGTTGAAAATGCTGTCAAAACAATCTCCAGGAAAGTCATTGTTGTGGACTTGAAAGAATGCTACTTCACATGTGTTTAATTATTGGGGGAAAAAAATGAATCTTGCCTTGCATCACAAAAATCAATCTGCAATAACAGGAAATCCTGAGCCATTTATGTAGAGGTTCCTCTTTCATTGTAACTGGCAATTGGTTCCAGCTTCTAAAACCTGTCTAATTCTCAACAGCTACAATAATACTACCTCAGCCGGACTGTACGCAGCAGTGCTGTGATCATGAGTCTGATTTAAAGTTGTAAATAATAAAAAAAAAATAATCCAAAACACCAACAATGGAAATGACTTGTCAGTACGCAGTGATACTCTGTTACTCTTTGGTCATGAACACAGGGGTCAGTAAAAATAGGAAAATGCCCAAATCCAAGAGCAAGGGGCTGATCATTATCCTTCCTTCATCAGCCTGTGCATACCTGCTCTTACATGAGTTAAGGAAATAAAAAGTCAGGTCTCGATTGCAGTTATTTAGACCACAGAATCACGGAATCGGTTAGGTTGGAAAAAAACTTTGAGATCATCAGGTCCAACCATTAACCCAGCACTGCCAGGTCCATCACTAATCCCACATCGATGTGTTTTTGAAACACTCCAGGGACGATGATTCCACCACCTCCCAGGCAGCCTGTCCCAGTGCTCCACCACCCTGTCAGTGACAACGTTTTTCCCGATACCCAACCTAAACCTCCCCGGCACAGACTGAGGCCGTCTCCTCTTGCCCTGTCACTTGTCACCTGGGAGAAGAGACCGACCCCCCTGCCTACACCCTCCTGTCAGGCAGCTGCAGGGAGCCACAAGGTGCCCCCGAGCCTCCTCCTCTCCAGGCTGACCCCCCCAGTTCCCCCAGCCGCTCCCCACCAGCCTTGTGCCCCAGCCCCGGCACCAGCCCCCTGCCCGTCTCTGGACACGCTGCAGCCCCTCTGCGTCCCCCTGGCAGTGAGGGGCCCAACCTGAACACAGGAGTCGAGGGGCGGCCTCGCCAGTGCCCAGGGCAGGGGGACAGCACTGCCCTGGCCCTGCTGGCCACGCTGTTCCCGGCACCAGCCAGGATGCTGCTGGCCTCCTTGGCCACCTGGGCACACGGGGGGCTCATGCCCAGCCGGCTGCCCACCAGCCCCCCCAGGCCCTTTCCCCCCAGGCGGTTCCCAGCCCCCTGCCCCCAGCCCGCAGCACTGCGGGGGCTGGTGTGACCCAGGGGTGGGACCCGGCACTGAGCCTGGTTGAACCTCACACAACTGGCCTGGGCCCATCGCTCCAGCCTGCAGTCAAGGGACTACACAGCAGCTGCTGCTTTGCAAGGGTCACAGACAGGGATTTAAACCAAGGCTGTGCAGGGTCTTGCTGCTACTGAGTAGCATCAGCTCCCTCATCAGTGCAGGCCACCGGTGTCTATATGACACCTCATTTGATACTAATATGTGCAGTGCCTATATGACACCGTTATTGTCATCTCTGCAAATCATTTAACTAGGAAGTTATTTCACCAGCTGTCCTGTAGTGCTCAATGTTTCTCCCACATATAATGGAACTGGTCTAACGTTGCTACATGTATCTTGACACAGATGTTTTCGGTCTCATCAGTGGATATAACTACGTATTTTTCACATTCTGCTTTCTGTTTCAGTTCCTTGGGTTTCACTTTCTGATCAGTTCTCTATAACGTGGATTTTTATCCTCCCCTAATCCATTTTCCCATCTGTCACACACACACTTACAGATAGAGTGCTTGTATAAAAAATACCCACAAAACTACATTACTGGAATCTTGTCATAGGGTAAAGTTTGCACAGGGAGCCAGACCTCTCAAAAAGGACAGTCGGTTGTTGCCGAGGCAGTGACAGGACACACCATTGCAGGGATCCTTGCAGTGGCTTTTCAGTGGGATGAGGTAAGCCTCCCCAAACTGCTGTGCTGCTCCGTTCATGCATTCTGCTCGCCCCGCTCCACTGCAGGTATGATCCATTGCTACCAGTTATCTTAAAACTACATACAAAACATCTCCTGCCTGTCTTAAGAATATACAAAAGACTCTCCTTCATCACAATTTCTGCATCTGCAAGAGCAATTTCTACTAGCCATTTGAAGTATCTTTCCTACATTCAGCTTTGACTGCATTGGGGAGCCTCTGGGATGACCAGATTCTCCACCCTGGTATTAATTAGCACCCTGAAGCATACAAGTAGGGTCTATCAGCTGGCCTGTGCACACTGGGGACAGCCGGGACAGCCTGGGGCAATCTGGGCTGCCCGAAATCCCTGCCTGGAGCCTTTCTGCAGCAGATTCAAGTGCTGTGCTGTGAAGCCAGCCAGGAGGTGGATCAGTCCCCAGGTCTCTCTCTGCGCTCTTGCCCCACCATGCAGAAACACACTGGGGAGATCCTGGACCACCCACAAAATTAACAGCTAAGCATCGTTGGTATGCACGCAGGCACAGCCCTGATGCTCAGCTGCACCACTACTGCGACTGTAAGGCAAGCTTGAATTTTATCCTTATATCACAATTATAGCTTAAATCCCATAGATCTTACCAGGTCCTTTGCTACTTCTGGATTGAAAAGCAAGTGGCTGCTCTCTTCCAGATCCAAGGCAGAGGTCTACTTTATCGCTGCTTGTTTGCTACTTGGTAATTAGAAGAGCAAGCAAGGTAAGCAGCAGGCTCCTTCTGTCACACCCATTGGTACCTAGATGGGCTCCAGAAGAGGATCATCTCTTACTACTTTATTTTGAGATTAATTATGAAAGATTTACAAACAGTGAGCCGTGTCTGCACTGTTGAGAGCTTTTCCACAGCCTGTAAAGTTAGTGCTCTGTATCAGCTGCCATTTAGCTGATCTTGAAGGATCATTTTCCAGGCTGACATGACGCACATAAAATTTATCTTTCCTTTGCCTGACCCGGTTCCTCAAACTCAGTGTTTGCTATTAATTTCCTCTGATAATCTTTGTACTGTGTATTTAGAGAAGAATATGATTGTCTCTTCACGCATGTGGAAGCATTCTCCTTTTGTAGGGATTTTATGAGGAGTAGTATTCTGCGTACAGGGGACATCTTCTCTTCCTACACCTTTCCAAGGAGTTCATAGGCCACTGTTCAAACACTGTCCTACAGCTTCAGCATCAGAAACCACCGCATCTGCAGGCAGGCCAGACTAAGATAATCCTCAGCCTGGATTTCTGCCATGGCTGGGCCACTCACAGCGATAACAGTGCTGATCAGAAGTATGGAGCAGTTTTCAGATGGGAAGGGATTGAACAGCTTGAGGATTTATTTTGGAAAAGAAACAACAGAGGAGTAATAGTGGTCTCTGAAGTCAGGAGGGAATAGTGTGCTGCTTTTCATAATGCAAAATCTAGGTGCATTTTGTTAGATGTCTAATAGAATTATCAGGTGGTAGGTTCATGGATGATCAAGTATACATGGCTTCAGAAGAAAATTTAATTCAGGGAAGAAACATCCATCCTGAGGTCCAGGGCATCTTGAACATAGAGACGCCAGCTCTGCCCTGCCTGCTTTGCTACTTCTATGACTGATGACTGAGGAAAAGAGAGCTTTTGGGACCCAAATTCTGCCTTTTCAAGTAGTGGGTAAAACCACTGCCATGTAGACTGGAGGCTATGGTTTATTAATAATAGAAGAAAACAGTATAGTGATCGTGACTGCAGGACACCAAGCCCTGTCCCTCCTCAGGGCTGGCTGGGGACTTGTTACAGGATTTGGGGCACTTGGGACTTCTGCTTTTTCGCGGGGGTGTGTGGGGGGGGGGGGGGTGGGTGCACGAAGACAACCCCCCTCCCAATATCAGCTAGGTATTTTGTTATTGTCTTACTCAGAAAAGAGGTTGTCCAACATCTGATCAAACCACTGACTGGTGTGGTTTGAAGAGTTACACTACAGCTATAACAAGATCACAGCAGGGCTTGCCAGATGTCTTTATTCATTATTAAGTTACAGAGCCCCTTTTCTAGTATCCAGATTCTTTGCTTGGTTTATTTCCGTTGTGAGTCACTGCCCTCTGTTCGGAGAGCGAATGCACGCTGCCCTGCAGTGTGCTCGGAGCTAGACGTGGTTAGCTGTACAGTGATGGTGGGATGGCTTGCTGCTGAACTGCACCAGCAGCTGGTGGCACTGAGCTGCTGAATGCCTTTTTAATGCAAATATGCTCATAGGACTACTTAATTTCACATTTCAAATTGAACACATGGTATCTATCCATACTACATAGCATGTCCAAAAGCATGGGGTGGCCTGACCTATTGCCATATGAACTTACCAAAATTAAATTTTTGTTTCATAAACAAGATTGCAAGCTGGGTTGATGTTTTCAGTGCTGTCAATTTATCTGGTTGATGTCCACTATGAGTAACGTTTTTTGGTGATTCACTGTTGCTTGATGCACTGATGCATTGTTCTGCCACGTCTGAAAATCAAACCATAAGTGGGACCGTGGAGAAAAATGGGTAACTGCGGTGCACAAATGAAGCATTGCTAGGTCAAAAATAACCCATGGAAACAGGACACTGTCATTTACAGCGTATGTAAAAGTAAAGCATAGCAAACTGGCCAGATTGGTGCTGGAGAATGCACGGATGGTTTCTCTGCTGAAATCAGTAGGCGTTCTCATGGATAATTACAGGCGCTGCAAGTAGCAGGAAAACAGAATTAAATGGGTAGTTTGTAGAAAACAAACGCTCACTCTATTCAGGTTATCCTTGCAAATGAAGAATACCCATTTCCAAATGGAAAGATTTGACAACCAAGCATAAATTAATCTCTTAGCCATTGCCAGCAAAGTTACCTGAGGTATTTGGGAGCACTATGAGCCTGGCTGTGGTTGGTAGCAGTTGCACGTTCTCAGTGTTTTGGAGAGCAAGACTTGACATTCATCCTTTTGGGAGCAAACCCAAGGGATTTGGGGTTGGTTGTGCACCAAAAGTCAGGAGCAGAAACTAATTATACCAAAGAGTTCACAAACAAATGTGTTGGAAAACAGGAAATAGCAATACTTGGGGCATGTTTTCCCCTGATTTAAGATATAAAATAAGAATTTAAAAATATTTTGTTCCCCAAAGCATTTCTGTGTAAGAAACTTGGAATGCTTTTCAAATTACCTGGGATTTTTTCTGTTGAAAATGTCGTAAGAAATGACACAGTCATAAAAAACACTTGAATTATGATTAATCAGCATTTTCCAGTGCCAGATGGGTCTGCTTGAAGTTTTTGACCTGGCCTGTTCAGGTCAGAGACAAGCCACTTAGCAGGGAGCTCCTGAGAGGTAGTTCAAAATCTGGGATTTCATTTTCAAATCCTGTAATTTGCGTGTGATGATGTGAAGGCAGATTTCATCTGATGAGCCATTCACAATTAATCACTGAACCATTTCAATAGACACACACATACATAGATACATTTGTATGACACGAGAACCAGATTACTTTAAAAATCAATAGCGCTGAGTTAATTTGTTTCATAATATAACGCAGCATAAATTCTTGCTTCTTTGTGGAGTACAATTACAGCAAATACTTCAAGCAACCCCATCCTCTCAGTTACTGAATGTGAGCCCTCCCATGACATGGGTGAGTGCACAGCGGTCATATTGTGGGGAACAACTGTGTTGGGATCAAGGAAGAGATTAATATGACGGTGAAGGGAGGCTTTGCAAGATGGTAGGAGAGGCTAGTTTGGAATAAAACAAGTTGCATAGCATCACTGTTAACCAGTCGGGGCAGGAGCCCCCAAACACACCCTGCCTGCCCTACGCAGTGTATTCCACGATCTCAGCATCAACAAAGCGCTATTAATAATTTTCCTGGGAGCCTGGAACACACCATTGTTCTACATAATGAAAGGAAAAGTAAATAAAATAACTCTTATTGTAGCTATTTTAAAGTGCTTAATCTGTGGAATGCTGCTTTTTAAAAATACTCTGGTTTGGGTTTCTCCCCCAGTGTGGACTGACTCCAGCACTTTTATAGTCAGTGCTGTTCAATCAAAAATCTGGTATTGATAATATAGAGGCATTAGGGGTAACCCCTTCCCTGCTGTAATTCCACTGGTAATAATTCAATTATGTCAAGGATAACTGTAGAATTTAACTTTCTGTTTTAATTGTTGCACAGCAAATGAGGCATTAATCAGTCCTGGAACACCCTGCTAGCTTGAGAGCTTTCAGAGTGTGTGTAAGGGTTTTGTACCCCCTTTTTAGTGATAGTACATGTTTGGAAGCAGTTGTGGCTCTGACACTTGTGCCGAGAGCTCTTCAGATGACACAGGGAGAGATATTAAAAATGCACCCCACTGTTTTTGAAAACAAAGATCATACGTGGCATCATTGGCCTGTATCACACTTCTTAGTGTTTGAGGTATATATGAAACTCTGGATGGATGGCAGCTACAGCAGGGCGAGAAAGTAGCATTTTTGGCAACCGCCAACATGATTGAAACAGTCTGTGTGTTCACCAGAAGTCCAATCCTTTTTTATTTACTATTTTTCCTCTGTTATTTATAAAACATCACAGCAACATAAATATCCTACATTAAAAGCTCATTGCATCCTGTTTAAAATAGTTGTTTTGTTGTGTACAAGTCGTATTTCCTGGATACTTAAACCTGAATTTGTCAGCCAACTTTTCCCAGGGCTTATAGGAAGATTTATGCAGATGAACGTAGATTAATGTACATGCACGTCTCTTAAGCGCCTGTAGTGCTTGAGCCTAGACAGTAAAGTACCTTTGCCGGTGAATTCCGCAGGGATGCTGCTGTATGGGACTTCTGATTGACATTGCTGAATTTTACAAAATCGAAGTAACTCTGTCATGAATGGTGCAAGAAAGCTGCCGTGGAGCATGTGATATTAAATGGATTACCAAAGCGCCTTCCTGCTGGCTGTGGTGCTCGCCTGCCTACCTCCTGGAAACAAGCACGAGAACATTTTTTTGCAAGGGGAAAAGAACAGTGTGTTTTCAGAGAAGTATCATAATTTGTCCCCTAAGGGTTCATTGAAGAATATTCTTTAGAGCAATTATTTTTCGTTGGGATAAGAAAGCCTGTAGGATTTTAGATGTTGTGTGGGTTCTGGAAATGTCCCAGCTAGTGAACAAACTTTCTTTTCTCTTTGTGGTAAAGCTTATTCACAGCGAAGAATTCAGCCTGACAAGAAGTTCAGATCTGGCTTCCATTTTAATAGCCTTCCTCCTCCTCCTCCCCTCCACTCTCCTCCAGCAGACTTTTATGTTTCTTGCAAAGGTTTTCATTTTACCACAAGCGGAATTCCAAGATGCAGTAACATTGTTCCCTTTATTGGGCTGGTTTTAGCTGTCGCTTAGTTGGTAATGCATGCTGGCACTCCCAGTCCATGCCGTGACTCACCTTGGAAGAATGCCCCGAGTGCAGCTTTACCCCAAGCAGGCAGTGGCTTTCCAGCCTCACCAGGGCAATGCAAGGTGTATTTTTGTGTCTTTCATCCCCTCTACTGCCAGCATTCTGCAGCTTCTCTGTGGCTTGGGGGTCACCTGGAATATCGATACTTTGGCCTTGATTGATAAAGGACAACAGGAGAAAAATACCTCCAGCACTAGAGGGACACCTAACCCTTTGGATCAGAAACTAAGATAATAATAAAGAGGACTGGAGACGGCTTTCATGTTGCATTTACACGGTAGTGATCCAAACCAAGCTGAAGCGGGCAGGCTGGCAGTGCTGGGAATGCCGAGCACCCCGAGGGTGGGTGGCTGCCCCTGCCTTCCTGCCAGCCCAGGGCTCCCCTTTGCTCTTCCTCAGCAAAGCAGCTGTCGGCTGCCTCCTTCGTTACACAAACACACGATCTCACTGGCGTGTCATCCTCAATTACAGCCGTGCAGCTGACAGTTTGCATTCATTAATCATCACTGGGGAGGAATGCTGGAGCGGGAGTTGTTGTGCTGTTCCCTCTCTCGTGTCTTTGCTGATACAAGGTCTTCTCACGTTCTGGTATTAAAAACATGATCCCTCTTTATCACTGTCTGCAGACAGGGTACAGCTGCGGCCAGCAGCGCCAGCCATCCAGAGGTGCAAACAGCCTCAGACTTTCACTCAGCCCCACTGCACATTTGTGGGTGCAGGGGACAGCCCCACGAGTGGTTCCACAGGTGGAGCCATGTGTCCTGCCCAGGGCAGTCACGGGTGTCACAGGCAGTGGGACAGGCGAGAGGAAAGCCGAGATGAAGGCTTCAAAGAGAAAAGCGGAGGGTGTTGACACTCCGTGTGTCTCAGAGCATTTGCAATGAAGACACACGTTTGTGTGACTTAATAAAAACAAGCAGAGGGTGAACTCTGCACGGGCCCCCAAAGACGGCTGAGCACCAGCACGTCCCTTCCATGCCATCAGGGCTGGAGACACTCAGCTCCCTGCGAGATCAGGCCCTCCAGTTAGTAAACACACAGAGTAAGGCTTGGGGTTTTTTTCCCCCCTCTAGTGTTTTTACTGCCAAAACCAAACTTTATGTCTAACAGATGTAGCCAGTCTGCAAACTCAGAGTGCCTGCTCATCTCCCAGGCTTGACCTTCGCATGTAGAAAATGGCAGGGAATTCATACTAGCTATTTTAGCCATCTCTGACAGTTTGATTGATTTTTAAGTGCTGCAAAACATGTTTTGCATTTAAAAGAGAGTTCATTAGAATCGCGGGATTCGCTCGGCATTGCGACGATGTGTTTAAAAAGAAAACTAAAGAGAAACCTAAAAGTATAGCTGGCTTTCTGGCTCTGCCAAAGATTCAAGTATGAAATTAAATAATATTCTAACACAGAGACAATTGGTAGGCTTCAAAGCAGGACCTTATTTAAATTCACTTTGGGGTAGTGACTGTTTTATTGAGCTTTTAAAGCAAAAAGAAAAACTTAGTCAGCTGTTGCCTTGCAGAACACTCTACCAACATCAGAAATTACTTCCCATGGCTTATGGGTCCTGTATATTCAACAGCATGAAAAGAAAGGAGATGGAGAGCAATGCCTGTCTGTCCTCTACATGCAAGTTATGAGGAAGAGAGGGAGGAAGAGGCACCCCTTTACCCTCCACAGTGCCCCAGGAGGTACTTGGCACCACTGGTCCCACACATGATGGTGGCACAAGAAAGCCCTTTTTGGAGATGGGGTGTGGATGAGGCTATGCTAGGACACCTCTGCCCACAGCCAGCACCCAAGGAGGGGTGTCTGCCCTGGGGAGAAGACTGGGTGGAACATTATATCCTCTCTTATCATCACCCTCAGTATCCCCCCTCTTCCTTGGCCCTCTCCTTCCCCTTCCCTCCTCTTGAGGACAAGATTGAGAAGTTTTTATCTGTACGACCCTTTGCTACTGGGAATGATGGAGGAGGACACGCAGAAATGAAGCAAGAGCTGCAGAAAGGGAAGGCTGGGGAGAGGTGGAGCTCACCTTCCACCTCTTTGTGGTGCAGCAAAACTTTTTCTAGCCCTTTTCTCAGGTGATGTCTGGCTGAGGACCTTGGTTTGCATTCACAGTAGTAGTAGGCACTCGCAGCTGCACCCAGAATCAGTGGGAACCAGGCTTCAAACAAACACAGAATGATGCAAAACCTCTGAAACTCAGCCTCTTGTGATCACAAGTTGCTCCACAGTAAATGGAGATTTTTATTTTTTTTTATCTTAATCTCCCTCTGTTTCAACTCCCTACCTGGCAAAGAAAGGAGGAAACTGTTCATTAACTTCACAGAAACTGCCTATTTTTGTGTGTATCTAGAAGGATGTGTACCTAGCTCACTACAGATTAGCTATGTAAAAAGAAAATCCTAGTCATTAGAAAGCAGCTCTTGGACAACTCCATCTTTCATTTCCCACTGGTAAAATCCTGATTCTGGTTGGGTAGTCATGTTTTGTCTCTGTGCTCAATGCAGTGAGTTTAATCCTGTAATCTTTCCTCTTGGCTTCAGTTGCTGATCTCCAATCCGAATCCTATAAAATGCTTTTTGGAAATGTAGGCATGTTGCTGGAAATGAATGCATGCTAGTAAATTTTATTTATCTCTCATAGCAGTAATACTTTTAAAAAATACTCTGTAGCACAGATAAGGATGTGATGCACATGAATCTGTCCTTAGCTGACATGTGGTTTCGAAGTGTTTTCTTAGCCCATCAGCAGGATCACTTCCAGTGTTCCCTTTGCATCTCTTTGTGCTTGTATTAGTCAATAATTTATTGCAAAAGGTGAAGTGTCTTTTCAAAAAACACAAACCCACAGATTTCCAGTCAAATGCTACAGAGAAGTCTATAAATACCATGCAGATCATATAACTGAAAAAGTGTATGGATCATTTGAGCTCAGTGAACACATAGTCTGGTCGCTTATGGGGTCTTTCTCACCCATCCACTGTCCTGGACAGGCTGATTTTTTGGCGGCTCTTCCCACGTCCTCTCTGAAGCTGTTTTTGTCACGTAGCTCTAGCAGTGAGGCAGCTGCCTGCCCGAGTACCCAGTGGTGACCGGCAGCACTCTTACCTCCCGCTTTCCTTCTGCAAGTCAATCCTGTCTTGTTTATCCTGACCCTGTCTGAGCTTTAATTTCGTATCACAGGGTCGATAGCACGATCTTGCAAAACATTTTCAATGCTGAGAAAAAAACATCGATGCTCCTCTCCCGGCCATGTGCGGCACTCTCAGTGTGCGTCGCATTGCAGTGCGGATGTTACCGTCCCTCCTGCAAGCTGTTAGGGTATCTAAAGATGCCCTACGCCCTTGAAAGAAGAGAAATAATAATCACCACCGGGAATTAGAAATGTGCTAGTCATGGCACAGCTGCTACCTGCGGGGTTAGCATTTTTTATCTGTTTTTTCATCTGCATGAAGGACAGCCTCAGAGCAGCCCTGTTTTCTTTGGCTGCCATGCTATCATGGGGCTGTGCTTGTCGCCAGTGTTCTCCCACGATCCAGCCTTGTTCATGTTGTGAGTCCAATGATTTTGTTAAGTGGTTCTCCACCACTGATATTTATGTGGGGCAGAGTATGCTCAGGAGAGGCTTGCCGAGATTTATATCCTGTCATGTAAAGCATGTTTTTGGAAATAATGGCATAATTGACTAAGAAAACAACTCCCTTTTGCAACAAGCCAGCCCGTTGTGATGGTTAGCACAGTAACCAGCGGCCACTGGTGAAATTTTAGCTCTTGAAAAAAGACTGCTGTATTTATGATGTAGGGAAAGCTTGCCATGTGCCTCCTTTAAATTAGCAGGAGTATGCTGGGGCACAACCAGCACACAGCTAGAGAGTGGTGTCAGTACAGCCATTAGCTCCTCCAAGGTTTGAATGATTTGCTTTTGGGTGATGATTTAAGGATTATTCCTTTATTTTGCTTTCTGAGTGCGATGCTGCTAAAAATACCAGCAGTTTTCTTGGAATTTCCAGCATGTTGTGTTCTCAAGTGAAAGCTGAAAGCTGCAAATTATTTGGGAAAAACAGCAGGGGCTTGGGTAGCTGAGCTGACTGGGGTCTGGCGTTGGGCAAGCACTGACTGCAGAGGTTTTTCAGGCGCCTTAATGTAAGCATTTGCCACACAAAGTGCTGGTCGAGAGTGCTGTGAACTGAAGGCGCCACTGCCTCTGTCTCCATTGCACTGCTCAGCAGTGTGCGGTTACAGTCTTGCTGTGCTGTTTTGTTTCCCCAAGTACCAAGACTGGTGACCGTGGGTGTCAGGAGGGGATGGTTATGTTTGAGGGCTAAGACTTCATGCAAGCACCTGCTTTTTTTGCATGCAATGATCTGGAGTATGGGAGCTCCCTGCTGATGTGAGTGCTTTGCAGTGAGCCTCTTCATCATGCCTACCTTGTGAAAACCCATGAGAATTGTGTTGCAGGGCTGTGCAGTAGGATGCTTTACCATGGGAGTACAAGAGTCTCTTGTCTCATGAGTTTTCTTAAGGAGAACAAGGACTTGCCTGTTTTCTTACACATTTATCTATGCCACTGACTTAATGGCCTGTGTTAGCACACACTGCTGCCTCCTTTTGAAAGCTAACTGTCTAACCAGTACTTTGGTTTTGGTCTTGGTACTTTGATGCTGTCTCTTATTCCCTGTTGACATTATGCAGTGCTAGCAAAGACAATTTCCCATAATTTTTTTCAGTTGCATTGCCATCACTGGCTGGTTTTTAGACTTTCTGCCAGCCCCACATTTCCATGGGTGCCATGCCAGAGGTGAATGATGTTTTGGAGGATGCCAGCCCTGGCGTTGATTCACATTGCAGAGGCCAGAATGGATGTTCACAAGCCCCTAGGTGATACCTACTTGCTAAAGCTCTAAAGTCCTCTAAAGGTGCTACATTAAAAGCCCTGGTATAAAGGCTTGTTGCCTGTAGAAGTGCCAGATCCTGCATCTGTCTGTCCATGAGCACATACACAGGCTTATACTGGCCCACTGTAAGCTCCATCTTGCACACTCATTCTCAGCAAATCCAAACCTAGTCCGTCGTTCAGCTGGAGTGAAGCACAATTGAAGTCCAGTCTTTGCATGGAACATCTGCTGGCAAAACAAGTACTGCAACAGCTTCCTAAATTCATATTTGCTTTCTACCTATAGGCTGAATTCTGGAAAGCAGTGAATCACATTGCACATTTCCTGTTGATGATGAAACAGTAGAAGCCGGCTGGTTTGCAAATGTTCACTTCAAGGTTTTATTCCAGGAAAATCATTTGGGTTGTTCTGTAAACTAACTGAGCTGATCCATAGCCTTTTGTCCAGCTGTGCCAGGGACATATAACTCAATAAGGGGGGGCCTTTTCCCTTCCCCACACTTCAGAGCACTCTCCAGGTCACGTATGATCCAGGAATGCAGTTGTAATCCTCATTTGGTTAGAGGAGACCATTTAGCTTGTCGGGTGACATCGGAATTACTGCTTCTTTCACAGGAGAGAGATTACGGCCATGTGGTTTTCCTTTCAGATTTGGGTCTTGGTTTCCATTTACAAGCACTTCTTGTAAACAGAGTCTCTCTGCTTCATTTTTGCTAAAAGGCTTCTTGTCATAACACCCGGGGTGCTGCTTTATCTTGCCTTCAGACTAGCCCAGGTAGCTGGGCAGGCTGAGAGCAAGCTGCTCGTGCTCAACGTTCCCGTGTGCAGCAAGAGCTTTGAAGTAAAGCCGAGAAGAACGTGCAGCCTTGGGCCACCACTGTCCACCTGACAGTAATTTCTAAGAGGCTAAGATAGCATGGTGGTGGGTGACTTAGTACAAGCTTAGACAAAATGCTGGCAGATGGCAGCACAAGGGCAGCACTGGGGAGGATTTCTGCTGTGCCCACCTCCCACTTGCAGCCTGTGGTGCTCACCCAGAGCCCATCCTCATGAATTTGTCTGAGTCCTGTGTGAATCTCCTTAATCCTCTAGCCTCCACCTCACCCCAAATATTGCAGTTTAGTGTTGCATGAAAAAGTACTTGTTATCTGGTTTATTTAAGTCTGCTGCCTCATCATTTCCTTGGGTTCTCTCTGGATTTTATGAAGTGTGACACAGCACAGCATTGCCCCTTGTCTGCCTCCTCCCCACCATTCCTGAGTTTCAGCCCTTTGTTCCACCTCCCTCTCACTGTCCCTTTTTTCTTTCCAATGAAAAGATCTTGCCTTATTTAGAAGTTTCCCTTGCAGTGCTGTTCCATGCTTTTGAACATTCCTGTCCATTTTCTCCAGACCTTTTACATCTGAAGATCCTTCCTCAGAGTGTGCACGTAGGGATGTCCGCTGGCAAGCTCTTTAGGAGCTGGGGATGCAATTCACTTTAGGTCTACAGTTGCCTTCAAGGGTTTTGCCCAGAGCTGTAGAACCTGGGAGCCCCTTTCACCTGCCCACAATCTGGTGAGTTACAGATGGTGAAGCCCATAATGAGTTTGGTGGCTGCAGCAGTGGGAGGGCTGCTGGAGTCTGGGGTTCCCAGGTGATGCTGGGTGCTGGGCATGCCGCAGCATTCAACCAAGGAGCGAGGAAAGGGTACCCAGACTCTGCCCCTCTCTTTGGCACCTCCACGCAATGGCCCTCTGTGCTGGCTGGAAGTGGAAATGCTGGCTCCAAACATCTCAGTGGCAGGGCAAACAGGTCACAGCCAGAAGGGAGCAGCTTTGTGGTGTCACCCCAGCCACAGGGCTGCCTTCACTGCTGTCCCGCTTTTGTAAGACAGTGCTATGCATTTCTAGGTCCTTTCGGAACGCTGGAGCAAAGGAAATATGTTAGTGCCTTCTGGGACCCTTGTGCAGCAGGCAGATGTTGAATTTCCATGCAGATCAAGACCTGCTTTTTCAGCTCATCCTGTGTGTACTGCCCTGCTTTCAGTTCAACAGGAAACTTAATTGTTGCTTTTATTATTATTATCTCTCCCCTTTTGTGGGAATGACATGCCAGACCTTACTTCCTCACTTTCCTTTCTGTCTGCTGGCCCACAAAGACAAATCCAGGCAGGGTGAGGTGGGGAAGGTGGACGGGACCATCCAGCACATACTCAGCTTGGTGCGGTTGCAGAGCTCTCCCTTCGCATCCAACGCAGGTCGGCTAACCCAGGCTCTGTGGATGCAGGGGCAATCTGGCTGCAATTCCTCACCTATTTAAATAGCCTAGCTATTTGAAGGCCCTACTGAGTCCAAGACAGGTGGGTCTCTAGGGCACTGTGTATACAGTAAAGTCTAGCACCACAGTGATGGTTTTGTTTTTAACTGCACTGATGATCCCATTGTGTGATATAAGGGGTTTGGCCATCTCTGTGTGTTTTCATGTGAAATGGTGCCATTCTCTTGGCTTACTTCTCTGAACTAGATATGCCTACATCAAAATCTGTTTGCTGAGTGAGGAGCCATTAGTTTTTCCAGAGATGATCCTCACTGTGTTGCTGGCTGATGCATTTGTTCTCTCCTCCTGTGTTTCTAAGTAGCAAAGAATTTATAATTAAATAATGATTTGGGGAGTGGGGGGGGAGAAATTGGTAATGGAAAAAATAACTTGAACAAGATTTGATAAAAATGTAGTTTTGATTCAGACTCATGGGTTACAAGCATTTCCTGCAGGCCAGCGGGAATTGGAAGACTGTCTTTGTGGGACTTTGAAATCTTAGACATTTCGAAAGTGAGACAATTTCTGTGCTTCTTACAGAACATCAGACAGCAACCGAGTGGTATCTTAGCAAACAGCTATTTTAGGTAGTACAACCAGCAGAAAAAAATCTAACCTTTAGCTTACAGATAGGACAGAGCAAGAGTATCTTTTCTTTTAACCTGCCATTGCTTGGAGTATGTTAATACATTTTTAACGTGAGATTTTGAACCCACAGAGGGATTACTGTGATCTTTTAATGAGCCATGTTGATGAGAGGAGATTAACCCCTATTATTGGGAGTTGATCTAAATCTCGGGTGAAGGCATTAAGCTGAACCAAAAATCTTTTGCCACTGGCAAAGTTTGTGAGTAACTCCCTAACTGGAAAAATGCTTCATCTTGCTTGGATTTAAAACAGACCTGCTCTGAGGAGGGTTGCTTATCAGACCTCTTTTCCCCTCACTGGTTGAATGATGGATCGCAGCCACTGGGTCCAGGATCCCCCGGTGTGCTGGGAGGAGAGGGATGAGCTGGGTGATGGTGGGTGTGAGCCCCCAGCCCCAGCAGCTGAACCTAAGCCAAACTGCAGGCTGGCTCTGGAGCTCTTGGTCCGTGCCCCGGGGGAGGCTGTGAGCATCACAGGGTGCTCCTGGCTGAGTGGTGCTGGTGACCAGCTCTGAGCTTGTGGAGCCCAGCTGGCTGTGCCATCATCATGGGGGTGAGATGGAAGCAGGGGCAAACTGAGGTTCAAAGGCTCAACTGAAGAAACAAAAAAACAAACACCAAGCAATGCAATTTAGGCTTCCTCCAAAACACTTGTATTTGGGGGTTTGGAATCTCCTTTTTGCCTTCAAGAAGCAGTCAGTCGCTTCTGATCTGCATATAGCACTTGTCAGTGAGCAACTGAAACACTTTGGCCCTCAGGTTCTTATGTTTTTCTTAAGATCAGTTGTTTCCTGAAACAGTGCTGTTGTTAGGTTTCTCCCCGCCGCCAGTGAACTGTTTGTCACCCCAAAAAAAGAAGAAATTCCCTAGCTCAAAGCCCGGGTGTCCTTGAGGCCAGAAGCAGAGTCACAAGGTTTGCTGTGGCTCTTCAGCCTGGAAGATGCACTTGCAGATTGGCTGGGTCCAGCCTGGCGCTTCCAGGCTGCCTGTTCGGTCATGCTTAATTGCTAATTAGCTACCTCCAGCTTTTTCTCTGGGAATTATGATAATGAACATAAAGAACTGTTTATTCTAAATGAGACTTCCCAAGGGTAACAGCCTCCTCGGTGGCTGTAGAAATGGAAAGCAAGCCTGAGGAAACACCAGTGTGCTGTGGGTTTTGGCAACAGATGATAAACATTTCTTTGCGGATGGAGCAGAGCATGTCATTTACTGCCTGGCTCTAACAAGAGCGGTCTTGACCATTTTGCTGTTCTTTGCCATCGCCGTTGAAACGCAACAGCTAAATCCCAGTCAGAAACCATGCAGTTGACATTTTTGTAGGTAGCAGCATAAAATTTACTGGACTTTATTGATGGAAAATTAATTGATCATTTTTGTAAGATCTCAGATGTTCTCTTAAATCCCTCATTGCTCATGGGGGGGCACACAAGTCATGCCCATCCTTCTGTAGAGGACAATGGTGGTGGGATCAGGTAGCACTGAGACAGCTGTGGAGATGCATTCAAAGTCAGGAGATTTCTGTTGGACTCCCTACTAGTTTTGCATTGCAGAGTTAAAAGGTGATGATCTACAGTCACTGAGCTTGCCCCTCAAGCGTAATCATCTGTTATTTTATCAGTCCCAGCAGCATTTACTCCAAAGATCATCCCCTGACAAGAACTGAGCACAGTGGTTACTTTTCTGCAATTTTGGTGACATCCCAGTGGGCAATAAAAGTCCAGTTGTCCCTGTTTTATCCCCAAAGCCATAGAACAAGGGAATATATCAGCACAGAGCAATGCCTGGGCAGTGATGGATACAGGCAGCTGTCCCACTGCCAGGCCCACGCTAGCACATTCAAGACCGGATTGGACATCTTTGAACACTACTGCATGATACTGCGTGTGACCAGTGAATTGAATTAAAATTCAGAGATTTGAGTTCTGTGCCAGCGAGGGCAGTACCTGTGCCATCTGGTAATGACTCTGGCCAGTGCTTGCAGCTTGCTGGCACAGGCTGTTGGAGATACATCAGGCAAGTTGGGGTCTGTGCTCAGTGGTGGGCACCCTCAGATAATTCCTGAAGGAGGTTAAGTCATGGGCCCTGATACAGGTGTGTGAACTGCACATGGGGCTAGGAAGGATCCAGACCTAGAGACTGGAGTGCCCATTCCCATGATTTTTCACCCCAGCCTGTGTTTTAGGCAGTTGTCCTACCTTAGACATCCATCAGTGCTCCTGGATGGTGCACAGTCCCTGGGATGGCACTGAGCTGCTGCAGCACCCCACGGTTCTGTGCTATGATGCTCTGACAGCATCTTCTGCAGGACCACATCATTAAAAGGTTCTGGCAGATAACCTAGGAGTCAGACATTATATGGAAAAGTACAGGGTGACAAACATCATCTCTGATGGCTTCAAGGAGTGCTGAAAGGGAATTTGGTGGGTTGGAAACAGTGATTAAATAAAGTCACCACTGCACACAACAGTGACCTTGTGAACATGCAAAGGGTTTCGTGCTCACAAATTAAGAAAAGCCAGTGTTAACCACATGCCAGCATAATTTTCGCTGGACTTCTGTGGTTCTCTGTTATGATTCAGCATTTAATTACATGATTATAGTCTGTTGGTTTTTTTCCTAGTTCCGTTTCTGGAAGGGTTTTCTGAGAGGTCCAAACGCAATGAAGTTTTAGTATTGCAATCTCCCTGGTTTACAAAACAAGCTTAATCCACAGGGAAGGTCAGTAAAGCTACACAGCTGAGGGGGCGGCTGCCCTTGTCTGCAGCTCTGCAAACAGAGCTTCCCTAAGAGCTCCCTGGAGGCTGACCCCCCTCCCTAGGAGCTCTCAGTTCACCATGCTTGGCTGTCAAACCACAGGCGCACGCCCAGCCTCCCACGCAGCTGCATTTGTCGGGGACGGGGGGGATGCAGGGTTGTGTCCTTCGAGGAGGTACCTCCGCAGGGTCTCCATGCCCCGTCGCAGGAGGAGGGCTGCAGGCTGTGGCTGGAGACCGTCACCAGAGAGGGCAAGGAGGCAACCTCCTCCTCTGGGTTTTGGTGCACATCTCCCCATTTCATGTCCTTTGACCTTCTCCCATAGCAGTGAAGCTGTGAAAAAGCTTTAAAAAAAATTGAATAGTCCTTCTGAAAATTGGGACATTGAAGCCCAGTTTTTTTCTACTTGTATTTCTCACATAACCACAGCACCAGAGTTGGGAGCTGCCGTGCCGCTGGCAGGCTGAGCTGCTCTGCAGGGGTGTCTGTCCCTCTCTGTTGAATACAGAGGGACCTGTGCTTAGCCAGGCTCTTCACTGTGCACACTGATGGGGTCAATTTGAGACTAAAATCAGCTACTTCACAAAAAAACATGTTTAATTATAAAAAGGGATGTGATGGCATTGATTATCCCCCACTCACAATGCACTAATGTGGGGAACTCTGTCCTGGTGTGTGTCTCTGCCTCCTGCACCCTGCTGTAGCTGTGGCTTGAAAATATATTGGGTCAGGGATTATTCTGGGGGGCGTTGTGTAAGGACTCAGGATTCTGGTCCATGCCAGGGACACTTTGGTGTCAGTCTAGTATAAATACTGATATTTTTCTTCTGTGAAAGCTAAAGAGTGGTGTTCATTTGGTGGTGAATCTAAGAAATTATCCGAGAAGTCTAAGAAATCTAAGTAAGGAACTATCGGTTTTCTGGAAGATCTCTTTATGTTGAACTTTGTTTCTATTTGCAGCACTCATACTCTAGTGGTTAACATCATGGAAGTAAAAACATACTATTACTACTACCAGTACTAATTAAGAGTGTGGAAAGGTCCAGAAATCCAAGTCAGAGGAAAACATGTGATACAGCACATTTCTAAATGAAGGTATACTTTTTATTTCAAGGAAAAGCAGGGGGTTTTGTGCCAGCAAATACCATGTGAGTTCTTAGCAGAAGCTGCAAGCTCTACATGCAAGCAGGAGAGCACGGCAGTGTTTTCAGGTTATGGACAGCCCTGCGCATGATGACATTCATTACTGCTGAGTGCCGGTGCTGTAGATTTTGCTGGATCCTTCAAAAAATTAACAGAAATATGGGCTTGGGGTGACCTACTGCCCTGGCACTGAATTGTTTCTCTGTGTCACTGTAACAGGGATAGCTTCAGTATCCCCATGTTACTAAAAGCTGCACATTTTTCTTCCAATTGTAATGCAATCTGCAAATTTCATCTGCAATGAAGTACTGTACTTAACATCCTGCCTTGCCTTACCTTACCTTTCATTTGGTTTTTATTTTTGCACTTTAGGAGATTCATCCACAGAAGTGTCTGTGTGGGCAACAATAAAAAGACCAAGATAAATTTATTCTGAGTGATTTTCTGCAGTTGTGGTAGATAATAGGTACTGGATTTTGTTGGTATTGTGATTTGTTTAAATAAAAACCATATGCCCGAAGTCAGTGCCTTGAAGATGTCAGACATCTGGCTGTGTTTCCACATTTGGGAATGTAAATGATGCAGATGGTGAGATTATAATGTGCAGTGTGCCCATCAGGTTGTAATAGTGATGAACAAGCACTTCATTAGGTAGAAAAGGTGCAAAAAATATCCAGACTAAGAGGTGAAATTTCTCAAGGAATGCTCATGACATTGATTTCAGTTTGGAGCTTGCACAAATGGGTTTGGGGGAGTCTGCTTTATGCTGCATGCCAAACCTTTATTCCAAATATATTAGAGTGTGCCAGATACAATATAGCACTTTCAAACAACTTTGCAGAATCAGATTGATTTCTTAGGCTGTAAAAATGTTGCATTCTCTTCCTTGGAGTGTTTTGGGAGTAAAACCCAATTTGTAAACAGAGAAGGAAAGAAAACCAACTATTTTATTTTATTCTGCATAAAATATTTCCTCCACAAAAGTTTGTGTGAGCTGTGCTGTGGGTTCAAAGACAACACAAAAGTATGGCATGTAGATAAGTTGGTGGTAATGTAGAAACAGTCGAATTGACGCAAAATGCATCTTCTGAGAGGGAAGGAATTATCAGTCCTGCACTGCGAGTCTTGTCTTTGCTGATACTGATTTAGCCTCAGATCTAAATTCGGCATTGTCTCTACAGGCTAACACAGACTGGTGCCTTGGGTATACAACGTTTTTTGGAGGGCACTTCCCAGGGAGACCTAAAACTAATTTGAGGAGAGCCAAGATGACTGTCACCCATAGTCACACCAGCCATGACGTGCCAGTCAGAAAAAATATGCTACTCCCTTATCTTCTAGAATTTCCTAGCAGTCACTCTATATTATACTCACTTAAATACAACATCAGCTTGCAAATTTCTGTAAGTTCAGCAACAGTGATCATAGCATGAAACATATTAGAGGACCATAAGTTAATAGGAAGAAATGACCCAAACTTTCCCCATTTTTTTGCTTTAGATGAAGGTGTCGACTCCTGCCTATGACCAGAGTCGTGGTTTGTCCTGGGCACTTGATCAGCAATGGCACCTGTCAGCAGTTCCTGCAGGTGATGGGACCCTGCCCTGCTGCTGGCCAGGGCCACAGCTTTAACTTCGCTGCTGCAAAAAGCCCTTACTGCTGTCACTCATTTTATTTGGGAAATAAATTTTAAGAGCCCAAGGCGCATCACATTAGTTGGCATTTCTTCCATATTTAATCTCAGAGGAAGAGGTTTTTAAAACAGTAGGTGACCAGAGGATGTTGCTGGTGGAGTTGCTGTGGCCAAGGCAGACCAGACCATTGGTTAGCCCCTTGCAGTGCACCTTCAATGTTCATCTCCTTTGTACCTGCATTAGCCTGTCTTCTCTTTGCCTTGCACTGAAGGAAAGAGGTCTTTCCTTTTCAAATGATCTAGCCTGCTCCCCCCAGCACAAGAAAATGCTCCTTGTACCTGTGAGGATGTCCTGGAAGAAAATTGTCACACAGCCATGGGTGCTCTGACATGAAAATGCTATTTAGGTGCTGTATAGAGAATAAAACACTAGCAGAGGTGAACATGCATGTTGTAGCAGCCATTTAACCTTCATGTTAACAACACCAGGTTTGTCAGGTTTATGGTACAGTTCCAGTGAGGGCTGTGCAGGCAGGTTGAGGTCCTTCCATAAGGATACAGCCTTCCCTGTATTTCCTAGGTATCATCAGGCACTACAGTACTGAGACATTTATAGTGTAATACCTTAAATGTGCTAATGGTAAAGGAAGAACAAGAAACATGGTACTGAGCACTACCAAGAAAGAACAGCCTGAGCTGTTTAGCAAGGGGTTTTACCCAGACACACCACAATTAGCCTACAAAAAAGTGACATTGCGAGAGAAATGCCAAAAGCCCATGGCAGAGTGATGGGGAGAGATGGGTTCCCACAAGCAAACAAGCACACAGCCAGCAGAAAGTGCATCTTAAAACTGACACCCAGCAGGATGCTTGCCTTCATCGCAGCTCACGGAAATAAGGCAGACAAAGCAAAATCCAATTGCCAGAAGAAAACAAACATTTTCAAGTGGGTTGGAAAGACCCTGCAGTGGCAGATGAAACCACTGAATGCTGTGACTGGGCTGGTGCACAGGACAGTTGTCCAGGATGATCTGCAGGGAGGGGAAACCTGGTGAAATGAGGCAAACTGAGGGTTGTTCGTAAAGAAAACCAGCATCTGACACAAGGAAAAGCTTTGATCCTGTACAGATGAGCTCTTACAGAGTGCCTGCAAAGGCAGGCTGGAAAAGTCTGAAGCGAATAATACTCTATGTACGCCTTTGAGGAGTAATGTTAGCCCTACATATAAGTATACAGCACTATCCGTATATATCCTACACCATCTTCTGGGTAAATTGGTCAGTAACACTGATTCTAATCTCACTCTGGTGTTATGTTGTTGGGTTTTTTGCTTCTAAGCCCAAACTTTGAGCCCATTTGGATGCTTCAAATGCCAGAGTTGCTCCAGTGGGTGTCAGCTCTGAACTGCCACCTCTAACTAGAACTGTTTCACCAGCGCAGTGAAGTCATTCCTGCTTTGCATTGGTTTTATGAAGGGGTGTAGTAATATAAATTCAATGTCTGAAAATACAACTCTGTTTCAGTCACGATGCATGATTAAGACAAGGGTAATTGCACAATACTGCAAGCCAACAGGGAAGAAACAAAATAAAAATGACATCTTTGGCTTTGCACTAATAATACCAAAAGAGCAGCTAGAAGCCTCACTTGCTATATTGCAAAGGCCTTAATGGAACAGTAAAATTAGACAAACTGTAGGAGAAAGACAAGCACCACTGAGGAACAGAACTTCTTTTTAGATTAAGTAGCCCAGAACAAAGCAATGAGCTGAGACAAATCACATGATAATGCAAAAGGTTTAAATGTGCTTTTGTATGGGCCACCTGACCGTCTGTAAAACCACCAGTTACATGTTGCTAATAGCTTCTAGATGTAAAACACCTTAATCCCAAAGTGCTTTACAAATGGACAGAATGAGTATTTTCTCAGGTGTTTGCTCACTGAGGAAATGCACCCACTTCTGAAGGACAGCACAGTAGCAGGTTGGGAGCATGGCCCAACATACCCCACAGTTCAAACCACAAGAAGAATACCGGGTCTTCGTGAATAATTTCTTTGCAGTGGTAAATATTTCCCTCCTAGTAAAAAAAAAAAAATAAAAGTAAAATAACATTACACAGTGGGCCAAAAGCCTAAAATCAATATGGTCCGTTTCTTTACAAGGAAATAATTATTTCTTGATACCTAAAGTGAGAATAAAGCTTTTCAAGCAATCAAAAGTAAGTTTTTGGGGTGAAGCACATACCTTCCCGACCAGATATGCTCCAGGCCAAAGTCATACGTCTTAGATTCTCTGATTAAGGGATATGATAAGGGGCTAAACCAGCTAAAGCTGTTTTTTACTTCCTTAGTCAGCATAGTCCTGGCAAGGTCACAGATGCTGACAGTGCAGTTTTCCTTTCTTGAGGAAGATGTGTTTTAGATGACCTAATATTTCTGAAGATGGGTAGGACTGGGTGGTTGGTGGTTGTTTTCCAGCGTCAACCAGCGGTGTGACAAGTTGTGCAACTTTCCTGCCAGAATTCATCACACTTGAGGCTCCCCATACGTTCATCACAAGTAATCCCCAGCAGCTCAGGACCACTTCTTCACCAGCCACCTGAGGATGAAAAGGTCCAGGTTTGTGTGACCTTCTTCCTCAGCTCTGGTAAATCCTAAAGGTTTTTGCCTTCAGGTCTCCATCCCAGCAGCAGGGGCTGCTCTGCAGTGGGTCCACAATTCCTTTGGCTCATTTCCACCCCTTCGCTCTCAGTGTTTCATAGCTGGCCAAAGCAAAGTGCCTCTAGGTCCTCTCTCAAGCTGTCCAGACATCATGCCTGGTAGCAGAGACTCATCCCTAGTTTTGGGGCAGCGGGTTAGAGGGGGGATGGGTGTGGAGGAGAGCCTTTCTTTCAGCTGGAGCATGGTTGCAAGTGACAATCGCGTACAGTGAAATGGGAGGTGAGCTGTCTTGATAGCATTTCAGCATTTTGTAGAAGTCTTGCGTTCAACCTCAGTAGATTATTCAGAGCTAAAACCATCTTCCAGCAGCAGGGTGGGAAGAGAGGAGCAGCAGCCAGTGCCAGCTCCATTAAATTAGGCAATAGGAAATGGTCTCTCTGTGGGGCTAGGGCTGTGGTTTGCTTGGTTAGGGCATGGAGCTGTCAATCCTGCAATTAGTACATGGCTAACGGGCGATTGACACCAAGCTCAAGCTCTGTCTGGCTTCAAAGCTGAGCCCTCTGTGGGACATGGTGCAGTGGAGATATGGAAGGAAGTTTCTGAAAACAGCTTTGCTTCTTATTTTTATAACTAGCCTTGTGCCACCCATGTGCTCACAAATTAAAGAGTGGGATGCACTGGCTTTGGGAAGGCACCACCGGTGTGGTGAACTTCATGCTAAAATCTCCACAGCCCATTCGTCGGCTGGATGGCATTCCTGCTCCTGCCATTTTTAACAGAGGAGCTAACTGCCACATCAAAAAGTTGCTTCTTGAACTTTCCATCATCTGCTGACAGCAGTCTAAGTGGAGCAGCCTCAGCTACGCAGGCAGCGCAGATACCGCTGCTGCATCCCAGATACCAAGCCTTCTAGTGACACCATATAAATAACAGCTCGTTCCAGTAATGCTTGTCTGATTAGTGAATTGTTTCAGGATTTACTTCATCCACACTGCCCTGCAACAAATAACCTGCAGATGTGTGGCTCTAAAAATAATCCTTGGCATTGAGGCCATGGTGCAGCTTCACTACATAATTCAACAAACTTTTGGACTGAGTTGTTTTAAAAATGAATCTTTTCTGCACTCTGGAAACAGTTCATGGAGATAGATTCTGTATATAGAGAGTATTTTGCTGTCATCTCTGTGGACAATAAACATGGATCTGACTTGTGAATATGTTATGTTAAGAATTATTTCTTTCCTTGTCCAATTCATTAAGTCTGTATACTTAATAAGCAGTTTCAGCTTTTACAAGGTCTTCTCTGGGATCAATAAAACAAGGGAGAAAGGAGAGAAACATCTGGATCAGTGAAATTCTTTTGAAATAATATCTTTTTTAGTGTCTTTATAGAGATTTCTAAGGGCTTACATTAAGAAGTTAATTCCATTGCTGCTATTGATGTTGAAAATAGAAGCACGATTTTAACTTGGTCTTGTTGCTTAGATAGTGATCAGAGCCAGCCAACTTTTGTTTGAAAATACTGTCAAGACAAATAGTGTCGTTTGTGTTTCATTCAAGATGTACTACTTTTTTTCAGTTTTTCTCCCTTTAAAATTTTATAGTGAAAATGGAGAGAAGGTAAAGAAGGCAGTGGGAGAGGTCCAAAGTTGTAATTCCATTGCAATTTAGCAAATAAAGTTTTTCCTTCTTTTTTTGTTGTTGTTGTTCGGGTTTTGTTTGTTTGTTTCCCATTTCCTTAATATTTTTAAAAAATATCTGCTAGTGATAATTTTTTATTAGGTTACTTACAGTTTTGTACACTTACCAACAAACTGGAGCTAAGATACTCAGGGGCTGCAGCATACCATATTCAAGAAGAGCCCAAGGGAGCGGTGATTGCTCAGTCTGAAGAAGAGGGAGCTAAGGGGCAAATTTAACTGGTGTCTCCAACTACCTAATGAGGAGTTACAAAGCCAGAACTTCATCAGCGATGCACTGGAAAAGGACATGAGACAAGAGCCATAAGTTGTAGCAGGGGCATTTTAAGTAGGTACAAAGGGGGGAAATGCACAGTGAAGCAGTTAAGCACTGGAAAAAGGTCCCAGAGAAGTGAGGCAATCTCCATCCGTGATGAATTCAAAACTCAGCTGGGCAAGTCTCTGAACACTCTGCTGTCAGGTGCACTTGGTTCAGATGATTTCCAAAGGTCCCTTGCAACTAAAATTATGACGTGAATCTATTTTTCTAAAATTATGGCATTTTTTTTTTTCCTAAGATTTATTTCTGTTCCTTATAGGATGGCTGAAACCTTGACTTGAAAAATTCCCTTGGATACATTGAAGCAGGGTCATGCCCTGGTGACTGTAAGCCAGTACTGAAAGGATAAAAATCCTTAGGCGTAGGTGGCTGTTAAGCACCCTTACATGATTCATAACATATAAAATGAGATTGCTATGTTTTTTCACTCTCATGAGGTGTGTGCTCTGAAGATAGGAGCCATTTCATACCCCTTGTCTGTAGATGGTATATAAAGAGTGCCCAGGTTCCCATCCATCTGGGACAATTCACATAAACATCCATACCCTGTGTCATGTCCTGTCCTTTCAATACGGGTTTTTCACACCAGAAAGGCAGAGTTTCCAAATGCTGACACCTTCCTCACACTGTCTGTTAGTTTCCATCTCAGTGCTGGAAACCAAAGTGTCACCTGGATGTTGTGGGTAGCCAGCGTAGAGAACGAGGTGCTCAGGACTACCTCTTTTTAAAATTATTTTTCCATGTTATTTAACTTTCCTAAATGCTGATGTCTTTGTGTCTGGCTCTCCCAGTTCTAGACTATTTAAATCAGAAGTGTTAGCCTGGCTGGACTTATTTGCTTGTTTTCTTCCCAGAGTTGAATTTCAAGAACCAACACAAAATATCTGTTGAATATCTGGATTAAATGTCTATGTCTGTGTCTAGGGTGTAGATGGATGGTCCAGGCTATAGCTGGGTGGCATGCCCATAGGGAGTGTACAGGAGCAGAGGTACATGTGAAATCCCAAATCCATCAAAACCAGGAAGGGGTTTGCAACAGTTCCCAATGACAAATGTCAGCCAGATTGATTAAGTTTATACTGCCAGACAGCGTCTGAAACTGTTCTTCCAAGAAGTCCAGTTGTAGCACATCCTCAGAGCTGAGCACATGCTCACCCGTCATCCTGGGTCTTGGTCCAACCTGACGTTCATGGCAAAGCATTTCTGCAGAATCAGGATCAGGCCCTTATGTGGCAGCTCACCCCTAAGGGAACATAGACTGAGCTACTAGCTTGTCTCTGGAGGTTAATTAGGATTTATACCCTGTTTGGAGAACTAGCTTTAGAAATCTGACGTCCTTGCATAGTTCCTATGATGTGTTTTTGTGTGCATGTGTGTGTAGAAGGCGCTTTTTATTGTTTATCAAAAGGAGTTTATTAGACATTGCTTATGCAGCATTTTTGTGATCGTGTTGATGAAAGATGCTATATAAACAGGGCTGGATTGGACTGGATTCAGTAAGTCTTAAGAGCTTGCCAGCAATTTATTGCTATTTGACTCCAGCGACCGAGCACCAGCACAGCAGCCAGTGAGCGAGTGCAGCTCCTTGCAAGGCTGCTCTGGCTCTGCCTGCCGTACTGAAATGGAATTTATTACTCTCTATCTCACATGGATATTTGGTAGGAAATTGGAGCTACAAAATGAAGAGTCATGGAAGTTTATAAAAATCCAAGAGACAGGACAGATGTGCTGTGATTAGTCCTGTACTCTGGCTCACCTTGGGTTAGATAAATAATTGGATGTGTGCCATCAGCAAGACATACTATTTACAGACTTGGAAGGAAATTTGGCTTGCAGTCCTTTAATTGGAAGTCAGAGGTAGTGGAAAAAAAGACTTCTGCTCACTTTTCATACTTTAAATCTCGAAACAGTGAGTGACTTTAAAACATGGGCTCAACGTTGGATCATTTCAATTAAGATTTAGAGACTATTTGTTCTTAGAAATGACAATATGAGGACGCATTATACTTTGCCAATTCATTAGACTATGTAGCAAATGCAAACAGTGCTATCTTTGTATAAAATTAATTTTTTTTCTTCCCCTCAAATTTCACACCTGTCAAACATTAATTTGATTCTGTAAAGTTCATACCAACTTCACCTGCAAAGCTAAATAAAATCATTTTCTTGGCACAATGCCAGAAAATAAAAGAAATTTGTATGAAAAGAGAGCAAGACAAGGCTGACAGCGTGTGTATAAAGCTGAGTCTAAGCAGATGAGAACAGTCAAAAGTATTTTATTTAATCATTCTGCTATTTTTGACATGCTGTCTAGTGATAAAACACATGAGCATTCCCTTGCATTAAGAACAAAAAAGAAAAAAAGAAAAAAAAAAGCCGATGAATAAAAACCCAAGAAAAGGGGAAAGAAAGTACAGCTCAGCACTGAAGGAATCACATATGTGACTTTGAGTATGATGTTTGCATGCATGTAAAATACCCAAGAAATGGGGTTTACAGTGGCAGCAAGGGTAATTAGCTTTTTTTAAAGTTTTGGAATATTTCCCTTCTGAGAGTTTCCTTCTTTGCCTAGAGAACATTCACAGGCAGATTTTTACATTTTTTGAATCAGTATGCTAAGTGAGATGCAAGCACTGATGGTTACTAGTGCCACCAGTTGGTCCGTGCTACAGAAAAAGATGCTGGTTAGTCCATGGTTAGTCGACGTGCCTGTAGCACCAAGGCTCTTGTTGGGCTGGGGTCCAACAAGGGTCAGCGTTAGTTCTGGGTCTGTAGCACAGTGTTACGGCTTCCCTGAAAGTGTGCGGCCCTAGTCTGTATGGTTCATGTGGAAATCCCCATATGACCTTTTCCTTTCATTACACATCAGAAGAATCACAGGAAACATTCCTAAAAGTCTGTATTCTGCCCAGAAGAGACCCAAAAAGCTGAGTTTTAGTTGCCACTTCTTCCTGTGGTGAGCAGAAGCTCATGAGCTCGTTTTTCCTTATGGGCCTGCCTGCAGGGTTTTCATACCAACCTCTTTCTCTGCCTCCCAAGTGTCCTAAAACAGCCCAAAAGCGACGGTCTGCTGGGACCGCTGGTCTGCTGACACAGGGAAGGTGCTGGGGAAGTGGTCTGCCTGCCCAGGCTGTGTTTGAACACCTCATCACATCTCATTTACTTAAACAAAACCACAAGCCTCATCATGGCGAGACTTTGTCCTGCGCTGCGTCCGCAGAGAATGGGGGCACAAGGACTGCTACAAGAAAGGCAGACAGTTTTGGTGGCTAAATTCCCCAGACCTGTGAAGTTTCGCTTTTTGTGCATTCTCCAGCTTCATAACTCAAAGCCCCACCAATACCCACGTGAGATGGAGGGTTTCTTACACCCCTTTAAGTCTTTACTTGCTCTTTTGTAAAGGAATGAGCTTCACACATTCGCAAGTGCCACGCTCTGCAGGGGCTGCAAACCATCGTATCAGTTTGGAAGGTCTCTTCTGAGAAGAAGGAACAGTTCATACTCCAGTGCCATAGAATCCCCTTTGACCGTAAAAAGATGACATGAAACAGTACTTGTAGGAGAGGAAGAGTCAGTTAACAATACATTACAGTAAGGAGCAGCCAAAGAGCAAGTCTGGGATCTTTCAAAAGCATCAGCCAGAGCCTCGCTGGGTAGGCGCTGGCATGGTTCCCCAGAGTCAACAGAGGTATGTGGCTTTTGCCAGGGGAGGATCTGGTCCCTGACTTGTGTTCACGGAAGAAAAGCCCAGGAACTGTGAATCTTATCAAAACCTTCCCATTAGCAATAGCTGGAATGGGATTTCATTTCTGCTATCTATCTTAATAGCTAGTGCTGAGCAAAAGAGCAGATAGCAGTGCTTTTTTTCCCTAAAAGAAAGAAAACTGTTATATGTGGGTAGATTTATTTGACTTAAGTAGCTGACAAGAAATATGGCTTAGACTCCTCAGGCAACACATTAATCACTGAAAATCTGACTTTCAGAAGTTGTCAGAGGTCTGAGTTCCAGCTTTGCTGGTGAAGGGCGGTCTCTGTGGTTGTTCGGGCAAATCCTGCTTTATTCAGTCAGTTAAGAGAAATAAAGAAGCACACACATACAGTCAGTACTCATAGGTTCTGCAGCATTGGAAGCCATCACCATACTTGTGCTGTTCACTCCCAGCTGGGACGGTGACTGGAAGACTCAAGATGGCCTTGGACCTTGAGTTACACCCAACGCGAACATAAGTTATCTCTTTACAAAACTGTGAAAAAGGACTAAGTCTGAAAATCATGGCAAAGTGTATGCTGAGCAAGTGTCTGCAAGGAGGCCATCCTCTCTTACTCAAGATTTCGGTATGTATCCCACAGAAAGGCAAACAAAAATAAAGTGCATTGCTTCAGTTTTTCACCATGTTGCCATAAATCTTCTCTCCATGTGAATTACAGTGAAACTGTGCACAGCTACCGAGCTGCTTCCTTAATACACTTTGCACTGCAGATGAGCTTTGTCCGTGCATGCTTGGGCAGACAGACCTGTCCCTCATTTGAATTTTATACAGAATATGAGAAAAACAAGGGTTGAGGGTTTTTTTAAGGTACCTTGTTGGCTCGTTTTTATAGCTGTCTAATTATTTTTTGTAAGTTAATTGCTGTATTTTATATTTGCATTTTTGCTGCACTGTGTGCTTCTCAAAGTCAGGGTGATCAAAAAGAAACACCGGACAGGCACAATAAGGAGCCAGTCTAACAGAGACCCCTTTGTGCAATTAAACACAGCCGTGCCGTGGCCTTTGCTGACTCAGGTGTTCAAAACGTGATACAAGTTCTCCTGAGTTCATGTTATGACATTGTCTGAAGAAATCTGGTTAAAATTTTTTTCAAATCTTTTCCCCATGGGAAATTGGGGTTTTTATTAAATACATTTGCTGATCTGTGTTACCATTACTTTCTACCAGCACCAACCTGGGAGAACAGTGTTGACATATCTAAACCTACATAAAATGTTAAGCCGCTCTTATGCCCCCTATACTGTGACTCTTCTGACATTCGTGGGTTAGAAGCAGCATGTCAGAGAGGAGGGATGTGACCTGCCTGACCACCTATGGAGTTGCTGCATCTTCCAGTGAAGTGACACCAGGCATCAGCTGAGCTATAGAAACTGTCCGTGCATGTGCTCCTCGTCCCGATAAATGGGAGATAAAGTGCCTGAATTACCTCTGTCTGGATGGAGCCATGCTGGAGGCTGACTGTCTGTCTGAACTCCGGCATTGTAGGGATAAAGTAAGTGTAATATGCTACCCTAGGAACTCACTTTCTGACTCAATGTAGGGATTTCTGTGTCTGCTTTGCTCCTAGAAGGAAAATATTTCCTAGAGGAGACGCTTCTGTTTCTACTTTTGACAACTTTAGCAAGACTTTCCTTAACATAGTATGTTCATCTGAAACCAGTATAAAACCTTTCTCTTTCCCTTCCCTTTGCATTTCCCCTTTGCCTTCCCTTTTTTTCAATCACTAAATGGTGATTAGGTATCAGTTAGGTATTTTCTCAACATAATTGTCATGATAGAGTTTTATGCCCCTTTGCTGAAGTTAACCAAAACCTCAACAGCACATTAAGCATCTCCAAACCGTCCGTTGTCACAACACAAGTTGCTGCCGTGGTACTGCAGACAGATGCAGGTTAATTACCGCTTTAAGTGTTTATCCTGTTATTATTTGCTTTTCCAAAGCATTTCAGCTGCTGTAGGACCCTGGATCACTCTCTCCTCTCTCACACAGAAGTATTTCCCAGGTTCAGCATACCCCAGTCTCCCTGGCACCGCCACCGGCCGCTGTGTCCCAGTGCAGAGCAGGAGGTGGGCTGGGGGTGATGGCAACTCTCCACCAGGTGGAAACAATTATGGGAAAAAAAAGTGTGGTGCACACTGGATGACTTACTGCTGATAGCTGCCAGATAAGCTAACTTAATAAAGCCGTGGCTTAATTAAGCCACATTCCTTGCATCTTGCCTTTCCTCCCGCATGTCTGGGGCGATGCTATCAAGCAGCTACTGCTTTGCAAGATGAGGCGGGGGGTGCTGTGCAGAGCTGTGTGTCAGGCATGGGGGGCACCTGCAGGTGATGTGGCATGGGGGTGCTCCTGGAAAACTCAGCTTCCCTCTCAGTCTGCAAGGTGATGGGCCTCAAAAGCCTGCAAAAGCGGCAGATCCTCTGCTTGCTTAGTCACACGTGTGTTTATTGGTATAAAAGGTTTGACCTTAAATCCCTCCTTCTGACATTCAGTGATTCAGGAGCACTTCAGCCTCCAGAGCAGATGGGAGTAGCTCAACATCTCCCTGCTTCTGCTGCAGCTGAAAAACAGGGTGACTTTGCTTTGAGAGAGCCCCTATTGCTATGGTTTTTCTTATAGGTGGCACAAAAGCTAGACATTGCAGTGATCCAAGTCATGGTGCCCAAAATGCTTTATGAGTCTGGGTGTGTGCGTGTTCCTGAGTGAAGACTGCATGAGAATCAGAAGTTGTTAGATTTTTAATACCTGAAGCACCCCATTAAAAGCTATGTAACAGATAAGTTTGCCAGCAGTTTCTCCTTTTGGAAACCAGACTTAAAGTTAACAAATCAATTTAATTTCCATGTAGATAGGATTTTAGTGGTTGAGCGCCTTACACAGCTGTGTATTAGTTAGCGTTTGGTGCATGTAGAGCTGTGTAGCAACCACCTCGCTGAAAGTTATTCAGTAGCTAAAATTATCAGTGGGGACCCCCTCTTACCTCTCATTATGTATAATGAGATTGCTGCTGTGCAGCGTTGATTAGGCACGTCAACCTGGAGCTGGATGTCTGAAAATGAGTATTGCTATTGAAATGCCTTTGCTAATGATCAACTCATGTGTCCGTCATTTTGACAGATTTCTCTTTAAGAATGTAAAAAGCTGAAGCATGCAGGTATCCCAGGGTTGCAATGTAATGTTCAGAGAAAAGGGTATTGTCATATTATATTTCCTGTGCATTAACCCTAAAGTAGCAGTTTCCTTGGCAGAATCATGCTGATGACTGAAGCTTGCTGTTGAGTACAGGCTGTGCTAAACAGAGATCTGTAATCTTGAACTGGGAACCAAATATCATGGGGAACTGGTTTCTGGAGTGTGATCCTGAAAGCAGGGCATCCCTCCTCCAAACCATTTTCTTGTGTGATTTAAAGCTTTCATGTTGTGGAAAAATCTTCAGGTATTTAGAGAAAATACTTCCAGATCTCCTTACCAGTAAACCCCAGAAAAATTCACCAAAAATTGAAAAGGAGACTGAAAACAAGGAAATGACTTCTCAGAAACGTGCCACCCCCCTGTGGAACTCATTGCTGCAAGAAGCCGTTGAAGAGACGGATTTCAGCAGGGACTTGGATGCCTGCCAGGGCAGCGTGATTCACCAGTTGCTTTAACTGGAGCAACCCCCGGCGAGGCTGTGATTGCTTCAGGGTGCCAGGGCAGTATGTGCCAGGGCAGTATTTAATGGCTGTAACAGTGTGTGGTGGGTTCTCAGTGTGTGGCTGTGGGAGCGGGGTTTGATCAGGGCAAGTGATTTGGCTATCAGGAGAATCCAGGAAGGCAGCTAAACCCACAGTTTAGCCACAAGAAAGGCAACAAGTCCAGTCAAGAGCCATTGCCAACCAAGTTGGGAGGAGAGAGGCAGCTCCTGCAAGCCCAGCAAGCAAGCCCTTACCTAGAAGCAGGCTGTGCCAGTTGAGGTTTACATCTGCTGCTACAAGCCACTCTAAGGGTGGGAGTCCTAAGGGTCCTAAGCCTGAAAATCAAGTGGGAAGTCCCAAAGAGAAGGGTAGAAATTATGAAAGCTTCTGCTGTCTGTTTCTCGTTCGTTCTGGCTGGCACAACCCCACAGGTCAGCATCTCATGGCAGGGATGCCCTCCTCTCCTCTCCCACCTCCCAGCCCTCTCTCAAGCCAGGCTGTATCTTCCCCCGAAGAGCAGCTACAAGCAAGCCATTATCATCCTTCCTTCTTCTGCAGACAGGAGGAGATGAATGTGCACTTGGAAAGCCATCAGTATGGCTTGCAGCATATGAACAGCCTCCCTGATGCACTTTGAACCCATTCCTCCTGCATTTGTTTGTCTTGCAGATAAAACTTCACAGCAGTGTTTGGAGAAAAGTCTAATGAGGGACCACTGTTTGCATAACAAAGCAAGGCTTCCTCTTCAAATGTTCAACCTTCATTAAGCATAATTTATATTCCAGCTAATCTTTGGAAGAGGGTAAAATATGGAGCCAAAGTTTGTTTTTACATAGTTTGGAGTAATGCATTGTTTGTTTTAAGTGGTCAGTTGCAATTGATAGTTGATTTAAATTCGACATAATGATGATTTGTGATGGCTGCGTGTTGTCTAGGGGAGTGTTGTGTCATTGACTGCCATGGCTTTAGCACTCTACTGCGTCAGTTATTGAATTAAAGGATAACACTAAATGGACGGTTTCCCAGTTCTACAGATATTTCAGCACATCCACAAGGAAAGAAAAACTGTGAATTTGTAAAATAAAGGGTTTTTTTTTTTCCCTCAGACTCATGTAGGCTTGATAAAATAGTGCAGTGAACAGCAGTTTGCTTCTTCTGCACCGGTCCACCAACACGGGACCCTTTTGAAGGTCACTAGGTCCCTGCCGTGAGTAGCTTTCAGGGTGATAAGGGAACCAGCCATTTGTAAAGGTTCCTCAACACTGCTGGGAGTCCTGGTGACGTGAAGTGATTTGCTGCCTAGAAAGCAAACAGGTATAGCTGAATGCCTAAATGCCATTACAGGCCAGTGTGTAAGGCATATTAATTTCTCAGCACTCAGACTTTGTTCATATCATAGGCACAGAAAAAGTATCTGATCCTGTTGAATCTTCACTGCAGTTTTGCCTCCCTGCCTGTGTGTAAGATACACTCCATTGCTGCAATATATTTCACTTACCACCTTCCAGGTTTATTAAAAGACGAGAAATGACTGGTAACATTTATCTTGTGTGTACTCCTTGCTGAGGCTTACCCCTTTCTGCAAGTTTACATAGTAATGACGGGTGTTTGAGAACACCCTTCACCCTATCAAGAAAAGTGTGACCTAAGTTGTATGTATGGACAGCACTGGGGTGTGCTGCATCCTTTCAACTTAAGGGAGTAGGGTTTTCGGAAATCTTGTTGGGATGTTGAGTGGGTCAGCACTGGGGTGCCCAGCCTCAGGCTCCTGAGGCAGCTGGCCATGCTGTCATCTAAAACTCTAAAACGCCTCATGGACTGAGTGGTGGGTTTCCATGTTGCATTCCTTAATGCTGAGATACCTCCAACTGCAAAGCTCAGGATCCTCATCTTTTTTGGTTCATCACACCCATGATCTACCCAGTTTAAAGGCAGCACCAACCTTTAGCATATATATTTATTTATTCATTTATTTATTTTATTGTTTTTCAGGAAAAAATGCTGTAAGGGTTATAAGTTTGTTCTCGGACAGTGCATCCCTGAAGGTATGTGATTTCACTGTTGTTACCCCCTCTTTCCCCATGCATTTGTCTTTCCCCATTTACCCTGTTCTCCACACTGCCAGTTTGGAAGAGCATGCTGATATAATCACAGGCTCACCCGTATCTCATGTGTCAGTGGAACTTGTTGGGAAAATAAAAAGATCAGCATCTTCCAAAAGTTTCACTTAGCATGCCAAGCCTTGATCCTTCCCTAAGTACACATGACCGCACAGATCTTGCACCATGACCTGCTGCAGAGGGACACATTCTGCTCTGAGCTACATACATGGGAGCACTCTGTGCACCCAGGAGCACACCCTTCCTGGCCGATGGTTTTCCCCGTGCACCCCTTGGATGTGGCACAGTCAGTTTGGCTTGTAAGTGCACAGAGGGTGGGTGACTATGTGAATCAGTCCTGCCTTTGGTTATGTATTTCACAAAGACATCAGTGAGGGGAAAGTGTCATCAAACAGTGTGTCTCTTCCACCCGCTCTGCTGGTCCTGGGTATGGCTTCATTGTCACCAGGGGCAGAAGGACACAGAGAATTTACTGAGGATAGTTCATGCAGTAGTGAAAAGGGAATAATCCTCTTGGCAGAGGGGAGCTGCCTCTACGCTTTGCAAAAGCCGTAATGGGGTCTCAATGCTCAGAGGCTGCTGCAATGAGATCTCATTTAGGAAAAGGCTGAGCTCTGCCTGCCTTAATTTTGTGGGAGGCCTCTGTTGGGTCTACCCAGACGATGGCTTCACATCAGCAGTAGCAATGTGAGTTCTTCAGTCGCTCCCATTGCTTTTTCCAATTTGGATGAAACTGGCTCTGAAGTTACAGGAGCAGAGGAACTCCCTAGCAGAAGCAAATGGTCAGAGACAGCAAGCCAAAAACCCTTGTTTACTCCAAAAAGCAGGTTAAAAAGTTGGTTTATGGTGACATCCTTCTATTTGATGACATATGGAAAGCCTTCAGTTGACCTGAGAGTGTCTCGTTTGGGCTGATGATGTTTTGAAAAGAAAAGTGGCAAATTAACATACTGGAGGGAGTCAGCTGATTTTTGAATTACAGCCTCCAGCCAACAGGGATTATAACCCAAACTCTGCTCTTGCTGCTTTTTAAAAAAATGTGCATTTTCTTTGCTGCTGGCTAGAAACAGTAGAACACTGGTTGCAAAAGAAAAAGAAGAAAAAGAAAAAAAAATAACCTACATCTTCTTGAGAGAGAAATTGTGCATTTTCTACTTCTTTGTGAAGAAACAGCCCACGGTGCCAGCCCGAGCCTCGGGGAGCTGGGTAGGGTTTGAGTGAAATTGATGCTCACAAGGAGTTCCTCATCCCATGGTTTTGCAGTGAGTTTTGTCTTTGTGTCTATGGCATGAGATGACAGCTCCAGTACGAGACAGACACTTGGAGGAGGCAGATGTGCTGTGTTGTACAAGGTGGTTGTGTGCACGGGGAGCAGAAGCCCTGAATCCTTTTGGGGTGGAAAGAAGCCAGGACTCCACAGTCTGGCCTCCAGCTTTCCTATGGATTGTAACAATTTTATATGGTATTTGCTAAATGTGATGGATACAGCAACAGAAGTAATAGGAGCAAAAGTAAAATGATAACCATGGCAATATATTATTTTAGGCTTCTAATTTTCATCTCCTGAGGTTTTAGGTGATTACGAAAGCAGCTTTTATTATGTACCCACTGACTTTGCTTCGCTTAACCCTGTCTATTAACTGCATCTCAGTAACCTGAGAGTTTCCGCCACTAATTGAATTTCTCTGCTGACTGTGGCTTCTCTCCCTTTGTATCTCCATTCCCCCTTTTTCAGCTCAATCTATATTTTGCCTTGAACTTCAGAGACCACAGCAATCGCTGTAACATCTGAGACAATCTGGCCACGGGTATGGGGACAAAAAATATGACTCAGAGAAGCACTCATTTCACTTTGTTACAAGACATCACTTGGCTCTTCACACATTGTTTTGGCATAATCTTGACAGAGTAGCTGTATGAAATGCGTATCTTGACACAAGCACACAAATGCAATACAGATGTGAGTTCATTACAGCACATCTGCACCTTTTAATCCCGTACTGGCAAGTCAAAGCCATGAGAAGTAGTTCCAGCCCTGTCTTCTCTGTGATTTAGCAATGACAGCAGGGAGCAGGGTTGGGAGAGGGACAGAGCGTCCCTTGTCCACCCTCAGGAGGAACCAATGTCCTTCTTGGGCAGCTGTTACTTAAAAAGATTCTTTCGCCAAGGCTTTGTGTCTTTGTCCACATCCATCTTTGGTTTCTGTCCTGTTATTTCTCATCTGCCCTTGAAAAGCAACAGAAATCAGTGCAGTCCAGTATGAGTCCATGTCCTCAGCTTCTGCATTTCATTTGCTTTGGACTCACATTCTTGCTCTGGGTTTTGGCTGCAAGGAGCAGGGAGCAAAGATCCTCAGGAAACATTGAGGGGAGTCTGCTTTTTGTGCCTGATTCCCCCCATAACATCTTTCTATTCCACCTGAGCAGTGAAGCAGGTTCTCCTGAATGATCTCCTCCTTCTTTGCTTTGGAGACTCAGCTATAACTAGGTCCTGTCTCGTGGTGTCACCGAGAGTAAAGCAGGGACAGATGTAGTCTGAAACAGCTTCTTTTGGAGAGCACTCTCCCTATCGCTGGTTTGTTACTTGAGTTTCTTGGCTGTGCATTAATCCAGAGCAAAACACTCTGTGCCAGGCAAACACTAATAAGATCTGCTGTTTCCTCACTAAGGCTGTTTCAGAGATTTCCTTAGCACATACAACTTTCCATGCTGCGTTGTCATTCCTGAGTTCACTGAAATATACATAGAGACATTTGTTATTCTGCTTCAGCTTTTTGTATTTTCCTAAAGTCTGGAACAGCCTGCTCCTCGCTGTGTGGCTTTGATTCATCATCAAACCACATTTCTTAGGCTGGGCTGGTGGACAAGGGGCTTGAACGTGGGAGGGCATGTGCATCCCTGGTTCTGCAGAGCACACGGAGGCGGTGCAGCAGCTTTTGCCCAGTCTCATCCCAGTTGTGAGGACTGCTCCTGAGGGACTCATGCTACTGGTGACCAAAGCCCTGGGGATGCGCAGCTCTGTGACATGGGACCTGCCCACAACTGTTGTGTGATTTGAGATGACTGTGTGGGAACCACTAGCAGGGAGATTTCCACCTGCTGGAGCCTTCCCTTGCTTTGTATGAAAGCAAATGAAGCAATAGTCTTGATGGAGTTCTGCTAAGGTGGATGTGAAAACCATGTTTAGAGACTAGCTACATGAAATATGGCAAAATAGAGACAATGAAAAGGAACTGGTGTTGTTTAGTCTAGGGAAAAGGAGGTTGAGGGGAGTTGTGATAATAGTTTTTAGGTATGTGAAAACTTGCTGCAAGGGGGATAGCGAACTGTTCCTCATGACCAAGAAGAAGAGGATAAAAATAACGGGCTTAAATGGCTCTAAGGGGAGTTTGGATTAGATATGTGTAAAAAGCTTTCTGTCTGCAAGGATATTTAGTCTTGGGAATAGACTGCATGGTGGGGAATTTTCATCCCTGAGGGATTTCTAGGTGCGGGTTAGATTAATGTCTATTAGGAAAGGTTTATGCAGAGCTAATCCTGCTTGTAGTAAGAGATGTTTTTTTATGATTTTATTAGGGCACATCTATTCATGGAGGCACAGGGAGGACAGAGCTTGTTTTGCCTCCACTCTGAGTAGTCTAGACGTGGCACAGGCCAAATCCAGCATCTGTGTGGGCACACTGGCTAAGGAATAGGCATGGTCACATCAGTGCTGTGCATACTGGCCTGTTCTCCATCTGATTTTATTTCAGTGGAAAATGAAAATTGCAACTGTGCCCAGGAAAAACACCACTAATGCTTTAGATCTGGGACTATTTAGTAGTGCCAAATGTAACAGGAGTTTACAGTCCCAGCATCACCTAAAAAGCCTGAACTAGCCCCCAGGCTGTCTATGTTCGAAGGCAAGGGCCAGGTTTTAGTTCCACGCTTGTGCAAGAAGGCTCTGTACTGTTTGACCCTGGTTACTGCTGGGAGTGCTGGCACTGCTGCTCACCACCACAGCACTGTGAGCAGACTTCAAGGCTGAAAGTCAACACAGTTGTGAAGTAAGCAGGAAAGAAAGGATGCCTGCCATTCAAAAGGTGACAAGCACAAGGGAGGAAATGCTTGGCACCATTACAATAGTATCTTTTGGTCTAAGCGGCTCTGGTGTGACATATAGCAACTTCTTAAGTCTCGTTTGGTGCTTTTCTGTACCTTTGCACACTGTCACTTTCACCCCCAGTGCTACACACGTGCTTTATATACTTTGAACAGCCAATGTGGCTTCACTTGCTTTACCATCTATTAGTTCTTTTTAATTATTTGAAAAAACCTTCATACCTAGAGATGTCTGCTAGTTATTAGTATGAGTCAGTAATGATTTTGGCGTTTAATTACTTTATAGTGTGTATATGGAAACACTGTGCATTGCTGGGAATTCAGTTGAAACATTTAGGTTTGGTTTAGATGTGTTTGGTCCGTAGCATGGACGGGATATTTCTGTTGTGCCCCCCCCCCAGTACCTAATACACCAGCTGTGTGCAGGATGATGCTCCACTGAAACGATCACAGAAACTGCCACTTGCTTTGGCATACAACCCAACCTTCAGGAGGGTTTGCCTAAGCTGGTTTTGAGACTAGGTGCTGCTTCAGCTCCTGTCTTCCCCTGGCGAATGTTCCCCGTGGCACTGCGAAGCCCTTGTATCCACAGCCAGGGGCTGCCCATCTCCCCCAGATCCCTGCCACCAGCCTGACACCAGGGACCAAATCCAGCCCATGGCAGGGCAGGGGTGCAGGTCAGACCCTGTTTTGGTCTGGTGTCCATTCCCTGGCCTTCGGTTTTGCTGCCACATAGCAGTGAAATCAGAAACAGATTCACCCTCCCTCAGGTTTCAGTGACTTCAGTCTTTTGGGACTTCACTGACAAGCTCGGCTAGTGACTTTCCATACCCTAATCTGCACATTGCTATCATTAAAAGTGATGATGGTTTTGTAACAATGTGTTCTTTCCTAGAAGGGGTATATCTGGCTGTGAACAATTACTGTGTGATTTTAATTAACTTTTCCTTGTAATATGCCTTCTGCCTGGATTTGGCAGATAGCCTGTTCCATGATAGTCTGCAGAAGTAATGTTGCTATCAGCACATAAAAAATCTGTGAAGGAAACAACAATTTAATATTTCTTTGAAAAGAATTCTTAAATTCTGCAAACTGGGAAAGTGACCCTTACTTAAAATCCAGGTTTAAGAAATAGTCTAACTACTGTAAAGCTGTGATTAGCAATTACAATTTTACTTACATCTCATGCATGTTTTATTCCTATGTTCCTTCCACCCTTAAAAACAATGTAACTCAACTCTACTAATAGCAGAGATGTGAAATATTTGCTGTCAAAGTTTCATCCAGCTACTGCCACTGGTATTTTTTCTAACCCCGTTTTTCCCTATCTAGACTACGATGTCTGCGCTGAAGCTCCCTGTGAACAGCAGTGCACAGACAACTTTGGGCGAGTCCTATGCACTTGCTATCCTGGGTACCGCTATGACCGGGAGAGGCACAGGAACAGAGAGAAGCCTTATTGCCTGGGTAGGTAGAAGTGTGTGGTGAACTTATCACTGCTTAATGATGTATCCTGCTTTCTCAGGGCCTCCAGGAGTCAGTTTATTTCTGAAACCTTTCTTATTCTCATTACTATTACTAAGAGAAATATGGTTTTTTAACTATCTTAAGGATTGATTCCCAGATCTAAGAGATCTAAATCCCCCTGAAATTATTAGGAGGTAGTACATAAAACGAGACATACGCACCCAAACATTTCAAAGTGTTGGGATGATACAATTTTCCCTTTATTAATTCCTCCTGCAGGTTTTGAGCCATATTTGGGGGTTTGGCCTGAGATGAGGGACAGGATTCTAACAGTAACCCTCAAAGTACTATAACCAGGCCTCATTATGAAAATAAATCCTTGGGGTTTGATTCAGATGGCCAGCATCTACTTCAGGAGTCGTCATTTACATGTGGTCCTTGTGTGGCTAGTCCTGCCCTGCCCTGTCCTGGACTGTTTGCTGTGCCAGGGAGCCAAGGTTTGCAGGGCTGAGTTTTGCTTGTGAGCTCTTCAAAGCAGAGAAATGGTCAAGCAATGTTCACCACTAAAATGACAGGTATGTTAATAATACTGCAGTTCGCACAGAGCTCCAGCCCGAAGCACTGGAGGTGCTGAAATGACTCATTTACTTAACCACAAAATCTCCTGGTACCTCTAAAGGAAGTCTTTTGTTGTATTTGTGGTCTGAAACCTCTGGCTTCAGAGCATTTTGAACTCTTGCTCCTCTCCAGATATCGACGAGTGTGCCATGAGCAATGGGACGCTGTGCTCTCAGATCTGTGTCAACACCATGGGCAGCTACAGGTGTGAGTGTCACGAAGGCTATACCCGGGAGGAGGATGGAAAGACGTGCACCAAAGGAGATAAAGGTATATGCTAGTGGGGGTTAATGGTCCTGGGCCAAAGGGCCACCTAAAAGGTTGATCTGTCATAAAGAGGAACTGCTCCTTGCACTGCACTTGGAGCTGGGAGTCTGAAGCTGGGATGTAGCTGATGGTCCTGGAGAGCCCAGGTTGTTCATTGAGCACCTGAGAACCTGTGGAGCAGTCCTGTCACACACTCTTCTCCTACCCATTTCATAAGCTGCACAAACACAGCAGTGAATCAGTAGTCACATCCATAAAGAAACTGCACAAGTACATTGAAGGATGTAGAAAGCATCTTCCCAGAGAGGCACAGTGACTGAACGGTGAAACTTGCCATTACAGCATCAGTTAGACCATTTCTGCTGGATCCACCTGCTGAAAGCCATATTTTCTCCCATACCAACCTGGATTATACTTAGAGCTCAGAAGATGGGGAGGTGGGGGGGGAATATTCCAGATGATGACCCTTATAAGCCTTCATTGATGTCATCTGTTAATTTAATTATTTCCAGTAACCTTAATTTGTATATATACACCCACATCTGAGATTAGCAAATGGCCCTGGGTTGGGTGGTTGTGCCTCTGGGCACTTGGAGGGTCAGAAAAGGTGTGCCTGGGAATCTGGCACACTTTTCAAGCATCACTTAAATCAATTGCTAAATTCTGCTGACCTGCAATGAGTCTGTGTGTCTCATGACTGTGGTCAGATTTTTTTCCTTTTTAAAAACGAAAATAATATGTGATGGGAAGCAGGTAAAAATGAGGGCTTGTTCTTGCTTTTTACTGTTGTTTTCCAAGTATGTAAGTATGCTGTGTATAAATTATTTTAAAGTTTTTGATCTCATCCCAGCTATTAAATTACAGCATTTAAAGTACTGCAGATTAAATACTGATATGGCAATTTAAAAAGAAAAGAAGAAGAGAACAACCTGGGGGGGGGGGGGGGGGGGGGCGGGGGGGGGGGGGGGGGCGGCAGGGGAACTATTTTGGTGAATGGCGACTTACAATAAGTTCATCAATTAATTGCCTGAACACAGTATGATTGGGTGCACCAAATCCCACTGGATGGCAAGAACAATTTGTAATTTTCATTTTCCTCTGAAAATGTGTAACTGGAGCCACTCCATTAACTTTCATTGTTTCTTGCAAATTTTAAATTGGTTGGGTTTTTTCCCTTGTAAGTGTCCGGGGGGGTCATAAAGGAAAGAGACATAACCTATATAATCCCCTTGCAAATAGTTTTTTGGTTAACTTTTCCTCAGGCTAGTTCAAATTTCCTGACAGAGTAATGTCCAAAGCGTTCAGGATAACCAACCATTCAGAATATTCAAGGCTGTGGGAATAATTTTAATATTTGAAAGCACCAATTTTACATTGAATGTACATGGCACATAAAAATGTCAGCTCCAGTAGTTAATCTGGAATTAAATACCCACCATCGCTCATGACATTTCCCAAATCAGCTGTGTGAAGCGGAGCAGGACACTTTCTGCTCTGTGACCCTGTGGTACTCCATGTTGTTACTAATTGCCAGACTTCTGGTGCAAATGAAAGTAGAGTTAGCCATCGCAATTTCACAGAGTATTTCCTTTAAAAAATTTGTATCCGTAACCCATCCCAAGGAAAAGGATTCCGGCCGGCTGTAGCGAGGCACCACCGCGTGGTCAGCCCCAGCCCTGCACTGTCCCACACGGCACCGCATCCACGCCGGAGCGGCTTCCTAACAAACGGATTATTTGCTTTTCTTACTAGCTGGAACACTTAAATTTTATTTTAAAATTTAATGTGAGAAACATGAAAATCATGTATCTGCCTCCAGCCCAAAGCATGCTGTACATTTCCCGGGAGATACTATACATGTTTTCATCCTGCCGTGCCTCAAAGCTGCAATCCAGGCACTTCTTTGCCTCTGTAAGTGGGCTTGACTGAGAGCTTCGCATTTGTTAGTGGGCATAAGAACAGGGAGATTTTTTCCCACATCCGCGATCATGTTGCATTTGACAGAGACAATACAGTTACCCGTGCAGAAGTAGGCAAATGAAACCTTCTCAGCAGGCTGAGCCCAGATAATACAACACAGATGATCAACTCAACTGTCTCCATGCAAAGACTGCCTGCGGCACAGCTCCCTGCAGAGCTCTCCCCCGCCAGCATCTCCTCCTCTTCCAGCATCAGCAAGACAGTCTTCCAGCACATGCAAAGAAAACACATCGCTCCCCCAAGCAGATCTCTTATCGATAGGTGCCACGGGCTCACCGGTGCCTTGCCGAGATGAAAGGACCCCCCGTCAGGACAGCAACATCATGCATGAGCTAGACATCATGCTTTGGAAAACCTTCATAAAATGGGGCTGGTTTAAGCCTTCTCTGAAATCATTTTAGTTTCCTGGAAACAATGGAAGCAGGCTATATACATGCCTTGCTCAGCACGGGCCAAACTGACCCTGGTAGGTGACCTCTATTTCTGTACCATGCGTGGGTGGCTCCATCTAATTGCTTCCTGCCCCCTCTGGCCTGTCCTAGGTGGCTTCTGGCTTTATCCATGCTTTATTCTGGCTTTATTTGTAGTTTGGTCCTGATACAGGATCGGATGTGGGTAGAGCAAATGTTTGATGGATGACTCCTTCCCTGGGCAACTCATCACCTCTGTCTGGTATGAGTTAGGGGGATTCCACCTCTCTCCCGGGACACAGTTCATGCTTGCTTATATGACGCTGTTGGACTTCATCCTCTGACAAGTCAATCCAAATGGATTTGCAGAAATCTCACTGGTATGATGTTTCCCAAACATTAGCTGACACCACTGCCCCCCAGCATTCATCTCCATGGATTGTTACAGCCCTGTTCTATCTATAGTTGTCAGCCCCGTGTGCCCCATCCTTCTGGAAGATAAATTGGATTTTATAATGAAACATGAGGCCAAATTCACCGCTTCTTAATCTGCATGTAATTCCACTGATTCTAGTGGGATTGCAATAGGTTTCAAATAGCAGAGGCTCTGGCAATTTCTCCCTATGACTGTATGTTGCTTTCAGCAACATTTCTTAACACAATATGAAGGAACAAAGTTGGTAAGATAGCTATTAAAAGGAATTTTGGTTAAGACTAGTACCAAGTCCAAACTCTACTGGAGTTTGGGAAAAAAGGCATTTTTTTCTAATGGCTCAATATATGTGCATCTGTACATCCTACACAGGTCCAAAAATGGACATGTCAAAACACTGATGTTTTTTAAAGGAAGCTGAAAAATTAAGGGAGCCACAATACTGGTTTGTGGTCAAAAGAAAACTTACCTTACAGAAATATCAAGAGGTGTCTTGATTACAGCGTATCAATTCCTTGTTAAGGGAAAAAAGGCCTGCATTGTGCAGTCTTTAATCTATCAGAGAAAGGTTTATGGGTAAAGAGGCTTTGCAAGGAGTCAAAGGCAAAATGAATAACATTAGAAATACAGCAGTGACAAAGGAAACCAGCAGGTGCTGTGTATTTGAGTATCTTCACACAAAGGCTGGAGTCCCACTGGGAGGTGGTGTGGCCAGATAGCCTTGGAGCCGTAGATGCGATTTGGTGAAGATCTGTTATATGTTGCGTAGAGTTCATCAGCAAACCCCAAGTGGTACCTTTCGGCCTTAAATCTTGAGCCATCTGAACACTGTGCAGAAAGCTGTTCAGGGATTATCAATCCATGTGCTATCAGGAAGGGCTGGAAGCATTAAATAAATGGACTGCAGTTGTGGGAGCAGGCAGTTGATGAATGGGGTAAACTCCCAAGCTTTTGCCTCCTAATTTTCTGATCAGTTCAGTGCTAATACCAGTCTTAATGCTGCTGGTCATTCCAGAACCTTGTCCTTACCGCCCTCTCCTACCTGACCTAGGAGATAAGAGAAATAAATCTTCATCTTCTAAAAGCAAGCACACCTGATGTGGCATTACAGCCAATGGACTAAATGTACTGAAAATGTGGTTTTCCTGAATTTGTGCATTGGTGGCCCATAAATGACCATCTGATGGATGTAATATTCCTTACTGGACCCTGAAAACATTTGAAGTCAAGTACCATATAATGTCTTTAGTATTAGAAACTTCTGTTTTTATTTAAAATTATGCAGATGTTTTCAAAATCAATACAAATTTCTGAAAAGATGAAGGACTTCAAAGATTGTGTCCAAGTAAGAAGTATAACACAATAGGTAAGCGCATTGTAGTTGATCCTTTTTGAAGATTTTTAAGATTTGCTGACTTTAATCAGGAGCACCTGCAGGGTTTTTCCATTACAGGACATGTTTTGAAAGGTCAGTGTTCAAACATGGACAATAACCCTTCCAGGTAACATTGTACAAGGCCACACACCATATGCAGAGCCTCAATACACTTGATGTTTCTCAACAGCTGTATGTGGAAGGAAAAAAGCTCACCTAGAGCCAGGATGCGTCACCCTCTGTTTCAGAAACCACATTTCTCTTTAAGTGGACATGTGTTGAAACAACACTTGTTTGTTTGTGACGCAGAAGTGCTTCACTGTGTATGGGACTGGGAAAAAGGACAAAATTAACACTTGCAATATCTCTTACAGTTTGAATTATTTAATGCATTCTTGAAAAGATCCCATTCGTGCATAGTATCAACAGGTGTGACCATTTCTCTCGTGTGGATTTAAATCCCTGTCATTAATCTCAATCCCCGTCTCCGCTCAGGCTGATTCCATCACGTGGAGGAATACTCAGCAATGATAGAATGCAGTTTGTGCAAAGTGAATGAAATGACCATATTGTGAGGTACTTTACTATAATTTATAGCATATGAAAATTTGCCCTTCAGGGGACTGTAAATCAGTTCAGATCTACAGGGTTAGTCTACCCTAAACACAAAGATAAAAGAAGGGGTGTAGACTTTTCCAGGTATTAAAAATAAATAAATAATTTGCAGACTGTTAACTGGAAACAGCTGCTTTAAAAATGAGCTCAGAGCTGTCCCTGCAAAGTTTCTTAGCCTTACACAGCAATTCACAGTCAAAGTATTAACAATGGCAAGATGCTCTCCTCTTTCACAGTCTGGGGAAACATAACCTTCAAGTTGCTTTTGCAATCGTTTTATGGACTTCTTCTCTTTGTATCTTTATATCTGTATTTGAAACTGCTTTCTTTCAGCTGCACTTCCTGAGAAATCTGAAAATGTGGCAAAATCGGGGACGTGCTGTGCCTCTTGTAAGGAATTTCATCAAATAAAGCAGACAGTTTTACAACTGAAGCAAAAGGTATGAACACTGATCAGCCATGTCTTTACCAGACCTGCATGTTTTGTGACAACTGAGGTTAAATTTAAGTGTTTGGAGCTGTCACTGCCGTGTGGCTCTCATGCCCATAAAGATCATGGCAATATATTTCAAAGTCATGTTGGAATGGCATCTCTTCCATATGCTTCTGTGTTGCTTGCAAGCAGATTGCTAACCAAGCTCATGAAGCTGTGTTACCAGGCTTGTGGTAACAGTGTCTGGCAAACACCCATCCCAGTCTGAGCCTAGGTTTCTTGGCAATCTCCTCTGGCCTCAGCTTTTCATTCATTCTGAATGCACAGGATTTTGGACTTGATCCACCTTTAGTATAAGCAAGTGCAAGACATGCTGCAGATGCGGGAACATGGGAGAACATGATTTTGCATTAATGGGGTGCTGATACAGGGTTCATGCCAAGTAGGAGGTGTGTGGCTAAGGAAAAACATCACTAGCTCTGATTCTTTAGAAAAGAAAACCCCTCATCCCCAGCCTTTTTTGTTTCCACCTGTATCCTTACAAGTAAAGAATAATGCACTTAACTTCCCATGGCCTTTAATTGCTCCTGTATTTGGAGCAATTTTTTGCATTTGAGTAGGATGCAAACACTTCTGCATTTGGGTAGGATTGAAATAAGCCAGAGACCCAGCCTTGAATTTGGAGAGCCAAGTGCCAGGATGCAGGTGTAATACTTTTTCTAGTCACACCTCTGTTGAACATTCAGGTTCTTTCAAATTGAATTGCCCTGCAGGAATGTTCTCAGCAACTCATGTTTACAGGCATTAATTATTTCACCCAGAGTGCTCACTGAATTGCACTGTGCCTGAACGCAATTTGGTGTATTCACTTGTTGCATTTAATGGTTTTCATGCAGTGTAATTTAGATTAGGAAGAAAGAAATCTGCTTCACTAAAATGAAATACACTGAGGATGAAGATACTGTTTATCTCAAAAATCTCACTGTGTTATGTTTTTCTTCTAAATCGGCATGAGGACAAATGTGAAAGTGACAGGATTTCATGTGTGATGGAAATTCTGCTTTTCAAAAAAACAGTAGCAGACAGGTGAAAAAAGGATCCGTGCTTTTGAGTAGCTGTTGACCAGCTGCAGTCCATGATGCTGACCAGGCTCACGCTGACCTCCCAGGGAGGGATCTGGAGTCACACTGTTGGCCATGTTGTTTGCTGCAAGAATTGATGGATACCAATAGCCCAAATTAACAGAAAGTTTTCTGGGTCTAACTTCCCCTGTTAGATGCCTGTGTTCAAAACACTCCTGGAAAACTAAGACCATCAATACCTGTCACTGTGGGCACTTGTGCAGTAGCTGTGGCCATACTAAGCAGCTCACTCTTGTCTCATAGCTAATTTAGGCTGTCATGGGGCTTGTAATTGGGCTGTCAATTTTCCCCAAGTATCTTCCTACTGGGACTTGATCTACTTGGCATCCTCAGAGGGAGCTCACTGGGTTGGTTCTGCCTCACACAGGCAGAGCTGGAAGAGATGGTCCCCTGATACCCTCAGCTTTTTTTACCCCACAGAAAGGAGAGCTTTTGTCCATGCTGAGAGAAGAACCGGCCTCATGCTGCTTCTCTGCCCACGGAGGCATGAACTGTTCACTCACCGCTCCCCAATGGCCAAGTTTTTCTGGGAAGGACGTATCTCAATACCTGTGGTTGAAGCTGTTCTGTTTTGTGCAGAAAAATTTGTTTCTGTCTGCCAGAGAGACAGTTTATGGGAATGAGTCTTCAGTCTTGTGGTTAAAGCTTTCAGATTTTATGAACTTTGTGCAAAACTACATTTAGTAGAAGAGCCTGTGAAGGACCCAATCCAGCGAACCCTACCACTGTGAACTGGGGTATGCTTCTGGAAGTGGGACGTATGGTTTTGTGCATCCTTACAAAAGGACAAGGATAAACTCAAGTTCTGCTACCTCTGGTGGTGGCACCAATACTTTTTTGGAGGATTGCAAGAGCCATTCCAGATCCAGGACAAAGTAGGTCTCGGATCAAGAACAGAAAGTCAGCTTGCATGGTCAGCCAGTGGAGTGCACTGTCCCAATATACTAAGGGGTTGTGGGCAGTACTGTGTTGATGTCAGACCTTGCTGGAAAGAAGAAGACTGGAAAGCTGAAAAACTGGGGGAAAGATTTCTGATATGCTGACACACAGCCAGAAATTTTTAAAAAATCAAGTAAGCAAGATCCTATTGCACAGATGTGTTTAAACATCTTAATTAGAAAGACATGTTCCACATCACTCCTACCAAGCACTGTCAAAGTCACCTAAACCACAGATCTGCTAGAAACTACCCAAAACTCCAGATGCAGTATGCAACACAGCATATGGAAGTCTTGTTTCTAGTACTGTCTTTCTTTAGAATTCACCCTTGCTAATACTTGCATGCACATGGAAAAAAAATTGTTATCTAAGGGTCATTAAGATTTGGAGCTGCGGATGGAGAAAGCCAAGGTCACTCTGGATCATGATCCTGGTTCAGTTAAAAGGTGAAATAGAAATTGGGCTAGTGAGTATATCCAATCCCTAAGAGGATGTGAGTCAACATCAAAAACACATGGTTTGGCCCCAGTGTACATAACAACCATTTTCTGGCCAGAAGATATCAAAGAGCAGTGAGCTAGACCAGAGCCTGCGTATTTTGGCACGCCTAGTGTATGCCTCAAGTCCAGCTGACTCAGTGGGGAAGCATGTGTAGATGTTTTCACAGCAGCTATGTGATTTTTTTACTTTTTTTTTTAACTTACTAAGTTGTTACAACAGCCTTGCTGGCAGGAACAAGTCAATATTTAAGCAACAGAAAAGAACACACTTCCAGATCCTTTTCCTGATGCATCTCCACCACTAAATGCACCTTTTTACTCAAGCCTGGCCATCTGCAATATAACCAGAAGAGTATTCATGGCAGAGACAATATACTAAGTGACATCTGTTTATCAGCTGGGATAGCAATAGATCCCCAAAATAGAATCTGGTCAGAAATTTAAGTACAAACTCTAAAGATGACATCGATTAATCTGTCACTCAACAATGGCCACCCCTAAGGAGAAACACTCACTGATGACACTGGAAATATTCTCACAAAAGCTGCTCAAAACATACAACGCTCTCAGGTAGTCACTGGATTTAACCGTGTGTCTTGGTGTTAGCGTGGCAGCGCTGGCTCTGCAGAGCCCTTGGTTGATTTGCATCACATGGTGGAAGTTCTGCAGCGTGATGGTCCTTGTAACACTCCTGTTCACGTCCAGCCAGAACACTGCTCTGGACAGGGTGGACACACCTTCAGGACACAAAACTTAGCAGTGTGCTGACCAGAGCTGGCCGGTGGACCTCCCCATGGTGGTCCCTGGCCAACATGGCTATGAAAGCCCCTAGCTATTAAATTTTCCTCTTCAGCCCCAGGGGTAAGGTGCTGTGACCCTTGGAGTAGTCCTTTATCTTCAGCAGTTCCATGCTTTTGGTCTGTGCTGCAATGGCTGGGATGTTGCCTGAGAAAGCTGCAGGGTCATTGGTAAACAAAGCAGATGTTTCTCTTTGGAAAACCAGTGACAGCCCACCCCTGAGCAGTAGGTGTGCTGGATCCCCATGTGAGCAGATTCATAGGAGTAAGCACATAAGAAACATACTCTGGGGCTTTTGTGAAGTGCTGACTGCATCCAGCCACTGATTTCTGTGGGAGCGGAGTGAAACTACCAAATTCTTGTAAGACTTACATCATGTCACTTAATTTGCCTTTCATACAGTCATCTTGTCTTTGGAACAGCAGTGCTCTCTGAAACCTGAGTCACAAATGACTGATAAATCCTTGTATTCCTGTCATCACATTTTGAATTCCAGTATGAAAAAATCAAGCTGGTGTTTTGGAAATGCCAGCAGGGACTGTCTCAGCATTTCTAACTTTTTTCTCTAATTTTTTTTTGCTTCCTTCGGAACTGTTGTGTGCACCCAATCCCAAACTGCAAGCAGCACTGGCTGCCCTTAAAGGGCAGTTCTTAAGTAATATCCTGTTTGACAAAAGAAATTTGCCCAGTTATAGTATGTACTACAAGAAGTACATAGCATTATTATTTTTCTGTACGTTACAAATACTAGGTTTGCACTAAAGGCAGGCGGATATGGAAGTCTTGAGAACAGTCCAGTGCAGGGAATTCCAAATAGCTGATTAAAAACATTGTCAGATAGTAGGAGTCATTATGTATTTTATTTAATGTAGCTCTCCCATGCCAATGTTGCAGAATCCAGCATCGAATTATCTAGTGAGCCAAACACATTCAGGGAGCAACAAAGCTGACCCAGGGATAGATCTGCCCTGGTATTGCTGAAATAGCTCTTCAGTTCCGTTTGGCAGAGCAAAATTCCCAACTCTATGTGCAGCCACACGCCGCTAATAAACTTCTTTCCTCCCTGCAGACCAACCTCCTGGCTTGTCATCTCCCTTCAGCTGCCCCTGGAGAGACTAAACATTTGCAGAATATGTCTAAATGTGTTTAGTTGCTAAATATATTCAATCTGGGCATATAAATGTTCCATGGATAATTAAGCACCTGATGTAATGGATAATGACATTTTAAACTACAGTGTGAAATTCTCCTTATAGTCTCACTTTACCTTTGCTGTCTTTATGCAGAGCTGATCCAGATACCTGCTGGGTTAAATAATGTGTTTACAGGGCCAGATCCACAAAGGATTTGGGACTCTTATTGAAACCTATAAAAAGTTGGTGACTTGTGCAGCAATGGAGAAAATTTTCTGAACAAATGATGCCCTAAGAAAGGGCAGCAAATGAATAGAAAATAAAAATAAAAATAAAAAAGGAAAAAGAAGTTTCCTGAGAAGATCCAAGCAGTTACGAGACTTAAGTTCTCAATAACTTGTTGCTGTACCTTTCCTGAATTTCTCCTGCTCTCCATTTGGATTGACTTGCAATATTTTGGCAGTGACTTGAAAAGTGAGCAACCTCACATAGTAACACTTTTTTTCTGATTATTTCAATGAAGGGTACGAGTAAACATTTTGTATTTATTTTCCTGAAGTATTTAAGTATGCTGTTTGTCCACGTGAAAGATTAACCAAGAATGTCATTTATCCAGATGAATGATGAAGGGCTTACAGTGATTTTTGGTTTTGGCAGGTTGCTCTGCTACCAAATAATGCTGCTGATCTTAGCAAGCAAATCACTGGTGAAAAAGTGCTTGCATCTAATGCATATATTCCTGGCCCCCCAGGCCAGCCTGGCCAACAAGGCCCTCCAGGTAAGATACAGACCAGAGGGATGCGAATGTGCAATAGTGCCATGAATTAAAATAATGAGCCTCAATCTTGCAGTGTGATAGGATTTCATGTGGCTCATTTTGTGGTTGTTATTATTATACTTGCATTTGTGCTAAAATTAAATACTTTCTGGTCATTATGGTCAGCCTCTGCCAACCGTCTAACATCATCCATTGTGTCTTAGTCTCCATGTGTTTCTTGGCGTGCAAGCTGTGTTTGTCCTGTATGTGTTAAATTTCTCTCTCTCCCTGGGATATCTCACCTGCTTCAGTTGTCATTTCCTGTATTTTAACTCTTACAATTTAACCCTAAAAGTCTTAAAACACTCTCCATTTCATTGCAGGAATACCTGTTGCTTTAGCTCACTGTCATTAGCAGAGCAGAAAATGTGCTTTCAGGTTTTGGAGGTTTGTGCCAACTGTTTTGTTTTGTCTTGGCTGGTTTTGCAAGGATTCAGTTGTTGGTTTCATGTTGTGTTCCAGATTCAAAGGAATCTGAAAAGAAAACTCCACTCACACCTTCTTTGCTAAGGCATAAGTTGAAACAATGAGAGAAGCAGAGTGTTCCTAAAGCTCTAACTTAAGCCAGACACCTCGCAACCAGCAGCCAATGACACTAAAAAATTTGCAGACCCTGGTGAATGCAGATCTAATTGTGGATTAGCAATAAACCCAAGGAATTTTAGCATTGCCCTGGGTTTCAGGAAGATTCTTATATTGTACTAGCAGATACTCCTTACAAGGTTTGATTTACTCCCTACTGACGTGCACACACACAGACACACCGTTTATGCCCGCTTTGCTTTGGGTTTTGAGTCTTTATCTCATTTTCTCGGCGGACGGGTACCTCCAGCCCGCAGTACACCGTACGTCCAAGGACAATATGGTTGGAGACGCAGCCGCAGGCTCTGTGCCGCTCGGTGCAGCACCGCCCGGCCGCCCCCGAGGCACCGGCCCCGCGGGTCTCCCGCCCGTTTCCCCGTGGATGAGCTGTCCGAGGTGCTGCAGCACTGCCCGTCCCTCGGGCACCGTCCCCGCTCACCTCCCCTCCGCCCCGACGGCCGCCACGGGCCTCGGAGGGGTCCGAAGGGTTCATCGCTGAGCTTGATTCTGCTCCTTTCGAAAACCCTCACTGTGCGCAGTCTGTCTGCGGAACCCTTTGTACTCTCTGCCTTTCGTTTTCTACGTCTTTCACGTGTCTTCAGCATGAAGAACCGTGCTTCCCCCTCTAATTGCAAAGCAGTTCAGTTAGTGACAGTTTAATGGTCTTTATTTTGTGCAAATGTTGTTACAGGTGCCTGATTTTTTGTTTTTCACACACTTTTCACAGTGTTTCTCTTGAGCTAAACATATGTTTCCTAAAAACTAACATTCTCTGCTGAACCAGCAGCAACTGGAAAGGATATAAAGCAAAATGGAAGAAGAGAGCCTTTTTTGCCCCTAGCACTGGCTGCCATGCTGGGCAAAAGAGAGGTGCAGCCCACACTGAAAAGGGCTTGCTCCTGTGCCAGTCATGTAGATGCCTTCAACCCAATATTCCCACGAATTTTGAGGATTTCTTTTTGAGAGATGTTTGTAAAATGTGACTTGCTCTTCTCTTTGTGTGAAAATGACACATTTCTGCTTTTCTTTTCACTCCCAGTCTGTGTCCCTAACCACCTGGCAGTGGCAGTCTTGGCTTCTTTATATACACAAGGTTTAATTGCTCTGTGAACATCTCTTGTAGCTACTGTGACAAGGAGTAATGTTGTCTCAGATGACTGCTGTGTTGGTTGTGTTGTGGCTTTGGGTGTGTTAAGGCAAACAGTCAATTGGGTGGTTCAAAACATGGTCACTCCCTGCTGCTTGCACTGATGAAGTGTCCCAAAGGCTTCCCCTGGCAGGTAACCTTTGCTGTCAATTGCAGGGGCACCAGGACCAAAAGGGAGTCAAGGAGTTCCTGGGTCACCTGGACCTCCCGGACAGCCAGGCCCTCGTGGATCAATGGGACCTATGGGCCCATCTCCAGACATATCTCATATTAAGCAGGGCAGACGGGGCCCAGTGGTCAGTATTCTCATCTCCAGTCATGTATTGCACAATTGGCTTTAGCTCCAGAACTTCTCACATCCTTGTGAACACTTTCTTTTCTCTTTCAGGGCCCACCAGGAGCCCCAGGGAGAGATGGTAGCAAGGTGAGGAGAGGTACTGTTTTCCATAATGTGGGCACATGTATATGTGAAGTGCAGGCATGCTGGAGAGACCTTCTGCACACTTGTAGTCATACCCTTTTACCATCTCATTTCCTTTGCTAAGCTGAAAACATCTTGTTGTCCCATCCCTTCATGTTTTCCTTCTGGTGTTTTGTGCTTGCCATTCCTTAAGTCTTGCAAATAGTCCTGCCAGGCTATCTGTCAAGCAGCCTACTTTCCTTTCTCTGCAGCTCTTTTGGCTTTTCCATCAAGAAATGTTGATGCTTTAGCCTATGTCATTAGACTGCTCACTCTTTTGTAAATTTACCCTGTTAACTGGTTTGCTTGTTACTGTCTAGGAGAAATATCAGAAGTGCCCAACTCTTCTTTAACTAGAATCAGCAGCAATTGCCTTGAATTCCTCTTTCACTTTCTTTTCTTTTTCTGAGCAAGCGTAAGCTGATGCTTCTTGATCTGGGGACATTAACTAAGGGAGTCTGCAGCTGCAAACTGTGGTGATTTTTTTTTTTTTATTTCCATTAGTCACAGCAAACTAACTGAGGTGATATTGATTACAGGGGGAGCGAGGCGCACCAGGACCAAAGGGGATACCTGTAAGTATTGCTCACAGGAGGAATTTCCACAACAGAGTGATGTTGACTACTACACAGGTTAGCCAAAAGGATAAAAAAACTCTCCTGTGTCAAGAGCAGAGTGAAAAATACATGCACGGAAAATGTTATTGTAAAGAAAGTAATTACCTGCTTTTGTCCAAGTGTTTTTGCATTGCACACCTCCTCCCCTGCTGGGTATGACACTGAAGGCAAAGTGCACCTCTGCCCTGCAACAGTGGTGGGCCATCCTCAGAAGGAAGTAGTATGAGATCTTATGCAGGGTGCTAGTTAGGACAGTTCAGCCGCCACTCCTACTTAGGAGTTTGATCCCTGGAACTTTTTAAAATCCTGCCCCTCATCTCTCTCTGGGATTTGGAAAGCTGTAGGCTTTGAGGAAGTCATCAGGTGAAAGATGAGTATTTACAGTCTGTTTTCAGGTGAAATTGTTTGAAGATTCTTTTCTTACAGTGTTTTCTTATTAGTGGAATGAATTTTTAAGAGTGTGTTCAGCAAGATGTCCTCAGTACTGAACAGTGTACTTCACTGTTTGAAGTCAGCTAAAAAGAAATAATGATTTCCTAAAATCAGATAAAAACAGATGGATACTCTCTGCATTGTAATTTCCAAAATATTTAGTAAGTGATGGACAGCAGTGAGGTTACCCTATTGAAAAGATACCTTCCAAATACCAGCATTCTTGAGGAAAAAAATTAAATAAGTAATAATTATTGATTGATTAGTCATTCTGAGAATGTAATTTATATCAGTTTAATAAGAAGGAACAGAGGGAACCAAGATTTATCTCCTCTAGTCCCATGACATGTCAGGATACTCTTAGGAGGCAGGTATAGCAAAGGAATTAGTAAGTAACAACAGGGCTGCGCATCTTGTAAATGTAGGCTCTGTCTGCAAAAACATTTGCCTTCTTTTGAAAATCGTTTCCTGAGCAAGTTGATTCAAAACCAGACTGATAACTTTCAGCAACTGATATGAAGCAGTATTATACCTGCAAAGTAACTACATCAACCTGTTTGAGAACTGTAAGAGCGAAGGGGAGTATTAATAATGACCATGCCTTGTAACTGCAGGGCCCACCAGGTTCATTTGATTTCCTATTGCTGATGATGGCAGACATCAGAAACGACATCGCTGAGCTGCAAGAGAGAGTGTTTGGACACAGGACTCATTCGTCAACAGAGGAGTTTCCGTTACCTCAGGAATTTACAAACTATCATGACACAGTAGATTTTGGATCTGGAGAAGACTACAAACCACGAGCATCACCCAGAGACTCCAGGATACAGAAGGCAGCCCATCCTTAGCTACACCTGCTGAAAAACAGAGTCCCTTTAGAGTTCTTCAATATAAAAATGCACTGACAATGTTAAAATACATATATATATTATTTCCCAGTTTTCTCTCCACTTTTCCCCAACCATGCTGCCTGTACTGTAGCGTTCACGGTTCATGGTAGCCTCCTTGCAGTAATTCCATACTGTCAAGCCTGCACTGTGTGTTGTACCTAAACTATCAAGAAAACCTTCTTAGTGTATAATACAATTAATGCATGCTCTAGCTAATGGTGCAGACCACAGCATTTTGTCTGCCTACCTTGCATTTTGTGTCCAAATGACCCAGTACAAAAATTTTGCCAGGGTTAGAGGGGTAGCTGAACATCATCCCTGAACAAACTAATTGTAATAATGAAAATGTTGGTCCACAGTTACTTTATACATGTAAAGATACCAATGAACTCAAGACTCCAGCTACTGTCCCCAGGCTTAGGAGAGTGTTAAAAGCAGGTCCTTGTTTCACAGCAGAGGCCAGCTGTAAGTGAAATGTCTTCTATTATGCACCACCATAGCAGAAAAAGGCAAAAAAAAAAATATGGTGAAGAAGCGATACAAGGTTGCTGCTTCTTGATCTGGAAATTATTTGGCTTTGTGTTGCTAAAGTATCATTCAAAGAGAGTCAAAAAGATGCATTTGTCCTAAACTAAAATTATTTTTCCCTTACCACCATTCTCCCGCTGCTCAGCATGAAGTCCAGTTGCCTTCCTCAACAGGTTCATGCTGGACGCCTTACACAAAGATGAGCAAGAGAAAAGGGGATGTATAAAGCAGGAAAATCAAGAATAAGTGAATTAAGTAGGCTTATTGGTAAGCACAGTATCAGTCCCAGCCCTGCAGAGCTGGATTCTGAGCTCCTGTAGGTGCATGTTTTCCTTGGTGAAATGCTGAAGACCAAGTGAAATTGAGACCAGAGAAAGGCTTCACATTTGAAGAGAGCTACCACCTGTTTTATTCCTCTGCTGCATGAGACTGACCTAAACCTCATTCACAGGACTGTAACACAGAGTTGCAGTGTATTAGGCTGGATATATGAGGAGTATGAGTAGGTGCAGAAGTGCACATGACAAAACATTTCCACTGGTACGAGGATGGCTAAGGTGAGGTACTGCACATGGGGATCTTGTATTTGTGAAGAGGGATGAAAGGGATCACCCTTTTTTTACACTGGAAGATCGGATGCACAAGTTGGACCATACCTCACGGATGATGTATGTTACCATTTCTTTTGGATTACCACAGCTGCTGAGGACTTTGCCGTGCTTAGAAGATAAAAAGTATATCAAGCACAAAACTTCAATGTTGTATCTGTGTCGCTGCTGCTTCTACAGTATGTTTAGTGCTGGGTCACATCCATGTTACAAATGCAAAGAAAACAAACTTATTTTGCCGTGTTTTTCAGGGCTTACATGTTCTAATAGAATGAATACAGGTGAAAATATAAGCAGGCCCTTTTCAGATAACCCATAAAGGTTTGAATTCCCTTTCATATGCTCTGGGCCGAAAGATAGTTGGTATAATCCCTATACCACCAGTACAGGTCATGTTGGATAAACAGCTGGCTGTCTAAACCTTTCATATCTTTTGTATATTATCTTAAGGGGATATGTTCGTTCCTGTAATTGTTTCCCAGTTCCTTCCTATCACTATGCCACAAGCAAGGGCATTAGCTCTAAGAGCATGTTCTGTATTCCTCTTCATGTTATATGTATATCAATATTTACAAAGTAATGACTAAGTCACTGGGGTAGCTTAGAAAAAATGATAGCGCTCTGATCCTGTAGTCTTTGGGCTTCTCCTCTGGGAGAATCTGTCAGGAGCTGCAGATCCAAGTAGTCTGTGGTCTTTTGAACCATGTAATAAGGAAATCAGTGAGACTTGGGGAAGAAACTTGTCACCAAAAGAGGGGTGGTCTTATATGCAACAGGCTGAAAGAAAGCTCTAAGACAGCATAAGCTGAGGCATTTACATCTTATTTTCTTAATGTCAAGCAGGCAACTAGGTATAAGTAACATTGTTCATGCATATGCAATTTTAAGTGAATTTTTTATATGTCAAATTTTATATTTCTAACTCTTGCAAATTATGTAACTCTTGCATACGTTTACCAGCACACCCCATTACCTGCTGTATTAGGTTGATTCCCACTATAGAATTAGTAGCTGCAGGGCTTTTGACCGTGAAATACTGAATAATGAATTAAAGGAGTCATTTCCTACACGCCATCTAAATTCTATTGCCCCCTGCCCACAAGATATGTTCTAAAAAAGGCACTTACTTCAGTTCTAAACTCTGCTTTCCAAATATAGACAAATACCAAATAAGAAGTTCCTACAATTTGACCATCAAATTCAGGGGTAGGTGACAATTGCCCTGCTGTGCATAAGTATCCAGGGAAGGGAAATTCCGTGATTGGACCAGAAAATTATATAAAGGACATGCTTCACTGTTAGTACAGAAAGATGTCCTATGGACTCATGAACATAAAATACGGCATGTGTTTCCATGCCTTTCTGAATGGAAACCTTAAAAATTTCCCTTTCTGGAATCTGCATCATTTGTTTTCACAGCCTAGAGCTGGGTTTCCAACAGACAAGCTTACTCCATAAAAAAGGTGAAGGAAAGTGCTCCTTGGGTTTGTCCTTGTGCTTCACCCTCCTCTTTCCAGACTCCCTGCCCCAAAACTGTTGGCTGACTCCCAGCAACAAGGAGAGGACGCTATGGTAAAGGTAAGCTCACCTGACATAACACAGTAATTCCTCCAGCAGGGAGAATGCCTCTGAGCACAGCTGGCTGGGAAGGTTCAGCCTTCTGTCTGTGTCCGGCTAAGATCTTTGCATAGACCTTTCTCATTTTATTTCTGATTAACTGTATAATACCTTTCATAACACACACATTGTATCAGAAACATTTCATCAAGATACCTGGATAAACACATAAAGACACTCAGAAAAGTGACACTTTCTTCAGCACACCCAATGTCTTATAAAGCTACAGCAGAGGAATCATTTCCAATCTTAAGCTTCGTTGCTGGGTAGCCCGGGAGATCATTACCTTGTAACTTATTTATTACTCTGTAGCTCCAAAAATAACACAACATCCTCCCCCCACCCCCCCACCCCCCCCAAGAATCCAGAATAAGAATATAGAAACATCTAGACTCATGTCTAGTGTCATTACTAGGCTCATGCACATGACAACTTTGTTTCATATAAATACTATGTATAATTTTATTAGAAAGAAATACTATTTTGATGTTAAGACATCAAGTTATAAGCAGAAGGATAATAAAGAGTTTGTTATTTTAATAATGTTAGAAATATATTTAATGGAAACATTTGCAAGAGTGTGTGGTGATGGGAAAATGCTGATTGTTAGTGGGTTTAACAAAATCATGGGTTTTTTCAGCTTGGGAAACATTTTTTTTCAACACTGTGCCAAGTACATACATGATTATTCTTTCTTGAGAAGCTGGAATTCCTATATAGTCAGGCTAAATCAGGAAAAGGAGTGGAAAATTGATTGTAAATGGAATTAAGGTAATGGCCGGAGTTACTGTTGGCAGCACAGTTTCAGTAACATTCTTCCTAGAAGTATTTCAGAGTTAATACACTAAGCCTGAGAGAAGCAACAAAAGATGGGGATGCGGTCTAAAAATTTTCTAATTTCATGTTAAAATCCGTATGTTTGTTCCTATTACACATTCCAATTACTATACTGTTCACTTTATTTATGTATATGAAATACTAAAATGTGTATAAGATGATGGTGATTTTATTATGTATTCATAATAACAAAGATATTTTTTCTTATGCTGTTCGTAGCTGCTTTTGTTACATGTCCTTTCTCTGAAATACAGAAATGTTGGCTGGAAGAAACCAATTGCAGGAAACCTCCACACACTGCCTTTGAGCATTTTTCTTGGAGCTGAGCTATATGCACAGCCAGGAGGCCCTGGGGGCTTATGAAGGGTGTGAGCTGTTGCAGAAGAGGGTGCGTTTCTGTCTTCATGGAAAGAGGCATGTGCCCACCTCGTCTATTCGTCTATTCGGATGGAGGCTCCTGCGCCCCGTGAGGGCTATGTGAGGCGCCATCCAGCAGCCTTACCCAACGCTGCCCGGGTCTGCAGCTTCTGCACACCTTGGGGATGCGATACGGGCGTCCGAGGCCCCCCTGGCACCCCGCCACGGGTTCTGGGGAAAAATGGGGAGTAAGGCAAACGGCCCGGCAGGCCAGGCCTTTCCTTGGCACCTGGCTGAGCCCTTCCTCCCAGCCCCGCGGCACCGTGTGAGGGCAGTATCCCGCACCCCGCCCCAGATGCCCTGAGGGGCAGCAGGGAGGGCGGCTGCTCTCCATGCCCCCCTCAGAGGCCACCCTGCCCGCCCGCCCGGGTCAGCAGCGGGCGCTGGCGGCGGGGTGAGGCCTGCGGCGGCCCCGCCGGGACACGGAACTACAGCTCCCGGCATGCACCGCGGCCCCCAGTACGCCGGGTCTCCCGCGCCTGCGCATTGCCACGGCCCTGCCGTGTGGCCACCAGCGCCCCCCGCCCCGCCCCGCCCCGGGAGGCCGGCGGCCGGCTCCGCCTCCCTGCGCCGCTCAGACCGCTCGGTGCGCGGCTCCGGGCGCCGCTCCCCGCCGAGCCAGGCGGCGGCCCCTGCCCCGCTCCGGGCACAAGCCGTGGGCCCCGCCCGCAGGGGCGGAGGGGCGAACCACCCCTTCCGGCGTGCCGCGCGGCGCGCGGGGGCTGCCGGGAGGCGCCTCCCACAGTTCCCCGCGGCGGCGGCGGTGGCGGCGGCGGTGAGATGCGGCTGTCGGCGGCGGCTGCTATCTCTCACGGGCGCGTGTACCGGAAGTTTGGGCTAGGCCCGCGCTCGCGTCTCGACTTGCTGCGGAACCTGGTGACGGCGCTGGTGCGGCATGAGCGCATCGAGGCGCCCTGGGCGCGGGCCGACGAGATGCGGGGCTATGCCGAGCGGGTGAGCGGACGGGACGGGACGGGGGAGGGTCGCGGCGGGCGGCCGAGGGGCCCTGACGTCACTCCCTTTCTTCTCCCCGCAGCTCATCGAGTACGCCAAGCTGGGGGACACCAACGAGCGTGCCATGCGCATGGCAGATTTCTGGCTGACGGTAAGTGCCTCCCCACGTCCCTCCTTGCACTCCACGGCCGCGGTGCTGGAGCTGAGCGTGCCACCCCGCAGGAGAAGGACCTCATCCACAAGCTGTTCAAGGTGCTGGCACCCCGGTTCCAGCCCCACCCCGGAAGCTACACCCGCCTGCTGCACATCCCCAACCGAGATGGCATAGACCGTGCCAAGATGGCAGTCATCGAGCTCAAGGGGAACCCCTTCCCGCCACTCATCCACCCACGTCGCGACACCGAGAAGACGCTGCTCAACCAGCTACTGAAGGGCTACCGGGAGGACATGCAGCAGGCCAGAGCCCCGCAGGCCCCTGAGGGCACCCCTGTCTAGGCATCTCTCTCTGCCCTGAGGCCAGCCCCGTGTGTGCACAGGGACAGGGTTTGGCATGAGCTGCCTGTGCACCAGCCAGCTAGTTGCTGTCCTGGAGCATAGGAATGGAATTGTCCTGGGATGTCTGAAGGTTGATTGCAAACCTTCAGTTGCCATGACAGGGGCACAGTTCAGTTCAGTTCAGTTTACTTGCTTCTTCCTGTGGTTTGAATAGAGACTTAGCAAGGCAAGGAAATCAAGCTGGGAGCCTAATGGTTGATATTCTCTGTGTAAATAAACTCTGTTAAGAAAGTGAGTTTAATTTTATTGGGATTTTATCATTAAATCATAGAATCCCAGAATGGTTTGGGCTGGAAGGGACCAAGGGACCTTAAAGACCGTCTAGTTCCAACCCCTCAGCCATGGGCAGGGACATCTTCCCCTAGACCAGATTGCTCAAAGCCCCATCCAGCCTGGCCTTGCCAAGGAGGGGGCATCCACAGCTTCTCTGGGCAACCTGTTCCACTGGCTCACTACCCTAAAGAATTTCTTCCTAATAGCTAGTTGAAATCTACCCTCTTTAAAACCATTACACCTTGTCCTGTTGCTACAGGCTCTACTAAAAAATCTGTCCCCATCTTTTTTATAAGACCCCTTGAAAGACTGAAAGGTTGCAATAAGGTTTCTCCAAAGTCTTCTCTTTTCCAGGCTGAACATTCTCAACTCCCTCAGCTTTCCCTCATAGGAAAGGTGCTCCGGCCCTCTGTGGTGCTCCTCTGGACCTGCTCCAACAGGTTGGACGTGCTCCTTATGTTGGAGGCCTCAGAGCTGAACACAGTACTTTAGGCAGGATGTAACCAGAGGGGCACAGTCACCTCCCTGGACCTGCTGACCATGCTTTTGATGCAGCCCAGAATGCAGTTGGTTCTTGGGGCTGTGTGTGCACATTGTTAGCCCACCTTGAGCTTTTCATCTACTAGCACCACCAAGTCCTCAGGGCTTCTCTTAACCCATTCTCCACCCAGCCTGTATTGATACTGGGGGTTACCCCAACCCAGTTGCAAGACCTTCCACTGGGCCTTGAACTTCATGAGATTCACATAGGCCCACTTCTCAAGCCTGTCAAGGTCACCCTGCCCTGGATGGCGTCTCTTCCTTCCAGTGTATTGACTTAGCTTGGTGGTGTCAGCAAACTTGCTGAGGGCGCATTCAATCCCAGTGTCCATCATACCAACAAAGGTGTTGGAACAACACTGGTTCCACTTGAGACCTCTGAGGAATGCCACTCATCACTGGTCCCCACTTGGACGTTGAGCTCTTGACTGCAACTCATGAGTGTAACCATACAGCTAATTCCTTATCCACTGAGTGGTCCACCCATCAAATCCATGTCTCTCCAGTTTAGAGGCAAGGGTGTTGTGTGGGATAGTGTCACAAGCTTTGCACAGATCCAGGCAGACGATGTCAGTCACTCTTCCCTGATCTGTCAAAGTTACAACCCCATCATAGAAGTCCACCAGATTTGTCAGGCACAACCTCCCCTTTGTGAAACCATGTTGGCTGTCACCAATCACCTCCTTATTTTTAATTGTGCTTTAACATAGTTTTCCAGGAAGATCTGCTCCATGATCTTGCTGGACACCAAGGTGAGACTGACCAGTCTGTAGTTTCCCAGGTCTTCCTTATTTCCTTTTTGTCGCAGTTTAACCCCAGCTGGCAGCCAAGCACCCCACAGCTGCTCGCTCACTCGCCCTCACCCAGAGGGATGGGGAGGAGAATCGGAAAGGAACGTAAAACTCAGGGGTTGAGAAAAGAACAATTTAATAGGTAAAGCAAAAGCCACACACACAAGCAAAGCAAAGCAAGGAATTCATTCACCACTTCCCATGGGCAGGCAGCTGTTCAGCCATCTCCAGGAGAGCAGGGCTCCATCATAGGTTAACAGTTACTTGGGAGACAAATGCCATAATGCTGAATGTCCCCCCCTTTCTTCTTAGCTCAGCTTACATATATTCAGCACGGCATCCCACAGTATGGAATATGCCTTTAGCTAGTTCAAGTAAGCTGTCCTGGCTGTGTCCCCTCCCAATTTCCCATGACCCCTCTGGCTAGCAGGGCCCGAGAAATTGAAAAGTCCTTGATTTACAATAAGCATCACCCAGCAACAACCACAAACATCAGTGTCCTGTCAACATTATTCTCACACCAAATCCAAAACACAGCGCTGCACCAGCTACTAAGCAAATTTACCCAGCTGAAACCAGGACATCTTTTTAAAAATGGGGGGATTATTTCCCCTTTACCAGTCTGTGGGAACCTCACTGGACTGCCATGACTTCTCAGATATGATGGACTGTGGCTTAACCACTTCACCAGTTCCCTCAGGACCCATGGATGCATCTCATCAGGTCCCATGGACTTACACACACGCCCCCTTCAGGTTCCTTAGGTGGTCTTAGACCTCATCTCCTACAGTGAGTGGTTCTTCATCGTCCCAGTTCCTGCCTTTGTTTTCTGTGGCTCGGGCAGTGTAGCTGGAGTACTTGCTGGTGAAGACTGAGGTGAAAAAATCACGGAGTACCTCAATCCTCTCCATGTCCCAGGTAACCAGGTTCCCGTTTCCTTCCAGAGAGGGCCCACATTTTCTCTAGTCTTCCTTTTCTCACTCGATATACCTACAAAAGCTTTCCTTGTTGTGCTTGACAACCCCTGGCCAGATGTAATTCTGTCGGGGCTTTAGCTTTCTTAACCTGATCCCTGACTGCTAGGACGGTTTCTCTGTGTTCTTCCCAGACTACCTGCCCTTGCTCCCACACCCCAATGCTTCCTTTTTGTGTTTTATTTTGACCCAGAGCATCTCGTTCATCCCCACAGGCCTTCTGGCATTTTTGCCCAACTTTGTCTTGAGCATGCAAGAGGTGACCCTTGAATATTAACCAGCTTTTCTGGACACCCCTTTCCTCCAGGGCTCTGTCCTATGGTGCTCTACCAAACAAATCCCTGAAGAGGCCAAAGACAGCTCTCCTGAAGTCCAGGGAAGTGATCTTGTTATGCACCCTTCCTGCCGCCCTAAGGATCTTGAACTCTACCATTTCATGGTCACTGCAGCCAAGGGTGCCCTTGAGTATTCCTAGAAGCTCCTGGATTGCCTATGCCCTGCTGCATTGTCCCTCTAACAGACACTGGGGTGGTTGAAGTCCCCCGTGAGGACAAGGGCTTGTGAATGTGAGGCAGCACCTATCTGCCCATAAAGGGCCTCATCTGCTTGGTCTTTCTGGTTGGGTGGCCTGTAGCAGACCCCACTATAAAGTCACCTGTCCCCGCCCTCCCTTTAATCCTGACCCATAAGCTCTTGGTCAGCTCCTTATCCATTCCCAGATGTAGCTCCATTCACTCCAGCTGGTTGCTGACATAAAGGGCAACACCCCCCCCCTTCTTTTCCCCTGCTTGTCATTCCTAAAAAGCTTGTATGCTTTCATTCCAACACTCCAGTCATAGGACTCATCCCACCATGTCTCCATGATGCCACTAAGATCACAGAGCTGCAAATGTGCACACATCTCTACCTCCCATTGTTTATTCTGTATATTCATGTGCACCTGTGTTAGTAACTTATTCCAGCCAAGACTGAGTTTGTTACAATTTGTGGTCCAACAACCCTACTCTCTAGGGCAGCAAATCCACTTCACTGTGACAGAGCTACAGTGCTCTCTGGAAGTCACTGTACAGCCTTTCAGGGTGGAAAATCACTAATTTTGCTGTTTCAGAAGTGCTGAATGCAAATAGGATGGTAGCACTGAGATATGTCTTAAAAGAGGTAGTACCAAAGGGGCTTGTGTTATAATGAGGAAATATGGGCAGGAATATTAGTGGTCTCTAACAAGAACTCAGTAGATAGCTCAGCCTCAGGTGTAAGGTTGCGAGAAATCTCTGTATTGCCCTATTAGAACAAAAAGGATAGTAGCAGAACATTTTCAGAGTGATACAGCTACCAGGAAATAAGAAACTTAAATTGCTAGCTTTGTTGCTGATTTCAAGTACAGCTAGTACCTGAAAGGCCTAGCTATACCTTGGGGGGGGGGGGGGGGGGGGGGGGGGGGCCACACAGAGCAGGGCGGGGGAACAACAACAAACATATTGGGTTCCTTCCTCTCTCCCAGGTTTCACAACCTTAAGACCAGTGGTCCTATGTAGTGAGTTAGCTGCATGGAAAGACACCAAAAAAAGAAAAATCAAGTTACGTTACAGAACTTAAAATTTGGTAAGTCTCTTCAGGACACTTATCTCACACAGTACCACTTCTGCTTTAACAAATTCCAGTGAGAAATTAAAGATGTGTGGTACTATTCAAGGAAGTAGGAAAAAAAAGTCCAAGTCAAACTACTAAAAAGACAGACCTTAATCTTTATGTTTCTAATGACCTTGAAATTGTCCTCTTTGCAGTTGACCTAGCATCTCATTCAAACAGATATTTTCCCTCTCAGTAAAAGACATTAATCATAGTGCTATTGCTGCAGAGCTTCCACATTTAAAGTCTGTGTTGAGGCTTTAAAAAATACTCAAATATAATACCTTATCTGTATTTCTTTCTTAAATTGGTCTTTCATCCTAGTAAACTGAACCCTAGCACGTTACCAGTGATGACCCAGAATGCTTACTGTAGCCCTCTGAAGATTTTACTGTGCTTGAGGAGCACAGGTGCTGCCCAAGTTTTTCACTGTAGCATTTCAAAACAATAAGGCTACTGCATACCTTGAAGGCAAAGGTGAGTGCTGTTTGATCTGCATAATCTCTTTGGATTCACATTAGAAATGTGAATGCTGTTCGATAAGCATAAGCCTATGTTACCTCCCAATTTATTTTGGATAGTTCAGCAGGTAAACTTTTCTGTGGGATTGATGAGAAAAGGAGAGGGGTAGGATTTTAACCACTGAATCATTTTCCCTTGATCTGCCCACCTGTCACAGAGGAGGAGGGACAATAACTGTCAAAGTATTTTGGTAGAAAACTCAAGGTTATGAATGATAAAAATATATCAAGGGAGGAAGATGACTATGGCCCTGCAGCACTAGCTGAAAACACAGCATTATAGCTATGCTACCATTATCCAAAACATCTGTTTTGATCAAAGGACACAGAAGTAAGAGCAGGGAGACGTATATAGAGACAATATAAAGATGATCGGATAAAAACATTTAATGGGGGAAAGCAAATCAGGCTCTCTTCTGCTTGTCCTTAAATTAATAAGGGGGGGGTGGGGGTGGGGAGTGTAGAAAAAGCTAGAAGTTTCTAAGCTAAGTTGAGGAAAAGTCTTGATACAGATTTTTTTATATACAAGTCTTTAGTGTGCATACTATCACAATATCTGTATTAAGATCAAAACACCTGACAAAACATTTATAACCTCACAAAACACAGCGTGTAGTCCCTCTAAATGCTATTCTCCTACTATACATCCTTGCACATTTCCTAAGATTGTGTAGGCTTCTACGAAGAAGAGTGGTTGTCCTACCAGTCTGTCTTGTACTCAGATGGGTCAGGCTTTCAGCTGCCTGTAGAGGAAAACAAAGGGGAAGTTCACTGTTAATACATGCTTAGTATTCCCTTGTACCCTGGCTGCCAGAGTCAGGTCTTCTCTATCAGCCTTAGGACCATATATAATATGGACCATATATAATACATATATAATACACAGGTTCATATGACCATTTTTATGTTCTGCCCCCTCCCTTTCAGCCTCTTCCACCTCTAAAAAACAGAAGCCTACCTGACGGCAGCTGTGAGGCTCCGATACCAGTCATTGATATCTTCCTGGTCGCTGGCCATCAACAACAGTGTCTTGTGTGGAAAGGAAAGCTGAAAAGCAAACAAAATCTGGTGCCACTCTATGGCATTCCTTGCCAAGGCAGCAACTCTAAGAAAAGGAGAGCCATCACTACTGAACTCAGCTCAGCCCTGCATGCTGATTTCAACAATTTTCCTTCCCAGACAGAAAAATTTGGCATTGGTACTGCGAGAAACCAGAGGCTGGACAACACAGAGCAAGTACTAGTCATGACCATTCCTTCCAGCCACAGATGACAGCTCACTTTGACTTAGCAGGGTATTTGAAAGTAGGCAATTACAGCTCTCAGCAGCTCTTCATCCAGTTTTCTCCCATATGCCGAGCCACCCCTAGCGGTCCTTCCACCACCACCACCACCTACAGATCGCAGCCTGCCCGGAGTCTTCCTTATCACAGCTTGCAAGGAATGAGCTAACACAGACCCCAGGTGCTGCAGCGGAGGAAGACCTGAACTTGAAACCCGTACTAAGGCATCAGTCCTATCGAAGACCCTGCAGCTCTCAGGGAGTTAGAAGCACAAGCAGTATCTGTTGTGATAATACCCACATCTTTTCAGTCTCTGTTTTTCAGGGTTTTCTGTAAGCTTAGTACACAGTCAATGCAATGCTACACGTTCACTGTCATGCTATGCATTCTTTGTCACATGAACCTGTGGCTGTCTTCCCAAAATATGTGGCTCTGGTGAGGACATGTCAGAGTCTTAATAGACCCTCTTCACCTGAGCTAAATGAATCAACCAGCTACCTGTACCCCAGAGTGCTGTGGAGGGCCTCCACCATGAAGGGAAAAGGACCTACCTCACTCACAAAGAGACGGGTTGCCCTAACTCAAGACTAGTTCGTTGCATTTACCATTGTCACCCTAATCACCTCAGTCCTGCTGCTGCTGAAACAGCTAGAGACCTGCATCGCAAGTGTGAATCCACTGATGCTTCTGCCAGGCAGAAACAGGAAGACAAAACTGGCAGCAGTGGCTGAGACCCCACGGCTGCGCTGCCGTTCAGAGAGACCTGGACGGGCTGGAGAGTCGGGCAGAGGAACCTCATGAAGTTCAACAGGGGCAAGTGTAGGGTCCTGCCCCTGGGGAGGGACAGCCCCAGGCACCAGCACAGGCTGGGGTGACCTGCTGGGGGGCAGCTCTGCGGAGAAGGACCTGGGAGTGCTGCTGGGCAGCCAGTTGCCCGTGGGCCAGCTGCGTGCCCCGGTGGGCAGCCAGTTGCCCGTGGGCCAGCTGCGTGCCCCGGTGGCCAAGCAGGTCAGTGGGACCCTGGGGGGCATGAGGAGGAGCGGGGCCAGCAGGTCGAGGGGGGATCCTCCCCCTCTGCTCTGCCCTGGTGAGGTTCCACCTGCAGTGCTGGGCTCCCCAGTTCAGGGGGGACTGGGAACTGCTGGGGAGGGTCCAGTGGGGGCTGCAAAGACCATCAGGGGACTGGAGCATCTGCCTGGTGAGGAAAGGCTGAGGGAGCTGGGCCTCTTTAGCCTGGGAAGGCTGAGAGGGGATCTTACCAATGTCTACAAGTAACTTAAGGACAAATGTCCAGAGGACGGGGCCAGGCTCTTCTCAGTGGTGCCCAGCGACAGGACAAGGGGCACTGGGCACAAACTGCAGCACAGGAAGCTCCATCTGAATCTGGGGAAGAACTTCTTCACCTTGAGGGTGACAGAGCCCTGGAATAGGCTGCCCAGAGTGGTTGTGGCATCTCCTGCTCTGGAGACAATCAAAACCTGCCTGGATGCGACTCTGTGCAACCTGCGCTAGGAGACCCTGCTTTAGCTGGGGGTTGGGCTACATGATCTCCAGAGGTGCCCTCCAACCCTGACCGTGCTGTGACTCTGTGACTTACACTGAGGAGCCCTCCCTGGCTCTGCGTGTGGCCAAACACTTTATCCACTGTGCACTGGTGAAGCGGGTAGACAGCCTGGCATGCCAATTTGTTAGAGTTCAGCAGGTGCAGTGGGTGGCAAGGCTTTGTTGCAATAAAGATGTCAGAAAAAAGGAAGAACATCCTGCGCTTCAGTTCTTCTCCCTTTGAAGGCACCACCACAAGCCAGCCCTCTCTGATATACCGGCGCCCTAGGCACACAAGGGAAACAGAACAGTTATCAGATCATTGCCGGGGGCGGGGTGGGGGGGCAGCGGCAGAAAGGGGGTGTAATGAGACAAACAGGAATACAGTGAGCCTCCCTTGAAGGTTACCAGGTTCTACATCAATTCCAGCCATCAGAAGGCACCGAGCATCACCTGAGGCCAGGTCATCAACAGCTGATAGCACCCATGCAAAAGCAGTAATCAGCCAAAAAATTTTAGCATACAAGGAGCAAACTGAATCTGTTATCAATCTACTATGTTAATTAAGAGGATATGATGATTTGCAAGTCTGTTTAAAGAGACCAGAACAAAAACATGGTTTGAAAATGATATGCACACATTTAAATTAACATAAACCTTCCGAAATCCAGAAAACATACCGTGAACTCTTAAATTGTGTTGACCAATTGTTTGTCGTTAGTGGTGAAACATAAGTTAGCCTAAGTTTTGAACGTTTATTATTTTTCCCTTGTTCTATTTTCTTGTGCATGCCAATTGAAAAAAAAGCATGTTTCACAGGTCATCTAACTATACACAGACCTCCAGTAGTTCACAAACTACACAACACAGATTACTGTTCTAATGAGAAGACAGCAAAGGGGATACAAAACAACTATTAAAAGGAAGATCTGAATAGGCAACCTTATCAACCTTCTCTTAGAGTAGGGTCCAGTGTCATCTGCCCATAAAATGAATTAAATAAAGCAACAGGCAGAGAAATTAGCAGGAAAGAATTAAAACTATTTGATAAACCTAGCTGTAAGCAGCAATGAAAAAAAATGGCATCTACACAAAATGGAATACAAAGCAGTAGCTCTAACTAGAAGGATTATTGTACAAGATGGCCTTCAACTCATGGGAATTATGAAGATACCTGCCAGAAAGATTATTTATTAAAAGGTAAAGTCATAGTAAGGTATTATCATCTGGCCTGGAAACACCTGCCAGAGAATTTCAGCCACTGTCTTTCACAGCTTAGCTTCTGGCTGAGCTAGTAAGTACCTTTTAGAAAACAAGACAATTGTGCTTGGATTATGGATTGTGTCTTACTTAGCTTGCTACAGTTACAAAACAGAGGCAAGTGAATCCCTACTTAGCTTACTCTACAGGAATCCACTCCTCTTATATGAAAGTAACTAAGGAAAAGGTGAGGTGCAAGAAACAGTCCAAGTTTAAAAGAATGGAAGGAAGGTGTCAGGACCATAAGGCTGGACTGGGAACTGTTTCCTTCAGGCTAAGCTGTGATCAGATACACTGGCATGCAGTCTGAGCTGGACAGTGCTGGAAGTATTGGGATATAGATCTGTGTTCAGGGTTCCCAGGGGCATGTCATTTAGGAAATTCTTGTGAAAGAATTCTGAAAGGAAGGCAAGGAAATATCCCTAGGGAAGCTAGGGATGGCAGAATGGTTGCTACCTTAGGGAAGCAGTTCTGGCAAAGATGTATTTACCTATATATGGAAAGCAGGGTCTCTGAGACACTGCCAAATGAGAGACATCTAACTCCAAAGCTGCCCCTTTTCTCTTAATCTATAGCATTACATTTTCTCACCTCTCCCCTCCTAGCAACAGGATGCAATCTTAACGGTTCTGCAAAAGCTAGCTTGTTTCTGGAAAGCTGGCCCAAAACTAGCAAGCCCCAGTTGTCTCTTACTTTTCTGCTTCTTGCATCCAATAGTGCCTATTTCACTCCAGCTAATGGAAAACACAACCAACACAATTTTCCATCCTAGATAATGGAAATGTGTCTGCAGACACTCAACACTTGTCCTACTACATGTCTCAGAATATTCAGAGAAAAAAATAAGTGGGCCCAATGCTTTCAAATGATGGCCATCTCTGGTCTGGCTATACTGTTTTGTGGTTGATTTTTTTTTTTTTTAAATGTCACAGGCTTATCTTATTAGTGCTGTCATTCAGAACAACTGATTTAGCTTTTCACTCATGCACTACCCCAATGCACCCAGGTTCCCCCACAACTGTTCAATGCTCAGGATAAGCAGAGCACACCTGTGTTAGCTCGCTTTCAGCTAGCGCCACCAAAAGGATTCTAAGAAGAATGGGGAAGAGAACTCTAAATTAATCTGTCCATTGACTGAGCATCTTCCAGAATAACCTCTCATAAATAACCCTTTTTTCTACCTGTGCTGGTTTGGCTGGTCTGGAGTTAATTTTGTTCGGAGTAGCTGGTATGGGGCTGCATTTTGGATTTGTGCTGAAAGCAACATTGACAGTACAGGGATGTTTTGGTTATTGTTGTGTAAGCACTGCTCAGCATAGAGATCTTTTCTGCTCCTTACACCACCCCACCAGCAAGCAGGCTGGGAGTGCACAAGAAGCTGGGAGGGGACACAGCCAGGACAGCTGACCCCAACTGGCCACAGGGATATTCTGTACCATACGACATCACGCTCAGCATATGAAGTTGGAAGAATAAGAAGGAAGAGGGGGGACATTCAGAGTGATGTCATTTGTCTTCCCAAGTAACCATTACACGTGATGGAGCCCTGCTTTCCTGGAGATGTCTGGACACCTGCCTGCCAGCAGGAAGTGGTAAATTAATTCCTTGCTTTGCTTTGTTTGCATGTGAAGCTTTTGCTTTACTTATTAAGCTGTCTTTATCTCAGCCCACAAGTCCTCACTTCTTCTACCTTTCTGATTTTGTCCTCCATTCCACTGGGGGGTAGTTTTTCCCCCCAGAAAAATCCACATATATGAATTACAACCACCTTCACAAGTACCTGGAGGTGTGCCTTAGAGACCTTTATACACAGTGACTTCAACACTGCTCTCCAGCTGCAGCACTGTTTCTAGATGATCTCTGCAATAACAGTGTTAGTGAGGGCACAGGGGGCTTCACCTGTGTTCAGGTGAACCTTCACAGGGGGTTCACAGGTGACCTTTTCATAATTGCCCAGACTGGACACATTTCTCACTGTTTTTCACATGTAACTTGGAGTGTGCTCTGGGCATGGAGAGCACACAGTCACACAAGAGGTCATAAAGAAACCTGTTATCCAGTTAGGTGATCTCACACACCATTGACTGTGACTTTATTTTGGCACAATTTAACCATGCATTCTTCATGTGAAGTGTGTGAGCAGAAGTCCAGGAAGCTTGTAGCTTAAGGTAAAAAACACCACAGTCCTTGGGCCCTTGACACTCTGAAATCTATGGTTCCTGCGATGGAGTAGGGACAATACCACTACTTACACTCTTCCAAAATTATTCAATGTCTGTCTGTCATTGTCACCCAGGACTTATACTCCCAAAACCTCCTGGCTGTTGGAACGAACAGGTTCCTGTTACTAACTTTCTAACTACATGTCATCAGCCTCTCCTACCTGAATGCCAGGCCATTAAGCTGCTTCTTATCCTTACTAAAAACACAATAACAAAAACCTTAAAAAAATTAAGTGTATGAATTACTAATTATATTCCTTCACCACTTATCTATGGAATTTGAGCAGAAGGGGAAAACTCATTAATGTGAGTCGAGTCAGAGATGAAGTTGAGAATCTCCAGTTACCTCAGCTTGGCAGAAGAAAAACTCACCTGGACTCAAAACCTGAGTCTGCTGTCCTTTGAGCAGTTTCTGAACCCGAAGTAGTTGCAATGAGTTCTCTCTCTTATGAATGATGTCTTGGACCCATCGAGACACCTCAGAAACAGATTTCACAGCCTCTGAAATTATAGCAGCATATTCTGAAGCTTTCACAAATGAGTGCATATTACACCTTATCTAACTTGCTGTAAGAAGAAAATGAAATTAAGCAGCAAATGTTTTAAATCAGGTATCAACAACAGATTTATGTGGTAATTTCAGCAAGAGATTGGACTAGATGGCCTCCAGAGGTCTCTCCCCAAGCAACACTTCCACAGTTCTAGAAAACGTTTATTTTCCAATGAAACATTAGACACAAGTATTATTTCCTGGATTTGGAAGCAAACCCAGGAAAAATGCCCTACAAGTGGTGTTAACTACTAGTAAATAGGGCAAGAAGGACATGAATTATCCTAGAAAATTGAGGCACATGACCAGTAGAGTCATAGAATAGTTTAGATTGGAAGGAACCTTTAAAGATCATCTAGTCCAACTCCCCTGCCCTGGGCAGAAAAATCTTTCAAGGTTGCTCAAAGCCCCATCCAACCTGACTTTAAATACTTCCAGTGATGAGGCATCAACCACTTCCCTGGGTAATCTGTTTTGATGTCCATTTTGCCAATCTAACCCCTAGGCCAACTTCCCAGTCAACTACTCCATATTTTATGCCCAGTGTGTTCTCAGAGATATCTTGGAGACAGGGAAAAGATGGAGAAGGCAAACAGTAATCCACTAGAACCCCAGTAAGAGGAAGATTTTCTTCCTGTGGAAGTAGACAGAAGACAAGAATCAAAATATCATTAGCAAGAAGGCTAACACTGATCAAAGCCAGCATCTACAGGTAGAATTATACCTGCAAGCCCCTGGTGCTCAGCACTGTCTGGGTTGGTGTTCTCCAGCAGGTCTCTGAGGAAATGCTTGTACCTAAATAGAGAGAGCAGGTTTATTTCACAGAAAGATACTAGGAACAACAGCATCTCCTACTAGTGATAGAATAACAAGCAACACTCCACCAGGAGATTGGGTACACAACTCCAAGCCTAACCAAGCATCTTTTGGTCACAATTCTTCAATCACATTCATTTTATCTTCAAATTTATCAACTAAATTAACCCAAGTGTTTTATACCCTTGCAAGGCTTTGTTATTTCCTGGGGATGTGATAAAAGCAACCTTGCATATTACTTAACTTCATGAGATTCTCTTAGCATTCACATAAAAATGCCTTCAATAACAGATGAATTTCTCTTTGAACCATTTATTTTTTTTAATGTCTGAATGGCAGCATTCATATTGTATGTTTCCTGCCCACACAAGACAAAGGCATTTCTATAAGAACTGGGAGCTGCCTTTTTCTTTTTTCCTCTCCAGTCTTTACCAGAAAGCATCAGATCTCAGCAAATGCTTTCTCTCAAAGTTGAACTATTTTCAGTCTGAAATGACAGAATAAATACCACATTGAATTGATTCATGAACTGGCAGAAGTCATATGACCTGCAGTAGATGTAAAGCTTCAAAGAAACTTAAACTTGAAAGAGCTGATTAAGGAAAAAGTTAGACCTTCTGTTAAAAAGCCACCAATTTTCCAAACAGTTGGACACCAATAAATGTACTGCTATTTTACAAATTTAATGGAATGATCCAAAAAACTACAGCAAAAAGAAAGCGTATATCTGTCAAGCTGATTAAAAAGCTTACATAAAGCTACCCAAAAGGCTGCGGTATGCTCGTTCCAAGTTATTTTCAAAGAAATTGGGCTCTCAATCTCTCAAATTTGCTTTATAAAATATCAATATATTAACTGTGGATAAGACCACAGCTGAAGAGCAGTGACCTGATCTATAGCAGCAGCATCTGGGTTCCCAGCAGACTACCTCTGCTCTGTATTACACACATACCCACCCCAAGAAAAGGCTGCCTTTGAGCGCGTGCAGCACAGATCTCGCACAGTCAGCTTGCCTCTTCAAAGGGGAGGTGAAACTTCAATGGGGGAACACAGCAATCCAGACTGGATCTGCCCAGGCTCAGATAACTGCAATAGCCACCGAATCTAAGAAAAGCATATGGCCCTGATGAACACAGGGGAACTTTCCTCCTGTATCTGGTTATTAATCTTATCTCTCTCCAGAAGCAACAACCTACAAGACAGGACTCAAAATACTCCAAGGTCAACAACCCACACAAAAGCAAAGCAAGACCATCTCTGGCAGAGAGCACCACTTCAGACAGCTTGCTTTTGTTCAGGGCCTAGCTTCAGTAATTTACCAAGATGATAGAAAGCCTCCACTTCAATTCTACCCAAAAGGTAGATGAAGGGCGTAGGAGTCAGGGCTAAACATAGCTACCTCTCTTCATCGTCTCCCGTCCACATATACCAATTCCACCTTACAGGCATGTCTTCAGGTCTGTTTCATTGCTGCCCATACACTCAGATTTTGAGACACATTAAGCAACTTTACCTCCCATAGCAACCAAGACACTGCTATGTTCCTTTTTTCCTTCTCATACTAACACCTTGAAGACTCAGACTTGCTTCTTACTGGTGCAGCCTCTGCAGGGGCAAGGGAAGCAGATCTTCTAGACTCCTCCCTTGAAACTGAGGTCGAGTCTCCTGGAGCTTCTTAAACCGTCGGAATGATTTATTTTTCTTCAACTGCTCCTGCATGCAGTAGAAAAGACATAAGCTTTGAGACTACAAAAAGAAATATGTGCTCTAGTTTGCACCAGAGCTTGGAACTCTTTAACTTACAGTTTAGGACTCAGTCCTAACAGCAAGCATCAACAGCTTATTTCATGGCCACAGGGAAGCCATTGCCTTTCTCCTGACCACCATTTCCAACAGGTAATGGAAGCAATATTCCCTCTTCATACATGCACAGAAGTGTAAAGCTAGTATACGCAGCAAATGGAAATAAGGCAAAAAGGAATGTTGACTGAGATAGGAAAACAAGGAGTCCACCTGTGGCTTTTTGCCACTTTGGTGCAGGCCCACATTCCCATCACCTCAAGGCAAGTGTCCAAAACAGCTCTTTCTCTTGGGAAATCAGAAGTATGATCATATGCATGCCAATAGAACAGAAGGGAAACATCCCAGTACATCCTGCAGCTTGGAACAAGCACAGTGAAAAACTGGAAGTCAGGTGGTTTGAATTCCAGATACAGCTGTCAGGACTTCAAAATAAAAATATATCCTTCTGAAAATTCTTGGAAGACAGTTGTGTTTGGAGAGGTAAGTAAGAAGGAAAAAAATCTCTTCTACCATAGGAAAAAGTTGGGAAGCACTGTTAAGATACAGTTACTGGTAGTGGGAAAGACTAGGAAAACTGATAATTCTCCAAAAAGAGATCATTGTCACCTAGCATTCCCACTGCAAACTCTCCAGACTTGCCAGCCAAGGAGGTGTGGGAGTAAATACAGAACTCCGAGAAAGCTGTGCTCAATGTATGCAAATACATACACAAACATCTGAAACAAGCTTCAAAAATTTGAACCTCTAAGTAAGTTGAGAAGTTTTCAGCATTATGTTATAGAAGGAAGACTGAGAAAATAGAAGCAGCCCAGAAGAAGGAAGAAAACTGATCACTCCAGAATAAAAAGGGGAAGGATGTAGCTGTTTCACAGAATGGATAAAAAGAGGGAAGAAAGAACATGAAGAATAAAGGGGATATTTACCTTCAAGGTTTTATTTGCCTGCTCCAAGTTCTCTGCATAGTGGCCATAAAGCTCCAGATTCTGACAGAAATTTTCCAATCCTGGTCCCAAATTCCCCCTTCCCAGGTGAAGCAACAGAACTCTGTGCACAAGGAACAAAAATAACTCATGAGAGGTTCATTACTGATGACATTTTCTTAGCTCCCTCTAGTTCACTCCTATGCTGACCTTCCCCTATCAGTCTCCACCTCACACTCAGTTTCTGTGCCAAATACAGGCTTGGCGGTCACAGCATAAGCTACAGAACACATCCCTTAAAAATAAGGTGGAGCAGACTTACTGCTAGAAGTGAATGCCTGTTTCACAAGGCGTTAGCTTTATTTCCTGAAATCTTACTTTCTCACCAGTGTAGGATCCTTCCCATACAATTACAGGAAGGATATCAGTGTGTTCACTTACTGGCTCGCTGAATATATAGATTCCAGGGGTCCAAATATGATTTCCAACACAGCAGGTTTCAGTGTCCCTTTGGCCTTTAAAATTGTCACAAAGAACTAAGTATGAAAAAAAAGAGAGAATTTCCAACAAGTAAAATTCATCGGTCACTTGAAGGTTTTGTGTCACACAGCAGAAGCAAGAAGTTGCAGCCAGCATACTCTAGCTCAAAAGGGTATCAGATATTGTGAATGCCTAACTAATACACCTATCATCAAATATAAACCTTCATGGTAACTTTGACCACAACCGTAAACACGTGGAATAGCATTACAGCACTGATACAGTTCAGTATTTCTAGATGCATCTGTTCTTCAGTACCTTGTTCACAATCTATCTTTGATTTGTCTGTGCATTTACTTTTCATACATCTTAGACATCTTAAAGCAAGTCCCCTATACAATCAAAGGTTAAAGATTCATGTCTGTATACAGGCCAAAACCAAGCGATCAAACCCACAAGCTATTGGATATTACAGAGAAGGTAAAAGGAAAAAAAAAAAATCAACAAAACCAACAAAACCCCAAACCTTCCCGCCCCAGTAGTTCCCATGCAGCAGGGATATATTAAGGCTTTGCTTCTGACCCTTTCCCATGACAACACAAATAAGACACATGCTGTCTAAAGGTACCCACATATACAAAGGGGCTGAAATACTCACTGTGACCACCAAATCCAGCTGCTCAAGGTATTTATGTTCAGTTTCCAGAAGCTCCTTGGCTGTCCGGCTGCGCTTTCTCTCCCAGCGAGCCCTCTGCTCTTCCACAGTGTTTGTTCCAGCCATAAAGAGCAGGGACAAGTCACCCATGGCAGCCTCAGGGCTGATACACTGAAAGGTAACTGATCCTGAAGAGCCAAGAGAGATGGACACACAACAAAAAGAGTAACCTATGCTTTACTATGAAAGAAGGGAAGTCAATTACCAACAGCTGTTAATAACAGTTTCCTTCTGCGTTCCTTCCCACAGGTACCAGAGCCCTGTATCAACCAGAGGAACAGTTTTAGACAGACCAGACTGAGAAAATAAAAGCAGTACATTATGATACATCTGTAAGCAAATCTGAGGTATACAGCCCCGCTCACAAACCACTCCTTCCTGTGCTTTGCCCCATTCTTTGGGCAGAATTCTCAAAAACTCACGGAAGTCAGTGGGTGGAAGAGGTACCGTGGGTAGAAGCCAGCCATAAGATTTGTCTTGGAGGAGGGGGAGGCGGGAGGGGAGCAGAGAGACAGAGAAAGAGAGAGCGCGTGCACTCTTTCTTGTTTTCCCCTGGAGGTTCCCAAGAAGCAAGTGGTTTGCATTATCATTTTCTAACAGTAGTTTGTGGTTTCAGTTGAGAGAGACTAAGCAACAGCTGTGAATCCTGCTATCCACTTACTAACCAGCTCTGCTGCTGCTCTTCTCTTCTGCAAGAACACCGTGGTTTCGTAACAGAGAAAAAAACTCCCTTTCTCTGACAACGGGTGATAAAAGGCATGTGTTAGCAGAGCAACAGTTAAATATTGCTCTGCCTTTTGATCAAAAGGCAGTGCAGGCTTGTGTGCACTTGCCATGGCACGAACTCTGCTGTTTCACTGGAAGCTGAGCTACCGCTGCAAAAGTTCTAGCTCCCATATGGACAAGCTACACCAGTACAGAAAGATGTGTCATTGCAGAAAAGAGACTTTGTCAAACAGTCTTCCAGAGACATTCCAGATAATCTAAATCAATGTCTGAAACAAAAGTTTCTTGAGTACCAAGACTCATTTAACGAGTTAGTGAAAGTCTAGAGAGCCGAGGGACACACAAAGTATTTTATAGCGGTAGGAGTTTCTCAGAGTTTATCCTCATATTCACTCACAAGACCAGCCGAGGCCACAGCTTGGTCAAGCAGGGCAGACCTGGCACGCCTGTGGATGGGGAGGCAGCGCTGCAGGGAACAGCACGCAGGAGCTGACCTCGGCGTTAGCTTGCAGCCACAAGGTACCCACCAGGAACAGACTGAAACGTGCCTTTAGCCCGGGTAGGTTGCAGCCGTGATTTTAACGTTGTCGTTTGTAACAGCTAGTAATTAAAAGAGACAAGAAAAGTTAAACCAGGCTTGTTCGACCATCTCCTGCTCGCAGGAAGCGGTGCAAACACTCCCGTTATTCTGAAGTACACCGCGTCCTGGCCGCGTCGGGTGGGAGCTGCCCGGAGCCCACGGGCACGCTGGAGAGCACTTCACCCGCAGGCAGGCGGGAGCGCCCCAGCTCGCATGCCTGAGGCTCAGGGCAGGGACCACCGCGCACCCGCCTGCCCCACGATGCCCCACCGGCAGAACTCCCTGCCGCACTGCTACATCTCCCCGTTTTGAATACCCTCCAAAACCCCCCTCCGTTCCGGCAGCACCGCCGCTCCCGCCGCCCCAGCGGCGCTCACCGCCTCCGGGCCCGGGACGGCCCCACGGCCTCCTCGGGCAGACGGTGGCCGCGGCGGCAGCAGCCGCAGGAAGGGTCAGCCCCAGCCCCGGAGACCTCAGGGCGGCCCCCCCAGGACACCAGGCCCGAGACAGGACCGCCAGGAGAGCGGCGGACAGCCCCGGCCGCCCTGCCCGCTCCCCTCGGCCACCGGGCCCACGCAAGGCCTCACCACCCATTACCTGCCCGGGCCCGCCGCCGCCCCGCGTTCAAACGGAGGCTCCGCCCCGGCGGGCGGGGCGGAGCGGAAACGGAGCGGGGAGGGGAGGGGCGGGGCGGGGAGGGGCGGGGCGGGGCGGGGCGGGGCGGGGAGGGGCGGGGCGGGGCGGGGAGGGGCGGGGCGGGGCGGGCTGGGCTGGGCTGCACCGCCTAGGTCTCGGCGGTGGCGCGGTCAGCGGGAGCGGTGCGGGATGGTGTCGGTGGGGGAGCTTCGTCCGCCGGGCGGGAACTTGGCGGAGCTGCCGGAGCTGGACGAGGTGGCGCTGCTGGCCGGGCTGCAGCAGCGGTTTCTGCGGCAGCAGATCTACGTGAGTGCCGGGGGCTGCGGCGGGGGGGCGGTGGCGGGCGCTCGGCTGACGGGCTCTCCCCTCTCCGCTAGACTGACATCGGGGACATCCTCGTCGCCATGAACCCCTTCCAGCCCCTGTCGCTGTACGGGAGAGAGGTGAGCCCCGTGGCCCCCGCCGGCCGGCTCCGGCGCCCTCCCCGCCCCTTCACCAACTCCGTGCCGCCGCTTGCCCGCAGGTGTCCGAGCGGTACCAGAACTACGGGACCGGCACGCTGCCGCCCCACATCTTCGCCGTGGCCAGCCGCGCCTACCACGCCATGCTGGGCCGCGGGGGCGGCAGCCCGCGGGGCCAGTCTATCGTCATCAGGTGAGGGGGCCGGGCCGGCGGCTCGCCGGAGCCGGGTGGGGCGGGGGCCGGGCGGCGGCCGGGGGGCTCCCTCGGGGCTCTGCCCGGCCAGGCGCCTGGCGCAGCTCGCCCGCGGGGCTGCCGGCGAGTCGGGACGCGGCGGCGCTTGCCCCAGCTGCCCGCCTGCCAGGCGGGGGGTGCCGGGCTCGTTGCGGGGGGCAGGTGACACCAGGATGTTTAACCAGCCCTGGGGAAGCCCCAAGGTGCTCTGCTTCGGCGAAACAGCTCCCGCCGTAACTGCTGTAATGAGGGCTGTAACGTAACGAAGGGAACCTGTTTGCCCGAAGTGGAGCTGCCCGTGGTTAACCAAAGAGCATGGCAAAGAAAAAGCTTTTTCGCACTATAAGACCTTTGGGAGTCTGGTTAGGAAAAATCTTAGTCGTGGACAGTCCTGTCCACTAGAAGGGGTGGGTGGGGGTGGAAATAGGTTCTTGTAACCAAAAAGCAACCTGATGTCACAGGCGTTTCACTCCCTGAAGTCACTTTTGTTCTGCTGAAACTGTGCAGGGCAGCAGGTAGCATCAATGAGCAGAGGCGGCCTCAAACAGCAGCAGCTGGCAGAGAAAACATCAAACAGCATCAAGGAGAAAGCCTCAGAATGCTAACTGCCTGCTCTGGGTATTGCAGAGAACAGTGTAAATGTCATCTTGGTTAGAATGTTAATTGGCAGCTTGTTTGATCTAATATTCTCATCTTTATATTGGCCTTCTGATCATTTTATTCATATTTTCAGTTTGTATGGTGTGGACATGCTTTGCTGAATCTCGGTGGGACTGGGAACTGACCTTGAGGATCCCTTGAGTAAGGACTCATTTCTCTGGCCTGCAGGCCATCAGTGCCTGTGCTTTACATGAAGTGCACACACAGAGTGGTGGTCATGAATTCAGTGGGTGATGTTCTGCTGGTAGGGCTCTTAGGGATGCAAAACAGTCAGAGTGTTTGTCTTGGGAAGTGGAGGACAAGAAAGAGTAACCTGTGGATGTTTGCTAAGAAGTGAGTGGTCTGATGGTTTTCTGCCAGCAGTTCGTGGTCTCAGGGACCAGAGTCTGAGCTACTCCTGTGCATCATGTAACCCTGTTAACTAGCCTCTGCATTGCTCTCATAGGAGGGTCATGGTTTTGCTCTCTGTGAGTGGTGAAACACTCGTTACTAAGATTACCTGGCATGAGCAAAGGTAACCTCATTGGGGCAGAGGGGCAGGAGGAAGTCACTCCTGTTACACCACAGTTTCTGAGAACAGCATGGAGACTTGTCAGGCTCTACTATTCTTTGTGGTCTCTTCGTTCTCTCTAGCTGTCTGGGAGGTCTGAGTGGCACATCTCAGAGGTTGATGCTGAACGCAGCAGCTGCCCCCAGGTGACAAATGCTCATTGCAATCAAGTGGTCCTGCGCTGGCTCCTCTTGCCTTCCCAGTCATGGAACGCTAGTCACAGCCTGGGTGTGCTGTGGTACAGCACTTAGGTCTCCTGGAGATTACTCTGCTTTTCTTCACAGCCTGGGGCAGTTACACACCTGCAGCTAGACAGTGTTTGCAGGACCTTGTGAAGCTGCTGTGCTTGTCAGAGGGTACAAGGACAAGCTTGAACCGTGGGAATGCTGACTGGCAGTGCTTTTGTGGGGAAGGAAGTCACTGAAAACAAGAATACATCTTGTATACTGTGCAGGAGTGCTGTTGGATGGCATGTTCTCAACTGTCAGAATGGTCTTATTTTGTTTGTGCATATTTGGATGGTGATGGCCTGATCTGTGCTTGAGATCAGGTATCTTGTAGTATTTGCTGTGATACATACTTGATCCCAAGTGCAGAGCCACTGGGAGCTACAAAGCAATAAAGCCACACTGCTCAAAGGTCAGGTATGGAAATTGAGACCTGCCCTCAAGTATACCTTCAGCATTTCCTGCATTCGTTTTTTTTCTATACATGCACTGAAGTTCTCTGCCAGTATGATGTTGTCGGTCAAAGACACGTCTCACTGATGGTACGTTCTCCCTCCCAGGACAAGGGAAACTGTGCTTTCCAAGTGCTGCTTGTTTGACTTGGAGGTGGAGGTGCTGGGTACGTGTGATGACAGAGCGATACACACCGCTGCAGGTGTGCAGGCAGCCCTGTGGCAGTGTGCCCACATTCTCAACCGGCTGATGCATGTGAATGTGTGAAGCACCTGAGGTTTGAGATTGTCACATCATCTCAAGATCAGTACTCAGCTGTGGATATGAGATGATGGGGCAAATCTCTCTGGAAAAAGAGGAAGCCATCAACTCCAGCATGTGTGGGGGAGTCGATGTATCAGATCCCTTTTGGAGGAGATTGTTTTCCAGAAGTTGGATACATTTTTTCTGAAGAAGCAGAGCAAATGGTCTGTCTGGTGCACCTTGCCCAGAAATGACAGCACGGAGTACTTCCTTTGCAGATGGCGAAAAATTCCCCTGGGGAAGGGTCAGGACCTTGTGGGACCCACTGTGTAAAGCTGCTCACATATGTGGTTTAGCTGAAAAAGCTGTGAAATGCTTGGACAGGAGAACACTCTTAAATTATGGGGCACTAAGATGTAAGGGGCAGAACAACGATACTTTACAGCTGCTGGAATTTCCTTTGCTTTTTCTTGGCAGTGGAGAGAGTGGCGCGGGGAAAACAGAGAGCACAAAGCTATTGTTGCAGCACATAATGAACCTTAGCAAAGGCAACTTGCAGCTGGAGCAGCAGATCCTTCAGGTAGGTCATTACAGGATGGTGCTTGGAGATGCAGAAGTAACATTGCCGCAAAACAACTTGCATTAGACTCCAGAGGCCTGCTGATGAATCACCACTGAAAGTCAGGGAGCAAAACGTAAGACACATAAGAAAACAGTGCATAAGGATGGTGAAATAGCTCACCACAAATTAGAAGGGCTTGTAGGGCAGTAATTCTGCTTGCTGGTAATGTTGCGGTATCTTAAATGATAGAAAATTATTGCAGTTGTTTATCATGTTCTTTAAGGGATTAGGGCCATTTTTCCAAATAATTTCCTGATTGAGGTGGAACAAAGGCTTTTATTTGAAAAATGAACTCTTGATTTAATGGTACACAGGGATAGAAAATCCACACAGCCCTTAGTCATCTTTCTTTGGCTACTTACACTTACTGTCAGGCACATACCTGCTACCTGGCCAACTTCATCTTTGCTGTTTTCATATACTTTTGGTAGCTGATTCTGAAACGTATTTATCTCTTTGGTCTGAAGTATTTCCACTTGAATTGCTCCCCAGGTAGTTGTGAGGGTTTTGGGGCAAATCATACTTTAACCTTCCATGTTATAGATTAAGCAGAGTGAGTTCTTGGAATCTTGGGACTTCATTTTAAAGTCTCTGTTTTCAGAGATCCTTTTCTGTGGTGTCGGTTAACTTTGGCTGGACAACATATGCCCACTGAAGCTGCTCCATCACTCCCCCTCCTCAGCTGCACAGGAGGAGAAAAATGTAACAAAAGGCTCCTGGGTCCAGATATAGATAGGGAGATCACTCAGCAATTACTGTCACAGGACAAACAGACTCAACTTGGGGAAAATTAATTTAATTTATTGCCAGTTAACATCAGAGTAGAATAATGAAGAATAAGAGCAAATCTTAAAACACCTTCCCCCCCGCCCCCCCTTCTTCCCAGGCTCAGGTTCACTCCCAATTTCTATACTTCTTCTCAACACCACCACCCCACCCCATCCCGAGCCAGCGGTGCAGGGGCATGAGGAGGCTGGGTCAGTCCCTCACCCACTGTCCCTGCCGCTCCTTCCCCCGCAGGGACGGGGCTCCTCACTCCGCCCCGCTCCAGCCCGGGCTCGAGCCCACGGCAGCAGTTCCACCACCTTCTCCGCCGTGGGTCCTTCCCGCGGGCTGCGGCTCTTCACGCCCGGCCCGGCCCGGCCCCCCGCGGGCGCAGCCCCTCGGGCCCAGCCCGGCCCGGCCCGGCCCCCCGCGGGGGCACCGGCCCTGCCCCAGCCCGGCCCGGCCCGGGCTCCTCTCCCCGCGGGGCCGCGGGCCCTGCCCGGAGCTGCTCCCGCGCCGCCGCCCGCGGGTCACGGCCCCCTGCGGGCACCCCCTGCCCCGGGGGGGGCCTTGCCCGGGCTGCGGGGGGGGAGCTGCTCCCCCGGGGGCTCCGCGGGCTGGGGGCACGGCCCGCCCCGCCGGGGGCCGCCCCGCGGGCTGGGGGAGCCGCTGCTGCGGCGCCTGGAGCCCCCCGGCCTCCCCCTGCCCCGGCCCGGGGGCCGCGGGGCTGCTGGGCTCGGTCGCACTTAAATACACGGTCTGAAATACACGATCCCTGCGGCTGCCACCGGCACTGACGGGCTCGGCCTTGCCCAGCACCGGGCCCGGCTCGGAGCCGCTGGCACGGGCTGCGCCGGGCACGGGGGCAGCTTCTGGAAGCTTCTCACAGAGGCCGCCCCTGTGCCCCCCGCCACCAAAACCTTGCCCTGCAAACCCACCGCACTGTGCTGTGCTTTGGGCTCAAATGGCAGATTATTTCAGTGTGGTATCATCTATGGTGGATCTGAGGTGAACACCTGTGCTCCTTTCTGGGAGTGTGGCAGTGACATACCTGCTGGCTCCACTTAGAGCTGGCTTGGGCCACACTGCCAAACTGCTTTTGAGCTGAGTAGGTTCAGGAAGCAGGACAGCTGTGTTTGCCCAGCATAGTGCCTGGACCCAGTCCGCAATTCCTCCACTGAAAACAAAACTTCACCTCAGTCCAGCTGAGCTGTCTGGAAAAATCCTTGGAAAGCCTAGAGGTGACAGTGAAGAAATAATAGGCATCTTATTTGGTTCCTGTAGATACAGTTGAGGACTGAGTTAGCCCTTTTGGGATTACAGTGTCATGCTTTAAAGCTGTGTTCAGCAGGCTGCCCAGTACGTATCCTAAGGCATCTTTCTTGCAGTCAGTAGGTATTCTTGGCTGAAAAAAACCCAACACCTGTCACTTCACCTTGTTTGCATCCAGTTTACCAAAGTGGTCTGATTGTTCTGTTAGGTTTTTCTATAATTCGCTGTCCTGAGTCTTATGCTATCAACAAACTTCAGTAGCTAAGTTATCGTGCTTACATTTGCTGAGTGCCATGTTTACCTTGTTTATTGTTGTAGTATAGCAGTCGAATTATCTAGTGATGCCATGTCAGATGCCTTGTGGAAATCTGTTATACCAATCTATCTTTTAACAGATGAGTTGGTGAACTTCCTGAGGTCAAATCAGTTTAATTGTGCTTATTTTCAGTAGTCTCATGCTGCTTAGTCTTTGTTATATTTGCTTCTTTCAGTTCCTTTATCCAGGGTATGATAAAATGGGTGCTCTTGGGTACTCATGGAGTGGTTCCTGTTCCAAGTGAATGCTGAATTGGAAATGCTAGAAATAAAGTTTTGCAAGTAAGTTAGATTGAATCACTTAGTTTGAAGAATGTTCGTTCTGCTTCCTCACTTCTTCTAGGTAAATCTGTTGCTTGAAGCTTTTGGCAATGCCCAGACTGTGATGAACGACAACAGTAGCCGCTTTGGAAAATACATAGAGCTGCATTTCCAGAAGAACACAGGTAAATTCCAGGGCAGTCTGGGGGATGGTTAGACGCAGGAGGGAGAGGGCTGAGCAGCCAGAACTTGTGGAGGGTGAAATTTTGACACCTGACTGCCTGTACGAATGGTGTGCAATTCAGTAAAATCTTAGAGTAGCCACAGCTATAGGATAAGGGCTGGGTTTGGCCATTGTGGGAGTGCAGGAGGGATGTGGAGGTGACAGTGCAGGGGACGTATCAGTAATACTTTATGGTGCCAGAAGCCTAAGTTGCTGCTAAAGGAGGTGAGCAGGCATCTCTAAGATGACGGAAAACATGGAGAAGCCCATTTGCAGAGCACTGGGCAGTCTAGAGGGTATTGCACATAAGAAAGTTATTTTAGGCAGCCCTATGCTTCTATCACCAAGTAAGAGATGTGGGACAACTCAGCTTCATGTCCCCAAGTGCAAAGTTTACCCTGTCACCTTCTTGTGTGCAGTGCGAGGTGCAAAGCTGAGTGAGTACCTATTAGAGAAGTCACGGGTGGTGCATCAGGATACTGGGGAGAGGAATTTCCATATCTTCTACTACATGTTTGCTGGACTCTCTTCAGAGGAAAAGGAGATGTATGGGCTGTTGGATCCTTCACTTTACAGGTATTTCAAAGGCAGACCCTAGTTTAGTCTCCATGATGGGGGGTGGAAGGGAAAGCAGCATAGTGGAGCCTATGTCTCTTCCCTGTGGTTCTGTTTGTGGAGCCTGGTACAGGTAAATGAATGGAAGCTGGAGTGGGATCTGAATGGTGCTACATAATGGGTCATCATGGAAGCTGGGAGGTCTGGAGTCTCTGCTATATTACCTTCGAAAAGTTTCTTTCCCTTTCATGTCTCCACCACTGCTGATCTGCTTTGTTCCTTTGGGGTAGGACTGACCTGCCGTGCTGATTGTATAACAGTTTTGTATGGGATATACATTTTCTCAGGTACATAGGTGGACAGTTTTGTACATGGGATGTAGCTCAGCGCTGGAAACACAAATACCAAGAGGTGTGCAATGCCCTTGACAGAGTGGGCTTCCAAGAACAGGTTAGTTCTGGGGTCGTTTAATTTCCATCTGTGCTGCTTGCAGGCGTAGGGTTTCTTTCTGGCTGCTGTTTTGAGGCTCAGTCCTGTTTCTCTCCTCTCTGGATTTTCCATGGTGCTTCCGTACCTGAATCTGTCAGTCTTCATGTAGTGCCTTTTCCCACAGGCTGCCTATGCTTTTCCCTCACCTCACCAACTTCTAGGCCCTCCCATGTTGTCTGTTACGTGCTGATAGGTTTTCAGTCACCTTTCTGTTGTGTTTTAGGAGCAAGTGGACATGCAGGCAATCTTGGCTGGTGTGTTGTCTCTGGGCAATGTGACCTTTCAACCTGAGGAGAGCAATGGGTCTGTAAAAGTGAGTGAAGCCTCACGAGGATGGCTGAAGGCTGCAGCGGTAAGTCACAAGAAGAGCTGACAGAAAGCTTATGAATATGGTGCTGGTTCCCACTGCCAGTGTGACTGCAGGAGCTGCTCCTGCCAGAGATGGCAGAGGACATTTCTGCCTCGGAGTGTGAAGGCTCCTCAAGAACAAGGAGTTTTCTCAAGAAATGCACCGTATGACCCCACAACTGCATTTGTGTTCACTGCTATTCATGCCCAAAGAGACACTTTACTATTTCTTTTTTCACTTTTCTATTTCTTGTATGTCTAGAACCAGCCTCTTGCATATGGCAATATCCATGTGCCTTGTTGACTTCATACAATACAAGCTGTTTAAAATTAAATGGTTACACGTTTCTAAGTGTGGTGATGCCTTGGAGAAATTCAGGTGTGCAGTATCTGAACACTAGTTCTGTGTTTTCAACAGATCTTGTCCAAGGATACTGCTTCAACTGCCATCAACTTTTATTGGTTATCCAGAGTTAAAGTTTCTGCTATTTCACATGAAATTATCACGGATTAAGATGTATATATTCCCCAGGACAATCTCATTTTTATTATATGGGATGGATACATTATTCTGCTTTGTTAACAACACAGAACAGAATGTATTTCTGCCCTTTCTATGTCTGTTTTGATCTCTTCGAAATCTTAGCACTCTTCGGTTTTAGTTTTACTCCCATCTCTTTGCCTGTTTCTTTCCTACACCATAGCTGAAACAACGACCTACATCTGTTCAGTAGCCAGCTTCTTTTTGTCTGTCTTCTTAAGTCTGCTCCTTGTTTTTCGCCCATGGGAGGGGAATTCCTGTTAAAGCAATCGCTGAGGGGTTCGGTTCTATCTGCATTCCCTTTGTTTCCTGTCTCTTGGGTTTGTGTGACTCTGAAGTCTGCTGAAGCTCAGACATCTCAGCACTTAACATAGTGACCTCTGAATGGTGCTGTTCAATAAGTCATTAAAGCACTTAGCAGGGACTGGCGTGTCTCCTAAAGAAAGTGAAAGGTAGCAGCAGAAGGAAAGCAAAATGGAAAGTATTTCAGAGAGAGCGCAAGAGTGAGCTTGGTCGCTGCAGGGTTAATGCAGATCTGAGAGCCCATATCTGACTCCAGTGCTGAGAGATGTTAACAGTAATACTTACCTTATAGTGGAGATCAAAGGCCTGAATCTGAATCATGATCCCATTACACTGGGTGTCACACAGACACAAGGAGATACAATCCCCCCAAGAATAATAAAGGTTCACTATTGACTCATCTATTTCCTCTCTCCCAGGGTCAGTTTGGAGTCCAAGAAGATGAACTGTTAAAATGCCTTATTTGTACGACGTCAGTGACCCGAGGTGAGCAGATTCAGCGTTTTCACACCCAGCATCAGGCACAAGGTAAGAAACATAATGAATTGCAGATGTGCTGGCTAGAAAGACTGACCCATATTTGACAGAAGGGTATCCCCACACATGTGCAACTTGTTGGAAACAAAAATGTCTGTCTGTGCCCCTTCATTCCTCTTGCACGGTGGCGAGTATATCAATGTTTATCTGTTTAGTCTTTTACTGACATGTACTGACTATTAATGCTACTTTTGTTTGACCTCTGGGAAACAGCAGAGATTAAATGAGAAACCAAGGAATTAGCTTTGCGTTCTTTCTCAGTCCAGCCTAGATATAAACTGTAGGTATTTGTATAAAGGAGGGCAAAGCTCCTGCTTCAGAGTGCTGGCAGTGTGCAGAGCTCTAGGTAGTAGGTGGAGAGTTAACTAAGAGTCAAAGAGATAGCACAGTGTCAGGGAAGGAATGAGATGAAAGGGAAGAGTGTTGAAAACAACACTTTGTGCTTGCTACTTTCTGTTCAGTAAGAAAATAACCCAAGGTAACCTGCACAAAAGGGTTCAGTTAACATAAAAGATTTAAAAAATAAAAAAGAAATATAAAGAAAATATAAAGAAATAAAAAGAAAATAAAAAAAAATAAAAAAATAAAAAAAAAATAGATTATTGCTTGACTAATCCAGAAATAATTATGAAATTATGAAAGAAAAAACTGAAAATGGGGAATTAGCTAGTTCTGTTTTCCAGATATCTTCTCTTGCATCTCTCCAGACAATAAAGTGTACATCTCCCATCATGCAATACATCATGTTGATTTGTTTACATTCTTCTTAGAATGTCAGCACGTTTTCCATGAATTGCATCCTCCTCTTGCCTGTAGTGCTTAAACACTTGACAGCTGTGGTCTAGGAGGAACAGAACCATTCAGTTTTCCAAGTACAGGTCAGAGTCTCTCACTTGGTTTAGCAGTGCAGGGATCCATACTTATTAGACCTGCAGAGGGGAAAGCAGGTTTCTGGTTATTCTAAAAAGTGGCTGGACTTTTTTGAAAGGAAAATTCTCCATTTAGAGTGTCTCACAAGTGCCCTAATATGCCAAATTTGACCCTGTAGAAAGATTTCAAAGATTTTTGAATGAAAGAGCTCCTTTTGAGCTTACAGAGGGCAGGGGAAATCAGATGGATATTTCATGTTTGTATGATCATTAAAATAGCTTAATAAACCACCAAACATTGTTGTGAGAAGTGAAGGTATTGAGCCAGCTTGTGTGCTTTGTTCCCTGCTCTCCTTTGACCCCTTCATTGAGCTGCTGTTGTTTCATTTGTGCAGATGCTCGGGACTCCATTGCAAAGGAGGCATATAGCCGAGTATTTGGCTGGATCATTTGCAAGGTCAATGAGCTGCTGGCTGAGAACGTGGATCCTGAGGTGGAACTGAGGGAGATAGGTGAGTTCTGCCTGCCTTGCTCCTGTTCTGTCCTCAGCTGTGCATCCCCCAGCCACAATGAAGGAAAGGCACAATATGAGGTTTCACAGAGGTTGTGTGCAGGGATCCCTTAGCAAATACATGATCGTGTTGGAGATACTGGTCAACTGCATGAGGTCATAGAATAGAAGCATAGAACCTTTTAGGTTGGAAAAGACATTTAAGATCATCGAGTCCAACCATTAACCTAACACTGTCAAGTCCATCATTAAACCATGTCCCTAAGTGCCACTTCTACACGACTTTTAAATACCTCCAGGGATGGGACTCCACCACCTCCCTGGGCAGCCTGTTCCAATGCTTGACAACCCTTTTGGAGAAAAAAAAAAATCCTAATATCCAACCTAAACCTTCCCTCATGCAACTTGAAGCCATTTCCTCTTGTCCTGTCAGATGTTACCTGGCAAAAGAGACCAACATCCACCTCACTACACCCTCCTTTCAGACAGTTGTAATCAGCGATGGAGGCTCCACTGAGCCTCCTTTCCTCCAGGCTAAACAAGCCCAGTTCCCTCAGCAGTGCCCCATCAGACTTGTGCTCCAGACCCTGTACCAGCTTTGTTGCCCTTCTCTGGACACGCTCCAGCAGCTCAGTGACTTTCTTACAGTGAAGGGCCGAGAACTGAACGCAAGTCTGTAGGGCCTTGGCCAGCTTTAAGCAGATGGTTGGTCTGAAGCAGCTGTGAGGCTGTAGTTCTGGGCACCAGCTTTGCAGAGGAGATGGGGCTGGGAGTCGGCTTCTCCTAACTAGGCTTCCAGGAGGAGTTATGGAAGAGGTGCTCCTGGTAACTTGGCTGGGGTTTCCATGTGCCACAAGAGCTGGGTGATGGGAGATTTAGTTGTGTATTGGGGTACGTAGCTATCTGCAGGAATGATTTGCAGGCTCCATGATGCACTCATCTTCCCTCTTTTAGGTATCTTGGATATTTTTGGGTTTGAAAACTTTGCAGTGAATAGTTTTGAACAGCTTTGCATAAACTTGGCCAATGAACAGCTGCAGCACTTCTTCAACCATGTAAGTCTGCTGTGGGTGATCTCACCTTGTGTGGCAGAGAAAGTAGAGCACCTGACATGTGAAGGACATCTTGGGTAAAAACAGGGCTATTACCTGGAAGGACAGAAATGGTGATTAGTGAAGCAGGGTAGAGAGCACCAACCTTCTCTGCTGTGACAGGGGAGCCACTAGGGCAGGGAAGAAAAAAGCAGAAGGAAGGGTCAAGCAGTGACCAAAGCTGGCGGAGGAGGGGACACTTACACTCTGAAAACTGTTCCAGCTTTATGCACCAGCATCAGTGAGTGACATGCTTACAGATGAGCATGCAGAACAGCAGTTTCATCTTAGACCTCTTGTGCCTAAGGTGACAGAGCCACCCTTTGTCCTCTGTTCAGCATGGGAAGAGAGGTGTTCAGGATTGTCTAGCCAAGTCTGCTGGGTGCTCCAAACTTTTTTTTTTTATTCCTCTTTCTCAGCACATTTTCCAGCTGGAGCAGGCTGCCTATAAGGAAGAAGAGCTGCCTTGGGAGAATATCACATTCAGCAATAATGAACCTATTCTGGTGAGTGAAAGGACTGACAGAAGAGAATTGCTCCATCCAGGTAAGAGAGGAATCTTTCTCTTTCTGGCATGGGTAGGAGATGCACCTGGGAAGAACCTCTTCAAAGGGTGGTATAGGTGAGAGTGGGTGCCCTGTACTGCTTTAGGTATGTGTAATTGTGTCTCCTTTCCTGCAGAATCTGCTCCTGGCCAAGCCACTTGGACTGCTATCTCTTCTGGATGAACAGAGTGCATTCCCTCGGGTATGCATGAGAAAGGGGGCAGAGAAAGTAGAGGGGGGGGAATATAGCAATAAATATCCAGGCTGCAGAGAGAGCTCTTATGTTGGAGTGTGACTTTCAAAGGCAGGATGAACGGAGGTGTCCCGATGTGTGATTGTTGAAACAAGACAGCCAGATCAGGGACAGTGTAATGATATTATTATCCTTGTGAAGAGTCAGAGGGAGAGTATGGTATGAAACTGTTGCACATCCAAGGACACTTCCAACACTTTTTTTTTTTTTTTTTTTGCTTCCATGTGCCCTGATGAAGTCTTTGTTATGGCCTCATGATTTGATTATGAAATCTGCTTTCCTGCAGGCAACTGATAAGACATTTGTGGATAAACTAAACAGCAGCTTCAAGGGGAACGTACACTTCCAGCCAAGCCAAGGCCGTGTTTTGGGCTTCAGCATTATTCACTACGCTGGGAAAGTATGTACTATTTGCATGAAGAATGCTGTTGTAATGTATGTAGGAGGGGGAAAATGTGTTTTTTTTTAGTGAAGCAGGGTAGAGAGCACCAACCTTCTCTGCTATGGCAGGGGAGCCACCAGGGCAGGGAAGAAAAAAGCAGAAGGAAGGGTCAAGCAGCGACCAAAGCTGGCAAAGGAGGGGACGCTTACACCTAAGCATCAGACAAATAAGGCTTTGATGTTAAGGAGTAATGGTCCAACAGTACTAATAACAGAAGTGATGTGTTCCCAGGGAGTTGCCTTCTGTTATTCCCTTGGATTTCTGTAGAAGGTATGGGAAGAGAGGATCCCTGATAAAAGTGGGGCTACCTCTGGGAAGCTTAGGGTATTAGAAGAATCTCTGTACTCATCATCATTCTATTGGAGATGTAAAATAGTTCTTTATAAAATAAAAGCCCTGCATCCACTGTGCAGCACCAAATGACAGTGTAAAGGCTTTACCTTTACCTATTGGGTTCCAGAGCACAGCAGTCACTATTTTATTACCAGCACTGAGGAGCACAGTGAGAGCAGCCAGGTAGTTAATGTTTTCAAAGTGTACGCCCTTATTTATATTTTCAGTGGAACCTAAGCAGCTTGAAGTTGAGGACTACTGCACGTAACCTTGCTGCCACCAATTTTGAAAGCATTCGCCCAAATATGTTGAATTTATTGGAGACAATTTTTTAAGCAGGAGCAGATATGATGATTCAGGATAAAATTTAGTAATCTAATCTTGCCATTGTTGACTGAGTTGTTATTTGTGACATTCTTTATTAGAAAAATCACCTAACACAGAAAGGAGAGTGGCAGGCTGCGTGTGAGAAAGGAAGGGAGCAAAAGAAACAAAGTGGTGTGTGACAAAGGATGAAAGCCTGTTCAAAGGGAAGAGGTGGGGAAAGAAAAGAGTGAAGCATAGACCAAAAGTAAATGAAACTTCATAATCACCAATAGGAGAACAAGAAAAGGGGGATGTCTCAGTGTTAAGGTGCACTGCTGTGGTTCCAGTTGCCATCATTGGGGTTTTGTTCCTCATGATTTGCATCTGAATGGGGTGCATATGTATTTACAAAATTCATGTGAGAGCTGGTGTACAGAAATCACCTGCAAGCCAGTGTATATTCAGTTTAACTGTTGCTCCTGGCAAGCTGTGGAAGTGGCTTTCACAGCAAGCCTGTGATCACTGCTGGCCTTAGTGACTTGCTGCTGTTTCCCCTAGGTACAGTATACTGCTGGGGGGTTTCTAGAGAAGAACAGAGACACCTTGCCAGCCAACATCCGTGGGCTCTTCATCAACAGTGTCACTCCCTTGGTCACTGTGCTATTCACAGGCAAGTCCCTCTGCTATGATAGGACATCCCACATGAATCAAGGCCCACCCTGGCAAGAGTTAAGTGTGGAGATGAGGCACATATACTATGAACATGTTTCACAGCTAGCAGCCCCAGGGAGACTCTGGGAAGACTGCAGCCTGGAGGGGGGCTGCTGGCATGTACCATGCTGCTGGAGGTGTTCATTCCCCCCTGGGAAGCAAGGCAGGTTGTATCCTCTTCCAGAGAATTAGCCACTGCTCAGGTGTCTTCCTTTAGATCAGATAGCCCATATTCTCCACAGCCAGTGCATGACTGTCTCCACTGCACCATTCCATATGCTCTGTTCTCATCTAGAAATGAAGATGTACAAAGTCATAGCTCCTAGCTGTTCACACTGAAAATAGATTGCTGTAAAGCCACAAACAATGAGTGTAGAGATTATGCTTTTCAAACACATTTTTGTTTTCAGTTTTAAACAAGTTTAAAATCACTGAGGTTATGCATTATTTTTGTCCCACCACTATACTCCCTTTTTGCAGTTATTGACAAACCCTCAGAGTCTTCAAGGCTTCTATCAAAGTAAAGATTTAAAGAGAAATCAGGTGGATATTTCCTTGGATTCTGGCTGAACATAGAGCTTCTAGTGCAGATATTTATTTTTTTTTCCTGCTCAGTCCGTGCCACTTTCTTCAGCCCTTCCCTTATATTTCCACATGGTGGAACCTAATGCCCTGTCTGTGATTCAGTATTTATAGAGAGACTTGTGTGTGAAGTGAGGTTTGAATGTTTAGACATGGTTGATTGTGAGCAAAGGTACAAAATTAATTGTTGTCTCTGTTCTTCCAGCCACTGTCTCGAGGACAGGGACACTGATGCCTCATGTGAAAGCCAAGGTATTGCACTTTGGGTCCACAGGGCAATGGATAAATGAGGCATAGTTACCCATAGTTACCTGATATTTGTTATTTGAGAAGCTGGCTGAAAATGGGAGCAGGCAGAAATTGGTTGAAAAATAAGAGCAGGCAGCAATCTGCTTGCAACAAACAATTTCTCCTTTGCTTTTTCCTAGGTTTTCTGCTTGCTTCTGCTGATACGTTTAACTTGCCTTCCCTCCCTTGAGATCCATTGTCTCTCTTTTTTGCCATCTGCCTTCCAGCAGAGCTCTTTGGATGGCAATCAAGTACTTCTTTCAGGAATGATCTTTTGTTTGGGATTGGTTTCAGGTCATACCAGGAGCTGACGACAAGTTCAACAGCACACGAAAACAGTCTGCCGGAGCTCAGTTCCGGGTAAGTATTGCTGCTTTATGGTGCCCTTTGAGATGGGTGCAGTGATATTTTCATAGGGGCTTCCAGGCCGCTAAGCACAGTTAAAGCATCCAGCATGCAGACAGGGGTTTCTCTGGGTGCCAAGCACAGCTGATCATGGTGGGAGTGACCTGTTTGTTGTCAGAGCCTGGGAAGTTGCTTTGGGGTGGGAAGACAGTTCACGCTGCAGGAAATTGCACACCGGGCTCTGGCAGTGCTGTGGCTTGCTGGACTGTTGACCTTTCTCTGCCCTCACCAGCATTCCCTGATGGTACTCATGGAGAGGCTGTATTCTGCCAACCCACACTTTGTGCGCTGCATAAAGCCAAACAGCCGCAAGGAGCCAGGTGTGGTGGACAGCCAAGTGGTGCTGCTGCAGGTGAGGAAAAGCAGTGTCCTTTACAGGTACTTCTGCCACATCTCGGTGGGGAGAGCAGACCCCACCAAAAGGCTGTGGAGATAGCAGGAAGTCAGCTGGTCTCCCCTTGCAAGAGAAAGCGTAGACACACTTTTTATGCATGTAAAGGTTCTGGGTACTTCGTTGTTTTTGTGACAGAGACCACTAGGTCCAGCTTTTGCAGTCTTAGTTCTCTCCCATTATCTTTTTCATGAATGCAATGAGATCTGCTTGTCAGGCACTAGGATTCATCTTTGCATCTCCTGGATGGGAACCGGTACAGACAGTACTCCAGAAAAACTGATGCTTCCCAGAGGAGACTGCTCTCACCCATCAGCCAGGGCAATTCTGAGTAGGAGCCAAGTTGGGATCACTTTGATAGGAGCTGAAATGTGCTGATATGACTATCCTTGGATATTGAGTCAGGTCTGACATCCAGGCGCTTTGAAGAATACCGAAAATGATTAGAAGAGTTCAGAAAGCTCTGTGGTCTGCTTAATGTATATAAGAAAGGATAGGATTAAGAGGGAGGTTCAGCCGTGCCTCAGAGTATTTCTGTGTCCAGATTTGGAAGTAAAAGGCTGCCCTCTAAGGGACAGAGCCAAAGCAGTACCCATGGCTGGAAGGTGAAGTTATTTCAGTCATTGGTTTCTGTGTTTCCAATCTTCAACTGAGAGTGGTTAACCATCAGAGTTACAGGATGTGGTAAATCCAGTCTCTAACCAAGGATACATTTCCAGAAAGGAACTTATTCATTTTGAACTAGAGAAGTTTAGGGCTGAATTAAGGTGTTTCTGGCTGCAGAGGAGCAAACTGATGTCCCAATGACCTGCTTCTGTTTGTTTCTCTGGTCTTCTTTGTGGTGCTGCTTCAGCTTCGGTACAACGGACTGCTGGAGACGATCCATATCCGAAGACGTGGTTTCTCCTGGAGACCCTCATTTGAGGAATTTGCTGAAAGGTTTGTTAAAACCTCCAAGTGTTCCTTCTTAGGTATTGTTAGGGAACCAACCCTGGTAACCAGGTACGGGCAAGGAGTGAAACAGCCTCTGTAAAGTCCATGTGCCTGAGGTCATGGGGTTGTTTGCTGTGGGAGGCTGAGTGGGAAAGACAGTGATTTATTGTCGCCTTGTGAGGGTGACATGGATCAGCTCAGCACATCAAGGATGTGGCTCTTACCTTGCTGTATTGGTTTGTTTTTCACAGATATAGAATTCTTCTAGTTAAACCGGATGTTTCCCTCACCAAAGAAAGGTAGGAACCCTTCCTTTGTTACCTGCAATCCAGTTTTTTCTTCAGAGGCTTTTGCTCAGAGTAGCTTAGCAAACTGAGTAAAAGGAACAAAGTGAGAATGGGTTTTTGTGGTACTGGGGAACACAGATCACTAGGCAAGGGCAGTTAGTGTTTTAAAAGCATTTGGTACAGTGATAAATGAAATCTTTCTTGAATTGCTATGTAGAAATTCAATTACCCTAAAGCCTTGCTATCCTGTGGAATAAGAACTAGCTAATGTATTCAATTTAGGAAGTCACAATAATGGTCAAGGGTATCCACTGAGCTCAGTATGGCAGGGGCTCATCACATTTGCCAGGTGCCTCTCCAGGCTTTTTCCTGATGGTCTCATGGGAGAATAAGAAGATGAGCAAGCAAGAAGAGTTTTCTGAGCAAGCAGCCAGCACTGAATGTCTCCCAGGCTAGAAAGGATGTTTCTGATCCAAGAATTTTTTATGTGTACAGGCATAATGCCCTCAGTGCTTTCAGAACCTGACTGTTCCTTACACACGTAAATGTCCCTCCAGCTCTGCAGTCTTACCCCGTCAGCTTTTTCCTTTCTGCATCTAGGGCAGCAACTCCTCTCTTCCTTTTCTCCACTTTCCCAGTCCTTCCTTCCTGCCACAGTCAATTGTGACTGATAGCAAGAACGAAGCATGTCAGGCAGCCAGCTGATGGGTTTTTTTAGTCTTTGAAGAAAAGGACTTGAATGTTCTCCTGGAACAGTTCTGGCAGTAGCTCCTCTGGCCTTCACAGTGCTTCCTTGAAGTTACTGACAGTTCTGAATTAAGAATTGCAAGCCCAAGTGAGGTCAAGAGGGAATCTCATAGGTAAGAGATGATGGTAAACAGGCAGCATGGTGTGCTTTCAGGCACAAAAATTATAGGATGCATTGGAGAAAAGAATTACCGTGGATATGGATTGTGGCACAGTGGAAGTTTGCTGAGATAGAAGGAAAACCACTTCTGCTTTTCTAAGCAAGATGTTAGCAAAAAGTGCTACTACAATTTCACAGCCTGGTTTTGCAGGCAGAGGGAGGAAGCTGTCTGTGTGGTACAGCTAGAGTACTGCTTTCAGTTCCAAGTGTTGGGGAATCTTTCCAAGTGACCCAAATTTTATCACTAGAGTCTGCAAAATGAAACTGGAATTGGAGAACAGGCTTTCTCCCGGAAGCCTTGCTGTGCCGACCTTGCAACTTGTGAGCTCCAGAACACTTGGAAATGAAATAAGGAAAAGCAGTTCTGAGAATAAAATAGGCTCTGCAGACTTGCCTTCCAGGGAGTTGAAGGAAATCTGCCTCTGGGAACCCCTTTGCTGATGTTCCTGAAATGTTATCCTAGCTGTACCTCAAGGAGCACTACAGACTGACAGGCAGTTAGTTACTGAATGTGATCGGGTGATAGGGTATGTAATGCAGAATTGTTGAGATGCTTTCTCTTCCTTTATGCACCTAAATCCACTGGCTGCGTGGTGTTCTCTTTGGGTGGAAAATTTTTTATTTCACTTTTTTTCTTCTCTTTCAGCTGCTTGGAGATACTGCAAAGTACAGAGCTAGCACACTGGATGTGTGGGTAGGTGTGAATCACTGTTACTGGGAATGGGGGGCCTGAACTGCAGAGACTTATACATGTAGACTGTTACTGGTTCCCTTTGGGGAGAACTTTATGGCTGTAGGAAAGGCCTGTCCTGTGGATTATGGATGCAAGTGTAGACAGTGTTTCTCACTGTTTCTTTCTCTCCTTGACTTCACAGAAAGTCACGACTTTTCTTTAAATATTGGCACCAGGAACAGCTGGCAAAGTATGTGGAGCGGCTGGAAAGAGCAGCAGTTGTCATACAGAAAGGTGAGCACGGGGCCGGAGAGTCCCTTAATTCTGATCTCAGACCAGCTCAAGGGAAAACTTTTCTCCAGTCCTTGCTCCACCACTGCATCTTTGCAGGTGATGTAAAAGTGGGCCAGGCACTATCTTCATATCGGGGCCCTGTGGAGTCAGTGCATATTGCAGATATCCACCTCCTCAGTGCTCATCCTCTGGGTGTGAGGATGTGAGGGTGTGAGCCTTGGAAAGGGAAAGGACAACTGAGCTGAGCAGGCAAGCATATGATTTGGCTGTGTCCTGGGATATGGTTAACTGTCCTCTGGAGTGAAGGCTTGTTGTTGAGTGACGTTAAGCTGAGGAGAGGGAAGAGGGAAGCAGACCTCATTCCTGCTTTCAGAGACAGGCAGAAGGGGGTGAAGGTTTGGTTTGCTTTGCTTTTTTCCTTTCCCTTCCATATAGCTTCTGCTCTGGCAACTGGTTTTCCAGAGCAGGCACTGTGGGCAGTTTGGTACTTCCATGTGTACAGGCTTCATGAGGATTGTGCAACCAGGAGGAGGAGGCTGCCACCCTGCCTGATCCCTCTCTGTTGTACTTCTGTACTGGTTGTCGCACTGCTGAAGCATCTGAGCAGCTTCTGGCTATGCACTGCACAGTATGACGAATGTCAGACTGTCACATGCTGCACCTTGTTCTCATCGATGGGGAAGGTGTGTGGGCAGTGGGAAATGAGAGGTGTGGCTTTTAGTTCATGTGCTTTGGTACCTGGTAGAGCAGGCGGGATAATGCAATGTCTGTAATGCTCCCAGTGGACCCTGTGATGGCTGCTTATGGAAAAGGTTTTCCTGTAGGCTGACACCAAGGAAGTCCTTTCTTCTTCACAGTGTCTGAAGGGTACAGGGAGACAGATGACTAAAAGAGGCTCTTCTGTGAGACTTTAAGTATTAAGTGCCTTGGCATTAGACATGAGAGCTTAGATCTGTAATGTGATTTTTTTTTTTAAATCCGTGATCTGGCTGCTTAGAGAGTATAAGGCAAGTCTCATGTGGTTTTGACTGCCTGCTCACAGCAGCATTTGCATTGCTTTTTATTAACGTGATTTGAGTGTTGAGGGCTTTGCACTGGGTGAAGGAATATCACTGTGGGCTTCACCCAGGGAGTGCCAAAGGCATGTCCAGCGGTTTTTTTCTAACTACAGCTTTTCTCTGAACAGTTTTCAGGGGATTCAGATGCAGGAAGAGTTACCTAACACTGGTGGCTGAGCTGAGAGCTCAGGCACAGCGGCTACAGGAGGCAGAGCGAGAAAGAAGGCAGCAGCTCGCCATAGAAGCAGAGGCCCAAAGTGAGTTGCTCCCCCTCCCACTGCCCCCATGCATGGCTACTCATGCGATGCTAACCCTGAAGTGCTGTAAGCTCCAGGTGATGATGGCCTCCCTCTGGCTTTCCTGGGGTGAGGGCTCCATCAATGGGGTGGGCAGCGAGGTGCCTGTGTTTCTGCCACTTGAAAATGTGGCTTTCTCTCTGGGGGGCAGAAACAGTACAGTGAAGGTTGTTTGCCTGACTCTGCTGGGTGGAGTGCCAAGCTGTGTCTTACCCCCATACTCCACGCAGCAGAGCCTGTCCCTATCCTGGGCATGTGAAGGATGGACCTCATGGAGCTGAGATGCTAGATTTCATCTACTTCTTCCCTCTTGTTGCAGAAAGAATCTCCTGTCCAGTCCCCATGCCACGGAAGAGGCACCCTCTGCCTTGTCTTGAAAAGCCAGTGCAGTCACCAGTGCCACGGCCACGCAGCAAGCTAACAGAGGTAGCAATATTGGCTCTGCTTAGAGCCCCTTAGCCAGGTGTGCTGGTTCCCTGCTCCTTCCACCTTCTGTATGCACATGTTCTCCTGCATGTGGTCCCAGGAGAACAGTTGACATTCTTATTATGGGAAGTCAGAGAGTCCTTTCCTACTGTGGTTAGTTAAAAAGTGTGGTCAGGATCTTTGAGGAACTGAAAGCAGGTTTGATGGTTTGCAACTGATCTTATCTTCAAGAACTCAGGAATGGGATCACTACCAAAGTGAACCCTTCAAAGGTCCCCTGCCTTTGACCTTGCTTTCCTGCCCACTTTCCCTCTCTCTCCACTTTCAGTCCACTCCTTTTGATAACTTCTTGAACCCTTCTGCACCTCGTCCTGCTCTGGGCAGAGAAGAGCAAACTCAAGAAAAGGCAAAAAGGAGAAATATCAAGAGAGGAGCAAGTCTCTGCTGGTTCAAAGAGGTGCAGGCCGAGAAGGTCATACAGGATGATGAGGCCTTTCCAAGCTGGCTGTATGGGATAATCAGCCGGAGGTGAGTGCGCTGGTCACAGTGGCCACAGCGGACAATGGCAGGCAGGCAGAAGCTGCTGTGTCCTTAGGAGGACTGCACAGGCTGGATTTGCCAGGGTTTGTCTCCTGAAGGAATGAGAGTGATCTGCATAACCTTTCACTTTTAGGCTGTGAGTTTCAAACCCTTAGGGGGAGGCTTGGAGCTTCCTGTCACAGGATGCAGATGCTGAAATTTACATAGGTCCAGGGATCGACTATGGAAACTCAGAGGAAATAAGTCCACTGTGGGTTCCAAAATACCAATCCTGTGCAGGGAAAGGAGGCTTGGAACATACGTGGAGAGGAAATACACACACGCGTTTACCCTGTTGTGGACTGTTTGCAGAGACATGACACGGAATGAAGATGGACTTTTGGTCTGACTCATTATGACTGTTCTTGTATTTTGTAGGTCAGGAGGAGACCTTAGTTTACAGCAGGAGAATACAGAATTCAGTGTATGTAACTATTAAGGGGGACTTTAATGATTACCCAATAGCAATATTCCCCCAAAGCCCCCAGATAATGGAAAAAGAAAGGGGTTTTGTTGGTATCTTTGCCCATTTAAGGAGGGTGCAACATAGGTGGAATTTACATCCCTTTAAGCTGAGAGACATCCACAAAGCTCTACTTTCTTATGCAGTTGTTTACGAGACTGTAAACTCTCAAGCTTTTTTGAGAAAACGATTTTTTTTTTTCTACTGGTTGTGCCTTATACTTCAGTCTCTTGGCTGAGCCAAGTACTGCTTTCAAAGCAGTGCGGTAAGCAGAGAAAGGCTGATTATGCAGTGATCAGATAGGAGTAAGACAGTGGGGCTAGCAGGTAGATGTCAGAATTTCTGGCTGTAGTCTCCCCTGTCTGCAAACCAACCTATGGTGCTGCATGCTTGCTAACTGCCAACGTCCCTTATTTGCTGGGACTTGTGTGTGGGCATTGCTGCCAAGTGTACCTCTTATTTGAACACCCTTACCATCTTCCTTCCAGTTTGTAACTTTTTTCTGTTAAAGCTGCAAGTCTTCTTCAGTCTTACTAGATAACAAGTTCCCAGATTTTGTCAGTTTATCGCTCTGATCATTATTTAAGAGACATTATACAGCAGGTTAGCTTAGTAAAGGACACTAGAGTAGCTGTCAACTCCCCGGTAGCTGCATTTTTTTTCTATTTTTAAGATAATTATCAAGGCACCCACCTGCTTTAATGCTTTTGTCCACAGATCCAGGAATGCAGGAGAGGAACTAGCACCTGGAAGACAAAACTGTCTGAATAGGCTAGCCATGAACACTTCACAATGAAAGACATAGCAGATCCTTCCCAAAGACACTGAAAATCAGACACCTTTAAAGTGGTGCTTCCTGTTGCTGGATTTAAGTCTCCATGCAGCAGTGTAAGCTCAGCATCATGTAACAGAGCAGCCAGAGCAATCCCAAATTGCACTGGTGATGCGCCGGAGCAAGGCACATGATAAGCACAAAGCGGTGCTTTGTCTGTTGAGCAGAGACCGGGAAGACCTCCTTCCAGCAGGAAGTTTAGAGAGCCCGAGTGGTGTAATCCAAGCTGGTGTTTTTGCAAGGCAGTGGGCTTAAATTGTGCCGAACACCACTACCCCACAGTGTCCTGACTTCTTCCATCAGCCCTGGAGTGTAGGAAAGGCACATGTGTACAGCCTTTTCATCTCAGCAATACTTTGTAATGTGCTCTGAGCTGGAAGACAGTGGTTGCTGTTGCACCAGTCAGACCACAGGGGCAGGTTTGGAGCAGCCCTGCTTGGAGAGGCTTTGGCTGAGAGTATTGTACCTCCTCAGCCTGCTAATGCCTCCCTGCACCACCAAGCCTGAGTTGGGAAACTTGTAACTAGGAGCACATGGGGCAGATGCTGTCCTCCCTGTGGACTGGGAGCACTACTATGGTAGTATATGAGATAGGATGGGAATCCCTGCATAGAGGCAACTGCTCACTGTCCACTTAAAAACTTTTATCTGCTTCCAGGGAAGCTGAAAACTTGTTGAATGACAAGCCTTTGGGTTGCTTCCTTGTTCGTATGAGCCAGAGCCAACCAGGCTACATCTTGACATACAGGTAGGTAACGAGCCTTGCCGAGAAGGCTGAGGTGAGACCTTATTGCTCTCTACAATTACCTGAAAGGAGGTTGTAGCAAGACGGATGTTGGTCTTTCCAAACAAAGTTTGGAAAGTACAAAGCAAGAAGACAAGAGGAAATGGCTTCAAGTTGCATGAGGGGAGGTTTAGATTGGATATTAGGAAAAATTTCTTCTCCAAAAGAGTTGTCAAGCATTGGAACAGGCTACCCAGGGAGGTGGTGGAGTTCCATTCCTGGAGGTATTTAAAAGACGTGTAGATATGGCACTTAAGGACATGGTTTAGTGGTGGACTTGGCAGTATTAGGTTAACGGTTGGACTCGATGATCTTAAAGGTCTTTTCCAACCTAAATGATTCTCTGATTCTATGAAACTGAGCTATGCATGGCTGGAGGAGTTAACCTCCTCCACAGAAGTGTCCAGTGAGGATGATGCTCATCCTCTCCTGTTGTGAGTGTCTCAGACAGTTTGAAGTAGCAGGCAGGACACTGCAGAGTCTGTCTCTTGCCAGAAACTAGATGTTTGTGGGTGGAAGGATGCAGCTCGAAGACTGCAGGTCCCTTTTAGGCTGTGCTATGTGGCTAAGTGGGCAAACCATGTTGGAAGGAGTATTGACTGAAGCAGAGCAGATGAGTCTAGAGGAGGGTCTGAGGAGAGGCAATCAGAGGTGCTGCAAGGGCATGGTTTTTGCACAGCCTCAGGCAAGGGGTAGGACAGAGTTTTGATGTGGACAACAGGCATTGGGAGGCAGTACAGTCTGCTGGGGTTTGGATCCAGCTGCCGGGGTTCTCCTGTCACTGTCTTTGGGGAAATTGCAGCTCCTCCAGGACCTACTAGTACAGCGTGTGACACTCCAGCATAGTGCATCTCCTGCATCTTTGTGATATTTGTTACTGTGACTCCTGATCACATCTGACCTCTTGAGATGAGTGCAAAGAGCAGTGACTGGGTCCTGGAGAGACACTGTGACGCCATGCCATGCCTATTTCTGTCTGTCCATCTCCTCAGGGGTGAAGGCCACTGCAGACACTACCTGATCCAGATCCAGCCCAGGGCACACTATGTCGTCCTGGGAGAAGACCGGGCTCATGCCTCACTCACCGAACTCGTTCGGTATCACCAGACTGTGGGCATCAAGCCCTTCATGGAAATACTGACTGTTCCCTGTGAGCAGGTGAATGTCAAGGATCTGCAGCCAGACAAGGGGATGGGGCATGGACTCTGCCGTGCGCAGACAGAGTCACTGCAGCAGCATCTGTCTTTGTGTTCCCGTTGGGGGTGTCCCATTCTGGTCAGGCAGCTTGGCCTCTTCTGCATGCACTGGGAAATGCTACTAGCTAGTCACTGGAGAAACCTGGCATGGGAAAGAGGTCCTGGCAGGTGGATGGCAGCCCCTGCCCCCTGAATGTCAGCAGTGGGCACAGCTGACATTGAGCTTGTTTGTGCTGTTTGAAGTGTGTGGATGGTCTGCAAACCACTGCTGAATCCATTCTTCCTTCCCTCAGGAAAGTAGTGAGAGTTTGGATTACAAAGATCTGGAGTGCCTTACGCTGGGTTCACCAGCAGCTGAGTGGAAGACCGCTGCAGAGGAGCAGCCCTGCCCCTCCAGGCCTTCCACCAGCACACCTGCTGTGCAGTCAGGGACAGCTGCAGTTTTCAGACGGTTCAGGAGGACCATGGATTGCCAAAACCAACAGAGCCCGGACAACAGCAGGACAAAGCCAAGCTCAGGCAAGAAGGGAGGCAGCCAACAAGCCTTCCTTCGCCTCCACTCTTCCATACGTCTGGCGATGCAGGAAATCCAGCAGGTGAGCTGGGGCATATTCTCTGCCGAGCCTTGCCACCTGTGGCTGTGCTGGGACATGTGGAGCTGCCCTACCCAGGGGCAGGAGAGAGAAGGCTTTCACAAGCAGCACTCTTGTTTCCTAGCTCCTGGGTCTGTTTTTATTTGGTGGTCTTGGGATCAAGACTGTGTTCACTGGAAGTGCCAGGCTCGGGGAGACCCTGGGAGAGGCTCACTGAGATGCCCAAAGAATAGTCCACAACAGAGGGGGCTGTGATGTGGCTGGCATCCCAGTCACTGCTCCCCTAATCCTGTCTCTCTGCTTCTCACTGCAGTTCTCTTCCTTGAAGACCTCTGTACAGAGATGCTGTCAGGCTCTCAACGTTGAGGATGTAGAGCCCAAGTGATATGGTAAGAAGACAGATAATCATGCAAGAGGGCAGATAGCAATTGCAGCTTCTCCAGGAAATGGAGGAGCAAAGGGGCTCTTCCCTTCCTGCTCCACCTGGAGCATCTCTTGGCCACCGACTGCCTTGATATAGAGCAGAAAAAACAGAGGGCAGTGGCCAGCTTCCATTCCAGGACTGCAAAGAGACCAGAAGGAATGGGAAAAAACAGTGTAAGGTTGGGTTCCCAGCACCTGTGGTCAGAGTGTGCTTGCAGTACAATAACAAGGCTGCTGGAGGGAGCTCACGGTTTGTTAGATGCCTGGGGCTGGAAGGACAAGTACTATCAGAAAGCTTATCTGCGTGCTACAATAGTCCCATGTATCAGAAGTGGGTGCTGGGCAGAGAGCCTTGGGGGGTAGCAAAGGCAATGTGCTGAAGGCCAGGCTGAGAACATAAGAAAAGGCAGCAGTCTGTGAGGACTTTTCAAGGTCTCAGCAACTAGAAACAGCTGGTTACTGAGGCTGTAATGTACTGGGTGGCTCACGGGAGTAGATGAAGTGGGCCAGGAAGGGCCTTCAGACACAGCTGGCTGCGCCCCATGCATTAATTGTCTGAAGCATCTAGTGGATGTGCAGCTCTGTTGTGCAGCCAGTGTGGGTGAATCCCTGTCCCATTCAATTGCTGAAGGCAGGAGGAAGCAGCAGTGGTGCTGCTGTACACCTCTAGAAAAATCTGGATTTGTGTCAGCTGAGAGTGGAGAGGGATCAGAACACCATGCTGTTAGCTGCCGACCCGCTGTGAGGCTTGCAGCTTTGCACCAGAATTGCTGAGTTCCCTGCGTGGTTCTGCTCCCAGGAATTTGTGTTGGAGAAAAGCTTTTTATCTGGGGCTGTCTTGTCTTCCTCTTGATGGCTGAGAAAATCCTCTCCCTGAAGTGTTTGGCTTAATTGCTTCGTTCCTGTACATGGGTATTAATGTACCCAGGGGATGCTCCTTGTGTCTGAGGTTAGGCAAAAGAAAGAAAAAAACATGTGAGATCTGCCTAGGTAACTGCAAGCATGTCACACTGGGATTGCTGAATGGAGCCCTCCTTCTGTGTCCGCCACTGAGCTGTGTTTCTTGTTTGAAGGTCAGAGTGGCTCAGCCCTGTACTCTTCAGGTGTTGCTGGGCCATGCCTAACAAGGTGAACATACCCAGACATACAGCAGTACTTTTTTTTTTGTCTTTTTTTCTTTCTGTTTTTGCTGCATACAGCTAGCCCTGTGCCTTTAGAGAGCCCTGCTGCAGAAACTAACTTTCATCAGCATGCAGCTAATCTCAGAGGCCGAGACTGCAGCGTCTGGACCAGTCTCACCCTGGCAGAGGGGAAAAGGACAGAACAGTCACACTCTGCACAGACCCACGGTGCCCGACAGTCTGCATGTCAATACTTTAGTGTGCCTGGAGACCCCTGGCCTCACACATTTAATAGTCACAAACTGAATGTCTGATGACAGCTTGTTTTCTCACAGATACCTGTACTGATTTCCTACCTCTTCATGTCTCCTGTCACTGTTTTGGTTCTATGTGTTCACCGATCTGGGTGCTAAGGGAAACTGGGCTTGGGAAGTAAGAAATGAAACCGGTATATCCTTTTTGTTGAGTGCAGGAGCACTTGAACGGGAGCTGAGAAAAGGGGCAAGAAGATATTTCTGCAGAGGGAACTTCCTGCCCTTGCACCAGTGTGCTGGCATGCTGCTTCCCAGTCATTAGCCACAGCTCAAGTCAGGGGATTACTGGGGAAGCTGGAGAAACCCTCCTGTTCATCCAGATTGGAATCACTACCAGTCCGGACTGAACAACATGCTGCTTTACACTGAAGATAGTGGAATATGCTACTTGTAATAAATTTTCAACTTTTTGAAATAAAATTTATTTCTGCAAGGAGAAGCTCAGTGTTTTCTTTGTTTCTATTACCTCAGTCAGTTCAGCCAGGGACTGCAAATGGAGGAGAATGGCTAACACCTCTGAGGGTAGGCACAGGATCATATGGAGTGTCTCAGTGGAGAAGCTGAAGGCTCCTGGATTACAACTGCTGTTTCTAACAGTGCTCTCGTGTTGGAAGAAGGGCTCGCCGGAGTCAAGAAGTCGCTCAATATGAGTTATGCATCTTGCTCAACTTTATTAGTTTCTAACACTACTTATATAGAACCGATACACATGCATATTCGTAAAGCAGAAATAAAATTGGTTAGTAGTCTCTAAGTGTGCACGGTTCTCACACCCCTAATTATCATGACTAAAATAAGCATTCTATCCATGTAGCTAATTGTGTTGCTGTGCTTCAGCCTTGTAGTTTGTTACTCCCTATTTTCCCATACGGGTCCCCATCTTTCTTGGCCCTGCACCTGCTTTCCCAGCAGCTGCAGCTTGTTACAGCCATGGCCTGTTGGCACAACGTAATTACTTGGTCTCAGGATTCAAGAATAGCTCAAGGCTACCTTCTTGTTAACTTCAGCACAGCAACTTCAGCACAATTCTGATTACAGGCCTATTCTAATACCAGGCCTGGATTGTGCAGATCTTCAGAGATTCTAAAGCCACGCTTCTGCAGCCATTCTTCTGCACTCTCCTCCCATGCCAGCCTCATGTCCCTGTGTATGCCATTGGTGAGCCCTCCCTTTTGCAGCCTGTGCTGAGCTCCCTTTGGTTCAGTGCTTCTCTGGCAGCTCCGTCTGCAACGGAGTACAGCCATGCTGCCCACCCCACTTCACCGATCTCTGGAAGGCGTGAGTGCAGCCGAGTCCAGGTTGCAAAGGCTAGTGCTGTGGTCAGAGAAGCTTAAAATGTGATACAGGATGCTTGTGGCCGTGTCTTAGCAGTGCCTTTATCCTGGGGCTATTTCTCTGCCCTCCCCTGTGTTCTCAGGGGCGTAGTGCTGAGCTGCACTGGATCACAAGGCAGCACTGCTGGAGACCAGACAGGGGAGCAGTGGCTGTTTCAGCCTGGCGTCCTGGCTCTCCCCAGCGCTGCCTTGCAGCATTAACACACCTTTTCTCTTCCTCGTGCTGGGTTCTGGCAGCTGCTTTGAGGCTGCTCAGGACAGAACCAGTACAGGCAGCCAAAGGCTGCTCTTGCAGAGTCTTCCTGGCTAAACCCAGGGGCGTTTTGCTGGACAGCCTTGGCCTCTGTGCCAATGTTCTCTTTGCTTTCTCCACCACTGGGCAGCTAGAAAGCGTGCCCTTCTGGGTAGCACATAGAGCTCCTTCATGGCCAAAACATTTCTAGGAACTCACTAATGCACAGAACTGAGACACATATGAGAAATGCATTTCAGTAGTGGAGCTCTCTGTAACTCTTTCCTAGTTCCTGTGCCACAGAGTATGGTGTAAACTGCAAAACACTGTTCACTCCTGCAGCCTGACATAAGATAATGCTGAAGTAGGGAAGGTGGTGAAGAGCTTTCCCCCAGCAGCTGCCTCCAGTACATCCTGGGTGCTGCAGCACTGGAGGCATTGGCGTGATTTCTGCAAGGCTCTGGTTTGCAGGAGCATTAGCAATTACTCAATGCTCTGCCTATAGGCGAGGTCTAGCCAAGCTTCTGGAGAGCAGTCTGGCTAGTGGTGGGCTGTCGTGGGGAGAAATATGTGCCAGCAGTGGGGGAAAGCTGAGAGAAAAGCTGGGAATACAATAAGCTGCTGAAGAATAAAATGCAGATTTGACACCTCTAGCGTGGTCTTTGCCTTCAGGCTTCCAGCTCATGGCCAAAGTCAGGCACTGGAGCTTCAGCTCTGAGTGAGAGCATGAATTATGCTAAGGATTTATTTCAACTTCCCCCTGAAAATGATCTCCATTGAAGAGGAGGAGCTACATGAGCAGCCTGATCTCATCTCTTCAGCAGCAGCTTGCCTTGTGGCACTCAGAAAGTTAAGTCTTAGAAAAAGCAAAGAGCAAACTGCATAAGCCGAAGTGGGAAGGCCATTCATGTTATATCATGTTATAGTTCAGCTGGCATGTGATGAACTGAATGGGATGTACTCACATAAAAGGTAAATACCAAGCTGTATCAGGTTGCATGAGCCGGGGCAGTACGCAGAAGAGGGCCAGGCAGCCCACAGGTCCTCTGAGCACTGCATTTCATGCCACATGGGACTTCAGCTCAGCTCAGAGAGGAAGGCCAGGAAGAGAAGCCCAGGCATGGGAAGCTGGGCAGACCTGGCACCCAGGAAGGTAGGAAGAGCAGAGAGAAGGATCTGCAATCCACAGGAGCAAGAACTGGAAGTTCTAGAGGGACGTCTGAGCTTTTATTTCATAATCTGTGCCCTTCTAGTCACTCCCTACCATCACCTCCATCCCTAAAACTGGTGGTTCAGTGTATCCTTTAGAAGGCTTCCCTAAGCTGCTTCCCTGTTTTTGCAGAAGGGTTTTGTGTCCCTTTTTGTCTCCCTCCATGCTTTACACCTGAACAATCTCGGCTGCAAACATTTTTGCTCATCACTTCTAGGCTAAAACGTAGTCCAGATCAGTCTTGTTCCATCCAAACTAAAGCTGTGGCTTGCCTTTGGCCATTGAGGTATCTGATCAGCAGCTCCCCATCAAGCTAGCTAAAACAGAAATTTTCGTTCCTCTTGCCCTCCCTTCTCAACCCTTCTTGTTCCCCTGTCTTTTGGCTCTGCTTTTTCCTCTCCTCAGTTTGGCCATCATCTTTGATGTAGACAAGGTTTAGGAACATGAACCTGTGATCCAAGGGCTAGTATGGCTCTTAATCTCTTTTCACAAAACTGGCAGCCCGCATGCTTACTTTCTTCTGGGGCAATGCTATGGTGTATATTGACATGTTTCCTTCTCCACAGGTGTTTTAAAGACCTATTTGGACCTCAGCCCAGACAAGGCTCTCTACACTGCTCTTAGCCTCACTCCAGCCTATGTCAAGTGACTGTGGAGTGTCGCAACAGCATCTCTGAGATATGGTCTTTCCTATCTCCTAGTTAACTTTGTTGTCCACACCGAATACTTGCCTGGTGTGCCATTGCTTTGCAGCAACATTTAGGACAGTCTACTTGACCAGGGCTTTTCTTATCAATTTGCTCCTTCTGGTGCATCATAAGACCACAGAAACTACTGTGTGAGATGTAGGGGTCAAACCCGCACAGGATCCTGGCCATGAAGGTGGCCAGTGGGGTGTGCTTACAGCAGATTGAAGGCCAGTGTAGGCATAATGCTATGCTGCCTCTGCTACATGTCTCAAGCAATATTCACTTTAATCTTATTCTGACCAAAATGTCCTTCTGTCTAGCGGGCCTTGCTAGGTTGCTCTTCCATAAAAGCATCTGATTGCTTTTGATCCATTCTAGATTATTTTGCCTCAATAGCAACTCTAGGCAATTAATTCCTCAGACTTCAGATGCATAATGAAGAAGTACTGATGTGTCATTATTTAATCACTATGCCCTTCTTTCTATACTATAAAACATCACAAGTAATCGTTTCTAAAACACCTCAGTCACTGCACATGATTTTATATACATCAATTGCTCTCAAAGCACCACAGCACGGTCAGGGTTGGAGGGCACCTCTGGAGATCATCTAGTCCAGCCCCCTGCTAAAGCAGGGTCTCCTAGCGCAGGTTGCACACAGTCGCATCCAGGCGGGTTTTGAATGTCTCCAGAGCAGGAGATGCCACAACCACTCTGGGCAGCCTGTTCCAGGGCTCTGTCACCCTCAGGGTGAAGAAGTTCTTCCCCAGATTCAGATGCAGCTTCCTGTGCTGCAGTTTGTGCCCAGTGCCCCTTGTCCTGTCGCTGGGCACCACTGAGAAGAGCCTGGCCCCGTCCTCTGGACATTTGTCCTTAAGATACTTGTAGACATTGGTAAGATCCCCTCTCAGCCTTCCCAGGCTAAAGAGGCCCAGCTCCCTCAGCCTTTCCTCACCAGGCAGATGCTCCAGTCACCTGATGGTCTTTGCAGCCCCCACCGGACCCTCCCCAGCAGTTCCCAGTCCCCCCTGAACTGGGGAGCCCAGCACTGGGCACAGCACTGCAGGTGGGACCTCACCAGGGCAGAGCAGAGGGGGAGGATCCCCCCTCGACCTGCTGGCCCCGCTCCTCCTCATGCCCCCCAGGGTCCCACTGGCCTGCTTGGCCACCGGGGCACGCAGCTGGCCCACGGGCAACTGGCTGCCCACCGGGGCACGCAGCTGGCCCACGGGCAACTGGCTGCCCAGCAGCACTCCCAGGTCCTTCTCCGCAGAGCTGCCCCCCAGCAGGTCACCCCAGCCTGTGCTGGTGCCTGGGGCTGTCCCTCCCCAGGGGCAGGACCCTACACGTGCCGCTGTGGAACTTCATGAGGTTCCTCTGCCCGACTCTCCAGCCCGTCCAGGTCTCTCTGAACGGCAGCGCAGCCTCCTGGTGTGTCAGCCGCTCCTCCCGGTTCTGCATCACCAGCAAACTTGCTGAGGGTGCGCTCAGTCCCTTCGTCCAGGTCATTGGTGAATGAGTTAAACGGGACCGGACCCAGCACCGACCCCTGGGAGCACCGCGAGCTACAGGCCTCCAGCTGGACTCTGCGCCGCTGATCACAACCCCTGAGCTCTGCTGTTCCGCCAGCTCTCGATCCACCTCACTGTCCACTCATCTAGTCCACACTGCCTGAGCTTATGTGTGAGGATCTTATGGGAGACAGTGTCAAAAGCCTTGCTGAGGTCAAGGCAGACAACATCCACCACCGTTCTCTCCTCATCTACCCAGCCAGTCATTCCATCAGAGAAGGCTATCGGGTTGGCCAGGCATGATTTCCCCGTGGTGAACCCATGCTGACTCTTCCTGATGACCCCTTTTCCTGCACATGCTTTGAGATGACCACCAGGATGAGCTGTTCCATCACCTCTCCAGGGATGGAGGCAAGGATGACCAGCCTGTAGCTTCCTGGATCCTCCTTCTTGCCCTTTTTGAAGGCTGGAGTGGCCCTGGCTTTCCTCCTGTTCTCAGGCACCTCTCCTGTTCTCCATGGCCTTTCAGAGATGGTGGGGAGCGGCTTGGCAATAACATCTGCTCCTTCCCTCAGAACTTGGGGGTGCATCCCATCGGGACCTACAGATTTGTGGGTGTCAAGTTTGCTCAAGTGATCTCTAACGTGATCCTCCTTGACTTTTCTTTCTTCCTTTCTCCAGACTTCTTCTCTTGGGTCCTCCAGGGTCTGGGAAACCGGAGGGCCGGCCTTGGAAGTAAAGACTGAAGGAAAGGCAGCATTCAGTAACTCCGCCTTCTCTGTATCCTTCATCACCAGGACACCCACCTCATTCAGCAGGGCCCACATTTTCGCTGGGTCATCCTTCTCCTGATATACTTGAAGAAGTCCTTCTTGTCCTTGGCATCCCTCACCAGACTTAACTCCAAATATACCTTAGCCTTCCTCATTGTCTCCCTGCATGTCCTGACAGCATTCCTATATTCCTCCCAAGTGGCCTGTCCCTTTTTCCACATCCCTTAAACTTCCTTCTTCTCTTTGAGTTGTGCCAGAAGCTCCATGCTCATCCATGCAGGTCTCCTGCCCCCTTTCCTTGTTTCCTTACTCATGGGGATGTACTTATGCTGAGCTTGAAGGAAGCGATGTTTGAATATTAGCCAGCTCTCTTGGATCCCTGACCTTCTAGAGCCCTAACCCATGGGATTTCTCCAAGTAGGTCCTTGAAGAAGCCAAGTTAGGTCTCCTGAGGTCCAGGCTTGCAGTCCTAATTGTTGCCCTGCTTCCTCTATGCAGGATCCTGGACTCCACCATCTCATGGTCACTGCAGCCAAGGCTGCCCCCAACCTTCACATCCTTAACTAGTTCTCTGTGTTTGTGGACAATGAGGTTTTGAGATGACACAAAAAATGTGTCATCTCTTCCCCTGTGTGTCATTTATCCTTTTGCATGTTAATTTGGTTCTACAGAATTTGGAGTTCCTTGAAAACCCACTAGATTAACCACCATTCTATCACTCACAGCCAACTTTACACAAGAGGTTACATACTTCTTAAGTTTTCACCAGTTTCACCTTGAGCTCCTTTAGAGTCACTTTGGAGGAAGTCAGGACGTGAAGCATCCAAAGGAGGTGCAGGACTAAAGCCCAGAGCAGCACTGTGGACCTGAGCCCAGCAGCAAAGCTGTGGCCAGTCTTCAGCCCCTTCTACCGTACATTCACACTTGGATGAGGCTCTGGCCAGTTACTGACCCCACTCTTACCACGTTTTGGCTTGCTGCTGACTACAGGGGCACGTTTGCAGCAGGTTCCCTGGAGGAAGCGCAGGGTTTCTGAGGCTCACAGCCACTCTGGGCAGGGCAGGCCAGGCTGGAGGGTTTTCAGCTTGCATTTTGGTCTGTGTATCAAGCTTGTCATTTCTGGGGTCAGCTCTTAACATCGCAAATCCTGACAGTTAACAGCCAGGGGAAGCCCTGGTAAAACACAGATTTTGTTCCCAAAGCTGTGCTTGGCTTCCAGTCAAGCAAAAACATTTGGCAAATTAGGATGTTGAACAATTAAGAATTAAAACCACTTCACAGTGTCAGGAGACCTGGGAGAACACTTCAAAGGATCTCTCCTGCAGCTTTTGTGCCTTGGAGGTGTCTGCCAGCAACTGAGCCCTGCTGTGGCTGGTGCAGTGGGCATCAGCACAGCTGCTGGGGCTCTGCTAAAGGCATCATCTCACCCAAATATTGTCTGGACTGGAATGACAGTAACCACACAGCCACAGCTGTGCCAGCCTCACCCTGCTGCGTACGCTGTGCTGGGAGGAGAGCAGGGGGAGAGTGGCAGGTACCACAGGGGCTCTGCACAGCCCAAGGACAGTATGGTGGATGCCTGGAGGAGCTAAGGCCATGACACCACTCAGATCCCATTTAGGAGTAGGCAATTATCACTGTTCTAAGGCTGTAAGAGATAATTTATGTATTTGCATGCCTGTGTGTTTGCCGTTACACCATACCGAGAGTGAGGGGGAACAGACTGCGATCCCAGTGCGTTAGGTAATGGCAAGTATGTGCCAGTGCAACGACACAGAAATGCTTCTGCAGAAGCCAGACTGCATCCAGCATGGTCATCCCTGACCCAGGTCTACTAGGCCTGACACCAGCTGTTACCTGCAGAGCTGTTTTTATCTGCACACTGCTCTTCCTAATGGCAAAGCCGGCGGCGGGGGGCGGTTAGCATGGCTGCTGCTCCAGCCCCATGCCAGCTCTGCATCATGCTGCCTGCATCAGCCAGGAGCCTGGGGCAGCACATGGCCTCTGCACAGAGCTGCACCAGCGTCTTGGTGCACAATCCAGTCCCCAGTGTTTTGAGATTGAATTACACAGATATTTGCTTCAGCTCCTGTGAAAAAGCGGCTGAGCTTTTTCTAGCCTGGAAAGCAAACTATAAAGGTGTTTACTATGTCTTGGCTAAGGATGGAGCCACCTCTGCATCTTCACAGAATGGTTAATTTACAAACTGTCCTCAAACAAGGGAGAGTTGAGTTTCGGAGGGGACTTTGTATTTGAGATAGTGCTGCAAAACATGACCCTGTGCCATAGCCAGCAACACTCAGTAATATTTGCCTTTGGCTTTCAGTTACTGTTCTGTTCTGGTTTCATCCAAGCTGAGGTGCTTCTGTTCTGGTTTTCAGTATCTAAACGCAGGCCTTTTAGCTCTATTTCCACTTTTCCATAAATCAGCTTTTCATTCCTCTGCAACCTGTACTAGAGAAAGAAGAAAGGAAGCTTCTCTAGGAGCATCTGATTTCTCTGAAGAAGCCTTTCAGGACATGAGGAGTGGCACGTTTGTATCAAGGGCTCCAAAAGAGGTGGCATTTCTTTTCAGTATCGGTGCCATCAGCCGGTCTACTGCATGCACACTCTGGCTTTGTAGTGCCAGTGACCTGCTGCAAACCCAGGCCATTCCCCCGGTTCTGGGGTGAAGGGAACTTGGCCACTTTACAGCCAGATGGCTAACGGCTGGGGCAGGGGACGGCGGCGCTAACCCTGCATGAAAGGCTTAACGAATTCCAAAATCATGTGCTCCACGTGACAGAACTAATGCTCCCCTTCAGTAGCTCATTTGGGATTCAGTTAAAAACACATTTGTCTGACAAGTTCCCAGAGCTCGTTACTGCTCTTTTGATCCTGTTATCCCCTCGTGGTTCTGCGGCAGCAAGAGCGAGAGGCCAGGGCTGGGTCTCCGCTGGGCTGAGCGCTGGATGGGCCCCACGGCTGTCCCCTGGCATTAGCCTGGCAGCGGGCAGCAGAGCAAGGAGAGCAGCACCGCCGGGGCTGCCGGGCTGGCAGGCAGCTCGCCCGGGGCACGGGGCTCCTAGCGCTGCGGTGGGGCTTCCTCCTTGTTTGCCTGGGGGTTGCTAACTCCAGGTTTTCTCAGACAGGTTTTTATCCTCTGTAGAAGATACAGTTTAAGAAAGAGGCTGGTCTGCAGTCAGTAGTAAATGGCCTAGGCTTCTCTGCAGTGTGTGCAGATGACTTTGTGGTTACCCAGGCTGTGTACTTAAGACCTGGCGCATTCCACCCACACTGGCCAACCCCAGTTTGATGTATTTTAGAGCCCTTCTGCTTCCTCTTCTCATATATGTACACATATATATAAAACACTCATGTAGTTCTGTGTTCTTTCAAAGTTTCAGTAACTAACATCTTTTTTCAATTTTACCTTCCCACTGCATTCACAGTGGTTTGTTATACTGCGTACAAGAGCAATGAGCACTTGGATGAGTCCCCCCCTGCCTTTCCCCAGTCCCAAACAGCCCAGTTGCTCTTCCTTTGTCCCCTTTGTGTAAACTGTATCCCTCTCTGCAGGGAGTGCCGCCACAGGAGACGGTTGATAGCTGGACTTGAGTAGGAGCAGGGAATCTACTGCTTGCAGAGGGTTTTTCTTTGGCAGCTGGGTTTTTTGCCGTTACGCCATACCGAGAGTGAGAGGGAACAGACTGCGATCCCAGTGTGTTAGGTAATGGCAAGTATGTGCCAGTGCAACAGTACATTTCAGCCCAAGAGACATAAAGAAACTCTTTAGGTTTCAATTTGTAGCATGGGCTTTGGCTTGGCAGAGTCCTACCTCTGCTGTCCTGGTGGGAGCTGAAAGGTCTGGAGCTTCTTGGAAGGGACAATGTCAGTCCAGATCAAATGCAAAGGGTCTTCATTGCTTTCAAGTCTTGGATGCAGGTGTCCACCAGCAACAACGGGTGGGTATAGCACTGAGATGCTCTTCTGTAGGAGGAGCTGGATAAATTAGGGCAGTAAGTCTCAGCTGTGTGTTCGCCTGCCTTAATGACACTTAACTTGTTTTTGGTGTTTTGCTAACTCTTCCTCTCTAAGAAAACGGGATCTGATGTGTCAGACAAATAAAATGCTGGAAGACTCATTGTGGGAGAAGGGAATTACCGGCATTTGCTAGAACTAAACCTGTACTCCCTGCATTCCTGCTGTAATTATACCTGCTAGAGAAGAGTCTCTGCGTAACAAGAAGGTCTATTTAAACTGTCACCAGGACAGGACTTGTCAGTTCATGGTGTATTAATCCCACAAAGGACCACAGGATCGCCTGGCCAAACCTCTCAGAAGCCCAGGGGAAGGCTTTTGTGCATTCCCCACCACATCAGGCAAGGCGTCCTCCCAGGACCCGGGAGGACCCAGGGTGCATGCCAGCTTTGCTCTTAACAGGTGGCTGATGCCAGCTCATTTTTTTGTCTTCTCAGACTGCCTGCCTGAGGCTTTGGTGGTACAGCAGCCTATGCCAAGTGCCCTGGGCCACCTCCCCACTGAGGGGCAGTCCCCTGGCTCGGTAGCTCTGGGCTGTTCTGGCATCACTTGTGCAGCAATGGGAACTGGTTGCTCTTGTCCGCACTCTGCAGAGCTTGTGCCCTACTTCTGCTCCCTGGGCAGCTGTGTTCCTACCAGCTGTGGCTACCAGCTGATGCACTCAGGCACCTCTCTCTCCTGGGAGCATATTGCTACAGCGTCTGCACAGACTTGCAGCCTGCCGTTTTGGGCTTTTCCACTTTCCTGGCAGGTCAGGGCAGATGGACACCAGCATTGTGCAGGCTGTGGGTCTTCTCATGCTGCACCTGATTCCCTCCATCTTGCATTCCTGCCTGGGGCAGCAGCACTGGTTACACTTAGCACAGTATGTTGCAGCATGCTGTGGGCCCCAACCCACACCAAGTCCACAGGAGCTCCTGTTGTCCTTGTCTGCAAGGAGATGCAGTCCTTCCAGCACTGACAAAGGATCCCAGAGGAGCCTGGTGCCTTCTGTTAGCATTTGAAGCAAGGGATGCCTGGTCTGGAGCACGTCGGCAGCAGAACTGATGTTAAAAAAAGCCACAAGAGGTTATTAAGGGTTTCAGGTAAGAAAGTACTGGGAGAACACTGCGCAGTGAGCTGCATGGAGTCAGGTCCCCAGGTGCTATATGAGCATCCTGGGAGCACTCCTGCTGGATTTTGCCAGCAGCATCAGCTTCCTCAGGCATCACATGTGCCAGGAGTCAACGTGACTGGAAAGGAAATCCAGGCACAACTGGGTCAGAGACCTGCAAGGGCCAGCTTTGTTGATAATACTGGTTTGGTGAGCTAAAGGGGCTGTAGGAGGATTCGTTAGGGAGTCCTCTGATTCTGCAGGAGGCAGAAATATTGGCTGGTCTCTAACACCACAGTGGGGTATAGGTAGATGACCCCAAAAGTGAGCTGTGTGGCCCCGGGACACCCCAAAGCCCCTGCACTCTGGCAGTGCTTCCTGCAGCTCAGGGTCAGTGCTGCTGCATAACATCACTTCTGCCTTGCGCTGCTGCCAGCCAAAAGGCACGGATTAGGATAGCAAAGGAACCTGGTGCATGTGATACCAAGGTCCTGCCAAGAAACCTGGGAAACAAAATGATTTTGCCAGAGCACCTTGTTCAGGCAATGCTTCCTGTGTATGCCAGCACTAAATGCAGAGCCTAAGCTCAGCAAAGTCAGGAGGAAGGCAGGCAGAGAAGGGCAGACCCAGCTAGGGAAAAACAGCCATTTACTAATAGATGCTGTTGTGAATTGAGACATCCTCACCTCCTCTTCCCAGTGTCCTCCCAGGAGTCATCAGTGCCATTACTGTCGCATGGCTGTGAGTAGGAGTGACACAAGGCATGTCTAGGTCATGCACGTCACCGCTGCCTTGTACCCCATCTCCTGCTCCAGCTGTCATCCAAATTCTGGGTGGCGGGCCCCTCCGCCCTCTTTCAGGAAGGAGCTATTCAGAGGTTATGCAAGGACCAACCCAGGAGCCGCTGCTGCCTTTGCCAGCAGCAGCACATTTCTATAGGCTTCCAGGCTTCCTCCCCTCCTCCCCAGCCTCTTCGCCATGTCAGCTCATACTGTGCTGCTGAGCACGTCCACCCCAACACCCTGCTGGCATAGTTATCTATGGGTTTTATCGCCCAACAATGCATGCAATGTTATTGTGTGAAAAAGAAAACAAAGCCTAATCCATTTTAAATTAAAACAGTGCCCCAGTGTCATGCAACTGATGCAGGCATGGTCTGGCTGTGCGCTCCTGCCAGCTTCCCAAGGGCTTCACCCCAGAGGTGCTGGGCTGTCTGCTCTGCTCCCAGCAGACATCAGCCGCAGCCTGCAGGCTGCAGGAGCTGGTTTGGGCAGGCCCCTCTGGACCAAAGGCTCTGGGCTCTCCTGTCTCCTAAAGGGCTGCATCACTTCAGGTGAAGGGTGAAGCACTGTCATGTGCCAGCAGTTAGCAGCAGACCAAAATCAGAAAAGAAAAACATCTGGGACCTTTCCATGGTGGTATAAGGCTGCCATAGAGCCTTGGCCAGGTCTGGCCTGGGGTTTATGAAGTCTCAATCCATCCGAAGAGGAGGTGAGCAAGAGCATGGTGTTTGCAGAGCAGGGCACTGGTCTTTTCAGCCCAAGAGACCATATTTTGGCTATACTGCTTGTATTCTAAGAAATTAGTGTCTATGATGGCTCCTTAAGTGACGTTACAGAACCCAACAGGAGGCGAGGCTGGCCCAGGGGGTGCTGCCAGGGAGCTCTTTCCCAGCCCTTTTCCAGGGTGACTCTGTTTCCAGCTGATGTGTGCATGGGCAGTGACCACCGGCGTGCAGGCCAGACCCCTGGTGCCCACACCGGGTTGCACGTAGAAAGTAATGCTTTGTGGTTGTGATGAGCAGGCTCACCTCCCCCTTCTCTCCACCCCCGATTCCGGCAAGATGAATAAAGTTTCATCCCATTGTGACGGGGATCATGCTGTGCCCGGCAGCATCACTGTGCTGGGCAGAGCCATTTGGCTTGTTTGATCTATAGCTCTTTCATGTTTGCAGTGTTGTGCAGCAGCTGTGGGTGTGTAGCTGCAGTCAGCCTGGCTAGTGGCTGCAGATCCCTTCTGAGGTCCCTGCCTGCCTTCTCTTCTGCTGCTTGCCACCACATGCAGGAGGGCCTGTCCCCCAGGCACGGGCTGCAGAGCATCCAGGCTAGCATGTGCTGACGGGACTTAAGACCCGTTAGTTTTTTATAAGCCTGACTCAGGAAATTAAGCCAGGTAGCCACGACTAAAATCTCTTTTGTTTGTGTGCTGCATCCCTCTGCATCTGACCCGGTGCCTTTCTGTGAAAGATGCAGCCTCCGTCCTGTGGCTGTGAATCTGCAGCTGGCACTGAGGCATGGGGAGGATGGGTGCTGGCAGGCTGGAGCCCAGCACCCCGGGGGGCAAGCGCTGGGCTGTGCTGGGGTGCACTGCCTTGGGGAAGCCTGTTCGGCATATGGCAGAGCCTCGTGATTTCTGTGTGGCTTCCTGACGGCGCTCTTGGCTCTCCTCTCCTGTGTCACAACTCTGCAGGCGTCATTTGTGAAACTGACTTCCTTTTCTTCAGCTTACTTTGCCAACTCGTTTCTGAAGAGGATGATGATTAAGAACAGGGATGAAAGAGTGCACTGGATCTCCCTTGACCCTGCAGTACCCTGACCTGCTACATGTTAAAGAGACCTTTTATTTTCGGCCTGCTAGCTTCCACACAAGCAGCACCAGAGATGCTCAGGGCACCAAAGCTCCAGAGCTCAGCTTCTGGAGATGTCTGAGAGCCAAACAGTTCCCTTCCCTTGTGAAATGTCCTGCTGGGATGGCTGACTATCAGGAGTTCTGCAGAAACTGGGTCTAGGTGGGGGTAATCTCTGTTTTGAGGTTAACACAAGGGCCCTCTGGTAAAACCTCAGCTCCGCTTAGAGGCTGGAAAAGCGAGGATTTACCGTGAGGCCTGAGTGCCCTGGATCTCTTTGAAAGCATGGCCCTTGAAAGCCAAGCATGAGGGCAGGGAGCAGGGCAGGCTTAGGAAATGAAGCTGTTCGTTCTGCCTGGAAATCCATATGCTAGAAAATGGTCTTGAGTCCTAGAGGCAGAATGGCGTGAATTCCTACCCAGATACTGTGCCAGGAGGAACTAATGCTTTTTCAGCCAAGGATCTTGGACCAGCGAGTGAGAAAATTGGAGAGGGCACAGGAAAAAATCACAGATTGCTCTAGGGCTGGGAAAGTGCCCTCCAGAGGGAAACTTAAAGGGCTTCATTTGACTAGTTCTTCAAGGTAGGTATTGGGAGGTTCAAGTAGGATACGGGAAAATACACACGGACTGCTCAGAATCCTGTACTAGCAGCACGGCAGGACAAGAACCAGCGTGTGATGTTATGATCAGACTAATGAAAAACTGATACAAAGTGTATCATTTCAACATCCATGGGAGCAGATTCCTAAGGGAAATCCTAAGTGTCCCTAAATTCTTGGAGCTCCATCATTCAAATATTTCTGATCCAACCATGTGTTTCCCAGAAGTGGGGGTTGAATCACGAACAAGCTGCTGGGCTCAGTGCCACGGGTGACTGGATAAGGTGATGCATAGCCAGGCAGAATGGTCTAGTAAGTCTTTTCCCAGCTGCTAAGTCTATAACCACAAACTCCTCTGCGTGTTCTGCCATGGGGGTATCGTACCCCCATCCTCCCTCCCCAATACTTTCCATTTTAACTGCTTTAGGTCAATAAGACACTGTCACAGGAATTCAGAGTGGTCATTCTGCAGTCTCACATATTCCCCTTCCTCTAGATATCTGGCTTGTGGTCCTGTGGCCCCAACAGAGGCTTTGTTAGTCCATTTCCCCTTCTGGAGAAGTTCTTAAAGAGAAAGTCACCACACAGGACACCACGCAGTCATTCCCGATGCCAGCGAACTGCCTAAGTAGCTCTAACCAGCACCAAGTATCTTCTAAGTAGTGAAATATGTTTGGTTTCTAGGGTTATGAAGTTTGCAGTTACAGGGCAATTTTCACCAGAAAGCATTTCACAACTTTCTGTAAATTACAGGCAAGATCCTCAACTCTACTCATTTCTTATTCATTGAGACGTCGTTTCTCTTTCCTTAATGCCTCTTCACACTACAGCAACAGATGGGGGAGCAGCTTGGTAGTTTCCTGTGACTGTAACACAATTCAGAGTTTGCTAGTGGCTCCTACCAGAAGCCACTTCCACTAGCCACTGCTTGCTCAATTAGAACACCCAAAGCAGCTAGCCTGAGTTGATGGTCATTAACATCATTTCCTAGATGTGGGGAAATTACTGTATACAAGCTGGTTACAGAAAATAACTTTATATTGCGTGATAAAAGTTTAATTACATGAAGCAGAAGGTTAAAAATCATTACAATCACGATTCTTAATTTCAAGGGCAGCAGTTAGAGAAATAAATTACAGAAGCTAGTTAATGATGTCACCTGGATTGGCATGGAACAGAGTGCCGTGGCATTTTTTGTTCCCTCAGTAAAAAAGCCATCTGAAACTTGTGTCCTGAATAATGTGTAAATATTTCAAGAGGCGACTCCAGCTCTCAGTAGTTGTGTAACTGGTGAATGATAACCAAGAATGAACAAGGAATCTGTTAGCAGCAGTAAAAGCAGTCGATCAGCAAAGGATGCTGTGGCTTGGAGGAGAAGATGCAGAAGGAGAATCAGAGAGTTGTTCCCAGCTGAGACCCTGCAGAGGAAACTCTCATACTCCACAAGAGGGTCTTTAGTAGTATTTGAAGGAGACTGGGAGAACAGAAGGGAAGCGGGGCCCTATGTTGATTAAAAATTAAACATTAGGCGTGACTTCACAACTGAACAAGTATCTGCCTCCATGTTGCTAGATGTGGGAACAGAAGCAGAGGACCCAACAAAAAGCAAGTATTAATGACAGGCCACCCCCTCCAGAGTAAAGCTCAGAGATTAAGGTATTCAAACGGCTTGGACTTCACAGCCTGAGAGCTCCAAGAGACAACAACCAGCTTGCAGGTCTGGTGTCCAGCTGGAGGTGGTACCACACGAGAGACTAGTAAATGTACCTGACTTTCAGTGAAGGAAAGGGATCTGGATATCTTTAGCAGGGAAGTTATAGAATAAGCAGGAAGAAGGATAAAATGGAATATATATTTGCTATGGTGATTTTGTAACAAACTAATCTAGTATCTCTCTGGACAAAATAAGTGTTCTGGGTTACTTCACCAGGATTTCAGTAAGTTATTTAGAGTAATGTCAGGTGTGAGTATTAATTGAAGTGAAGAGGATAAGGACTGTAAAGTAAAGATTCAATAAAACAGGGGAAAATAATAGGTCATCTCAGTGAAAGAGGCACTGAGCAGTAAAGAAGATATTACTGAAACCCACTGAAGTGGGTTTTAGGACCCACTTTCATAAATATTGTCATTAGGAACCTTCATAAAGTACAAGAATGTGTCAACTGCAGGAAGCTCGGAAACACTGCTGCCGCAGTTGAAAATCAAGCTCTTGCAGCAGGGTTGTGAAGACTGTAGTAGCACAAAACCTTGTATTCCTGAGTGCTGATGAGCTGCTAATGAGAACTCCTGGTACAAACTACCATAGGAAAATCAAAAAGAAGAGTGGCCAAACCACCTGAATGTGTGCTTGCTATGAGCCATTTCACATGTAGCAGGAAAAGTATAATTTAGCATGTGTACATTCAGAAAAGGTTAATTAAAAGTTGAAGAGATGCAGAGGGTTAATGCCATCAGTAGAAGAAGAGGCATTTATTTCCTGATAAGCTAAGTTCTTTTGGCCCTCTGTCTAACCTTTCAAAACACAGTCTGAAAAAGGATAGAGTTGCTGCCTATAAATACATCAGGGAACAAATGCTACCAAAAGGGCAGCCTTTGCATAGGAACAAATAAATACATTTTAATGGAAAAATCAAAGAAGATTCATAAACACTGAGATTTTATAATAAAACCAGGGAAGCACAGGACATGAGGAGGACCACTGCTATCCACATATACCTTGATCAAGTCATATGAGTCCACATAGTTGTTTTTTAACAAAGGGGTATCAGACTTGGTGCCCAGGCAAGTACTGTCAGTCCTAATTTGCACACAGCTACAGATAATATCTTCATTTGTTTGCTATAATTAAAAAAATTGACTTATTAACTGCTTGAGAAAGATCGTAGCACAGCTTAGCACTCTTGGAAGTGTTTGCCAGCTCTGCGTCTCCACATTTTTATCCTGCTGGGACAACACTATAGCTGGTGTTTGCCAGCAGCTGCTGGGGAGGTTGCTTGACTACCTGGAACCGACTGACACAGGGATCCAGAGGCTCCTATGAACATCTTGCCTGAAGTCAGACTTTCTCATTTCCAGAATTTTTTTATATTTTGAAACTGAGCTGTGGACACAAATCTCTTAAAATTAAAATAAAATTCTATTTCTCATTACTCAAGATTTTTTTCTTAAGTTTTTACCAATAGGCAACAATGGATGTGTAAATATTGTACATTATAATTGCATATAGAAACACAAAGGTGTGTATTTTAAAACTACCCCTATCAGAGCTGCTGGAATTCATAGCTCAAAAGCAGCTGCCACACCATAGTGGTGGCCCTGGTCCAGGAGCCACCAGGCCAACTGGCTCCTCTGGCTACCTGCTTCCTACAGTTTGGCTACAGAGGAGAGAAGACGGGGATCTGGCCAGACTGGTTCTAGAGCCCCATAACACAGATGCTGGGGTTACTCTGAAATTAGGAACTATTATCCTAGAAAAACAAGGGACAACAACAGGCTAGTTAACACTCGCATCAAAATATTCCTTGCCATCCTATCCTTAGGCACTGCAAGCTGGTTATTTGCTGGAGATAAGCTATGCACTTTGGTGGTGGAGGGCTTGGGTGGCTGATAGAACCAGCACAACAAATGTACAGCTATAGAGATGAAAGCAAAAGCAATTGGTAGGAGGCATTTTATGCAACTTTTGCCATTGCAAAGCAGAGTCTAGTATCACTGAAGAAATTATATTATTTAGACAATTCTAACCAAATCTCAGTAACAAAATACGAACTGCAGGTGCCAGCGTCTGGGATTCACTTTGGTGAATGGCATAGATCAGCCTGGTTTCATTTGGAAGTCATCCAGGGAACTTCTAAATTGTGAATAGGCACAACAACAGTACTGACAAACTAATGCCCGCTACTGTAACATTAAAAGTAATGGACAATTAGCCTGCAAAAGAGCTCAGGAATTCATTAGTTTATCCCATGGGAAAGGCTTACTGGTACAAATCTGAATCAAGCCTGAAGTTCTTCTAGATGTCCAAGTCTTTCCTCAGCGTGAGTTAATTTTCCTAGGAATGACGTCTTTTTCCCAAGAATAAATCCTTTTACAAGCATTTAGAGGTCACCCCTCCCCACAACACTGAAGCTAAAACAAGACCAGCCAGTGTTTCCAGAAGTACATCCACTCTAGCTCAGCCCAGCGCATCTTACACTGGTACGTTGGTGCTTTGTGCCTCAGGCTGGATCCGAGCTGAGCTGAGCAGAGATTTGATGCTGTGCGTTTCAAGATACCTCATAGCAAAGGGCACACAGCTGGGCTGCTTACAGGGGCCTGAATCCAGCTGACCAGATCTCCTCTGACATAAGTCTGCCAGAGAAGCCCAGGGGACACCTTTCAGTGAGGATATTACTTTGGTGTGAACCTTGTACAGGAGGACAAAAGTGCTCTTCCAGTTGGTCTGCAAGGCTTATGGGATGGGGCTGTGGTCCACAACCCCTGGAGTTCCCAGAAGGCACATCCAGACAAAATTCCCTCATGATGGAGTCACCCTTCATTCTAGCAGTGCCCCCAGCTGCCAAGTATCATCTCTACAGAAAAGGTGACAAAGATTAAGAGATCATAGATGGAAAGAAGACACATGTGATCACAGCTTCTGTGATACGATACACTCAGCCTCCAAGAGCAATGAAGAAGCAGGATGATGAAACCTAAGAAAGACAGGGCAGCAAAGGTGACAGCTCCATGATTACTCCACTTGCACAGAGTCAAAGCAGGGTAAACTCTCTGGGGAAGTGAACAGAAGGGACATACTCAGGTGCAAGGTGGGAATCATGTGGGGTTTGTCCTGAAAAAGGGATCGATTGAGCCTGTCCTTTGTCTGCCACATCCAGCTGCCTTCTTCCTTTTCATTCAGGATAAAGACCGTTAATAAGGTAAACCACAGGAACATGAGAAGGAAAGAGCATTGGAGTTATATTTTGTGATTTTTTTCCCCCCACAGTCCTGTTTCCTTAAGCCTTGATAAACTAATGTTGTCTTATCTGATGGTTCAGTTTGTCTGGTGTTGGATGGAACAAATCAGGATGAACTCTGTAGTTTGGGAGTGCTTGGATCCTACCTGCAGGTCCCCACTGGAGTCGGGGCTCTCCAGAGAGGCCAGGGTGAAGGAACACCTCTAGCACAATGGAGGGCAGGAGCCCGTGGTGCCAGGTTGCCAAGGGTCAGTGGCTCGTGTTCCCAGCTGTCAACTTTCTGGGAGAGGTTCCTTCTGCTTGGCACAAAATACAGCCCCAGCCCAGCAGGATCTTCTGTACCACTTGATGGGTCTCGAGCCCTCTTGCAGTGATGGCAGGTCTGTGAATGCGGATGTATTCACACGGGCTATGCTGATCACATTCATAAAGGAAGACTCTGGGAGACAAGTCATTTGGGCTAGGAAACAGCTGGGCAAACTGGTTTAGCAGAGGTGTGGAGCCCATATGGCACAGCACAGTGCTGGGACTGTGGCATCACTGTGGAGCAAGGAGTCTATTAACTTGTCTGAGATCTTGCATGTGCACAAATTGTATGTTTGGGAAAACGTGTTCCACTGTTCCCTTCCATACCACATGAAAAAATATTTTGCTGTTCCAAATATTTGGACTCAACTTGAGTTCATTTGACAACATTTGAGGACATCCTAAACTTCCTGCTTGGTGATTTTGGTTGGTTGTACTGTAAATCTGCTATCTTGAGAGGGTAAGTACTCATTCCCTGCTCCCTGATCCCGTGTGAGCTGGGACACTATGGGCACAGACTTCAGTCCAGCAGGCTGGGCAGCCGTGTTTGCTTTGCTCCTTCCTTGTGTGGAAACCACCCCTACCCCTGAACAGCCCTGGGGCCCCAGGCATGCTGTTTCTGATTCTGATGCTTTTGTGATGGGAGAAACAGAAGTGTGGGCAATAACTGAGAGGAGGTTTCACCCAAGATTTATACCACAGCAGGATGGGGTTTGGATTTTTTTTTCTTTGTTTCTTTCTTGATAATCCCGGATGCTTACTTCACTTTTTTCTTGACAAGCAGTGAGCTGACATCACCACGACTCTCTGATCTCTGCTGCAAGTTGCATTAGCTAATTTAAGTCCACCCTCGTGCCATGCATCCTTGACTACACCACCTGTGCACCACTTTGCATCTGCCAACACGGACTGCAATCTGCTGTTGATGTGCCCAGTCACTCAGCACCATTATTGCCTCCCTGAACTCTTCAAGGCAGCTTCAGTCCTTTACTACCCTAAATTAGTGTTGCAGCTAATTCTGTCCCATCACTGCTCATGTGCTTTTTCAGATGATTTATGAAGATGCTGAAAAGCACAAGCTTTGGTGCAGCTCCCAAGGAAGGCATCTCTGGTACCTCCCTCCCACTAGAAGACTGACATGCCATCCTACCTTCCGTTGCCTGTCTGCTTAACCATGGAGACCAGCATCTTATAGCATGAGATGGACTAAGGACATTTGATGCAGGACCATGTTCAGAGCTTTTTGGGATCCAGGTATATGATGTATGTACACACTGAGCTGCACCCACAAGCCACCTCTGAGGATCAGCAGAAAGGCAAGACTGCTGCCCGGAGCAGAGTTGTGTCATCCTCTAGCCTCAATAGAAAGAAGTGCTTTGCTTAACAGTACATCACTTAGAAGAGGGGATACCCATCACTGAGGGGTCCCTCACCCACTGCTGAGGTGAGGAGACATCCACTGCTGAGAGTCCCTCACCCACCACTGAGGGGAAACCCACGGATGAGGGGGTCCTTCACCCACTGCTGCGGAGAGGGGACACCCACTGCTGAGGGCGTTCTTCACCCACCACTGAGGGTTCACCACTGAGGGGGTCCCTCACCCACTGCTGCGGAGAGGGGATACCCACCGCTGAGGGGGTCCCTCACCCCCCACCGAGGGGAAACCCACCACTGAGGGGGTCCTTCACCCACTGCTGCGGAGAGGGGACACCCACTGAGGTGTCCGAGGAACCGACAGGGCTCCCCCGCCCGCCTTGCAGGGGCTCCAGGCTTGTGCCGGCGGGGGGTGGGGTAGGGGGAGCCCCCGGGCTGTTACCGGTTCGAGTCCCGGCTCCGGTGGATCACCTGGCCGGGCCGGGCAGCGCGGCGGCAGACTTTGCCTCCAGCCTCTATAAAAGGTAACGGCGGCGTGCGTGAGTCAGAGCCGCCGCCTCCTCCCCGCCCGCTCTCACGTACGCGGGGCCGGGCGGGCAGGCACGGAGCCGCCGCCGGCCGTCCCGCACCCGCGCACTTGCTGGAGATGAGCCGCACCGCGCTGCGGGTCTGCCTCCTGCTCCTGGCCGCCCTGGGCCGCGCCGGCAGCGAGCACGACCAGGACCAGGAGCACGGCGACGAAGACGTTCCGCACTCCTCGGAGAAAGGTGAGCAGGGGGTCCCCCCGTGCGCGCGGCGCCCCGATGCATGGGGCACTCCGCTGCTGGGTTTGGGGTCCCCTGAGCACGGAGCGCCCTGATGCACGGTGCACCCCGGTGCTGGGCTTGGGGTCCCTGGCGCCTGGGCACCCTGATGCATGGAGCACCCCAATACTGAGTTTGGGGTGCCTGATGCATACGGTGCCCTAATGCGTGGGGTTCCCCCTTGCTGAGTTTGCGATCCTTGATGTGTAAGGCACCCCAGTGTATGGGGTGCTGGATTTGGGATGCCTAATGCTTTGGGGGGGTCCCAATGCTGGGGAACTCGCCCCTGCCTTGCTTTGGGGGGGCTGCTGTACCTCCTGCTGCGCCCCTGTTAGGGGCTCAGGTATACCTCAGCGTGGGGTACCCCTGTGGGGCTGTGCCCCGCCAGCATTGCCCAGCTGCAGGAGCTGCCCCCCCCCTCCAACACGTCACTGCCTTTGTCCCTGCTCCCGCCAACTCTAGTGCAGCCCAACCCCTGCCCAGGGGCTGGGGGCTCCCACCTTGTGTGCAGTCTTTTCCTCCCACTAAGTCCTTTTTCCATCAGATTAGGGGGCTCACGGCAGCTAGTATGAAGGCAGCCAGGGCTGTGCAGCAATTAGTGCCTTGCTGGGACTGCACGGAGTGTCCAGTCCCAGACCCCGGCGTGGTGGGATGGTGACCAGTCCCCTTTGTCCTGCAGCATGGCTTCTCCCCAGCAGGGCCCCCTGTGCCTGGCCCTGCATCCACATTGACCCCCCCCCCGCAGCCCAATGAGGATGGGGTCTGGTCCTGCTTCAGAGTTGGGGAGGGGTGGGGGTTGTCAGGCCCATGGCTGATGGCGGGGAATGGGGAAGTGCCTGAACTCAGGGCTGGGTGGTGGTGTGTGCCGCACCTCCCCCGCCCCCCCCCCCGCCCCCCCCCCAAGAGCTGTGGGGTCTTTGAGATTTCAGGGTCACTATTTTGGGGTAAAAGTTCTGGGTCTTTGGTGTTGGTCCGTTTTCTGACGGGAGGCTGTGGCACTGCCAGTGCCTAGCAGGGATGTTGGGGCAGTGCCATGCATTTGCTTGTGTGGGGCTGAGCACTGCGGTGGGTTGTCCCTGTCCCTGGCAATGCTGTTCATCCCAGCTTTGCCCATAGGTTTGTTTCTCAGGCTCAGCATCATAGCATGTCCTTGGTTTTGCCTCTGGTAGGATCTGCCCTGACCTGTGCTAGAACAGCTGCCCTGTGGTACAGACCAGCAATTGTTTGGTGCCAGGAGCCGCTTTTGTTATTGCAATGAATCACATTTCTTACCAGAGCTGCTCTTGCTGGGCTGAGCACTGGACAGAGATGGGGATGTAGATGGTCCTTGCCACAGAGATGAAGTAACCCAGGCCACACGGTGGGAGGGTGTCAGGCATACAGCATACCAGTGTGGTGTGCTGGCAGCAAGCGTTTGGGCACTGCGAGGGGTTTGGTGTGAGTGGGTGAGGAGACTGGGATGAAGATGGGAAAAGGAGGTGAGGGGTGGGAGGTGGCAAGGAGGTAGGTAGGGAACGGGCAGCCTGGCCCATGCTGTACTGGTGTTAGAGGCTGCAGATCTGGCTGGAGTCCCATGAGGGAGCAGGTCTCGGCTGGCATGCACCAAGGCTTCTGCCAGGCACTTGAAGCTGCGTGTCTCAGCACCGCTGCCGGCTGATGTGCTGGTTCCCTTTTCCTCGAGGCTTGCGCATGAGGTAGGGCTGGTGGCCCTCCAGCCCTGGGCACTCAGCACAAGCTGGGGCATTGTCGCTGAGGCTTTGCATGGGGTTGCTCTCTGAGGACCCTCTGGCTTGCCCAGAGACCCAATTCCTGTGTTACTTTTTTCCAAGGACAGCCACAATGTTCCCACAACAGCTTGTTTCCTCTCTCCCTCCTATTCAAACCTGTCCTGCTCCCCATGTCCTCTTCTTGTTCATTTCCCAATGCCCTTTTCCTCCAGCTGAGCCCATTTCTCTTGCTTGATACCACCAGCTCCAAGCACTGATCTGTCCTCTGGGATTTCCCCATTTTTATCCCTTCTGCTGGGATGGCACTTTCTCTACAGTGCTCTGCAACTGTTTCCTCTTTCCCTTAGCACTTGCTTGGGCAGTTCAGTTCAGAGGGAGCAGGAATGTGCCCTCGATAAAGCCTGCCTTATGCCTTCCTCTGCCCAAACCCTTGCCCCTCTTGGGGAGAGCTGGCCCAGTCTTGGGCCCCACAGCCAGAGCAGTCCTCACCCAGGAGCACAAAGAACAATTCCTGTGGCGACTTGTGTCACCAGTGGCAGATTAAAGGCTGATCCCAAAGGCTTGCAATGGGTCATAGTTTATAAACACAAAGGGGTTTTAATGCAGCTGGGCTTGGGAGGGATCAGTGCCCCCGTGAGCAAAGCATGAGGTGGTTGTCCTGGGCTGAAAGGACATGGGTGCTGCAGAAGGTGTCTGGATGGATCGAGAAACCAGGGCTGTGCTGGAAGAGGTATGGCTGGGATGGCACAGTCTTCCCACAGAGAGGCTGGTCATAAGGCTTGGTAGAAAGATGCTTGGGTTGTGCACCCTGCCGCCCAGACTCCACGCCTGTGCTGTGCTTGGCACAGACTGGCCTGGGGAGCCGGCTGTGGGCAGTGTGAGCACAGTGGCACAGCCTGGATACTGTGATGAAGTTATTGCTTTCAAGCAATGTGGTGCTTGGATGTGTTTTGTGGGCTGGGATGTGGCTGCTGTGCCTGGTCCCTGCTTTGGGACCTGCGCTCTGTGCATTTCTGCCTGTGCCGGTAACTCCTGGCTTACTGAGCATCCTGATTTCCCTCTCATCTGGGCTATGAGCTCCACTGGTCCCCACAGCCTGGGACTGGAGCAGACAGGGGCTTCTTCCTTAGGGGCACAGCAAGATGGTCTTGCCCTGGCTTCCCCTGTGAACTGGCCTCATCCCACAGAGCTCTGAGCTGGGTCTGGCCCAGGGCTAGGTCCCAGCAGAGACAGGAGGCTCTGGCAGGATCCCAGTGCTCCCTGTGGCTGAGCCCAGGGCATCGTGTGCCCAACCGATGAGTGACCAGGATGTCCGAGCCCACTGCCCTGCCCACCACATACTAGCCATCCAATTTCTGCTGGAGTTCACAGAATCACATTACTTCCTAGTAGATCAGCAATACATTGTATTCTGCTGTTTGGCCCTATTCTACCCTACAATTCTCCAGTAAAAAACCCATCATTTCAGTTAAATGCACCAAGTTTATATTCACATATATTCACCTGTACCTCCTGATTGCCCTTTGGAACCTACAATATATTGCAACAGTGCTAGATATTCTGAAACATTTTTTGTAAAGATTTCAAGGCAAGCAGGCAGCACCGATGGCCACATCGCTGCCAGGCAGCATGAACATCCACGCTGTAAACAGCACATGTGTTTCAGTGTTGTCAGGTGCCCTGCAGCAGCTTCAGGCTGTGTACTCCCTAAAATGTGAAAAGCTGAGGATGGAGGGGGCAGACACACAGGGCAGATCCTTTGGTCTCCCTCATTGCCTGGTTCTGCTGAGGGGTGCCTCTTGCTCTGTGCAAATGATCCTGAGTCCCTCAGATCCGTGGTCCATCCCTGTGTCCCTGTGGTGAGGTCTCCTGGGAGCAGTTTGCTGTATCGGTATCTTTCCTATGAGGGATTAGCAGCAGCCCACGGTTGTGCTGGCTCCTCACCCTGCCAAGAGCTGCCTCTACCCTTCCTCCCAGGCTGCAGGACATGCCGAGGAGCACGCTGGTAATGGCAGCATCTGCCTGAACTCGGCAGGAAAGTGTTGTTGGATGGTGTTGTATGTCAAGGAGGGAAGGGAGCTGGCGCTTGCGGCAGCGCCAGAATCCCAAAATGGGAGGGCCGAGGAGGGAGCAACAGGGGGAGAAGGCACGAAGGGGGGAGTGAGTCAAAGAGGGAAACTCGGCTGGATCGCAGGCTGCTGGGGGAAGGGGGGCGGCGGCGGCCAGCGCTCAGCTGGACCCGGGGGGCTCTGGTGGCTTGAGCACAGAGACTTTCTTGCCCGCAAGGGCAGGCAGCTCCTGTTGGTTCCCTGCAACATTTTCCTGCTGGGACCCCTGAAACGAGTCCTCTTCTTGCACGTTTTCTCCCAGTGGGCTTATCACAGCAGCAAGGCTGTTTTCTCCCCATTTTTGGAAGCGCTTTGCAGTCTTTGATGAGGCCGTGGGTGCTCAGAGGTATAGGTCAGGGCGTGCAAAGAGCTGTGGCACCCACTGCCGAGGTGCGGCCACGTCTGTTGTGGGGAGCGGCAGGAGTTCAGCAGAGGGGAGACCTGGCACCGCGCAGCTTTCCGAAGGAGAAGACGTGCTCCGGCGGGGAGTGTGGGTGGCAGCCTGAAATTATGCAAATCAACATTTGGGCAGGGCAGTGGGTTAATGATCGTGGCAGAGGGCTGCGGGATTGCGAATGCCCCCCTGTGGAAGGGAGCGGAGTATCGCAGAGCTCCTGCGAGGCACGCCGAGACGGGGCAGGTGCCGGGAGCCAGACCCAGTGCCGGGGCTGGGCTCGCCGCGGTGCTCCCTTACTGAGCCTGGTGCGTTGACAAGGGCGACCAACCCTGGACAGCTGGGCTTGTGAGGTGCCTTGCCCGAGTGGGTGGCCCGGCTGTGCCGTAGCTGCACCCAGATCCACGGGATGGGGAAACACACTCTGGTGGGTTCAGTGCTCGGGGGTCCTCATGGCTTCGCTGCCAAGAGACCCCGGGGAAGCCTGTTCTGTTGGGATGGATAGGACTGATTGCTGGCTGCAGCTGCAGCCCTCGGGGTGTTCAGAGGCGCTGAGCTGAGCTGTCCGGAAGGCTCTGAGGAGGGTCCGGAGCCCCCTTGGCTGTGGGAACGGATGGGCGTGGGGGGACGTGGGAGCCTGGGGTGGGTGGCACAGCGCTGACAAAGCAGGGCAGGTGCCAGCACAGTGCTGTTGCTCAATCTGCAACATGATGTTTGAGTTGCTCTCTGTCGAGGCAGAGTCCCTGGAGGTGAGCGGAAAGCAGGGTGCTGGGGTGGGGTGGGGTGGGGGCATGCCAGTTGAGGCATGCGCAGCAAGCCACGGCACTGCCTGCCAACCCCGGGCTGCTGTGCTTTACCTGTGCCAGGACCGTCCCAGTGCAAGTGCCCCTTGGGGGATGCTCCCCATGTTGATAGGCTCCCCCCTGCTGCAGGAGGGGAATCCCACCCAGGAGGCAGCAAATGTGGCTTTTGTGGGCAAGCCTTGACCGCCTTATGCAGGTAGTGCCAGGCGGGGCAGGAGAAGGGGGACAGGGTAGGGGGAAGATACGGGATATTTCCAGAAGAGGGTTAGTGTGCTCTGGATTTTGGTGCATAATCAGTGTCGGGAGAGCAGGTAACCTTTGTGTGGGCAGGATGAATCTCAGCTTTCTGCAGCACAGCTGGTTGCATCCCAGGGCAGTGCCATGCAAGCAGGCATGGAGAGGGCACTACAGCCTGTCTCAGGGCACATGTGTTTCTCCCTGATGCAGGCAGCCATAGCTTGCCCAGCCCTCTGCTTGCTGCCCCTTCTTCATGTGCCTTTGGGAGTACCCCATGCCTGGGCAAGTAACTTCAGAGAATCGCTTCAGAGCATCAGCAGTGTTGCAGAGATGAATCACTGGCAATACTGAAGGGAGCCCCAAGGGTTGTCGCCATCTCTTCAGCTCCCAGAGCCCCTAAGCATATTCCAGCCCTTCCCAGCCCTGTTTTGCCATGGCAGTCTGCTCTCCAGGACAGCAGCTGCGCCAAAGGCCCCCAGCAGCGCTCATGCCTGGATCCTCACTGAGTGGAGGGCAGGATCCCGCTGGGCTTGGGGCCTTGAACAGGACATCTGGGCCTGGGAAAGTGTGCCTTTTCCTTTCTCACCCCTGAGCTGGAATCTGCTCCTATTAATAGCAAATGGCTGTCAATAGCTGTTGTCAGCGGCAGGGATGGGGACTGGAGCAGCGCCTGCTGAGCCCCTCCTGTGTCCTGGGCAGGCAGGCTGGCAGTTGTTTGGCCCTGCCAAGGGACAGAGGTGGTATTGGGGTGGACTGCCCATGCTAAATGCTATTCCATGTCCTTGCACCTTGGGGAGGTAATGGAAGTGGCTGTAGATGCTGCCCCTTGCTGCTGGGTGCATGCACCCCATCACCCCACACCTGTTCCAAGTTGGCATCCTCTGCTCTGTGGGGTTAGATGTGCCAACAGCTTGTCTGTAATGACGAGCATGTGGGTAAGGGCAAGCTAGAGGAAGAGTCCATGAATTGCCGTTGTGCCAGTCCTGGCAAGGTCATATCCTTATGGGCCATGTCCCTCTGCTTGGGGCAAATCCAGGCCCCACATCCCTTTGCCTGGAGCTGGTTGCATGCAGAAGGGCTGGTGGCAGCCAAGGTGTTTGGTCGGAGGCATCTGAAGAGAGGCTCTGGGACACCTCTAAGGCCAGCTCCAGTGACATGCCAGGAGCCCAGGCTTTGCTGGCAGCTCTAGAGGACAGTGATGGTGCAAGGGCCAGTGTGCAGGTTGCTCATACCTTCAGGACCTGCCCCAGGAGGGCTTTGCTCCTTCTGCCTCTGCACACTGGGGATACCCCTAGCTGTGAGAGGCTCAGGACACACCAGGGCACATCCTACCCTGCCATGGGCCACTGTGTGCCCCATGGGTGACACAGGACGTGCAGGGGTCCTGGCACAGGCTTCTCCATTCTCCCTCCTGCTTTTCCTAAGGAAAGGCTTTGCACATGGCAGCACCCTTACACAGCCCTGCATGGGTGGTCGGGTGAGCTGGGGCAGGGGTCTGCCAGGACGGGAGCTGGGTGTTTGGGCTGTCATATTTTCCTGTAGCAGTCTGCCACCATGGTAGGGGCACTTGCTAATGGGGAAGACAAGATTTTTGGTGCTCGTCTGCCTCCTCTGCTGTGAGTCCCAGGACTGCTTTCCCCAATGGGAGGAGGGTGCATGCACAGTGCAATGCAGCTTGCTGCCCAAACTGCTCCTGGTGTGGGAGCTGCTCTTCCCCATGTCCCCTCCAGCACTTCAGGATGGTAGGAGGGCCACCAGGACAGGTGCTTCTCTGGCTGCTCTTGCTTACAGAGCCTGAACAGGTAAGCTGCAGGCCTTCCTCGTTATGTGGTTTGTCTTGGGACAGTGGGAAGTCTTGGCGGCTCCAGAGTAGCTGCAAGACCGCTGGTACACTGCTCAGTGACAGAAGCCAGTATCTCCGATTTTTCCATTATAAGGATGATAAAGTGTCAAGCCCTGGGGTTTTTGCTTTGGCTAGCAACTGCAGGAGACCTGGTTTTGCTCAGAGGCGGCGGTGCCCTCTGGGAGCATCCCCCTCACTTTGTGGAAGCACAAAGGCAGGGAGGAGGACTGAAGGCAGTGGGAGCCCAGAGACCTGCTGCCAAGGCTGGGAGCGCTGCCTGGCAGAGGTGTGTTTGCTGCCAACCTTTCCCTTCCATTCATGTGTTTTTTTTCTCTCTCTCTCTTCCCCCTGCTCCTTCTCAAGGTCCTGGCCACAGTCACTGGAGCTATGAAGGTAAATACCCTGCAGTTACTCCTGCTTTTTTCCTACCACCCAGCAGAGCCTGGGCCTGAGCCAGCTGTGGTTAATGATTACAGGGCTCCTGTGCGCACTGCACAGCTCACGCTTCCCTCCTGCCTGACCCTAATGCTTCAGCAGTGCCCAAACCTGGGCACGGATGGCCTGAAGAGCCAGGGGTTGCTCTGATTTGAGTAGAAAGCAGTGCCCTGCTGAGGGTGTCCCCAGCCCCTTGGGTGTGGGGGATTGCCCCCTGGGGCAGGGCTCCTCCCTGAGCAGGAGTCCCCTGAACCTGTGCCAAGCAGAGAAGCAGGCTGGGCTTTCCAGGCTGGACTTGCAGCCCGTGCTGGGACTTCGACCTGCCCAGGGATTACCTTATGTCCTCACCTCTGTCCTCTGTCACCCTCCCTCCCCATCCTGCCTGGCCCTGCCCTCCCATCATGGTTTGGGGGGCTTCTCCACAGCACCTGTGATAGGCATCACTGCAGTGCTAGCACAAACGCAGCCCTTCCTGCTGTGGTGCTGGGCCTGGCCCCAGCACCATCACTGCTCAGGACCAGGGGCTGCCTTGGACCTGCTAATTCCCAGTTCCATCTTTATGGGGGTCCTGCAAGGGGCTGGGCTGGGGATGAGCGTGGGTTTGCACTGACCCAAGATGTACTAGAAGCAGCCCACGGCAGTAGAAGGGGAGGTTTCTAGGGTGTTATCTCAGCTATGGATCTGGGGAAAGGTGGCAGTTTAAGCAGCCACCCCAGCCACGTGAGCTGTCCCTTCGCAGGGCTGTACTGATGCAATTGGCAGCCAGGAACCCTCCAGACCTGTGGCTGTGGGCTCATGATCCCAGCAGCACCGTGGTCCCTCACCCAAGTACCAGGGCAGGCAGAGTGGTGGGTCAATACCTGCCAGAGGCCAGGCTGTGCAAGTTTATGAAGAGCTGCAGAGCAGCAGCTCCTCACCTCAGCTTGCCAACTCCACTTGTAAATGATCTTCTTGCACTCTTCCCAAACACCCCAAAAATAGACCTCCCTGGCAGCTCACCACACTCTAAGACCTTTCCTGATACAGCTGCATGCAGTCACATGGTGGCACAGAGCTGCTCCCAAGCTAACTTGATGGAAACTAAATTCACATGTGTGGCTTATTGCCTGTCCAGTGCATGTCCCTTTCCCTACCACCTACCAGACTCCCTTCTGGTGGGCTACTTACCCAGGAGGCCTCACTGGCACTCCCTCCCTTCCTCCTCATACCAGACCGGGAGCACTGGGGTGTGGGCTACCCAGATTGCGCAGGCACCATGCAGTCACCCATCAACATTGACACGGCCAAGACCATCTTCAGCCCTCAGCTGCGGCCAATCCAGCTCTCTGGCTACAGCCTGCCCGCCAGCGAGAAGCTCAAGCTGAGGAACAACGGGCACACAGGTGAGTGCAAAGGCAGAGGTGGTGGCTGGAGCACAAGCAGAGCCTGCCCAGCTTCTCCTGGCAGGACCAAGCTTCTCTGACAGCCTTTCCCTGGGCTCTGGGAAGGGGATTCTCTTGCAGGCTGCCACCACGTTGCCTTCAATGCCAAAATGGAAGCATCAGGCTGCTGAGTCTTTACAGGTCCATGCACTTTCCTGGCTGGAGGGCAGAAACAAGGAGATGGAGAATTCGCCACTCACTGCCTTTGGAGCTGGCTCCAGTAATTTGTTAAAACCCGTGTTTCCTTTGAAAATGTGTCTCTGATATTTCTGATGTGGGTTTGCAGCCACTGGTTCCTCCTCTGCATTTCACTTTCAAAGGACTAGTCAGTCTCTGGTGTGACTTAACCTTTAAGGTACCTACCTCTCAGTCTTTTAGGACACAATTTTGGCCAGCTTCTTCAAGTCTGTGCTTTAGGATGCTATCTCAAGATCTTAAGAAATTTTTAGAGGTCTTTTGTTTCTCTTCTCCAATTTTAGAACGTATTTTGGAAAGTCTGGACGCAACATATTCATGTTATTTTAGTTTCAGTCTCACCATGCCAACTATGGAGGAAAAACACAACTCCTTCCTGCTCATCACCCCACAGCTGGGGATGGTGGGTCCTGGCTGCTACCAGCTTTTTCTGGCAGCAGGCTGAGTTTTTAGCGCATGCTGGTGTCTGCCAGTCCCCAGCCTAAGAAAAAGAGGCAGAGAAAGGGACTTAAAAACCCACTGATGGTGTGATAAGGCACCTCCTTGCCCTGGTAGCTAGCAAGATGGAGCTGACCTGTGTATACAGCAAACTCAACAGGTCAGACTCGCTGTGCATGGTCAGATCAGCCGCACAGTGCATGCACAGAGCTTTATATTATGGCCTCTTGCCCTAGCATGCCTGCAGAGTTAAACTAGTTGAGCTCAGTAGCTGCTATTTTAGACACCCTGGCATCTGGTGTTGCTTGGTGTTTAGAAAAGCAGTCAGTGCTTTTTCATTTGGGTAGGAGGGGGGAAGCAGTTTCTCACATGCTTGTTAGATGCCTTTTTTTTATTCTGCCAACTACTGGTCTGCTTGATGAAAAGCCATAAATAAATAAAAAGTTGCAAGTCCAGTAAGATATTTGTACAGGTACTCCTTTTTGTAATATGAAGTGTATGCTGTGTAAGCTTTTTCAGGAGCCTGAAAGTGACTCAGGTAGCTGACAGAAGGAATGAGGTGATTTAGATATACAAAAGAAGTGTAAAAGCAGATAAATTCCCAGGGAGCAGTCTCCCACTTCCCTTGTTTGAGTTTTGTATCTCTGAACCCGGTGGCAGGGAACACAGGAGAGGACAAATGACTCATCACAGCCCTGTTATGTGGTTAATCCTGAATCTGTGCCCTAGCTTGGTGATGTGACTATGGGACACTTCACCTATAAAGAAGGAGGAAGAAAAAGAGTCAATATGAAAAATGAGGAAAAGGTGCTCAGAAAGATAGGACAACCTTTCTCAGGGTCCAGGGATGCTCATGATATTTTTGCCACATGTCCAGGTAACTCAGCTTTTAGATTTGCCATACTGCTGCATGAATCCAAGCCAGCTGGCTACACCATGTTAAACAAGTATGTATTTACCATACCCAAAGAGGCAAAATTTTAGCTGTAAACGCTATCAAAAGATTTAACACTTCTGTGCCACCAGCTCCAGCGCTGTCAGACACTCACAGGCTGCTTTATTTGAAGGGTCCCAGCTCACCAAGCGCTGTAGCTCTCTCTGTCCAACTGCCTGGCTCTTGTAGGTGTCCTCCACTCTGCCAGTATCTTTCTCCATGAATTTTATCTATGATCACTTTATATTATTGTCACTGAATAAATTGTTGGATAACATTTGGCTTGGAGCTGGCCCCCAGAAGTCTCTGCAGAGGAGCTCTTCACTTTCCGGCATTTTCTTAGTAGCTTTTTCTGAAGTTGATGTAGTTACTGGAGTGTCCTACAACCTGAAGTCGAAAGTTGTACCATGCTGCATTGGCACAGCTCTGAGTATTGACTTGTCCCTAGCCTCTTGAAAGATGGAAGGCAAGTTTGTTCATTGTGACCAATGTCCAGAAGCCCAGGGTGACTCTTTCCCTTGAGATGTCTCCTCTGCATACCTGTGGGATGGACTGAGCTTTATGTTTTACCGGGTGACCTTTTCCTTCTGCCACTGCAGTTCTCCTTGAGCTGCCTGAGACACTGGCCATCACTGGTGGCTATGCCCAGCAGTACCGAGCCGTGCAACTGCACCTGCACTGGGGCTCCCCATCAGGACCTGGCTCAGAGCACACCGTCAACGGGCACCGCTTTGCTGCGGAGGTAAGGAGTCCTTGTGGCAGTGGATGCATCTTCTCCTGGTACTGTGCAGGGAAGGTGTTGGAGTGCTGTCTTGCTCATAGCCCATGGCCCTGTTGCCACTGGATGAATGCTGTAACCCCTGGCCCAGCTCCCTGCTCTCCGGGCAGCTTTGCAGCTTTGGTGCTGAGGCAGACACACTGCAGCCTGTGGTGCAGAGGCAAGGGGGACGACAACCCCCCATGACACTGTGCCTGCAGGTGGGCTCAGGCTGGCTGCGTGGGGCTTGGGCTGGCTGCGTGTAGGTGGCGCAACCTGTGCCCGTGCTGCAGCCCGACCCTGGGCTGATGGAGCAGGAGCTGTGGCAGACCCTGGGCTGGGGCAGCCAGCTCCCCAGGAGGCAGCGAGCAGCCTGCTTCAGGAGCTGCAGGGACTGTTTACCCTGTACACACTGTCCTCTTGCTCTGCCAGCTCCCATCTGGTTTTACCCCTCCTTCTCTAGCTGCAGTCCTCCAGCTGAGCCTGGCTCTGCAGTACGACCCCCCGGTATCTGGGGCAGGGTGCTGGTTTGCTGTCCCTGACCAGGGAAGTTGCTGTGGGCAGACCTTCACACTCGCTGCTCAGCAGCAGCACATTTTCTCAGTCCCACCAGCACATTCCCCTCCTCAGAGGGGTGGTCATCATGGGTGCGCGTCTCTCCTGGCCCTTGCTCTGGCAGGCTGGAGCCCTGTGGGGGTGAGCACCTCTCGGTGGTGCCCATCCTGCATCAAGATTGCATGTTTCCCTTCCAGATCCATGTGGTCCACTACAACACCAAGTATGACAGCGTTACGGAGGCAATGGTCTACCCAGATGGCCTGGCCGTACTGGGAGCCTTCCTGGAGGCGAGTCACATAGATGAGGCCTGGGCAAGAAGGGGTGGGAGCAGGGGGAGAGTGGGACCGGTGTGGGCAGTCAGGCACAGCTGTGGGGACTAGCAAAGGTGCAAATGCTCCTGGGGAGGGAGAGGGCGGTCCAAGGGCAGAGCAGCTCTGATGGGAGGAACGGGTCACCTGGATACGGTGCTTGTCACAGGGAGCAATACCTCCTGGCTGGCACTATCATCACTGGCTGGTCTCCGTTCGGCCCCTGCCCTTGTCATTACTCTGGTGTCTCTGTGTTGCAGGTTGGGCCAAGGGAGAACCCATACTATCAGGAAATACTTCAGCATCTGCACAAAATCCAAACAGAAGGTAAGGCCCTGTCCCACCTAGTACTTGTCTTGGGGGCTGCAGCCCAGCAGAGAAACCCGCCGCACAGCAGAGAGAGGCTGCAGCAGGCGTTTGCTGTGTGTCTGTGAGAAGGGGAGCGCTGCGCAGCTTGTACAGAAGCACCTCTCCAAGGTGTCGCCTGCTTGCATGTGCTTTCCCCTGCCTCCAGGGCAAACCCACCACTCTTTCTCCAGTGGCCTGGTGGCAACAGTGTGGACCCTGGCACATGCAGTGCTAGGTTGGCCATGATTTCTATGTTGGTCCTGCCTGTTGTTCTCCAAGGGGTTGCCCTGGTCTCACTCCAATGGTTTCTTCTCCCAGGCAAGGAAGTCTTGGTGCCCGGATTCAATATTGCAGGTCTGCTGCCTGCCAACATGAAATTCTACTTCCACTACAATGGCTCCCTGACCACCCCCCCCTGCTACCAGACAGTGAAGTGGACAGTCTTCAACCAGACCATGCAGCTCTCTCATAGCCAGGTCTGTCAGGGCGATGAGCTCCGTGCTGGGTCTTGCCCAGCCTCTCCCTGCAAACACGCACTGTCCATGCCAGTCCCCTGGGGCTTGCCTGCCTCCTGAAGGTGGGATGCACCCTGCTCCACTTACACTGTTCTCCTTCCAGATGTCAACGCTGGTGATGAACCTGAGAAATGATGATGGCAAACCTCTGCAGAACAATTACCGGCTGGTGCAGGACCTGCACAGGCGACAGGTGCTGGCAAGTTTCCAGACCACCCTCCTTTCACCAAAGCAGACACCTTCTGGTAAGGAGCCATGTGAGCATGCTCAGGCTGCACCCAGCCACAGGGATGCAGAGACAGGACGAGGGGCAGGAGTCAGGGCTTTGTGTCTCTTACAAAAATGCAGCATTTGCATGGGTTAGCCCAACCTGGCAGGGGACTTACACCAGCACTGGTCTTGGGGCCCTGCTGTCCCCCATTTTTGTGCTTCTGTCACCCTGCCTGGGGAAGACTTTTTAGGAACTATTTTATCCTTGGTCTTGTGGAAATAGCAGTAGTGGGACGAGGGGATGCATGGTCAAGGGCAAACAGCCAGGTCCTAACATCCTAGCTAGCCTCTTCATCCCCAAACGTAATAGCTGAATTCAGTAGGAGGTGCAGAGATACGGGCTTGCAGCAAGCACCCCACCACCAAACCCCACCTACGGGCAGGGCAGGAGACCCCTCCTGACTGCTGTGTGCCAGCAGGGCCAGGCAGCCATCCTGGCTGGGCACATGGACCCCTGCCTGCCTGAGGCACTGCTGTCTGCCCATCCTCAACACATCCTTGAGGACCTTTCTTGGATTGGTGGTTTCCAGCGATAAGTAGAAATTCCTGTCAATCCTCGGGTGTGACTATCGCTCTGCATCACTGAATTCTTGCCCATTGCTGCTCTCAGAGGTCACTGGGGGTTTTCTGTCCAACATCCTGTTCCTCTTCTGTTTTGATGGCATTTCCTACACCTTGTGTCAAGGTGACTAATAGAAACAGCACACAGGCTTGGTCCCAAGCCTTTGGGCAATGCCTCGCCTCAGTAACCACACACCGTGGTGCAAGGCACTTCCCTTCACCATCCCACCTTCAGCCAGCTTGCTAACGGCTGCAGGATTTTAATCACTGTGGTCTTCAGCCTGGCTAGCTGTTTCCCATGTGGCACCGCATCAAATGCTTCACTGAAGTCGGCAGAGATAAAATCTACCGCATTTTCTTTGTCTAGAATATCACTTATCAAAGAAGGATATCGGGTTAGGCTGGCATGCTCTATCTTTGGTAAACCTGTTAGGTACTTTATCATATTTTCCATTTACCTCCAAGCCTTTCTTTTACTACTTTCATGCAGAAGCTGTTCCAAAGCCTCCAGCCACCAATGCGGGGGTGAGGGGGGGGAGTTGCCCAGCTCACCTTGGTTTTTTTTCCTTTCCTTATTTGCTATTTCTATCCAACAACCCCCACTTTCACAAAGCCACAAAGCCCTTGTTCCTGGAGTGCCAGGACACTGTTCCAGTACTCCCGGATGAGGTTACTGGTCCCCCGCCTTACGTGCACAGGGTTGTCAGGCTTTTCTCCCCACCTCAGTGCTGATAACTGCCTGCTTTAGCCCTGCGGCCACTGAGCACCGAGATGGAGTGCCATGGGGTCATGCCTCGCTTTGCTTGCAGCCGCACCTCCTGCGCCCACACTTGTTGATCTTTCCCCAGTCACCCCTAGTTCAGGAGAACCGCTCCTGCCCCTGGCTGCTGGGTGAAGATGGGAGCAGCCTCCCTGCAGCAGCCGCGCAGCTGGATATGGCCCGCGATAGTGCCACCCTGCACGCGATACCTGAGCTGTGTACAGACGATAATGCAACTCTTTAAAAGCCATGCTGTCATGCTGAGCAAATATTTGCCTGGCACCGCTCCCACCCAGCATGTAGGGCCACCAAGCCATCTCATGTGGGGTGCCCTGCCAGCAGCAGCCAGCTGCCTCGCCGCAGGGAGCTGCTCACCATCTTGCCGCAGGCAACTGTCCCCACGGTCACTGCCCACTGGGCTCACCCCATGCCCCTCTCTGGGGTCTCCTGCGGGGTTTGGTGCAGTTGTGGCATGCTGCAGTGCTCAGCACCCTGCCTGCCTGCTCCTCAGGGAGTGGCAGGAGCCATGGAGTTTCTGGCTGGGCTCAGCAAGGTTTGTGCATGGACTGTGGTTCAGGGATCCTTCTTTTTTCCCCCTTCCATCAATGATTCTGGTGGGGTGTCAGGGCGAGGCTTCCTGCAGCACGATGCTGTGAGCTGCTGGAGATCCAGCAGACAGCTCTCCCTTGCCTGATCATGGGTGATGGGGAGCCTTGCAAGCAGCCCTGCTTTGGCAGTGCAGCTTGAAGCCCCGCAGCCTTGACACCTGCCTCCCCAAACACCTCGGGCAGCCTCCTGACTGAACTGTCTCTTCCAGGTAGCGACGCCTCAGAAGCAGCAGGTAGGTGAAGGGCTGGTCTGAAGGAGGGGAAGGTGTCTGGGAGGTGTACCTACCTGGGAAAGGGGGGTCCTGGCAGCTATGGTGGGTTTGCAGGGCTGCCCTAGCATCTGTGCAGCCAGCTCTCATCCTCTTGTCTTTGTCTCCTTTGCAGAAGGACACTCTGGCTCTTCATTTCATGCAGGTAAGTGTGTTCAGCTGAGGCTGCTGCCTTTGTGCCCCTTCTGCTTTTGGGCTACCAGCCTTTTCCAGTTTTGCCCCAGCTCCCTTGGCCACTAGCTGCAGGGACCATCCCCAGTGTAACGTGCCTGTGCTCGGATTACAGGGGATGTGCTGGCTGTGCTCTTTGGGGTGCTCTTTGCTGTCACGGCACTGGCATTCCTGCTGTACATCTACAAGCACCGCAGCCAGAACACACGGTGAGTGACGGGGAGCTGCAGGAGGTGGGAGCTGCAGGAGGTGGGAGCCCGGGGGTAGCATGGGTCTGGGGCATGAGAAGGAGGGGTTAAGGGTGGTCTCCCGTGCCTGCTCTAACACTCCCCACCTTGCTCCCCCACCAGGATGGATTCGCCCACCAAATCCAAGGTCATCTACACAGCAGCCTCCACTGAGAACACCGCGTGAGCCTCGCACCCCTGTGGTGGTCCCAACCCCACCAGTTCAGCCTGCCACCCCACATCCCCTCACTCTTGCCTGGGTCGAGGGAGGGCCAGCACTCCGGCATCACCTCAGCTGCATCGGCTGCCCACAAGGACTGTCTGGCTGGGGCAGCACCTTGCCCCAGCAGATATTTTTGTTATAAAAAAAGGTAAAAAACATACCAAAAAAAAAAGTAAAAGCCTCCCATGATCCTAGCCCTGTCCACTGTCCTTGTGCGCAGCTGTGGGGCAGAAAAGGACACCAGTGGAGCTGGACCCACAGCAGAGAGGGGTGCGCAGGGACCCCTTCCTGAGCAGCAGAGCTCCAGCAGAGACAGCATCAGCCTCAGTGCCCTGGGCAGAGCTCCAGAGAAAGCAACGCAGGGCTCCTTGCACAGCCTGGCCCTGCCCTCCATCGCTCTGGGACTTCTTCCTCCTCTTATTTGTGCAAAGTATTGGAAAAACATAGCCATGGCTTGGTAGGGCTGGAGAAAGGCAGAGCTGAAGGTGACAGAACCACCACTTCCTCACTGGCCAACCCCCACCCAGCACAGCTCCAGCTCTACCACAGCTGGAGTGATCCCAGATTCATGGCTGTCTCCCACCTTTCCTGGTGGCTCCAGTGCAGCTGGAGCCAAGCCTCAGGGAGCTCTACAGCCATGGCAAAATCAAGAGAAACAGGCCAGGTCCAGGGGAGGGGAGGAACCTGCAGGTACCCAGCGCTTAGCAGCCTCTGTCCCAAAGCAGTAAAACTAAAACCCACCCCTGCCAAGATGGACAGAGCAGGAGCAAGACCTCCAGGCAACTGGGGTCTGCAACTGCCAGACTTCCCCCACCCAGTCACACCAGCAGAAGCCACTGCCACCACTGCTGCAGGGTGCTTGCACCCTGCCCACAACAGCAGCACTGCTAGCCACACACAACCCTTGTCTGTGGTATCTTTTTATTGGTATAAAAGCCCACTGTGGACAGAACTGCCTTCTCAGCCCTGAGCCTGATGGCAGCTTCTCCTTCCCAGCCCTGTAGCACAGCATCAGGGCTTATGCCTGCTTGAAAATGCCTCTCCAGGAGCAGGAGAGGGCACTGACCCACTGGAATGGCCCCTTGAACCCCCTCCCCAAGCTGCATGGGCAGCAGCTGCAGGGTTGCATCTCCTCCTCAGCCCTCCACCACCCTCCACAACCACTGGGCTCTTATGGTACTGGCTTTTCCCCATCCTCCTCCCACCCTGGGTGTTGATTATCCCCTTTCACCCAGCAACATCCTCCCTGCACCAGGATGCTGGCTTACTGCTGCTACTGCAGTCCAGTGCCAGGACCATGACTCCCAGGGCAGTGAGGCTGGGCAGAGGTGGAGAAAGTAGCACCACAGCAATTATCCCCAGCCCAGAGCATAGCAGCACTTTACAAAGCTGTTTCCTCCATCCTGCAGTGAGGAGGTGATGTGGGGCAGCACCCCTTCCTGCCTCGCATCCCCCCTCCCCGCCTCCCCCCAGCACAGGGGATGGCACATCTGCAGAGGGGGGAGAAGCAGTGCGTTTCTTTGGGCTCAGGCCTCTCCAGCAGTCCAAGGTAGCATCCCTCCCAGGCAGGCTAACCGGGGCTCTGCTTGTGGCGGGCCAGCAAAGCTGGGTCCCCCAAAACAGCTGTTCTCTGGGGGCTCCTTAAGGTGCATCAGAGCAAGCCAGCCCCAGCCACACTGGTCAGCTGGCTGCCACAGCCAGACCCCAGCACCTGCCTTGCTGGGACTGGTCAGGGTCCCTCAGTCCAGGAGAAAAGATATTGCAGAGAAGGTGACGGCTGCTATTGCTGCCAGAATGGAGGGGAGGGCAGGGGTGGCTGGGGACAGGAATGTCCTGTGGGGCCTCAGGATCCCAGCTGGGGACTGGCTCCACTCTGTAGACCTGCAGGAACCAAGAGGAGAAGGGGTCAGTGTTCAACAGACTCTTCACCCCATCTGCTTCCCCAAGGAGAGGCAACAACACAACCATGGCCCCAAGCCCCAGCTTCTCCTTCAGTCTGCCAGCCAAAGGGACAACACCCTTGTTCCTGCCCCAGGGGACACCCTCTCCCCATCCCAGCACTGGTCCTGGTACCCAGAGGGGCCAATAGCATCCCCCATCCACTTTATGCAGCTGGACTTACAAAGCAGGAAGCGCTGCAGGTTCTGGGCAGATCCCCCCGAAAGCAGGTAAGCCCAGGCAGCAGCAGTGGCCATCAGCAGGTAGGAGGGCACCAGGCTTCCCACGTACAGGGGGTTGCAAAATGTCTGCGGAGAGAGGTAGGAGAGGGGTGAACAGGGACAGAATGGGTGGCAGCATCACTGCCTCAGCAAGTGAAGTGGGACAGCGGACACCAACTCCAGAATTTGGTTTGTGAAGGGCCAGATGCAAGTCCCCCAAACCCAACTGCTTCACTAGTGTGACAGGCTGTTGCCCCTGCCCTGGCACAGTGACCAGCACGTACCGCAGCCACCCCTGAAAACAGGTCTTGGCACAGAGCTCTGCTCCCAGCTACTCACCGACCCCGAAACAGCAAGGTGCATGGCAATGACCGCTGTGATCTCCCACCAGCGCTGATGCTCACAGCCGTGGAAGAAGAGGATCCCCCAGAAGGTGTGAAGGAAAATCAGCACCATGGTCATAAAAGCTGCAAGGAGTGGCAGAGAGGTGTCACCAGGGAACCACCCGCCCTGACGTGGCCTGCAGGCTCGGGGAGGGATGGAGAGGAGCCAGGAAAGGGGAGTAGGGGCACTTCTGGGATGGACTGGGAGGTGCTGTGGCAGATACCAAGTGTGAGAGGGATGGGGGAGAGGAGGAAGGAGGGCCACAGGTGACAGAAAGAAGGGTTTGGCACGCAGAGATGTAAGAGGGGACAGTAAGGGGTTCAGATGGGTAGAGGATGCAGCATGGAGGGGACAGGATGGAAGGGAGAATCCAGACCCCCCCATGTTGCTGCCTCTGCGGCGAGGCAGAGACGAGCGAAGGGTGCTGGTCACTCACCTGAGGTCAGGAAGTAAAGCTGTGAATCCCCATGGATGCCCACTGTGCCGGGCCCTAACGCGTCCGCCAGCAGATTGATCATGGAGAAGGCGCCACTCATGAGCCCGAAGCCCACACCAGCCACTGCCAGGACAGGACAGGGACACCATCAGGCCTTGAGCCTCCCAGGGCCACCCAAGGCACCTCCCAGACAGTTTCAGTGTGAGAAACCTCCTGTTCCCCCCAGCACCATGCACAGCCATGCCAGGGCTCACCCCTGGCTCTGTGGTCTGGGTGCCCCGCTCTGCGCAGCACTCACCATATGCCATTTGCTGGATGGAAATGGGGGAGCAGCCGTCCTCACTGAGGGCCATCAATCCCTCGATGGCCTTCCTGTGGGGTGAGAGCATGCTGGAGCCCGGCACAGCCTGGCCACCTGCTGTGCAGCACCAGGATGGAGCAGATGGGACTGGGGTCTCAATCTGCACTACCCCACGCTCCTGGTAACCTCCCCACCCCCAAGCTGCAACACCTACCACGGAAAGCACTCACATGATCACTTTAAACCACCAGACAAATGACGCATGTGAAATCCATGTGAAGCCACACAGAAAGATTTTCCAGAGAGGAATGTGAGTTCCAACCTGCAGGGCTGGGGCGAGCGAGCACTGGGCGCAAAGCAAGCGGCATCCCCACATGGGAAGCAGCACCAGTGCAGGCGTGGGAGGCACATACCAGGAAGGTGCACCTGATCTCCACATTTATACCCTTAGAAGGCGTGGGGGAAAAATGGAGAGGGTGCAGGGCTCAAAGAGCTAGAAACATTCTTTGGGGAGAGAAACTGGGAGAGTGGGCTTTATAATTTTTATCAGGCAGAGGTGCGGTGGGTGAGGAGAACACCAGACAGCTTCTCAGCCCAGGGAGAACAGCAGTGCTTGCAACCAGAGATCCGCGGGGCAAAGGAAAGGCAGTGCTTGCGTTAGAGGCTGCTCCACAGAGCTCTGCTACCCTCTGCCTGCCCGCCTCCGGCAGCGCCCTGCCACACGGAGCGGTACAAGCCCCTGTGTCCGGCCCCCTGGCCGTCCCCCAGTCCCTCACCAGTGTCCAGCCAGAAAGGCGGGGGGCTATGAGGGCTGCTGACCCCGGCGTCACGTCCCCTTGTGCAGCCCCAAGCCCTGGGCCGGCAGCACGAGAGGGGCTGGGGGCTCCTGAGATCCTGCGAGACTTTGCCCCAGGCTGGCCAGGGCAGAGAGCACAGGGATGGGGGCAACGTGCTGCCCCACAGAGCCCCAAAACCACCTTCAGGCTGTCCCTGCCACACAAAACCGTCCCTAAGAAAGGAACAAGAGTTGTCACGAGATGAGGGCAGATCCCTAACCCTTCTCTGTCTCCCACGCAGCAAAGTGGGCATTTCCCAGTGACTGGTGTCCCCCTAAGCCTCAGAAGCACTGCTGGTGCTAGCCACCATGTCCTGTGGCAGCCCAAACCCACAGCCTACCCGTCCCAAATTCAGGGAGACGTTACCAGCCACATCAGCCTAGGGTCCTCCAGGCCCTAGGGCTGCTCTGCTCCACCACCTGAAACCCACTCGAGGTCAACATACCGCCACTGGTGCCACCCATGTGCTGTCAGCGAGGGCTGAGGTGGCTTGGTGCCATGCTTGGCACCCCCCCGGCCCAGGAGCTCCCAGCTGAAACCTGGCACCTGCCAGTGGCTGGGAGGATGGGAGGACCACTGGGCAGCGCTGGAGCAGGGTGGGAGATGCTCTTACCTGAGAAGCTTGTAGTAGAGGAAGCGGAAGGCCTCCTGCAGCAGCACGGAGAACATCACCCCAAATATCAGAAGCCCCTTCTGCAACAGCTCATCCCGGGGGTCGCTGGCTTTAACTGCGATAAACCAGATGAGGGAGGACAGCAGCAGTGACACCAGCCAGAAGAAAGCCCTGCAAGAGAGCGAGCACACCTGCTGGCACCAGTGCTGTGTCAGGACAAGGGCCAGTACTGGTGCCACACCAGTGCCCACTGCCACTATGCCTGCACCCCTCTGTGGCGGTACCGGCACCATGACGGCAGCTGTGCTCCAGCCTCACTCACCCTTCTACCAGTGTCACTGCCATTCTGGTACCAGTGCAGTGCAGGTGGTGTCTGTACTGGTACTGCTGCTGTGCCTACTTTCCTTGTTTGCTGGTAACAAGAACTGGCACCAGCGCCCCCTTTGTGCTCACACCAGTATCAGCTCCAGGCTCACATCCAAGCCCATACCAGTTCCAGTACCAGATTCCACAGCAGTACTGGTACAGTGCCCTGGCTGCACGCATGCACCAGCACCACAACCAAACCTGCACTGGTACTGGTACCACCGCTCCACCAATACCATGTCATTACTGATACCAGTGTCCTCCCCATTATGCCCACACCATGTGGTGACCACAATGGTACCAGTACAAGTACCAATACTGGTGCCCCTGTCACGCCCACAACTGTACCAGTAAAAGTACTGGTGCTCCTGCTGTTCTCTGCAATGGTACCAGCACAAGTACGGATACTGGTGCCCCATCACACTCACAAGGGTATGAGCACCAGTACTGGTGCTCCTCTCATGACCACAACCACCAGTATGAGGACTGGTGTCCCTAACATGTCCATGATACCAGTAAGAGAAACAATATTGGTGCCCCTGTCATGCAACCAACAGCACCAGCATGAGTACTGCTACTGGTGCCCTTGCTGTGCCCACAACAGCAGCGGTACTGGTCACCCTGTTGTGCCTCTGCCAGTACCAGTGACATCCCTGTCACACCCATATTGGTACCAGTGCCCCTGTGATGCCCATACTGGTACCAGCACCCCACCGCACCCATACTGGTACCAGAACCAGCACTGGTACCAGCGCCCCAAAACACCCATACTGGAACCAGTAACAGCACTGGTAACAGCACCCCAAAATACTCATACTGGTACCGGTACCAGGACCAGCACTGGTACCAGTTCCCCCGTGATGCCCATACTGATACTAATGCCCCATCATACCCATACTAGTACCAGAACCAGCACTGGTAGCAGCACCCCAAAACACCCACACTGGAACCAGTACCAGTACCCCAAAATACTCATACTGGTACCAGTACCAGCACCGGCACTGGTACCAGCAGACCAAAACACCCATACTGGAACCAGTACCAGCACTGGTAACAGCACCCCAAAAGACTCACACTGGTACTGGTACCAGGTCCAGCATTGGTACTAGCACCCCAAAACACCCATACTGGTACCAGCGCCCCATTGCACCCATCCTGGTACTAGTACCAGCACTGGTAGCAGTGCCCTATTGCACCCACACTGATACCAGCACTGGCACTGGTACCAGTGCCCCACAACCCGCATACTGATACCAGCACCCCAAAACATACACAATGGTACCAGCACTGGCTCTGGTACCAGCACCCCAAAACACCCATACTGGTACCAGTACCAGCACTGGTGCTAGCGCCTCAAAACACCCATACTGGTACTAGCACCCCAGAACACCCATACTGGAACCAGCCTCCATCGCACCCATACTGGTACCAGAACCAGCGCTGGTACCAGCATCCCATCACACACATACCGATACCAGCACTGGCTCTGGTACCAGCACTCCATCATACCCATACCGGTACCAGCGCCAGCACTGGTACCAGCACTCCATCATACCCATACCGGTACCAGCGCCGGCACTGGTACCAGCACCCCATCACACCCATACCGGTACCAGCGCCGGCACTGGTACCAGCACCCCATCACACCCATACCGGTACCAGCGCCGGCACTGGTACCAGCACCCCATCACACCCATACCGGTACCAGCGCCGGCACTGGTACCAGCACCCCATCACACCCATACCGGTACCAGCGCCGGCACTGGTACCAGCACCCCATCACACCCATACCGGTACCAGCGCCGGCACTGGTACCAGCACCCCATCACACCCATACTGGTACTTGCATCAGTAGTGGTACCTGCGCCCCATCGCACCCATACTGGTACCAGCACCAGCACTGGTACAAGCGCCCCATCGCACCCACACTGGTACTAGCACCAGCACTGGTACCAGTGCCCCCATCACGCCCACACCGGTATGCACGGCGGCACCGGGTGCCCCTCCGGTGACGGTGACGGTGACGGTGCCAGACTGACCCGGCGATGAGGATGATGATGCGGAGCGGGTCGTGGGCGATGGTGAAGAGGAAGAGGCCGAACGCCGGCCCGAAGGCGATGAAGGTGCACCCGAAGAACACGGCGAGCGTCATGGCGGCGGGACCCGGGACGCAGGACCGGGCGCGGACCCGAGGTCGGACCGGACCGGAACCGCCCCGCGGCCCCTTCCCCCTCCCCCGCCCTTCCGGGGCCACCTGATGTCACGCGCCGGCTGCGCGCGCCGCCGCCGCCGGAAGTGGCGCGCGGGGCTGGGGCGGGGCCGCGCGGGGGCGGGGCGGGGCCGCGGGATGTCATGGCGGGGCACGGCCGGCCGGCGCGTGGAGGCCGGGCTCGGGCCTGTCACGGGGTGGGCCTGGGCCTGCGGCGGGGGGCACAGGCGGGTGAGCGGGTACAGCCTGACATCAGCGCTCGGTCTTGCGGCGGGGAGGTACGGCCTGCCCCAGGGGAGCAGCCTGCAGGAGGGGGACACCGCCCGGTCGTGGAGTGACACGGCCTGTACCCAAGGGGCCTTGGCCCTGCCGCCAGTGCCTTGGCAGGGGGCCCCCAGTGAGGTGACCCCTATGCTGCCCCCCAGCACCTGGGCTGCCAGGTGAGCTGCCTGTCCCCAAAGATCCCTAGCAGCCTGTCATCCTGTTACTGAAATCTCGGAATGAAGAACTTATCGACACCAATGTGATGTAGATAAGCAGACACTTCTTTATTAACGGCCGGGTGCGTGAGCAAGTCCTCTCACGATCAACGCACGCCAGGTCTCAAAATCAGACACCATATATAGAACTTATTCATACATATTCATTAAGTATTCATGCATAACCATGCTATTTCCTGTAAACCATTAACATATTCTCCTCCTATATCCGATTCTGCGCAGTAGAGCTTAGAAAGGTCTAGAAATGGGTCTGGGGTACGATTTGGGTAGGTGGTATATGAGTCGGTGGTCGCGATCTCCCCCTGCCGGAATTACCTGCTACTAAAGTTCACGATTTCTTGGCAGGTAACTACAAGCTGTTCCAGTCGACTCTCCCCAGTTTCCATTAATCTCATATTCTGACATTTCAATACACTTCTACATACAGAAGACTGGTCAAATACAAAGAAACCTTTCAAACCCTAAGTTTTAACAATGGTTCTAGCCCCTTCTTCTAGCCTTGGTACAGGATGTACAGAAGATCTCATAGCAGCTTTTACTGTGCAACTGTAAGTTTCATTAAAAATATCTCTTATCCTTCTATTTTTCAATTTTATAAAATGATTTTATAAAATCAATTAATCAATCAAATAAAGTCAATCAATCTTAACTTATTGACAAATCGATAACATTTCCCCTCTTTGAAAGTGTTGAAAATCATTATTTCAATACTTTCACATTATTCATATATCTTTTGTTTCAACATATTTTGGTGATGGATCATGTCTTGATAAAATAGTTGGTACTTCTCTCATAATCATACGATTGACTGCAATTCTATTGGTAAGTTGTTTCTTCAAACATGCATATACTAGCATGCTCATCAAAAAGACAATTAGTAACAGAAACAAAGTTTTAATTATAGATTGTATCCAAGAGCTCAAATTCCATCCCAGTTTGTTAAAAATTTTCCCAAGCCAATCTTCTGACATATCCTTTTGAATTGTTTCAGTTTCTTTTTCAATTTTTCCTAATAGGTCTAGATCATGTTCCACATCCTGAGTAACATTTGGAATGTGGATACAACAGTGGTCCAATTTATCTTTGAGATATCCATATACTCCATGTTCTTTAAGTAGGAGCATATCTAGTGCCATTCTATTTTGTAGAATTGGAAGTCGCCGGTAATTATATATTCAATTCCTTAAACCCCTTTTTGTTAATGCTTGCTAATTTTTCCACTTGACCAGTTAACTGATAGAGCCATGCTCTGTTTCTATATGAAGCTATAGGATTTAAAAGTGATTCAAGTGCCCAACCAGTCTTCATTCCTGTAAATGGTTCATTCCAAATATCATAATTTATCTCAGATCTCTTTATTCGTTTCAATTCTAAATTCTCTAAGGATCCTTTAAATGGTGATTTCTTCCAAATTGGACACAATGTTGGCATGCCTAAAGTAATTTGTTTCACCTTACCATCTAATGGTAAATGTGTGGTCCAGGTTCCATCACTTAATGCCCAAACTAAATGTCCTGGACTTCAAATAGTAGTTTTACTACAACTAAACAAAGTTCCTTTTCTAACTGTAAAAGTGCCGGTTAAATTGAGAGTGTTCTTAAGACCTCGACAAAAACAACCGTATTTTAAAACAGTGGCCTACGGAGGAATTCTTTGGATTACTAAGTCTGCATTACTGCAATCATACACTTTTTCACATTTCCACCACAGTACTATTTTATTTTCCTTCTCTCCCGATGAAATTGATCTATCATTGACCCAGGGTAATACTGAAACAAACTTTTCCATCCCAGGTAAAACACCAAGAAGTTCTTGCCGTATACTGAAAATGGGAAAATATGGACATAGGCCATATAGAGTCCCATTGTTCTACTAATTGTGTACCTTGGCCAGTTTTGTTACACTTCCATTTCATGATACTTCTGCTCACATTGGTTTTAAGTTGTTCATCATAAGAACACCATCCTAACTGGGGATTTGGACCCCCAGGAAGAAGAACTCAAGCTATGGCACTAGGTCGGGATCCTGTTATAAAATCATAATTCAATAGGGTTTTTTTACAATCTGTTTCTTTACCTGGCGACTTCCACTGTTTTCTAATAACCTTTACTTGTTCATACCGTTGAGTTACTGGCCTTTGTTCACAATAGGTGGTCTCATTTTTATATTCCAGATTGGTCAGATTCATGGTTAAAATTCCTCATGGAATAGATTCACCTACTGCCCTCGGTATTGGCAAACAAGCAGTGATCTGCGTGACATTTTATAAATTGGCAAATTCTTTAATCAATCCTACCATCAAATTTTCCTCATCCATTTGTTTGGGAATGTCAATTACTTGTTCTGTTTCTATTTGTCTTTTGTTCCTGTCCACCAAGTCAGCCCATGGTCCCACCAACACTACTGACCAAAATAAAATCCAAAGAACAATCATAACCTGATATGAAAAATTAGACATGTTTCAAAGTCAATTTTAAAGTCTCTGGGTCACGATTCACAATCTTCCACAGAGTAGGTGCTTTCTTCACTCGAGTATCATGTATCCAAGCATCCGATTCTGCAATTTTGATAGCTGTAAAAGTGGTTAACAGTATCTGGAAAGGTCCTCTCCAGTGCTCCTGCAAAGGTTCGGAGGTCCAGGTCTTCACATAGACATAGTCTCCTGGTTGGAAATCATGCACTGAATTTTCCTGGAATAAAGGTCTATTCCAAATTACTGCACTCCAAATTGCAGCCAAAGTTTTCCTTAGAAAAAGCAAATAGTTATACACATCTTGTTTTCCTTTTACATGTATGTTTAGATTCGGTTCTGGAGACTCATATGTTTTTCCATATAATAATTCATAAGGACTGACTGAGGTTCCACTCTTTGGCTGTACCCTTACTCATAATAATGCCAATGAAAGCACCTGAGGCCACTTTAGACTGGTTTCTTGACAAATTTTACTTATTTGTCGTTTCAAAGTTTGATTCATCCTTTCCACTTTCCCACTAGATTGTGGTCTCCAAGACGCGTGTAAATCCCAATTAATACCCAATACTTTGCTAACACTTTGGACTACTTCAGCAACAAAGTGTGGACCTCTGTCAGAGGAAATTCCAATAGGAACTCCAAATCTTGGAATTATTTCTTGTAATAACCACTTTACAACCTTTTTTGCTTGGGTGGTACGACAGGGAAGGGCTTCTGGCCATCCTGCAAAAGTATCAACACCTACCAAGATGTACCAGTACCCATTTTGTCTAGGCAGCTCTGAAAAATCTACTTGCCAATAATCTCCAGGTTCTGTACCAGACTTCAGCCTATCCATTTGAACCTTTTTCTTAATCGTTGGATTATTTTTCAAACATACCTCACATTTTGCAGTTACTATTTTAGCTATTCCCAAAATTTTAACTGATATTACTTGCTTTCGTAAAGATGTTACTAAGGCTTCTGCCCCCCAGTGACTTTCTTGGTGTCTTGTTTGAATTATCTCTCTCATCAAAAAAGGTGGAATTACTACTTGTCGGTTAGGAGTTACCCACCATCCCGCTAAGTTTTTCTTAGCATTTAATAACTGACCCAATTTGTCATCTTCCTCTGAATATCTCGGGTTTCCCCTAGGAAGGGTTACTGTTTTAGAAGGAATTATTGCCATTTGTAATGCTTGTTTCTTTGCTACCTTTTTTTGCTGTTCTATCAGCTAAATTATTCCCGGCTATTATTTTTGTATTCCCAATCTGGTGTGCCTTACAGTGCATGATTGCTACTTGATCTGGTTTTTGAACTGCTTGCAATAATCGTAAAATTTCTGTTTGATGCTTAATGTTTGATCCTTGAGAGGACAATAACCCCCTCTCTTTCCACAAACCTCCATGGACATGCACTACCCCAAAGGCATATTTTGAATCAGTCCAGATATTTACTCTCTTGTCTTTGCTTAGTTCTAAGGCTCGAATTAAAGCGATGAGTTCCGCCTTTTGGGCTGATGTGGTACTCACCAATGCTCCTGCTTCTATAACTCTAGTCTCTGTTGTTACCGCATATCCGGCATATCGAACTCCTTGTTCCATAAAGCTGCTTCCATCAGTATACAATTCCCAGTCTGGTCGCTCCAATGGCACATCCTTCAGATCTTCACGACTGGAATAAACATACTCGATGGTAGCCAAGCAATCATGTTCCAGTCGTCCTTCTTCCTGTATGGAACTTAAAAACACTGCAGGATTTACCAGGTTAGTTGTCTTTAGAATCACATCATCTTGTTCAGTCAGTACCACCTGGTATTTCATCATTCGTCTGGGGGACAGCCAATGTCCCCCCTTCTGTTCTAGGACAGTTATCACCATGTGTGGAACATAGACTGTTATTGTTCTTCCCAAAGTCAATTTCCGAGTTTCTTGTATGAGCATCACTGTTGCGGCCACTGCTCGAAGGCAGTTTGGCCACCCTTTACTCACTGTGTCCAGTTGTTTAGAGAAATATCCAACTGGTCGTTTCCAGCTTCCTGTCCTCTGGGTTAACACGCCCAGTGCAAGGTGTTGTCTTTCATGTACAAACAGCTGGAAATCTTTGGTTAGATCCGGCAGTCCCAAGGCAGGTGCAGACATTAAGGCACATTTCAACTCTACAAAAGCCTTTTGTTGTTGTGGGCCCCATACAAAGGGAGAATTCTTTTGGGCCTCGTACAGCGGTTTAGCTGTTAGCCCATAGTTCATGATCCAAAGGCGACACCACCCAGTCATTCCCAAAAATGCTCTGAGTTCATGAATATTTCTCAGCTCAGGTATACCACAAATAGCTTCTGTGCGATTTTTTCCTAATTGTCGTTGTCCTTTTGAAATCTCAAAGCCGAGATATATCACAGTCTGGCAGGCTGTTTGGGCTTTCTTCCTGGATAGCTTATACCCATTTAGTCCCAGGAAATTCAAAAGGTCAATAGTCACCTGTATACAAATAAGTCTTTCTTCTGTAGCAATCAATATATCATCCACATATTGTAAAAGTAAATGCCCAGGTCTTGATTTATCCTGTTTCCAGATTTCAAGTTCCTTTGCTAACTGATTTCCAAAAATAGTTGGACTGTTTTTAAATCCTTGGGGTAATCTAGTCCATGTCAACTGCATCTTTCGCCCAGTTTGAGGATTTTCCCATTCAAAGCAAACAGTTTTCTGCTTTCCTTTTCCAAAGGTATACAAAAGAAAGCATCTTTTAAATCAAGCACTGTAAACCACTGATAATTCTCCCTCAATGCTGTTAACAGTGTGTAAGGGTTTGCTACTACAGGATAAATATCCTTAACTATTTGATTTACTGCTCTCAAGTCTTGTACCAGTCTATGTTCACCCAAAGGTTTTCTGACTGGTAAAATAGGAGTATTATACTCAGATTCACATTCTTCCAAAATTTTATACTCCAAAAATTTATCAATCAATTTCTTCAATTCCTGTCTCACTTCTGGTTTGATTGGATATTTTTTAATTCTCACGGTTCCTGCGCCTTCCTTCAAATCTATTTTAACAGGTTCTGCTAGTTTTGATTTACCAGGAATATTTGTTTCCCATACAGTAGGGATCACTGCCAAATCCACCTCTGGTGGAATTTCTTGTTCCTTTACTTTTTCTTATATCATCAGGATTTCTCCCGTTTTTGACTCAGGTATTTTCAGGAAAAGTTCTCCTTTGTCAAAAACAATTTGTGCATTTAATTTGGATAACAAATCTCTTCCTAAGAAGGGTATCAGACATTCTGGTACATACAAAAATTCACGTGTAATTATCTTATTTCCAAATTTCAAATCCAGGGGTTGCAGGAATGGCCTGTTTTTGTTCCAATTTTTCCTTTACAGGTATTTAATAAAAAAATGTCGCTCCTGTATCCACTCCCAATCTCACAATTTGAACAACATTTTTTTCCACTTTCTTATTATCAGAAGTTATAGCCATTACCAAATTATCTCTAATAGTTAGCTTACATTCATTCTGCCAATCCTTTCTTTGTCTTAAGTAAAAGAACAAATCCACATCTGGCATTTTATTCCATTTCCCTTCTCTTTTACAATACAGCATTAACTGCAAAATAGTGTTATAATTCAGTGTCCCATTCGTGGGCCACTTTTCCTGATCATCCAATATATACAAGGGCCACCAATTATTACAGTACTCAAATTATTACAATACTCAATCATCTGGCTCTTTTGCAGATCAGCCTGTAAATTCCCCCAATGTGCCAATAAACATCCCAACGAAGAATTTTTCGGGATTTTGTCATTTAGAGCAAGATTACCCATGCTTTTACTTTTAAACAACCGAGTTAACTTAGTTGCCATGGTGTAATTACTCACAGTACAATACAAGATTATTCAACTCTGTCACTCCGATCCGCGGATCCATACTCCACACTCGCTTCCGTTCTCAATTGCACGTCTCACCCTTACAGCCACACTTACACTTTCCCACAGTTACTTTAAACAATCATATAACACAATATTGTACCTCTTAATTTTCTTCTTAATACACAAACTCACAAAAACAACAAAGAAACCAAAAAAGTCTTCTAACTTCTTGTTAGAGGCACTACCTTAAAGAACACTATAGCATATAGATTCTCTTGTCTCCACTTTTGTCCAACCCTGCAATAGCTTTCACTTATGTCTTACGGGCAGATTCCTAGTCCTACCCTGCGCAGCTCTTTCACCGCGTCTGACAGGCAGACTTACTCAGTGGGACTCCAACCCACTGCTGGGACTCCATCCCACTCCTTACCATACACTTATTATAGTGGGACTCCTACCCACTTCCTCTAGCGCACTTACTCACTTACTTTAGTGGGACTCCAACCCACTTACTACAATTAAAAAAAAAGAAGTGTCTTACCAAAAATCCAGGGAATGTCGCGAAGAGCCTTACGGATCAGGGATCGATGGGTATCCCCGAGAAATCCTCGGTGCCAGCTGGAACCGATCAGGTCCCCGACTCCTCCGGTCTCCTTCAGTGAGGTCCCATCTGGGTCGCCAAAACTGTTACGGAAATCTCGGAATGAAGAACTTATCGACACCAATGTGATGTAGATAAGCAGACACTTCTTTATTAATGGCCGGGTGCGTGAGCGAGTCCTCTCACGATCAACGCACACCAGGTCTCAAAATCAGACACCATATATAGAACTTATTCATACATATTCATTAAGTATTCATGCATAACCATGCTATTTCACGTAAATCATTAACATATTCTCCTCCTATATCCGATTCTGCGCAGTAGAGCTTAGAAAGGTCTAGAAATGGGTCTGGGGTACGATTTGGGTAGGTGGTATATGAGTCGGTGGTCGCGATCTCCCCCTGCCGGAATTACCTGCTACTAAAGTTCACGATTTCTTGGCAGGTAACTACAAGCTGTTCCAGTCGACTCTCCCCAGTTTCCATTAATCTCATATTCTGACATTTCAATACACTTCTACATACAGAAGACTGGCCAAATACAAAGAAACCTTTCAAACCCTAAGTTTTAACAATGGTTCTAGCCCCTTCTTCTAGCCTTGGTACAGGATGTACAGAAGATCTCATAGCAGCTTTTACTGTGCAACTATAAGTTTCATTAAAAATATTTCTTATCCTTCTATTTTTCAATTTTATAAAATGATTTTATAAAATCAATTAATCAATCAAATAAGTCAATCAATCTTAACTTATTGACAAATCGACAACAATCCCACCACAGGCCTGCCTCACTGCAGGGCTCTCCAGGGCTGCTCCTGTACCCCCTGCAGCCTCTGAGTGTGTGGGGCAGGGCCCGTGCGCTCCTCTTGTGCTGCCCGCTGCACGCTCGCAGCTCGGGCAAGCACAGCCACAGTGTAGGGTGCCGCACCAAGCACTGCACATGGTGCGTACCTAACTTGCACAGAGAAGAGATGGCACCATGTGGTTACAGCTGTCTATGTTTTCCTCCAGCTACCTTGTCCTCTGCTGGGATTGACAAATTAATAACACCAGTTTGGAGGCTGGCAGTTTTGTGCCTAAAGCACTTGGTTTTAGGCAGCCTGACCTGTTCCGAAATCACCCAGAGCCCTGCAAAACCCACACAGCTCGGCAACACAGCTCTTTCTGCCCTCACCCAAATGTCTCAGGCTGTAAATGCAGTGAGGGACTGTGAGGTGGCGGTGGTCTGTGTTCAGCTCTGCATGGCCCAGCCTGTGTCATCAAAATGCCTCTGTGATGCTCTTGAACAGGAAAAGTTCAGAGAGAAGATGAGGCACCAGAGCAATGAGAAAACTGGGGAAGGGAGTGGAAGTGAGAGACTGCCAGAGGTTAATGTGGTAGTTTATCAATGGAGTGGCAGCCCACGCCAGGGCTGAAAGTTCTTCAGGGAGATCTTCTCTCTGTCCAGCCAAGATAAACAAATCCAAAGGTTGAAATCCAATGGAAGGGTTGCAAGGGAAGGGAAGGAGGAGGGTACAGGTACTGTGGTCCTCAGTATGGGTCTGAGTGATGCATGTGGGGAGACATGCCTCCAGGTCAAGCTCCGTTGCCAGCGGTTCCCAGAGCTTCCCCTGGCCTGCATCTTTCTGCAGGGCCATGTGGGGAAGGAGATGGGTGGAAAGATGGAGAAAATGCAAAGCTTCACTTGAACCATGGTTCATGGGGCAGAGCATCACCTGGGAACAGCAGCCAGGATCTCACTGCCAAACCACAGAAAGTCCAGAGGAAAAAAAGACCCTTGCAGCAGGTTATAAACAGTTAAGCTAAATGGACTGTCCAAACCAGGAGGCAACAGCAGCTAATGGGGAAAAACATTGGGTGTGAAAGGGCTCTTTGTCCCAGCAGGAAGGCAAAGGGCACCCAGACACCGGGTGCTGGGGACGCACCCTGATAGGAACGCAGGGCAGGCTTGTTTGCAGTGCAGAGTGCAGGCTTCCAGAGAAGACATGGTTTTACACTCTTGTTCCTTTCTCAGCCAGACAAGCCCCTGCCTGGAAGATGCTTTGATCAAACAATGGAATGGCTCAGCTGGTGTGCTGCAGGAAAGCACAGCAGACCCAAGAAGGAGCTCCAGCCCTTATGCAGGGCCAGCTTGGTAGGCCAGGAAACCGTACACTGTTCTTCCCTCCAAGTTCAGGTCCAGGGCGGGAGGCTGCAGCTCATGGCAGATCTCACACCCTGGGAGGACAACCAGAAAATGAGCATCCCATGCAAGGGGAGCCCTTTTCTCTGTAGGAGAAGGTCTGAGAGCCACAAACTAGAGGTACCAGGCTAGGGGGAGGGCAGGAGGCCAGCAGCACCTGGGCAGGAAAGTCATGCAATCTCACCACCCTCCTTTCCTGAGCTGAGAGGCGCAGCAAGTAAAGGAAAGCAGATAATGAAAGCTATCCAATCGGCCACGCACTGGGGCAATGGCCCAGCTCAGCAAGGGGTCAGCATGAATTATGTTTCCTGGCAGCCTGAGGCTGTGCTTTTAGAGGGATATCCGCTGGGTAGCGTGGGACAACAGGGCTCGGTGCACGTCACAGCGGGGCCTGAAGTCGAGGGCAGGACTAGATCATGACTTTGGGCATCCCCAGGAAATCCAGCCCGTTTCGGTCATGGCAATGAGACACATCCTGCTGCTCTTTTCTTTGTGTTGGAGAAAACACAGCAACCCAGGAGGAAACTTCCTGAACGCTTTGGGAAGTAGTTACCTACTGCATTAATATTTGCTAGTTTATACAGCTGTCCCTCAGGCAGGCATTCAGCAACAGTAATAGAAAATGCAACTAGTACACAGGGTAAACAGCTTAACCTGGAGAAGACCCTGATAACTAATAAAGTGCATGCACGGTCACACACTTGTATGCATTCTCAGATGGCATCATGAACATGAACCATGAAGTAGACTCCAGGGAGGGGTCAAAGACCTTGTGGTTTCCCCAGGTGCCAAGCAGGTAACATGCTGGCTGTGGAAGGGGACATGCCACTGACATTTGTCTATCACTGTGCACTTGAAGAGGATGGTGAGTTTGAACTGAGCTTGAGACATTGAAGTTTCCTGTGCATCTGAAGGAAGTGATGGAGATGAAGGAACGCAGCCCAAACTATGTGTGTTGCCACTGCCAGCCCTCCAAGGCTACAGAGGACATCCCCAGGCTGGCCATACCCGCCCTGCACCCAAGCCCCTGCAGAGCCACCTTGTGTGAACTGGGCAAGGAGACGCCCACCACCTCTCCCAGTGCCTACACCTGCCCAAAAGGACCAAACACACCCATCCATCTTGTCAAACGGCTTTAATATTTGGACATGAAGACAGGACAGAGCCAGTCAGGCTGTGCACAGACAAGATGCCCCCAAGACACGGTGTAAGGCTGCAGGGCTTCCCTTCTCAATGGATGTGTGGATTTGGCCAAGAGGAAGTTCAGCTGATGACATCCTGAGCGTGCCAGTAGGGTGCATGTGTTGGGTAGGGAAAAGGGATGGGGGCTTCCCAAGGAGGCTTAGAGGTTGTTTAGCTCCAGCAAGGTCTGATCCAGGACCTGGTGGATGCCCACATTCTCCTCTTTGGCACTGGCCAGACTCTCTGTGAATACAAGGGGGACACAGCCACACACACACAGACACAGCCCAAGTATATCCAGGTGCAGCCAGACCCACCCACACCACACCAAGCACAGACACACGCACACAAATGGACATTTCAGTACAGCAACAGCCTCCAGCTGAGTGGGGGCCCCCTGTGGAGCAGGGTCCATGCAAGCAGCCCCATCACCAGCAGTGATCAGTCCAGCCACTCCAGGACCTGCTGGGGCGGCCAGACCACCCAGGCTGATCACTAGGGACAGGCAGTCCCCACTCTTCAGCTTTTCCATCCTCCCATGGTGCCCCACTGCCCGTGGCCAGTCCCTCTGCAACGCAGTTGCTGCGGACAGGTACCGTTCCTTGGCCAGCCACTAGCGCATCCAGCCCCAGGGCATCACCACCACATGCTGTGTATGCCCTTAGCCAGTGAAAGAGAAGAACCAGCGCCTGCTGCATGATCCAGTGGTGCTCCATGAAGGAGTGAGGCAGCCCCAGAGGGCAGGCAGAGAGAACAGCAGAGAGAGAAGGAGCAGAGCTAACAAGACTTCAGGGAGGAGCTCTGCCAGGCAGCCCACTGCTGAGGCAGCTTCCAGGGTTCAGTTTCAAATGGCATCCTCTTTCCCTCTAGAGACAGGGATTGTATAAGAGCTCTGCCCACCCAGCCCCATCTTCCACTACTGGGCTCTTCCCTGTCCCCTGCCCCAAACTTGAGGCAGGAAGTGCTGTCAAGTCCCCAGGTCCTATCCCAGCCCTCCCAGCACCATGCAGGGACCTCACTCCAAGGGGATCCTCCCTGCACAGTTTGGGGTGACCACAGTGAGGAGGAAGAGGCTGCTGGCTCCTGGGACAAGGGGATGAAGGCAGCAACAGAAATCACTGTGTCCCTCCCCCAGCAGGGCCAGCCTGATGATGGGGGACAGCCATCACCACACGAGTGTCCCAGGACATCACAAAAACCCTCATTCCTCTCCCAGGAAAAACCGATCAGCTCCAGAGGGGCTCCCTGTCCCCCTCAAGCAGGGTGGCTACACCCACGGGGACAAGCCAAGGCTCCACATGCCACGTAACCCTGGCAGGGAGCAAGTAGGGGCTCCCAGCCCAGAGCCAGCCTGGCCAGAACAAGGCAGGGAGGCTGGGCTGGGGTCAGGAGTTCTGGGCAGCTCAGTTGTTAAGTTCGGTAAGGATGACCCGCAGCTCATTAGTGAGAACGCGGTTTTTCTCAGCCTCCTGCTGGGACCGGTCTAGAGAACAAAGAGACATCAGCGCAGCAGAGGGAAAAAGAGAGAGAAAGGCAAGTTAGTGAAAAGAGACAGCATTCCCCAAAACCGTTGCTGGAGATCCCACAGCCAGCAGCAGAGACAAGCTGGAGTGGCAGGAGGAGGCAGGCAGTCCTGACACAGGGACAGGGTTGTGGGTCCATCAGTTTGGGAACAGGGTTCTGGGGCAGGGTAGGATGCTGAGAAAGGAGGAGGAGGAGGACCAGGGACCCAATTAGGGAATCACTGCTGAAGGGAAGGGTCAGCCCCTTCCTACGGGAAAGGTGATACAGGGGAGATGCCAGGGCTGATGTAGCTGCTTGCAGGCAATGTCTGGGAGTGAGGACAAGGGCTGTTTCAGGCCAAAAGAGTCATAGAGAAGATGGCACAAAATGAGAAAAGATGTGTATGAGAGCCAGGGGATGGCAGAGGTCACTTCCCTGGCTGAGGCATGAAAAGCCCCGTCCCACTCAGCCTGGCAGTGCAGGAACTGCTCAGGGCTTAGCCACAGCCATCCTGGGGGTCCCATGGCCGCGAGCCGTCTGCAGCCACCTGCTACCACCCCACTGCAAGCGGCTGCATGAGACAAACAGGAAATGAGGGACAGAGTAGTATGAAGAAAACAAAGGAGAAACCAAGGAAAGAAAATGCTTTATTGAGACCAACTCGTAATCCAGAAGGACAGAACATAAAAGAAGTCATGAGATGCAAACTGAAGAGTGATGCGCAAAGGACAGAAGGGAGGAGGTCAGGGTTTGAGGACTGCCTGCCCGCCTGCCTGCCTGGGAAATGTCTGCCTCCACAGCTAGACCCAAACTTCCACTCCCCAGCCCTGAGCTTTGGCAGCGGAGGTGGTATCAGAGGTGCTGCTTTCCCCGGCGTCGGTCCTTCCCACCCTGGAACCAGCAAGCAACACTAGGGGCCTTTGCTGGGGGTTTGAGGCAAGTGTCCCCCCGGCCCTGCAGCTGCAGAGTCTCTGATGCTCCTGCTGCTCAGCAGCCAAGGAAAGGAGCTGTCGGAGCACAGCCCTGTTCCCCACTGCCAACACTGTAGCACAGACCTGTAACCACATGGGCACATGGGGGTCCCAGAGGCTGTTCCCCTCCACTGCAGACATGCCTAAGCACCTAAGTTTTGTCTTCCCACAAACGGGGGTATTGCAGCAACACCTCAGACTGGCTCCTGTTCCAAAGGAGCCAATGAACAGGCACAGGCCTGGAAGAACAGAGCAGGACAGAGTGGGCTGGGAGAGCAGTGGGATGGCCAGGCAGGCAAGTGGCTGAGCTGGGAAGGGGACAGACAGTGAGGGGGATGCAGTGCTGGTGCCTGGTGAGGGGCTTAGAGGGAGGTGATGTCATTAAGTGCATTGTCGAGCTCCTCACTGATGGCTTTGTACTTCATCTTCTGCGCATATACTTCATCTGCAGGCAGGGGGCAAGCAGGGGCAGATGGTGGAGCAGGGTCGGCAGTAGGCAGCAGAGAGAGAGAGTGACTGTGAGCAGGGAGCCGAGGCAGCAGGAGTGTGGGTGCACAGGCAGCGTGCATACAGCCCTATTGCCCACCCGAGAGCAGAACCCAGACCCCAGCAGCTCTGCACTCCCACAGCAGACACGATGTCATCCAGCCTCCCCATCGCTGGGATCCCTGCTCACCTCCTCACCTTGCACAAGCCACCCTGTGGCCAGTGCTCCCCAGGAAGGAGGGTCAGGGTCAGCAGGGACATTTTACCTTCTAGATCATCGATGGTTTTCTCCAGCTTCGCAACAGACCTCTCTGCAAACTCTGCCCGTGTCTCAGCCTGGGGGAGCAAAGCAGGTAGAGGGTGAGCTGTGGGGCTCAACAGAGACAGTGTAGGTTGCACCAGACCCCATATCTGCCCCGTGTGCACCTCTGGTACCCTTCTCCATGAGCCCTCCCCTAGGAAAGGCAAGGAACAAGGGACCCATGAACCCTCACACCCTAAACCAGAGCAGACTGATGGGAGGCATCCTAGACCCAGGCACCTGACATGCTTGCTGCAGGGCTGCAGTTTGGCGAATGGTGAGAGGATGCAGGCACAACAGGGTCAAAACCCACATGGGATGGCAAACTTGTGCCAGCGCTGAGGCAGTACCAGCCTCGCATGCCTTACCTCCTTCAGTTTTTCCCCTAGAAGCTTGATTTCCTCCTCGTACTTGTCCTCCTTGGTGGAATACTGCAGAGACAGAGACAGGCACCCATGAGCCCCATGGAATGCCTCTGGCTATACTTCACCCCAGCAGGAGACCCCAGGACCCCCAGACCCCATGCAGTCTGTCCAGCCCCAGCAGCCCTGCCGGGTCCTACCTTGTCAGCCTGGGCCTCCAGGGACTTCAAGTTGTTGGTGACAATTTTCAGCTCCTCCTCCAGGTCACCACATTTACTACATCCCAAGCAGGGTCACCAGGAGGGGAAGCGGGGGCGGGCAGGAGATGGGGGCAGGAGGGGGCAGCAGAAAGAGCGGGTGGGGGGAAGAAGGAAAGAAAGAGAGAAAACAAGTTGAGAGAGGAGAAAACTCAGCACATAGGGAGAAGGAGCAGAGCTGCCATGAGCAGGAGCTGCCAGGACACATCCGTTCATCCGTTCCTCACGCTTCCTTGCATGGACATCCCGTGTATCACCACTGGCCAGGCTCCTGCTGGCCCCACTGAGGAGAGCAGGCATGGAGGGATGGAAGAGTGTGCCCAGCCTGCACCTGCCAAAGGGGGAGGTGAGGAAAGGTCGGCGGTGGAGGCAGTGGTGCAGAGAGGAAAGAGGTGGTTTGCACGTTTCGAAAAATAGCGACAGAGAGGGGGGCTACTGCGTGTCACCCCGCGCCCCTGCCCCAGTACCTCTTCCTCTGAGGCAATGAGGGATTTGAGAGTCTGGTCCATGGTCCGCAGCTCTTCTTCCAACTGTCTCACGCGGCTGGGGTGAAAGGGGGGCACCCCGGTGGGGGACAGCAGAGAACAGGGTCAAGGATGTGCTGCTGGCAGGCCAGCATCGCCCTGCCCCAGCCTGCAAGCCCAGGGACCACCCTGATAGCAGACCCTGCCACTCCCAGGGAGGGACATGCCTGTTCCCATGCAGACGTCCCCATCCTCATGGCTGCCATTGATCTGGGGCAAGGGCTGTGGGGGACCCCCGCGCGCTGCCCACCAGGAGCCCTGCTCACCTCTCTGCCACCTCTGCTCTCTCCTCTGAGCGCTCCAGCTCTCCCTCAAGTACAACCAGCTTGCGGGCAACCTGTCAACAGCAACAAGAGGCACACATCAGCCTCATGCCTGCGCCAGCTGGGGGCACAGGGCTGCGAGGAGGTGGCCCCGAGTGCTGCTGGGGGGTCAGGACTTGGGGAAGGGGGCCCACACCTCCTCATATTTGCGGTCAGCCTCCTCTGCAATGTGCTTTGCCTCCTTCAGCTGCATTTCCTGGAGCTCCATCTTCTCTTCATCTTTCATGGCCCTGTTTTCGATGACCTTCATGCCTCTGAGGAAAGCCCAAGCCAGAAGACGTTACTGCCATGAGTAGAGGTGGCACTTGCACCTCCTGCCTGCTGTGCCTGAACCCAGCATCCTCAGCTCTAGAAACATGGGACATCACCCAGGGATGCTGCCACTTGCTGGCCACCTCACACAGCAGCATCACACCAGCAGTACCCCAAAGATGCTCCTGTGCACAATTACAGCAGCAGAGCTGGCCCCTGGGCCATACTACAGAGTGAGGAGATGTGGCTATGGTGCCTCTCAAGCAGGCAGGTCCTGAACCCACCATTTGTGGGGAAAAATGCATGCAGTGCAGGATGAGCCAGCTGCAACCTGCACAAAAGCAGCCTGAATGGCCAGCAGCCTTTAGGAAATGCTAGAAGACATCCCGTGGCAACATCTTTTCTCATTCAGGGGTGATGCGCACAAGCAGAGGATCACCAAACCCCTATGAACCTCCACAGTAAGGAGTCCTGCAGACTCTTCCCCTCTCATTTGGATGCTGTTGTTCAAACTGATCTTTGCCAATGGAGGGAAAAGCTCATGTAACTGGTCAGGAATGCTGTGACATGTCCAGGTACTTTCATCAACCTGAGTGTCCTTGCTTGAGTGGTTCCTGCCTGGGAAATCTGCTTGCCACACTTTACACGACTGGTTTTTTTTGAATGAAAACGGTTTGTTCTCAAAAGCTGACCCTGGTTTCCACACACAGATACCCCTTCCTGGGCTGCTGTTCAGCCTCGGAGCATAGGAAGCTGCTGTCAGGCACAACACAGGCTCCCGTAGCTCTGGCTTCAGTTACAGCCTGATATTTGTATAAACTGCAAATGAAATATTTCAAGGATTTATGAGTTCCCTTGAAATTTCAAAGCCTTTTTAAGAATGCCTGGATACTGGGGACTTCTCCGCATTGTGGCTTCCTTTGGGGTCTTCAGGAAAAAAAACACAAACCCCCAAGGTCACTTCAGAGGGACCCCACTGTGAAACAATTAATGGTCACCTGAAGCCACCCCTGCTGTCCCTTCCTATCCCACCTCTCGCTTTCATCAGCTGCCTTCTCAGCCTCCTCCAGCTTCTGCAGGGCAGTGGCCAGGCGCTCCTGGGCTCGGTCCAGCTCCTCCTCCACCAGCTGGATACGGCGGTTCAGAGAAGCCACTTCAGCCTCAGCCTGGGAAAGCAGAAACCCATCAATAACCCCATGTTTCATACATCTATAATTTAAAAAGCATTTTCAGTGGTTACTTCTTCATTTGATATCCCGAACACCCCTTGGCACTGTGCAACAAGCCAGTCAATGCTCACTGGAATGGGATGCCCAACCATGCATCCCTTCATCCTTCTACAAGGACAATGGGGTTTCCTCCATCCCTAGCACCCTGTTTGACACTGACTCCTCCCCGCCACGCACCCCAGCCACACACATGCATCCCCTTCACTGCATCCTCGCACCTCCAGCTCCCACCCTGGATATAGATGATGTGTGTTCACTGGGGTAGAGTGGCCATAAGCAGCCATGCTGTAATGAGGATGGTATTTGGGGTTTGCAGAGCAGTGAGTAAAGGGGGAGGAATGCCCTGAAAAGAAGAGCAGAGACGCTTGTGGATTTCCTGTTTACGGAGGCAGTGGAGTGCAGGACCCCCCCCCCCCCTCAGACCTGCACAATGGGGCAACCTGAAGCCAAATGTAGCCCCCCCTCCAGCTGATGCACAGCACAGCACAGGGGGCAATGGAGCAAGTGGCCCTCCGTGGGCTGGTGCCTGGCCAAGCTGCAGCTGCCAGGGCCCACTAAACTGGGACCCACTGCTTTCCCAGGCTCCCTGCGCACAGGACCAGGAGCTGGGGCTGGCCAGAAGTGGTGGCCCTTGCCCCCCCAGCCAGCCCCTCGATGCCTGGCCTTGCGCTCTTTCCATTTGGCGAAGCCCTGCTCCATCACCGCTGCCGGGAAACACTGCCTCAGCAGCTCCCAGCCCCACTCCCCATGGAGCAGGGGCAGGCGGGCTGTGGGGAAGACAAACCCGGGGTGCAAAGGGATGGGTGGCAGTAAGACCTCACCCACAGGGAGCAGCCTAGTGCACCAAGATACAGGGAGGCATGCACCAACCCAGGCTATAATGTCTCCTGTTTATTCACAGGCTGGAGCAGGCTTGGCCAGCTGCAGCGCCCAGCCCAGCCCTGGCCAGCCTTGTGCTCCAGCACTAGGAATGCCCCAGGGGACAATGGCCAAGCAAGGGGACTGTGGGAGCAGTGAGGGGCTTTCACTCTGCATGGCCCCGCTGAGCACCCACAGTCCCCCACGGTGAGCTGGCAGGGTGGGGACAGGCACAGCCAACACCTTTCTGAGTGGGACAGCCCAGCAGTATGCCGGGAGGGCGGCCAGCCCCACAGCTGGCACAACGGCCACCTCTACCCCACGAACAACCCTTTTTCCAGGCTCACCGAGAGCTCATCCCCAGCCAGACCACCCAATGAGGAGCTGGGACAGGCCCTCGTGAGGAGATGCTCTGCCTGTGGCATCTGCCTCACCTCATCAAGAGCTCTTTTCCCAGGGAATCACCCCCAATATGGGTCAGAGCTGCCCAGATGGATACTTGGGAATGTGAGCTCTCCAGCAGCTCCCAGTGACCGGGAACCCGATCTGCGGCTGCAGGAAGGGGCCATTTCCTCCGCACACAGCCCAAGTGACAACAGCCCGGTACCGCACCCAGCTCTGCCGTGCCTGATACGGTGAGAATGTTAAAGGAGTGGGCATAGGAAAAAGAAAGAAGAAAACCACCAGTCCCAACAACAATAAAAAGAGCTAATCCAGGAACAAGCTGCAGCTTGGAAATGCCCGAGTGGAAATTTTGCTCGGTGGCAGCACGAAGGGGTGGCTTGTCCCCACAAAGGGACACGCCGGAGAGCTGAATCCTCTGTGACTGCTGTGGCCGGGACCGCTGAACCCACTGGAAGCCAGACAAGAGCCTGGGCACGGGATTTTTAGCTGTGTATGCTGCCGGTCTCCAAGTGAGCGGATCCTTTCCCACGATCTGCCTGGCCCCAAGCAGAGCCAAGGCAGAGCTGGCCGCTGACTGCTCCCCGCTGCCCCGGGAGCCCCACGGCACGGAGCATCCCTCGCAAGACCCACGGAGGAAGCAGCTGCAGGAGGCAGCCCGGAGGCACGGATGCTGCCCCAAGCCCCCTGCCCCAGGGGCTCTCGCCAGATGCCACCGCACCCGCGCGGCAGCGCCCTCCAGCTCCCCCGGGACCCCCCGGCTGCCGGGGCGGGGGGCGGGCGGTTGCGGCCACCCTACGGAGAAGGGCACCGGCGGAGGGGCCTCCGCCGGGGGGCCTATCCCGGGAGGCTGCCGGGGCGCCTCACGGCCCCCCCACCCCCACCCCCCCCGCCCCGGCGGCCCTTACCCGCTCCCGGGCCTGCCGCTCGGCATCGGCCTCCCGCTGCAGGTGCTCGGCGCGCTCCTCCGCCTCGTCGGCCACCTGCTGCAGGCTCTGGATCTTCTTCTTGACGGCGTCGATGGAGCTGATGCCGGCCATGGCGGGGGCTGCCGGCGGTGAGGCCGCGCCGCCGAGCCCTTTGTGGGATCCGCCCGGCTCGGGCAGGAAGCGCTCAGGCAGCGGCCGCTCCCGCCGCCCGCCCTGCCTCCATCCCTTCCTGCTCCTCCTCCCGCTGCTGCTGCTGCCACCGGCCGACCTGGGCCGCCGCTAGCGCACGGAGACCTCCGGGCGGGGTGCACGGCGCCCACCCCCGGCAGGGGACAGCTCCCACATCGGCAGGGATGCGCAGTGCCCCCCCCCAACAGGACACAGGGTGCCCCACTGGGCAGGACACATGGTCCTCCCCAGGCAGGGGTCACTGTCCCTACTCACCCAAGGCAAGGTGCACACTGGCTTCTGGGCTGGGCACACTGTCCCCCCCCACCCGGGACAGGGTGCATGGTGTCACCTCAGGCAAATGCAGAGTCCACATTGGCAGGGCACATGGTACCCCCAGACAGGGCTCACAGTAAACGCCAAGACGTGGGACACAGCCACCCCAGCCCACCACCAAGGCAGGGCACACAGTTCCCTCCCTGGGCAAGGTGCATAGTGCCCGCCAGCAGGGGTGCACAGGCCCAGCGACATCCCCCAGAGCAATGGAAAGGAGCCCAGAGAGTCCCTGCCCTGGGGGGAAAAAGGGGGCCCAGGGTGCTTGCGTGTGCCAGAGCCTGGCCTCTGCAAGCCTCCTTGGGTGCAGGAGCAGTATACCCATGGATGCTCCCCAGGCTCTGCTCCCCACCACCTCTGCTGTAGAGCTGAGGGGAGTCAAGGACTTTTTCCCCCATAGGGATCATAGGTACGTCTATGAGAGGCATGGGGCAAAGCCCACTCCCAGGCATCCTCCCAGGGTACCTGTGGCTGGAGCCTTGGAGCACAGCCAGGTTCAACACCTTGGCTTCTGCTCCCTCCAGTGAGGACCTGGCCGGCATGCCCACAGAGACCCACAGGGTCTACCATGGAGCTACCCCAGGGGCTCTGTCCTATGGGGGAATGCCAGTCCCCCAGCTCCTAGCCTTGCATCCTGGCCAGGGCACATGCCTGGATCCATCAGAAGCTGGCACTGGTGGCACTCAATCCTCCTTTAAGGAGCTCTGACAGTTCCCGGGCAGCCCCAGCTGCACTTCACACCTGCCTCCAGGGACTCCAGTTCCCAAGCTGACACCACCTGCTGCCCTCAGCTCCAGGGCCAGGGGTCCTGGGGGGACCCAGCCACACTGCTGGCAGTGCCCTGCAGCCCCCGGCCAAGCGGCCGTGGAAGAGGCAGAGCTGCAGGTCCCCCGGGGAGGACACAGCCTTGGGCTTGGCCTCAGTCCCTTCCGATCCTGCCCCACTGCCACTCTGACACCTGGGTGGCAACAGTGCCCCCAAGCCGGCACACGGGGCCCAGGGAGGAACCGGGGGTCCCCAGCAGCAATAGGCTGGGGGTGAGCTGGCTGCAGGGAGATGGGGGCATGCTGGGGGGCAGCCACGCTGGTCCTGCAGCGCCAGGCTGGGTGCCTCCTGCGCTGGCCCCACCCAGGGATGCAGTCACTTCCCAGCAGAGCCCCGTTCCCTCCCACCGGCTCGGGGAATGGCCAAATAAGAGCAAAGCCTCGGACAGGGAGAGCAACTGGGGCGGGAACTTGGGTGAAGCTTTTGGAATCATGGCCTGGGAACGGTGGAGTTTCCCCGAGTCCCGCTGAGGTGGCCGGGGATAGGCCACCGGCTGGGGACACCTGGGGCTGGAGGGGGCTGCCCTGGCTAAACCCGCTCTCTGCACTGCACCATGTCCAGCAGCCCCCACCCGCATCCTGCCCTAGGTACTGCAGGCTGTTCCTCCTGGGTACAGGGGGTGGTGGGGCCACGGTGGCCCCCCAGAGCTGCTGGGAAGAGGCTGCCAGCACCGCGGAGCTGCTGATCAGGGGTCAGGTGCTCCCCGGTCCGTGCCACCATCTGACCCCCCTCCAGGTGCCTGGGGGGGGGGGTGCACTTCCATCCCTTAGTGCCATCCCTGTGCGCTTCGTGCACTGCTATCCAGTGCCAGAGGCAGGGCACTGCCGAAGCAGAGGGAGATTTATTCTTGTGAGCCCTTTGTTGACATTTTTGCCAAGAGCAGGAGCCCACCTGAATCACTGTGGTAGGCTTCGACCTGGCCAAGGGATGGGGACATTCCGTGCTCACAGGCACATGTTGTCCTGGCAGCCAAGAGGGGCATGAGGATCCCTGGGGAAGTGGGTGGGTGGGCTCTGGGGGTCTACCCTGTGCTTCCTCCACTGGAGCTGTGAGCTGTGCTGCACCTCACTGCAGGGAGGAGATGACAGAGCCCTGGCAGTTAGTGCTGTCAGCACATACAGGTCCCTGGCACGGGAACTTGGTGACTCTTAGAGCCCTACGCATGGTGCAGCCTCTCCAGGCTTTGGGAAGGACCTGAGATAGCCATGCTGGTGGTGGGCACCCAGCCCTGCCCATGCGCTCCACCTGCCGCAGCCAGTCTGCCCTCCCTGAGGCTGCTCCTTCCCCGTGCCTCCTCCTCCGGCCCTTCCCTAGAGAGGTCAGTGGCTCCTGCTCACCGTAGCTGCTGCGATGGGACTCCGTGCTGAAGCCCACGGACCTGCCGAGCCACGGTGGACCGACAGCAGGCCAGCACACTCTGCCTGCTCAGGATGGCATCGCGCAGCCCGCTGCCAGCAGCAAACCACTCTGCACCTCATGGCCGATGTCTGCCCAGTGCTGTCACTAACCCCTTCCTCTGCGCCCCCGACTGGGGACATCTCATCCACGCTCAGCCAGAACCCACACTGAGTTTGCCCTGTCCCACACCAGCATGGATCCAGTCAGGCCAGTGTGAGCCCCAGCACACAGAGCAGTGATCCTGCCTAGACTGATGTGCTTGCCCCATGCCGGGATAAATGTGCCCTTCCAGAGGATTTTCAGTATTTTAACTACTTGGTTTAGTATCTAACTAAACTGAGGCAGGTCTGTAGGGCCAGCAAAGAAGGCTGGGGAGCCCCCCCGGCCACTCCCTGGGCTGCCCCAGGTACTTGTGCTGCTACTGCTTGCCCTTGTCTGCTCACCCGTCCTTGGCGGCCACCTCAGAGATTTGACGCATCTCCCCCATTTAGCTCCATAAACCAGCTGAGATTGAATATTCTCAATCCTAAAAAGCCTGGCTGTGCCCTGCTGGCTGTGCTCCAGCCGGCTTCCCTTTAGCTTCTCCTCCAGTTTCCAGGGTTGGTTTTCATGAAAGAAGGACTGGCTATCAAAAGGAGGATTTATTTATAGGGTGTCAAATACCCTGTGTGGCACCACAGGTCGTTATACCCCATCCCTGAGTGGCTCTGTGGCCACACACAGCTGTTCCACCCTTCATCCTGGCTGGGCACCAGCCAATTTCAACACCTTCCTAACATCTCCCCAGTGGTATCCATTTCCCAGGAGAAACATCAGTAACGGCACTAAATAAAACTCTTCCTGGCCTTGCCCTTCCCAGGGTACAGGGTGGCACAGTGGACCCCAAAATGATCGAGTCCCCAACATGCACCCCGAGCATCCTTCTTTGCAGCCAGCACTCAGCAGCAGGCCATGGGCAAGAGCTTTTTCCATTGCTCTACTCTTTTTGTTTTCCTGCCACATTTTAGTGCGTGCCAGAGATTTTTTCCTACAAGCATTGCTGAGGTGCGTGCCTGGGGGCCAGTGACACAGCTTGGGACACTCGTCGCCATTAGGGCTGGGGAGCTGGACAGGTGGATGCCCACAAAGCTCCAAGCAGGACCTGAGTGGTGCCCGCCACAGTTGGCCTGGTGCCCCCGCACCCGAAGTAGGATCCGTCAGATTCCCTGCCCTGCATCTCAGCCTGGTTTAGAGTCAACGTTGCAGGAATGGGATCCTGACAGTCTTCCCCACAGATGCTTTCCATATAAGGCCCCCCTCTTCCTTCACAACTGCACGCCCCCCCCCCCCCCCCCATGGTCAAGGTCCAGCACCCGTGTAGGGGAGGGGCTGCTGTCATGCCTACATACGTCTGTAGCTTTCTTCTCCGCCTGCTCCAGCTTCTCCTGGGCCTCCTTGACTGACTCAGAATACTTCTCCACTTCATCCTCTGTGCCCTTCAGTTTCTTCTGCAGACCCTGCTGTTCTTCCTCCAACTGGGGAACGGACAGAGAGCAGAGGTCAGGGGTGATGGTGGTGCCAACAAGGGGGAAAGCGGGGTGGCAATCCTTCTCCTGGGGACACCCAGGTTGGGGACACTGCAGAAGCACCAGGACACACTCCTTCTGTCAATTTCGAGTCTACATGTCCTCAGGGAGCCCTTGCTCCCCAGGGCCAGAGTAATCCCCAGGATCCCTGAGCCTGGCAGGGGTAAGGGAGGGTGGGGTCCCTCCTTGTGTAGGGGACTGGAGTGGTCCAGACTGGGAGACATAGCTCTGGGGGGCACCAAGTAGGTCCCCATCAATATGTGGCTGGGGTAGGAGTATGCTGTTCCCAACAGTCTCCCTGGCAGAGGCATAAGCAGGTGGCACCGGAGTGTCCCACGGAGATAAGGCATGTTTGAGAAAACCAGTGCGAGTGGTGAAGGGTAACAGGCTGGTCCCCTGGGACAGGCACTCAGTGGGGCAGGGTCTCAAGGGCTGGGCATCCCTACACCTTAGATCCACAGGCAGGACACCCAGTGGGGCAAGGTCCCCAGGGCTGGGCACCCCTAGGACAGGGTGTCCCATGGCTGGAAGCTCAGCAAGGGAAGGTCACCAGACTGCACACCCCTAGGACAGGTCCCAGGCTGGAAACTCAGTGTGGGGAGTCTGCCGGGGCTGGGCATCCCTAGGACAGGAGTTGCTGGGCCTGAAACTCAGTGAGAATAGATGTCTGGGGCTGGGTACCCCCAGGACAGGAGTCTCCAAGGCTGGTCACCCCGGTCCCCGGGGATAGGGGTCCCCGGACTTGAAACTCAGTGAGGGGAGGTCTCTGGGGCTGGGCACCCCTAGGACAGGGGACCCCGGGCTGGAAACAGAATGGGAAGGTCTCCGGCACTGGGCACCCACTGGGACAGGGTCCCCAGGGCTACACTTCCCAAGGGCGGAGGGTGTCCCGGCCGGACACCCAGCAGGACAGAGTCCCTGGGGCTCAAGACTTCTAAGGCGGCAGTTACCGGGCAATGCCGCTGGAGTCGGTGGGACACTCACCTGCTTGCAGCGGTCCTCCGCCTGCTTCTTGTCGGCCTCCGCTTGCTCGGCGCGGTCGATCGCGTTCTCCTTGTCCAGTTTCAGCATCTGCATCTTCTTCTTGATGGCTTCCATGGTTGCGGCGGGGCGGCGGCGGGGCGCGGACCGGCGGGAGCACGGGGCGTGAAGGGCCGAGGGGCAAGCGGCAGCAACGGGGCACGGAGGCCGGGGAGGGAGCTCGGGGGAGGCGGTGGGAGCACTGGTACTACGCTCACGCGCCTCGCGCTGCTTAAGAGCCGGGGAGGAGCCGGGCCGGGCAGGCCCCGCCCCCTCGCCGGGCAGACCCCGCCCCGGTCACGCCCCCTCGCCCTCCAGCACCTTTTAGGGACTGGTCGCCACTGGCCCCCGCACCGAGCGGGACGCGGGGGGGTGTCCCCGCCCGGCGCCGTGGCACTGTGAGAGGGACACTGCAGAGCACAGCACCGCACCAAGGGTACCCCGGTGGCACTAGGGATACCCTGGTGGCAGCGGGAGAGGGACACCCTTGTCTGAGGGGCGCCCCAGGCACTGCAGTAGGGGTATCCCAGTGGCACTGGGTGAGTGACACCCCAGTGTACCCATGGCACAGTTCCAGGGACACCCCGGTGGCACCAGGCAAGGGACACCCCAGGCCAATGTGCTAGGGGCCTGGGGGCACTGTGCTATGGTCACCCCAGGTCACTTTGGTAGGGCCATTTCTGGTGGCACTTCCTCGGTGGCACTGGGCTGGGGGGAACCCCATATGGCCTCTCACCACGGTGGGGAACACACCACGTCTGCCCCAGCACCTTGGGGACTGCATGGGCTGGCATTGTGCTATTACTGTGTTCCAGAAACACCACCAGCCAGCCCCCCCGGGGCTTGGGACCTGCTTCTGCTCTAGCCAGAGCTGTCCCCATGCTAAAGGACATTGCAGGGCTGGCACTGTCCTCGACAAACCCCATTCCCTGTGACTGCACCTTGAGGCCTGAGGGACCCTGTTTGCTGGCACTGGCTTAGGGGCATCTCAGGGGCTGGCATGGCACTTGGGCATACCCACAGGCTGGCAGTGAAGTCTTGGGGGACACTCTCAGGCTCTGATTGCACTCAGGGACATCCATCGGCTGTGACTGCACTTGGGGACACTGTGAGATGGCACTGCCCACATGGGGAAAAAAAACAGGAGAGAAGCAAGTGGAGCCCCTGACCTTCCCGTCACTGTGTCACAATGGGGCAGGAGGGCCCCAGCTCTGTGCAGGCTCCCTGGCATCCACCTCCCTGCTGTCCTGCACCCAGGTGCCAATATCCCCTGTACCCACAGGGACACCTGGCATGTGCACAGCCCGTAGGGTGGCATTTCATGGAAACACAGGGCACACAGACAACTCGTCACCCTTCTCCGTCTTTCTGCTCTAAGTAAACTCTGTTCCACAGGCAAAAAAATGCAAACCCTTCAGATCCTGGCTCCTCCAAAAATAACCCATGCTTTAATAACACTTGTAAATGCTTCTGGTGCATTCCCAGCTGCAGGGTGGGCTCTTGGCTGGGGGGGCTGAAAGAAGCTGGCAGAGGGGCCGCAGGAGCCATGCAACATGTGGGGACACTGGGATGTGGGGACAAGAACAGGGGGGGTGTATGGGCTCCCCCAGCCCATCGCCCCAGGGCTGCATCCAGTCCTTGCCTGCCGCAACTTTTCAGCACCAGTTCTCCAAGGTGAGAGGAGCAAAAAGTTTTTGAGAGCTGGAGAGAGTGGCTTTCTAGGACCCCTCGGCCCTGGGCCGTTGGGGACATAGGAGGGATGGGAGCAGCCAAGGACTGAGGGGCTGCTGGCACCATGGGGAAAGCAGCAGGAAGAGTTGCCGCTGGACTCTGGAGAGCAGCTATTAATACTGACAAATTAGGCACATATTTGGACAAGGAGAGTCAGTAACCGCCAGCACACAGCTTCCAAGGGGAGGGGGAAGATCTATATTCCACCATTCCTGGGTGAGGATGGATGATTTTCTGTGGGATGCTTTGGCCCAAAGCAACTTCATAGGCTCTGCACACAGGGGAAAGATTACGATGTGTATGGTGTGAGCAGCCAGGCAATTGCTCTGGATCTAGGCAGGGCTTCAGCCTGCAGGTGTCCCAGCAAAGGATGCAGCTTTCCCTTGCTGCCCACTCCCCTTTGCTCCAAGCATCATGACCACATCTGACTGGCACAGCTGGGGCCATCCAAGTGCCCAGGCCCACGAGTCTACCCTCAAGGCCATACTCTGGGGTGACCTCTGAGACATGGGGGTGCACAGGCATGTTGGGTGTGCATCCCTCCCATTGCTGCCCCATCCTGGGCTAAGGTCTCCAAGGATGGGGAGCCCCTTCTGTGCCCCATTCGAGGGTCTGACTGCACCCCCAGGGAAAGGCTTGTCTTGCTCTTGCTGTCTAATGGGAACTTTCAGGATGCAAGCCATGCCACAGCCTCTTGCGCTGTCCCTGGGCTGCCCCAGAAGCTGGGCTGTGGCTGCACTGCCTGCCTCCCACATACCCAGATTTGGGTCCCTGCAGAGGCACAGGCACAGGCACCTCATGACTGTGGTGTCCCAGCTCCAAGCCTCTGTGTGTGCTCGCACAAACCTGCCTGCTGAAGCAACACCTTGCTCCAGTGGGCAACATTTAGAGGACCATTTGCACCCCATGTCCCTCCCCTGGTGTTTGGGCCACCACCCCTTGCAGCTTTCGAAGTTCATTTATTCCCCTTCCCAGCTCATGCCCTGCCTGCTAACACCCGGCTCTTGCTGGGGTCCCTTGTACCCCAGCCCAGAGGACACAGCAGCAGATGTGCTTGCAGCCCTCTGCTGGGGGTGCTGGAGCTCCTTTGGCCCCAGGATGCCAGGATGAGGCCCGGGCCGCTGCCACACTGTGCCCAGTCACTGTCCTTGCTGGTCACTCAAAGGGACTCCATGCACCGCTGGTACCTGGGTGACAGCCTGGTGCCGGGTCAGGTCAGCGCAGATTGTCAGGAGACAGCTGGGAGGACTGGGATGCCTGCGAGAGCCACAAATCCACCCTGGAGCCTGGCCACAGGCAAACGTCCCAGGGGGGACAGCCCCTCCGCACCCCCAGTGACATGCCCGCAAGGTGACAGGGGTCGCAGACTGGGATGCAGTGGGATGCTGCCCTCACCACGATGCTTGTAGCTCATGTTGACAGGTATGGGTCCTGGAGGCAGAGGACACGTCCCCGCTCCACCCTGCAGCATCCCTGCCTGTCCCCCTGCCACTTGGTCCCCCCGAATCCCCACTGAGTGACAGGGTGGGAACAGGTGGGGACACGCTCAGGGCAGCTGCTGCCCGCGCAGGTCAGCCCCAGGGGGCTATTTCGGGGCGTGAGCTCAGCACAGGGAGCCAGGAGGGCTCAAGCCACATTCCCGGACCCACAGCAATCCATGGGCTGCTGCTTTCACACCAGTGGGCCACCAGGTGGTCCCCTACCTGCACCCCTGTAGCACCCTACCCAGGGATATCTTCAGCTGGCAGCAGGAACGTCGCCGGGAGCCCAGCTGCCCCTCTCCTCCCCAAAGCCCCCAGCAACAAACCCCCCAGGCCCCCCTCCCGTGGTGGTGGCCCCCCAGCAGCACCTGCGAGGGATAGCACATGGCTGGCAGCAGGGGTCCAGCCTGCTGGGTGCCTGGGGCTGGACATGCCTCAAATATTTTCCATGCTGTATAAGCACCCTTGCTACACATCCCCCTGCCTCTGCCAGGAGAGCAGGCGTCCGTGTCCCCCCTGCCCATCAGCCCTCCCTTTCTGCTGGGGGGGGGGGGTCGAGCTGATACACAGGTGGCGAGAAAGCAGGAAAACCAGATTTTATTGATGAGCATGTCTTTCCAAGGAGACATTGGCATCCCCTACTCCACTCCAAGCTGGTTTCCTTCAATTTTTAATATGGGATGCTTGAAGTATCAAAATAGTGAGAGAAGCCTCAGCAAGTGCAAAGGGGGAGGGGGATGGGGGTCCCAGAGCCAAGGAGGGGTGGGATGCTGGGCTGCGGGACCCCAGCAAGAGCTGGGTGTTAGTGGGCAGGGCATGAGCTGGGAAGGGGAATAAATGAACTTTGAAAGCTGCAGGCTCAATACTAGAGAAATTGAAAAGTTACAAAAATACTGCAGATCTTGGAAAACAATGCAGGCACTTGGAAAGGAGGAGGAAGGCAGAGCTGGCTGGGGCTGCGGGCAGGGGGAAGGCAAAGAGCAGCTCTGGGGATGAACCCATCACATCCCCCCCATCCTGAGCGGAGGCACTGTGGCTTCCAGTCCTGCTCGAGAGGCCCAGGCTGAGGGGGGGGGGGGGGTGCTCAGTGCCTCCCAGGGCAGCTACGGAGCAAAAGGAAGAGGAGGAGAAGGAAGAAGATTCAGCCAGCAATAAGGCATTGGAGGTAAAAGGCAGCTCCGTGTGACAGCTCAGCAGAAGACCATGCTGCTCCCTGCGCACCACTGCACAGGAGAGGGCAAGCCGCCCGCCTCTTCCCCCTCCTGCACGGAGAAGAGGGAAGAAAGGAGCACGAGTAGGAATAAAGAAGGCACACGGAAAAATCCCCTGTAATGGAGGGCTCTCTGGCCCCGCACCCTGAGGCTGGGGGGTGAGCCCTGAGCCGGTGCAGCACCAGCTCCCACCCCAGCCAGGTCCCTCCGGACGCTCTGGCCGTGCCCTGGGTGCGCGTGGGAAGGTGGGCTGGGCAGCGAAGCGGAGTTGCTGGTGCGGCACCGGCTTGGAGCAGTGGCTGGGTTAGTCCCGGTGCTCTGGGTGCGGTCAGAGCTCTGGTCTAGCCCAGACAGCCCTTCGCTTGAGGCTGATCGTCTTAAATAGGAGCTGGCAGGCGGCAGTCTGTGCGGCGCATAGTGGGAGGGCGTGGGGCTCAGTTCTGCTCCTCGTCCCGCAGCTCTGAGGGCAGGAACTTGTACTGCTGCTGCCGGATCATGGCCAGCTTCTTCCGTGCCTCCTCCAGCTCCCGCTCCTTGCGCAGCATCTCCTCCTGGGCGGCGATGATCTGCCAGTAGAGAGCCCTAGAGTCACAGCTGTCTCTGACAGGGATGGCTGAAGCCTCTGCTGTGGTCAATGCCGACCCCAGAGCCGGGCTCTCTGGCTGCTGCTTCCTCCGCGCCCCCCCCCCCGTCACAGCCACAGCCTCCCTGCACTGGTGTGGCCCCAGGCACGAGGGCTGTTGTCCTTGTGGTGGGACCAGAGTCCTCTGGACACAATGGGGAGCAGCACAGCTCCCGGGGCTCAGCCCCACGGGCCCCGTAGAGGCTCTCAGCTGCGAGCCTGTAGCTGGGGGGCAGCGCTGGGACCAGTGACACCCCATGCCAAGCAGCTCTTACCCCTTACCCAGCACTGTGCCCTTCATACACACGTCATGGACACCGGGATGGTGTGGGCACCGCACCAAGGAGAAGCTAGAGCGTTAACACTCCTGGGAGCGTGCACCATCACCAGCTACACCACTGCTACATGTCGCAGGATGAGGGTGAACACACTGGGTGGGATGGGTGCACCTGCAGCATGTTGTTGATGCTCTCCAAAGACATGCCCCATGCTAATGGGTGGTTGGACGTGCTCCTGAGACAGGCACACACTGGTTGTGGTGGCAGCCAGAGCTGCCCCTGACCCATGAGAACAGCCTCGCTACTCACCTGTGCAATTCCCCCAACCATCTTCTCCTTCACCACCACCGTTTCATCATGGTCCTGGAAAGCAGCTGCCTTCTGCGCTGCCTTCACCAGATTGTCTGAGGCTCTCTTTACTGCATTGCCAGCAGCCTGCAGCGGAGAAGAGGGGGAGTGGAAACGTAAGTCATAACCCCGGGGTACAACTGCTGCCTGGGGTGGTGAACGAACCCCTGCCCCAGGCCAGGCTGGCAGGCAGCCGGGTGTGCGAGGGATTCCTTTACATGGCTTGCTGCCTTGCTGCCCGCTCATGACCATTTCAGGCGCTGCTGCTCCTCTCAGCTGGGCTCTGGCTTCTGTCTGAGCTGTGGGGCAGGGACTGGGGGGTAGCCCTGCTGACCCTCCCCAGCCCTTGGCCCCGAGGGACCAGCGCCGAGACCCCACGTTAACCCCCCAGTGCAAGGACATTAACCCCTCGTGTGCCATGGCCTCTGAGGATTAAGGGTGCTACAAAACATGCCCCCCAAACATTAACTTCTCGAATGCCAGTGATGCAGTGCATGCCTTTCAGGCATTCCTGTGCCAGTTCAACATCGTTGAACGCCACCCAGCTCAGCAGCCCAGCATCACTCACACACCTAGCACACAGAGAGCAGTGAAGTCCAAGCAACCTGGAGCCTGTGCTCCAGTGAGCTCCCTGCTGATGGGACACAGGCAGGGAGCATGATCCCTGGAGAGCACCCATATGCTCACCCCATTCCCACAGACCCCTTGGGCAGGAGGAAGCTGGGGCTGGAGGGGCAGCCTGGGACTCACCTGGAGCCGCTTCATGGCCTCTGAGTCGTGGTCAGCCTTCACCTTGCATGCCACCAGGAGCTGTGCTGTGGAGGCAGCCACTTGCTTGGCAGAAGAGATGAGCTTCTCTTCACTGGCGTGGCCCTGCACCGCTGCATTGGCGGCTTCACACAGGTTGTTGGTGGCAGCAGCCACCATGCGTGCCTGTGGCAAGACAAGCTGTCAGGAGGGGTACAAGAGCCTCCCCTGGGGAGGGTATGCCCTGCCTGGCACCAAGAAGGTTGCAGGACATGGGATGGAGCCAACCCCATCCACACGTGGTGGGAGAGGGAACAAGAAGCATGGCTGCTTCTTCCACCAAGAAGTGCAACGGCAGAACATCCTCATCTTTGCAGTAGGGGCCAAGAGGAGGGTGCCCCCTGTCCCCTGAGCATGACTTTGATACTCACGGCTGAAATGAGTCCCTGGGACCACTGTCCATCATCTACTGCGTTCGCAGGGATGGCGCCCACCTACAAGGAAGAAAAGGAAGAGTGAGGTTCACTGGCCCATGCACCTATTGCCATGGGGCGTGAGGGTTACAAGCAGCCCCAGAAGGGAGAACCTATCACAGTCCTACATTTTTTCTTTCCCTCTTCCAACCCTACCTTTCCTTGGGCCACTAATTCTCGTTGGGCCGCTGAGGCTGCCTTCACCAGGGCACTCGTGGCTGCAGCAATGGATTTGGCAGCTTCCAGGATCTGCTCCTCAAAGTTTAGGCTCTCGTCTGCTTGCTGCAGGCAAAAACAGGGTGTGAGTCCAGGCAGGCGTGTTGGGACAGACAGAGAGGAGCAGGATGATGGCTGCAGGGGGCTGAGGGGGCACATATAAAGCTGGATTATGGGCTGTGGGGTGCAGGAGGGAGCAGGCTGCCCGATGAAAGTCAAGCTGGGGATGTGGAAGGCAGCAGGAACGCAGGAAGAGGGATGAGCTGTCGGATGGGTCTTCACACCTGACTGAAGCACAAGCAGGGAAGCCCCAGCCCAGCCCCACTACCTTGGGCTTGGCTCTTGGTTTCAGCTGCTCCAGTTTCTTGGCTGCAGCCTCAATGGCAGCTGCTGCCCCCAGCAGCTCATTCTCAGCGATGACAGTGGGGTCTTCTGGGTCAACCCACTCTGTCCCTAGAAAACAGGAAACAAGGCATGTTACACCTGTGTGCGGCCTCATTTCTGATTCACCCTACATCTCTCTCAGCTGCTAAACCCTCCACCCTAATCCCAGCCCTTGGTGCTGCCCCTTTCAGCAGGACATACATTTCCTTACCTTTCATGGCCTCAGCTGCCTGGATGAGCTCAGTGACAGAGCTGGCCACTCGCTTGGAATACCCTGCCAGCTGCTGCTTCAGCTCATGAGTGGGCTTCTGCAGGATCTGTGGGGAAGGAGCACATGTAAGCACCTGGAAAAGGGGAGCCTCACAGGTCTGTTCTGGGTGCACTCCCCAAGGAAGGAAGGTGGGATCCCCCAGCTCCCCCTCACATGTGTACACTCAGGCACTGTCTGTGATGCTTTCTTGAGTGACTCTGGCTGGTCTTGTGCCCGAGGAGGGGATGAGCTTCCCCTTAACCCTTCTGCAGCCTCAGCGCAAGCCTTCCTGCACTCGGCGGCTACCGCCTCCAAGACTTTTTCCCCCTCTCAAAGCATTTCAAGCTCCTGAAAGATTTCCCCCTTGCTGTCCCCATTTCAAAGATTCGTCTGCAAACTCAAGCTGGGCAAAGGCAGGGGGCACTCTGGAGCCATGTACCAGCCCAGGAGGGCCGGCCCTGCTGGGACAAGGTAGAAGGCAGAGCCATGAGCGTCCTTCACTGGAGTGGGGGAACAACACATGCACACACCACAGCACACGTGTGCATACACATAGGGTCCATATGCACAAGCAGAGCTCACTGCCGGCCTGACTCGCACCGCACAGGATGCAGCTGCCCCTCAGCTACAGTGGGTGTGAGTATGCACACAAACACATGGCCCTGGGGTCCTGCAGACACACGCAAGTGCCACCCCAGCACTGGGCTGGGCACACAGACACGCCGTGAGCAAGGCTCATGCTGAGGTTAGACACAGCAGGCACCCCAATGTTGCCTTACTCACCGGCTGACAGGAAGGGAGGGAGAAGAGAGAGAAGAAAGCAGTGAATGCCCCAGCCGGGACACAGAGGTATTGGGGATGGGGTGCATGGGGAGGGTAAGGGAAGGTGGGTGCTCTCTGGTGAGGGATGAAGGGCAGCCAAGAGGTGCGAATGAAGGATAAGCGGTCCCAGGTGGGGAGCTGCGCTGCCATCATTAGCTCATTTCAGCATCACAGGGCCAGGTGAGCCAGGGCACCTGGACAAGGCTCCCATGGCCAGAGGAGCCATCTACATCCAGAGCAGCCATGCAGCTGCTATCCTCCTCACACCTTACTTCTCCACACCCTGAACTGCTTCACTGCTTTCCCTGTTTTCAGCCACCAGATCTCTCTGCTTTTGGAGGAAGAGACCCACTGTTACCAAACACCAAGTCCCTGTGCAGGTTCAAATTCCATCCCCTTCCCAGTGAAATATGCAGGCTTTCCTGCTCCTTTGCTGGGAGCCTTGTTTTCCAGCCCCAGTCAAAAAACCCTCTGTCTTGAACCCTAACCATGCTTGTTCACACTTCATGCAAGACACTGGTTCTCATGGGGACCCAGCGTACAGCAATGGACTTGCTGCTGCCAGGGAGTGAGGCAGTACAACACCCACCATGTCCCCTTCCATTCCCCTACATCCTTCCTGCTCACGGCTTTCCAGGAACCTGCTGCCCTCTGATAAATGGGGCCCATGAGCTTCACTCCTGCCTTCACAGACCAGAGGGCTGCAGAGGCTGGGGAAGGTCATGGCTTTATCCTGAACTTCTGTGGAGCCATCACAGCAATGCCACTGGAGCTGCATGTGGCTCAGCGTCCCCAAGCTGAAGACACACAGCAACGGCTGGCTTGCCCTCATAAGCGCATCCAAACTGAATGCCACATGAGTAAGTCTGCTCTCTGCTCTGACAACGTGATCAAAACTGCTAAATGGTGTCTTGTCTGGAGCTGAAGGCACCCTGGGGGCTATGAGCTTACTAAGATGCATCTCCAGAGAACATATCATGCCATGTACCAATGTATGATATTCAAGAGACGCTGCATGGCAGCTGGACGATTTCACCCAAAATACAGCAGAATAGCATGTTCCTGCATGCAGGCTGACTTTGGGTACTGCCACACTAAGTCATTAGCCCAATCATCTGTTAACGACAGGTCAGCCAGATAATTTCTCCTCAGCATGCCAGCTAAAGCATCATCCAGACAGATACTTAGATGTAGAGGACTGAAAACTCACTGCTTCCCTTGGAACTGTATCCCAGTGGTTACCTCCTTCAGATGAAACCACCCTTCGACTTCCCCTATGCCCAGCTTCGATTTCTAGCCACTGATTCTGATTCCTGCCCAGCTCCTCTTTGTGTTGCTAGTGCTGGTTACCTTTTGCCTAAAGGGTCTTTCCCTGCGGGAAACCACTGGCTGAGCTCCAGTGCCCTCTCTCTGGTGAACCTGAACAGACTCTCACCAAGCCCTTCTAACCAGCTTAGTGAAACTCTGCCATGGAGCCGACTTGCTCTCAGTCTTTGTCTTGACCCTGGTTTGAGAGTCCTTGCAGCTCTCAAAGTGCCCTTGATTCCATCTCTGTGATCTTGCCAAGACACAAACAACTGAAAGGACATCACTGGATGCTTTCCACTGCTTTCCACTCCGAATTTGCTTTTGTAAACTATACTTATCTTGTAGGACAGAAAATTAAAGCAGTCCCCTGAAGCCTCTGGGAGTAACTCAAGAGAGGAAGGTCAGCTCAAAAGAGTGCAGTGGGTGCTTGATGTCATCACTTCTGCTATCAAGAGTACTGCCTGTCTCCCATTTTAATGTGAGCTTAACAAGGTCTGTTTTCACACTGCCTGAAATTTTTTTACTCCTCTCACTCTTACTGGAAGCTGCTTTAGTATTTTTCTCCCATGTTGTTGAATTTCCAGCCTCCATCTGTTTATGGCTAGTTAATCTCCATTGTTGTTAGACAAATAACTTTCTTCAGGGCCTGTTTGTCTCTCCAACATCTGCTCCCATGGCAGAGGCTCAGCTGTGTGCTGTGCCAGCACGGGCAGTGAAGAGGGCCGTGCAAAGACCTCAGTGGAAGGAGGTGCAGAGCTCAGAGGACCTCAGGGATTTGGGGAGCGCCCCGGCTACCATGGGCAGCCTCTTCCCACCCTGAGAACTGGAGTGGGGACACTCACCACAAGCACGTGCTCCAGCAACTCCAGGTAGCCATCAGCACACTCCTTGCCAAAGCGCAGGGCCCGCTGCCGCACATCACTGCTCACCTCTGGGTGGTAGGCAGCTTCCTGAAACCCGTAGACAAGGAAATTCACCCACGGGATGATTCACACCCAGCACCATCCCTGCGAGCACAAACAGCCACCCACAAATCCATGCTAGACGCACGTCCCCTGCCCACCCACCTTGCAGGCACGCAGCATATCCGCAATGGCACGGCGGCTCAGGTTGGCTGTGGCGATGACATCCTCCTGCCGACATGAATTGCCAGCAGCCACTGCTTTGGCCGTGGCCATCGTGATGCCTTTCGTCATACGGATGAAGTCCTCAGGGGTGGAGACCTTGGCAGGAGGCACAAGGGAGGAGAAGACCTGCGAGGCAAGAGGTAGTGGTGACACACAGGGCCGCTGGCAAGTGGGACAACAGCCACAGCACCGCAGATGTACTCACTGCCAGTTCTTGGCGTATGTGCTCTATTGTGGCCTCCAGTGCCCGTGTCCCCTTTGTGGCCTCGTCCTCAACAGCTTTCACTGTCTTCAGCAAGGAAGTGACGTTTGTCACCATCACCTTAGAAGGGACAAGAGAGCCATGAAGCCCCATGCAAGCTCTGGACTGCTGCTGGTGCCTGTCCCTCCCTTGCGGTTTGGGTCCAAAATGGCCCCACCCCCATATTCCACTCATATCACCTCATCTTATTCTCCTACCAATGCCTCCTCTGCATGCTGTGACCCACCTTTTATGTGGCCCTTCCTCCCCTCTTGCCCTGACTACCCCCCAGTTGTCCTCCTGCCCCCAGACAGGCAAAGAAGCCCCCCTGCTGCTTCTCCAGCCCCCCTCTGCCCCACCACCTCCTTCCCATCACACCTAACTCAGACCTTGGCAGAGTTCTTCAGCTGGTAGACAGCAGGGTCATCTCCAGCTTTTCCAGCAGCTGCCTTGGTGGCACCGATCAGGTCTCCAAGTGCCTTGGCCACATCCTTCACAGCATTGATCAGGACCACCTGGGGAAAGCAAGACCAAGGCAACAGCTTGGCTATGGTCACACTCAGGCTGGGTGTGGTGTGGCCCAACAGTAAGAAATCTGGGCACCCCACGGCATACAGGGAGCCCAGCTCCATCAGCACCAGCCAAAGTCCAACCAACCCTTAACATGCAGAATACAGCCCAGAGCGCCACACAACAGCTGTAACCCTCAACCCCTTCAAGCAAGCTACAAGCAGCCTCTGTTCACCCTACACACTCCATCTCACCTGAGTCTCTGGGTCTTCAGATCCCAGGCTGGCAGCACCCAGCTTCACCACCTCCGCCAGGCGGGTTATGGTGGACACAGAGGACTGGGCAGCCTGGGCTAGCTTTTCCTGACTGGCCGTGGCATTCTGCACTAACACCTTGGTGTCCTCCACCAGTGCCTTAGCTGTCTTCAAGATGCCCTCCCTGGGGAGAAGAAGAGAGTCAGTGAGGACACAGCCCTCTACATGCACACATGGTCCTCACAGGGTAGAGAGACTCTGGACCGTGCCTTCTGTACACACAAGATGGAGAGGAAGGGAAACAGAGTCAGCATGACCTGAACTTGGCAAGTCTCCCTGGGCTGGTACACAGCTCAAAGACAGGAGACCATGGTCTCCTGGCATTGGACAGAGCCTGACCCTCCACCCCTGGCTGAGCAGAGGCTGGATTAGATGCCTGGGTACCTGTGGTCAGCGAAGGTCTCAGAATTCTCCCGGTTGAGGGTTCCTGCTGTGGCAAACATGATGGTGGTATCCAGGTCAGCAATGATGCCAGAGACAGCACTGGCTGCTGTGATGCAGGCTTGCGTCCCGCGGTTCCCAGCCTGAAGAGCTGCTAGCACATGAGACACCTGTGGGGTATAAGTAGGGTGACCAGGGGAGCAGAGTAGGTTCAGGCCATCCCACCACACACACCTTCTCCGGCACCTCCCAGAACAGAGCCACTCCATACTAAGGAGAGCAACTGGGAATTGTGTGGTCTGGACACCCCTTCTTAGCTTCTGGTTATTTATTTTTACCTTCTCCCTATCCTATTCGGGGGTCCAGAAGATATTGGACTCTGGTAGTTTACAAATTAATAAGGTTTGCAGGATGGGCATCAGACCATCACTCGTTCCTTCTTTAGCTGCTAAACTTCATTTCTGTACTTTGGCAAGCACTCACAGAAGAACAGGTTTTGTGACAGAAAGCAGTCTTGGAAAGGCAGGACCTGCAGGAGGTCCTGAGTATGCAGGCACATGCCAGGCATGATGAACAAGCATTTGTTTTGCTTTTGTGATTTTGCTTACAAGCACTGCTGCTCTACCTCTATCAACTAGAGTTTTTAAGCTGCGTTTTCACCCGTTAGTCAGAAGTGTACTCTTAAGACCGACTGTCCACTGTGCCAGCAAAAGGTGAGGGGGAGATCAATCACCCAGCATGAGCTGCAAGCTTGGCTGGAGACACAGCAAACGCTACGCCCACCACTGCAAGACTTGATTTGGAGAGCCCCAGGCTGCCACCAGTGTGTAGATCTGTCTCCCCCGGCAAGCCATCATCGGGACATCAGCAGGCAGCACCTGGACATCACACTTGGCCATCACAGCACCTGCTGCTGTTAGGGTGCCTGGAGGAGGATCCACCCTCCACCCTTTCAGCTGCGCAAGGCGAGTGTGGTTGAGAGAGCTAGCAGAGCCCAACACAAGCAGGGGAGAACCTAGTATCATGGCTCCAAGGGCAGGTACATGGCACAATCCAGCATCCCATTCACCTTGCCACACCGTCACCCCTCTCTGTGGACAACTTACCTTCTCAGAAACCTTGCGCGCACTCTCTATCAGCTCCTTCTTGGTGTAGGCATCGCTGGGGCTGCACTGCAGGGCTCCAGCCTTGGTGACCAGGGCAGCACAGCCGTGACCCAGCTCCTGCACCCGACGCTTGATGTGGGAGCCAATCTGGAGAGGAACACATGCATGAGAGAGCCAGCAGGGAACTAAGCCCCACATCCACAACACCCACTGGTGAACACCAGCCACCCCCACCCAGCTACTCTCTCCCAGTCTTTCCACTCAGACAGGGAAAAAAGGAAACACGGCTTTGCACCACATTTCCACACCGTGTTGCAGGTAAGGTGTGAATGCTTCCTGCCCCCAGTTCCGATGGGAAGTTTGAATGTCCCTGTCCTCTGCTCTCACACCCCAGCAGACCCTGCTCTGCCTCACGGCATGCTCCAGCACTCCCCCATGCTTGCACCTCCTCGTTCTCAGCAGTGAGGGCAGCTGGCTTGGCCTCTTGCGCCAGCTGCCCATAGTCGTTGGTGAGCTGGTTGGCCAGTATGCCCAGTTCATCCGGGTTGGTGGTGGATTTGGTGACCTGCCAATGGAAGAAGAGCAGGAGTTGGAGCAGCCCTACACTGGGACAGACAAGCACAGAGGGTGACCACCTGCCTCGGTGGCAGGCAGTGCTTTCTGCAGTGGCAGGCTTGATTGCACCCACCATCTCCTGAACAGTCACTGCGATGGCCTTGGCTGTCTTCACCATCGTGGTCTGGTAGTCCACAAAGGTCCCCTCTGGCTCGCCCATCGGCCCCTCATCCAGCTGCAAGAGACCATCAGGAAGCTCTGGCTCCAGCTCCAGCCGAAAGACCTTTTAGGGTTTGACCTTGACTCCTCTCCCACCCCCAGCCCTCACCAGGTCCTCTCCACACTCCCCTCACCTGGTTGATGGCCTGGGTGATGGAGTCCACCATACCCCCCACAACACCGGCAGCACTGGCTGCCTCATTCAGGGTTGTGGTCAGGTCCTCCACTGCTTCCTTCATCATCTGCACGGCCTCCTCCAGGGCCTCCTGAGTGTGGGCAGCTTGCTGCAAGGATGAACCAGAGTGACGGAAGGCAGGCTGTGGCTCCCCTCCTAACAGGGATGCTGCACACTTATCCCAGATTTCCATGTCTGGCACATGCATGTGCACCATGCAGCACCCACGCACAAAGGGGAGCACACCACTGACATGTGTCCCTCCGGCTCACCTTGGGGTTCCCACCAGCCTCCTTGGCTGTGTACAGCATCTGTAAAGCGGACTCGGCCAGTGTTTTGGTCTGGTCCAGGAGGTTCATCTGCTGCTGGTGGTTGGGTGTTTTGGAGGCAGCACCGACAGCTGCCATAATAAGCGGCTCAAAGTACTGAGCCATCTGGGACACCTAGGGAAGAACATCATCAGCACCAGCAGCTTCCATTCCCAGCTGCCTTGTGCCTCTCCTCTCACCATAAGCTTCTCCACACACAGTGAGCGCCTTGTCAGCAGCTCCCCATCCCCATGTTACCTTGTGCCCCAGCTGTGAGGCCTCGGCCCGTGCTGCGCTGGCTACAGGCTCAATCAGGTTGCTGATCTCCTGGACAGCTGTGATCATCTGGTTGTGCAAAGCCTGTTGCAACGAGAAGGTGTTGCATGAGGCTGCAGCAGGGCTGGAGTCACTGCATGCAGCTGGAGGGAAGGACACCTGTCCCTGTTAGGCTTGCAGCAGCACATCCCTGACCCACCTCCTGGGAGATATCTTCTCGGGGGGCCAGCTGCTGGCTGATGGCAGCAAGGGAAGCCTGGTCCACCTCCCGCATGCATCTGTTCAGGACCTCAATGGCCTCGTCACATTCCCGCTGTCCTGGAGCTTTGTCCCTGTGTGAAGATGGATCAGCCCAGCGCTGGCAAGTGCCATGCCATCCTTTCACCCTCACCCTCACCTGGTGCCAGTGAGGGACAGGAGCCATCTTCCTGGGCTTTGGGACCAACCCAGCATCATAGAGCCCAGGCACACTGGCATGCATTCCCATCAACCCATGCCAGGGCTGGGGCAGCAGCTCTTGCACAGGACAAGAGGGACGGCACCTTCCATCCCATCCCTTGCCTCCCCTCACCGGCAGCAGCCAAGGACATGATGAGCCGAAACGCGCCCAGGGATGCTTGCTCATAGCAAGGGTACCTGCCAGCAGGGCCAGGGCCACAGTCAAGTTGGCAGGACTCTCCTCACCTCATGTTGGTGATCAGCTTCTTGATGGAGTCCGAGACAGTGCGAGAGTGGCCAGCCAGCACTGACCACTGTGGTGGGTCCTTGGGGTTGACAGCCAGAGAGCGGGCAGTCTGGATGAGGCCAGCAGAGCTCTCCAGCATGGTCTTGGCTGAAGAGACAATGGGCTCCATGGCTCTGCGCCCCTGCACAGGGAGACGATGGGCAGGTGAGGTGAGGGACTGTGCACGGGAAATTACTCCCTCTCCTGTGACCCTCACTCTGGAGCAGCCCCTTGAAGCCCAAGGCTTGCTACCATAACCCCATCGCAACCCCACAAGGCACTAGCCCCACAATGGGACTCTATGCCAAGCTCAGGCAGTGGCACAGCTCCTCCCCACCCTGCAGCAGCCCCTGTCAGAGCTGGGCCACATCCCCCCTGCCTCTGCAGCATCCCACCTCCGGGCTGATCTGGGCAGGAACGGTGGCAAACTCTGGGTTGGAGGCGAAGGCCGTCAGGTTATCCACAGCCTCTATGAGAGGGGCGGTGGCAGCACGGCACCGCTCCCGGTTCTCCTCGTTGAATTCACCATCCAGGGCCTGATGTGGAGAGACCAGAGCAGTTATCCAACCCCCGTCATGCCCCAAATCCCATCCCTACCACTGTGCCCCAGCAGGCACACCGCACCTTGATGGTTTTCACCAGGTTAGCTGTGCTGTTGGCCACCTCCTTGGCTGACTGGACAAACTGGCGCTTGGCCACAGGGTTGGCGGTGCGGGAGGAGGCCAGGCGGCAAGTGTTGCACAGGGCTGAGGTGTGTTTCGCTACAATGGTGGCTGCTGACAGCACCTGCAGGGAACAGCAGGGTAAGGCAGGATCCACGCTGACTCCCCACCCCTGCAGCTCTCCCTTCCCACCAACCCCACATGAGGCACCAGTGACCACAGCAGTCCCTCCTGGGACCCAAAAAGAATCACCAAAGTCCTGCATGCCCATAGAGCCCCCCATCTGGACTGTCACCATTGCACCAAAGCTGCAAACCGGTTCCTAGTACAGCTGATGGGGCCTGATGAGATACTAGCCATAATCTTGGCCAGCTCGTGGGATGCTGGTCTTCCAACTAGCTTCACACTCCCCTTTGAGCAACAAGATGCCTGTAACAGTGCCCCTACCTCACACTCACCTGGGACTGGGTGCAGGCAGGGTCCACCAAGTTCTGGCAGGCCATCTGGATGGCTTGGTTAGCTCTGGCAAACTGAGTGGGGTCTACCAAGCCCTGCTGTCCAGCCTGGCTGTTGGGGTCTGACACCCCCACAAGGTAGGCAGCCTAGGAGCACAAGAGAGGCAGTGAGAGTCTGCGCACAGTGGTGAGGCTCAGACCAGGCACAGGCTGTGGAGGAGGCTGGCAGCGCTGTCCCACACAGCCAGGCTTGGAGGGGCAGGGGAGGGGTGCATACAGCACCTATGCACCAGGAGTGATGCTCAGAGCTGGGGCTGAGCGCATCTCACCTGGGCAGCTGCCTCCGTCAGCCCGCAGAGGGCTTTAGAGGCGGCACTGATGGAGTCACCGAACTCAGGCAGTTTGCTGTTCTTGGCATTCTGGGAGATGCCAGCCATGGACTCGCCCAGCACCTGCAGGACATACCACGCACTTGTTAGGAAGATCACTTCCCACTCAGGCAGTGCTCCCAGGCTCAGAGCTCACTGTGTGTCATCAGCAGGGGAGGAACCACCTTTCCCTTTGCTCCTACATCCTTCCCAAACCCTCCCTCTGTCCTTCCCCAAACCTCTCCTGCCAGCTCAGGACTCACCTTGGAGTTCTCCATGACACTGTCAAGGCAATTGAAGTAGGACATGTCGTTGACCGTCTGGGTGGGGTTCTCCAACAGCTCCTTCACAGTCTGCAGGGACACAGGTGTCATATCCAGGCAAAGGGTCTGTGCCCTCCACTTGCACCTCCTCTTTGCTCCCTCCTGCCCCTCGCCATGAGGTGCAGCTCCCCATTCCCCACCACCTCAGCCTCTCCACTGCCTCAAGATGGGGCTTCTCACCTCCAGCTCCCGCAGGGCATTGTCACACTCCTTCTGGCCTGGCGCCTGCTGGGTGCACATGGTGATCAGCTGGTTAATGCTGTCAGTCACAGCCCTGCAGGGGACAAGGGAGAAAGAACCACGGCTCAGCGCCAGCCCTGCAACGTGGCCCCACTGCTACAGCAATCTCACAGCGTTCCTCATACCGTGCTGCTGCTGCCAGCTGATTCTTGAGGTTGGGAGCTGCAGGGTCAGCAGAGAGCGCCTTTGCAGCCAGCAGCAGCTTGCTGGAGGACATGGAGATGCTCTTCAAGTTCGACACCACCTGTGCCTGGTCTTCCTTACTCTGCAAGAAACCAAGAAGAGTTACCTGCAGCAGATTTCCAAGCTCCACACCCACCCTGGGTCTTCTCCAGTGGTTTTCAGGCTGAACCAGTTCCTTTCATCCAACTCACCTGCCAACAGCAAGGATATGGTGGCAACTCTTGCTGAACTAACCCAAGCCACCTTCTCCCTGCTGCTGTGGTTTTGCACAGCTCCAGGCCCCCATCTCACCAGCTGCACTGGTCACAGCCACCCTAACCACCGCTGCCAAGCCACCTTCTCAGGCATCCCAAACCTCTCACAATACCCAGGATCGCCCAACGGGCATCTGCTCTCACCGGGGACTGGCTGGCCATCTCCACTCCTGCTTGCAGGAACTCATTGAAGTCCTGCCCAAATTTGCCGGAGGACTTGGCCAGGTCTTGAGGGGTGCCACGCGATGCCTGCACCAGCTCGTTCGCAGACTGGTTGAGCCCTGCGGCTGCCTGGTTCAGCTGGCTCTGTGCCTCCTGGAAGCTCTTGGTGCTGGGAGGGAACTGGAGGCAGGGAGAGGGGTTAGATGAGGCAGTGAGGAGGATAGGGATGAAGGATGAAGGTCTAGCACATGCTTGTGATATGCTACAGAGGAAGCCAGTGCAGACTGACTGGCTTGCACCCCTAGAAGGCTTCCCCCTCCCCCTCCCACCCCAGCTCAGCTCACCGAATCTGCAAGCAGCCTCTTGCTGGACTCTCCCACCATGCGGATGGCAGCATCCACGTCTCGCTGCCCCGGCAGGCAGTTGACACAGCGGCTCAGGGCCTGCGACACTGCCTTGGCCACCTGCAGAGAAGCAAAGAGCTGTCACCATCCCCCAAGCCAACCTCGTGCCCTTCCCGCAGGCAGGCAGGTCACACCGAGGTACCCATTCTCCCCACCTGGGCCAGGCGCTGCTGGCTCTCTGGGTCACCAGGCTTGGCCACCGCTTTCCGCGCCTCCTCGATGAGGTTGTTGGCTTTATCCATGACGTCGCTAGCGCACTCCAGCATGGCGCTCTGTGCCTGTGGGTCAGGGGTGGTGGCCGCCACACCGCGGGCAGCCTGGCTGAGCGAGCGCAGGGCCTGGGCCACCTCCCGGGCAGCAATCCCTGTGGGGGATGGAGAGGTCAGCGGCTGCCAGCATGGCCCCCTCCCCACTCCCAGCCATGGCACGGAGGCGATACCTGTGTAGTTCTCATTGCCCTGGGCTACCTCTCCTAGGAGATGTGCGATGGCAGAGCTGACTGCTTTCGTGCTGTTCCCTAGGTCCTGGGCACACTTCTCCATCTGCGGTGGGATGAATGGGGACATGCTGGTGGGCTGCACTTCCTGGCAGCTCCCTTGCCCCAGCAGCCACGCTGCATTACCCTGTGCCACCCTTCCCCACACACTCACTGTCTCTCCTGGCAAAGGCTTGAGCTTGCCATCGCGGGCGGCTGCCTTGGCTTCCTGCAAGTCCCTCTCCAGGCTCTGTACCAGACCCAGTGCTGAGTCTATCTCAAGAGGTCCACATGCCTCCTGAGCCTGTGATGGGAAAGAAGGGAAGGTGAGTGGGGTGACCTCTGAGCCCACCCTGCTGTAGCAGAGACCATGACCTGTTACCAGGCTATCCCCACTGTTCCCTCCTGCTCTAACAGCTGGGGTCCAATCCCTCTCACCTTCTGAGCGGCTGTGCGGAGCTCAGCCAGAGCTGCAGCCAAGTTCTTGGCACACTGGCTGAGCTGCATCGCGGAAGCTTGGTCTGTGATGGTAGGGACAGTGGCCTTAGCTGCAGCTACCATCTTCCCACCAGGCTGCCAGGCCAAAAGAAAAAACAGTGAGAAGGGGATGAACACGTAACATCTCTCCGCTGCCCATGTGCAGCAAGTTTCCCAGTATCTTAGTAGGACCACGCACAGCAGGAAGGTTGTTAATGCCAGAGCTCGTATGGGAGACTCTGGGCAGCACACGTACCTGCAGGAAGTTCTGGCTGGCAGCAATGAGAGCCAGCTGGGCACTGGGGCTGTCCGGCTGTGACTGGCTTCCTCGCACGCCCTGCACCAGCATCGGGATCTGCTCTGCCACCACCTGCCAGAGAGGAGGGTCACTGGAAAGGCTCAGCCAGGAGATGTACCTAATCCAGGATTAGTGGCTGAAAGATCAGCTCCTGGGGGAGCTGCATGAGGACCCCAAGGTCCTGCCTGCCCACTGTCACTAAGCATGAAGCCCCATGGGCTGATGGGAGAAGGGATGGGGGAGGCAGCACAGGAGATGCCAGGATCAGGCCTGGGCCCTTACCTTGCAGCTCTGCACCAGTTGTTGCTGTGCAGCAGGGTTCTTGTTGGAGGAGGCAGCGTGCTGCGCAGCGGCGATGGTCTGGGTGGCAGAGGCTGCAGCTTGTTTGGCTGCATGCTAGCAGAGGGAGGCACGGGTTAGCACTGGCAGCAGGGCAGCCTGCCACACACCGGCACCCAGCTCCCCCTAAACTTCTCCTGTGCCTCCACCTGTGACACCAGAGCATTCCCAGCACCCTCAGTGCTCAGTGTCCCAAAGCAACATGGTGGACACAAGGAAAGGGAAGAGAGCAGTGGGGAGGTCCCTGCAGGATGCAACACAGACACTATACATGGAAAGGACTTTATCCCTCCAGGAAGTGCATGGATGAGGGGGCTCCTGGTCAGGTCTTGCTCACTGACCATGCTTGCTTGTCCTCCATGGCCCCTTTCCCAGTGTCTCACCTCCAGCTTGTGCACAAGCTTCTTCTTGATGGCATTCTGGGCTGCTGCGTTGGTCGCCATGCGGAGCCCCTCTGCTGCCTCACGCAGCCGCTGCTGCTGCTCCTCACTGTCTGGGTGGGCTGCGGCTCCCTGGAGAAAGCAGGAAACCCATTCAAAGCTTACAGGGACCACAGGGTCCCTTGTCTTCCTGACACAGCAGCTGTGCTCTTCCTGACACAGCTCAGCTGCTTACAAAGTTGGGGAGATGCCCAAAGCCTCTCGGGGAAAGCTCAGCAGCAGAAGAGCTCCAGGAAAAGCCTCACTCCACCACACCTGGCTTGGTGCAGGACCTTGCTCTGGGAACTGCTCCCCCACCTAGGGGCTGCTTGTCCCCCTCCTTGCACTGAGCCAACCGTGTCAGGCAAGGCTGGAGGCCAAAGCCAGTGTCTATCCTCCCCCATGCCACTGACCTTTGCAGCCTCCACCATCTTGGCAGTGGCATCAGCCAGGATCTTGGCTGCGCTCAGCAGCTTGCGCGAGTTCTCCAGGTCTGTCTCTCCCTCTGCATCAGCTTTGATGGCATTGACGAGGTCAGAGGTGGCCTGGGCCAGAATACGAGCCTGACGCACCATTTCCCCTGGGACAGAAAGGAAGGGTGGCCCATTAGCAAGTCCCATGGGCTTCCTGATTATCTCCCCATCCACCAGGTTCTACCCCAGGTGACATAAGCTGCTCTCACCAGCATCGCCCATGGAGCTGAAGATGTTCTCAGTGACATTGAGGATGGTGTCGGTGGCCTGGTCGTAGCGCCCAATGGGCTGCCCACCCAAGGCGTGCTGCTTGATGTGCTGCAGCAGGTCGTTCAGGGCCTGGGTGACGGCTGTGGCTGCCACCCCCACCTGCTTCAGGAGCTGGTCATCATTGGTGGCTGCTTTGGAGGCTTCCACACAGCCCTCCGCCGACTTGGCCACCAACTTGCCAGCCTCGATTAGCTGCTCCTGGCAGACTGGGGAGCTGATTGTAGGAGCCACTACCTGGAGGGGAAGAGAAAGCACGGTGGGCTTCTAGCAGGACCTGTACAGGGACAGCTGTCTGCAGTTTCTGCTGCTCCGAAGATAATATTCAGTGCTTGGGCACAGTGGCATGGACCCTAGCCTGAGGCAGCCCACGCTTCTGGTGCCAGACCCCTGATCTCCCACCGGAGGACACGTGGTCCTGGCACACCTACGACCCCACCATGGAGCTGCCACCAGCCAGGTGATGCTTGCAGCCATGCTGAGGCAAGGGTTAACCTTGCTGCTTACCTTGGTGCAGGCCACCAGCTGGGAAGTGGAGAGGGCACACTGGGTGGCAGCAGCGATCACCTGCGTCTGCAGTGCAGCATCCTCCGTTTTCTGAGCCACGTTCTTGGCTTTGAGCACCAGTGCAGCGGCAGCGCTGGCCACCGCCTTTGCCAGATGCATGAGCATGTCCTGGGGAGGACACAGAGGGTCAGTTTGTGGAGGCACAACAGCAGGAGCACCGGCAGCCACCAGAAGGGCTCTCATGAAATATTCAGTGGGGAAACATGAGCTCTCGGGGCCTTTCATCCACTCTGTCCCAACACCAGAAGCACTGAACACCTGGAGTGGCTGGCAACACCTTGACCCCATGTCTACTGTGTGCCTCAGCCAGTGGTGAGGCTGTAACCTGCCCTTGAGCTGCAGCCTGCAGCACGGCACCACCACAAACACCATCCAAAGTAGCTTGGGCAACACTCACCATCACCCCAACACCCATGACCTGCTCTCTGCCCACTCTCCAGGCAACAACCTGTGCCAAGTCCCTGATTGTAATACAGCAACAACCTTCTGCAAGGCACTGCCAGCACTGCTTGGCAAATGGCAAAACAATGATGGACTGCGCCGTGAAAATGGCAGGCACAAGCTGGCTGCAGTACAGCCACACCAGGGTAGCTGCCTGTCCACAGGCTCACCCTACCAGCAAGAGGCAACTGGGGATGCTGCCCACACTGGTCACCTGTACTGCAGGCATACCAGCTGTTTTCTAGCTCATTAGCAACCGACTAAGTCTCTGCTATCATTCCCAGGGCTAAGGGAGACGTATGACCCAGCAGCCAGCCTCCTCTCCCCAGGGGTGGCAGGGAAGGCATTGGGCCACCTTGGCAGCATGTAACAGGCAGCAACCAGCCCATGGCAAACTGCTTTCCTGCAGGGCATCAGGCAGAAAAGCACATTGCAGCCTTCAGGATTAGCTCCCATGGCACACTGCTGGTGAAAACTGACAGCACCAGTACTAGACAGCAAACACTTGGGGCAGAGACCTTGGTATGCAGGGCAGCACTCTCTGCCTGCTGCGCCTGCAGTCCTCCTGCCATGTGTGTGCTCACAGCAAGCAGCCCCACACCCCATGACAGCTAAGCCTCTGGCCACCAAGCCAGAAGTATCACAGCATCCCCTCACCCCCTGCAAGCCAAAACTACTCCTGCTGCAATCCGCCACCTTTCCAGACAGGAAGAGAGACCGCAGAGCACATGCACCCAGCTCCAAAGTCCCCAGACCACCGCATCCAAGCCCAAATGAGGGAAGCAGATACACTCGGGTCTGGCAGCTGCAAGGCAGAGCATCCCACTGCATGTGTGCAAATCATCTTCCAGGTTCTAAGGCTGCCCCTTGGGGCTGCCCTGTCCTGGCACTGCCACCCGGCTAAGCATGGCTTCCTGTCCTGGTGCTAGCTTTTCTACTCCCCTTGGCTATCTGTCAAGGCTTTTCTGCTCGTGTTGAGGCTCTGTGGCTGCCACAAACAGAAAATCCTTTCCAGAGTCTGTTTTGTCTATACTACAGCTGGATCCTCCCTGCAGCATGGTGTACTCTCTCCCTTGTGCTGGAAGGAACAGTTGTGGGAAAGTAAGCCAGCTAGAGTCAGCTCAGCCAAAACAAACCACCCCGCCAGGCTCCAGCTGCTCTGGGTATCTGATGGGAGCAGGCAAACAACTCCCATTGGCAAGGAGTGGCAGGCAGGAGCTGACAGCTACAAGGATGGACTCCCAGGGCAGCACCTGCCCAAGCAGTGACCCGAGTGCATGGACTTCTGAGAGCCAACCACCAGAAAAGCAGATTTTTACAAGAGCCCTTCTCCAAAGAGTTCAGCTGATAGTCCCCAGAGGAGCACCCCGCACAGTGGAGGGGGCAGGGTCCACCAGGCCATCCATGCCTACAGCCCCCCCTTTTACCGTCTTTGGGTCAGAGGCAGGTAGGATCCAAGCACGCCGGCTTTCTGGGATCTACATGGGAATCCACAAGATAAGATGCGTTACATCACAGCGGCTCTAGGGACAGAGGTGGGCAATGGCCTGTCCCCTCCCTCAGCAAAGTCACTGCTGGGCACCAGCCACACTTCAGTCTGGAGCCCCTCCTGCCATGTCCTGTGCAAAGGCTGATAGTTTTAGGGAGTGGGTGTCCCTGGTTGCCACCGAGTGTGCTCACCTGGAACCGGGGGTCGGTGTCACTCTCCCCAATCTGCTGCAGCAGCTCCCCACTGGTCTGGCCCACAAGGCCAGCAGCCTGCAGGAGATTCTGGCGGGGCTGCAAGGAACAAGGTAAAATCAACAGCAGGCTCATGAGCCAGCCCTGAAACCTCATCACCTGATACCACCTGAACCACCCTCGGCTTCCACCCTCCTCAGCCCCACAGCCCCTCTGGCCCCCCACCTCAGCGCTGGCAGGCTGTGCTGTTTTCAGCAGGTCTGACACTGCGCTCGCCAGGTTCTTGGCTGCCTGCAGAAGCTGCCGCCCGTTCCCTCCCTCATCCTCCATCAGTGCGGCCAGCAGCTTCACGCCCTTGGACATCTCCGTCAGGTTGGAAGAGATGGTGGTGACGGCACAGCCCACAGCAGTGTAGTCCGTGTCCGCTGGATCCCCTGCACAGGGAGAAGATGAGTCACGATGAGACACACTTCAAGTGATGCTCCAAGAGTATCCCTGTGCCCGTCACTGATATGGTTCTCGTTCCTGGGAGCCTGGGGAAAGACTCTCTGGCTCCTAAGCCTGGAAGGTTGTCACATCAAGTGAGTTTGGGCAGGAGGGCCTGAGGAAAGAGAGCTGCACTGTGTCATGGCTGTGCCTGGAGCTATGGCAGGGGACTGGACAACATGCTCCTGGTCCAGAGGATGGCTGGTCAGCCAAGGACTGGGAGGAAAGGTCTGGGCTGGATACAGGCAGGGATCTAAAGGCAGGGTGAGCCCATGGGGGCACGGCCAGCTCTACAGGCATGTTAGCAGCAGCCGGGGTTGATTTAGCTCTAGCTGGGGCAGGCTGGCTCCTTCAGTCTTTTAATGGAGGGCAGGAGCCATGACCGTCAGCCAGACAAGAGACCAAGCCTTCCCCAGAGATGGGGCACCCCTCTTCTCCAACCCTTCATATACCTGCAGTGAGGTTGACCACTGAGGCTGTGCCAGCAGTGATAGCATCCACTTGGGAGTGGATCTCATGCTTCGACTCATCCATCTTGTTTTTGCGCCAAGCTTTGGATGCCTGAAATGGGGAGAACAGAGTCAGGAGATGGTGGTGGAGGTAGTGTGTAGCTGCATCCATGCTCACACAGAGAGATGCAAGGAAGAAGAGACAAAAAGGGAAGGAAGAGCTGTGACCACCCAAAACTCCCCAGCCCAACCTGACCGCGCAAGTCCCCACCACTCCTGCCCCCAGAGTCAGATACAACCCCACTCTTTGCAGGCAGATCTTCCCAAGAGCTGCTGACAGCTCTCCTAGGAAAGAGGCCAGCCTCACCCAGCCCAGCCAACAACCTCCAACAAGGTCCCCCCCTCAGCATCCTGCCTTCAGCCAGCACTCACAGCATCCTGCCCAAGGGGCGGCAAGGTCTCGAAGTCGTCCAGTGTGGCCTGGGCTGCATGCACAGCCTGCATGCTGGAGTTGATGGTGCCAGTCAGGGCTTGCTGGGCTGAAGTCTGCAACACAGAGACAGATTGAGGTACAAGGGAGGCTCAAAATCTAGGCTTAAATATGTGGTTCACATGCCCCTCTGCAACGTGGTGTAATGTGACAGTGCTCTAGGTAGGCGTCTCCACAAAGGGGGTGCACCTAGCAAAAAGGGGATCTTCCTCTCTGCCCCTCCCACTAGGAAATGGTCCATCCCACCATGGGTACAAGTAAGATCTCGCGGTTAACCAGCTCTCAGGGAGTGGGGAGCAGTGCAGTGGGACCCCACAATGCTTTTACAGCAAGCCCCGTAGCAGGCTAAGTGAGGCCAAAGAAAACAGCTTCCTTGTGACCTTTTCCAAGCACTTCTCCAGCTGCAGAGAACATGGAGGGCACCAAAGCCAGGCAGAGGGCTCTGCTGCAAAACACAGCACTGGTGGGGCTGGCCAGACACTGCAGCCTGGGGCAGCTTAACCTGAAGGAGAGGCTGTGGCCACCAGCCAGGGGAAAATGCCAGGGCGTCGCTCAAGTTTGCAGAGCAGGAGTGGGAGGACACCAGCTCAGCCAGCCAGCAGCACAGAGGCCCTGCTCCTCACAGCAAGCCAACACCGGGCCATGGATGCAGATGGATGGGTCTAAATGAGCCCGATGGGCACCTTTCGGAGTTTGCGTGCTATGGTGGGCACAGGGAGTGCTTACCAGAGGAGGCATGTGCCCTCGGTGCATCTGGCCACTGGTGATTTGCAGTTGAGGCTGTGGCATCGTGCCCACCTGGAAGTTTTCTGGCCCTCCAGCTCCGGTTCGCATGATGGCTGGCAGGGCCACTGAGCCCAGCTCTGCCTTGCCTACACGGTTGAATTGCTGCTGCAAGACAGTCGACCTGAAACAGGGAGAAATACCAGGTCAAGGGACGCCCACAGCCCCAGCAAGAGGCTCTGCACGAGTGCCAGTAGCACTTCCTCCAGACGCGCTGTGTTGCGAACTTGGCTGGAGCCCACTTTCCTTTCAAATTCCACTTGGCAGCTAACTTGCTCCTGGAGGACTTACTTCTTTGGAGACACGGAGTCTTCCAGCATGGTGGACTCCTCATCCCCCTCCAGTCCAAAGTGGTCTTTGCTCTTTTTCTGCAGAGGGAAAGAGAAAACATGTCAGCCAGCAAATTCCTCCCAGCCTTCCCCTCCCTCTGCAGCTCAGGCACTGTACTGGAGCCACAGAATCCCCCTGCCCTGTCTCCAGTTTCCCCAGTGGCACAGTGTGCCAACAGCTGTCTGGAGGCAGCTGCAAGAGGCACTCTGCATCCCTCTCCAGAGACAAGTCTGTTATCGGTGCCCTCCCCAGCACAGCCTCACCTTTTTGAGGATGATATCGATGTAGCCAGCAATCAGCTGGGCGATTTGCTCCCCTTCCGTCGTCTGCACTGAGTAGTAACCGTCCTGGTAATCTCCAAAATCCTGCAATGGCAGGGCACAGGGTAGCACTGGAGCAGGGCATTGGCAGCCATCCTGAGCCCCTCTGGTATGTACTAAGCACCCAAGCACCAGCCTCCAAAACATGAGCCGGGACAGAAACCAGAGGAGGGCAAGGCTATCCTACCATGGGGCAATACCCAAGAGAGGCGCTGGCATGACGGCAGCACCCCACAGGGGCACCACCGGAGAGGGGAGGTGGGGGACAAGGGCTGGTCCCTACCAGGGTGAAGCTCTTGGGCGACGCTGCCCAACGCTTGATGTTGGTCAGGCTCCACTCCTGAATTACTTCCTTGGTCTTCTCGTCCACACGCATCACACACTCCTTGGTGATACCCAGCAGCCGTGGCACCAGCTTGTTCTTCCCCTTCATCTTCTCCTGTGGGCCACAACAGAATGGTTGTGAGCTGTCCCCAGGACAGATCCACCCAGGCATAGACCTTTGAGGCCTGCTGGATACCAAACACCCCCAAGGCCACACTTTCTGGTGGTGACAACCATGGCATGGGGCTTGAAGATGAGAAAAAGTATGAACCATGTGGTGGGAAGTGGGAAGGGTGTGAAGGCAGTGCACAGGGAGAGGCAAGAAGGAGAGGTGGCGAGTGGAGACCCAGGAAAAACTGGAGTAATGTGGTTGGAGGGGTAGCAGCTGGAGGCATGACAGACAGGGGCATAATTTTCGTCAGTCAGAGGTGGGACCAGAGGGCCTGCTGCTCTACCTTGACCAAGAAGAAGGAGACCCCATAGGTCTTGAGGGAACGGGCAAGTTTCACATAGCGAACTTTGGCCTCGATCTCACTCATGTTCCCGCAGTTCTTGTGGGCCTGCAACAGCAAAGACAGTACATCATGCTAGCTCCACAGTCTCCTGGTTGTGCCACCATCACCCTGTCAGTCTTTCCAGGCTCTCCATGCCCCACCGGTATCCTCTACCCCTGCTACAGCATCCTTCTGACCTCTGGGACTTCAGGAGCTGCTTTGTCTGTCCACCTACAGCTTCCTGCTCCTGTTTCTCACCCACCAAACTGCTATGTGTTGCCTCCAGAAAAAAGCAGCCTCAGCCTTTGGAGAGGAGGAACAAGAAGCCCAGGTCTCAACACTCCCCCTGCACGTACCATGAAGATCTTGCGCTCCCCTTTCTGCTTGATGTACTCCTTGGGCAGGAAATCCTTGAGTCTGCCAAGAGACAGCCAAGCCAGCTGTTATCAGCAAAGCCTGAAGCCAGTGTTTGTCTTCAACTACAAAGAGGCCCAACCCAGAGCCTCGGACACATCCCTGCCAGGGCACAGGCTGGGACTTTCTGGGAGCAGGAAGGATGTGGGAGAGGTTGCTGCAGTAATGAAAGCTGCTCCAGGAGCTGCCCTGCTGAGAGTGAGGTGGAGGTGCTGAGGATGCAGCCCCTCATGCAGTGTCAGGGGAGGCCAAACGGTGGGCTGGGGTTCCCACCATCAGACCTGGCTGCATGTCCCTGGGGGGTGCCAGAAGGAATGTAAGGGGGGACTGGCACTCCTTACAGCTGGTGTGGACCACCATGCTTGGGCGCTGCAGGGAGTAGAGCGGTTGCATCAGAGGCAACTGCAGCCCCAGAACCCCATGTGCTGGCACGGTGCTGGGGGCTGCCAAGCTCCTTGAGCCACCTCAAGACAAGCCCAGGGGGTTCCGTGGGACACTCACTCCAGAAAGCCTGGCTTGTGCTTCTGCTCGTTGTGTGGACCAAACTGGATCTGGCACTGGTAGCCAGCAAACTCGCAGGCTTTGTCAAAGGAGACAGGGTGGGAACCGTTCAGGATGTCGTCACGAGCCTGCATGGGAAAGGAAGACATCACCGTGGGTTGGGCAGCCACGCAGCCCTGCCACTGCTCCCCTCCACACCAAGCCAGAGCTATTTTCCAGTCTTAAAAAAAGCAGCCCTGAAAAAGAGGATCTAGGGCCCAGCCATCCCCCACAGGGACCATCACCAAGCCTGGGAGAGGAACAGCAGCAGGACTTCAGGACAGTTCCTACCAGACAGAGGAGACATGGGATCCCCTGGGGAACTTAGGAGTACACAGAGGGCAGGACTGAGATTGCCACTGTTGGCTCTTACCCGAGAGATCACTGGGCATCCCTGAAGAGCCCACAGTGGCTCCTGGCCAAAACCCTCAGCCAACACCCCTGGCAGGGGGCTGGCATGAGGCAGTGGAGCCAGGCACTCCAGAAAGCTGTAGTACCTGCACATAGAGCAAGTTGAGCTGCACGGGATCTCGTGAGTCCACGTTCTGGTCAGAGTAGAAGAACTTGCGCCGCAGCAGCAGCGTTTCATTGTCATCGATGCCTTGCTCACGCAGGGTCCGGCCGTGGTCCAGCCAATTCACTGCAGGCAACACCAACACATGAGCAGGGACAGGCACCAAGGCAGGGCCAGTCCCCACCCTGGGGCTGCTCACAGAGCAAGAAACGGATGTCTGTTTGGTGCACCCCGGCTCTCACCCCTCTGCCCTGGGCTTCCTGGCAGGAATGCTCCAGGGAGTGTGAGCACATGTTCCCTCACCACAGTCCCTTCCACTCCCCTGTACTGGCTCTTCCCCTTGCAGGAGTCCCTGCTCCCCTCCCTGGCGCCCTCAGCAGTGGCTGACCCCGTCCCCAGCATGTGCAGGCACCTACACTCGTCATCCGTGTGCAACTTCTGCTTGAGCTTCTCCATCTTCTTCTCATCTCGCAGCAGGGTCTTGTCCTTCTTAAGCGTACCAGTAACCTCCTCCTTCTTCTCTTCCATAATCTCCCGAACAAGTGAGTACTCATCGTAGTTGGTGATGCCTGCAGGAAAGCAGAGGACCGGGCTCAGCATGACTTTGCTGCAAAATACAGAGCCTGGAGCAATGCAGGGGTGCAGAGCAATGTACCCTCTTCAGCATCACACTGTCCACCCTTTGGACATCCCTGCTGCCAGGTCATCCACCACAGAACTGCTCCTGCTCCTCCAGCACCCCCAACAGACACTGCCATCTCTTCACACCTCCCTTCCGCCCCACTGTTGCTGTCCCCTCCTCTCACCAATCCGGGCACAGATTGTCATGAGCATGTCCGTGACTGTTTTGGAGTCATCCACCATCACTGTTTTCACTGTCCCATCCAGCATACGGATCTTCAAGGGCCGCTGCTTCTTCTTGTACTCCATGGTGTCCTGTGGGCAGAGCGGTGCACAGTTCCTAGCAGTGGCACTGGCACAGTGTGCCCACATCCCACCATCACACCAACAGCTCCCATCTACCTGGTGCAACTGGAGGGGGTCATAGTGTGCTGCAAGGCATGATGCAAGGCAGCAGGGCAGGCACCCACACCACCTTCACAGTGCAGGCACATCCAACCATGGAGCCAAGGTGGGTAACCAGCTGGAAGGATGTGGGATGGATGCTTATGCTTACCCCATTGCGAAGCATGTAGTAGTCCAGAGCCTTCCCAGCCTCCAGCCAGATCCCTTTCTTCGGGTCTTCATCCGAGAGGAACAGCCCAAAATCATTGGCTGAAAAACAGGTAAAGCCTCTGCCAGGGTAATCCTGAGCAGGAGAGGGCCACCAAGATGCCAGCCTGTGCCCAGGGATGTGCGTTGGGGCAGCCCAGCACGTGAAGCAGCGTCAACGCTGGAGCCTAAACCTAATGAGTGGGCAACAAAGCTGGCAAGCAAGCTTCAAGGTACATGTTTTACCATAGTTATCTATGGAAAATATCATCTGAAGCATGCCTATGCAATGCTGAACTTGGAACTGATAGTCACAACAGAATGAAGATCTTGGAGATGTGGTTGACAGCTCTCTGAAATCTTGGGTGCACCATGCACCAGCAGTAAAAGCAAGGTAATAAAATGCTGAGGATCATCAGGAAGGGTGTTGGGAACTGGTCTGTAAGACCTAGGCACACCATGTTTTCAGTACTCTGTGGTGGCATGGCCTGAGCCTTGTCCAGGACACAGTAGAGTCTGAAAACAGAGATAATTTAAACAACGCAGCCTTGGTTTGAAGGACAGAGGAGCTGAGACTCTTCTGTTTGGGGCATAGGCTGAAGGACAGGATAAAGGCTTAGAAGGTCTCAGACATAGTTAAGTGCTGTTCACCAAACCGTGCTCCCTCGGGGCTGGGATACCTGGTGAAAGTGCTGCTGCCAGAGCCTGGGCCGTGGCACCCCAGCTCAGACCCACAGACCCCATTTTCATGCTGCAAGAGGCCAGGGCCACGCCTGGCTTTGCCCTGGGAAAGGTCCTTCTCCACCTCTGCAACAACCCTGAGCTGCAGGCTATCTTGGCTTGCTACGTTCATAACGCGTCATCTTGTTGGCAGCTCTCTGCGGGGAGGGACAAATTCCTGAGCTGCCCCACGCCTGCCTGGCTAACGCTGCTGTTAGGATCCTGCTGAACAGGGAGCAGAAAAATCACAGAGGCTTGCCATTTTATTTTTAAATATTTTTTTAAAAAAGCTATTTTCAAAGCAAATTCCAAGAGGATGATTCTAAAGCACTGAAAACTGAGCAGCTTGCCCCAGTTCCGTATCTTGGGCAGGGAGAGGCACTTCCAGAGACAAAGCAAGAGCAGAGCAGGAAACCTTCACCTAAGCTAGCTCCCTCCGTCCAAAGGTGTCAAAAAACCAGGGCGGCTCAGAAAGGGACCCTCGAGTGCCACTGGCTAAGGAGAGCAAAAAGAAACAAAAGCTGCAAGGAACTGATAGGAAAAGAAAAGCTGTGAGCAATTGAAAAGGAACTCGGGAATAAGCAGTTCCCTTTAAGGCTTTCCCCTTGCCTGCCTTTTTTTTTTTTTTTTATAAGCAGGCTGGCCCACACCCAGGAGCAGGAAATGTGGTGCTCCTTCCAACACCACTACAGCCCTGCATCCACACAAACATCCAGACCCTCTCCAAAACTGAAAGCTGTAGTCCGCTGGACTGCTGGCCAGCTGGGCACGACTTGAGAAGGCATTTCCTTCCATCCTCAAGGAATTTGCTGCTCCCAGATGTCACTGCACTCCCTCTCCTCTTCCCACGACTCCTGACCTCCTGTTTGCTGCCTCTGCCCCGTGCCACAGCCGCTTTCAGGGGCAGCAGAGACCCAGGAGAGACCCCAAAATCATGTCCCAGAGCTCCAGCCCCCGCATCCACAACGGCCACAAACTATGTCCGCGTGGGCGTGAGTCACATCATGAGCTCACCAGCCGTAAGCTTAATTTTGAGCCTAGCGGTAGCAGGAAAGTATTAGAGTTGAGAAGGCTTAGCAAGGTAATGGAGCACCAGCACAGGTCTAGCAGAGAGCTGCTGGTGGGGGACAGACCCAGTGGAGGACTACATATCCCCAAAGAAAGGAAAAATTAACTTCTGTGATCTACTAAAGCTCACTACGATCCCTACAATGGTTTAAACTTACCTAGTCCTGGCTTGTGGTGATAGATGCAAGTAGGAGAGAGGAACAGAGACAGAAAGGGTTCAAATTGCTCAACGAGTATTTCACTTCCAAATGTGGTTTCCTACCTTCCAAACCCACAAATTTCTTCTGGGGCGTTAAGAAGGGAGCCCAAGGAGCTCAGCCCTTTGCCTCAAGTGGGCAGGAGGACTTAGAACCTTGCTTCCCTCACCCCCTCACTACCCTGGGAAAGCCCAGAGGGGCAGAGAGACAGGAGAGGAAAGGGAGACCAGCAAAATGCCAGGAGGTAAGCTGGTGTGGCCCTGGCAGAGCAGCCAGCCCCACCGTGGACTTACGCTGTCCCATCTGAGCCTCGGGCACCCGCTCGCGGATCATCCGGCAGGCATCGTACACCATGGTGGAGGGCTCAAACTGCATTGTCTTCACCACATTGCCAATGCTGATCTTCAGTGAGAGGGCAACCATGGTGGCGGCTGGGCTGTCCCCACTCCTGCGTCACCTGCCGGAGGAAACAAATGGGTTAGCTCTGACTGCTGGCCCCTCTGGTGTGCAGGGTCCTTCCTCCTCCTCCCCTCTGGCAGCACTGTTGCTCCCCAAAAGCCAGGACCCTGCTTCTACTAGCAAGCAAGGGCTGTACCCTACTCTGGTGAGCCTGCGAGGGGGTCCCACTTCCCAGCCTCGCGCTGACTCTGGGGTCTCCACCCAGTGTTGGGACCCTTGTCTCCTCATCCCAGGCTCCCAAAAATGTTTTTACTTGCCTGTGGGAGTGAGAGCAGCTGGTACCCAGCAGAGATGCTGCCAGTGAAGAGGAAGCAAGCACACGGGAACACGCAAGATAAGTCCGGAGAGTGAAACACAACAGGTTATAATTAAACTTGCCATGACACAGAAGCCACAAGAGGAAAACCAAGCTTTGACCCGGAGATGGCAGGGCCCTGCCCCAGCTATCAGGGCCCTCCACATCGCCAGTGCATGGTGCTGAGTTGGCAGCCTGAGCACAGAGGGAACCAGAGGGATGGAAAAGCCCAGAGACGCTCGGAGAGGCAAGATAAGGGCACCAGACACTGAACTTGCCTGTTAAAAATATTCACCTGGGGAAAGCACCACTCACACCAAGTGAAGCGCTCAGAGACTGGGGTCTATGGCAGCAGCTACTGCACAAACCCACATGGGAACCTGTGCACAAGATGATGAGCCAAGGGGCAAGGGAACAGCCTCTGCAGGTCTCACTGAGAGGGCACCAGAGCCACATGATACCACCTGGACCAGACCCCAAGCTGGGTCCAGCTTGAAGGACTGCGTAGAGCAGCTTCAGAATAAGCATCCCTCAACTGGGCTCCAAAACACCAGGTTTACTAACACCTAATTAGAACTCCAATATTCTTATAGCACAGTAAAATTGGAAAGAAATAGCAGAAGTAAAAGGAGGTCGTAAATAAGCCCCCACTTGCCTGATGCAGCTTGTAGGGCTTGTAAGAGCCATTTCCTTTGGGTTTAACTGCTGTGCAGGAATTTTCAGTGCTTTCCCAGGTTGCCACGTACCTCTGGGTTCCCTGCGCCAGGTCCTTTGCCCTGCCCCACTGCTCCCTGCCCTTCTCAGCGTTCCCAGTCCCTAGCCAGCCCCAACCCAATGCTCTCCAGCAATAACATGCCTTTTCCCCTCCCTGAGAGCGTGTTCATAGGGAAAAAGTCCCCTGCTCTGACGACTAAGGCTGCCTTATCCTCAAACCCCAGCTGGTGGGAAGATGCAAGAGCACTGGTGGGATGCACCACATCTGCTTCTTCTCTTTTAGACTGATCTCATACCAGGCTTCCTATTATGGCTGTCAGGGAAAGGTTACCAGCCACATGCATCCTCAGCCTGGCCCAGGAAGGTTCTTGGGCAAGACTCGCTGGCAGCCTCCCTCGCAACCCAGCGGCATGTAGTGAGCCTGTGCATCCCTGCCTGGTGCTGCCAGCTCCAGTCCCCCATGGAATGGAGTGCACTGGTGCAGGCTGCTCCCAGCCCCAGACCCAAGTGGGCTACGGGCTGGATCGGCGATAGATAAAAAGCTCCTGCATCCAGTTTTGGCCCGGACTGAATGAGAGGGCAGGGGTCCTGCTGCTGCAAAGCCATAAAGCCATGCTGGCGATGCCGGGTGGGAGGCAGGGACAGAGGAGCGTGCCGCCTCCACCAGCACATGGAGCAGCTCCAGCTCCGCATTCCTGAGCTGTTCAGCAATGTTTCTGTGGAGGCCCGCAGCCCCCACAGGCTCCGCTGATGAGGAATGAAATGCATTTTGGGTCCAAAGTGAGGGAGCCTGGCGGCAGCGGGAAAGAGGCAGCAGTGGCACCCGCCTGTGCCATTGCCATCTATCCGGAAGCACCAGCAAAGCTGCGGAGCCAAAGGGACGAGGAACACCCTACCCTAGAAATGGCTTTCCAAATATTTCCTATTCAAGGCAGGCTGCTGTGGTCACAAGCCATATTCTCTATATCTAAAAATATTCTTGGGTTGAGCATAAAGCTGCTTTCCATCCCTCTGCAGGAAAAGGAGAACATGCCACTTCCAGGACAAGGTCAGAAACCATGGGGGAAGGGGAGGGGAGGACGCTAGACAGCAGAGAGGAACTGGGAGCCAAGCCATTTCTACAGCCTCCTCTTGCCTGCCCAAAGCCACTCAAAATCAGGTGCTGTGCCAGAGGCAGCCCTTAGCACACCCCACATGGGGGCCATCGGGCTTTCCAAGACCCTGCAGGAACATGACTGCTCAAGCCTTCCGGCTCCTGAGCTCTTAGGAATTGACACAGCTCAGCAGGGAAGGTGCTCACGACACCAAGGAAACCCTCAGAGGAAAGGGAGATGGTTCGTTTTAATTCTCATATTCTACACAAACAGCTCAGGCTCCAACAGCTGAACTCTGCTGACATCGATGTCTACAGCAGAAACGTTTTCTGCTGCATAAGACGTATACCTCTTCAAATCCTGGAGAGATTTGTCAGCAAACAGGGCAATTAATCACGCAGGGTTTGCAAATCTGCTGCCTCCTGTAAGGGCACCAACACAGGGCCTGGCAAAACTCTCCCCTCCGGGTGTCACTTGGGAAAGGAAAAGCCAGACTAGACTCAACAAATAAGACAATGTGGGAGCCTGGCACTGCAAACCATAAAAATAAAGCAGTGGGACAGCGAAATTCAAACTGTCCTGGAAAGAAAAAAAACCCCAAACTGAAACTCTCAATAAACATACACCAAATTTCTGTGCTGGCTCACCTCCAGAGGAAGCAAACCCGTTCTCAATCGGTTATCGGTATGCAAAGGCGGATAAGGCACCAGAACTGCAAGTCACCAGGCTGTCCGCCAGCCAGCCACATTAACACACTTCTGCATTTTATAGCAAGCTGCGTGCAACCCTCTGCATCACGAGTGTGCTCCTGAGCTGACCCCAGAATGTGGTGGGGTGGCGGTGGTTCTTGATGGGGTCCCACCCCAGCAGAAGCCATCCCAGCTGCCTCCATCTCACCCCATACTAGGTGAGCAAAACCATGCTAGTGGAGATTCCCGGGCTCTGCTTAAAGGCAGGGGCAGTGCAGGCAGGGACAGCTGTGGGCAAGAAACTACCACATCATTGCCGGGACCACTGACAGCGAGTTTTCCATCACGTGACGTAACTGCTATATTTGCATCGGCTGAGTTTAGTGCTGCAACAATGGTTACAGAGAAGGAGTTGTATCTTTAAAAAAAAACCCACACAACCAAAATTCAATAGCAGCCTGCTGGCACACTTACAGCAAGCTTCCAGAACAAGCTGCAAATCTTCAAACACAACAATTTTGCCATTTTAACATGGTCTTTCTACAGGAGACTCCGGATGAGGTTTGCGTTTGCAGTTTGTTGGTTTTTTTCCTAATGGCAGTGCCAAATTTCACTTGGGAAAGGCCCCACTCTGGACCACCCCCAGACTGGAAGATAGCTGCAGGAAGCTCTAGACCAGCTGCAAACCACCCCACTGCTGGGGTTTTCTACAGGCACAGGGCTGCTGGCCTGGCCAGTGCAGCTGCTGGTACAGCCAGGCTGGTACCAGGCCACTGCGATGCCTGCCAGCAGTGGCTTTGCTGGCACATCGGTGTCTGCACAACGGCACAATGAACCAGGTCAAAAATTAACCTGATAAAAAGCCAGACCAGGCTGTGGCTGGGTTCTGCAGTATGGGGCCAGTATATGTAGGCACGGCAGGCACTGGGGCTTGGATTGCTTAGCCCCGTGCTGATGGGAAAGCTGAGCTGGCAGCTCTGGCTGGTGACCGCGCTGCATGCTGCTGAGCCCCTTCAGGCCAGTTCCTCTTTCCCAGCTGCACGTCCACACTGGACAGGAAAATGGTTTCTTCCAGCTGAGGTTCAGCTTACTCCCGGGGACTGTGAGCAGCCTGCAAGACCAGACCCAACCCCACAGCACCCCAGTGACCATGGCTGAGGCAGGAGCATCCTCTCACCCCTGCAGGGAGGACAGCCCTGCTTCCCCTGGGAAATGGGCAGGGGAAGAGCAGCAGGGCCGGAGGATCACGGCCTCAGCCTGCCTGCACGCTCACCAGCACTGAGGTGAAGTGGCTTTGGCCAATAACTGCCAGTGCTTCCTACCATCCCCTACCCTCCAAAGGCAGAGGGCACAAATGGTGGCAGCCCCCGGCTGCCCACCACCGAGGCAGGCACAGGGCTGAGCAAGGGCAGGACCTCACCCACAACCCCCACTGCGTCCTTACCAAGCCAGTTCTCAGGCACAGCACCACAAATGCAGCGCTTGGGCTGCAGAGAGCACTCTCACAGCACCTAAAGACCACCAGGTGCCCCGATCCAGGCATCCACGCTTGCTAGGGCAAGTGACTCGCCCATCACTGTGCCACTGGCCAGGCAGAAAGGGAAAGGAAGAGGAGAGTGTGGCTGCATTTTGGGGGGCATTTCTCCACCCAGCAGTCAGCAGAGCTCAGCTCTAGAAAGGAGGGTGCTCCACAGGTCCCTGCTCCCTTTTCCTCATGCTTCCCACTCCCCATCCCCAAATCTGCTGGGACGTGCCACTTCAGGATGCACCGAACTCCTGCCGCTGCCCCTTGGTGAACAAACTGCAGGCTTGGCTGGTACTCACTGCACACCATCACCTGCTCATTTAGCACCGGGCGGGTTTCACCCCATGGTTGGGGCAGGGGGGCTGGGGTGGCAGTATCAGACCCTTTACCAGGCGACTCGCAGCCTCTGGCAAAGCTAAAGATCCCAAAAATATTTCCCCTCCCCTTCTCAGCAGTGAGGCTCGGGGAGAGAGAAGAAGGGAGTAAACAATTATTGCTACCAAATATGGGTCTAACAGCCAGCGATGAAGCCAGAGCAGAAGCATGTAGACATCCTGCCGGCACATTCAAAGGGCCGGGCAGCTCGCAGGGGCGCGGGCAGGATCCGGAGCGAGTGGGCCCGGGCAGGGAGGAGGCACAGGATGGGGCAGGGTTTCCCCTGCCTGGCTAGCCGCTCCAGCGGGCACGGCGGGACACAGGCTTCTCCCCGGCGGCCGCCAGCCCTGCCCCGCAGCACCCCCGCCAGCGGCCCGTCGCGGGGGCCAAGGCCAGCTCCGTGTCCCGGGAGGCTCGGCAGGGGCGGCCGGGCGCCCCCCCGCTGCGGGGGGCCCGTCCGCCGGCGTCCCCACCCAGAGCCGCGCCGCAGGCCGGAGACACCCTTCCCGGCTGGCTTCCCCCGCGCACCGGCAGGGTGGGCAGGAAAGGCGAGGCCACAGCTCGCCGACGTACCCCGGCGGCACCGAAGCCGCCTCCCCGGTTCGGGGGCCGCGACCGCAGGCAGGCTTCGGCCGTCTGGTGCTCAGAGACCCCCGAGGCAGGGTGCCGGGCCGGGCCTGGCTCAGGCCGCGGCCTGCAGCGGCGGCCGCCGTTCTGGGGCAGGGCAAAGGCAGAGCCGGGATTAACGGAGCCGGGCCCAGCCCGCCCGGCCTGCCGGTGCTGTCCCGGGACGCCGGCGGGCGCCGGTGCCGGGGTGCCGCCAGCCCCGGGGCGGCGGGGCACACCCCAACGACAGGCCAAGGCGCGACCAACCCCCGGAAGCCCCTGGGTCACCGCACCCGGGGGAGAAGCCTCGGTGGAAGCAGGGGCCCCGGTAACCGGGACGCTACTTCCCCCCCCGCCCCGGTAAGCGGCGGAGGGGGGGGTTACTCCCCAGAGGACATCCGTTTCCGGCAGCCCCCCGTGAGGCAATGTGCTGCTGGTCACCGGGACCCCTCCCCCGTTACTGTGACCCCACGTCTCCCCCGTCCCCGTACCTGTGTGCGGGCAGGAACAGCGCGGCGGCCCCGCCGAGGCTGTGCGGAGCGGGGCGGCACCGCCCGCTTCCCGCCCCGCCGCCCCCCGCCACGCATGCGCCGAGGCACGACGCGCCGCCGAGCGGCTCGGCACGGCACGGCCCCGCGGGGCTGCGCTCCGCCCGGTGCCCCCCGGCATCCCGGCCGCACGGCCGGGGCTGCGCGCTGCTCCGTACCCGCGCGGCTAGGCCCTGCGCCCCGCGGCTGGGCACGGCCCAGCGCCGCGCCCCGGGGCCGCACTCCGCCCGCCGGATCGCAGCCCAGGGCCTGCGCCCAGGCCCGCCGCACCCCCGGGGCCCGCGCACCCCGGTCACCCGGCGGGCGCCCACGGACGCGCCCAGCCCTCCCCCCTCCACTCCCCTCCCCTCCCCCCCGCCGCCGCTGCCGCCGCCACCGCCGCCACCGCGCGCTCCCGTGGCCCACGTGTCACTGGCCAATGGGCGCCCGCGCCGCCGCGCATGGGGCCCTGCTGGGAGGCGGTCGGCGGCCGCCGGGGCGCTGGAGGCGGTGGGGGGGGCACCGCTCCCTCCCCTGAACCTGGCCGCCCCACACCTACACCCCGGCCGGCCTCTCCACCCGGACCCACGCCGGCGGCCTTCGGCAGGACACGGCCCACGGCAAGGCCGCAGCCCCCGCCAGGGAGGCCGGAAGGTCTGGCGCGGCGCTGTCAGCCCGGCTGTGCCCTCCCGCGCACACATCCTGTCGGGATGCGCCCCCCTTGGCCGCGGTGCTGTGAGCCCGGCGCTGTCAGCCCGACCCCAGCACGCCGTGCGGGCCCGGGGGCCGGCCCCACCGCTGCGGCCGCGGAAGGCTTCCTGGCTCCCCTCGGAGCGATGGGCACGGTCCCTGCCCCAGGCGGCTCCAGCGTACCCCACTTCTGCCTATGCTCTCACCTATGCTCTCGCCCATCCCTTGCTGCCCACCCAGCACAACCTTTTCCGGGCAGCAAGCCCTCGGTGTCCAGCAGCCAGGGCCCAGCGCTCCCAGTGCTGCCCAGTGCCCCCGACCCGCTGGCCAGACCCCACTGGCCATGCAGGGCTGCCCCACACACCAGCGGTCTGCTCCCCGGCAGCCCGTGGCTGGGGTCTGCCCTGGTCTTCTGGTTTGGGATGGGATTTTTTTGCCCTTTGGTGGTTTTGCTGGGGTTTTGTTTCTGTTTTTGTTTTGGTTGTGGGTGTTTTTTTTTGACTGTGACACCTGCCAGCTAGATACAGATGTTTCTCTAATAGGGAGGTATTATTGCTGCCCTCCTATTCTGACTGCATGAGCCATGCTTTGGTTCAAGCATCACCAACAAGCAGGCCTTGCCGATACAGCCTTGCTGTGTAAACCATGAGAACCACACGAGGCCGCATCATCTCAGGGACCGAAGAGTCTAGGGTACATCTTATCAGGAGATAACGGCTCCAGCCTGAGCTGGGACAAGACAAAACTAAAACTGCTGCAGCTGCAGAAACACCAAGGGGGGTTTGACTACCAGTCTATCGCTTCACATATAAATGCCTGTAGCCTCCACCACCAGCCCATTGAGCTCTGCAGCACAGCAGCGGGCGGCACTGCAGTGAGCTCCCACTCGAGCCGGGACACCTCTCAGAGCTGGTCCTCAAGGCTGAAAGACTCTCCACCCAGCATCTGATACCTACAGCAAGGTAGGTGGCATCTTACATTCAGCCTGAATCTATGTTGTATGCTGGTGACACAGATATATACATATATAGAGAGATATATTTCTAGCTATAGCTTAATTATTAGAAGTGTAATAAGTGTACAGTGTTTGACTGCTGTCTAAATTGTTGTTTAAATCATCAAGTCATTGCCAAATAACTGTTTTAATTACCATTCAATGACTGGTTAATCACCATTTGATTACTATTTAATTTCCATTCAATTGTTGATTAATTATCATTTAATCATTACTAGAACTCTTTTCGTTAACCCCACAATGATGACTTCTCTTAGTAATTTGCCTGCAACAGGAGGCTGGCCCTGCTGGCTGCGTACCAGTGGTGTGCACCTTCAGGCTTCAGTGGAACAGCTGGATCATACACAATTTCTGCAGCAGAAAGTCTGTTGCCCTTCCAAGTAGCCTTTGCTTCCAGAGGCTTTTACATTCTGGCCAGATTATGGCTGCTGTGGGTGGATCACAGTTGTCTGGTGGGGAAACTGGTGTGGTGGGGCCACCACTGCTGGTCTAATAGCCTTGTTGGGAAGTACTCATGGGCTGGTCATTACTGCAGGACCCTGGCAGCTGTTGCTGTTGCACGGGGAGACTTTGTTTGTAGGGTGTAAGGGACATCTTAAAGGACTGCTGCTGTCTCTCCCTGTGCCTGTGCTCACTTTGGATGTCCTGCTCAGATGTGGCCAGAGGAACTGCCTCTCCTGACAGATGAGGATCTGCTTGACTTCCTCCTGAAAGATGATGGTCCCTACGCTGAAATCCCAGGGGAGGAGAAAGGTCTCCTGCCTGAGGAGGAGAAAGGTCTCCTGGAAGGCTGTAACCTGCTAGACTCTGAGGTGAGTTCTTTGGGAGGAATTGATGCTGTGTTGTAATTCAGGAGCTTTGGCTCCCTCTTGAGTTAAAGCTTTTTTTCTGCAGCTTCGGGACAAGGAATTTGATGACTTTGTCAACTCCCTGCTGAGGACCTTCGAGGATGGACCAGACTTGCTGCAGGGTTGTTCACCTAGCAACAGTGACAGCAGCATTTCTGAAGATCAGCATCTGTCCCATAGCCTTGACAGCAATTTGGCCGGCATTTCTCAGAACTTGTACGCTGCGCACAACGATCACAACTATTCCCTCCATCAGGACTGGTCTATGCCGGAAAGCGTGATGTCTGACATAGCAGAAAGAGATGTTTCCATTGACCTTGGTAAGTTGTTTTGCATGGGCTTTTTCTGTCCTGGCTACGGGCAGAAAAGCAGTCCCACATTGGGGCTTTTTGTGTGGGTGCCAGGCAGCAATGGAGGTAAGTTTAGTGGCTTTCTGTTGCCATAAAATTGTGTTTTCACATTACTCAAAGTTGTTTGATCAAGTGCTGCCTCACTGAGGCCCAGTGCTTGACTCTTACTCCCTTCTCCAGGGACACAGATGGGTTTGACGGGCAGAAGGCGGGGACGGAAACGGAAGTCCAGTTTCCCCACTGCTGTTGCTGTAGGTGCCAGACAGCAGCCTGGATGTGGAGTCATCATGCAGGTACTGACTACCATGTGTGTGGGCCCCAGCCTTTGCTTCTGCTCACATCTCCCCTTCTCTCATGGCTTGGCTCCTGTGGGCAGTATCTCTGAGGAAATCATGATGCTGCTTTAAGAGAGCTGATCCTGGTTCTGTGTGATTTCTGCATGCCCTCTCTGCCCTGAGATGGTCACCTTTTATTTTGCATTCTCAGCGGGTGTATTTTTGCTGTTTTCCAGTCTGACTTCCCAGAGCTGGTCCTGACAGTGGAGGAGAGTCAGCTACTGAAGAAAGAAGGTGTTTCATTACCACTCCGTCTGCCCCTGACTAAAGTGAGTCCTTGCTACATACAGCCTGTCACTCCCAAACAAACTTGGACCACTTGAATGCTTCAGCCAGAGTAGGGGTTTGAAAATGCAGGATGACACCTTGACAAGAGCACTGGTGCCTAGGCGCTGTGTTCAGGGCAGCATGCAGCAGCAGGGCTTTGTGTCCTTTTCCTCCTTTTGAGGCCTGGGGGCTGTCCACGTGCACAGAAGCCTCTGCTTTGCTAATCAGGCAGATACAAAAAGCAATGAGACCTGGCCACTGTCAGACTTCCCACGTATGACTGCTTGCAGGAGGGAGTTACTCCTCCAGCCTATTTTTTCCTGCTTGCCTAGTGCCTTGTGAGCTTCGTGCTTTTCATCGCCTTTAGGTATGCCTCACTTTTGCTCTACTGGAAGCTGGTGGCCTCATCAGCAGGCCAGAGTTTGCCTTGCAGCTCATTCAGTGGTGTGGGGGGGACAGAGGACAAAAGCATGGAGCTGTGCACTGAGATGTATGTGGGGTTTGTGAGGGTAGGATTGCCAGTGCCCTGGGGTTGCTGCTAACAAGAAATTACCCCTGTAGGCTGAAGAGCAGGTTCTGAAGAAAGTGCGTCGGAAGATCCGGAACAAGCAGTTAGCCCGGGATAGTCGTCACAGAAGGAAGATCTACATAGATGTCCTGGAACGGAGGTATGGGCACACAGCAGTGTCACCTGACACTGAGGGGACAGACAGTTCTTTTAGAGATCCTTGGCAGAATGATGATGGCACTACATCGTAGTTTCAATTAAACCTTTGTTTTCTTAACATATTGTGATTAGTATAGCACAGAATTTATAATTAGAATAGCACAGGATTTCTACAAGCAGAATCAATGTAGTACAACCTATAAGCAGCATAATACAGAATTTATAATAAAACTTTACTTAAAAGTTGAAGTTGCCGAGATCCTAATACAGCTTAACTTATGATTTCTAATCACCTGAACTCTCTGCAGATCAAGTCAGCTCTTAATACATGGTTTTCTGTATCAATATAATGATCATAATCTAGACTCAAAAAATGATATAAAGGAATACAAATTACTTCCCCAAGCATGGGAGAAAGCAAGTGATGGTGGGTGTCCCTGGTCTGAGGTGGTCCTGGCTCTCACTGTCCAGTGGCAGCTCCAGTCCAAGTTCCCCCTTAGGACTTAACTGCTTGATTTTTATGCATAGTTCTCTGTGTGCTGTTACGATTCCCTGCTCTGTGACAGGGTCATCAACAGCTCTGGCCTGCCCGGGTGCCCGAGACCTTCAAGACTAGTAGAGAAGGGAGTAACCAGCCTGGTGCCCAGGGACCTTGAGGCCACTAAGGAGGGGAGAAAAAATCAGTTTGGCTTGTCTGTTTGGTACACAAGACCTTCAGGGCCTGATAGCAAGGAGACTGGAACAACTATGTCACCTACAGTCACAGAGAATGGCTGCCCAGCTCATAAAATGGAATTAATTGTGCTAACAACATTGCCAAGGACATGGAGCAGGGGGCACCAGTCACAAGCAGCTGTGCTGTGCCACTGCTGGGGTCTTGCTACCCTAGGCAGAAAGTGAGGCTGACCCTGTAGAACAGCAGCTCCTCAGGGGGCTCAGAAGCTTGGGGCATACTGTTCCCTGCTCTCTTACACTTGAAGATGGCCCAGACCTTGCTTTGTTCAAGCCAGGTGCTGGCCTGCCAGATCCAGCACGTTTCCCAGGTCAGGCTAGTTTGCAATACAGCCTGACATCACAGATCTGCAGGGCTGCTGTTCTGCTAGGAGCAAGCATCCTTAGGGATTAGTCTGGTCTTCTCTGCAGGACTGGCCAGGGCTCACCTCTCCCCAAATGTGGCGAGGGGACTCTCTGGGCTTTGCTCTGGAACACGCCAAGAGCAATTTTATCTGCCCCAGCCACTCAGAGGTGATGGCTGCTTACCTGAGGAGAGACTCTGGTGAAGTTCCTGCTGTCAACTAAAAAAAACCTCTCTGTTTTTCCCCTGTGCTGCTTAACTTTCCTGGGAAGGGTGGCAGCCCACACAGCTCAGAAGAAGGAGCTGGAGAGGAAGGTGGAGGTGCTGCAGAAGGAGAACATGTGAGTCCTTGTTGGTCATGGCAGGAGATGTGGAGAGAAGGCTTTTCCTCTTGGGACTGTGGCCTGTCCATGGCTGCAAAGAAGGGAGACAGGAGTGTGCAGCTCTTAGTTCAGCCACTGTATTAACCTACGCTGCTGGCTCTCCTGCAGGTCACTGCTCGAGCAGTTGCAGAAACTGCAGGCCTTGGTCGCAATGTCTACCACCAAAAGTACCATCAGAAGAACCTGCACCATGGTGAGTGGCTTCAGGCCTGGTGTTTCTGAAGGGTTGTCTGCTATCCCTGTGAGTTTGGGAGAGGCATTTTTTGCAGCCATGTTGCCTATTCATGTCCTTTGCCGAGGCCTGTGCTGTTCTTTGTTTCCAGGTCATCATTTTGTCCTGCCTTATTATCTCCCCTAACATCTGCTGGATTCAAAGCAGAGACCCAGAGCTGAAGCTCAGAGGTGAGTGCCCAGGGGCTGAGGCTTGTCTCCCAGTAAAGCACTGCCTCCCATGGCAGAGCACCTTCCTCAGAGACAGCCTGAACTTCCGGGTGCCACCAACGCAGCAGCCTCTTTCCAGGGGTGACTGCTAGGTTTGGCTTTGCTGACTCTCCTCAACTCCATTGCAACCAGGCAGTACAAGAGCTGGAGGAATCCAGTCCCTCTTGGAGCACAAGCTTCGCAGCTGTGCTGCGTCCTCTCCCCATCTCCCCTGGGAGAAGGCATCTCTAGTTGAACAGTTTGTTCCTCTCTTGTGGACTCTGTGGTGGCTTGTGCTCAGAGCAGGACAGTAGAGAGGCTCGGAATGACAGGGCTGGGTCTCCCTCTCTTGCAGTGCTGTCCCAGAAGATCCAGCAGTTCCCAAACGAAGTAGAAACTGTTGTGTGTGAGGATGCTATGCTGGAGGATTTCAGCCCGGAGCCCGAGGACCCCTTGCTATCTGGCAGCCTCAGTCAATCACAAGAAGAAGGGTATTATCCACCCAGCACTGATCCTACATGTTCATTCAGCAGCAGCACATTTTCTGATCCTCCAGCAGCAGCAGGCTCTGAGCTGGGCTTTCTCCACCAGCTTCAGGAGCAGGACTTCCAGTGCAACCCTTTGCAGGCAACAGTGCCGGCGGTGTTAAAAGGCAAGAGGCAGGAATGGGTGGAATATGCTGCTGGAATTGTCGTCGTTCAGCAGCACTTGCCGATGAGATGTGACCACTGCTGCTTCATGCTTCTTGGGGTGATGCAGGGCACCCTGCTGGGCAGGGACAAGCAGCTGCATTAACATATAATCTGTCAAAACAGATTATTTGGAATACCGTCCTGAGTGCTGGCAGCTCAGAGGGTTTACCAGGGACTCGTTCTGATGCTCTACTCCATATATCTATAGGAGCCCTCTATCTGATGGGGTGGGAAACTCTGGGAAATTTGCTATAGCTGCTGACGTGACCTGCAGCCCTGGCTGTGTCCCATGGCTCGCAGAGATGGGCTGTGGCAGGGAAGGTGAAGGTGGTTGGGTCTGAGGTGCCCATACTTGGTCTGACTGGGTGCAGTTGGTGATGGAGGCTGCTGCTCTGTTTTTCCCTGCCCAGGCGGAGGTGAATAGGCCGAGTCCTGTACTTCTTACTGTATCTAGTGGCATCTGTTTCTTGTCTCTTCCCCTTAATCATGTCGTTTTGCCTGATTTCTAGCTGTGAGAGAGTTAGTTGACCTTCAATGTCCTCTGAGGAAGTGGTGCTACCATTGCAACAGACCTTGCATGTTGCCTATTCCTGCTAGCTTTTGAGCCACAGGTGCAGCTGCTGTCCTGGACAGAGAAGGTAATATGAAGTCCCTCACAAGCCATGTGTGCTGTTTCCCTTCCACAGAGGAGCCTTTCATCTGTAGCTGTTTGAGCGGAGATCCTGAGCCTCAGGGAGAAGACACATCTTGAACCTGAGGAATGGAGGTGCATAGAGCAGAGAGCAATAGCGCTGCTTGCTGTTCTGAAGGCTTTCCTCACCACAGTGTTGTCGATTTGTTAAAGAGTTGAGATTAATTGATTTTATTGGTTTGATTATCTGATTTTATAGAGTTATTTTATAGAATAGAAAAATAGGAGGATAAAAATATATGTTGAAGAAAGTTATGATTATTTAGTAAAAGTAGTTGTGAGACCCTTTGTACATTTTGTACTAAGGCCAGAAGAATGGGTTGGAATCATTGTTGAAGCTTAAGTAATAATTTAGGGTTTGAAAGGTTTCTTTGTATCTAACTAGTCTTCTATATATAGAAAGTATATTGAGATGTCAGAATGTAGGATTAATGGGAACTGGGGAGAGTCGACTGGAACAGCTTGTAGTTACCTGCCAAGAAACAGTGAACTTTAGTAGCAGGTAATTCCGGCAGGGGGAGATCGCGACCACCGACTCATATACCACCTACCCAAATCGTACCCCAGACCCATTTCTGGACCTTTCTAAGCTCTACTGCGCAGAATCGGATATAGGAGGAGAATATGTTAATGATTTACGGGAAATAGCATGGTTATGTATGAATACTTAATGAATATGTATGAATAAGTTCTATATATGGTGTCTGATTTTGAGACCTGGCGTGTGTTGATCGTGAGAGGACTCGCTCACGCACCCGGCCGTCAATAAAGAAGTGTCTGCTTATTCGATAAGTTCTTCATTCCGAGATTTCGGTAACAACAGGATGGTTTCAGAGCTATGTCCTGGTGTGAGAGCTTTGCTGTGCTGGCTCATGATGTAGTTTCCCAGTTCTGGTTGCTCGTCAGGGCTGAGTAGAAATCCTTTTAGCTGATGAGTAGTGTCTTTTCTGGAGTGCAACTTAGTGGTACCTCCTGAGCATCTCTCCTTATTCTACTTCATAGAATCATATCAGATGGTTTGGGCTGGAAGGGGCCTTTAAATGTCATCTAGGTCAACAGCTCTACAACAATAGATTTAGGAATATCTTCAAGTAGATTATAATAACAATTCTCTTACTAACAACACGTAAATAAATACTAATGATGCATGACTGTGTCTTCTATGGTCATTTTGGTGAGGGGCTGGGCTGCACAGTGGAGGCTAGAGGCTGTGCCAGAGGCTGGGAGCCTCGTGGGGGGGTAGGAACCCGAGGAAGGCTGAGGGATGATGGCTCTTGCAGCCTAATGAAAGGGAATGTGGGCTGCCATCCTCTCCCAAGGCTGCGGCCGTGTGGAGGGGCTTGTTGCAAACTTGCAGCATGCTTCAGGGTGGTTGCTCTGCTCTCACCCCCCTTCAAGGGTGCCAAAACCACTCTTGAACCACTTTTGGAGACAAGTGGCTGTTGTGAGCACCCAACACCCACGTGTGACCAAGCAGACAACGGAAGCAAGAGGCTTCCCCAGAAGGAAGTGTGAGGGGCTGGTGTCTGCCCCCATCGCTGCCGTTGTAACGGGGAGCTGCACAATTGCAGGAAGTGGAGCAGAGCCAGTGTAGTGCAACAGCCCCCTCAGCCGAGAGCCACGGGGGGGCCCTGGGTGCTGGGGGGCTGCTAAATCACGGCTGGGCCCTGGGTTTGGTTGTGGTCACTGGGTCCCCTAGGGAGGCACTAGCAGACCCTGAGCTCAGCCTGCGGAGCCCAGCACGGGGTTTGGGGACCTCCAGCGAGGCAATAGGTGCAGGCAGCACCACGTTTGCAACCCACCCTGGAAGCAAAAGGTGCTTCTGCAGGTGAACAAGATATAAAATTGAACATTGTGTCTCTGCACCAGGAGGAGAGACAGCCAAGGGGTGGCTCACCCACAGCCCCTGTCTCAGGACAGGCAGCAGCATGCTTTTAACAGGATCAAGTCACAGCTCTGCCCTGGCCAGGGCAGGCAGCCCACTGGCATCCCCAGAGAACCTTTGGGCCTTTTTCCCCAGGAGGTGCGTGCAGTGGCAAGAAGGTCTATGACCCCGTCTTGATTTTCGGGGTTTTTTGTGCAATTCAGGGCTAGGGTGTGTCATTCCACTGATGTCACCTGGCATCCCTGGCCCAGCACTAATCAATACTATACCAGTCATCTAAAATAAGACATGGTGGTGTTACCAGTAAAGCAGGGAGCAGCCACTGGAGCTGGTGTTTGGCTGGGAATGATGGGCTCAGCACTGTGCTCTGCAGCGGTCTGGCTTGCTTGGCCAAAGGTCAGGAGTGGAGACAGCTCAGACAGAGCGGGCAGGGAGCCAGGCAAACACAGTGGGATCCTCATCAAATGCAGCTGAACATGCTCCAGCTGCCAGATGCTGCGGGCACCAGCCAGCTCAGCCTTTCCACACAGAAAACTTGTGGCAGAGGCTGGGATATGACAGAGCCCAGAGCTGGTGCTGGTACCGCCCTGCGGACCTGTCTGCACTGGGAGCTTTAGGGTTGGTTGCTCCACGGTCTCAGCCCATGCTGGCCCAAGGCTGCTATTTTTCATGGCTTTCTGTGCTCTCGTGCTGGTCCCACAGAAGGCGGCTCTGAGCCAGTGCAAGGAAGGAAGCCCAGCCTGGGCCTCACGCCTTGGGTTAAAGGGCAGTGATGATAAAAATGCCTGGAATGAGTCCTTCTGCCAAGGAGGCTCACACCTTGTTTCCATCAAGCAGAGGAGCAGGAGGTGCCTGGTATTTCTGCTACCCTCCTACCTCTCCTTGCTGCAGACTCTCCATGACATCTTTTTCCCTTGGATGCCACAGGCATCAGAGCACAGGCTGAGTGAGCACTGGCGCTGCTTGCATGCACGCACAACCCTGCACTCTGGTTAGCTTGGTGTTACAGCTTGACTTGGGGGTCAGTGTTATGGTCTGACTTAACAGTCAGTGTATGGTCCAGTTACAGCTTGCCCTCCCGGCTGTGTTCACTTTGTTACCCCCAAGGTCAGCCTGTCCTGCACTGATGTCCCCAGAGTCTGTATCAGCAGCACAGGAGCATGCCAATAGACCAGAAATATGAGCCTTTCAGGGCAAAACATTCTGCTCAGTCCTTGGCAAGTCCCATATGGGTGTTGCCGAATGGAAACCCTCTCATTTTTTTGCTTAGTGACTCCTCAAGTGTTGGTGGTGCCATCTCTTTTCCAGAATAATGACACACTGAAAGTTACAAAATTATGAAATGAAATTTGCCTCCTATTGCCATGGAGGGCCTGGGCTGTATGGCCAGTACAAAACACTTCCTGGTTACAGCTTTAAAGGAATCAGGTTTTCCCTTTTTTTTATAGGAATCAGGGGTTTCTTGGAGACATGGGAATTTCAGTCGGTAAAAGTAAAGCATCTCCTCCTTTTCAAGGGAAAACTAAAACCCCGCGTTAGGATCCATCCTATTTTATCCACTAGCACCAGCTGCTGGATATCAGTGGAAACAGAAAAACTAGCAGAAACCTGAGCGCCGGGTTAAAAATGCAACTGGGAACACAGCAATGGAGCCACTGCCTCACCCCAGCTCCGGCAACCGGGCACCTCAGCTCCGTGGCTGCTGAGCCCCCATGGGAGCTGGTTGTGTCAGGACCACTTTGGCAAGTTGTCCGAGGCAGAAAGCGGAGAGGTTGGGCTGGGATGCCTGAAAAGAAAACCAAGCAGTGCCAGATGCGTCCTTCCCCTCTTCATATTCCCTGGCCATGCAGGGTGCAGAAGGGGCTTGGCCAAAGTCCCCCTCGTGTGCGTTGCTCAGGGACGTGGCTGTGCTGAGGGCTTTCTCTGTGAACGGGCTGTGTGGGAGCTTTCCCCACCCGTGGGGCAGGAGGGCAGCTGGCAGCCAGCCACTGCAGTGCATCCGCTGGGGCTGGGAACGGGAAGCTGCTGGCTCTGCAAAAGCCATTTGCGGCCGCCCCATGCATTTGGGCGCCCAAGAAACTTCCTTTGCTCTGCTCACACATGGAAGGCTCTGCCTGGAGCCTGCCCTGCCTGGAACCCTGGGATATGCTGCTCACAGCATCCCACCGAGGCTGTGCCTCATCCCACTGCCTGGTTTGCCCCACACCCCTGGGGACATTTGGGAGGGAAGCCACGGGACAAGTCAACCACAGCACAGCAACAGGTTTGCAGATGCAATGCTGCTGTACACTGCCAAGGAGGGGACACGGGCAGCCCCCATCCCCAGGGACCCTGCTGTCTTCAGTGGTGCTGCAGGAAGCTCCCGCAGGAGGGTGGCTGCAGGGCAAAACGAAGCCTGTGGGTTTGAGGCAGGACAGAAACGAGAGCCAAGCCCTGCATCCCCACAGAAACCCTTTATTTTGCACCTGGTGCCCAGCCTTCTCGCCAGACTGAACTTGCCTGGGAAAGCATGAAGCTGTGGGCTGAGGGCTGCTGAGATGCAGCATGTCAGTGCGGGCAGAGCCTGGCCGGTGGAAGCACAGTCTTCTTGTTGTCCTGAGCCTCCTGGATTTCTCCGCTTGCTGTTATTTTATCCGGGTGAAAACGCTGGTGCCAATCCTGCAGAAAACCCCAGATCACTGTGGTTCACCCACCCAAGGTCACCTATGCTGTGGTGGAACGTACAGAGGGGAAACCCACGAGGGAAAACACGCTGTGTTCCGCACTGGGTGCTGCGCGGGATGCCCCAGGCTCCGACACCCTCTAGTGGAGGCTGCACCAGGTGTGGGCATCGTGTCCTGCTCTCTCCCTGCTGGGAAGAGTGCAGGGGGAGTCCTGGGAGGGTTCGGCTGGGGCCAGACCCCATCCTCAGGTCACCCAGCCTGGGGCACATCACAGAGATGCTTCTCAGCCCCTGTTCATCACTGGTGACAAACATATTTCACCCTCCTGGCCCTGCCATGCCTCATTCCATGGGATTTCTCCCTTCTACAGCCTGGGGTGTAGGAAAGCTTGACACGGAGTGGCTGGGAGCCACTGCTCACCGGGTGGCTTTCCAGTCCTCGGCAGGGTTGTCAGCTGCCTCTCGCAGGAGCCACAGGGCATGGAGGGTCTCCTCCCCGTTGGTGCCCACGTAGCACTGGCCCAGGAAGACAGTTGTCTGTGCTGGATCTGAGTCTGGAAGGAACCGAGGTGTCACGAATCAAGGTGAGAGGCATGATGCCTGCATCCCACTGGCATCCCTGCCGCAGGGTGATGGCCCCCTCCTGCCTACCTTGGAGCTGCCAGTGCACAGTGAAGGAGAAGATGGGCTGCGAGATCTGCCCTGTGTCCTGCTGGGACCCCTTCAGTGGTGAGGTGAGGATTTCGGAGTTGTCAGCAACAGGCCCCGGCAAGTAGGAACCAGAGAAGCTGCCATCCTTGCTGAGGACGGACACAACCATCCGGCAGCCACTGTCACTCCGCCATGACCCAGACAGAAGGCACTGCAAGGCCAACACTGTGGCTTGGGGTGCTCTGCCAGGCAGAGGGGACATCCTGCTCCCATCCCACCACCCTGGCTCTACCTGGGGATGCCTGCAGCGGTGATGGATGTGCCACAGATCCTGTGTGAAGCTGGTGCCACCTTGGCACAAGCATTACACCTGTGGCACTGATTGCCTTCAGCCCAGCTGCTGCTCTGGGCTGTAGCTGGTGACACCCAGGGGAGAGTGGGTCCTCCCCATGCTAAAGCAGAGGGTGCACGCTTGGTGGGAAAGCAGGGTTTCTCTGGGGCATGGCTCCGTTTGCCTGTCTCTGGATGGATTCCCACAGCGAGGAAGATCATTGCAGGAGCAGTCCCTCCCTCCCAGCCTCTTCACAGCTTCCCTCAGCACTGCATAGCGCTGGTCCCATCAGCTGGTCCAGGCGCCCTGCTGAGCACCGCAGCCTCAGCAGCGGCCTTTCGGGTCTAGCAGGGTGCCAGTGCCACGTCCCCATTGTTACCCACCCCCATACCTTCCTCTCCGCAGGGGTGACACACACCACCAGGGCCAGGGCGAGGACCAGGGTGAGGGCACTGCTCCCCATGGCTGTGGGGCTGCGCAGCGCCCAGCACGGCTCGCTCCCGGCCCTGCGCCCTGGCCCCCTTTATAGGGCTGTAACCGGAGCCCCACAGGCACCCAGCTGGCAGCAGCAGCGGCGGAGTCGGTGGCCTGGTGGCAGGGTGCCCAGGACAGGCGAGGTGAGGAGGTCTCTGTGACCTGGGCAGTGCCGGAGGAACGCGGGGCCGAGCACGGCTGTGCAGAGGGGTGGAAGTGCAGGCTTTTTTAAAAGCCCTTATAGCAGCCTGGAAAGCATTAACTGCTTTCCTTTTGAATCCACCTCCTGTGCATGCAAGGCTGGATTTTATTACTGTTTAAATGTTTAATCATATCCTGCTTTGCTGATGCCACTGCCTGACCAGGGTGTCACCCAGGTGGTGCCAGGAGGTTCCTGACAGAGGCAAGCTGCAGCGCTGCACCAGAGGGAAGGCTGGCCCTGCCTTCTTCTTTAGCAGGGACAACATTTTCCCAGCATCTTCTCGATGTCAGCTGCTGATTTTGCTGCTTTTGCTTTTACAAGAGTTAGAGGAAGGAGTAACCACAGAGGGGCACTGGAGTCCAAGTGGTTGTGTTTGCCAAACACACCCAACATGCTAACGAGCCTTGTACTTGCACCTCTTCCTCATATTTCCTGCACTTAGGGGCTTTGGATGTACAAAGCACAGCATGTACTGTCCCAGCGTTCCTCAGCTGCTTCTCTGCTCCCTGAGCGCCTGGAGCAGGGATGGGGCTGTGTGCAACCGAAAATTAAGGTAGGATTCAGCTGCATAAACACATGCTGTTTCCGGGACAGCAGTGTTGGGTCACTGGGTGGCAGCAGGGCTGAGATGTGTGTACTGGGGGTGGGGGAGTCCCACCCTGCCGTGGCACTGCTCAGCTCCCACCATGAGTCCTAGCACACCCAGGGACCCCACTGCTGCTGCTGCTGCTGCTCACCGCCTCTTCCTCTGGTCTGCATGGCCCCAGAGGCTGGGGTGAGTGGAGAGGCAACAACCCCTCTCCTGACACTTCATTTCCCCTTGTTGTCTTTTGAGTCCCAGACTCACAGGCTAATCATAGGGGTCTGATAAATACCCCCCGGGGGATCTCTTGCTCTTGCTCTGGATGCCGTGCTCCATTTCAGCCTGACACCAGCCCCTGCCTTTCTGCATTGTTTGGCAGGGACAAGCTGCCCTGTTTGAGGTGCCAGGGAGGTAGCAGCCACCACTCCACGTCACAGCACTGTGCACCCTCCTCACTGCAGCTGGGCCAGGCTCAATGAACTACATGGCTAGTGTGCTGGCATCCCCAGAGCTGGGTTATATTTGTAACAGTTCTGCAAGAGGCTTCATCTTCACCCATGGACCTGCCAAAAACTTTGTGGTGCAAGAGCTGACTAAGCTTGGCAGGTATCCACAGAGGCAAATAGAGTAGCCCTGCTGAAATGCAGTGGCAAAGAATAAAATTCCTGGTTGTAACCCAGGAGGATGTGATGTGATGGGGTGGGATGGGATAGGATGGGGTGGGGTGAGATGGGATGGGATGGGGTACAAAGGGATATGATAGGATGGGGACTTTAACTGTTCATATTTTACTTTAGGTGCCATGCAGTGCAAGGGAAGTGTTTTACCAACATCTCGCATCTACTGATGCTGTTAGCTTCATCAGACAACCTGCAGAGCACAGAGCCCTGGGACTGGAAAGGTATCTGGTGGGAGTGAATATGAAGGCACTGCAAGGAAGGTAGCTAGACTTGGGATGCTGATGCCACCTATGCCACCAGCAGGCAAGTGGGGAGTGATGGTGCAGGGTAGAAGACTGAGTTAGGCTGAGGTGAGAAATGGGCCCATGGAGCTGGATGGGCAGAATCAGGGAGGGATGCAGATGTCCCTGAGGAAGGGCCGTGGTGAGTCCTCACCTCTGCAGGGGTACCTATGGGGACTGAAGCTGCCTCAGGGAGCAAGGGCAGTTTTTTAGAAAAGAAGACCACAGCTGATGTGATTTTTAAATTTTATTTTCATGTGAGAGGCTGGTTTTTCTTGCCTTGTGGGGCCCAGGCTGCAGCTGGAGCAAGATGTCATTCGGTGGGCAAACACACGTCCTCACAGGGTGGGAAGAAGCTCTGCAGGAGCTTTCCTTTCGGAGTGCGTTTGCGTGTAAAGATGTTTCTGCCCACCCTGTAGGAAACAGAGAGTTCTTGTGGGACAACCTGCAGACATTGCCCACTGAATGTGTCAGTGCCAGCAGGTGACAGGGATGTCCCTAAATACCCCCCAACTTGTCTCAGGCAGCTGCTGGATGCCTCTGGCCAGGGCAAGCCCCTTGCCAGGAGACAGTAGCATTCCCACTGCAAACCCATGCTGGGGTGTTCCCACAGGTGGACCCCTCACCCAGGGGGATGCTTGTCCTTAGGGGTCCTGAGGAGGGCCTCTCTGTGGGGCCACTGCCCCCCACATCCCCCTACTACCTTGTGGCTTTCCAGTCCTCCTCGAGGGACCCGACAGCTTCACGCAGCAGCCACATGGTGGTCAGCGTCTCCTTCCCACCTGTGTCCACGAAGCACTGCCCCGCGAAGGCGGTGGTGGCATCTGGGGGAAGCATTTGGTGGGCGGGTGGTGGGAATGGCACCCACACTCACTGGCTGCTTCCCTCTCCCTGGGGTCCTCCTGGCTGCAGCTGTGTTCATGCTCCAATGGCCGCATGCCCACCCAGCCCATGCCAGGAGGACCTGCCCATCCCCAGTGGCTCCCTCGAGTGAGACAGGCTCTGTGGCACCACATCCCCCATGCCTTCATGGGGTCCGGACCCACTGCAGTCACCTTGGGCTGCCCAGTTGGGATGGGTGCAAAGACACTGAGCAAGGAGGGGCTGCCCTGTGCAAGCCCAGGATTGCCCATTAGCCCCAGACTGGGCAGGTGCCGCTGCCTCCCTCTGCTTAGCTGCACCAAAGCATCACCCAGCAGACCTCCCAGCGGAGGAAAAATCCTGCTGGTCGCCTGCGCAGCTCCCAGTGCCCCCAAAATGCCATCCCCAGTTGTCCCAGTACTTACTGGAGAACTTGTCCCAGCGCACAGTGAAGGCAAAGGTGGGCCAGCCCCCTTCGCTAGGCTGCTGCTGGGCACCCTTCAGGGGGGAGGCGCAGGCACAGCCACCAGCAAGGGTGACCCGTGTGAGGTATCTCCCCTGGAAGTCCCCGTTGTCCCTCAAGACTGAAATCTCCATCAGTGAGTCCTGCTCATTCCTCCACAGCCCGCTGAGCTGACACTGAAGGGACACAGCCATGAGCCCTCTGACCCCACACACAGTGCAGAGGGGACCCCATCCTCCCACTGCCCCACAGCTGAAGCCACAAGCCCTGCTGTGAGCACAATTGTGGGGCAAGGCTCTCCTTGTCCCCGGTTTGGGGAGATGCTCCCCCAGGTGCTGCAGGCTGCTGAGCGGGCAGTGCAACAAGAACAGCACATCCCAGCCCATCAGTGTGCGTGGTACACCCAGACGCAGACCCCATGGGAGGGGATGCCCTGCACACTGTTCCCTTCGGCATAGACCCTGTGGGAAGGGATGCTCCATGAATCATACCCCTGAGCCCAGGCTCCATGGGAGGGAATGACCTGTGCATGGTGCCCCTGTGGAAACAAAGCTTTGTGGAGGTGGTACCAGCTGGCTGGGGGTGACCCGGAGATATCCTGCCTGTTGCCTGGACCAGGTGCTTGGAAAGTTCTGCTTCTCCCAGCCTAAAACAGCATTTAAGAGAGAACCTCTGGCTGCCCACGCTGCCTCCCAGTGCCGTATCTGCCACATCCCCATCATCACCTGTCCCCGTACCTTCCTCTCCGCAGGGGTGACACACACCACCAGGGCCAGGGCGAGGACCAGGGTGAGGGCACTGCTCCCCATGGCTGTGGGGCTGCGCAGCGCCCAGCACGGCTCGCTCCCGGCCCTGCGCCCTGGCCCCCTTTATAGGGCTGTAACCGGAGCCCCACAGGCACCCAGCTGGCAGCAGCAGCGGTGGAGTCGGTGGCCTGGTGGCAGGGTGCCCAGGACAGGCGAGGTGAGGAGGTCTCTGTGACCTGGGCAGTGCCGGAGGAACGCGGGGCTGAGCACGGCTGTGCAGAGGATGGAGGCGCAGGGGTGATTTGCACATCCACTGTCCAAGAGGGTGGTGTGTCTGCCCACAGGAGCTCATCATCATGGCAGCCCCCTCCAGCATGACAAGCTTCTGCTGCTGTTTCTAAACTGTTTTTTCTCCTGACTGTGCTAGGCTTTCCCTGGGTCTGGGAGCTGTGGCTATCACTGCAGTGGGACCTCTGGGGCACCCTTGAATTAATCCCTCTTGTAAGTGAATAAGAGCTTTTCTGGAAGATATATAGATATTAAAATTTACTTTTCTCCATGGGAGGGAATGCCCTGTGGATGGTGCCCCCGTGCACAGACCCCATGAGAGACAATGCCACAATCATGGTGCTTTGAGGCCAGGCAGGGTACAGCTCCACAAGAGAGCCTTCTCTGAGCCCTCCCAAGGAGTCCCTAATGGTACAAGGGACTGTACTGAAGATGTGGAGGGGGCTTGGTGTCCTCGGAGTGCCTGGCTCTTGCCCAGGGACACAGCACAGCCACCTCCTATAAGATATCTATCCAACCTGGTGAACATATCACTGCCAATGCTGCAGGGCACCTGGCTGTGTCCAGGTCAGGAGGGACCTCTCTGGCCTCTGCTCAGCACAGGGGATGAGCTTGTCTTTGAGAGTCCTTCAGAGGCACATCTGCCCTGGCCTTGAAGACACCAGAAGGGCCGTACTCCTCCTCCTTGGGGAGCAGGTTCTGGTGATGCTCATGTGCAAATTGCACTTCATTTTTAATTAAAAAATTACAGTAGCTGCCTTCGACTCCCATCGCAGGGACTTGCTCCAAAAGCCCTTGGGGTCCTGGCACCACTCTCCCTTTCTTGCCGCCAAGCTGGTTCCCAGCAGCAGCATCCACCCTCAGGGCTCGGTGCTTCCTTGGGGTCTCCATACTGCAACCCATGGGTGCAGCCTTAGCACAGAACAGGGATGGAAAAGTGTCCTGCAGCCCTGCTCAGCCTGGGGCTCACCTGATGGCTTTCCAGTTATCCTTGAAGCTGTCAGCCTCACCTTCCATGATCCATGTGGTCCTCAGTATTTCCTTCGTGTCATCGTCCATGAAGCACCGGTCTGTAGAGGGATTTTTAAAGGATTGAGGGCATATGTTACCATCGTCCAGGTTGGACAACCCAGGTCTGTTATTTGAAGCTGCAGAGCAACTTTAAATTGTCCTTGGAACAAGCAGGGTGAGACAGAAAACAAGCTACGCACAAAGAAGAAGCCAGGTACAGAGCAAGTCCTGGGAACCCCGAAACCAACACACTCTGCTCGGCACACTCCGATCCGGCGCCTGCAGCATGCTCACGGATCAGCGACACGGACGCCCGCGTGACCAGAGACTTTTATCCAATCACCTGGGTGTAGAGCCGTGTGAGCGGTCAGTTTAAGTTATAAATATGATCTGTTTGTTTAACAAAGTGAGCACGGCATGTAGCCTTATCGGTGTGATTGTCGTGACTTGGCCGACTCTCCACGGGGGACCCTCTTCGCTGGTCCATGGAGACAGTGGTGGAGTTTGCAGCCCATGAAGGGGTGGGAGGTGGCAGAGGGCACTGGTGGGATGGGGCTTTTCTTCTTAGGCAGACAGCTTGCTAGTTTATGAGTGGGAAAGGCTGTTTGCAGGTGGGTGATGTTTCCCTCCCCTAGTACTGGGTGCACATCACTGGAAAGGTGTGGGATACACGGGACATGGGGGAATGAGCCCAACTGAGCCTGCATCTAGCTCTGCCCCACCTCATTCTGGGCAGGACCTGCTGGGACAAGATCCAAAGATGGAGAACAGGAGGCTGCATCAGCCATGCAGCTCTGGTGCTGGGGCTGAGGGAGCACGGGTGACACCACAGGAGGGCAGGGGACCATCAAGGACACCACAAGAAGGGCTGGGAAGCCCTGAGGACACTGTGGAGATGGGGAACCATTTGGGTCACCACAGGGGAAGGGAGGGGATCATCCAGGATACTGCAATGAAGAGCAGAAGAACATCAGGAACACCACAGAGTGGGCAGGGGAGGTCTGAGGACACTGCAGGGAAGCTGGGAAAGAAGCACCTGAAAAGCTCCAGTTTATGGTGAAGCCAAAGGGACACAGCACAGAAGAAACCAGAGCTGGCTCTTCTGGTTTGAGCGGTGCTGGGACCCCTGCAGCGGTGACACCTGGATCTCATTTGTGGTGGCTGTCACAGCTGTGTGGTAGGAGCTGCTGAAGTCATCTCTTCCATTCATGGCCAGGATGGTCATGATGGAGCCCAGGTCATTGATCCAGTGCCCAGTCTCAGCACCAGTGCTGCAGCACAGCCTGGGTGTGTGCAGGATGGCAGGAGCGGGCACCCCCAGGACCTGCGGTGGTGAAGGTGGGCAAGCCACAGGTCCCCCGTTCACCCAGGGCTATGTACTGCCAAATGTGATGAGCTTGGCCGTGTGCTGGGGAGGCAGATTGCATCTGGGAAGCTGCCTTGGCTCCCAGCCAGCGCCAGGAGAGGCTGGGGACTTGGCCAAGGCACTCCTCCATCCTCAGGCTGCAGCCAGACATGAACCAAGGAGAGAAACAGAGGAGCAGAGGAGGGTGTGTGGTCCCTACCAAGGGGTTGGCACAACCACATGAACACAGTGGAGGGCCAAGAGCTATTAGACTTCATTTATAAGTCAAGTTAAAGGCTTGAAAATCAAATTTATTCTTTTGTCATCACTGCAGCATGGCTGCATACCAGGTTTGCCTGTGCACACACCCAAACTGACCAGCCATGGAGTCCCTGAGTGATGTGGGAACTCCGCAGCTCCATCTGTTTAGGTGGGACAACAGCCGGGCTGAAAGAGATGTTGGGCACTAAGATGTTCAGTGTTGAGACATAGAACAGTCCCCGCAGAAATGGAAGAGTAAAACATTCTCCCACATGTAGGTAAGACATGTAAGTGCTGGAGGGAGAAGGGGTCTCCTCCATTCTAACAGTGACCAATTGTTTGAGGCATTTGGTCCCCTAGGTGAGCATTATCCCATGCCAAGATCCCAACAAATCAGTTTTTTTAACCAATATATTATGTGTGAGCACCTGTGCAACACAGATGCAGCAGCAGCTATATGGTGTGCATGATTGCAAGGTGCCTCCTGCCTCCTCCAGCTCCCCATGCCCCTGAAGGCACGCACTGTGCATGAATGAGCATGACCAAGCCTTGCCATGCTGCAGCAACAGCTGTTTTTCCTCCAAGTGGGAGGTCTGCAGTGAGGCTGAAGGGGACCCACTGCTCACCTTTGCCTTGCTGATGAGCCTGAGCTGGAAGGAGTCAATAGTGCTGCATTTGTGGCTCAGAGAGGCAGCGCAGACACGAGCAGTGTGCAAACCACTGCGATCAGGTCTTGGAGCTGGGTAAAACCCAGTGCTGATGAATGCTCAACACGCACAGGGGCGCATCCTCAGCCACAGCCTCCCCCAGATGCCTGCAGGCACCCTGGCACACCATGTACTATCACCTGCTACTCCAAAACCATGATACTGGATGCATCACAGCCTTGCTGAGTGCCCTTGTGCAGGGATTAGCCTTGCAAACAGCTCTGTCAGCCCATGCCTATTGCATTTCTCACTGGCACCAGGGCTACCTAGAGGGGGTTGCAGACTTCTCAAACCATGGTTAGCACTGCTGCCTTGCTGGAGCACCATATGGATGGCTGTACAGCCTCCTGGGAGCCCTGCCCTGGAGAAATGTTGACATGAAGGCAATAATAAAATCAGGAGGATGCATGCAGTAAGGTTGCAGGCTTAGCGGGGTGCCCCACTGCTGAGCTGGACACACTTCAGGGTAAGAGCAGAGTCTTGTGGTCCCTCTGTCACCCTCTTTCCTAATTCTTAAGTTCCTGTAAAGCGGATAAAAGCCTGCACAGACCAAATGACACCATAGCAGGGGGGTGGTATAAAAGCATTCTGCTCAGAAAGGCTGTAAGAGAATCAAAAAAGCTGGAGAAATTCAAGGGAGGCACCAACAAGGAAATGGCAACATCAGTCCAGAAGCAGAAGATGGACCCAAGGGAGAAAAAAGTGAAAAGCAAACCACATGCAAGTCTGCAACAAGGTGGGCTAAGGCAGAGCAGGTGGAAAACTTGCTAAAGCCATGAATGCTGTTAGCATGAGATTTGCTAAACCGGGTGAGCCACAGAAGGTAGCAGCCCCACCAGCCGACTCCTGCCTTTATCCTGCTCACATCCCAGGCAGGGCACCAGTGCAGGGCGTGCAGCACCATCTGGGGTTATTTGGGGACTGAACCCCTTGAGGACCAAGTTTCAGATTCAGACCCTGTCACATCATGGATGTGAGTCTGATGCGTGGCCAGGGGACAAAAAAGCTCACCTGTTGAGTCATGAGCTTTCTAAACTCCTTCTCAGAGGGGAATCTAAGTGTGGATAGATCTAATCCTAGTCTCAGACTTGGTCAACCGTGTAGGTCTAAAGGGTTACATGTACAACCACTTATCAGTGTCAACTTATCACTTATCAGTGATAAGGGCACTTATCAGAGCCCTTTCAAGGCCTTTCACTGAAACAGTTTCACAAGGTTGAAAAGATAGATGATCTGTTATGGTGACAGACAAATTCAGAATTGCCTTTGATAAATGCACTTACTGCAAAAGTTGAACTCGGGTTGAGAGTTCAGTGCTTGTGTTAACAATACTTTCCTGGGTAACATCCAACATAGTCAGAGGCACAAGTTTTGCCAAAGAGGCATCCCTGCCTGGGGGGAAGAAATCCAGGCTCATCGACCTGTCCAGTAGTTGGAGTTCTCGTCCTCAAAACAGAGGATTCTAAATGCCAGATTGATACTCATGGTGAGGTGGGACTGAGTTAATCATTGCATGCTGACTGGCCCTCATCAAGGATTGTCAGTTCTGGAAAACCAGTGGAGCCCGGTGGTTCAGCACAGAGTTGGGGATTTAGTACAGATATACAGGTGTTTGTCTTTACTGAAGCAACTCAAGACTGTGAACACGCCTCCTCACCCCAGACATCGCTCAGTGGATTTGAGTGTTAGGCAGCACCTGTCACTTTTGGTTTTGTGCATAAACATGTTCATCAAGTCAAGCCACACTACTCCCTGCATACTCACAGGAACTTCTGTACAACAGCTGTGGTGTCCCACAGACTCAAGTTGGATTTCCTGGAAATCATTTGGTTTGGCTGAGTGGTGTGACTGAGGCAGCACCATCCCTGCTCATCACAGTAAGTCATAAAGCCAGAATTGCAGAGGGTTGGGTTGGAATTGCAGGACGTCTGATTTCCAGTAAATCACACACATTTCCCTAAGAAGAGTTTTGGGGCAGGATGTGCTGCAGCTACCAGTGCTGTCCTGCCAGCATGGAGCAGCCCTGGCTGCTTGCCAGGAATATGGACACAGCCGAGACTCTGCATCTGCCTGCCTTGGAGCTGGGGAGTTTTTTTGGGTACAGAAGGGCTCCCCAGCTTACCCTCCATCACATTGTGCAGCATTGAGCAGGGAAGAGCCAGTGCTGGCCCATGCTTGGTGTCAGAGGGTCACTTTGGGGACACACCATCCCATTTGGGCTGGAAAAGATGCTTTCCAGGGGCCAGACTCTTCCTGGAATAATGGGGTTAGAGCTTCAGCCCGTACCCACTGCAGTGCTTTACCCAGCTTCCCCAGGACGTATCCACAGACTGCACAAGGTTGGGTTTAGAGGGAAAAAAAGAATTTTATTTGGGTTTTGGGGACATCATTCAGAGCTGATAACAATCCCAAATGCTGATTAACACTGATGTTACTAAGTGATTTCCTGGTCTCCCAAGCTCAGCTGACTGGAGGTGGTTCTCTCTTCTCCTTTCAGCCCACTCGAGTGAAGGTGTTGTATCCAGTCCTGTAGGGAAGCAGAAGCCCCTTAGTGTTCAGCCAGCAGAGGGGCAGGATCCCAGTCAGGCTGGGTTTCCCTTGGCTCACCTGGTGGCTTTCCAGTTGCTGGGCAGGGAGTCGACCTTCTCCCGCAGCAGCCAGGAGGTCTGCAGGAGCTCTTCTCTACCATCTACAGCAAAGCACTGGCCCACAAAGACAGCTGTGGAGTCTGGGGGAACAGTAACTTAGCATCACAGTGGGACCCCAGCTGCTTTTGGGGCTTCAAAAGCACCAGTGTGTTTAATGTTCACAGAGCCCGTGTGGATCCCAAAATTTGCAGGGAAATGCTCTGTGGCAGGGATGCTACCAAAGCAACTCTCAATGTTGCCTAGCCCGATCAGTGTTTCAGGAGGTATCCTGCTGTCTCCCCACCATCCAGAGTGGGGAGAGATCAGGGAAGGACAGACTGGGGACAGGAGAGGGCACAGAGGGACTGGGGTGGGTGCTGGGACCTGCCTGAGCTCCCCTCCCCATTCCAGAACCCTATCCAGGCACAGTAGCTACCAACCAGAAAACTTCTTCCAGTTGACAGTGAAGCCAAAGGTGCACTGCCCGTCCTCGTCCAAGTGCTGGGAGCCAACAAGGGGGGACGGCTTGATGGGTTTCTGGGTGTTCGACACAGCAGTGTAGTACTCGCCGGAGAAGTTGCCCTGGTTGTCAACTGTGGACACATGCATCTTGGAGCCTAGGTCATTCTCCCACCAGCCGGTCAGGTTGCACTGCCAGGGGACAATCAGATGTGTCCCTGGGGGTTGCCTGCACACAGGCACTGCACTGCCCTGCAGGCTGAGCCCCCTGCTCACACCCCTTCTAATGACCACAGTGCTGGGACCCACCTTGCCATTCTTTGCGGGGTGTTTCTGCTTACGGCCCAGCCACCAGCTAGTGTCTGTTGCCTTTTCCTCATTCACATCAACCTTTCCCTCCTTGGGGATCTCAGCTGCCTGGCAGAGAAGCTTGGAAAAGAAAGAAAATAGGGGCAAGCTGTAGGTGATGGCAAGCAAAGTGTCTCTGGAGCCCCACAAGTGTTCACACACTCAGTTTTAAGAGACATGGTTTATAAAGTTGCTGCCATCTCAGCCATGGCAGGAGGGCCAAAAGCTGGTGTAAGCTGAGCAGAAGGGGAGAGGTGAAGAGCTAAAGGCAGGAGCCCCAGGCAGGCAGTAATACAGGCAGGACCCCTGCTCCAGCGCTGCCAGGTGAACCGTGCAACACCAGGACATGCCTGCCCATGCCTGTGGGGACGTGTGCTGCGCTTGGCACCACTGTGTGGCACGAGTGGGGAGCCCACGGGGATGGGCAGGGCCCTCAGGTTCATGGTGAGCTCCTGCACAGCCAAGGAGGTGGCACAGCCAGAGCCCTGGAGCATCCCACCTGCAAGGCTCTGGCTCCAGCTCCAAGCACTGCCTGTCCCCTCCCACGCTGCACCTCCCCCGGCAGGGGCAAGCCAGCCCCCTGGGGCAGGGTTTCGAGGTTATCCCTGCCCCAATACCCCTGCATGTCCCTGGGGATAGGGGTCCCCATACGCGCCCCTGCACCAGGGAAGAGATCCCCATGCACATCCCTGCCGGGGCACACACAACCCCGGAGCATCCCCGCCCCCCCCGCCGACCACCCCCCTCGGCAGGAGCTCCCATCAGTGTACCCCCGGAGCAAGGTGTCTTCATGCTGTCGGGGATTCCTCCCGCGGGTGCGCCTCCCGAGCGTGCCCCTCCCCGGACCCCGGGACCCCCACGCGTGCCCATGCCGATTCCCCTGGGAAGCGAGTGTCCCACGCGTGTCCCCCCGCAGGAGCCCCCACGCACGGCCCCGCTGTCACCTGCTGCCCCGCCGCGGCCGCGGCCAGGGCCGCCCCGACGGGCAGGGCGAGGGTGCGGAGAGCGCGGCGGCGCATCGGGCTGCGGCGGTGAAACCTAATGTGGCCCCGGCAGGGGCTCCTTTATAGCCCGGCCCGGCCCCGCCGCTGCCTCCTGGAAACTCCTGGGCGGCACCGGCGAGAGAGACCGGCAGCGGGGCGAGGACGGGGAGGGGGATGGTGATGGGGAAGGGGTGAGGACGGGGAGGGGGATGGTGATGGGGAAGGGGCGAGGACAGGGAGGGGGATGGAGATGGGGAAGGGGGGAGGACGGGGAGGGGGATGGAGATGGAGGGAGGATGGGGAGGGGGATGGAGATGAGGAAGGGGCGAGGACGAGGAGGGGGATGGAGACGGGGAAGGGGGGAGGACGGGGAGGGGGATGGAGATGGAGGGAGGATGGGGAGGGGGATGGAGATGAGGAAGGGGCGAGGACGAGGAGGGGGATGGAGACGGGGAAGGGCCAAGGACAGGGAGGGGGATGGAGATGGGGAAGGGGGGAGGACGGGGAGGGGGATGGAGATGGAGGGAGGACAGGGAGGGGGATGGAGATAGGGAAGAGGGGAGGACGGGGAGTGGGGTGGAGGTGGGGAAGGGGGGAGGATGGGGAGGGGGATGGAGATGGAGGGAGGACGGGGACAGGGATGGAGATGGGGAAGGGGGGAGGATGGGGAGGGGGATGGAGATGGAGGGAGGACGGGGACAGGGATGGAGATGGGGAAGGGGGGAGGATGGGGAGGGGGATGGAGATGGGGAAGGGGGGAGGATGGGGAGAGGGATGGAGACGGGGAAGGGGCAAGGACAGGGAGGGGGATGGAGATGGGGAAGGGGGAGGACGGGGAGGGGGATGGAGGTGGGGAAGCGGGGAGAACGGGGAGAGGGATGGAGACGGGGAAGGGGCAAGGACAGGGAGGGGGATGGAGATGGGGAAGGGGGGACGATGGGGAGGGAGGTAGACATGGGGGTGAGGTTGCAGATAGGGTAGGGGAATGGGAACTTGGAGATGTGGACAGGCATGGGCATGGGGATGGGAACTGGAACGGGGATGGAGACAGGGACAAGGATGTAGGAGGGGTTTGCCTGGGGCTGACCACTGACAAGGCTCATCCTGAGGGTCCCTGCCCCATGTCTGTTGGCTGAGGGCTGTGCCTGGGCTTTACTCCTGCCCTGCAGGAGCCCCTGCACCACAAACCACACCCCGGTCATTGCAGCGTACGGCCAGAAGGATGAGGAGTCATGAGGGCAGGGCACAAGTATAGGTGCAGGGATGGGTGGTGATCTGCAGTGGCTTTAGGGATCTGGCAGATGAAGGAAGTGAACCTGCCCCAACAGCCACCGGAAAACCCCAGGGCCCTGCAGGTGGGAGGTGGGCAGCCGTGGTCAGATGTACCAGATGAGATCAAAAAGCCAGTGAACATCGGGGCAGGATCGGGCCGGGATGGGCACTTGCAGCAGGGCAGCAGGACAGGTGCTGAAGCACCAAAGACAGGACATGGGAAGTGGGGGTGGGGTGGAGGAAGTTTTGGGCAGCTGAGAATGATGGTTTCGGCAAGGCGGTGGTGGCAGTGACACTGTCACTGCTGGATTCCTGGAAACCCTGTTGTTTTGGTTTCTGTTTCACTGCTCAGCTAGCAGGCTGCTTATGTCATCTGTCCCCTGGCTGCTCTCTTAGTAAACTACAAGAGCTGCTTGCTTAAGGCAAAGAGCAAGAGACAGAATTCACAGCTGAGGGGCTGGTGAAAGGACAGAAATTAAGCCTTACTCTCGGCGCTGGATGCGGTCGGGACCTTCTCAGGCTCCTACCACACTGCTGTGGCAGCTACCGACAAGCAGATCCTGGTGTCACCCCTGCAAGGCTCCCAGCAGCACACGAGTGCCAAGGGGCATCCCACCTTCGGCTTTACCGTGCAGTGGCAGTTCGCAGGTACAGCAATACCCGGGGCAGGCAGCCGTCCCCAGCCCACGCTGGGAGTGGGGTGCCCGTGGCCCATCCCCCATACCCTCTGTGGCACCCAGAGAAGCCCTGGCTGCGGCCACAGACCAGCGGCACGCACTCGCCCCTGCCGTGGGATGTGGTGGGGCAGGACCGGCTGGGTGTCTGTCCCTCTGGGACAGGTCGGGGTGCGTCTGTCTGTCTGCCCAAGGGACATGGCAGGGGCGATGCCCATCTGTCTGTCCAGGTGATGTGGAAGCAACCTATCTGGGCAGTGTGGCAGGGAGGGCTGTCCGTCTGTCTGTCTGTCCATCTGTCTGTCCGTCTGTCCGGCCGTCTGTCTGTCTGTCCAGGGCATGTGGTGGAGGGTGGCTGTTTGTCTGTCTGCCTGGATCAGGTGGCCCAGGTTCCCCTGCCTGGAGGCGCAGAATGAACTGCAAGAGCCACTGTCTTAGAAAACTGCAAGAGACCGGGAGTTTGCAGCTGGGGGGGTGGGTGATGAAGGACAGAAATGAAGCCTTATCCCCATTCCTATGTGGTTCTTGGTGGCCTCGAGTTGTCCCCCCCACCTGCCGTGGGCTCTGCCTGCCATGGCTCCCAGCCTCATTCTCCCACTCCCACTCAGGTTCTGAGGCTTTAACCTCGTAGAGCATTTGGAGAAGCATTTGGGGACACACTCACAGTGCTGGTGACAGCCACAGCTGGCATTTTGGGAGAGTGAGCATGAGAATGAGCCCAGCGTGGTCTGGGCAGTGCCAGCAATGCCAGTGTGCAACAGGGCTGAACTGAGAGGCTGGGTGTGGAAGGCAGGGATGAGGATGAGGGTGCAGCAGTAAAGATGACGGTGTAGGGGTAAGGATGATGACGCAGGGCTGAATGTGAGGATGCAGGCATAAAGCCAAGAATGCAGGGGTGAGGATGAGGATGCAGGGGTGGCTTTTGATCAAAAGCTGGACTGCCAGGTACATCAACCAGTTGGGCTTGGCCAGTAAGGGCGTAGCCTGGGCAGGCTCTGGTCTGTGCAGCCTCTGGGAGCCAGGGAGGCATGGGCTGAGAGTAGCCCCAGAGCCCAGCAGGGAAGGAGAGAGGGGAGCAGAGGCTGAGGAAGAATGGGGAAGGGCAGACACACTGTGAGAGGAAGAGGATGGTGTACACACTCTGACACTTTCCCAGAGCACTGTGTGCTTGCTGTCCCGAAGTCCCTGCTCTATCTGACAGTGCCTTCCCCCAGCAACCCTGCAGCCCCCAGGCAGCCCCCTCCCTTGAGCCCTTCACACCTCTCCCTGCTCATGTGGCTTCTCCCCAGGGGTGCTCAGAGGAACCTGAGTTGGTAACTGTGCATTAAGATTAGGCAACTTGTGAGTTAGAAACTTCATGAATTGCTGAAGTGGAGAATTAGTGAGTTAGGGGGTTAGATGTGCAAATGACATTGTGCCCTTGTTTGATGTGCATGTTTTCTTTTGCTGCTGAGTTGGTAAAATAAAGTTTAGTGTACAGGCAATGTTGTTCTGTGAATTTGAGCACTGGATAGGAAACTTACCCTGTTCCACCCTCTGGCTAGTTGGGTGACAGACAGTTAGTGGGAAATACATGCATATGTGCATATATACAGTGCAAATCTACATATATATATACATATATACAGATACAGTATCTGGCCTTAGCTACTCAGTCTGCCCAGTAGCTGCCCCTAGAGCCCCAGGTGCCTCCCCTGGTCCCTCCAGTATCCAACCTAGACTTTGGACCACCCCAACACCTGAGGCTCCCAGCTCGTGACCGTGGTCCCCTCTAGGGGGGATGGCACCCAGTCCTCTCCCTAGGACTGAGCACCCCCCACAAAGCAGTGGCTGGAAATTGAGTTTAATGGGAAGACAGGGTGGACTGGGGTGCAGAGATGCAGGATGAGGCAAGGTGAGTGTGCTGGCTTGCCTGCACGCAGCCTTCATTCACTCTGACCCCCGACCATGGGGCATCCTGCTGCTCCACACCAGAGATGCTGCCTGGGGTCACCCACCACAGGGCCCCTGTGGATGCCGCAAACAGGTGTCTAGGCAAGAAGGTACCTGGCAAGGCCTGAAGCCATGGTCAGAAAACAGCATTACCCAGCTGCTCTCCTTCTCTTGTCCCCCATCCTTCTCAGACCCCCAAAACACCACCTTGCCCTCCCCCAGCCATCACACATACCCACCTTGCTCTGACCAAAGCCACAGAGGGGCTTCTTGCACCCCAGGGACACATGGGGCACAACTCTCTGCCAGGCAGAGGAAGTTTTATTCAGATCCATGTGGAGGGGCAGCAAGCTTTAGGAAGGGGGGCTCTGCCAGCAGTCTGCTGGGAGGCACTGGGAGGAAGCAGGGCAAGGCGAGACTGTGTTTCCCAGTCACGCTGCTAGGAACAGGTGGGAGCCCAGCCTGGGACATGCGCAGGAGAGAGCCTCGGAGATGCAGATGGGACATCAGGGTGCAGGCAGCTCGGGTCTCTGTTCCCATCACTTGATGCGGGTAAAGATGGAGGTGCCGACCCTGCGAGGAATCCATGTCAGCGGGAGGGGAGGGAGAGCTGCGGGGTGCTGTGGCAGGGGCAGGGCTCACCTGGTGGCTTTCCAGGCATCCTTGCGGGATGGGACCTCTTCCTGCAGGAGCCATGTGGTCTCCAGTGTCTCCTTCCCACGGCGGTCCACAAAGCACTGACCGACAAAGACGGTGGTGGAGTCTGGTAGGGTTCAGAGTGAAGGGGGCTCAGAGCCTGCGCCTCCAGGCAGGGGAACCTGGGCCACCTGATCCAGGCAGACAGACAAACAGCCACCCTCCACCACATGCCCTGGACAGACAGACAGACAGACAGACAGACAGACAGACAGACAGACAGCCCTCCCTGCCACACTGCCCAGATAGGTTGCTTCCACATCACCTGGACAGACAGATGGGCATCGCCCCTGCCATGTCCCTTGGGCAGACAGACAGACGCACCCCGACCTGTCCCAGAGGGACAGACACCCAGCCGGTCCTGCCCCACCACATCCCACGGCAGGGGCGAGTGCGTGCCGCTGGTCTGTGGCCGCAGCCAGGGCTTCTCTGGGTGCCACAGAGGGTATGGGGGATGGGCCACGGGCACCCCACTCCCAGCGTGGGCTGGGGACGGCTGCCTGCCCCGGGTATTGCTGTACCTGCGAACTGCCACTGCACGGTAAAGCCGAAGGTGGGATGCCCCTTGGCACTCGTGTGCTGCTGGGAGCCTTGCAGGGGTGACACCAGGATCTGCTTGTCGGTAGCTGCCACAGCAGTGTGGTAGGAGCCTGAGAAGGTCCCCACCGCATCCAGGGCTGAGAGGGTCATGTTGGAGCCCAGCTCATTCCTCCACAGGCCCTGCAGGTTGCACTGGGGACAGGGGGCTTGTGTCGGTGTCTTGGGCAGTGCCAAGCCACAGCCCCCCTCCAGCTTGCCTACACAGTGAGATGCATGCCCTGTATGTCTGAGGCTGGCATGGCCCCTCTGTATGGCAGCCGGGACGAGTGGCATGGGCATCGGCTTCGCCAGCACCTCTCCCTCCTGTGGTAGGGCAAAGCAGGGCAGTGCAAAGCTGGGAGTTTTGCACCCACCCCCTGGCTGCCCTTACCTTTCTGGTGGCAGCGGCGCAGGAGCTAAGCAGGACCAGGGTGAGCAGGAGGCAGCAGCTGGGGCTCCCCATGGTGGCAGCGAGGGCAGCGGTGGCTGTGCCCAGTGCCCCGGCTCCGGCTGCACTGCTGCCCTGCACCTGCTCGGCCTCTTTTATAGCAGAGGGGGCTGCAGCCAGGCAGCGGCCGCCCATGCCGGGCCTCTTGCCAAGGGTCACCCCAGTGGGAGACGGGCCACCGGCCACCATGCCAGACTGAGCAGGGTCCTGTTTTCCTGGGCAGGGTGGGGGGCCTGAGGGAGCGCAGCTGGGGCCGGGGGGGGGGGGACACAACACGACAAGAGACATGTTTGGACGTTTGCAGCAAAGCTTTATTGAGAGAAGTGGGAGTGGGTGGGTGGGAGTGTGGGGGTGGGTGGGAACATCCCTCGGCGCTGCCACTGGCCTGGGACCCCTCACACTGCCACCCTCACTCCTTCTGGGACTGCAGGCGGGTGAAGACATTGATGCCAACCCTGCAGGAACAGGGAAGGAGGAGATGTAAGGGTGGGAAATGCAGCCCTGCACGAGACAAACGCACCTTCCCAGTGCCAAATACCCACCCAGCCCCGTCCCTCTCCCCACCCCCCAACATTTGCACCTTGGTGGGACCCCCAGGGAGGCCATGCACCCCCTCCTCAGTCCCACACTGGCAGCAGCTCTGCCAAGCACGGAGCACCACGGGCTGGGAGAGCCCTGGCCTCCCCAGGGAAGTGCAGGGGACCTGGGCAGGGCAAGGGGCAGTGGGCCCACCTGGTGGCTTTCCAGTCATCATTGATGTTGTCCACACGCGACCGCAGGAGCCACATGGTCTTCAGAGTCTCCTTTCCCTCCTTGTCCACAAAGCACTGGCCCGTGAAGACAGTGACAGAGTCTGTGGGGAGGAGGCAGGAGGTGGAGGGGAGCATGGCCAGGGTGGCAGGTCAGCACTAAGCTGTGGCCCTGCAGCCTGTCCCAGCACAGGGGACAGTAGACCTGGGCTGTGCTTGTCCTCTGGGGACAGTGGTGATGGGGAAAGCAGGCAGGAGGGATTAGAGAGCTTGGGGTCTCGCATGGGGATGGGCAGACAGCAGCAGGCTCCAGCTCCTGGTGCATCCTGTGTGCCCTGGGACTGGGAGGGGACACCAGCCAAAGACCTCCAGGGTCAAAGATGGGGGAGCATCAGAGACACCACAGGGGAAGGCAGGGGATCATCAAGGACACTGCAGGGGAGGGCAGGGGAAATCTGGGGACACCACAGGGAAGCTGAGAAAGGAGAACCTGAAAAGCTCCAGTTGACGGTGAAGCCGAAGGTGGGCTGGCTCTTCTGGTTTGAGCGGTGCTGGGACCCCTGCAGCGGTGACACCTGGATCTCATTTGTGGTGGCTGTCACAGCTGTGTGGTAGGAGCCACTGAAGTCACCTCTTCCATTCACGGCCAGGATGGTCATGTTGGAGCCCAGGTCATTGATCCAGTGTCCAGTCAGCACACACTGGAGCAGAGGGGACTCAGTATCGGTGCCACAGCCCCCCTGCCCTGTGAATCCCAGCCCTGCACTTACCTTTTTTGCAGACAGACTGGGAGCCACCAGTGCCAGGCTGAAGAGCAAGAGGAAGGCTGTTGCTTGCAGCATCCTTGCAGCAGACAGACAGCTGGTGTACCCAGGGATGTGGTCCTTTCAGGTCTCTGCTGATGTGCCTGCTCCCTTGCCTTTTTATTAGTCAGGTCTGTGGGTGGCAGCCGTGGCCAGGGTGTTGTGCAATCTGGGTGTTTCTGAATTGGCAGTTCCCAGCAATACGAGAGGTTGGTTGCAGGCAGATATTCCCAGAAGCGTCTGCTGAAATAGTCCCTGTTCACACTTCCATAGCACCTCACAGGGAGCCCCTGTCTGCTGCAAGTCAATGACAACAGATGCCCAGCTGGGGAAAACCCCTCTCAGAAGCTGTTTTCCCTTCTGTTACCCATTTGCCATCCCATGGTTGTGCCCAGGGTGTATAGGGTTGCCAAAGACCCTTAATTCCAATGCACTCCAGGATCGGCTACAGCACATGGCCTCACCCTGCTTCTCCTCACGAAGCATCTTCATGCAAACCCCACCACCACTGGGCTCCCTTCAAGGCTTTGCTTTGTCCCCCTCCACAGTTCTGAAGCAGCTACAGATCAAGCTACAAAGCACCTGATCTTCTTGTGAACAGGGCTGGCGTGAAGGTTTGCTGCTGTTTTTACAAACTGGCTTTTGTTGGAAGGAAATTGTTTTGTTTATGAAAAAACAAACATTCTCCAAATACCTTGGATGTTACATTTTAGTGCTGACAAAAACTGTATTTACACAGGGATTCTTAAATAACTCTTAAGTACATATTTATATAATTCTCCTTACGTTATAGTTGCTGGCTGGGGAAGCAGAAGTGGCTCATTTCACACTGGACTTTCTCACCCATTCCTCAATGATTTTCAAGGCAGTTACCTAAAATATGTGCGTCTTAATTCCCGTCTTAATTCACGACGCAAGAGCTGATGGAGGCCTATTCACCAACAAAAGCGCCTTTTCTTGAAAAGGAGACAACTCTCTGTACCACCTCAGAAATACTTCCCAAATTTTGCTTTCCCTTTGATCTCACATTTGAGCTCCTTTTTCTCTCCCATGGTAAAATTCATCACTACCCAGGTGGGGGAGCATTGCATTTCTGCTGCCAGCATCTCAACACTACCCTCCCCTCTCTGCGGGAGCCCCACGGCCCTCTTGCGCCCCTGCCCACATGAGCTCCCTGGTCAGAGAGCTGGCTGCCTGTGGGAAATTTCTGCCCCAGTGTTTGCTTCCCTCCGTTTTATAGATTAACTGCATGACAAAGTAGGTTGTCCCACAGAGCTGCTGGGTTTTTTGGCTGTTTTTTCAGCAAGCAGGTGCTGCCTGGAGCATGGCTGAAGTTTGTGATAATGAGCACAGTTCTTCTGGGAAGGTTGCAGGGGGCAGGAGGGGCAGCCACCCCCCCCCTTGCCATCACCCTCTGTCCATCACCCCTTTTCTATCACTGCCTTGCCACCATCCCCTTGCCATCCCCTTGGTTTGCCGAGCTCCTGCACGGACCCCATGGCCATAGGGATGGGCAACACAAGGTCTCCATGCTGGCACTGCTGCTGATCGCAGCCCACAACATATTTACAGCCATAGGCTTATTTTAGCATCACAAAAAAATATTGGTGCTGTCTGGAGCTGAGGTATCTCTGTGGGGTTTGCATCCTCCAAAGGGCAATGAGTGAAGTGGCTCAGGGCTGGCAATCATTACCATGGCTAAATCTTGCAATGCTGTTCTTGAGCCCTAGCACAGCAGGGAGTGGGCAAGGGCAAATGGGCAGGCAGGGAAGAAGTCCAAAGCAGAAAGTGCTGAAAAAGTTCAAAGTCAGCAGGGCTACGGTTGAAATTCACGTATGTCTGTTAATGAATAAGAAGAAAGGGTTACTGAATAATAAAACTTGCTGCTTACACTGGGATTGAGTCAGCCCTAGAAAAACAGTAGTACAGGCAAACGTTAGAGAAAAGCATATCTCTAACCATGGCCTGTCTTCCCAGCCTGCAGCCGTACTCCCGCACAGAAGTTCTGAAAGCAGAGCCTATTAGATACAGGAGTTAGTGAGGTGATACAGTCAAAAGAAAAGAGCAGGAATATCCCCTTGATACAGACAGAGCACCCCAACCTTTGAAAGTCTGCAGGCAGCCTGTTGCCTGGGGTTAAGAAGTGATGCTGAGGAGTCACAGCAATAAAACCTATATCCTGTTCAGAAGCTGTGCTGGCTTCACCACCTGCTTTTGTCCCTTGCCAGCTGGATTCAGAAGTCACCATCCCTGGTGGCTGAGAACACAAGACAAATGGAGGCAGGCAGCCCAGGTGAGCCGCACTGGTGCCCTGGCAGCCCCATCCCCCTCCAGCCTCCCCACCGTGATCTTAAGGGAGAGCATCTTGGTCCCCCTTCCATGGCTGTGGGCTCTGCCATGGGAGGACAACACCGACTGGTCCAGGGGGGCTGCGTCTGGGACAACCTGCCCTTCCCAGGTAACATGATTCTTCTGCCAGGCGGATGCAGGAACGCTCTCCCAGGGAGCAAAGAAAAGGCCATTAATCAACTCCTGGCAGCACCAGGCCACCACAGCCATGCCCTGCCTTTGCCAGCTCCCAGGACAGCTAAGGGCTAGGGCAGGGGGAGTGGAACATGGTCACAGCAGGGAAAACAGGCTGCTTCCCACCCAGCCCTGACAGCACTTCGGGATTAGGGTAGGGGTTTAGAGAAAAAAGCTCTAAATCAGGTAGAGACACAATGCTGGGGGCATGGTCCCCTCCCACCCTCAAACTAGGCAGGTGCAGCCCTTGCTGTGCTGGCAGAGAAAGGTGGAAAAGGAAGCGAGGCATGCAGCCCCCGGCAGTCGGGGACATGATCTGGCCAAGAGCCAGCCACAGAGGCCCTTTCAGGAGGAATGCTAGGCTCCTTGCCTTCCCCTGCCTCACAGGCAGCAGGGGACAGCAAGGGCTATGTCTCATCTGCCATCATATCCAGGGTAGGTGAAGCAACATCTTGCTCCAGTTAGCAAGACCCCATGAGAACAAGCCTGTAATTAGGGCTTAACCTTCCCTGCATGCCCAGCTCAGGATGAATATGGGAAGTAGCAAGGGCTCCCTGCTCCCGCTTGTCCCCGTGGCAGAGAAAACACACAAGAAGGACAGACAGCTGCACAAATTTATTTAGAACTTCAAATGATTTGTCTTCTGAAACACACTCCACTGCCCACCCCTGGCACCAGCAGGGAGGGGTGCCACGGTACCAGACCAGGACCTGCTGCTTGGGCTCCGATTGTCACTGGCTGGGGAGCCAGGGCTCCCTGGACGATTGTATCTGTCACAGGCTCTGCTGAGGCTGCTGCCTTGGGGCAGAGCCAGTCTGTATTTGCAGTGTTGCAAAATGGAGGGACTACTACAGCATCCACGTGCCTGCGTGCACCAGTCCAGTATCCTCAAACACACATACATCCACACATTTTTTTGCCCTACAGGCCAGCTCCCACTTTATCCAGCCCACTGACTGCAGGAGAGGTCTCCTGTGCTTGTGGGTAAGGGACCAGCTCTGGTTGAGGATGGCTGGGGGGCCTGCAGGTGGTTGGAGTCCTGAGCAATGGGGAGGGGGAGGCACGGGCTCCAGCAGCACCTCCTTATCCCACCCCTCTCCTCTCCGAGGAGACATCACCTGCACCACTGGTCCTGCCTCGTGCTCAGTATCAGTGGCTGGAAGCCCCCTGAGGTGAAGGGCATGTAGTGGAGGTAGGGAAGGAAAACAGCAATGCGAGTATTATCAAAGAGGGGGAGAGAGGTGTTCCTGTCCAGAAGCTGAGGCCCCCCCCAGCCCCCCGGTGCACCTGCTGCCCTGCTCAGTGGCACCAGGCTCAAGGGTGGATGGGGACCTGGGGGCACTGCACAGGTGCTGGTGCCCAGCCAGCTCTGCGCTCCAGGGCCAGCTGCATGCTCCAGATGCTAAGCGGTCGCATGTAAGCCAGCGAGCGGTAGACTTTCTTCTCCCGATAGGCCTCTGGTGTCTGGAAAGCCATCCCCAGCCGCTCCCAAACTGTCCGGTAACAGCCCTCTGCTGTACGAAAGCCTTCCTCCACCAGCCCCTGCAGCAGATGGAAGATGACCGTCAACATGTCCACCGAGCACAAGGAGATGGCATGTGCCAAGGGGCACAGCATCACCACTCACCTCCTGGATCATGGTGGCAGCCAAGGCGTAGACCACACCAATCCACACCTCGTCAGACTGCACGCTAGAGGTGTCAGGCACCCCGTCAGGTCTCATGCCATTCACTGCTCCCATGGTGCCACCAGCAAAGCTCATGACATTCTTCTCAAAGATGGTCTTCAGTGCACTGATGACATGACTCCTGGGGAAGACCTGCATGAAGAGAGTAAGAGGAAGGAGGTTTTGGGCTCAGTGCTCATGCAGACCCCTCAGGCTGGGTGCCCAGCAAGCAGAGTTAAGCTTTCCATGAGAAAGAGGTCAATGCTGCTTGATGGGTAAATAGCCATCTTGGAAAAAAACAGGAGGAAGTAAAAGCACTTCTTTCCCACATAGACTGAAGAAAGAAAAAAAAAAAGAAAAAAAAAGAGGCAGTTGCTCAACAGAAGACATGATGAACTGCATTTCACCTTCCTCCTGGGGAGGCCAATAGCTCATTTTGAGGTCCAGACTTTCTCATGCCAAGACCACTATACTTTTCCCTCAGCCCATCTGCACCAGCTACAAGGGGCACTGCAATGCCTTCAAGAGATGGGACACTGGCCAGAGATGGCCAAAAGATGGTCTGGGATCAGTGACACTGGAGGTATCTTCCTGCCAAAGGGAAAGATTATGGCAAAGCCAGTCTGATGGCATCAGAATGCATACTGCAGTTGCAAAATGAATGTTGTGGATACTGGTTGGTTTGTTTGGGTAACTGCTGGGAATCTTGGTAGGGGGCAGGGAGGTGGGGAATTCAGCTCAGGGGAAAAACAGAAACAGGGCTTAGTTTTGAGTGATTTCAAAAGGACTTTAATCCTTCCAATTTTGTAATCTGGCAGTAATCCAAGAGTTTGTGGCCGGACCAAGGGGAGCTTGAGGTGAGACAAGGGGCAGTGCAGGGATGAAGAGGTCAAACTGAGATGTGTGCAGGGTGCTTGATGGTTATCTGTGTCTGGTAGGAGAGAGATTTGAAACTTTTACCCCAAATGAAAGCTAAAAACTTACACAAAACCAATAGTGCCCAATGCATAAACATTTCAGGAGATTACAGAGAGGAATTAGACACCTTCCCCTTCCAATAAGGGAAGGGATTGTTCAACAAACCACAGCTAAGAGCTCAAAAACAAGAGCGTAAGACCAAAACAAACTCAAGACAAAGAACTCAAAACAGTTACAAGAACAGACTGAAGTATCATGCTGAATAAGCTCTTGCTGAAAAAGAAAAAAAAAAACCCACCCAAAACTCACAAACAAAACATAACCAAAATGAACCGACCCCACCTGAGCACGAAAACACCTGCCAGCCAAACAAAAAGCAGTGGAGCAGCAATGCAGTGAGGACTGCATTAAGATGAAAAGCCTCTGGGCACAGGCGAAAGTAAATAAAGCTTTTGTGTCACTTTCATTATTGGCAATAGAACTAGGAAGTGTCAGTGCAGCAGAAGTTACTGCCTCGGAAAGAAAAGCAAAGCTCAAGAGTCAGTGATGTTGCAAGTGGAGGGCTGGCTCCTCTCCAGCCCACCACCTAACAGCAAGTAAGTCATAACAAGAACTTTGCAGAGTGACCACGATCAGGAGCAATGCCATGGAGCAACGACGACACCTACTTGAAAGAGAGAGAAGAGCCAGATGGCTCCCAGCTCATCAACACAGACCAGGGACACGCCAGACCTTTCTTGCCTGTCTGGTGCCATCAGAGCCAGGGGAAGCAGAAGGTGTGATGACACCAGGCAGGAGCTTGTCAAGGGAACCTGGGCAGTCCAACCAGACAGCTCCGACAGACTCAAAGGAAAGGCAGATTCCTTTAATCTACACTGAAGCCAAGCATCTGACACACTCATGTTTCCTGGTGTGGCTCTGGAGATAAGCCCACGGGCTGTTAGGAAGTAGGAGTCAGCAGAGGGGTAGTGTGAAGCAGTCATCTCTGGCAGGTTTCAGGGCAGTTTCTTCAGGACTGGAGTCACAGGCTTCTCCTACTTTGTATTTCATTACTGACCTGTGCATGCAGCAAGAGTGCATTAATGAGGTTACAAACAGGAGGGCTGCCAGCCAGGCAAGGGACCAAAATACATGGGGGTGGGGGGCATGGGGGCAGCGGGTATGGACACACACCACCAAAAAAACCTTGATGGTCATAGTAACAGAAGAGAGAAGTTCACCAGTCCCACTTTCAGGGGGAGCTCAAAGCTCACCAGACCGTTTCCCCCCCCCCAGAAGGGATATCAGGGTGTTACAGCATGAGGTCTGGGCCAGATCCTGCCCAAGTCCCAGTCCCTGAGCCCCAAACCCCAAGCTCTAGCAACCCACACTGGGATAAATACAGGAGGGCATGACCAGGCACCCATTTCTCGTTAAATCCCACAGCGTACAGCACAAACTGCTCCCTTCAGGTCACTTGAAACTCCCCTCTGATACCAACAGACAGTAAAATGGTCCATCACCCTCACACAGACAAAATTCATTCCTTCCTTCAGTCAGCCAAAGCGTTTGCCTGTTCATCACCATCACAGAGATCTTTGGTCTCACAACTGTCCACATGGCTCTTTGCTTCCCAGCCCTGTTCCAGGTATTGCACCACCAGCAGCTGCTCCTAACATCCCATCAGACAAGAGGAGTCTTCAGCCAATTCTTCTCTTGCATGTGAGGAGCAAGAGACTTTAGGGCCCCAAATAAGCCTCTGTTCCTTCAGGTATTCATTTAGGACTTTAAACTGGGCAGCAAATAACACGTGGAGTTTTATACACCTTCTTCTCCCATTTTTAAACAAGTAGCATCTTGCAGAGAACAAACCCCAGTGGGATCTTCCTCCAAGCGTGCCAGAGTTGACTGCAATTACACACCCCTGCTGCATGGCTTCTCCATGAAATTTTGGTTTAAGGCAGGTTGCACTGATATGCAGCCAAACAGCCTCCATCCAAGCATGCACCACTGTGGGGGAGCAGGCTGGAGCTCCCCACACCAGCCCCCAGTGTGTAACCTACACCATGTACCAGCCCTGCTTCTGCTGTCCTCCTGCTGCAGGTCCTGTCTCACCCCCACCCACATCAGGATACCCCTTCTCTTACCTCAAACTCCCCTTGGTCCAGGCCACAAGCACCAAGAAACCACTGCCCAGCACACTGGTCTGACATGATGCTGCTGGAAGTGTCACTCCCACTGCTGTCATAGTTGTAGTATTTCCCTGCAAAAGGCGGGAAACAGTTTAAAATTGATAGTTTAGGACCCTGGCTCATGTGTGCTGTTCCTACAGTCCTTCCCACGAGGCAGAGGCACATCAGCTCTTTTCAGAAGACTTCATTCTCCTTCCTTTCCCAGATCATTACACCCTTTCTGTTCCCTCCCTGGTACCTGCTCTTTCCCCTCCACTTGCAGGTATAGCACCTCCCCTCCTTCCCCCATCTCCTACAAAGCTTGGGTGGCCCTAGGAGGAGCCATCCCCTTCCCAAGGGACACACAGCTAGCTGAGTGTGGTTCCCCACTAGGGAGCACTCACCATTCCAGAGCATCCTCTCAAATGCTTCCTTGCCCTTGGACAGGATGTCTGTGTATTTCTGCTGGATCTCAGCATCCCCAAGCACCTTTGCCATCTTGCACATCATGCAGACAGCTGCCAGCCACAGCCCACCGCAGTAGGCGCTGCAGGAACCAAAGGAGAGAAGCATCAGCAATGCAGGACACCTCACAGGTTGCACAGAGCTCCCACAACAGACAGGGATCAGAGTTCCAGCTCTGAGCCTCCTCCCCACCCCATGTCCCCCATCTTCAACCCCCACCTGCCTCCCTTGCTCACCTGGCTCCATTTACCACCCAAGCGTCATATGTCTGGTCAGCAAAGCCACCGTTTTCGATGAGCCCATCATTATCTGTGTCAAACTTCAGCTCTGACTCCATCACAGCCTGGAGAGGCAGGACATGGTCACACAGCCCCTGCATCCTGGCAGTCCCTCACACTGCTCAGGAGCATCCATCCTCTTGGGATGTTGCACAGCTCCCAAAGGAAGTGGAGAAGAGGGATGCCCCATGGTCTGATCCCCTCCTAGTACCTACCTGGCAGACTGGCCACATGTCCTGCAAGTACAAGGAGTCACGTGTCAGGTAGTAGTCACGGTACACCTGCAGCACAAACTTCAGGTTGAGGTCCTTCCAGTTGGCAGTGTCATGCATCAGATAGGCATTGACACGCTGCCACGGCTCATCACCTAAGCAAGAACAGCATGGATACAGCAGGGCAGCAAGCAAAAAATGTCCCCTCTCCTACCCAGAAGCAAGGTCCCAAGGGTGCTGTGATCAAAACAGCACTAAAGTAATACATTGCACCCTGTGCCACGTCTATCCAGAGCAGCCTTCCCAGCACTGCTGAGCTTCCCTCCATCTCCACTGTACAGCTTCCACGCAGCATGGTCTTCATTACCACCCCAAACCATCGAAGACTGTTATTCCCAGCTAAGAAAACAGTGCATTCCATGCTCCATACCTCTTTCCCACAGCCTGGGAAGTAACTACCCTCAGAAAGTTGCATGAGCAGCCCTGTACCTCCTCTGCCCCTGAGAAGACCCAGCCAGACCCCTCACCTGGGTCCCCAATGTCATGCGGCACCACATTTTTCAGCTTCACCTGGGCTGTCTGACCACACATCAAGTACTGCCGGGGCTGGATGTCCTCATTCACCACTGTGACAGCTGGAGAGAACACAGAGCAAGAGACATTAGAAAGGCAGCAGGCACCGCAGTAGCAAGCTCCAAGAACAACCACAGGCAGGGCCACCAGCACCAGCACACCTGGCTGCCCTTCGGGGCTCTGGCTGCAAGACCATAGTCCTCTGCAAAGGGCTGAGAGGACACGAGGCTGCTCCCAGCCTCCCCTCAAGCAGGGGACACGCAGCTGTCACCACCCCCTTGTTCAAGGTAGTGGCAACACCCAGGGCCAGGCTGGAACCCTCGTGGGCTCAGCCCTCCAGCAGCCCAGCAAAGGGCCACCACCGAGGAGCCTCCAAGCCCACCCCAAAGCATTAGGGTCTGCAAACAGCTCCATGCTTCTCCTGTGCAAGGGGCAGAGAGAACTGGTAAGACCAGGGACTCGCTCAAGGCAGGCAGAGCCAGCACCCCCAGTGTGGCAAGAAGGCACCCCAGTACTGGGTAGAGAGATGGTGACTGGCAGCAAGATTGGGCATTTGGAAATCCTGGGCCCAGCAGAGGGGCTAGAGGGGGATGCTGGCTCTACAGCACAGATTTCTGTGGCAGATGCTGTTCCCAAATCCTGTCTCTTTCCTAGCTGAAGACATCAGCAGGCATCAAGGCAGAATCTCCTGGGTCACTCACCAATGTCATACTGCAGGCTGATCTGCAGCTTGGGCCACAGCATGACGAGAGCAAAGGAGGCGTAGAAGTGGACATCATAGGTGTTGTACATCCGGTACTCCTGGCCTGGAAGGACCAGGGAGACAGTGAGGGATGGGAGACCTGCCAAAGGGAAGGGAAAGGAGGGGCAGGTCCTCTCTCCCACATGGCCCAGGAGGGTGGGCTCTTTCACAGCACAGGCAGGGGCTCCCATTAAAAGCGGGTTTTACTCTCTACATATAGCACCCAGGGGTCTGGAGAAGACCTCACACCATGTCCCACAGGGCTTGGTCCTGCAAGGGGTTTTGCTGGGAACAGTGCTGCTCCCTACTCAGGGTGTGAAAAGCACCCCAAAGGCAGGATAGAAACACCTCATGACAGCAACAGGGAGGGGGTGAGTTGGGACCATCCATCACGTCCCTGCAAGTTACCTTCCAAATAAGCAAACCTTCCATACTCCCGCAGGACAGGGAGCAGGTGGGAGAGGCCAGCCCCCGCCGGCCCCTGCAGGTCCTCGGCACAGCAGTCTGGGGGCAGCTCCACCCAGATGGTCCCCCCGTCCGTCATGAAGTACAGCTCATTGAAGAGTGCCGACTTGTACCAGGAAGGCAGCTGGCTGTGGGCAAGAGGGAAACTCAACCACAGTGGCCGAGGCAGTAATGCTCCTGCTCTGGTCAGCCCAATGAGGCCATCAGGAAGGTGCTCTCATCTACCCTACCTGTTCTCCAGGATGGGCTTCTGCCACGCCTCGATCTTCCTCTCCCACTCCTCATAGTGTGTCAGCGCATGATGCGACAGGGCAGGAGCAGCATCACCTCTGCTGCCAAAGAAACGGGTGTACCGCCTGCCAAGCAGGGGTTTGGTGAGTATGCTGTGAGCCCAGGCTGGGAAGCCCACCCAGTCTTGGGAGAGGGGCTGGACTATACTGAACACCAGAGTAATACGACTGCTAGTAGAGGGGCACTGAGGAGCAGGCACTGGGGAGAGGGTCCCCTCTGAGCCAGCAGGGCTATGGCTGCAGGGAGCAGGTGGCACAAGGCTCCCCAGACAGTACTCAAGCCTGGATGCAGGGAGAAGGGGGCTTCGGACACGAGCCAAGCCCCACTGGAGACAACCCACCCACCTGAGATGCAGCTTCTCCCTGGAGCCAAAGTGAACACAGGGCATGTCCCAAGCCAGGGCCAGCTCCAGAGTCCTGTGCCCCTGGGCAGGCACCGTGCAGCTGGCACACACTGCTGCTGCCGTCACCTCCCCCTTCTCTGTCACACTACTTTTGCCTGCCAGGAGGGAAAAAGAAAAAAGAAATAAAAATCACAAGTGACCAAGGAAGCCCTGTGGGAGGGTAACTGATGCTCTCACACACCCTGAGGGGGGTGAGACAAGGCATGCACCAGCCCTTTGCAACCTGGAGGGCACAGCCCCAGGGTTTGAAGGGAAGACATTACCACACGTGAGTTAACCACTTTTTGCAAGCAGGAAAAAATACCTGTCATGGGCGGAGGGGTTAAAAAGGCAAGCCATTAAAGCAGAGGAACAAATCTGGCAGGAAAAGCCACCAGGCATGTGTGGGAGGGACAGAACATCCCATGACTTTGTATCTGCAATGTACGCAGAGACACTGTGACTTTCTAGTGACAGTCATCGTTTCCAGCTTTCTGCAGGGTGCCTGAACTGTGCCCGGATTTAAGAAAAGCCCTGAGGCAGCTGGATAATTATATGCTGGTTCTGACATGTGCATCAGGTAAACTCATTAAAGCAACAACTTCAACAGAAGTATAGATCCTGACTATGATAATGCCTTGCATGTATGAAGGAAAACCACATCCCAATAGCCTGGAGAGCTGAGCACATCTAGGCAGGAAACTCAGTTTTCCGGAAATATTTCTGTAAACACTTTGCATAATTTAAGCTTCAAGAAATGTCGCTGACACACCAGGAGGCTGCGCTGCCATTCAGCAAGACCTGGACAGGCTGGAGAGTCGGGCAGAGGAACCTCATGAAGTTCAACAGGGGCCCCTGGGGAGGGACAGCCCCAGGCACCAGCACAGGCTGGGGTGACCTGCTGGGGGGCAGCTCTGTGGAGAAGGACCTGGGAGTGCTGCTGGTGAGCCAGTTGCCCGTGGGCCAGCTGTGTGCCCCGGTGGGCAGCCAGTTGCCCGTGGGCCAGCTGCGTGCCCCGGTGGCCAAGCAGGCCAGTGGGACCCTGGGGGGCATGAGGAGGAGCGGGGCCAGCAGGTCGAGGGGGGATCCTCCCCCTCTGCTCTGCCCTGGTGAGGTCCCACCTGCAGTGCTGTGCCCAGTGCTGGGCTCCCCAGTTCAGGGGGGACTGGGAACTGCTGGGGAGGGTCCGGTGGGGGCTGCAAAGACCATCAGGGGACTGGAGCATCTGCCTGGTGAGGAAAGGCTGAGGGAGCTGGGCCTCTTTAGCCTGGGAAGGCTGAGAGGGGATCTTACCAATGTCTACAAGTATCTTAAGGACAAATGTCCAGAGGACGGGGCCAGGCTCTTCTCAGTGGTGCCCAGCGACAGGACAAGGGGCATTGGGCACAAACTGCAGCACAGGAAGCTCCATCTGAATCTGGGGAAGAACTTCTTCACCTTGAGGGCGACAGAGCCCTGGAACAGGCTGCCCAGAGAGGTTGTGGCATCTCTTTCTCTGGAGACAATCAAAACCTGCCTGGATGCAACTCAGCAGTCTGCTCTATTTCAGCAGGGGGTTGGTCTGGATGAACTCCAGAGGTGCCCTCCAACCCTGACCTTGCTGTGAATTCTTGCGAAGACTCAGTGCCAGTACCACTAGTTTGTCAGCATCATTCTTGTTCAAAAGTTGGCAGAGATGTCACCTTTTATTGCAGTAACAGGTCAGCAGCAAGGGCTGGGAAGCCACACTGCTACGAGGCTTCTGCCAAGGGAGTGAGCAGACAACTGAGGATGATGCAGAAGCGCTAAGGTATTACCACAGACTTTCAGGGAACTGATAGATTAATAAAGGACAGCAAGTGATGGCAGCACCAAACTCCAAAGACTGCTAAATGCCCACTAGAACAAACATGATGGGTCTCAGCTTGCAGATCTGGCAATGGGAACTCAGGGAAGATGGCTGGGCATCACCCTAGCTACTCAGGAAAAATCTCAAACTCAGAGTGCAGCCCTACACAGACTAACAAGATACTGGCATGTACCATTAACATAGCCAAGAACAGCCCCAAAGTGGTGCAAGCAGCTTTTGGAAAACCACAACAAGGACAGCGTGACAAGCAATAGGAAATCTGGATACAGCCCAAAGCTGGGAACAAGCCACAGCATCACTGGTAGTTTTTTTGCAATGGCACCAACGTGGCCAGAAGAAAGGAAATCCATCCTTGCTTGCATGCCTGGTGCTCCACAATCAGTGTGGCCACCCATTCCCCCTGCTCCCCCTCCACCCATCCCATGGAGGATGGAGCGACTCACCGGCAGGTGAATCCAGCCTGCCATCCTGCAGGAGGTCCTGCCACACCTCTCTACCCGATGCCACAGGATTAAATGCTGTGAGGTGGGTGACTCCCGTGTCAGCCTAAGGAAGGGAAGAGCATCATCAGGGGCTGGTACTTTTGAGGGGCAGATGCAGCTGCTCCCCCCACTCCCAACAACTCTGGGACCCCACACTCACTCCCTGCATGCTGTCCAGCAATGCTAACTCCAAACCTACTTACTGCTGTCCTGCAAGCTTCACCCACAACTTCTCTCCTGACAAACACCCCCAAAGAGGGTGTCCTCAGAAAAGTCATGTCACTGCTCCTGCTCCAGCGGTCAGACAAGTGCTGAGGACCAGTGTCAACCCCGACCCACTGCACACCCATCCTTTACCAGCTGCCTGGAAGCAGCCCCTCTACATTCAGCAGGGCTGTACAACACCCCCAGCTGGAGCCACACCAGTGCCAGCCCTTTACCTTCTCCCTGGCAGAAATGGCGAGGGTGAAGGGGTTCACGTGTGTGCAATGGTGCAGCAGGACTCCTGCAACCCGCTCGCCCTCCTTCTCGAAGGCAAAAGGCTCGTTCCAGTGCCCTCCGCTCCTGTCCTCCTTTGTTCCCGTGCCATTCTGCAGGCTGAACATGATGGAGACTTCCACATCCTCATTCCTCCCATTCTCCACCTCCCAGATGAACACTCCCACCGGCAGGCTGGAGTCCTGGTAGAGACAGACAACACTGCATATAGGGCTGGTGCTCCACAGTTAGCCATTGGAGCATCACCGCTCCCACTGGCGGACCAACTGGGCAGGATGCAACGGAATAAGTGCACTAATAACAACTTGATCTAAGAGCCCGTTGCCAAGCTGGGGAGTAGCAGTGGGAGCAGAGGAATTTTGGGGGCAGGGAATACAAAATTAGATCACAAGCCCTGGGCTAGCAAACCCCCCACTGGACAAGACACAGATGGAAAAGCAACATTTAAGGCTCAGACGGGTGTCTCACCACCCTCTACTCAACAGGCTGATACAGGCTCACATGCTTCACTGGGGTAAGCAGAAGGTCAGGCATGTCAGCAGCACAGCCTGCCGCCCTTGCCCAGGGCTGGGAGTGAGCAAAGGCAGCATGTGGGAGCAGTGAGGCATCCCCTGCTGCGAGTTTCCGCATTGCTGTGGAGGTTCCTCTTGCCTGGGAGCATCACTAAGCAGAGACAGGGGGAAATGCTGGGAAAGCCCAGCTAGTAAGCAGCTCTTCCTTTGGAGATGGCAGGCAAAAGCCAGCTAAAACGCTCTCAGGAACACCCAGCTGACAAACCGACCCACAAGTACAGGCTGAGCATTTCCCAAAATGCTACCACTGGATCCTCTGGGCAGCGAGGCAACAGCTCTGGACCTGCTATTCCGGGTGGACAGGAGCTCAGGTGGCCATGGGACAAAACCAAAGGCAGGGAACAACCAGTACAAAGAGTCAAAGCAAAGGTCAGAGGGGAAAAGAGCAGCTGCCAGAGAGAAGCACAAGAAGGAAAAAAAAAACACCCACAAAATAACCCACCAAAGAGATAATCCTTCCAGCACCAACTGCTGCAGGAGGGGCAAAGCCTTCCAGGGTCCTGCTGCTCCACACCTGGCAGCTGGCACTAGGGACAGGGTCTTACAACAAGAGACCAGGCTGGGAAAAGAACAAGGTGGCAAAGCTTGGTTGTCTTCAGGCAATGCTGACAAGAGGGACAAGGAACTCCTCTACTGCAGCCTCCCTGGATGCCACAGGAAATGCTCAGGGATCAAAAACTCACCAGCTCCAAGCCTCTGCTGCCAGAACAGGGCACACCAAGCATCACACAGTACATTCTGGTCTCTGCTGTGCCAATCCTTCCCCCCTTCCCATGCAGGCAACTCTGCCATATCCCTGCCAACCTGCTCCATGTCAGCTGTGCTGGCAGAGCACAGTACGGCCCGGTGCTCCCATGGGACAGGCTACAACCAGCATGGAGCCATCACCTTCTCACCTTATAGTCGTGGGGGATGACAGGAGAGACCTGGCGGCAAGTAAGCACCACATTCTGCCCCGGAAGCTCATAGACCATCCACGCACGGGGGTAGAGGGCATGGTAGAAGGCATAGCGGCCACAGTAGCCCCAGTTCCAGCCCTGCAGGGTGCTGGGTCTCTCCACAGACAAGACCTGCTGGTAAACCGTCTGCCCTTTGCAACGCAGGCACACCGTGAACTAGGTAAGAGAGAAGCACATGGAGGGGATGAGATAAGCCCAAGAGCAGATGACCCAGGCTGCTCGCACCCCTTGCAGACCCTATGGCACTTACCTGGTTGGCGATGACCGTTTCATAGTGATAAATGCCAGGGTTCAGCTGCCAGCGGCAGAAGTTGCCCCGCCAGCCACGGGTGATGGTGCCTCCCCCGATCCCGCCCAGCGGGCACCCTGGCAAAGACACCAGAAATTAGCACTCCTGTTCCCCCACATTGTAGGATCTGGCTCAGTGACCCTCCACGCAGCTCCAGGGGCCCCTCTGCACTGCCCGCACAGCAGAAGCTCCTTGACCTAGCCACCCCCCAGCATCATGATGGCCCCACGTGAATCCCCACCCACGCAGCACACTGGGCATTGCACCACCCCAGTGCCCAAACTGGAGGCTGACCATAGATCTGCTGCAGAGGAACAGCACACAAGAGGTCAATGAAGGCAGATTTCTTCTCTATGCGTGTCTTCTTGTACCACCACCTGAAGTATCTGCAAAGGAAAGAGAGGTATGAAAGACAGGAGCAGGCATCACCGTCACTGGGCAGGACATAACCACCACCCGTTGCAGCTGCCCCTCTTGTGGAGATGTACTATGGGAACCTGTGCCCCAGGGCGCGTGGGGTGGCAGCCCCTGCCATCTATCTGCAGCACGTCCCAGCCAGGGGACACAAGCAGGCAGAACTCAGGCTGCTCAGGGCTGCCTGCAAGGGTACAGCGTGAAAACACAGTGCTCCGATACCTGAGAGCAGGGCTCGCAGCTCATGTAGGAGCAGGAGGCTTTCCCAGTCACCCGTGAAGTGGGAATGCACACACGCTGCCACCACTACCTCCGTGCCTGGTAGGGCATGACCTGCTAAGGAAGGTCTCAGAGGGGGGGCATAAGCCCAGAGAAGCCATATGCTGCTCCAGGGACACGAGCCTTGCTCTTCCACCCCCGTGTCACCACGGTCACACACAAGCTTGCTACATCCCAGTGCCACATCCCCAGGGGCAGATGGCACAGGGCAGCCTTGCCCTGGAGGAGGTGACATCGGCTGTCTGCAGCTGCCAGGATCCTGGGGACTCACCTTTGCACACTGGCTGCACAGCCAGGCAGTGCCTATCAGATAATTTCTCACCCAAAGGCCCAGTAATCGAGACGCCCAAACAGGGGCACACCTGCAGCCGGGTGTGCCAGCACCACTCCAGGCAAGAGGTGCAGGGCTGGGCTCAGAGTCAGCGCTTGTAAAGGACTGGTTTTTGCTAATGAACAGCCCCAAGTTAAATTTTCCATACAGAGACAATTAGCTTACGGAAACCAGTCACCAAACCAGAAGAAGCTGCTGAACTTCCCCCAGCGAACAAACAGGCAAGACCCAAATGGTGGCTCCACAGCCCCAGGTGCCAGGTGGATGACAGGGGCACTGGAGCCCCCATGGTGTGCAATGTCCCTCAGCTACCTGCAGCCACCAATGCCATACTGCCAAGAGGAGAAAGCCACCCTGCTGGGAGCACACAGCCTGTCCCACTCCAATGGCTCAGAGGATGGAGAGTCCAGGCGATGGGCCACCACAGGTAAACACGAACCCCCTGGGACATGTATGCCCAGAAGGAAGAGGGAGAGGCTCTTCCACGACACCCTCTGCTCCTACACACTCCTTCCCAACTAGGACAACGCACACTTGCCTTTTTGGCTGCATGGTCAGTGGACATTCACTTTTATTCACCAACATCTAAGGTTCTCAAATCCCTCTCAGGGCGGTATTTTCTGGGTTGCAGTCTCACAGGACCTGAAAGCAGCTCACTCTCCACTCCTACATACGCACCTTGACATCTGACTGTTTAATGACATTTTGCCTGCAGACGTCCGGGGCACCACAAGAACCAGCCTGTCCTGCACAACTACCCTGAATTCCCAAATCACAGCTTGCTGTTATCTTTGAGCTACATCTGCTGCAACTGCTCTTCTTCCAGCTGAGACAGCCCTGGCTTTATGCTGCTGAGGTGAGGTTTTGGCAGTGTGCGCACTCTCAAGGAAATTATTTTATTTTAACCCAGCATCAGGGAACCAACCCAGCTGCTTCCCCAGCAGGTCTCTGCTGATGGGAAATAAGGTGCCCAGGTGGAGCAGCCACAGCACAGCACAGCGGGGCATCCCAGCTCCTTGGAAAGGAGGTAACGGAGGGATTTCAAAAAGCAGTTTTTCCAGGAGCACATAGCAGTAAAGGTTTGGGATTTACAGCCAGCCACTGCCTGAGCTGTTCTGCCATCTCAAGAGCAAACCCCTCCCCTGCCAGCTTCTCCCAAAAATCACTCAAGCCAAGAGAAGGTCGTCGATGCCTAATTGCTGGCTACTAACAGCTCTGCCAGGGCTGCAGAAAAATCAGGAGAAAGTCTTCATATTCTGCAGCACCAAAAGCCCTGCCAGGCCCTGAGGGCGTATTTTTCCCTTCAAACTGGCAGTAGGATTAAAACCTGTCCAGACATTACCCTGCTATTCAGATCCATGCCATGACCCTCTCCCAGGGCACACAAGCCACCTCTGCGGAAACCTGCCTGCACCTCCTCCTGCCCCAGCATCTGCTGCAGCCCAAACATCTGGATGACCTTTTCTTTCCAGATGTGCAGCTGTGGGTGTTGCCATGAAGGAGCTACCCGAAAAGCCCCAATTAACACAAATCCAACCCCAGGGCTATTAAAATGCCCAGCCACACCACTTGCAGCAGGGCTGCAGGAGAGGACACCAATCCGCCAGAGGTTTAACTCAACACACCACCATGTCAACACAGGACATGGTGGCTCCTCTCTGCAGGTCCTAAGCTTCCTCAGCTGAGGGCGTACAGCAATCCCAAGGCCTTCCCAGCCACCTCAGGAGGTACAAGCACCTGCAGGTGACTTGCTCTTGATGCACTAAGCCATACCTAGTTCTGAGAGCATCCCTGGCACGGGTGCTCCCAAGAGTGGGGTGCTGCTCATCATGGGTCACTTGGGAGAGGGCATGGCAACCTACAGAGCTGCAGAGGTTCAGATCCACATGCCATGCTGCAGGACTGAGCCCACAGGCTCCTCCTGCAGCACCAGCACCCAGATTTCCATCAGCTAGCTGCCTCTGCCGGGCAGACGTATGGGTGCCCACCAATGCCAGGAGCATACAGCCTTCACACATCCTCACATCCCTGCATTAGCTGCCCTTCATCAGCCAACACCACTGCCCTCAGGTTTTAATTCAGACTCATGCAGGTATTTCTCACCATCCTGGCACTTATTCCACTCAGCTTTCTAGGCTGGAGTCTTCCTGCAAGAAAGCTTTGCCCTGCACGAGTATTTTGAGATGACAGCTGAATTACCTCCTAAATTTGTACAGGGGAAGAGGCAGTGGTTTGGCTTTTAGCTACTTGCATTTGAACCTTAAAACCTTTTTCTATGGCTGACACAAACCACTTCCATTTTGAGACCCCAGACTCCCCAGGCTGGCACAGAGGCCATCACCTCTCCTCCCCACTCACCCCACCGGAATTTCACCCTTTCCCACACGCTCAGCTTATCCCCAACCTGCTACGGCAGCTTTTCCAGCAGCTTTTATCTGGGGCGTGCAGAACCCACACGCTCCCCTCCCTGATGCCCAGGCTCACACCGGGATGTCTCAGGTCAGACCAGCATGCCGCACACCCCGAAGCTGTCAGCTATCTACCCACTTCATCAGGCTTTGCCGGAACCAGCCCTGCAAGCAGCAACCTCCAAGCACACAGAGCAGGAAAAAAGCTCAGAAAATGGAGGCAGGAGATACAAAGCAAGCAGAGGGACCCAAATCACACTGCCACTGGTTCAAGCGTTCAGCCTGACGGGTACGCAAACACCACCCGGGCACAGTGTTGAAGGCTGAAATAACAGCGTTGCTTCCCACACGCCTTTCTCCTGCTACTTCCAGCTCACCCCAAGGCAAAGTCAGAAGTCGTCCCCATTCCCAAACCCGCTGTGGCACTGCGAAATGCTCCCTGTTAACCCCCGGGTTCACCCGCGCCTACCGACGGCCGCCTTACGCGGGGCCCGAGCGGCCGGCGCCAGGCGGTGAGGATGCGGCAGCACCGGGCACCGGCAGCCAGCCTCGGGGGCGGGCGTGGGTCCCCCGCTCCCCCCAGCAGCGGCGGCCCAAGCCCTCCCGGCTCCGGCTCAGCTTTGGGGAACCCCAGCGGCGGGTACTACCCCTAAGCCAGTTTCGCCCAGTCCGCACCTGCGCTCCCAGTGCTGGCGCCAGACAGGCCGCCAGCAGCCGGCGGCTCGGAGCGGGCAGCGGCGCCCTGTGGCCCGCGGCCTTCCGTGACCCGCCGTACTCTGCCCTCCGCGCACGGGGAGGGGACACCGTCGGTGCTCCCCCGCGCCCAGCCGCCTGCAGCGCCGAGGGCCTGGCGTGCGGCGCGGTGCTCCCCCGCCTCCGCGCCCAGGACAACCCCCGCGTCTCCCCCCTCCCGGGATGCTCCCGGCCGCCGTTCCCCCCCCCCCCCCCCCATCACCCCGCGTACCGCAAGGCGAGGCCGACGTGCCGCAGGACGTCGCGGAGCGGCACGTCGGCGGCGCCGTAGGGCTGCCGCGGCTCCTCGAAGCGGTGCGCCAGGCAGACGCGCCAGCCGGCTGCCGCCACGCCGCGGCCCCGCGCCGCCCCCTCGTACCGCTGCATCAGCGGCCCCGCCGCCTCCGCCGCCGCCATCGCCACCCCCCGCCCCGCGCGCGCCCTCTTCACCGTGCACGCCGTCCCGCCCCGCCCCGCCCCCGGGGCACGGCGCCACGCGCGCCGCCGAGCGCGTCCGAACACCCGGGCCCGCCCCGCCGCCGACGCCACCTGCGGTCCCCTGGCCGCCCGACAGAGCGTTGCCGAGTGGGTCCCGAGCGCCGTCCGAGGGTTGCCGAGCGCTGCCCGAGCATCCCCGAGAATTCCCGAGCGCCGCCCGAGCGTTCCCGAGCACTGTCCGAGCATGCCCGAGCGCCGCCCGAGTGTTGCCCGAGCATTACCGAGAGCTGGCCGAGCGTTGCCCGAGCGCTCCCGAGCGCTGCCCGAGCTTTGCCGAAGCAGGTCGGGAGGGCCCCTGCGCGGCCGAGGGGAAGCCAGGCCGGGAGCGGCGAGTAGTGCGGAGCGGTGAGTGGGGCTGGGGCGGCCAGGGATGGTGGCTGTGCGGGGCGCGCTGCCCAGTGTCCCTGGCCGTCCTGTGGGCGTTTGCGCTTGTGTGTTTGCGGTCGAGGCCACCCTGAGGCCCCCGGGCAGGTGTTGGCGGGGCTGTCCTTCACCCCCCGCAGTATGTGCTGACCCCCCCTTACGTCTGTGTGGAGCTGGGGGGGGTGTTGGGGGTGTTAGTGTGTGTGTGGCCGGGGCTGTGCGTGTGTCTCCTGCACACCTGGGTGGGTGGGTGGGTGTGGGTGGGACTGTCTGTGCCTCTGTGTGTGTCTGTGCCTCGTGTGTGCAGAGCCAGGCTGGCCGCAACCCATTTACACGCCCGTGTGCTGTCTCTAGAGCCTTGGCTGGGTCTAGGCCTCCCTGACTGCCCCACATGCCTGTGCCCGGCCTGGCTGTCGCCATTCTTGCTCTGTTACAGCACCCATCCCTCTCTCCGTGCCCACTGTTGGGTTTTTCTTGGCAGGTGTGCAGCAGGGCTGTCCAAGCCATGATTGAGGTCTTGGCCAAGCTGGGCCGCGGGCCTGTCTTCCTGGCAGGAGAGGTGCTGGAGTGCGTGATCACTTTCACCAACCCATTATCGGCCTCATCGACGTCCGCCAGCAGGTACAGCAGCCCACGCCAGTGGGCCCTTCTGTGCATGAAGCCTTGAAGTGGCAGAGCTGTCTGGGTCCCTCAAGAGGGAACGGACCTCCCTCCCTCCTGAGCAGCCAGATGTAGTCATGGCTGGGTTGTGGGGCAATGGTGCCAGCTCAGCCCCTGGTGACTCCCCTGACTGAGGTACTCTTTTAAGGGTGCTTTGTGCCATCACTGTTTCAGAGCTGCAACTGACATAGTTGTTCTGGTTTTCTGCCCCCAAGAAAGAGACAAAGAAAAAAGTATGCAGTTAGAGATGCTCTTGACTTCCCCTCAGGTGAGCCCTCAGTGACCGGATTACTGGCCCAACTGGCTGTCAAAGCAGGATATCTAGTTACACCAGGGTGACAGTCTCACAGGGCAACATCCAGACGATGTCATTATTTCCTGCGTTTATGGAAGGACCTCTCTTTGTCAAGCAGCACACTGAGGTATTGGTGTAACCTCTGCCTCCAGAGCTGGCAGGCAGAGAGATGAGCCCTGCCTGGAGTGAGAAAGAGGCAGCCTTCTGTGGCAGCATTTTCTGTGGCCCAGCCTCCGAGTGCTGCATCTCCCCTGATCATTACTGTGTCTGAAATGGGTGTTGAGGAAATGCGAGAAGATGGGAGCTTCCTATGTTGGCTCACGGGGGTGACTCCACATCATAAGTAGTCGCCCAAAGTTTCCATGCCTGCTGAGTGTATGGCCTTGTCTGATTCTCCAGCGGGTGGAGAGTGCTTTCTCATCTTGAGCCCTTCTTGGGAAGTGTCCATTTCCAGCCCTGTCACGTTCAGCATCTTTTCATCACCAGCATGCATTTCACACGTGATTGTTTTGGTGAGCCCACCTTCAGTGCTTGCAATCTCAGCAGCAGCAAAGCAGTCTTCTGTATTACCACTGTAGGGCTTTATTGCCTTCCTTAACTTTCCATCTTGTCTTCCTGGTTCGTCTTCCTTACTGCATTCAGCTTTTGAATTCAGCTCTGGCATAAGCAGCTAGCTTTCCAGAGTTTTGTCTTGTGCAGTGACAGTGCGTTTTCCTGGTTCCAAAACATGTGGAACTGCAAAGGTGGCAGGTGGAGCAGTTTTGGAGGTTCACAGCAGAGCTACAGGAGATTCATTTAGGAGTTTCATGTGTGTTGTGGTCCTTAAAAAAAATACCTCTTGAAAAAAGGAAATTTTTTAGAATAAAAGGCAGGTGACCAAACTGATGAGACTCAGCTAAGACAGTGGTAACACCACATACATTGGTGGCTTGGAAATTGAAGCTGTGAGGTGCTTAAAGGCAGGAGCCAGATCAAAGCACAGTCACTGCAACAGGGAGGTAGGCCCGTCAGGCACTAGAAGCTTTCGGGGCTGGAAGAAGCTGCAGTGCAGGTGGGGGAGCCGAGAAGCACTCATTTCAGGCTTAGAGACAGAATGGAAGGATAGTAAGTAAATGGAAGATGGTGAATTTGATTGTGGTGTACAAGGCATACAAGAAACAAAGCTTTTCTGCCCAAAGCATGACCCTTGTGAGATACAGGAGTTGTAGGGGGAGGTGAGAGAGGAGGGAGGTGACCTCACAACAGCACGGGATCCTTCTGCACCCTGCCAGCTGGACAAGCCGGGTCTATCAGCAGGAAGGCAAATAAAAAGAAAGAAGGAAAAAAAAAAAGACTCAAAATACAGTGTTTGAAAGTACTGTAATTATACTAAGCTTATATAAAGTTCATTGTCTCTCAAGCAAGACCATTTTTCTATTTCTATATAGCAGATATGTTACAACAGAAAACCTTTTGGCAGCCCTTGTGTAAAAGCCATGCTGGTACTTTTGAAGATGCAGGATTACAGTTGTGGAGTTAGAAGTAACTGGGTAGAGTAACCAACACATGTTTGGGTAAGGGCAACCACCACATACAAAAGATCAAATAGCGCGTTGTTAGTCAGCGGAAACGAATGCAACACGCCCTTTTTTCTCTGATTCGTCTAGACGTTTAACTGCTCTGATGTGTCACATCAAGAGATACCTGCATGTCACAAAAAATCCCTGTGCCACCTAGAACTCTGGTGTCAGTGGTTACTAATCAGATCATGACGTTAGAAAACATACACTGGCTAAATTAACACCACTACTATTGAAATAAAGATAGATGAGTGTTTTGGAAACTGAGAGGTGTCAGTAGCACCATGGGAGATGCCGTGTGGAATGGCTGAGGTCATAGCGGTGTTCAAAACATTTCATGCTAGATGCAACCAGTTCTTGTGGCTGTAGAGGCAGAGCAAAATGACCTCCTCTATAACTGTCAGTGAATCCTTTGCATCATGAGGAGAAAATAGGTCCTTATTAAGGACCTGGAAGCATTATTCTCTGATGGTCTTAGACAGCCAAAAGTTGATGTTCTTGAGGGGGACAGTGATGTGGGGAAGGAGCACCTCTGTGCCCCACCTGCCCTGAGGAGTGTCGAGCTTGGGGCAGCCGGGGTGCTGAGGGCAGGGGCAGCTGAACCCAGGTTGCAGGTATTTGTTACTTTTGAATTTTCCCACTTCCCTGATGGTTGTGTTGTTACTGGTGGCACCTTGGAGTGCTGCTCTGCATGTCACTTCTGGCTTGGGATTTAGGTCTTCGTGGCTAAAAGTCCTCTGCTGGGCCTGGCCCATGTGCAACAGCTAGAGGCAGTCTGTGGCCAGTCCCAAGCTGTGGCTGATGAGAAAGGTGACCAAGTTAGTAGGCCTTTGGAACATATCTTGGGACGCTTGACCTCAGCATATTTGCTGGAAGATCCCTGTAAGATTCTGCACAGGCTACCTGGTCTCTGTCCTTGTAGATGGGGTGGCTTCTGACTGCGCTGCTTGCTGTCTTCTGGCATGTGTGTACAGTGGGCTTCTTGGGGCAGGGGTGTTTCCTCGCTCAGTGTCAGTTCTGTGCCCAGGGTCTTGTGGTTTAGGCTACAAATATTTCTGCTGAACAAGATCCCTCAGGCCACAGAGTCAGGCCTTGGGTGAAACTGCTGTCAGCATCTGGGATGGAAGTGGATTTGGGTCAGCACTCCAGCCCAAGCTTGCTCCGAATGCTTGTTTGGAGCAGGGCATCAGTGACAGTAAAGCAAGGCCTTCTTCCTTCCAGACAAGCAGTCCCACATGGAGCTGAGCAGCAAGAGCTGCTCTTCTCCCAATTCATGCTTGCTGTAATCCAAGTTTAAAGCGCAGACACGACTATTGCTCTTCTTTGCTCTCAGTGAGATGCTGGCGTGGGCCAGCGCTCAGATCCACTGCCAGTTTCATGCCAGCGAGAACCGGGTAGCGCTCCCTCCTTCTGATGGCAGCAAGCACGATGTGCAGGCAGAGAATGAGACAGTCTTCGTCCCCAACAGAGGTGAGTGCCATTCTTATAACCCCGGGTAGGGACAGCGAGAGCACAACAAGCAGGAATCAAGCAGACTATAATGTGTGTCTTGAGGGCAGCATGTGTAGAAGTGAGTGGAAAGTCCATGTTGCTTTCCTTGTGTAATTCCCTGGTGATGGCTGCTGCAGGACCTGGTTAATACTGGGATCAAAGTGGCACTAGTTTAGAGTGAAACATGAGGGTTGTCTGTCCAGCTGTTCTGGGAATGTCTCATGATCTGACCAGGGCATGAGATGTTTCCTCCTCAGCCCACTCCTCCCCGTTCCTCCCCAAGAGGATAAGGCCCAGCTGGCCTGGGCACAGCCCAAGTCTGGGCCGCATTCATGTGGTTCTTCTCTTCCAGGAGAGCGGGGTCAGTGTATCCTGTCCACCCCACCAAAGATTCTCTTCTGTGACTTGCGACTGGATCCTGGGGAGTCAAAGTCCTGTGAGTCCTATCTTCTTTTCCCCTGCTCAGAGAGCTCACCTCTGGGGAGCCCTGCTCTCAAAGCTGGCTTTGCAGAACTAAGTGCTGCAAGTGGGAGACCCTGGTGCTTGCGGAAGGCAAGATGCTGTGGTGGGAGTGTGAGTGCTAAGGAACTGCTGCATTGTCCAGATTCTGTTCTCTACCATATGAGGGCTGCATACTGCAATGTGTCCCTCAGTCCTGCCCCTGGCCTGCAGCCTTTGCTGTGTAGCTACAAGGCATGAAACGTTTTGAAATACCTGGCTGCAGCTGAAGGAACAGTTATGCACACCTGCATTACCCTGCCTTTATTTCTTCAGCTGCACCAGAGTATTCTTGGGATTTAGGCTGGCATCCTTCTAAGGTCTGTGCTTCCTCTTCACGTTGTGGCTGTCCTGGAGATCACAGTCTTCTGCCTGTTCTGTTTTTCCTGCTGTAGAAGTGAACAACTTCTCATCTTCTCTGCTCAAAGCTCTTCATGTCTCCAAAGCCCTCAGACAGTGTCATTCCAATGGGTCCCCTTTAAGCTCTCCTTCATCACTACTTTCCCTTCTGCTTTAGAGAAATGTTTTTCCTTTTCACAAGGAAGTTGCAGCAACTTGGTTTTGTTGTACCAGGCAGCTTTCTCTACCTGAGTAGACAGCTGTGAAAATACAAGTATGTGCAGTTGCCTCGTTCAGTGGCTGCATGACCCTGTCTGTCAGTTCGTGTTGGATCTCCTTTGCATTCCGGCAGCCCGTGGTCTAGCAGCAACATAACGTTAAGTGTTGCAGGCTGCGTGTGGAGAGCTTCTTTGGGTTGTCCTAGGGATCTGCTGGGAATGGTTCACAAAGACCTCTCAAGTCACAGAGCAAAGGAAGCAGAGAGGCAGTGCCTGTGGTGGAGGGGGCTCTGCTGGAGTATTGAGCTCTGGGGAGGTGAGAGCAGAGGTGCAAGTGAGACCAGTGAGTTGCAGGCTGTGAAACTGGAACTGTGAAACTTTTGAAACTGCAGTCTCCTGCCTTTCTAGGCTTGGAGGAGCCTGACTGGAGGGAAAGGCGGACAGGGTAAAACCAACCTGGCTTTGGCTAGGTGCTTTGCAGGGTGGGGCAGTGCTGCTGGGAGCTGTGCCTCCTAAATTGGAAAGCCTACTGTCTGAGTATGTATTCTACAGCACCATGTGGGGGAAAGGAGCTGGCCCTGCCACATTGGAGCCAAGGACCACTGTACTTTCTGAAAGTGGCTGTGCCAGGGAGGAGGAAGTGGTAGAAATCTCAGCTGGACTGAGGCTCATCTGGATTCTCCTGTGCTCCGTGCTGCTGGCAGGTGTGGGGCTGGAGCATCCAGTCCCTGGGATCAGGGGAAGGACCCTTTCCCAGCACATCTCAGGCAGGCTTGGCAGTTGCTGGGAGAGCAGATTGGTGACTACAGTCCAACCTCCAGGTGGCTGGGATGAATTGAGAAGATTTCCTTGTGTGCAGGCTTTGTGGGTGGAAGCTGTTCAGCTCCCAGCTAATCTAGCGATAGTCTGTCCTTCCCGGTGATGCTGCACTGTGTGTATCCATCTGCTGGGCCACTGAGTGACACTGGCACAAGCAGCTGCACCTGCCTTTCACTTGGATGCAGCCCCATAGCAAGAACACAAGCTCTTCCACATTTTGAGGATCCTTTGTTGTGTGTTACAGCCTTTCCTCTTGGTTGTGTGATGCGCGCATCTATAGCATGTGTCGTGTGTGATGCTGCTGTGTGTGGCACTGGGCTTTTTAGAACTGAAACCCCTATATCACAGCCCCAGCTCTGCCAGGCTGCTCACATCGATCCCATCGGCTTGCTGTACCGCTCGTCTCACACGAGACTGCAGCTGGCATGCTTGCAGATCATTCCTGGGGGCTCCTGCCAGCTCTGTGGAGGCAGAGTTAAGGCTATGTGGGTGTGTATCTTAATTCTTCATTTCCTGTTTTTCAGAAGTTTTGAGTTTTCCTGCACAGTTTGGAAAGGCAAAAAAACCTCCACCCAGAAATCTTAATTCTGCTTTAGCAAAGTACTGTGTTATTAAACTGTAGCCAGAGCTGGCACACATAGCTGAGGTTGTGTCAGGCTGTCTCTTGATAAAGGCCTTGTTTTCAGTTGCTGACCAGCTTATTCCCCAATATCTTCCCCTGGTTATGGTGCCTAAATGTTGAAGTTGACTCACCTCCTAGCCCTTTGACACACTGCCCAGACTGAGCTCTTTAAATTTGTCACCATAAAATATTTTCTCAAAGCCCTCAAGTAATTTCTGTGGCTGTTTTTGCCTCCTCTCCAGTTTTGTAATACCTTTAAATATTTGGTAGATCACAGAGAGGGGAGGAAATAGAAGCAGCCTGGACACAGGCCGGCAGCCCAGCCAGAGGGTACAGCGGGTGGGTAAGGAAGGCATCCATAACACCAGGAATGTACTTCCTTCTGGGGTATGCATGGAAGCTGGACTTCCGAAGCCTCAGCATTCCTGTGCCAGGTAGCAAACTGCCCATCCTCCTCAGACAGTGGTGGTCCCTGCTCAGAGAATCCTCATTGGGCATGAAGGTCTTTGTGAGCACTCTTTTTAAGCCTGGTACAGGGGGTTACAGCAGTCTTCTTCCTTCCTTGGAAATACCTGATTTTCCTCCCTGTCGGGACAGTTCTCAGCTTTATACGCACCCTGGTCCAGCAGAACGGCCCTGTGTTTTAAGGTGTGACAACCTGTGGATGCTGTGCACTAACACAGGCTTTTTTCTTCCTTCCAGTCCCGTTATTTCAAATCTAGAAGTTATATTTCAAATGTAACACTAGCTTCTAATCTAAGCCTCGATGTTTAGGATGTACCAAACTTGGGGAAGGATCTGTAGTTTCACAGCAGGATGCTGCCATTCCTCTGGCAGGGTATGCCTGCATTATGGTGGGGAAGTCAGAGAGGCGGAGTCTTTCCACAGTTCACTGTTTGCGCCTTTCTTATTATACAGCATGCGGTTTGGGAAAACTGTAGAAGTGTTCACACTGCGTCAAGAAGGGTTGTGGTTTGTGTGGTGTCCAAGGGGCTTTGGGAAGGCTGAATGTGGTATAAAGCCAGGCCCCAGCATCTCAGAAGTCTCAGTCAGAGGCTTTGCGGTCTAAGTCATCAGTCTGTCAAGGGGTATACGCCACAGGTTGTTGTGAAGGTCTTTTAATTGTTTCTTGGCCATTTAGACCAGTACTTCAGAGAAGAACACAGGAAGAACCTAATTTTTGCTGCTGAGTTTGGGTTTTGGCAAATATCAAGAAGGGCACATTGGCACCTCTCTGCCATGTGGGGCAGAGCCCTGAGGAAACCTCAGGGTGTCACTGCATCGTGAAAGCGATGTGCAAAGGAAGTGCGCAGAGGCAAATCCAGGTTGAACTCGTGATGAGTAAGTTTAGCTCTCATGTGTTTGTGTTCCTGGATTTTACATCTTTCACATTCTTTTGAGGCAGAGTTGAGTGTGTGTGGTTGTATGTGCTGGAAGCAATGTCTGGATGACAGTGCATGTGATGTGAGGAGCAGTGCGCTGGTGCAAGGAAGCCGGGGATGTGCTTGGCCTGCTGTGGGGAAGAGGAGACAGCAGAAAGCACCAGCCACTGTCCCTAACTCAGCACCATGGCCCATCCTAACCCTTGCTGCAGGGAGCCTGTGAGCAACAGCTCCTGGAGCTTCTTTTGGCCTTCAAAGACAATCTTCTCTGTGCTCCTTGCAGATTCATACTGTGAGACGCTGCCCATAGACGGCCCTCCCTCTTTCCGGGGACAGTCGGTGAAGTATGTGTACAAGCTGACCATCGGCTGCCAGCGTGTCAACTCCCCCATCAAGCTCCTGCGCGTACCCTTCCGTGTCCTCGTGCTGCATGGTAAGGCCATGTGCTGCCTTTCCTGCAGACATGGGCCTGGCTGCACCCTGCCCTGCTGACACTCTCACTTCCTCCCCCAGGGCTCAAGGATTACCAGTTCCCACAGGATGAGGCTGTTGCACCCTCAAACCCCTTCCTGGAGGAGGAGGAGGGCTTGAAGAAAGACTCTCGCCTGGCAGACCTGGCAACAGAACTGCTCATGGTGGCCACTTCCCGACGCAGTCTGCGTAGGTCATATCCCTTGCGTGAACCTGCTGTTCTCACCTGAGTATGAAGCACAGCTCAGGGCTCACTATAAGAGTTTCTTGCTGGCAGAGTGAAGCTCCAACTGGGGCTGTGGAGGAGCTCCATCAGAGCCTGCTTGGGTCAGAGTTTCCCAGGGTCTCCTCCCAACCAATCTCAGGCTCTTCCTACTGCAGTGAGAGAGACCCTCTCCCCAGCATACTGCAGCCAGCCTGTGGTGTGCTTGCGCTCACTGCAGGCATTTCTCAAAAGGAATGCCACCTCCAGGGGCTGTCCTTCACACCTAAGCAGCAGACGTGGGGTCATGTCTGCTGGGCTCTGTGATTAAGCTAGAGTGCTGTATGGAGCAGAGCCTCTTCTTGCTGCAACCCTTTCCCCACTTCTTATTGCTGCAACCCTTTCCCCGCCTCTTACTGCTCCACAGACCTGTATAACATCAGCAACACTCGTGGGAAGGTGGGGACGTTCTGCATCTTTAAGACTGTGTATAAGATCGGAGAAGATGTCATTGGGACCTTCAACTTCTCAGAAGGGGACATCCCATGTCTGCAGGTTACTGCTCGCTGTGGGGAGAGGCAGGCTTTCAGGTGGGGGAGAGGGAGCGGGGATTGGGGTGGTATTGGGCTGCTGTGGTGTTTCTACTGAGGGTTTCTAGTGGGACCCAGCTGAGACCCCTTAGGGTGTGGGATGGGGAAGGGCTCCAGTTCTGAGCTCGTTTTGGAAATGGAGGCCCCAGGGCTTTGCATCAGGACCCTGTGAGATTGTGTGACCAAGCACCTTGCCAATTGCCCTGCAGTTCTCTGTGAGCCTGCAGACGGAGGAGAGCATCCAGGAGGAGTTCCAGCGCCGGCGGGGACAGCCGGTCTCCTTCAGTACGCATGCCCGCCATCAGGAGGCCTGCCTGCACACCGCCCAGAGCAGCTTCAGCCTGCCCATCCCACTCAGCTCTACCCCAGGATTCACCACCAATATCGGTTAGTGGCCACCAGGGAAGGGACCCACCCCTGCTTCTCTCCTGTGATATCCCCAGCCCAGCCCTTGCTCAGCAGAGGGCTGTGTCCTGTGGGAGGGAGCTGACCTGCATGAGTGGGCTTATTTGCATGCCCCCTTGCCTGGACAGCCAGTGCTGAGGCAGCTCTTGTCCCCATCCATTGGCTGCTGACCCCTCTTCTTCCCCACAGTTTCCCTGAAGTGGAGGCTGCACTTTGAATTTGTGACCTCTGGGGAGTCGGCGAGGACTTGCTTGGTTCGTGGGAGCCAGTCGGAGGCCGTCACCTGGACTGGGGTGGAGCAGATGGAAGTGGACACTTTCAGCTGGGACTTGCCCATCAAAGTCCTTCCCACCAACCCCATCCTGGCTTCCTATGTATCTCAGTTCTCCAACACTAACTCCATCACCATCTGAAGTGGGGACAGCTGGTAGGGGCTTGCGGTGCCACAACCGTGTGCTGTGGTGGGAGTGGTGGGCAGGACTGTCACTGGCATGCATCCCCTTGGGTTCATCTAGGACACCCAGGTGAGCATCAGGCCAGTGTCCCATCTGCAGTTGAAGGAGCACTGTGCTTGTTGCCATGTCGTGTGCTGCAGCCTTTGGCTGGGAGCTGGACCCTTCCTGCTTGGGTGAAGGTGCAAGTCCCAGGACTCATCAAAAAGAAATCTGCCTCCCAGGGAATGGCCCGATGTGCCTTTACCCCATGAGGAACTTCCAACAGGGAAAGGCCCAGCCCAGGGAAAGGAGAGGGGACCTCTTCCAGTGAAATGCCTGTACCAGCCTTTGGTAAAGGCTGTGCTCCTGCAGGGAGACCCCGCAAGCAGAGATCTGGTGTCCAGGTGAGGCACACTGGCCACCTGGGCTGGGTGGGAGCCTGCGCTCCTGCCCTGGCACACGCTCTGTCTCTTGTGAGGGGTGTCTCACACGCACAGCTTGGTGCCCCCACCACCCTCACCCAGAGCAGCCAGGTTCTGGCAGGCCAGCCCTGCGCTGCTGGCATGTGCTGGTGTCCTGGATGCAGCCACATCCTGTGGCAACACGATAGTGGTCATCCGAAACTGAGAAGTACTTAGTGCCTGAGCTGTGCTTCTGGGCACGAAGGCATCCTGCTACTCTCAGGATCCTTGGGGAGCTGGAGTGAATGTGTGATGTGCATTCAGGAGCTGGGATGGAGGTCTCCCTGCTCAACAGCCAGCTCCCCATTTCTACCAAACCTTCCAGAGATTTCTTCTTTGTATGGAAAACTAATAAATGTCTGATTGTACAAAACAGCCTTCCTAAGAGCCTTATTCCTACACTGTTCCCATTGGTGGAAAGAGTCCACCTTGTGCGACAGTCACAGGCTGGAGACCTCCTCTTTCTAATACCTTTATTGCAAGAACAGAAACATTACACAAGGCTCTGCACAACACAGGCATGGCACCAGCTGGCTCAGGCTGCCAGAGCGGCCAGCTCCACCCTGGCACATGCAGATTGCTTCAGCTCCCTGAACCCTAGCGGGGCACCCGGCTCAGTGTCCTGCTCTGCTGCTGGGGATGGGGGCCTCCCCTGGGGACATAATCTTCTAGTGGTTTCCCCCACTCTGCCACCCGCCCCGGGCTGGCTCTGTTGCAGTATTGCCCAGGGCTGGCGTGCAGTGCTGGAGACCCCCTGCCGTCCCAGGAGCTGCAGGAGCAGGGGTGTTAGTGGTTCCAGAGGTGGGTTGTGCCCCTCGCACTCTAGGGCAGAGAAGGAGCTGGCCAGGGTGCGTGGGGCCTGCACCAAGGGCCGTGGTGCTCCCCAGCGAGCTCCCAGCAGCTGCTGTGCGGGGGTGGGGGGGGGTCTGGGAGGGAGGAGGGACTGCTTAGCTTAAAGCTTGAGGCGGGATGACAAGAATGCTGGGATGCAGGCTAATCTGGTCCTGTAGCCCTTTCTTTAGTAGCTGGAGGTTTCCTGCCCACCTGGGAGGAGATCCCGTAGGATCTGCATTCCTGTAGTGTGCAGGGCATCTGGTGGGGTGGGGGCCCTGGTTCAGTTCAGGAAGCTGAAGGCAGAAGCAAAGCCGTACTGTGGCAGCACTAGGGTGTAAATGTTAACTCAGTACCATAGTGTGTGGATAGTGGTTTCCCTCGAAGGTGGCGGCAGTGATGTCTCTACGGGATGCGGCAGGTCTGGAGCATGCGGGGGGTGTGCTCTGGAGGAGGGAGGATGATGCTGAGGGGTCGCAGGGCTCTGCCAAGCCTCTATCTGGTCAGCCCCGCGCCCAGCAGCTTGTTGCTCAGAGGCTCAGGGGTGCCGGCTGAGCCCCACTCGTGCTCCATGCTCTCCACGCAGGGCAAGCTGGGGTTGGCCTTCTGCACCACCGAGATCTGGCAGGTCTGCGAGTCATAGTGGGCCTCACACCAGTCGGGGAAGTCAATGGGGTGCTGGGTGCTGTGGAAGAGGGCACGGTGCCATCAGCTTCCCCTGGTTTGTGCCAGGGGGCTGCTGGCAGGGCTGTGTGGCTTCCTGTGCTGCCAGCCCCCCTGCCTGGGGCATCTCCCAGGTCAGCTTGGGCAAGCTGGGCCACATCTGGGCATCTCGCTGTGCTGAGACGTTCCCGACCCCCCTGCTTTGTCTCCCCAACTCACCCCACCATCCTCAACACCCCGGTGGGCTCCTGCCCACCTCTGCCCCTTGCTCCCCACAGTCCGGTGCCCTGCAGCCCCTTGGGGCTCTGACATTTGCTTGGCTGCAGGTAGACCCACACAACCTCCTCCCTGCGGCAGGCACAGAGGTGCCACAGCAGGGCAGCAGCACCGGCAGTAGCCCACCCCCAGTGCCCCTCAGCCCCTCGCTTACGTCTCACAGCAGCCCACGCCGATGGGGTGCAGGCAGGTGCAGAGCAGGCAGTTGGTGCTCAGCCACGACTCCCCGAGGGAGAACTGCTTCCCCTCGTACTCACAGGGAGCTGCAAAGGAAACGGTAGTGAAGGGCACACATGAGCCTCCACTGGGGTACATGGGAGCCTCCGTGACACCCCTGTGCCATGAAAGAGGAGACGGGAGACATCATGACCACCCACCCACCCTATGCTGCAGACGATAGTTGGTGGCCTTTCCACCACCCTGCAGGTATGGGATGCGCAGGCATCTGCTGAGGGTGATGCTCCTGCCCATCCTCCCCTAGCCATGCCCTGCAGCTCTCCCCACTACCCCAGGGGCCTAGGGCAGAGGCAAGTGGCTCTTGCATCCATGGAGAGGGCTTATCCCGTGACCCTTGGAGTCTGAGCATCTCTGCAGACCTGGAAAGAGGCAGCAGGGGAAAGACAGGCAGCCCTCCTCCCTTCGCTGCTCGTCCTGCACGCTCAGCCCCAGCCGGGCTCCTGCCAGGAGCTCGTCATGGCCCAGCGAGCTGTTTCTCAGCCAGAGCCCTGGGGAGCTGTTCTGTGGTTTATAGACTGCTCCTTCCACTCATCACTAGCCCACGATCACGCTCCTGAGCTCAGCACAGTCCCTCCTGCGCTTCGCAGGCACGCAGTGCAGAGCCCTGCCACCCTGGGGAAAGCTGAGGCCTCCTCTTCCCATCCAGCCTCTTCCCACCTCACCTCCCTGCTTACCTTTAGCCTGGAAGTAGCATTTAGCCTGGGAGGCTGGCAGCTGGAGGAGGAGGGAGAGCAGCAGGCAAAGCCTGCCCCAAGCACACCCCATCTTCTGCGCTCTCATGGCCACGGCCGGTGTTGAGCTGGTCTTCACCGAGGTTGCCTTGCTTCTCTATTGCCCTTGCTCTTTCCCTTCTCTCTCTCTCTCTCTCTGCGCCTTTTTAATGCTCTTCCCCTGATCCCAACAAGAGATATTTATAAAGTTCAGCTTTACGACCCTGGCCACCAGCTGTGCCCCACTGGAAAAGTTGTAAAACTCATTTCCTGATTTGAAAGGCATGAAAACAAGAGGTAGGATCAAGATTTTTAACAAGCTGTGAAAAGCTGATTCATGCCCTCCAGAAATGTCTCCAGTTGGAAGCCCCTGTGGGTGCAAGGCTCTGCAGCAAGGGGAGATCCAAGGGACCCCAGCAGGGTTGCCCTCAGCCATGCAGTGAGCATGCAAGTGGTGAGCGTGGGAGACCCTGGACCCCGACCAGGAGAGCTCCAGGCTCCCCTCTGGTTACGCTAAGCCATTTCTGATCCTCCACAGTGGCCAAGGTCTCAGGAGCATCCCATTTCACAGAGACTGGAGCAGCACAGGTGTCCCATCAACAATCAGCATAGGATGCAATGGCACCATCCCCTGTGGGTTGGAGATGCTTGCACCCAGCTCCCAGGTACTACAGTATGGCAGTGTCACCCCAGGCTGGGCTGTGGGCCATGCCGGGCTTGTAGCCACGCATGGGTTGGGGGTGGCAGCTGGTTTTTTTTGGCAGGCAGTACAGCGATTGCCACTGATGCAGGGCAGGTGAGGAGGGCTCTGCACAAGGCATGACCCAGGGCTCATCTGAGCAGCGTGTGCGGCACCCACAAGATGCTGGAGATGAGCAGCCCCTTCCAGAGGCTAGAGACTGGCCCCAGCAGAGACAGAGAACAGGAGGGATGAAATCAGGAGGCAAAGGTGCATTTGGGCAACAAGGGACCTGAGAGCAAAATGAGGGGCTTGGCTGGAGGCAAGAAGCTGTGGGAAGATGCCACGCCACCCAGGGATGTGCCGGTGGTCTGCACAGACCCTCAGCCAGAATGTCTGCCTGTGGTTTGAACTGATAAGGCTGTTATCAGCTGGCAAAGTGAGGGAATGGGCAAGATGGAGGAGGTCAGAGCCCTGGGAGCCACACGGCCCCGAAGAGCTACAAGCAAAGGACTGAATTGCCAAGAGAAATTTGCAGCCCTTGTCAGAGGCGCTGCCGGCAGCAGGAAACAGGGCTCCGGGGACGGTCCAGCCGGTGGCTCAGCCAGCACCGCGCCATGCCGGCAGCGAGGCAGCAGCAGTAGCGGTAGCATATGTGGGTCATCTGCCCCTGCATTAAGCTCCCTGCTTTCTGAAAGTTTGGGACAGGTTTACACCCTGACGCGTGAGGCTTAATATCCCTTCCAGAATTTGTGTTGGCATCCATTATTATAGCTGCATATTTTTGTTATCCCCATAAATGCCCAATCCCTCCTTGAATCCTGCTAAATTTTGGCCTGAGCATTTTCCTGTGGCAGCCTAATTAAGCACAGAGTGAAAAAAAAAATGCTTCCTTTTATCCGCTTTGGATTCGCCACCTTCAGATTTGAAGGCATAGTCCCTTCATGCTGGTGCTCTGGGCCCCCTTGCTGTCCTGATGCATCCCTGTCCTGCATCTTGTGCTCTTGCTCCCAAGGGATCAAGCCCTGGCTCTGCATCCTCTCTTCCCTCAAACAGTTATCCTAGTCATCTCATAGTGCCCTGGATGATGCTGTGCCTCCCTGGCAGGGTGGCTGGTAGATGGCGGTGAGGGTGGGATCAGTTGCAAAAGGTGTTTAATAAATCTGAGAAGTTCAGAGTACCTGTGAATAACTTGCTGACCACAGGGACATGAGCTGAGATGAAGTGTATCAGTAACAAAGGAAACTGGCCCTTCAGTGCAGAGTTCTTACTATATAAGGGAGATGAAAGCATTCGTCAGAGCAGTAAATTAATATTCCTATTGTGTGTTTGGAAAAAGAAGTCTGGCACACTAGCAACCACAATTAAATAATCCATCATTGTTTCATCACCGAGTACAGCAAATGTTAAACAAAAGCAGTGGGCTTCATTTGGAGGCAGGCATGATTTAGCCAGGCTTCCAGAAGAGCACTGAAAATCTGGGATGAGAGCATCTCTTGCCTGTGTGGAGGGGCACTGCCCCTGCTCCACTGCGGACACGGGGAGGCATTCCCAGGATTTCTGTAGCCACTCTGGTTTCCCAAATAGAGGGTTAAGGCTACCAGCCCACTAGTGGCCTTTGGGTATTTCATCAAAGCAGCTTGCTGGGTAAATGCAAAGGAGGAAGGAAAAGGGGGTCAAGACATCCCTTGGAACGTTACAGAGGGACCTGGGCAGTGAAGGGCCCTCCATGCTGTGGCTGTGTGTCAGGGGACAGGGCAGATGTTCCCCCCACAGGCCCTGCTCTTCCCTCTCCTGGTCACTCTTCTTCCCACACTTTGCACTCCTGGCACCCACCAGCATTTTGCTCTGGCTCATACAGGAGGGGGCTTGCAGCTTTGGAAAGCAGCAGCTGGAGTTGGACTTGATGCTCTAGAGCTTCAGCTTGGGTACCCGAGGGATGCAGTAGCTGGAGGAGCTGACACCCTCTCTGGCTGTGCTAGCTGGTGCATCCTGCAGGAGGTTTCGCTCTGAAAAGTGAAAGGGGGCAGCCGGTTTTGGTGCTCACATCTCAAGGGGACAACTGAGACCTGAGGAAGAGCCACAGAAGGGGTGCAGGAGCTGGAAGAAGTGCCTTGCTTTAAGTTCAGTCACTTTATCAGGCAGAGGCCAACTGTAAGGACTGACTACATGTCCTGGCATGCCGGTGAGGAGCAGTCAGCACCCTTGAGCATCCCAGGTCTCTACAGAAGGTCAGATCCGTGCCTCAGCATCCCCCTGGCAGGACCCAGATGCGCCTGCCTGGCTCAGCTCTTGTGCTGTAGTTGTGCCCAAGAAGGGCTGGGTGCTGCACCCCACAGCATTGCTGGCTTCCTCTCCAACAAAGGTAGGGAGTCCCGCTGCAGAGCTGCTGTTCAAGCCCCTGGTGCCAGAGGATGGGACCCTGTGGACAGGCAGGCACGAGCACCCGAGCCAGTGGGTGCTTGGATGGGGTGAGCTCTTGTCAGCAAGAGGCATGGGGGTAATAAACGATGCTGGACAAGTTGCCATCAGCAGGATCCAGGAGTGTTATAAAACCTGAATCTCCTGAGCCTTCAGCTGGGACTGCAGCTGCAGAGCAGGAAGCAAACAGGATCCCGGCTGGCATTGTGAAAGCAAACACCATAAATCCGAGGAAGTGCTGTGATTGCTGTTTTAGGCACTGGGGAGCTTGGCTTCTGCTCCCCACAAGTGCTTTATTTTCTCTCTAAACAGAAAAAAAGAAAAGAACCCAACCCCAACTTATCACTGGGCTGAGCTGTCCCAGTGCTGCCTTGGGTCCTGGGGAGGCTGTGGGATATAGGCACTTCTCACCCAGCACCTTGAAGATGCTTCAGGACCCAGGGCAGCAGGGAAGGGTGCAGGCAGCACGCAGGTAGATGCAGCTCTGAGTTATGTCCGCTCACCTGAACACTCACTACTCCTCGGAATGGCCAGATCCCAGGGAGAGGTGATCGGGGGGTCAGAGAGAACTAGGCAACCAGGAACCTGGAAGGGGGACAGGAGGGCCAAAGAGTTACCCAGGGAATGACTGACAGCTTACTCCATCCTTTCTCCTGCAGCTGGTAAGCCAGATGGGATAGACTGGAAGTACAGGTGGGATCAGAGCCAGCCCCACCAGACTTGCTCCAAAAAGGGGACAAAGCAGAGGGGACATGATGAAAACCTTCATGTCACGTTACTCTGTAGGTTGGCTACATGCTGCATGGAGTTCCATGTCACTAGAGGAGCATGGGTGGGAGGCTTGCTGGTATGTCCTGTGTCTCCCATGGGTGTCCCTGGCCTTGGCACCCACACTCTGACCCTACTCGCACGGTAGAGACATTCCCACCCCATGGGTTGGGTGCAGTGTTTTGCAGGGGCTCTACAAACCCAGGGTGGATGGTGTCTGTGGGGTGGGGTCTGCTGTGGGCTGGTGTTGGTGGGTCCTCAGCTGTGGGATGGGGTCTGTTGTGGGATGTGTCCATGGGTCCCAAGCCATGGGGTGAGGTCTGCTGTGGGCTGGTGTTGGTGGATCCCCAGCTGTGGGATGGGCTTTGGCTGCCCCAGGCTGTGTACCTTCTCCCTGCAGCTGGTGGCAGGCTCTGTGGTCTGGGCAGCCCCATGCCAGGGCTCCCTCGGGCTCCCTTGCCCTCTTGCCCTCTCTCACATGGTCTCATACTCCCTTGCTCACCCCCATGCTCCATCCCTCTCCATCATCCTTTGGCACTCTCCCGGGCCATTTATCCCAGCTGTGGCTGCTCTGTGCCAGGCCAGATTTTGGCACCAGTGGGTTAGCCATGCATCCCTGCTGCCTTCAGCCCTGGCAGGGTGCTGGCACCCACCCTGGCACCCCAGGTACCCCAGTACCCTAGGTGTGCTGCAGCCTGTGGCTCTGCCCAGGCTCCCCTCAAGGAAACGTGCCGGGAGGATGAGAGGTGTTTAGGAAAACAGGTCTTGGCACTTGCTGGCCATCCCGGGAAAATAAAAACATCCGGGCGGGCAGCCGCATAGTGAGTGCGAGAGGCCGGCACTCCATAAATCCCCTGGAGCAGGTGCTTTGTAGTCGGCACAAGGAAATGAGCACATTATTCAGCTCAGCTTAAACCCCGAAACGTTTCCTGTCCTGTGAGTCAGAAATATCCCTGGGAGATCATTCCTGGGCCACGCAGGAGCGGCACCAGCCAAAAAAGTGCCATGTGCCTGTTGGGCCTGGGGAACTGCTGGGGAGGTCAGGGGTCCGGGCACCCCATAATGGAGGGAGTTTTGTCATGGTAGTGCCATGCCACTGGCACTGACCCTGCCTATGTAGCTGCTCTGGGATGTGCTGGGGAGCCCCTGGGGACTCCCAGACCTGTCCTGGGCACCATGTTCCGGTAGGTTGCGGTGACAGGGAGAGTCCCAGGGACACTGGGGCTTTCTGAGTCCTGGATGGATCCCGCAGATCTTCTCCGACCTCTCTCTGGGATCAGAAACACAGATCCCCCTGCACTCTGTATCACCCCAGTGCATCATGGGCTGCTGATTGGAGCGCCTCAGAGTGCCACCCTGTTTTAGAGACACCCTACAAGAAAAGTCAAAGATGGCCAGTGGCTTCATGGTGGAAGAGACCACCTGGGCATGGGCCTGGGAGTCCCGGAGCAGATGGAGGGCAAAGCAATGCAGCAGGTGCCCCCAGCTTGGCACGGTCAGTGCTTGTAGGGTGTCACCGTGGGTCTGAGGCATGGAAAGGTGTGGGTGCTGGGTGCTGTCCCTATGAACACTCAGGGTGGGGGTAGCTGCTGCATTATCCATATTTTTTCCCTTTAAAATATTTGCTTCTATTCAATTTTTTCCACTAATTGGTACACAAACCACAAACCCAAACAAGGAGCCCTTCAGGTTTCCCAGACAGCAGGAGCACAGGAAACCCGTAAGTGCAAAGGTTGCCATGTGCCTGCTCCCATCCCTTTGTGTTTCACGCCCACCTGGCCATAGCTGCCCTGACCTGGAGATGTTTCTCTCCCATTTGGGATGGAGTGGCTCGTACAGCACTGGGAATAGAAACCCTAGCAGGACTCTGGCTCCCACTTGGATGGAGATGGGGACCCTCAGTGGCACCTTCTCCATCCCTGCCCTCTTCCTATGTCTCTCCTTTGCAACCCTGTTTACAGACCCCAGCCTCCAGCAGGAGGCTGCTGCTGCTGCCCATTCATGCTAGACCTTGCTGTGACCCAGAGCCATACATGCCCTGGCACAGCAGTAGCTGCATGACTCCTCCACCTGGCCCTGGTGCAGCCAACTGTGCCGCATGTGGTGCCTGCCATGTTCTTTACATCCACCTCCTGAGGATGACAGGTTTCTGGCCTCACTCTTGGTGCAGAGGTGAAGGCGCTTGGCAGGGCCCTGCAGCCTGCTAGCTTGCATTACTGTGCCCCAGGAGTTGGAAAAACACTTTTTAGCAATTAAACAATCATCAGCATTGGGGACCTGCGGCTTAGTTATGCTTGCTGGGAACGTGGAAAGCAAGATGGGAACTTTGTGGGCATAAGCTCCCCAGGGTGGGTGGGCATGGCTGTGCCCTTGGTGCCCACCATGCTCTGGTGCAATGTGAATACCACCATGTGCCACGATGGACTGCCGCAGACCACCACGGACCACCATGGAACTCTGTGGACTACCAGGGACCATCATGGATGACCATAGTCCGCCATGGACCATCATGGACTTCTGTGGACTGCCATGGATCACCGTAGTCCACCACAGACTACCACAGACCACCATGGGCAATCATGGAGCTCCACGGACTGCTATGGACCACCATAAACTGTCACAGACCACCAGAGGACAACCAGAGGTGCCATGGACCACCAGGGACTGTCATGGACCACCACGGACAGCCATGGACTACCATGAGCCACCATGGATTACCATGGACCACCACTGTTCACCATAGACCATCATGGACCTCCATGGACTGCCACAGGCCACCAGAGACCATCATAGACTTCCCCTGACCACCACAGACTGCCACAGATTGCCATGGACCACTGCAGACCACCGGGACCAAGGTGCTGGGCACAGCCCCATGGAAAGAAAACCTGTCAGCTCCAAGATGTGGGAAACCAAGTGCAGGAAGACTGAAACTCAGCACGAGAGCAAAGGGTGTTACAAAAACCCTAAAGCATGGTGACACCCAGCCCCGCACACCCCAGGGAGCAGGCAGGGGGGGCAGCGAGCACACCGAGCCCCATGAGACCCCATCCCCACCTCAGCTCCTCGGCCACCACGCGCGCTTGTGGGGGTGCCCTGGTCCCGCAAGGGACGCAGAGCTGGGGCTGCCCCTGTGCCCTCCGGGTGTCCGAGCGGGGCGGGCACGGCGGGGCACGGTGCAGCCGGTGACCCCAGCCGTCGGGGTGCGCGGTGCCCGGTGTACAGCGCACCGGCGGCGGTGACCGGGCCCCCCCTACTGGCATGTACGCGCAAAGACGGGGTGCCCCGGCACCCACGGCCCCTCCCCCGCCCAGGGCACCCCATGCACCCATCCTGCCTGCAGCGAGTCCCCCCGGGGGCTGCCTCCACGCTCCTCTGCCTTTTTTTCCCCCCTTAATCTTTTTTGTTGGTGGTGGTTTTTTTAACTTGCCAGGGTTGTTGCCTCCACTGGCTGCATCCTGCCTGCCAGCAGGTCCTGCGAGAGCTTCAGCACCTCCTAGACAAGTGACTCGCTGCCTGCTCCCTGCCCACTGCAGGCTTTTCCCACACAGGCTGCTGCCAGCCCCTTTGCCCGCTGCTGCACCCTGCCCTGTGCCACCAAGTGAGCCCAGCTCAAGGCTTGGAAATGCCACCGTGGCTCAGGACACGAGCCCTGTGGCTGGGCTGCCTGGCCTGGGGGCATGTGAGGGGCACAGAACCTGGCACCGTCGGCGCCCTGGCAGCCCCCAGCAGCAGGGCAATTTTACAGAGGCTGTGGTCGCTGGTGGGATTGTCACCAGTCCACCATGCCTAGCCCCACACCCCATGGGGGAGCACGGCCAGACCCTTCCAGGTTCTCCTATATTTGCTGCCGGCTGGGTTTCACCGTCCTGCGGCAGCGCTGTCCTTCATCTCAGGCACTGCTGCCGGCTCCGTGCCGCGGCTGGACGTGGGTATTTATAGCTGGCAAACCAATCTACCCGGCTCGGGTTGTGCCGGCCTGGATGAGCCGAGCTCCGTGACCCTGCAACGGGAAGGACCTGCCACTCATGGTGGGGACACCTGCAGTGGCACCAGCAGGGACAGCAAGAGGGGCCGTGATTCCTGGCAGCCCCAGCTGCTGAGGGACCCATGCTGGGTAACCCAAGGGTGCCACACGCCTGTGACTCTGTTCTGCTCTGGTGTCCTGCCCCAAATCCCAGGAAGGGACAGGGACTCCCTGCCCACCGCTCAGCACAGCATCCCTCACACATCCCACACCCGCCGGGACCTTGCAGGGCCAGCGGTACCAGCAAGACCAGCGAGGTCCCTGTGCAGCCACTGGACTCTGGCTGCAGTCCTCTCTGTGCCCCACACACGCATGTTGCCCCCCCCCCCCCAGCTCTGAGCCATGGGGCAGGGGCTGTCAGCGCGAGCACACACCCCGCCATGGGAGCAGGCAGCAGGCTGGGAATGAGAGGAATGCACCGCAGGCATGCTGCGCCCGCCGAGCCCCCCCTGCCCCAGTGAGGCCCCCCCCTGCAAACGCAGGGCCCGTCTGTGTCCCCCGAGGCTGTGGCAGGCCCCCAGGCAGCCGGGGCTGGCGACCCCTCGGGTCCTTCCCCAAATCCCTGGGGAGGACCGGCACTGCCCTGCCCGGGTAATCCCAGCTCCCATAGCGTCCCGGGGGGTTGCGCAGGGCTCGCTGCACCACAGGCCCTTGTCCCCAGAGCGCTCCCCTGTGCTCCATGGACTGTCCCTCCGAGCCTCTGCTCCCCTCACAGTCCCCCACCCTCCTACCCCACCACCCCACAGCCCTGTGTCCCATTGCACAGGGGTTGGAGCCCTAAAACCCACCGTGGTGACATGCCCACTGCCTCCAGCTCCCCCCCCCGGCATCCCCTGCCCTCAGCCCCCCGTAGCTCGACCGCCCCGGCCAGGCCATGTATCAAGCAGGGACAGGCAGCGGTGACACCAGATCCCTGTGGCGTGGCCCCCACTTGCACCCTCCGCTGCTGGGAGGACATCCTGGGTGTCAGCGTTGTCTGGATCCCCAGGGCATCGCACTTCTCAGAGCCTGATTCCCCCGTTGCCCCCCTGCATCCCAAATCCCCGCGACCTCCCCAACCCCCTCCCCTGCCCCCAGTAGGGACACCCACACCCAAGGCACCGGATGTTCCCTGAAAGGGAGGGCCCCCTCCCCAGAGCCCAGCTCGCCCTGCACCCCACAGCCCAAGACCTCCCTGAAATCCCTGGTGGGGTGCCCTCCCCTACAGCACACCCAGAGCCGTGTACCCCCTCACACCCCCACAGCGGGGGCACCCCTCTCCAGAGCACCCCTCGGCAAGGCCCCGTTGCGCACAATCCCTGCACCCCATCGCCCAGGGCATTCCCCAGCTCTAGTGGGGACCCCCAGAACGGGGCATCCCCTCCCCAACCCGCAGCCAGTGGGGCTACCTGCAACCCGGACGCCCCCCTCCCACCCCCCCTCCTAGACCCCCTAGAGCCCAGCCACCCCCTCCTCAACCTCTGCCAACTGCGGGCCGCCCGACACGGAAAGCCCCCTCCCCAACCCCTCCACCGGCGACCCACAGAAGGCGAGCACCCCGCCACCCCTCCAACCCTGCACTCCCGGAGCCAGTGCGCGCCTCCCCCGGCCCCCGCCCCACTAGCCCCCCGCCCCGGCCCCCCTCTCCGGGGACACCGCCCCCCGCCCCCGCCGCGGTGCCGCCCACCCCCGTGCCGCCCGTCCGGGCGGGGAGCGGCGGCAGAGGGCGCTGGCCGGCCCGGGGCGGTGCCGCCCGGGGGAGGGCGCAGGCGGCGGGGCGGGGGCGCGGCGGGGCGCAGGAGCCGCGGGCGGCGGCCGGGGCGGAGGAGCCAGCGCGGCCCATGGCTCCGCGGCTGCCGCTGCCGCTGCTGCTGCTGCTGCCGGCGGCGCTGCTGGTGCCGGCGGCGGCGGGAGCGGGGCGGCGGGCGGCGACCCCCGACGGGGCGGCCGCCAACTTGACGGTGGCGGTGGTGCTGCCCGAACGCAACGTGAGCTACGCGTGGGCTTGGCCGCGCGTGGGGCCGGCGCTCAGCCTGGCGCTGGAAGCGCTGGAGCGGGGCGACCCGCCGCTCCTGCCGCGGCCCTTCTCGGTGCGCGTCGAGTTCATGAGCTCGGAGCTGGAGGGCGCTTGCTCCGAGTACGTGGCACCGCTCAACGCCGTGGACCTGAAGCTCTACCACGACCCCGACGTCCTCTTCGGGCCGGGCTGCGTCTACCCCGCTGCTTCCGTGGGGCGCTTCGCCTCGCACTGGCGGCTGCCGCTGATCACCGGCGGGGCGGTGGCGGCCGGCTTCAGCCGCAAGCGGGAGCATTACAGCACGACGGTGCGTACCGGGCCCTCGGCCCCGAAGCTGGGTGCCTTCGTCTCCCACCTCCACGCCCACTTCAACTGGAGCGCCCGCGCCGTCCTCCTCTACGTGGACCGCAAGACTGACGACCGACCCTACTACTTCACCGTCGAGGGGGTCTACCAGGAGCTGCAGGACGGCAGCAACCTCACCGTGCGCCACCACATCTACTCTCCCGACGAGGGCGGCCCCGACACCGCCGTGCACTTCATCAAGGCCAACGGGCGCGGTGCGTGGGGAGGGGGGAGGGGGCGGGGGGGGGGGGGGGGGGTGCTCCGCGGGACAGGGCTGAGCACTCGGGGCGGGGGGGGGAGGGGGGCGGGGAGCGGAGCGGCCGGGGCTCCCCGCGGGGGAACCGCACGGGGCTCGGAGAGACGGCAAAATCTTCCGTGGGGCGCAGCGAGGGGCTGCAGATGTGGTGGGATCCGTGAGGGGACAGGGGTAGGGTGGAACCTGTCTGGGACACAGTGGGGGGACAGGGGTGCTGTGGAGCACACACGGGGCACAGCAAGGGCTTGAGGTGCAGTGGGACCTGTCTGGGGCGCAGCAAGGGGACAGAGACGAAGTGGGACCCGGGTAGGACACAGTGAGGGACTGGGCACACGGTGGAACCCGTGTGGGGCACAGCAAGGGCTTTGGGGGCCACTGGGATCAGTGTAGGGCACAGCAAGGGGCTAAGAGGGCAGTGAAATCCCTGTGGGGCACAGTAAGGGGACAGTGGGATGCATGTCGGGCGCAGGGAGGGGCTGGGAGCACAGTGGGGACCCGTGTGAGGCATGGGGAGGGGTGGGCAAAGCGGGTTGTATATAGAGTGCAGCAGGGGGTGGGCACGTTTTGTCACGGTGGGGCTGGGGGAGCAGCGGGACCTGCACAGGGAGGTGGGTGCACAGGGGACAAGGCAGGACCTGAGACCCCCAGGTCACCCTGGTGCCAGTGAAGGGGGTCCAGAGCAGGGTGAGGAGTCACAGGGTCCCCTTCCCTGCCCCCCAGCCCGGTCACCCTGTGCTGGGGGACATCTGGGGTGGACCCTCACCTTGGTGGGATGTGTGGTGTGAGGGGCACTGGGGCCACCCTATGCTCTGTGTTAGCATGATCAGGGTGTCCGTGGGGGCAGGCAGGACCCAGCCACCTCCTCGGAGGCTGAAGGTGATGGTGTGGACGTGGCCGCCTGAAGGGCAGCGCCGGCTGTTGTTACATGCCTAGAGCAGCCTGGTGCCGACACATGGAGGTGGCTGTGCCATGCTTGGGCAGAGCCCCCCAGCCTGGCACCTGAGTGCCCTGAGCTGTCAGTGTCCCCGTTGTGCCCCAGGGAGGGGGCTGGGGATGGCCCCACCCTGATGATGGAGGGATAAATCAATGTTGTGCCTTTGGAGTGCCCCAGGAGAGCGGCTATACTGGGAGCAGGAGGAAATGGAGGGGCTTACGGAGGCAGCTAGAGAGCAAGGGCAGCCTGATGCGCTTTCATTATTGATGAGCAGGGTTTATTGATCCCGGAGCCAGCCGCTCCGTGATGCTTCTTAATGGATCCTGAGATGCTGTGTCATTAAGAAGGACATCGAGCCGCGACGATTGGAGCCAGATGGGCCAGCGGGAGATGTGGCCAAGGCTGTGTGGGATGAGGCTGGAGGCGTGTGGCTGGGGTGCTGGACCAGGTTCGCCCAGGGTTGAGGCTGGTGGGGGCTGGGCATCCCATGGTGGGCTGCAGGACCTGAGCAGCTTCTGGCTACCTCTCTCGTTTGCTTGGCCAAGAGGCTGGGATGAAAGCTCCCTGTGTGCACCGTCACCAGCCGTGGAGTGTGGAGCTTTGTGTGGGATGGGGGCAAAGCACCCCGCAGTGAAAAAGGCTAAAATCAGCGATTTCTGTTAACGTTTCCGGTTTGGTGCCGTAAATCACCCTGGTGGGAATAGATCCCTCCTGGTGCAGGCAGGGGGTCGTGGCTGCTGGGGGCGGATGCAGGCGTGGGCAGAGACCTGGGGGCCTTCTGAGCTGGGATGTGGGAGGGTCTGGGCCCCTATGGCCACAGCCCGGAGCGGGGCGCAGAATGTGAGGCTGAGTGCTTGGCCCCGCAGGGGTGGGTGCTCAGGGCTGTGATGCTGATGTTAGTTACATGCTTTCCTAACCTCGGGCTGTGGGGGACTGAGTAGGGACCCTGCAAGTCTGTCCTGGGGGTGCCCATCCCTGCATGGTGGGGCACGGAGAAGGAAGCAGGAGCTTTGGTCAGAGCTACATCTGTGTCCATGCCCTGCAGCGATACCGCGTCATCCCTCTTGGTGTCACCTTCCTTCTCCCAGGTGACCGGCAGGATTTTGGTAAACATTTCCAGGGGAAAGCTGCTTCTGTGTCCCACCATGTGTCCCCAGTGCTGCCTAACCCTGACATTTGTGGCTCTGAAAAGCAGGCATGGTGGGATGTAGGTGCATCACCCTGTCCCATGCATGGCCCCCTCACACTTCCCATTGCCCCTCTTACTGGTGTCTGGGTGACGTGCAGGGGCCCACGTCTCTCCTGCCACTTGCAAAAGCACTGATATAATTAGAGCTGTGGTTGAGGGAATTACCGGAGCATCTGCCCACAAAGCCCAGGTCTCCTGCCTGGGGAGATGGCTGGGTGCTGCTGGCAGGAGGGGAGTGCATTTGGTCCTCATCCCTGCAGTTCCCCTGGGTGTGGGATGGCCACTTGACTGGGGTGAGGGTCTCTGCGCTGCAGTGCCCTGTGCTGATGACACTGCTCAAAACAGATTTGCAGGGATTTGCTTCCCCAAACCAGGATTCGCCCTCACTTCAAGGTTATCTTCCATCATGCAGGGGTCGGGCAGCATCCTGCCACCCTGTCTGCATGCTCGTGGTCCTGCCTGTCCCTTGGGGCCATGCACCCTGCCTCCTGCATCACGGGCACCCACTAAAGAAATGCCTGGGGGCTGCATGCACCCCAGCCTCGCAGGACCTCATTCCCCTTGTCCTCAGTGATGATAAAGTTGCCTCTGACCATTCGCAGACCCCTGGGGGGTTCTGTGAGCAGGCAGGGGTGCTGCTGGCTGGGCGGGAGGCTGCCAGCTGGAGACAGCTGCCAGTGTCATGAAAAGCCCCAAGCGTTGACCCTTCCCTTCTGCACAGCTCCTGCAAGCTGTCCCCAGGGAGCCATCCAGGCGCCATTGATCCCCATGCTCGGCGGCCTTTGACCAGGCAGGCTTTTGCTGCCGCCACCGCAGGGGCTGGCTGCCCATGGTGTCCCACCATCTGCTACCAGCTGTTGCAGCTCCCCAGCCTGTGTGGTGCCGTGGGCCGCCTTTTCCTGGCGCCTGTGATGGGATGGGGAAAGCTCCATGCTGTGTCCCCATGGTGGGGGACCCTCAGCCTCTGCATGCTGGAAAGATGCTGCGCTGTCCATCCTGGCTGAGAAATTTGGGTACAGCACATTTCTGGGTGCGGGACTAGTGAAGTGGGGAAGCCAGGAGTGTTTATTTGAGGTTTTGCAGCACTCAGAGGGAAACCATTTCAGACCATGAAACAGGCTTTTGCTCATGCACAGCCCAAGCTGCTGCAACTCCCCTCTCTCCCGTGCCCAGGACCAGCTCCCCACGTCGCTGTGGGTTTCCTGTGTCCAGGGTGGCTCTGCTGGGTTTCTTCTCCCACCCATGGGCTGCCTCGCTGCCTCCATGGGCGACCCTGTCAGCCCTGCTGCCTGCATGGCCGGGTGTCCTCCAGCAGCTGGGACACTGTCCCAGGGCATGGGGCTTCCTTGCTGTCCCCAGCACTCCCCACGCTCCAGATCCAGCTGGGGCGCCGGGCCCCATGCAGAAGGGCTGTGTGCTGGGGCCAGTGCCCGAGCGTGACATTCCTACAGCACCCGCCGCCTCCTCTGTTGCTCAATCCCGGGTTCCCAGCCAGGCTGGCTGGAGCAGGGGCCCTGGTTTTCCGGGGGGAGGGAAGAGGCAGTGGCAGGATCCTCAGCAAGGGCAAGGAGGGCCCCTGCTCGGGGGGGTTTCAGACACTCTTGGGCACCCATCCCCATGGCCCACGGTGCCCTGTGCCAGCCCCATGCTGCCCTGACGCAGCACCTGGGTGAGCATCCCAACAGGGCTGGCTGAGCCCCCAGCAGCGGGTGGGGGCACGTGGGGTGGCCAGCCGGGCCCCAGACACCCCCTTGCCGCGTGGGTCGCACTAGCGAGATGCTCTGTTTCCAATTAGCGCCGGCGGCCGCAGAAGGTGCTGGAATCCGGGAACCTGCGCATTCCTGCCGCACGGCTGGCCAGCCACAAACCCAAACATGGGTTTGTCCCATTCCTCAGCCCGGGTTCCCCAGGGGCCTCCGGCGCACGGCCCCAGTGCCTCTCCTGGCCCCCAGGTCCCCTGTCTGGGGCTGTTGGGGAGCAGCTGGGGATCTGGTGCCAGAGGAGACAGCCCCTGGGTGGCTTTTGCTGGAGCAGGATGCGTGTGGGTGCTGGAGCAGAGCGTGTGGGGTCTGTGCATAGGGTTGCATATTTTGGAGCAAGGGTTCCCCTGTTCTCCTTTCCCCCTTCAGCCCAAGGTAGCTGGTGGGGCAAGGGTGGGTCAGGGCCAGTGAGCGTGGTGGGGCTGAGTGGGCTCTGTGGCCATGGGTCACGTAGCATGAGAAGGTGGTCAGCCATGCACTCCCCCATCTGCCTGCTCCGTCCTCCCCACAGCCGTTGAGTGTGCCCCCGGGGCTGTTCTGCCCGTTGCCCCAAGGGAAAGCATCCCACCCCACACCTGTTGTGCGCTGGGTAGGGGGTGTGTGGCATTGCCCCCCTGACATGCCATGTCTGGCCAGCAGTGGTGTATCTCTGTGGGCCACCGGAGATGCTGCGGCAGATCATGCAGCTGGCTCAGCAGGAGAACCTCACCAATGGTGACTACGTCTTCTTCTACCTGGATGTCTTCGGGGAGAGCCTGCGGGGTGACTCTGCCCGCGACCCCTTCAAGCCCTGGCAGCAGAGCCCAGGCCAGGACTCGGGGCTCCGTGAGGCTTTCCAGGTGAGCTGCACCCGCCTGCCTGAGGACAGGGACCTCCTCAGCCTGGCCTCAGTGTGTGAACGGGGTGCTGTGCTCGGTTGCAGATGGTGCTGGTGATCACCTACTATGAGCCCCAAAACCCCGAGTACCAGCACTTCCAAACCCAGCTCATCCTTCGAGCTAAGCAGAAATTTGGGGTGCAGCTCAACTACTCCCTGGTGAGTGAGTCCCCCTGCATGATGGGGCAGTGGGGACCCTCTGCATGGGGCTGTGGCACCTCACCAGGATGCAGGGGGTGGGACACAGCCACAGGCAATGCCCAAGGGGCCATTCCTGGTCTGAGCAGCCATGGGCACTGCCATTCCCCCGGGGTGCATGTTGGCTCCCATGTGAGGTTATGGGGTTGTGGGTGGGTACGTGACCCTGGTGTGGGGCTCCTGGGGTGCTCCCATGCATGTGGCCACAGGTGTGCTGAAGTTCCCTCTGACAGATGAACCTGGTGGCGGGGTGTTTCTATGATGGGATGCTGCTGTATGCCATGGTGCTGAACGAGACCCTGCAGGAGGGTGGCTCCAAGAAAAATGCCACCCACATCATTGAGAAGATGCGAGATCGCAAGTTCCAGGGTAACGGTGGGACAGGGGCAGCTGGACTGAGGGTGCCACGGGGGCGGTGGAACCCGGTCCCTGTCCCACCTGGGTCTTGCTTCTCCCACAGGAGTGACGGGACTGGTGAGCATGGATAGCAACAATGACCGGGACACCGACTTCAACCTATGGGCCATGGGCGATCCCGAGAGCGGGCAGTATGAGGTGGGGGCTGGCACTGGGATCCTGCCAGCAGCTGGGGCTGGGGGGCTGGGATGCTGGGGGCGGCCTCAGCTCTCTCTGCCGTAGGTGGTGGGACACTACTCGGGTGTGGAGAAGCAGATCCACTGGCTGGGACGACCCATTCCCTGGGTGAAGGGGGCCCCTCCCTTGGACAACCCACCCTGTGTCTTCGACGTGGATGACCCCTCCTGTGATAAAAGTGGGTGTACTCGGTCTCCATGTCCCTTGGTCCCCAGCACCTTTCCCTGAGGCTGCATGATAGCCTGGCACCTGTGGCCAGGTGGGCCACACTAACATCTCCTCTTGCCCACAGCCCCCCTCTCCATGCTGGCCATCGTGGCTTTGGGCACTGGCCTCACCTTCGTCATGTTTGGCATCTCCAGCTTCCTCATCTTCAGGTCAGTCAGGGCTGGTGGAGCCTCTGGGTACTGGTACCCATCAGCCTGGTTTGGGGCAGGGGGGCAGGCAGGGCAGAAGAGTATGGGGGCCTGACCCCTGTGTGCCCCCCAGGAAGCTGATGCTAGAGAAGGAGCTTGCCAGCATGCTCTGGAGGATCCGCTGGGATGAGCTGCAATTTGGGAGCCCTGAGCGGTACCACAAGGCAGCAGGCAGCCGGCTAACCCTGTCCCTGGTGAGACCTTCCTGCCCTGGGGCACCACCCTCTTCCTGCCCCTGCCCCGTCCTCCCTCCCTGCATGACAGCTCTTCCCTCTTGATCCCCTCCAGGGCCCTCCATCCCCTACAGAGCCGCAGCCCCGCTGTGTCCATCCCTTACACAGCCCTGCATCCTCTACAGAGCACCATACCTCATCAGGCCCCTGTGTGGCCCTCCGTCCCCTACACGGCCACATGTTACCCATACCCTACAACCTTACATCCCCTGTAGTGCACCATACCTCATCCTGTAGCCCTTGCCTTCCCTACAGAGCATGCAGACGTCCTGACCCTTCAGAGCTCATCCTGCCACCATCCCTTGCACACCCCTGGGGGTGCCTGCCATGCTGCACTCCAGGGTCCCCATCCCTAACCCCCTCCTTCCCTGCAGCGTGGCTCCAGCTACGGCTCCCTGATGACCACCCATGGCAAGTACCAGATCTTTGCCAACACCGGCCACTTTAAGGTCAGTGCAGCAGACGGGGAGCTGAGCTCTCCCCTGAGAACCCCCCAGCCCTCTTGGGGTGCTTCCCTTCAGCTGTAACCCCACCCTGCGGCATGCTGGCACCTTCTTCCCCTCCCCAAATCTGCCCAATGGGCACTGACCTCTTCCACCCTCCCTGGCACCCCAGGGCAACGTGGTGGCCATCAAGCACATCAACAAGAAGCGCATCGAGCTGACACGGCAGGTGCTCTTCGAGCTGAAACATGTAGGTTTGGGGTCTGGGCTGCAGTGGGTTCCCTGCTTGGGGGTGCAAGGGCTGGTCCTGGCACAGTGGGTGCTGGTGCGAGCAGCAGCCCATCCCATCTGACCTCAAGCCTGTCTTGGCTCTGCTTCCACCTCCAGATGCGGGACATCCAGTTCAACCACTTGACTCGCTTCATCGGGGCATGCATTGACCCCCCCCAACATCTGCATTGTCACTGAGTACTGCCCACGGGGCAGCCTGCAGGTAGGGGGGCTTGGGGGCACTGGGGGTGACCTGGCTGGGCTGGGCCTTGAGGACAGGGCTATAGATGCTGGTGGCCACCCAAGCCCCACAAGACCTGCAGCAGAGCTGCACAAGCAGGTGTCAGATGCCAGTGGAGGGGAGGAGGTGGGTTCCTCAGAGTCCCCCCACAGTTGGGTGCTTGGTGAGGCTGGTGCTGGCATCACCACCCCTTGGGTGGAGTCCACTCAATGTGCTGCCCCAGGATGTCCTGGAGAATGAGAGCATCAACCTGGACTGGATGTTTCGCTACTCCCTCATCAACGACATTGTCAAGGTACTCAAGTGAGGGGCACAAGGGTCTGGGGGAGGTGCCTGAGGGATGCCAGCTTCCCCGTGTCTTATCTGTCCCAGGGAATGGCTTTCCTGCACAATAGCATCATTGGCCACCACGGCAGCCTCAAGTCATCCAACTGTGTGGTGGACAGCCGCTTCGTGCTGAAGATCACCGACTACGGGCTGGCCAGCTTCCGCACACCCTGCGACAGCGAGGACACGCATGCCCTTTATGCCAGTGAGTGCCTGCTCAGGAGGACCAGGGGGATGGGGTGACCCTGCCTCACCACTCTGTGTCTGTGTCCCACCAGAGAAGCTGTGGACAGCTCCAGAGCTGCTGCAGAAGGGGCGTCTGCCCACGCCGGGCATGCAGAAAGCCGATGTCTACAGCTTTGGTATCATCATGCAGGAGGTTGCCCTACGCAACGGCCCCTTCTACATCGAGGGCATGGACCTGAGCCCCAAAGGTGAGGGTAGGGGGCAAGCGTGGGGTAGTCCTGTCCCCGACAGGGGCGGTCCAAGTGCTCACCATCGGCCACCCCCTGACAGAGATTGTGCAGAAGGTGCGTAACAGCCAGAAGCCCTTCTTTCGCCCCTCCATTGACATCGGGGTGCACAGCGAGGAGCTGGCAGTGCTGATGGAGCGCTGCTGGGCACAGGAGCCGGCTGAGCGCCCTGACTTCGGCCAGATCAAGATCTTCATCCGTAGATTCAACAAGTGGGTGGCTGGCGAGCGGGGGCGGGGGGTGGCCCTGGGCAGCAGCAGGGAATGCTGTGGGGGCAGTGGTTGGGGGGACACCTCTTCCTGACGGCGCCAGCTGCCTGCACCCCGGCAGGGAGGGCAGCACCAGCATCCTGGACAACCTGCTGTCGCGCATGGAGCAGTACGCCAACAACCTGGAGAAACTTGTGGAGGAGCGGACGCAGGCCTACCTGGAGGAGAAGCGGAAGGCTGAGAACCTCCTCTACCAGATTCTGCCCCAGTGAGAGAGGGAGAGATGGGAGCATGTGGGTCTGGATGTTGGCATGGGGTTAGCATGCACCCACTGCTGTGCAAGCATGGGGTCCCTTGCCAGCTCTCCATGCTGGTGAAGGGCAGGGGACACAGGAAGAACGAGTTTTTGGGGTGGGAGCCCACTACCATCCTCCCTGTCATCACCAGCTCTGTTGCGGAGCAGCTGAAGCGTGGGGAGACAGTGCGGGCCGAGGCTTTTGACAGTGTCACCATCTACTTCAGCGACATTGTGGGCTTCACTGCCCTCTCGGCCGAGAGCACCCCAATGCAGGTGAGAGCAGGGCTTGGGGGGTAGCCCTCCTGCAGGAGTGGCAGGGGCAATTCATACCCTGGTAGTGCCATCCATGGCGCTGGGGGGGACATGCCCGCTACCAGCCCTGCATGCACCCTTCTTCCATCCAGGTTGTGACTCTGCTGAATGATCTCTACACTTGCTTCGATGCCATCATCGACAATTTTGATGTCTACAAGGTGAGGGGGTGGCAAGCAAGCACAGTCCCCGGAAGTGAGGTGGGCAGTGAGGAGCCCAGGGTATACCCACTGTCCCTGACTCCACAGGTGGAGACCATTGGGGACGCCTACATGGTGGTGTCAGGGCTGCCAGTGCGCAATGGGAAGCTCCATGCCCGTGAGATTGTCCGCATGGCCCTGGCCCTGCTTGATGCTGTCAAAACCTTCAAGATCCGGCACCGGCCCAATGACCAGCTCCACCTGCGCATCGGCGTACACACCGGTGAGCCCCCACATTGGCTAGCACCAGCTGGGGGATGCTCGCTCACCTGCCCTGCAGTAGCTCCAGACATCTCTGTCCCCATAGGTCCTGTGTGTGCTGGAGTCGTGGGTCTGAAGATGCCGCGGTACTGCCTCTTTGGGGACACGGTGAACACCGCATCCCGCATGGAGTCCAATGGCCAGGGTGAGCCGTGGGGCTGGCAGCTGGGGTCTGGTGCCACAGGTCGTGCCCTGCTCCCGGACCCATCCATGTTCCCTTTTGCCCCCCTGTGCCACCCAGCCCTGAAGATCCATGTCTCATCCACCACCAAGGAAGTCCTGGATGAGTTTGGCTGCTTCGAGCTGGAGCTGCGTGGGGATGTGGAAATGAAGGTGAGAGTGCAGGGACTCCGGTGGGGTGCCCACCCTTCCTGCCACAGGGGCATGTGATGCGTGGGTGGGTCAAGGCTGGGACCTTTTGTCCCCCTCTGTGCTGGGGATGGCACCCAAGGAGCAGCAGTGGCTGGAGGGAGGGTCTCACCACTCCCCTCCACTGCCCAGGGCAAGGGGAAGATGCGGACCTACTGGCTGCTGGGTGAGAGGAAAGACCCCAAAGTCGTCTGAGCCCCATGGCAGTGGCGCAGGCCCCCAGCCCCGATGGGACTGCCAGCACTTCCCAGTGCCTGGACTTCCACGACACACTGGCATCCCCCCATCACTGCAGCCCACCACCACCACCACTGCAGCCCCCCTGCTTCAGCAGGGCCCAGGTGTGGGGGGCTAGCAGCCACGGCACCGCAGGCCCCCCCTCCATCGGCACCAGCAAAGCCCACTTCCCCCTGCAGCCTCTGCTGGAGGGGGGGCTGGCCCCAATCCAGCCCTGGGGACCCCACATCCCCCCATCCTCCGAGGTCCTACTGCCCCTGCCCTCTCCCTTGTGGCTCAGCTGGCTCTGAGCCGCTCCTGGGGCCTGGCTGCCCCACAGGGCACTTTGCCGTCTCTTTTCAGTACCTCGTCCCCAGCAGAAGTTGTGCCCACATCACCCCCTTCCTGGGGGGGGGGCGCGCGGAAATGGGGGGCTCCTGCCAAGACTGACCTCTTGGTGAGGGCAGGGTTCAATGCCGCACCTCTCCCCCCTCCTCAAGTCTTCCCCTCCCCTGTATATAGCCCCACCGGGTCATGTAAATACCCCCCTCCCCCAGGTGTAAATATAGGAGTCACTGCAAACTATTTTGTTGAAATACAAACTTCCCCAAATCCTTCCATCCCCTGACCTCTGCTTCACTCTGCCCTGGAGTGCCAAGTGGGTGGGTGGGGGGAGGGGGGGGGGGGCAACACTGAGCTCAGCCTGTGCTGGGGATGGCTGCCTGGAGCATCCCAGAGCATCGTAGCCCAGGGGTCTGGCTGCAGCGTGGGGTGGGTAGTCTGGGCGCAGGGAGCTGGTGCGGGTGGCTGCAGGGCTGGCGAGGGCTCAGGGTGTTGCTGGGAAGGCAGAGCCACCGCGGCCGGCGGGGTTTGCTTTGGCGCCAGGGCAGCAGTGCGTTCCTCTGAGCTCATGCTCTGGCCGTGCCACCGCCACCTCTTGCTGGAACCCACCTGTGCCTGGGGACGGGGCCGCGTGTCCTCTGCTGTGGCCACTGGGAGAGGACACATCCCAGGGGATGGGGCTGTGTCAGGGGCTCTCCCTCCGTGCCCAAGGAGCAAGTCTTGGGGTAGTAGCATGTTTTGGGGCAGCAGTGATTTGCAGAGGGGCTGGAGGGTGTCCCCATGCCCGTGCTGCATGGTCCCACAGAGATCAGGACATGGTGCTCTGCCTCCAGATGCCCAGCCTGAGGACAGCCCTGGGGCAGCAAGGACCCTGGGACCACCTTGCTTTTTATTGCTTGTAGGGCTGGAGCCGGCTCCTCAGAGGGGCACAGGGCAGGGGCTACTTTAGGTCCTTGGTGATGGGAGTGGAGAAGACCGCGTTCCTCCGAAAGGGACTGTCCCTGCTGCGGATGCTGGTGACACCCTGGAGGGAAGTGGAGAGGTCCCTGTCAGCAGCTGAGTCCCCCAGGTGCTGGCAGGGCAGGGTGCTGGGGGGCTTACAGGCAGGCTGTGGGCTTGCTCCAGCCAGAAGCTGCAAGGCTGCTCCGTGTAGTAGTTGTGGGGCTGCAGATGGAAGCAATGTGACACTGGGTGGGGGGAACAGCATGCCTGGGGGGACACGGGAGCCTTGCAGGCTCCCTGAGGGATGCCGCAAGGGAGGGGTGGGGGACCGTTCCCTGCCTGTACCTGGGTGGTGGGCAGTGGTGTGAACTGGCAGCCCCTGGCACAGTAGTCCCGGTGCGTAGTAGAGACTGACTCCATGGGCATCCTTGGGGGACAGATCTCCTGCAGCATCTCCTTCCTGGTGGCAGAGCAGACCCCACACCCCTCAGCTCTGGGGTCATTTCTCCCACCCCAGGCAGGCACCCGCAGCAGGGTCCCCTCCTCCGGGGCATGGCTCCAGGGGTGGGTGGCATGTGGGGACGCAGGCTTGCCTGTATTTCTGGTAGAGCTGGGACTCCAGCATGACCTCCCGCTGCCCTGCCAGGAGGTAAGGTGCCATCAGCCCTGCAGCAAAGGTCCCCTTGCTGCCTTTTGGTGGGGCACACAGCTTGGTGGGAGGGGCTCAGCCTCACCTCGTCCCAGCAGCTGGGCCCTGTGTGGCGGGCGGTAGGTGTCCTTCATGGTGGTGCTGTCAGTGGACCGGGAGGACTGGTGGACCAGCAGCCCATGGTGGCCATGCCAGTGGGTAGAGGCTTCACTGCCTGGCTGCTGCCCTGGCGTGAGGTCCAGGTGGTTTGTGGCTTTCTGGGAACACAGAGTTGGGGCTGCAGGAAGGTGCAGGAGCCCACCCTGCAGTGCCCCATGCCCACCTCTGGTTTTTAGGCTTTTGATAGTCCCATGGGTCTCTGGGGAAGACTGGGAGGTGAGCTTAAGTCACCCCTCCTGCTGTTGGCAAGCAGGGGGTCACTGCCCCATACCTGAGGCCATGCTGTGCAGTCAGGTGGCTGACGTGAGCACTGGGAGCAGCCCTGGGGGCACAAGCTGCAAAAGGGGGGACAGTCCTTCCAGCCAGCTCCCTGGGAAGGTCGGTGTGGGGACAGCTGCAACCTGGGCAGAGTTGACCTCTTCTGCTTGCCAGAGGTCAGCTGGCCTTGTACAGCCACCCCAGCCTCCTGAGTGCCCAGGCTGCCCCTATGGCTGGGCAAGCGTCTTACAGCGCTTGCACAAACCTTGGGGTCCCCAGGCTGTGGCATGGCTTGGCCCATGTGCCCCCCAAAGCCTGGCTTGCCCAGGCAGCCATCTTTGTGATGGGCTGTGACACCCAGCTCCTGCTGCTCTTGCAGCAAGCTCCTGGCTCTTCTCCCAGAGCCTCACCATCGCTCCCCACATGCCTGCCCATCCCAGAGCCTTTCCATCGCTCCCCACATGCCTGCCCATGCCTTTTGTGCTATTGAATTTCATCCCCTTTCCATCCTGCTGGGCTCAAGGTCATTCAGGGAGCTCTACCTTGGCCAAGGGCAGCTATTTAAAGAGAGGGGGCTGCCCAGGAGCAGGAAGCTTCACAGGATCAGCATGTGGGACAACACAGTGGAGAAGGTTTTGAAGAGAATGTCCCTTTATGGCTCCCCAGGCAGTGATGGGGACTTACCTCCTCCTGCCAGTTGTGGGTCAGGCAGCTCCCACGGGACACCAACTGGCTGGGCTGCCCTGCTGGCATCTGCAGGAAGGGGGGCAGCACCAGCCCCACGGTGGGGGACACCTTGCCAGGACGAGTTCCCTGCTTTCCATGGCAGGGCGGCAGCTCAACCCCACTGGGATCCTTCCCAGCTTCAGCAGGTGTCACCGCACTGGGCACAGCTGGCAGGGCCATGGCGGGCAGCTCAGCCGTGGCCCACAGCATCCCCTGGGGCACCTCAGCTGTGGCCATTGGTGTCTCCCTGTGGCACTGGGGCTTCTCCATGGGCACCTCAGGCAGGAGGACGTGGCTCTGGGCCCTGACTGGACGCGGTGGCCTCTCTGCAGGGTACACAGGAGGCATGTGGCCCATCGGAGCCAACCTGCAGGTGGGGACGGTCCCTGAGAAAAGGCGGTGGGGTGCATCCCTCAGCCTCCCCCTTGCCCACCATGTCCCCAGCCCCTACCAGTGTGGGCTGGGCCCTGAGGCCAGGGGTCCCGGGACCCTCATCGTGTTACCCCCACCCCAGGGTGGGGGACAAGGATCAGCTGTCCCTTTAGGGGGCAGAAGCAGTGCCTGCTGCCGGGTCAGCGCTCTGCAGGGATCACCCTGTCCATGGCTCCTTTCCCCCTCCTTGGCCCCCACCCCCACTTGCAGCAACATCCCCGCCCCGGTGTCCCCAGCTCAAGCTCTGCCCCCCAACGCCCCCTGTGCCCCGTCCCGCGGCTCCACAACACCCCAGCACCCCCTGCGTGAGCTCCGGCCCCTACCTCCTCCCCAGGTGCCACCCCACCCAGGCAGTGCCCCGGACCCCCCCCATCTTCTGATGTCCCCTGTCCCCTTAATGCTTCCCCCCAGGCCCTGCCACAACACCCCCAGGCCCCTGCCCCCCAGATGTCTCCCTCGGGGGTCACCCTAACGCCCTACACGCCCCCGCCCCGGTGCCCCGGCCCGACCCCACCCTCGGGGAGCCCCGGCCCGCCGCCGCCGTGCTCCTGTCTCCATGGCGCCTGCGCGGGGTGCAGCCGCTCCGTGCCCATGGAGACGGCAAACACCGGCCGCGCCGCGCCCGCAAGCTCGTTCGTGGCGCCGGGTGCGTGCGCACCTCCCATTGGCGGAGAGTCTGGAGGGGGCGGGGCCCATCCGGGGCGGGGCCAAGGGGCAGGAGTAGAAAGCAGAGGGGCAAGAGGGCGGGGCCGGGGGGCGGGGCCGGGGCAAGTGGGCGTGGCTGGGGCAGGAAGGCATGAAGGCACATGGCCCGGCCCAGGACTGTGGCACCCCCCAGCCGGGGATCTGTGTCACCCTGCCCCGGGCTGCCCTGGTGCCTTGGCCAGGGAGGAGGCCTGGGCCCAGACAGTGCTCACTGGGCGTGGCCTGGTGACAGGGGTGGCCCCAGAGGCTCTCGGGGGACAGGGCAGGTGGGCACTGTGCCCGGGCCAGGGCAGCTGGGCCCCACCGGGGTGGCAGGAGGGACGTGCCTGGCACCGGGCTCCTGGGGACACACTGCTCCCCATGAGTTGACCCAAGTGACCCTCCCCTGCTATTTGGGCCTGGCCCTTGGGTGCGCCTGTCAGGGACCCACGGCTGGCCCCGGGTGACAGGGCAGGATGGGCCCAGCTGGTCCCCCACAGGCGCGGAGCAGCCCCCCTTGCCGCCAGCCCTCACTGGGCCCCCGTCCCCGCCGAGGCTGGGCAGAAGAAGGGCCCTTTGATAGCGCGCAGCAGGCTCCGTCGCGAGGGCTGTTATTCCAGCGTTCTGCGGTGTGTGCTGCCGGGGCCACCACGTGCTCGGCGCTGGGGCCTCTGTTTTTCCTGGCTGGGGATGTGCCTGGCCCCTCTGGCCTCGGCCGGCCGGGGCCCCCAGCGGGGACAGCTTTCCCCTCCGGGTGCTCGGCCCTGCGCCAAACAAGGGCTTCTCCAAGCCCATCTGCTAAGCAGCTGCAGGGAGGAGGGAGAGACATGCCCCAGAGCTCAGGCTCAGCAAAGGCCCCCCCCCCCCCTTCAATGCTTGGACTGCACCAGACCTGCTGCGGCTGGGGGTGGGTGCCTGTATGTGCCAAGGGCTGGGTGCTCGCTGCAAAGGTGTTGGGGTGCATCCTGTTGGTCGTGCCCCCATGCTTGGCCCTGGGCCTAGCGCTGGCCCCTGAGCTGCACCCATAGGTCAGCTCATGCACCCCAGGGTGCTCTTCCCAGGAGGGTCCCTGGCCTCCCCACCAGATACAGGTGGGCTTGTCCCCAGAGCAGCCAAAAGCCTGGCCAGGCAGCATGGGTGCCTGGGGAAGCCAAGGGACACTGAAGACACCACAGTAGTGTGATACAAGGACCCTGGCGATGCCAGCCCAAGGGTGTGCACTCACTGTGGGGCAAGCTGCTCTGGGGTGGCACATGGGGCACTGCTGTGGGGCAGCAGCCCTGACGCTGCTGGAGCACATCTGGCTGCCTCTCGCTGGCTGACACATCCCCCACCACCCCCCGCCCTGCTCTTTTGGGAACTTGCGTCATTTGTGATAGTCTTTGGCTGAGAAAACAGCCATCACCCCCCCACCTCACCCCTCCCAGGCCCAGCACTATGGGGCTGTGCTGCCCTGGGGATGCTTCAGGACTGACAAAATAAACCTGGCGCAGGAGCAAACACAATTGCAGGCGTCTGTCCTCTGATCTCCTGTGCCAGCACTCACCCTCTGCCAGGCTCGGCATTCCTGGGGACTGCTCCAGGTGAGCTCTGGGGGATGATGCACTGGGGATCCTTGGCCCCTCCTTGGGGTCCCTGGGGAGATGGGGACCCCCGCCCCTCTCTGGGGTCCCCCGCCACGAGACAGGGCTGTCCCACATCCCGGAGTGGCCCCAGCCCGTGATGAGGCTTGAGCAGGTCTTGGAGGTGGGAAGCATCATCATCCAACATTTTTAAGGTTCGTTTACACCCCAGAAACACTCCCCACACTACACTGGGTGGGGAGGCAGGGAGCGGGGCTGAAGTGACTGGACTCTGCCACGGCCCTGTGCCGCTCCCGGGCGGCCCCCCGCCACCAGCGCCACCGAGCCGGAGGCTGAACAGAGCAGCCATTCTCCCCGGCAGGCTGCGGTCCCCTGTGCGGCTGGCAGGGGCCCAGGTGGCCCCGCCGGCGGTGCCAGGTGGGCCCATGCGCTGCGCCAGCACCGGCCCACGCCACTAAATATAGCCCACGGCGCCCAGCGGTGGCCAGCACGGCGCGGGAGAAGGAGGCGCGGGAGAAGGAGGCGCGGGGCAGCGAGCACGCAGCTGCACACGTGCCAGCCCCCCAGCATGCGCAGCCCCCACGGAGTTGGCCGCGGCCGCAGGCAGGCACGTGCGTGCAAGCTCAGCATGCACACACACACGTGCTGTGTGCGTGGGGTGCTGCTGTGTTTGCCATTCAGGAGGTGGGGTCTGCGGCTTGCAACGCCATGTGTTCCGCATGGTGGTGCGTGCGCAAGGGGCCTGGGGTGCACAAGGGGTCTGTGGGTGGCCTGTGTGCACCCACCTTCACCACCGCGTGAACCCCCATCATCCCCACACGTGTCACCCCCGCGTGCATCCCCCCTGCCACCCACCCACTGCTTTGTGCCTGCGCTGTGTGATGGGGGTCTGGGGTGCATGACACTGTTTTGCATGGCGGTGCACGCAGAGGGGGTGTGTGGTGCGAGGTGTTCTGCACAGCGGTGCACATGTTGGGGAGGTGGGGGCACACAGGAGTGCTGGGGCTCTATCATGGCAGTGGGGCTGGGTGGGTGGCCCAGGGTATGTGGGTGCTGCTGGCACTGCTCTGGGATGTTCCCCAGCTCGGGGACACCTTCATGACACCCAGCCTGCTCCCCGCTTGCCCAGCACCAGCATGGGCCTTCTGCCTGTGGGATGTGGGCACCCCTTAAAAACCTCCTCCAGCAGGGGGGCTCCAGAGAATCTCCAGCACGACCAGTTGGGATGTGGGGAGCCCAGGCCCCCACTCCAAGAAGCAGGGCACCAAGTCCCACCCGTGTCCACGCCCTGGGTCCCACTGGCATGTCTTCACTGCTCTGCAGCACCCAGGGCCACCCCTGCCCAGGCTAGCCACCCCCACCCCCACGAGGGCCACCCGGACACAAAACCACCCAAGCCTCTGCCAACGAGATGCTTTATTGGGGGGCAGTGGGTGGGCGGTGGGCTTAGCCAGGGGGCCAGCCCATCTGCCGCCCCCCCAGCACATGGAGGTGCAGGTGGTACACGGACTGGGCACCATGTTTCCCGTCGTTGATCACTGCCAGGAGAGGGACAGGCGGTCAGGCCACCCCTCCTGCACACCCCCAGCCACCCGGGACCACCGGCAAGGGTCCTCCTACCCCGTGGCACAGCACGGGACAACAACTCACCGAGGCGGTAGCCCTCCGCCAGCCCCTCCGCCTGCGCCGTGCGTGCTGCCACCACCAGCAAGTGCCCCAGGAGCTGCAGGGGGAGAACGGGACGATCGGTACCGGGCACGTGTCACTCCCCCACCCCCAAATATCCCGGAGACCCCCCTGGACTCACCTCTGTGTCCTGGGGACCCACACTGCTGATGCGGGGGATGGGGCGCTTGGGGATCACCAGGAAGTGAACGGGGGCTTGGGGGGCCACATCGCGGAAGACCAGACACTGCCGGCAGGGTGGGAGCAGGGTGAGCACCGCACCCATGGGTGCTGCCCTCCTCCCCCTCCCATGGGACACGTGCCCTGCTGTCCCCCCTACCTTGTCATCTTCGTAGAGGATGGTGGCCGGCACGCTGCGGGCGATGATCTTGCTGAAGATGGTGGGCTGCCCGCCCGCCCTCTCGCTGGCCGCCGCTGCCCGCCGCGCCTTGCCCACCTCCCCGTCCTGCCCGCCGGGCGCTGCCGCCGCCGCCCGCCGCTGGACCGGGGGGACACAGGGGCCTTAGGGGCTGCCCACGCGGGCCGCGGGGACACCACGTGCAAGGGGGAGGGTGTGCGTGGGGGACGCGATTGGGAGTGGCGAGGTGTGTGTGTACATGAGGGGGGGGCTCTGCACATGGGGGCACACAGGGGCCGTGTCCCACGGGGAGGGCGCACCCGGGGGTCACGGGATGGGGGTGACGCAGGGGTGCAGGCTGGGGTAAGGGGGGATGGGCGTGGGGGTGACCGCGTGCGACGGGATTCACTGGGGGTGCACGCAGGGGGTGCACGCGAGGGGGGGGGGTGTGCGGGAGTGCACGCGTGGCTGATACCCGTGGGCGTGTCAGGGAGGATGCACATGCGGGCGACACGCACGGGAGCGACGAGGGGGGGGTTCACGCGGGTGCACACTGGTGCCCCGAGGCCCCGTTGTCGCCGGAGCGCTGGGGGCCGGTGCCCACGGCGGGACTCACGCCGCCCACAGAAGTTGCCCGCGGGCGGGAGCAGCGGCGAGCCTGGCGCAGGGACGAGCCCCACCCTCTCCCCACGCCCCCTCCGCGCCCACCTGCCCCGCGCACAGCGCGCCCCGCGCGGCCCAGCCGCGCGCCAAGCCCCTCGCCAGCACCGCCGCCATCGCCGCCGCACTGGCCTCGCCCCCTCCGCCCCATTGGCTCCCGCTCCTGCCACTCCCACCCCTGCCCCCACCTCCCCGCCGGCGTCTTAAAGTGCCCGCCCGCGCCTGCGCCCACGCGTGACGCCTTCGTCCCCGCGCGCGGCCGGGGCGCACAACTGCTTGCGGGACTCCCGCTGCCCCTCCGCACCGCACCGACGGGCACCGTGACCCCGCGTGGCGGCGCAGCACCTCCTCCCACGCCCCCCACCCCACCCCCCCCAGTGTCGGCCCGGGGCGGGGGACTGGCCAGGCGGCGTTTATTGGTGCTCAGAAGCCCATGCGCGGGCGCTTGCGGCGGGGCTGGGAGGCGGAGGAGAGCTGGCTCTGGGAGGAGAGCTGGCTCTGGGAGGAGGGGATGCACTGCTGGCTGGCCTGGCTGCCGGGGGGCTCCGGCGGCTCGGGGGGCACCTCGGCCCACACCGCCAGGTAGTCCCGCAGCGTCTTGCGCCGCTCCTTCGGGATGCCGCGGCTGCGCAGGCTCTGGGAGGACAGCAGCTCGTCGTCGTGCAGCGGCGATGCCGGGAGGGGGCTGCCACCCGGCGGAGAACCTTGCTTTGGGGGGCTCCCCTTTGGGGGGCGCGGGTCGGGGGCCCCATCGCTGGGCTGCGACAATTCGGACTGGTAGGTGAGGGAAGAGGTGAAGCTGGCTGAAAGGCTGCGACGGCCCCGGGATCGCTTCTGCCGCTGCCGCCGCTCCCGCAACGCCTGCCGCCTCTGCGCCATGTTGAAGCTCATCCTCTCCTCCCACGACTGCTCCCAGTCCCGGGACCAGGCCTTCGTCAGGCGGGTGCTCAGGGCGTCTAGACCCTCTGCCGGCTGCAGGAGGGCAGGGGCCTGGGGGCCTGGGGGGGTCCCAGCGCCGGATGCACCCCCCTTCCTGCATGGCCTGGCGCAGCTGTTGGCGCACCTGCCTGTGCAGGGCACTGGGGCCAGGTGGCCACTCCAGCTCTTTACGGGTGAAGAGGCGCTTCTGGCTGAAGGTGTCAGGACTAGCCTGCCTGGGGTGCTCCCTGCAGCCCTTGGAAAGGGCCTTCAGCCACCGGCGGTACCGTATGGCCGTAGCTGGGCTGGGCTCCGCTGGGGAGGGCTGGGGGCTAGCACAGGGCTCCTGGGGGAGCTCAGCTTCCTCCAGGGCCGCTGATGTGTCTGCATCCTCTTCCTCCTCCTCCTCATTGAAAATCACCTCCAGGTTGGACAAATAGAAGGTCTGCTCTTCCTCCACCTCGTCTTTGTCCTCTCTGCCCAAGCCTGGTGGGCTGCTGGCTGGAATCTCAAATAGAGGGGAAGAGCCAGGCCCTGCCATGGCCTCAGTCCTGGAGATGACTGCAGGGGGCTTCACTGCCTCATGGGTCAGCCTCTGGCAGAAGACATCCCCAGCCTCAGAGAGCTGGAAAACCAGCAGGGACTCATGTGGTCCGTCCTTCTGCAGCGCAGCAGCCAGCCCTGCTGGGACAGGAAAGTCATTGACACAGGTGTTCCAGCCCTAGGGCCCCTCCTGGGGCCTGACCAGCAGTGGGGGCTGCCGTCACCCTCAGCCTATCACCCCCAGCCTATCACCCCCAGCCCTGGCATGTGCACACTCACTGCTGGCTCCTGCCCCCCATATCCTCTTCTAGGTCAGTGATCTCTTGCTCAGGGCAGTTCAGGGCTTCGCTTTTGCTTTTTCAGCCACTACCCCACAGGGCACAGCAAGGGCTACACTCCCCACTCCAGCCCACTTTCTCTTCTCCAGGACCTGCACACCCAGGCGGCGTGGGACACCCACCAGTAGCTGGGGCACTGAGGCGCTGCTGAAGCAGGTGGTGGCGGTGCGGGAGCTGGGTGGGAAAGTGCTGCAGGCAGCCGGCGATGCTGTGCAGCTTCTGTGGAGGTCCCACCAGCTGGCAGGCCGACTGCCTGCCCCCTGTGGAAGAACACACCAAAAACTAGCCAGTGAGCACCAATGCCAGGAGAACAGCTGGCACCAGCAGTGAGGAGGCTGGGATGCAGGCACAGAGGAGACCCAGCCCCACAGCACCACTGAAACCCCATCTCACCCTGGTATTGCAGCATCAACAGCTCCTGGGTGCGAGATGCACCAAGCAGCACCTTATGGCTCCTCCCGGGGCCTCCTGGCATCAGATGGGCAAAGAGAGGGGGATCCTTCATCATGTGCGTCCACTTCAGCACAGGCACCAGCGGCAACCGCTCATCCAGCACATACACAGAGAACTGGGAGGGCAGGCACAGCTCAGGGGTCTCAACCCAACACACCGTGGCAGTCCCCCTCAGCTGGGCAATCCCCCAGCCCCATGGGCACTGGCAGCCAGGGCTGTGCCACAGTGTCCCGTTCCCCCCCCCAGCCCATGGCTGTCCCTCCCAGGTGTGGTGGGACTCACCTGGGAAGCAATGAGGTGCTGGAAGGGGTGAGCCCTGCCCAGGTACATGGGCAGCACCACACGCTCACCCTGTTGGCAACCATTTGCCTCACCTGCCTTGAACAAGTTGAAGTAGCATCTCTCGGGGGCCTGCAGCAGCAGAGTGGGGCACTGTCAGCACTCGGGGCCAAGGAACACACTCCCCCAGCCAGCACGAGCCCCGTGTCCACCCTTCCGGGCTCACCCGGGTGTCCAGGCACTGCACGCCAGTGCGGTCAGCGCAGCTCAGCACCCGCGGGTGGGCTGTGAATTCGCTCCAGCGCCAGGGTGAATGGTCACGAAAAAACATAGTCTGGGGGTCATGTCGAAGCTTCTGCAGCCTGTGGGGAGAAAACAATGCCAGCACAGGGCTGAGCTGCTGCTCTCACTTGAGCCCCTCCATACCACTGAGATCTAGGGGTCTGTACAAGCCCGCTCCAGCCCTGAGTGCCCCATCTCACCCTGTCTCAACGCTCCAGAGGTAGACGGCTCCACTCTGGGTGCAGACAGCCAGTTCCCCAGGTAGGTGAGGGCTGCAGGATGTGGGCATGGCATCAGCACAGAGGCGAGATCACCCACCACAGAGGGGAGGGCTGCAGAAGAAGCAGCCTCCCACTCCTTGCAAAGCTCTGTTCCTCCAGTACCTACCTGACAGTGAGGCAGGAGGCAGGCACGCTGGTACGGATGACCTGCAGTGGGGTGGGGGTTGCCCCTGTCCTGCCTGGCACCCTCCAAACACCGCAGTGATAGTCTGAGCGGATACCAACAAAATCTGACAGGGGACAGCAGGCAGCACATGAGAAGGCACAGTTTTGAGGGTTCCCTGCCACCTCTCCACCCCACGCCCTGCCCAGCCCAAGGTACAGATCCTGGGTATGGATCCTGGGGCTGGCTCACCTTCCCTATCCACCCGAGTGGCAGCCACTTGCCGGATGCGCCCATTGAGCTCAAATTGGGCTGGGGAGCCCCGGGTGCGGGGCAGCTCCTTCAGCACCACGTCCTGGAAATCTGGGGGCCAGCTAAGGGCAGTGCAACACAATCCCCACTTCCCTCCCTGGGCACACCCCCGTGGGTAAGGATACAGAGGTGGTTCATGGCCTTCCCTCCGGGGTACACCAGGCAGCCTCTGTGTGCCCCCCCATCTCTGGGGGGCAGCCAGGCCAGTGCCCCCCCTGTAGGGCCGTCATCGAAGAGGAGGCCGGCCCACTGTAGCAGCAGGTCCTCATGCACGCAGTCCCCCAGCAGCCCCAGCGGCACCTCAAAGAGCCAGTCACGGCTGAGGTGGGAGAACCAGCGCAGACGGGAGGTGAGGTACTGCTGGGGGCAGCCTCTGCAAGGGTACAGATGGCGTTGGGCAGGGGGAGAGAGCAGGAGTACCCTCAGGCCTCTCCAGGGCAGGGGCCATGGGGACACTTACCGCCTGGCCTCCAGACGGGCAATTTCCTCCATCAGGGCCGTCATCCGGATAGTACTGCTCCGAGCCCGTCTCTGCAGGGAAGACAAGGAGGCAGAGGTTGAGGCTGGCAGTTGCAAGGGGAGGAGTCCGGGATGGCGTTGTCACACCTGGATGGACACTGACCGTCACCTTGGAGTTGCCCAGGTAGAAGTTCTTGTGCAGCAGCTGTCCAAGGGAGCCAAATGCATCTTCCGGGTGATCCACAAAAAAATGGCCCAGCTGTGTGGGAAGGACAAAGAGGGGCTGGGAAATGCAGAGATTCCATGCCAACCCCCAGGGCCTCGGTGGGACATGGTGCCCCAGATCCTACCTGCTTGGTGAAGTTCAAGGTGGCTCCAGACTTGTCTGTCCGGAGCTTCCTGCGCAGGAAGCCACGGTAGAGAATGTCCTGAGGTGTGAGCGAGGGGATGCAGCAGCCTGGGGGGGGACGGCAGCAGCTGGTTGGTACTGCATAAGCACCAGGACCCCGTTGCAGCACTGCAGGGCAATGGCTCACCCATCCCCACTCCCTCCTGTGCCAGTATCCCTGGGAGAGCTGCAAAAGCTCCCCATGTGAGTGTGGCAGAACCAGCAGGGACCTTGAGGTGCAGGGCAGCTTGGCAGGTGGGTGCAGAGGTGGCATGGGATGTCTGTCCCGTGTGTCATCATCGTGTCCCCCCCCACCCCGCAGCGTACCCCTTCCCGCCCCCCGCGACCCTCACTCTCGTTGGGAGGCAGAAAAGGCACCGCAGCGGCGTCGGCAGGTTCCCAGCTCTCGCCCGTCTGGCCGCGGTGGGGCACGAACGCCGTCTCGGCCTGCAGGGAGCGGAGGCAAGAGGTGAAAGCTGCTCCCGCCCGCCCCTCGCCGGGCTCCCCCGGCCCGGCCCGAACCCCGGGGCAGGGCGGAGCGGGCTGCGCCGCGGCCTCACCTGGCGGCTGGAGCGGCCAGCCCCCAACACCTGCCCGTGCTCGCCCCAACCAGCGGCCGGAGCGGGGCACCCCTCCTCCCGGGGCGGGCCAGCGCCGAAGTAGCAGGGGAAGAGAGCACCCGGGAACTCCATAGCCCCAGGGGGTGCCGGTGCCGGGCGGGGCGGGACCGGGCCTGGGCCGGAGGGTCCCGGGGTCCGAAACCAGCAGCACTCCGTGCCCGCGCGGGAACGGCGCCGGAAGTGGCGTCACCACAGCGTCGCGCTACTGGCGCCACGCACCAATCAGTGCCCCCTGGCGGCAGGAGGAGCAAACGCCTCTCCGCCGCCGGTACTGGGACAAGGCGCGGGGACCGGGACCGGCACCGAGCGGGGGGAAGCGGGGGCAACCCGGCCGGACCAGGCCGGCACTGGGAGAGCCCATCGGGACCGGAACAAACCGGGAGACGGGCCGGGCGCGGGCACAGTCCTCCCCTGCTAGCCCCCAGGCGGCAGCGGGGAGCCCCCGGGGGTCCTGCCGCGGGCGCGCCGCGTCCTTCGTGGCCGGCCTGGCCCCGGTGCTGCGTTGCAACACCGAACACCCTGGGGACGAGGGGCTAAAGGGCACCTCCTGGAGGGATGGGGGGGTGTAGGGCTGCTCCAGCCCACCCTGCCCTTCCCCTGCCACCCGCCGGCTGCCTGGCTCCGGGAACTCCGCTCCCGCCCCGGCTCCGGTGCTCTCCCCGCGCCCAGGGCGGCTGCGGGCTCCCCATGGAGGACCCGCCTGGCTCAGCACCCCCACGGGTACCCACGCCCACCGGTGCTGCTCACCGCGGACGGGTCTGTCCCATGGAGCTCTGGCGGGACCCCGGGGGCCTTTGGGGAGTATCTGGGACAGGGACACGCACACACCAGACTCCCCCGTCCCCTTCCCAAGGAGAGAGGGTCCAGGCTGCTCCCGGAGGGACCGCGGGCCTCGTTCATCCCTCTTGTGCCAGGGGCCACCGGCCTGGAGCCGTGCCCCGGGTGGTCTGAGCCGGGAGGCGGCCCTCAGTCATGCCTGGAGGGCGGCTGCGCTTGGCCGGGGGGGGCCGCTGGGCAGCCAGGCCGGACCACCGGGGGGCGGCTGCTCCCCCCGCAGCTCCACGGTGCTCCGTTACGGGGAATGGGGTGGGAGCGGGGCTGGCACAGGGCAGAGCGCTCCCGGGAGCAGAGCTGTGGCCACGGGTACCCCCCACCCCCGCCTTCACAGCGGTCAGGGAGGATGGTGATGTCAGGGGAGTTTGGGGATGATGTCAGGGGAGTTTGGGGAAGCATGGTGAGATCATTTCCAGTCGGGATGCCCTCATCCCCTCAGGCAGTGCCCAGACCCTCTGTCACAGACACCTCCTCTATGTAAGATAAATAATTTATTACAACAAGACGGTGGCTGCTGTTAGCAAAATACCTGATCCCCATCAGACAGCCCCGATAGGTAGCCCCCCCAGCCCTCATAAGTAGCCCTTGCTATTTCACATCCCCCCTCCACAGGATCCCTGTTTGCCCCTGGCACTGTAGCCCCCTTGTCCTCCTACCACATCCCCACAGCCTCTTTCACCTAAGTCCTGTGTCCCCCTTGTAGCTTAGCCCCATGGCCACCCGCATCCCAGCTTCATGTCCCCTGTCTCCCAGCCCCGTGTCCCTAACCCCAGCTTATGCCCCTGTGCCCCAAACCTTATCCCTATCCCCAGACTGCATCTTTGCCCTCAGCCTTAGGTCCCTGTCCCCAGCTTATATGCTTGTGACCAGCCCCAGTGCCAGCCCCCAGCCCCATGTTCCTCTCCCTCAGCCCCGTATCTCTGTCCCCCGGCCATATCCCTGTCCCGAGCCCCAAGCCCCTGTCCCCAGCCTGTGTCCCTGTCCCCCCAGCCCCGTATCACGGTCCCCAGCCATTGTCTCTGTCCCCAGCCTATGTCCCCGACCTCAGCCCCGTGACCCTGTCCCCAGCCTGTGTTCCTGTTCCAACCCCTGTGTCTCCATTCCCGGCCCGTGTCTCTGTTGCCAGCCCCATGGTTCTGCCCCTAGGCCATATTCCTGACCTCAGCCCCGTGTCCCTGTCCCCAGCCCTGTCTCCCCGTTCCCACCCGTCTCGGTGCCCCGAGCACCGGCGGGACCACCCCGGGGGAATCGAGTCGCTCAGGGGGGCGGGGGGCTGCCTCCGGCGAGTGACAAGCGGGGGGGCCAATGGTCGCGCGGGGGCGGCCCCGGGGGGCGGGGCGGGTGACGTCATGGGCGCCGGTGCGCGGCGGGGCTGCTGGCGGCGCGCGCCCCACGGCAGCCGGCACGGCGGGATGGGCCGGCGGGGCGGCGGGGGCGGCGGGCAGCGGCGGCCGCTAGCCCCCCGCCTCGGCCTCCCGCTGCTGCTCCTGCCGCTCCTCCTCCCGCCGCCGCCCGCCGGTGAGTGCCGCGGGGCCGGGGGCGCGGGCCGGGGGGGGGGCGTGCGACGCGTGTGGGGCACAAGCGCGACGGGGCACAGGGACGAGCCCACGGGATGGGGCGCAGGGTGCGCACATGCGTGGAGGGCGCGTGCCGTGGGGCGGGGGGATGCACAAGGACGGGGGCGCGTGGAGCCGGGAATGGGGTGCATACGCCATGGGGCGCGGAGTGCGCGTGCTGTGAGGCGGGTGTGTGCAGTGGGTGGGAGGTCTGCGCGCTGTGGGGCGAGGGGCTGCGTGTGCGGTGGGGGGAAAGGTGGCCGCTTTGTGGGGCAGGGGGACGAGCTTGCGACAGGTATGAGGTACATGAGCTATGGGATGTGGGGCGTGCACGCAGTGGGGCGGGGATGGGTGAGGATGGGGCACAGGGGTGCAAGCAGCGGCGCGCAGCATCTGCTTGCTGTGAGATGCAGGATACATGCAGTGGGACAGGTGAGTCTGCAAGGCGGGACGGGGGGCACACGCAGTGGGATTTCGGGCACGTGTGCAACAGGGCACGGAGGTAGGCCCGGCTGGGTTCGGGGTGTGCGGGCAATGGGGCAGGAGGTGCTCCTGCAACAGGGCACGAGGTGGGTGCGACGGGACAGAGGATGCGTGTGCCATGGGGTGTTTGCGTAACGGGGCACGGGGCTGCACGTGCAGAGGGTGCCAGATGCCTGTGCAATGGGGCGCCAGGATGTGCGTGCGGTGGGGCATGACGATAAGCCCGCCGTGGGGCGCGGGGTACCCGTGCGGTGGGCCACGAAGATCAATGTGCAGTGGGTCACGGAGGTGTGGGTGCCAGGGGGACGCAGGCGGTGCACGTGCAGTGGAACCCCCTGGTGGGGGGGCGGTGGCATGTGCACGGGCCGCGGGCCTGGGGGGCTACCGATGCAGGGCAGAGGGCTGTGCGCGTGCAGCGGGGCAGCGGGGATGGACAGCCCGCGGGGAGAGGGGGATGTGCGCGCAGGAGGCGTCGGGATGCGGCGGGGGGGACATCGGCGGGACTGTGAGAGGCGATGAGCGTGCCATGGGGCACAGGGAGCGGGCTTGGTGACGGGGGTGCGGAAGGGGACCCAGGGACTTGGAGGGGGCACCCCTAAAGGAGCGGGGCAGCTGGCCGGGGGCTGCCTGTCCCGCGGGGCCGGGCCGCGGGGCGAGGGTCGCCGTGGGGCAGCGGTGGGGCTGTGGCGGGAGCTGTCCGCGGTGCTGAGCGACGGCGGGAGCTGTCCGCGGTGCTGGCGGCCGGCCGCGGCGTGGGGCTGTGGTCCGGGGGTGGAAGATCCTGCGGCGCCGGCCGCTGGCCTGAGGCAAAGGGGCACTTGCTTTCCTCCTTCTCCACCCACCTTCCATGGGTTGGAAATCTCGTTCCGTCCTCCAGCAGCTCTCCCGTGCTCTGGCCACACCGACACGGGGCTTTCAGACTGACCCTCTGCCTGCAGTCGGCTCCTCCTGCCTTGCCCTGGGCGAGTGGGCATGGGGAGAACCGTGCTGGGACTGGGAAGCTCTGAGTGCTTCTGCCATGCCACTTCCTAGAGTTGCATTCGACATCCCCTCCTTTCTGGGGTCTCCTGCCAGGTCACTGTCCCCAGCTGGGGAGGGGAGCTCTGGAATGGCTTGGTTGTTCATGGTGGGGAAATTGGGATCAGGTGCTCTTGCATTGAGACAGGTATTTAATGTCTGGCTTGTTTCGCCTGGAAGTGAAGGGGAGGGGGAGCTGCCTTTGTTCCAGGCAAGGGAGCAGAAGCATGTCAGTGTACAGCTGGCTGGGGCTGCACATAGGCAGCAAAAACACATGTGCACACAAGCACATGCACGCACTCCCAGCCAGGTGCATGCTGTGCAAAGCAGCCCTTCTTCTCAGCTATCACACTCGCCAGTGGATGAGTCCTTCTGGACACAGCCCTGCTCCCAGCCCATTCTCTGCTGGTGTCCCACTTGCTGGCAGCTTGTCAGGAGATGCATCTCATCCTTGGTGCATCTCTGGGGAGTAATGGATGGGTCTGCCGGGCTGGCACTGGAGAATTGTGGCAATGGTAGGGTGAAGTTAAAGCCGCTGTGTGGAGACCAGGTCTCCTTTGTCTCTACTGTGCTGAGGAAGTGGCTGCCCCTCTGGTACTGCGGCTCCTAGAAATCCCTGGAAATCAAACTGTCAGACAGTTGGGCAAGGGGAAGTGGCCCCAGTGTGTGCTGCGGACTTGAAGGGGGTATCTTGCAGACATGGGGGTGTGCACAGCATGCACACCCATCCACGTGGGTGTGCATGCCTCCACTTTGTTGTGCATGCAGACAGCACCCACGTGTGCATATGTGCACACATATGTGCACCATTCCTCCTCCGCAAACCATGGGAGAGCTGGGAGGCTGTGCAGGCAGTGCACTGCTTGCTGCTTCTCCTGGCTCTAGGGTGGGACTCTGTGGTTTATGATGGGCTCTGTGCTGAGCCTCCTTGGCAGGCAGAGAAGGGGACATCTATGTCCCTGTGGGAGCTGACCTGTTGGGGCAGGGCTGGAGCCATAAGGAATGGCCCTTTATTAGAGGTAAATACAGGGAGCAGGTCCTCACTGAAGAGGATGATGAGTTGAAAGAGGTGAGCTGGCTCCAGAGGGTGAGTGCCCACAGCTTGGGGAACTGGGCTTGAGGCAATGCTGAACCAGGCGTGATGCAGACTGTGCCAGGGCTGGGAGGCACAGCTGAGCACGACTGACATCAGCCCTAGGGACTCACTGAAATGGCACAGTACCAGCCCCTCCTGCCTCCAGGCTGCTGATTTTGGGACATGTTCAGAGCCTGGATGGGTGGCCTGGTCTGGGAGGGGTGCTGCAACCTGCCTAGTCCTTCACCCTGCTGAGAGCCCCTTGGGTGTCCTCTACAGATGGACTCTTTGTGACTGACTACTTCACCCGCACACCACGCAAGCTCAGCCCCTTCCGCTCCTTTGCCAGCATCGAGCTCTTCCACTTCCACATCCCTGAGGACACAGTCATCGCTGTCTGGAACCTCATCACCTTCAAGGAGCAGGGTGGCACTTTCGGGGACCAATGCCCAGATCGTAGCATCACCGTGTAAGTAAGCAGCCTGCCCTGTCTGTTTCCTTCTTGCCTGCCCCTGCTGCTCCCTGCCTGAACTTGCCCTGGAGCCTGGCTGCTCCTGTCTGCTTCTTGCTTGCACGTGCACATGTACGTACACGTATGCACATGCACACATACAGAGGAGCGCTCATGCACACACATGCATATGTAGGTATGCACTTGTGCACAGATGCACACAGATGCACACACATACACATGCATGCTCGCTCCCCATGATTCATCTTCCCCAGGACCATTGCAGGCTCTGATCTTTTGTGCTTTTCATACATGAACGGTTTTGCTTGAACACCCACCCAGGGAGGCTCACAGTCTCCAGCAAGGTCCCAGCTTACAGATGGCTTCCCATAAAGTCTTTGAGCTTCCTAATAGCATGAAGGACAGAATCCCATGTGTAGGGCATGCTGGCCCTGCTATGACACCTAGCCTGCATCCTGTTAATTGCTGTGTTGCCTGCAGGTATTTCCGCTCAGGGGCTCCCTCCGTCATTAACCCGTTGCACACGCACTTCCCCAGGGACACAGCTGTCCCTGGCTCCTTCGCACTGACCCTCACTTGGACCCTGCCCAACCGCACCACAGGAGTGTTCAATGTCACCAGCCCACTGCCTGGGGACTGGTTCCTGGCTGCCCACCTACCCAAAGATGAAGGCAAGATCTCCGTCAAGGTGAAGGGCTTGTGGGGACTGTGGGGTGGCAGGGCTCACTGCACTGCTGTCCTGGGGTGTGACTGTTCTGGGCTGGCAGTGCCTGGGGCTGGTGTCCCAAGTGGGGACAGTGCCCTGTGCCCCCTGCCCTGAGCCAACTGTTCTGCTGGTGCAGGGGCTCTACGAGGAGTGCCAGTATCTCTTCCAGCCACAGCTTATTGTGCAGCGCCTGGTGAACATTGCTGTGCTGTACCCTGGCTTCATCACTGAGCAGAGCATGGCCCCCCACAACCGCTCCTACCTTTACAAGTGAGTGTGAGAGGGTCTTCTAAGGAGGAGGCATCCCCAGGGTGAGGAGCTGAGGGTGCTCCATCCCTCTGGCTTGCCTCCCCAGCCTCGTTGGTCCATGCTGAGAGGCAGGACTTGACACCGCTGTCCTGCAGGGTGTTTGTGCCCAGCTACACATCGCGGGTGCTGGTGGAGGTGCTGCGATGCCGTGGGGTTGAGGGCTGCCCGCTCTGGCTGCGTGTGAGGGCCAAGGCTCCCCCCCTGCACAACTCCACGGCTCTGGACTGCCGGGAACATGCTCCCTGCCAGCTGACACTGGACCTGCCCTTCTGGCAGCACTGGTACTATGTGCTGGTGGAGAAACACCCTGGGGTGCCAGGCACTGTCTCCTTTCAGGTCAACGTGCAGCTCACAGGTGAGGGTGCACAGGGAGGTATGGGGGGGGGGCAGGGGCGAGGGGGCCATGGTCTTGCCTCTGCTTGGGTGACTGCTGGGTGATAAAGGATGCCCCCAGGATCTGGCCTCAGCTGGGCACAGGGTTCTACCCAGCTCTGCTGGGATGGGGACACTGGGAGGTGTTGGGCATGGGTTGCAGATGGAGGTAAGCAGTGGGCAAGAAAGGGATGCGGGAACTAAGAGGGGGCTGAAAAATCTGTGTGTGTGCCCTTGCTGATGGCTCTGTCCCCCAGACTGCTCCCGACCCAGCCTGGCCCGGCCACCCTTCCTGCCCTCCAGTGCCTCCATGAACATGCCCCACTCCTTTGGCTCTGCGGGTGGGCTGGCGCTGGGGGACAGCCCTCCACCGACCAGCCCCAACAGCACAAAGCACCCGATCCCCATCCCCATCACCTCGCCTGCTGGTGAACGGTGCTGGCCGGTCCGCCCCACGCTGCGCAATGAGCTGGACACCTTCTCCGTCCACTTCTACATCTTCTTTGGGCCCAATGTGTCAGTACCACCTGACCGCCCTGCTGTCTTCGTCATCAACCTGCTACCAGTGCTGGACAGTGGTGGGGTGCTCAACCTGGAGCTGCGGCTCAACGTGGTGAGATGGCGACATTGCATCCTGGATGGGGCAGGGCAGCCCGGGGGGAATGGGCTGGGAGATGGGTCATGTCAAAGCTGCAACAGGGGAAGGGACAGGATTTGGGGGACTCTTGGGTCATGGGCCATAGTTTGGAAGCTCAAGGGTAATGGAGCACAGATTAGGGTGCTCCAAGGGCAGGATGATGGCCTGGATTTGGGGTTGTTCTTGGGTGATGGGCAGTGGGTTAGGGCACTGCTAGGTAGTGTGATGTGATCTGGGTGCTGTCAGAGCAGGGGACATCCTTAGCTTAGGGCCATCTCCTCCTCTGCTGTCAGAGCTCTCTGTGTGGTGAGAACGTGACGGTGTTTGGGTGTCTGAACCATGAAGTCCCGCTGACGTCTGGTGACAACTCCTCGGTCACCTGTGAGACAGGTAGGCTGGGCTGTGCATGTCCAGCTTGCCATGGCTGTGGGAGTCACACCCCTGCATATGTCTGGCAAGAGGCTGGGTAGGAGATGGCAGAGACTGTGGGGGCATCTGGCCCTGGAACCTGGCATGGGGTGCTCTGTCCCTGTCCCAGCTCTGCCCAGGGGAAGCAGTGGCCTCCTCCCCTGCTCACCTGGACTTGTCCCGGCCTGCAGAGTCCCTGGCAGGCTTCCTGCTCTCCGTCAACGCCACGGCCAGCCTCAGCCGCCTGCGGATCCCCTACCCCCAGACGGGCAGCTGGTACCTGAGCCTGCGCTCGCTCTGTGCCACAGAGCACGGGTAAGAGACTCTGTCTGGCCCCTCGCTGCGTGCCCAGAAGGGATGTCCCCACCATGGCCTGCATCCATGTGCACTGTGGGTCCGTGGGTGTGCCTGGCCCCTGAGCTGCACGTCAGTGCTCACGTGTGTGCACGTGGCTTCACGAGCTGTGTCTCACCGCGTGAGTGCCTGCGTGGGCATGGATGGTTCTATCCTGTGCCTGCCTGACCATCTGTGGGTCCCTGCGGCTTTTCCCTCTGTCTTGTGTTTAGGAAGTGCCTGTCAGCTTGTGAACGCCATGCATCTGTTGGTGCCTGCCCATCTCCGCAGCAGTGTCCATCTGTACCCATGCCTGGGAGGGAGCTGGGCTGTCACTGCGAGGACAGGGCTTGGCTCTCTGGTCAGGCTGCTGTGCCCTTGCTCTGCTCAGCCTCTCTAGGGACTGGTCATGTGTCTGTGGCTCTGCTCCTGGCCTGTGTGTCTGCCTGAGAGCCCTGTGGAGAGGAGGGGCTGTGGTGTATGTGTGTGTGTGTGTGTGTGTCTGTAGATGTGAGTGCATGTGGGGCTCTGTGCTGAGGAGATGGTGCTGTGTGCATGTTCAGTGCATGCATGTAGGCAGCACTCGGTGTTTGGTGAATGTGTGCAGACAGCACTGCATGCATGTTTGGGTGCACACATGTAGACGGCTCTGTGTGCATGTTTGCATTTGTGCAAGCAGACAGGGTTGTGTGTGTTCTGTGTGCACATGTGCAGATTTGACTGTGTCAGCACACATAGGGACAGAAGATGTGCAGACATGTGCTGTGCATGTGTGCAGACAGCACTGTGTGCAAGTTCACGCACATCAGGGTGCCTGTGTTTGCACAGGCAGCAGTAGGTGCATGCTGTTGGCGCATGGGCTCATCTGTGCTCCTGCGTGCTGGAGCTGCTGAGGTGCTGGGTGTGCCCAGAGCTGTGTACATTGGAGGTGCAGGGCCGCCGGGATGCTGTGCCTGCTCTGACTTCACTGCGTTTCTAGTTCACGCTGTGTTGCCAGTTGCAGTCAGTCCTTCCATGACACAGTCACATGAAGGCATTGCAGGGCATGGTGTTAGCACAGCAAAATCCAAACGAAATAGGAGCCAGCTGATTGAGTTGCAAAAGGCAAAGTGGGTCTAAGCGCAAGCCACATTCCTCCTGCCTGCCCAGCCTGGCCCAGACAATTGCAGCACACAAGATCCTGGGGGACTAGCTCTCAGCTGCCATATGTAGCACCGAAGCAGCTTATTTCTGCGTTCACCCAGTCTTCCATCACCTGCCAAGTGTGGGTGTGACAGGTCCCTCTGGTGGAGGCAGGACATGCTCAAGGGGCACAAGGCAGGGGCTGACCCCCTTCTCCTGTACCACAGGTTCGAGCCCTGCACCAATGTGACGGCCGAGGTGTACCTGCGTGCCTATCTCTCACCCTGCATCAATGACTGTGGCATCTATGGCCAGTGCAAGCTGCTGCGCACCAACAACTACCTGTATGCCGCCTGCGAGTGCAAAGCTGGTGAGAGCTGCCCCAGGCACCCATGGTGTCCTCTGCACCCAGGAGCCCCACTGGCATCCTCCCTGGGGATTGTGCACCCTGTCAGTCCCCCCGCTATAAGTCTCCATAGGGCACTGGAAAGGGGCTTCCCTGCTCCCTCCGCAGCCCCTGTGAGTGCTGCGGGGGTGATGGTGGCTCTCCCTGACCGCAGGCTGGAATGGCTGGGGCTGCACGGACAATGCCGAAGCTTTCTCCTATGGCTTCCAGCTCCTCTCCACACTGCTGCTGTGCCTCAGCAATGTCATGTTCGTGCCTCCCGTGGCCATTGCTGTCCGCAGCCACTACCTCCTGGAAGCTGCTGTCTACATCTTCACCATGTTCTTCTCCACTGTGAGCATGGCGTGGGGGTGGCTGTCAGGGGGAGGCGAGGGGCCAGGGCTGTGCAGGGCTGGTCTCACACCCTTTCCCTGTTACCCCAGTTTTACCATGCTTGTGACCAGCCGGGCATCGTGGTGTTCTGCATCATGGAGTATGATGTGCTGCAGTTCTGTGACTTCCTGGGCTCCCTCATGTCTGTTTGGGTCACCGTCATCGCCATGGCCCGGCTCCAGCCCATGGTCAAGCAGGCAAGTGTAGGAACATGGCACGAGGGGGGGGCACAGAGAGGACCTATCCTGATGAGTGCCCTGCTGCCCCACAGGTGCTGTACCTGCTGGGGGCAATGCTGCTCTCCATGGCTCTGCAGATGGACCGCCATGGGCTCTGGAACCTGCTGGGGCCCAGCCTATTCGCCTTAGGGATCATGGCCATCGCTTGGGTAAGGAGATATTGTCCCTGTTCTCTTAGGTCCCCATCCTGGCTGCACTCAGCATCCTGCCCAGCTGTCTAGTGCCACTCTCCCATCAACATCTCCCCTCTGCTACCCTCACCTTTCCGCATGAATGCCCCTCTCTGGCTCCTGGAGATGCGGCATTGTGGCACAGGGGCTGTGCCTGTCCCTGCTGGGGCTGCCTGTCCCAGCCCTCCTTTTACCTACTGCAGACGGCTCGCACCATCCGGCGCCGCCACTGCTACCCACCAACCTGGAAGCGCTGGGCTTTCTACCTGTGCCCTGGAGCACTGATTGCTGCGGCTGCCGTGCTGCTCTACGCCTTCGTGGAGACGGAGGAGAACTACTTCTACATCCACAGCATCTGGCACCTGCTCATCGCTGGCAGCGTTGGCTTCCTGCTGCCACCCCGCGCCAAGTCCAGCAGGCGCATGGGGCCGCTGCCCCGGCGCAAGGGCTGCGGGTACCAGCTCTGCGTCAATGAACAGGAGGAGCTGGGGCTTGTTGACCCAGCTGTGGCCTCCATCAACAGCATTTGTACCAGCTGATGCCAACGGCAGCCCGGACTCCTCTGGCACGGACAGCAACCCCGTGGGGCCTGGCATCTGCTCTCTCTGCCAGCCACCCATCGCCAGGAGCGCCAGGACTCCTCTGGGTGGGCTCACAGCCACCTGTGCCACCTTGTTCTTGCAATTACAGCCTGGCTGAACTTGTCTCCGGGAGTTGCTGTGACTCAGTATGGTGCAGAGCTGGGGGGGCTCAAGGCTGAGCTGGGGCCGTGCTCCTTTCTTTGCTGGGCCGTGCAGGTGCCTGGGGGACATGGCCAGTCTAAAGGGGTGAATGGCAATGGTCTCTCGCTCTTGCTCAGGGGTCCATAGCAAGAGATGCCACTCTGCAGTGGGCTGCTCTGGGGCTGACCCAGGTCCGGCATCAAGCAAGAGGTGGGGGCCCAGGGACTGCAGTCTTTTGGCTCGCTGCAGGGCAGGCTGTGGAGCTGGAATAACTTTGTAATGGCATTGTGCTCCACAGGACAGCTGTATTGCCTGACCCATGGGTAGCTATGCTGCGCCAGGGCAGCCAGGGTCCACCCCAAGCCGGCAGGACTGTGGGGAGCCCATAACCCTGGGGGTAGTTGCCACTGGGGATTGGTGGTGATGCTGCCTGCTGTGGTGATGCATGGGTCTGAGAGTGCACTGCCTGCAAGGGCCACATCCACAGAAGCACACAGCCCTGTGGTGTCACCTGCTGCCCAGAGCAACCTCCTTCAGTGCCTCACATGTGGGTGCATCACCCAGGAGCAGTGATGCTGTGTCCCTGTTATTGCCACCAACCATGACCAACTGTCCTGTCTGCAGGACAGGGCATCAGTGGGAGGGGCCATTGCATTTGGGGATATACACTGGGGACTGTACCCACCCCATCTGGTACCTGGGAGAAAGGGTTAGGACAACCCTTTCTCAGCCCCTGTTCCTCATCCTGCCCTGTGGTCAGACCCATGGGCTCAGCACCCACTGGACCCAGTCATGACTGTGGTATGGTGGCAAACATCTGGGCTTTGTGTTTGTGGCTCATGGACAGGGCATTTCTACCCTGCTTCTGCATCTCACAGGGGGCAGGATGGACCAGAGGAGAGGGCAAACCCTCTCTGGGGACTGCTCCAACCCCCTGGGCTCTTCCCAGCGTTGCAGGGGTTGTCAGGGGTGAGTCCCCAGGAAAAGCTCTACACCCCAGTGGTCACATCCTGGCTCTGCAGAACCCTCCTGCCAGCAGCCCCCTCCTTGTACCCTGGGGACAGAGCCCAGCTACAGGGAGATTTACTGGATGCCTAACAGGATTAGCAACTGCGGGTGGGCAGGCAGCTATGTAATAGGATTGCAATCTAATTAAAACTGCTGCCTGGGAGCTGAGCCCCAGCTGGCCTGAGTGGGTGGGCATGGGTGGGGGTGCTGCGGGGGCTGCTGGAGAGGATGGCAGGGATGAGGTGGGCAGAGCAGAAGGAAGGGTGAGCTGGTGGGGGCCACGGTGGCGTTTGTGGATTCAGGGCTTTCCTGCTTGCACCTCAGGCCTTGCCAGGGGTGATGGCTGTGGGGAGCCAGCCTGGGGTGGAGGTGTGTTGGGCAGCCCAGGGTGGCTGGGCAGGAGCCCTGGTTACTGTGCGAGGGGGCTGGGGGATCTGTACCGGCTGCCCTCCTTCCCCTGAGAGCTCACTCTCCAGCCTTTTCTCTGCCACACAAAATGCCTTGTCTGGTCCAGCCAGGCGGCTGATTAAGGATTAATTTTTTAATTTAAAACATTACTCACTTCACCAAGTCCAATCACATCCCCCTGGCAGTAGCAGCCCCCAGAGAATGAGGAGCTCAGCTTTAGCTTTCACATCAGCAACACACTGGAGTATGGTGCACACTGAGCACACCACCCCAGCAGGTGCACAAGCCTGGTGGGTGGTCCTGCACAAATGCACCCCAATGTCATGGAGATATCCATGCAGTGTCCTTATGGCTCCCTCATCCCCTGCCTCACTGCTGTAGGGCTGAAGTGAAAACCTGCTGCTTGCCAAGCCTGATGAGCGTGTGGTAGCATGCACATTCCCCTTGCAAGCAGCTGCACAGCCCCTGGCCTGTCCCACAGCAGACACTGTGGGGGTGGGAGGTGCAGGTCTGGACCCCTGAGTGGTCCTGGCAGTGGCAGGCAGGGGTTTTAGCCAGCAGAGCTACCCAGGGAAGCCTGGAGGAGCCCTGCACTGGCTCTGCTGGACTGCGCTTCTCCAGGCTTCTGGGACAGCTCAGCACTCCCTCTCGTTTTAATTAAACCTGCGATGGCATTTTTCATTTCAAGGACAGGCCAAGTGGCTGACCGTACTGCCGGGGAGGGAGCTTAGCCAAGCGGTGCTGGAGGGGATCCTGATACTCTGCCAGCCCAGCTCATCCCCCGGGGATCATAGGCTGCCCACTGAGAGGTGGTAAACTCCTCCCCACTTCATCCCCCAGCCCCAGTGGGGCAGGAACATATCCCCCTGCCCAGGAGGCTGGTGCAGCTCAGGGAGCATTGTGGTGCCGTGCAAGTACAGGACATACAGTCTTACAGGACTGAAAGGCTTTTGCACAGTGCTCCTGGCATGAAACATGGTGAAGACACTCTTTCCCGTGGGACATCCAGTACAGGGTGTGCGGCACTGTCTTTCCCACCAAGCCTGGCTGGGAGCTTGCTGGGACTCTCCATGGGAGTCTCCGCATCCCCTCAGCCTCCCCGCCACTGCAGGGCTGGGACCACTGGCCTGTCAGTCCCTACTGGATTAGATGAGCTTTACCAGTACGCTCTCCATGGTGTTCAGCCTCCACTCCATTAGGATGTGCTTGGTGTGAAGGCTGGACCCTGCCTTCCCACCCCTGCTCAGAGAGTTGGGGTCTCTGTGACTGCTGTCACCACCCCCAGTGTAAACAGCCTTCCTGATGCTCCATCCTTGCCTCTGCCAGGCACAGTAACCACATAACCATGGCAACAGTGTCCCTATAACAACCAGGTACATCTGACATCCCCATGGCAACCGACTCCCTGAACAGCTGGTGAAGAGCTTTGCTTCCTCAGTGCTGGAGAGGGATGGAGGGGTTCGAGCTCCACCAAGGCAAGTGGCTGCCAGGATGTGGGGACAGACACAGCTAGGAAAGGCTTTGGCCTGGTGCCTGGGCTAGCACAAACCTTTGTGGCCTTTATCCTGCCAGGGAGGCTGCGGGGGACACAGGTGATGCAGGAAAAGAGGGTGGCCCTGGGGACAGCATCACCTCTGCTCAGATTCCTGCATTGCAGCCCTGTCCTGCCTGCTGGCTGTCAGTGCCATCACAGTAGCATTCCCTGCTCTGACACACACTCCTTGGAAATGTGTATCCCAAAGGCCAGGACCATGCTTCCTCCCATAACCTCCTCCTGCCCCTAACTCCCACAGCAGGGATGCTCTGCCTATTGCCCACAGACTGCCCTTCCCACAGGGCTGCTGGGCCCTCCCGCCACTGTCTGCCCATGCCTGCTGGGCCAGACTCACCAGACAGCAGACCTGACGCAGTCTGTCATTGCAGACAGCAATTGCACGCCATGCAACTTTAATGTGTCAGGCCTGAATTATTGAGCCCTGCAGCGGGCTGCTTGCGTGCAGGCAGGACCCATCATCCCTCCTCCTCTCCCTGCCTGAGCATGCCCGAGCAGGCAGCAGCGTGTGGGGGCTGCTGAGAGGTCCCAGCTTTTAGGGTCTCTCCAGGTGCAGGGGGGTGCCATGCCCCTTGCTAGCCCCAGGAGCTGTGAGGTGCAAGTGGCAGGGTGGCTGCCGGTGCCACCGGCTTGGTCTCCTTGGGGTTGGTTTTCCCCAAACATGGCATTATCTCCACAGGGTGCAGGAACAGGTGTGTAGGGAGGGATGTGCAACCCTGCTCTGTCTCCACCTCAGCATTTACTCCCTGCATCTTCATGAAACCCCACGGCCAGAGGCAGCAGAACCTCCACTGCTGCCCTGGGAGGTCCTCACCCCTCCTGCTCACTGTGCTGCCAGACCCGAGCAAGATGAAGCCTTTCCACCACAGTCAACGTGAATTCCACTGTCCATGGCACCAGAGCTTGCTCCCTGACCAGGCATGGCTGTCACAATGCTGCTCTGGGGATGATGAAAGTCTGGGAGAATGGTCTGACTGCTCTCTTCTTAGCAATTTGCCCGGTGCACCCTGCAGCCACTCGACGATTTTCTCTTCAGAGTAGCAAGCTTCGACTGCCCTGCCTGTGCAGACCCATCGATCACCCAAGGTTGGCACCACCATGCAGATCACAGACACTGGAGCCACCTGCTGTGCTTTGTCCCTGGCCATCACTCAGTCCAGCAGACAGTGGCCGCACCATGGCCAGCCCAAGGGGAGCAGCTCTGGGCATGCAAAGGGACCCCATTTCCCCTGGAGCACCCCACAGAGAGCCTGCTTGCTAACCCCTCTTTCTTCCCCATCCCCTAGCGCTGTGTCTCACCTTCCTCACTGCCATCTCCAGCCCCCATGGCATGTCAGGGACCCCTCAAAGCTTCAGCCCCAGCCTGCAGCATGTGGGGCGAGGGCCAGCTGGGAGCCAGGCACCCACAAATGGGAGATACAACTACACGTGGAAGCAAGCCCAGCTCCAGTGCATGATGCTGCATTGCTCCTGCCGTGGGGCATCTCTCCAGGTCCCTGCCCCAGGGCAGCACCACAACGTATGGGTTATAGCTGAGCATGAGAAAGCCAGCCCAGAGCAGGGGCAAGGTGCTCAGAGTTGGACCTGGGGCATTGGAAACCAGCATTACGGCAGCAGCACCCTCTGCCATGACACCTGGGGGGGTGAGAAAGCAGCAGCATAGGAGGGCATGCCAGGTTTTGCATGAGGGTATGGGTGCAGGGGCCATGGAAGGAAGGAACAAATGGCTTAGGTGTACCCACGGGGACTGGAGCATCTCATGGGGACTCTGCCAAAGGACAAACAGCAGTTGCCACAGTTGCATGGCTGGAGAGGAGCTGTAGACAGGGAAGGGGGACAATGTGACATGGGAGCCCAGGCAAATGTGGTGGTGATGCATTGTGATTTTCAGTCACTGCTAATTAAGTTTCTTGGAGAGGCTGTTGGGGGAACCCGGTGGGGGGTGGGGGGTGTGTGGGGCTGGGCTCAGAGCTTTATCCCTGGCAATTTAATAAAGGGCAGATGAAGAGCTGCTCTGCCAAGCAGAAAAGCCACTTGTGTCGTCCTTAACTTCATCAAGGGAACTGCATAGGAATCAGGAAGCTTGCTGAAAGAAATTAACAGAGCAGCCGGGAGGGCAGAACGCCGGCAGACAGCATGAGAATTGCTCAGAGCAGCATGCTGGAGACTTAAGTAAATGAACAGGTCCTTCAACGAGATTTGCAGGGCCAGTGTGGCTGAGGAGCAGAGTGGGCAAAAGAGTGAGAAAGGTTATCCCTTTAAGGAGGGGAGCTGTGTCAAAATGGGAAGCCTGGGAAAGGGGATGAATTTACCTAAAAAAACGGAGCAAAAGAACCCCCAAAAAGGCTTTGAGGAAGATCTTGGCAACAGTATAAAATTGCAAATAATTTTGCAATGCGAACTTCAAGGTGTAGCTGTAGCAATGAGACTTTGGAGATGTCCAGGGGTGCCCCAGAGTGCTGCAACCCGGACCTACCTCCTTCGGATGAATCTTGGGGTAGGACTTGTGTGTCCTGCAAGCCTTTTGTATTAGGACAAGAAAGTCAAGTGTTTCTAGCCCCAGAGCAGACATCCAGGGCCCATATATCAACAGAGAGGGATGCTGCTGAAAAAGCAGCCTTGTTGCATCACAGCCGGTGTGTAAGGGAAGGGTCTCCTGCAGGCTGCGACTACACAAGAGCAAAGTCTACAAGTGTGAAGTGCAGCTGTGCTCACTGTCAACTTGTAGGAAATTAAGGCAGTTACTCTCATGAGAAATCAGCCCCACACCAACAGAAATCAAACTGTTACAGCAATACAATCCCGGATAAATTTATCCTAAGAAGCAAGCCTGCAGAGGAAGATAAAACCATGTTAGCAGAGGCTGAGAACATTTTCCATGGGATGCAAAGCCACTGTTCCCTTTATGCCTTGCAGATTAAAGTTTTCTCATAAAATCCATTTCCCCCCACTCAAGTACCACCACTAAAATTTCCCTTGAGAGAACCAAGTGCTAAGTATTATGTTGTTATGTATGAACGGTGCTCTCAGCAGAAGCTGTATTAAAGAAATCACATTGAATTTCCCTGTTGAAGTGTGAGTGGTGCCTACACCAAGGGGAATATTACAATTGCTTCTTACTTTATATAAAGACGCTTCACTACCTCCAGGGCTAAACCCCAGGGCTGCGCATTTTGAGGAGGAGTATTTTGGCTAAAATTAAATAGACTTGGAACAAGTGCAATCCAGAGGCTCCTGGCTCAGCAGGAGGGGAGGTAAGTCCCAGTGGGCTCCGGGCTCCACATCCTCCCAAAGAGCTTTGCCCCAGGGCTGGCCTGCAGTCAGCAAATCTCCTGCCAGCATAGCTATAAATCCCAGACAAGCTCATGAGGGTTGTTGTTCTAATCAACTAATGAAGACGTCTCCTGCAGGGAAGATGGATAATCTGAGCTGGAGGCTTCTTCCCTGTTTGGGGGGGGCAGACGTGGAGCAACACCCAGCTCCTCATGAGGGACCCCATAAACATTAGTACACCTTGAGGATGCTTCAGAGAGGTGCCAAGTGCTGCCAGGCACTGAGCATCTCCCTGCACTCTGCCTTCAACTGAAATTCATTCTCAGACCCTGAGTGTGCTGTGGTTCAGGGTTGCCTTCAAAAACCCACTTGACCCCATCCTCCGCCTGATGGGTCTGCAAGCAACTTGCCTGCTCTCATCCCTGAGTCTTCACTTCTGTCTCACCCTGTCTGCTGCAACACAGACTGTTTTTCACGCAAATCACATGAGAAAAATCAAGGTCTGATGAGAGTGAAGTCTGTGCAGGATCTCCCTGAGCCACAGCTAGGCACAGTGCAAGGAGGATCCACTTCAAAGCAGGAAGCCGCTTCATTAAAAAAGTGAACTAGGGCTTTTGACATCGAGATAAACATCCTGATACACTTCAAAGAAGCTTCCTCTCCTTGTCCTTAGACACCCTCTGCCACTTCACTCAGTTCTGGATTTTGGAGTTACGCTTCTGCCTAATCCATCCTGCGCCATACCCTAGCAGTGGTTGTGTGGCAGGGGAGATGCTGGATGCTGCTTTGCTGCATGAGACCTTCAGGGCATGACCACACACCCAAATACTCTGTCATTGCCTTCTGACCCACCTATGAATAGATAAGAGTTGCTGGTGAAAGTGGTGCCATTTTCATTGAAAAACATCATGGTTCTAAAAGAAAGTACAATAGGGAAGTGCCTGAGGGCTGACAGGGGTGACTTCATGCCCGGAGAGGTCCAACCCTCTGGACACCCCACTGGCAGAGGCTGCAGACCTATCTTTGGCAGCAGGTCAGGCATTCAGCAGCCTGGGAGGTGCTAATGCTGACCATCTGTGCAGAGAGAAGTGTGAGCAGGTAGGAGCAGTGTGTGCACAGGGTGCCTGCTGGAGTCATGCTGCACCGTGATTTACCCCATGGTAAACTTCTCCATCAGCATTTGGAGCTGATGAGCAGGATTCTGCAAGGCTTGAGAGCCAGGGGACTGTTCCTAATGCCATCACCCAGTGCTTTTGCTGTGGCTAGGGGCTTTAGCAGGGTGGCGATGGGTAAGCCATGGCCAGGAGGTCTGTGTGTGACCTCACCAAGTCACCCCAGGACTTGGGGCACCCTTTGGTTCAGGAAAGGGAAGAGGAGGAGCTGGTGTAGTGGAGAACCCTCAGGGCTGAGGGCTACGAACAGGCAACCACAGGGCACAACCCAAAGCTGCTCTCAGGGCAGTTATTTGGGTCACTGTATCTGTGCTTCTGATTTGTGGGCTAGGGCCAGGCTCCAGCAGGCACACAGCATTGCCTCCAGGGCACGGCATGCCAGCGGTGGCTGGGAGTGGCATACGGGACAAAGGGGTTGCTGCCTGCTCCACTGGCAGGTAGAAACATTTTATTATTTCAGTTCCTCTAGACTATATACAGACTCTGGGCTGGGGCAGGCTGGGCAGGATGGAGACAATCAGGAGAGTGGTGCAGCTTTGACTTGTTCCAGAGTGGGATAAACCCAGGGATAAATTGTCCCCCAGGCCTCCACTATCCCAGGGATCTGCCATAGCTGCCTTGGGGGGGGTCACATGGCTGTTGGGGTGTAGAGGGCTGCTTGGTGTGCTGCAGCTTCCTTGTTGCCAGCTGTTGTCTGGGATGGAGCAGGAAGGAGCTGTATGTCCTGGCTGCCCAGAGCAGGACCCTCACAGACCCTGGGCCACCAGAGAGTGGCTTTGAAACCCTGCTGAGATCTGCTGCTAATTTCACCTCTGTTTCCAGCCTGGAGAAGGCCTTGCATGCCCCAAAAGGACACTTCCTCTCCCCAGGCTTTCTCTGTCTTCTTCCAGCTGTGCCCTGCAAGCACGAGGCCATTGCCTGTGTCTGGAGCAGGATGGAGCTCAGCAGGAACAGGGCTTGTCTCAAATGGACACCCCCAGGAACCAGCGATAGTCTGCCAGTCTCAGACCCTTCCCCACCTGCAGCCCCTCTGTGCCAGCCCGGGTTCCCCTTGTTCTAACCGCCCGGTGCCTGCCTCCCAGGGCTGGGGGCTCGCTGGAATGGGGCTGGGGTCCAGCCCTGCTCCACTGCCCCTCTAACCGCGCCCCGTGCCCAGGCTGTGGGTGCCGGGGCAAGGGGCACCCCAAGCTGCGCCGTAAGGGGTGCTGGGAGCAGAGGGTACCGCAGGACACCCCCTGCCCGGCCGCCCCAGGTGGGTGGCGATGCCCCCGCCCGGGACCAGGCTGGACCAGGCTGGGTACCAGCCCCCCAGCAGGAGCCCCGGGGGCTGCCCCGCCCCGCTGGGGGATCCCCCTCCCGTGACGTCGCGGGGGAGCCCCCACGCCCTCGCCCCGCCCTTCCCCGCTGCATGATTGGCTGCGCCGCCCGTGCTCCGCCGCAGCCTCTGCGATTGGGTAGAGTGCTCCTCGGCCCCGCCCCTGACGGTCAGGCGGGCCTTGGACTGACCCCGCCCCAACCTCTCCTCCCTGATCTCCTATTGGCTGCCGAGATGTCACTCCAGCCCGGCCGCGCTCGCACGGGCAGCGTCGGGCGCTGCTGGCTGGTGCCGTGGGGCCCGGGCTGTGCCCTACTGCACCCCACCGCCGCCCTACTGCACCCCAGTGCACCCCCAGTGCACCCCACTGCCGCCCCTGTATGTCCACCACTGCCCTACTGCACCCCACTGCACCCCCACTGCACTCTACTGCACCCCACTGCCGCCCCTGTACCCTGTTGCCTGCTCAGTCTAACCCTCCCAGTTCCTGGCACTGCACGCTGCTGCCACCCCACACTCCCCCAAATCTGCAACCCTCAGAGCACCCCACTGCAGGGCCTGATTCAATCCCATCCCCTCTGCAGCCAGCCCCCTACTACACCCCATCCCAGGGCACCCCTCATTGCACCACCTCCTGCCAGTGGCCTGCCCCCTCTGTGTGGGGAAGCGTCCTGCCCCACTGCCCCAGCACCCCCAGGGCTCTGTAAGAGGGTGCCATGGTGTCTCAGGGCTGGAGAGAGGAGGCTGCAGCCTCTGGTGGGAAGCGTGGCAGGATGGCAGGGAGCAAGACAGGGTGGTGGGGAGTGTAGTACAATGATAAGGGATCACAGCGGGGTGGTGGGGAGCTCAGAGGGATGACAGGTAGCACAGCAGGATAGTGGGGAGCACAGCAGGGTTAGAGGGGTGCATCAGCAACCACAATCCAAAGGTGCCCTCCCATTGCAGCCTCACTGGTTTCAAGCAGCAGGGCTCAGGAAGGGAGATCCCACCCTTCTCCTGCCTTCACCCACCCTGATCAGCTCCCAAGGGGGAAAGCCAGGGCAGAGCTGTGTGCAAGCCCCACCGCTGTGAGACCTGGGGCCAGAGCTGCTGGTCAGCAGCCAGCTGCTTTCTGCTTTCTGCTTGGGAGCGTAGAGCAAGGTTCGTACACGGTCATGGGACCATCGTCCCCATCGGCCCTGCTCCTAGCAGCACCTGCAGGCCCTGACTCCCTGCCCACTGAGTCATGGGGACAGTGGGTCTCCACAGCATGGCCAGAGGCACAACCCAGGGTGTGTAGCTGGTGTGGGATGAGGGACAGTGCTGCAAGAGGTAATGGGCTTTCCCAGCACTGCTCACCCACGCTTCCCCCCTGCCAGATGCTGTCTGTCTGGGTTGCGATGTTGCTGCTCACTGGTGTCATCGCACCTGCCTGTCTCCTGGCTATCTCACTAGTGGCCCCTGTTGGCCACATCCCTGGCCCCTCTCCATGGCCTGGCCACACATGAGGTGCTCCAGCTGGCTGGCACGTGCATCTGAAGGACATGGCATGCCCTGGCAAGCCCCTGGCAGGCAATGTTTCTGGTGGGGCAGGCACCTGAGGCAGCAGTAGGCTGGGGCATTCTGCAGAAAGAGCAGGAGTTCAGAGATATCTTGCTGGAGATCTACAGGGACATGTACTGCAACCTTACCCTGAAGGTCATGCACAGCATCTGAGTAGTGCCAGCCCTGCTACATCCTCAAGATGGATGACAACTGTTTCAACATGGACCACTTGCCCACCTTCCCGGCTAGGCTTGACCTGGCACAGACCAGCCTCTAGGTGGGGTCTCTCTTCTGGGAGAAGCGGCCGGTTACCTGCATATCACCCACCAGCCCTCCAGCAATCGCAGTGGCATGGCAGGGCTACTGTCCTGATGTCTAACCACCCTATGCCAGCAGCATTGGCTACATCCTCTCCCTGGATGTGGCCAAGAAGATTCTGGAGGCAGCTGGCATGTCCACCCCATCCCCATGTGGGATCCATGCATCCTGGCGGAGGTGGTGGTTGTCCGAGCAAGAGCCAGCGACCACTTTGCCAAGCACAATGTGCCATGGCACATCTGCAACCTATGCTACCTGACAGCGATCCACGTCCTGAGCCCTGGCAGCAGGAGGGGGCTCACCGCAGCATGCTGCAAGTCCATAGCACTGCTTGTGACAGCCCCAGCTCACCTGCTGGAAGTGACCCGCCAAAGACTTGGTGACCAAGGGACCATGGCTGCAGCATGTGCTGTCCGCTCAGCCGCAGTGCTGCCCAGGATGCAGTTTGTGCCTCCTCCCTGCCCTTCCCAGCCCCAGCAGCAGCCTTTCTCCCCTCCCCAGCCCATAAGACCATTCTCCAGGCTGGGGTCCTGCCCACTCCAGCCAGAGCTGGAAGCTGTCAGGGAGCAGGCAGGGGCACAGAAGGTGTTATCTGCCCCGCAGTGTGCAGCCTGGATGCTTCTTGGAGGCTGTAAATAGCTGAGTTCCCCTTCTGCTCATTTCAGAAGTGAGAAAAGGAACATCCCTCAGAGAGGTGGAAAGAATCAGTCAATTTTCATTGCTGGTAAAAAAGCTATTTTTAATGTTATTAAAATGTCTCTCTTCTATAAACTTTCGAAAATATCTGGCACCTCTGCTATAAAGACTTGTGCCGCGGCTGTGTAGCGATGTCATTCCCCCTGGGATGGGGGATATTGGTACTCTGCACTCATGGAGGGGTGCAGCCAGCAGCAGGGGATGCCCGAGGCTCCTCTTTGTGATCTGAGGAGGTGTGGGGAGTGCTGGCAGAGCAAGGCTCCCCAGGGCCACCCTTGAAAAGGGGCACATGAGGGACGTAGTGGCCAAGGGGGCTGGGGTGGGTCTGTGGACGGAGCAGGAGCTGGTGCAAGGTCTCACCCACCTGCACCAGGCTGTGGGAGAGGAGATGGAGATGGGAGACGGTGTCGCTGGCCAGGCTCTCCAGCAGCGCCTGCTGCTGACGTGACGTCTGCAGGATCTGCACCAGCAGCTGCTGGACACTCTGGAGCAAGCCTGCCACGTTGGAACCTGCAGTGAGAGGGGAGTCAGTGGCAGCAAACCCTCATCACAGCTCCGAGAGCCCCCTGTGAGGCTGTCAGGATGCTGCAGGGAGGACCCACCGTGCAGGCTTGTGTCCGATGCCTCCTCACCCTCTGCCAGCTGCTCGCTTATGGCAGCCATCCTGGGGGTGCCCAGGGCAGTGGCAGCCACTGGCAGCACTTGGTTTCCTCTTCCCATACCCAGGGACATCTCACCAGGAAACCCTGCCACAATGGTTTGGCATGGAGGGAGCAACCAGAGTGCTGGAGCCACCCAAGCCCCATGCTCAGCCTGACCCTGCTGCAGAGCTCTGGGACAGCACTGCCTGCAGGAGCCCCTGCCCTCTGTTCCCACAGGCAGGACAGAACAGAGTTGCCCCCTGAAGCAGGAGGACTTGCTCTAAGCCACAGACACTTACCAGGCTTTTGCTCAGCTCCTTCCTGCTTCAGGGCAGTGTGACAGCCTGGAAGGAGAGCAGACAGAGCCTGTGAGCTGCAGCTGCCTCTTGCCCTGGGGCACACAAACACGGTGGCCTGGGCATGGTACTCACCCAGGAGGGGAAGCAGAGGGAAACAGTGACTGGCATCTGCAATGAGAACCATATTAGACCCTGCTTGCAGGGCTGAGGGAGTTTACTGGGCTGAGCGGGGCAAGGAAAGCCTTACGTGGCATGGCAGGGGGAGCAGGCGGCATTCCAGCGATGTGGTCCCCACTGGCTGCTGGGAGAGAGCAGAGAGGAATGATGCACCGTCTGACAGGACCTGTCAGGGGATCACCACCAGCCCCAGGTCTGCCCAGCTTGCCCCGGCCAGCCCCGCAGCCCGACATGCCCTAGCCACAGCTCCACAGCGCCCTGCAGGGCCCCAAAGTGTTTTATGAGCTAGATACAAAAGCAGGAGTCACTCACCCACCACTGCAATGCAGCCACCTCTGGGCTGGAAGGCAGCAGCGGCGTAGCAGCACGCAGCAACGCTACACAACAGATTAGGACTGGAAGTGAAGGAGAATCCCACATCCACTTGAAACTGCAGGGGGAATTTAGGGAGACAGAAGGTAACTACCCAGTGTGGGATGCTGGCCAGGGCGCCCATGCAAACCAGACCCAGGGACATATCCCGCATCACCTCAGTGCCAAAACCCCAGGAAGTGTGCACAGTGAGGGGGTACAGGATCTGCCCTGGGTGGGCTGCAGGGCAGCGGAGCTGCAGGCATCTCTGGCCCTCACACCCAGTCCTAACTCATCCGAAGCTTTATGGTGTTACTAGGGAAGGGGGGAGCCAGGACCTGCCAAAGTAAGGGGAGTCATGCCCTGCAGTGCTGCACAGCTGAGGAGCTCCCTGGGTTGGATTGGGGCCACCGTCCCTTAAAGACCTTGAGCCCCGCAACCTGCCATGGGGCAGCCAGCAGCCTTGCCATGTCCTCACAGAGCTGGGGAGCCCCTCCTGCCCTGTCTCAGCCATCCCCATCCTCTCCATGCTCTGGGGCTGATTTGGAGCCAAAGCCTTGAGAGGGAAGTCCCAACACCCCCATTCAAGAGCATCTTTCCTGAGGCACTTGTGATGGGCCCCCGAATCCCCTAAGATCATGCTGGCATGGGCTTGGGCTGGAGCCGTGGCCGTGCAGCCTGGCGCAGCGGGGCAGCCTGGTACTTACTGTTCTCTGTCTTGGCCTTCACACACTGCAGCAGCGGGGACAGCAGTATGCCTGCAGCATCCTCGCCAACATCTTGCTCTGCAGAAGGAGAGTGAGGGGATGCAGAAAAAAGTTTCAATAACTAGGAGACAAGGGATGCCTGCCACCCCACAGCTGGGACAAGCCCCACTCTGGCTGCCTGAGCCCATGGATACCTGGTGATTTGGGTGAGGATGGAGAGCAGGTAGCATGGGCTGACCTGTGCTTCCTGGGGGGCAGCTTCACCAGGTCTAGAGGAAAAGAAAGAGATCAACAGACCCTGGGTGGCCGCCCAGCACGTTTTCCCCCAGTATCCCACATGCCACTGCCCTGCCAAGCCCATCTGCCCATCCCCAGCACTCACCTGGCATCCTCCGCTCCCCGAAGACGGGCTGCCCGGCTGCCTTCCAGATGCTCTTCATGGCTCGGTAGTGTGGGGGCAGACGGGGCGAGTGGTGTCCTGCCCTCCGGCGCTTCTCCCGCTCGGAGTGGAAAGCCTGCTTGAGTGCCTTCCACTTGGACCGGCACTGGGCCACGCTGCGCCTGTATCCGGCTGCCGTCAGCTCCCGGGAGATCTCCCGCCACAGAGCCTCGTTGGGTCGCGACGTGGAGGCCATGAGCAGGGCGGCCTCCCCCGAGCCCCCCACCAGCGCCAGGAGGCTGCTGACCTCCGCCTGAGTCCAGGCTCGCCCGCGGGGCATGCTGCCGGGGGCGAGGCGGGGAGCTCGGGGGAAGCCCGGCCCTGGGCGGGTGGCGAGGCTGGGATGGGCAGGGCTCGGCCGTACGCTCCCGAGGACGCACCGGACCGGGAGTCTGCCGCGCCGGGAGCCGCACCGGCAGCTGCACAGGGAGCCGCCGGGAGATGCACCGGGAGCTACACTGGAAGCCGCGGGGAGCGGCGCCGCGGGCCGTAAGGGGAGCCGCGGCGGGGACCGCCGGGAGCCGCACCGGCGGTCGCACCGTCAGCCGCACGGAGTGTTTCTACGCTGCGCCGGGCGCCGCGCCCGGAGCTGCCGGGAGTCGCCGGGAGCAGCAACGAGCATGTGCAGGCCAAGGAGGCGCCGCTGGGAAACGTAGTCCTGGCCGCGCCACCCGCCACGGTCCCGATCACCCGCCGGATCACCCTCAGGCATCGCCGCCCCTGCCCGCCCAGCCCCGCCGCAGCGGTGCGGTACGCGGTGCGGCGGGGAGCCCGGGCCAGGGCTACCCCGGGGGTGCTGGGCACTCACCCACCACTGCCCAGGGCACGGCAGGGGTGGCTGTCCTGGCAGCCCCCACGGCTCGAGGAGGGGAAGAAGCAGCCCAGCCCCCTCGCACCCACGGCGCTTTCCGGGGCTGAGATGCAGCTGCAGCCCCATGCAAAAAATGCAGCAGAAACCACACCGGGGCAAGCCCCCACACGGTGCCCTGTGCCCTGCTCCCCCAGGATGCCCGGGTCCCCCCCACAGTCCCTAGGGCAGCTCTGCTGAGCACCGAGGGGTCGGGGCAGCCTCGACGTTGCAGAGGGGGTTGGACTAGATGACTTCTAAAGGTCCTTTCCAACCCAAACCATTCTGTGACTGTGACACGGCCACCCGGGCCAGCCCTGGCCTCACTGCTCGCTGCCCCGAAGCCGGGGGCGGGGGGCTCCCTCGTGCCAGGAATGCCTGGGCGGCAGCCTCACCGGGGCTCCCCCTTGCCCCACCACTGCTGTGAGTGCTGTGACGCCCCCAGGGTTCTGGCCCAGGTGGTGTCTCTGGGGACCCTACCGGGAAGTGGCACTTTCCATTTCGTATCATACCCGGCTGCCTAAGGGAGCTAGGAGGGTGTTGCTGCTTCCCTGTGGGGCGCAGAGCGAGACACTGAGGAGGGGATGGAAGAGAGGGTCATGTACGCTGATCTGCGCTTGCCCCCCCCCACCAGGTAATTGTACACTGCTCCCTGCCCCTGGCACCCCAGCACTCCTGGCCCCTGGCACCCCATCTCTCCCAGCTGGTTTCCTGTGCTCCTGCAGCCCCTTGCCCTCCACAGGGCCATGGCCCCAGCCCTGCTCCCCATCTCCCTTCTTTTGGGTATCCTCTCCCAGACAGGTCCTCTCCACTCCTGTTGCAGACTGCCTGCTCTCAGGGTGTGGGGCAGTAGGGGCTCAAGGGCAGGGGATGCTCACTGCACCCCAGTGCCACAGTGCGCGCACAGGGACCCCCTGCTCTGCTTCCCCCACCTGGTGCTAAGCACAGTTTGCAGGAAGACAACTTCTAGGAGGGTCAGGGTGCTGCAAAGAGGCTCTCCCTGAGTTCTCCTGGGCTCCCCCTCTGTCTTCTGGGATCCTTCCTGGGGCTCACAGACCTTTCTTGGCTGGGGAGTCCCGACTGCTCCCACCAAGCCCCCAGGGCCCGTGTTAACTCCCTCTCTCAGCTCCTCAGCAGCCGGTGCGGCTGCCCTGGTGCCGGGCAGCCCTCAGCCTGGCTCTCCTCTCGCTGCTGCTCCTGCTGGCACAAGTCATCCTCACCAGTCTGAGCTTCCACAGTGAGTACCTGCTTATGCCTGGACCTCTCCGGCTGGGGTCTTGGCGTCAGGGTTGGCATGATGGGGCCTGTGTACCGACAGAGCTGCAACTTGCCTGTGGAGCTGGGCCCTCCTTCCTGGGGCTGAGGGCATTGCGGGTTCTGGGGCAAGCAGGAAAACTAGTGAGGCAAGACCTCATCTGGCTGGCTGGGAGAGGAAGCGTGGGTTTGAAGACAGTGCCGGGGCATCCCACTCCATCACATGGCAATGAAATGAAGACAGGTGGGACAGCACTGACACTGAAATCAAAACTGAAAGGCAGAAACACTTTCCCCGGCAGCTTGTTGTATGATGGGCTCCCAAGCACAACAAAAGCCACAAGGACCTTGGTGGGCTTGGCTGGCAGGTCACCTAAAGGGGAGGATGCCCTCAGCTGCAGGAGCCCAGGGTTAGCAGGGACACTCCTGTGCTCCTCTTTGCAGATTTACAGCAGGCAAGCTGCACCCATGGTCCCTGGAGCATGGACAAGAGTCCCAGCTATGGGCAACAGACGCTGCAAGGTAGGAGGCTTCTGGATGAGGTTTGGAGACAGGATGTCTGATTCTAGAGCAGGGACAGATCCTGCCTCTTGAATGTGCCCCCCTTCAAGTCTTCCTTCACCCTTGCTGCCTGTCCTCTGGCCCACGGCATGGAGAGCTGCCCCAGCACTGCTGAACAGCTACACCCTGGTGTGGTTCAGCATCACCTGGGCATGGCACCAGCACCAGGCTTATGGCTGCCATGAGCATCCGTGTGCCAGATGGCATCAGGCACTCTCTTTTGAACAGTCTCTGGTGAAGTTGAAATTTTAACTGCATTCCCAGTGTTTTGCAAATGATGTTTGTATCACGTCCCCAAACATGGATGGTTGACTCACCTGCCAGATGCCAGCACCTTCATGTAACCAGCCCATCTCCCCCGGGGCTCCTGCTGGGGAGCTGGGGCTGGGATGTGGGAGCTGGGCTCCAGAGAAAAGGCAAGCGGAGGGTCCTTTCCGCAGGGTAACCATAGGAGTACACTGGGTTGGTTGGTACCCTGGCTGCCCCTTGTCACCCTCCTGTCCCTTGGGCTGAGGGCTGGTGGCAGCCCCTGCTGGCTGCCCCATCCTGGCTGCTCTTGCAGACTGTTTCTGATGTGCAGGGCGATGCCAGTTCTGCCCAGCTGGCTGGCTCTGGGATGCAGGGCAGTGCTACTACTTCTCCTCTGCCAAAAAGAGCTGGGAGCAGAGCAGAGAGGAATGCTGCTCCAGAGGGGCACAGCTGGTCATCATCCGAGCCAACACCACCCTGGTGAGTGCACCCAGCTTGGCCTGTCCAGCTCCCTGCAGGCATTGGGCTCTGCTGGTGACCACTTCAAGATCCTTGAGCAGTTATTCAGCCATCGCCAGCCCCATCTCCAGGCAGGGAGCTGGCGATGCTGTGCCCATACTGTGCAGACCCCATCATGTAGTGGCAGACGGACTTCCCCCCAAGGGAGCTCATGCATGTCCTCTCCTCTGCTAGGCTTTCCTGGTGCGCACAGCCAACATGGAGGTCTTCCACGTGGGGCTGAAACGGGATGGCTCCAGGTCTGACTGGAAGTGGCTGGATGGCACCCCACTGAAAGGGTGAGGCTGTCAACTTCTCCCCAGCCAGGGATGCTGAGGGTCCAGCATCAGGGCTTGGGGAGATGACAGGGGAACAGGCAGCCCACTGGCATGCAGGGATGTGCTCCACGTATTGCCCACGTCTCATTTTTCCAGGGCTGCACTGGGGCATTTTAGGGAAGGGGAGAGAAGACTGCAGGGGCCTGACCCTGGTGCCCACACCCTGCCTGGGTGAGGTGCTGGGGTGGTCCCCCAAAAGCAGGTTTGCAGAAAGGGACTTTGCTTGGTGCAGCTGGAGCTGACCCCTGCTAGGAGGGACCTGGGGGTGCTGTGTGCATGATGAGGTTGGGGGCTGCATGTCAAACAGGCAGGGGTAGGGTGGGGGCAATTAGAGCATATATCCTAATTAGGAGGGGGGTGGCAGGGAACAGTGGTCCATGGGGAGGGTGAACTTTGCCCTCACAGCATTTCTGTGCAGCCTCTGGTCCCTGGCTGGAGGAGCTGCTGATGTGATGACTCCAGCCTTTCCTGCCCATCTCAGCTCACTCTCTCCCTTCAGGCTCTTCCCAATCCGGCGTTCCACCAGCTCCTTCCTGGCCTGTGGCAGAGTGTCAGGCTTGGGGCTGTCGGGTGGTCTGTGTGGGGAAGCCCTCGGCTGGGTCTGTGCGAGGAGTGCAGCCACCCTGCAGTGGCTCCGGTCCTCGCCCCCTGCCTTCTTCTGGGGAAACACCACCTACATCTGTGCAGGGCTCTGATGACAGTGAGGACCTCCAGTGTGTCCCTCCACCCTGTTTCCTGCCTAGCCTCAGTGCATGGGCATCCCTGGGCACCACTGCTTCCTCAGTCAGACCTCTTTATCCCACTGGATCTATGCCAATAAACTCTTGCGCCTGGATGCTGTGGTTGGTTTGGGGGGATGAGGGTGGTGGGATGGAGGTGCATCTTCCCGCTCACTGGGGGGGTCATGTTGCTGCCTAGTGGGAAACTGCAGCTGCTGCAGCACTGAAGGAAGTGGCCAGAAGCCAGCATCTACCCAAGCGACCTCACGGCCTCATGGCAGTGTGGAGCAGCTCCTGTGTAGGCTGGAGCAGGTCCCCCACAAAGCTCTGGGTTTTCTGATCATGGTGGATGCCTGGGGTTTATGCTTCTCAGGAAAGGCAGCTGAGAGGTGATCCTTTACCTCCCTGGTCCCACAGAGGGCTTGGGCTGTGTGGCAGCTTTTGTCCTGGTGCCTGCCGAGTCTGAGGAAGTCACCAAAAGTGCCCTCATTTTGTTTTGAGGCTGGGTGATTTGCCAGAGCCTAAAAGGCCTGCTCAGGCTTGGCTTGGGAGGGTTTGGTTCTGGGGGCTGTTACGGTTACATTATAGACCACCTGGGTCGTGCCAGCAGCAGGCAGCTCTGCATGGATGAACCTGGGAGTCCCTCCTGGCATGAGTGGAGGACCAAGCACCTACCGTGACAGCATCCTGTCTCCTGAGCAGGGGATGGGTTGGGGAAGGTGATGCATGGGGCAGCATGGCCCTGCTGTGGGCGGTACACGGGGTTTCTTGGGGCTCACTGCAGCCTGGGGAGGTGGGTGCGGAGTGTGCTGCCCAGGACGGAGTTCATTCACCCACCACCCCCACAAAGCACAGCGGCCTCAGAAATAAACCCACGTTTTACAAATAAAGCAACTACTTCTGCTTTTCTGCATGCAAAGGAGTGGCTCCACCCCATGGAGTCTTGGCCACAGCCTGCCACAGCCTGAGCCATCAGACTACTGCTGCTGCCTGGGGCAGCACCCACCCGCATGGCCCAGAGCGTGGTCTACGCCGACCTGAAGTTTGCCATGGCCCCCCCCGCTCACCTCCCCCACCTGCCACGCAGCCCCCGATGAGGATGACAGCCCCTATGAGAACGTGCCGCCGGCACCGGTGCCCATGGCAGCCAGCCCAGGTGAGGCCCCGGCCGCGGCCACCACTGTGGGGGTGCCCTGGTGCAGAGTGGGCACCGGGCGGCGGCTGTGGGACCGTGCGGTGATGCCCGTGGGCGCTCATCTCTTGCAGGGCGCCGGCCCCGGCATTGGCGTGTCGCTGGGGGGCTGCTGGCAGCCAGCCTGCTGCTGCTGGTGGCCACCGTGGTGGCCCTGGGGACTTGCTGTGAGTCAGGGCGAGGGCCGCGGGGTGGGGGGGTGGCCAGGGAGGGGGGCACTGGGAGTGGGCTGGGCAAGGGCCAGGCTGCTGGGGGGTTGTCTAGCCCGGGGGTGCTGGAGCTGCTGGTTGAGGGGCAGCACTGCTGCTTGCTTGGCTGCCCTGAGCTGCCCTCCCACTGCCTGCACTGCTTCCCACTGCTTCCCACTGCTTCCCACTGCCTCCCACTGCTTCCCACTGCTTCCCACTGCTTGCACTGCCGCCCACTGCTTCCCACTGCCCCCCACTGCCTCCCATTCCTTCCCACTGCTTCCCACTGCCTCCCACTGCTTCCCACTGCTTCCCACTGCCTCCCACTGCTTCCCACTGCTTCCCACTGCCTCCCACTGTGTCCCATTGCCTCCCACTGCTTCCCACTGCTTCCCACTGCCTCCCACTGCTTCCCATTGCTTCCCACTGCCTCCCACTGCCTCACATTTCCTCCCTTCCTGTTGCCACCGCTGGGACTTCCTTTCCCATCCCACTGGCACCCCCAGAACAGTCTCTGCCCACAGGCTGAACACTCTTATCCCACTCTCCCTTGCAAGGCCCATGCCTTGAGCAGGGTCAGCCCACGTGGCCCTGCCCGGGCTGTCCCATCGCTGTGCCCCAGCTCACCCCCGCTGTCCCCAGACTGGCAGGTCACCCACAGCCTGCAGGACGCCTCCCGGGAGCACGCGGCCGAGCGGGGCCGCCTCTCGCAGGAGGTGAGGGCACGGGAGCAGAGCCTGGAGCAGATGCGGCTGGAGCTGGCGTGGGCCATGGCAGAGCTGCAGCGAGCGTGGCAGGAGGGCAACAGCAGCCGGCAGGAGCTGGGCAACCTGAACGTCAAGCTGGGGCACACCAGGCAGGAGCTGGCTGTGCTGCAGGAGGAGATGCAGGAGGTGCAGGGGGAGCTCAGGGCCAGCAAGAGCACTGTGAGCAGCCTGCGTGCCTGCGTGAATACAGGTAGGGCCATGGTGGGGGTGGGGGGACAGGCAGTGATGCTGCCGGGGGGATGTGGGGGCTGGTCACAGCCAGGCTGGGCCTCCTGAGCACCCGTGGGAGGGTGAGTGCCTGAGCCGTGCCCCTGCCCCCAGATTGCTGCCCCTCAGGCTGGGTGCTCTACAGGGGCAAGTGCCTCTTCATCTCGGTGAGCAGGAAGACGTGGTGGGAAAGCCATCATGACTGCAGAATGAAATCCGCTCAGCTGCTGGTCCAAGGCAACTGGCCAACCTGGACACTGCCGGTACAGAGCCGGGGGGGCTGCAGCACCCCAGGGGGCTGTGGGCAACGGTGGGGCTGGGCAGAACCCCGTGGTGCCAGCGGCATGGCAGCTGTGGACATGCTGAGGTGGTGGCACAAGCCCTGGGTGCCCGTCCCAGCAGCCTGTGGGGAGGAGCATGGCTGGCCCCGTGGCTCCTGGGAACCAGGTGGGCACTGGCCATGGGGCAGCTGCTTGACAGCTTCTCTTGTCCCCAGCAATTTTTGGTGATGAGTGATGACACGTACTGGATTGCAGAGAGAGATCAAAATCCTCATAATAAACATGAGAGGTGGGATACAGATCTGTATAAAGGGTAAGTTGTTCCATCTTGGCCACCTGCACCTCTCCCACCTTCACCAGCCAGGCATAGCTGTGCTGGGCAGAGCCCGACTCTCTGTCCCAGATATGGGGCTGATGCTTGGTCATGGGCAGTGCTCTGGCCTTCCTGCCCAGGCTAAGGGGCCCTGGGACTACAGCTATGTGGCAGATACCACAGGCTGGCATCAGGCTGGGAGCATAGTGGTGGCATGTCTCACATGTTCCTTCCCTTCTAGGAGAAGTTGGCCCAAGACTTGTGCAAGAATATTGTCTAACAGGATGAGCTACTCCAACTGCTTAAACAATTTTTCATGGATCTGCGAAAAGCCCCCAGATCTGAGCAGCCCATTGGAGACCCTCTAGCCTATCCCAGCCAAGTGGATAACTGAGACCCCCTTTCCACTGCAGAACTGAGGGACAGGAGCTGGGGGTGCACAGCAAAGTCACCCTTTCCTTCCTACACAGCTGCTGACGTGCGCACCATTGCCTCAACCACATTGCAGAGCTCTGGGGATACAGGTTGTGAAATAAGGTGCCTGCCTTTCAAAACAAGAATTATTGAAAAAAGACTGTATTTCTGTGTTCCACATTCATGCCCATGCTTACATCCCCATCCCCTGCCCTCCAGCCCCAGCTCCCATAACCCAAGAAGGGGACACCAGTACCCAACCCTGATTACCTCTGCTGCCTTCCACTGAGGCTGGTTTGGGAGGTGTCTTTTGCATGCTGTGAAGCTGGGTATGATAGTACCACTAGTGTCCCCCTCAGGGAGTCCTTTGTTTTTACTGGCTGTCCCTTGCCTCTGTCACTGGCTGCTGCTGGCCTCCGTCCTTCCTTTTTTTTCCTCCCTCCATGACCTGCCAGTGGCCACAGCCTGTCCCAGAGCTGAGCTTTGTTCTTCCAGACAAAGAAGAACCTTGATCCCAGGAAGAAGCAGCAGCATGTTGTCCTTAGCATGTGATGGTCCAGGCTTGGGAAGGACATGCTGGTTGTCATGAATGAGTGGTTTAGCTTGCTTAAAGAATCACCATCCAAGGTATTAGCAAACACAGTTTTAACATGAATTTGTAGGAGTGCAACTTCACAAAGTTTGATGTCAAGGTTCACTCTATTACTCATTACATGGATGAAACAGACAATGGAAAATTGAGTTAGAATTGAGCTAGAATGATTTACACAGAGACAGGAGACACGAAAGAATAAAGGAGACCCTGCCACTGCATCTTGCTTTCTAAACTCCTGACAGAGTTTAGGTGTGGCTAGGTCTAATCTTAGTCTCAGGCTTGGTCAACAGGTTGTGTCTAATGGAAGAAATATGAAGAGTAAGGAAATTTTTCTATTGAGTCATGAGGTTCAGCGAGGACCCCCTTGTTTTCTAAACTCCTGACAGAGTTTAGGTGTGGGTAGATCTAGTCTTCGTCTCAGACTTGGACAATGGTTTATATCTAAAGGATGTCTAAGGTTTTATCACAGTTTTGTGGTGGATCATAAGATTTTTAGCAGCACTTAATCATCAACTGATTTAACATATACAAAGTGAGATCAGTAATATTTACTTCAATATACAACAGTGACTTAATTATGGATCCGTGACGGTAATATTTATATTATATTTGCTATGAGGTGTCTGAATCAATTCACACACAAAGACACAAAGGAATAGATGTATAGATTTATATATGTAAATGTACAAAGGTATACCTGTTAAGAGTTCCCCCGGAGTTCAGCGATACTCGTTGAAACTTGGCGTTTCTCAGTGGGCAAAGGGCTGAGCCTCGAGGAGCGGGGGTTTCAGCTCAGGCCCTGCCACCAGCTTTCGACAACGGTCCTCCAAATTTCACAGACTTGGGAGTTTGCGAGCTCCGAGAGGTGTCCCACTCGGAGGGGGATGCTGGTCACAGCCCACTGCAGTGCAGGAGAGTTCAAAGGGCCTTACTTAGCACCACTGTTTATAGCGTCGCAAGACGATTGGCTTTAGTCATCTGTAAATTTCCATTCTGGCCACCACCAGGCTGGTAATTTTTCAAAATTCCAGTAACAATGGTACCATTCCGCTCAGCCTACAATTCAGGTAAGGACAGTTCCAAGGCCATTAGGGGATGATCGATTACCCCTGCTCTTGTTTCCCACCTTGGCCAGACAACAGGAGTTCCTGATACAGTCAGTGCCGCTCCCCATCTCAGCCATGCAAGAATTGCTGATACCATCATGGGATGCTCAACTGCCTGACTCATTACACAAAGGCCAAGGCATAATGGGGGTTCCTGAGAGCAGCCCAGGGGAGTGAGAGGAAATGCACCGCCACATAGTGCATGAGGAAAGCCAGACAGGATTTACCAAGGGCAAATGATGCCTGTCTGCCCTGCCTGCTGCTGTGGGAACACTGGGCTATGGATGAGGGGAGAGTAATGGGGGCTGTTTATCATGGGCCTTTGAGGTCTGGGATATGGTTTCCCATGGTCTCCTTGCTGGCAGAGCAGGGACACGTGCCCAGGAGAAGAGGAGAAGAAGGTGGGTGGAAACCTGGGTAGTGGGAGGGCTGCAGGAGGGTGTCAGTGACATCCTTGTCCAGCTGGTAACATCCCAGCAGGGTTGATCCTGGGGCTGATGCTTCTTGGATCCTTCACCAGTGCCCTGGATGATGGGATGGGGATGGCCTCAGTCAGCTGCTGGGCATACAAAACTGGGCAGTAGTGGGTATACTGGAGGGATTGTCTGGTGTCCAGAGAGGCCTGGAGATACTGGGTGATGGAAGCCTGCTGATGTTGGATGAAGGAAAGGATGATTCCTGCAGCTGGGAAGGAAGGAGGAACCTGATGTGTCAAGATGGGCAAGCAAGCAGCTGTGCTGAAGAGGCCTGGGGAACCCAGAAAATAGAGGCTGGGCAGGAATTAGCAGTGTGTCCTTGTGGTGGCAGACCCCAATGACACAGTGGGCAGTGGTGGCTGGAGCTCAGGGTTCCAGAGACAGGGAGCCTACTTCTCTGCAGGCACCAGGGAGACCATGTCTGGGGTCCCCAGGACCAGCCAAATGCAGCAAATTCTTATTTCACATGGTATCTGAGCTTACAGGGGACCTCCTGCGATTCTGTCCCAGCCTTGCCATGCCATGGGCTGACCCCACCACCCTCCTTATGACCTTCTCTCCCAGAAGCTGCCCTCATCCAGCTTAGGAAAGTAGTCCCCACTTCATCCCCCTCTCTGCAGAAACACTGAAATGCTGTCCCTGGACCTTCCCCGCCCCCAGAGAGGTCGGGGACAGGGCCCTCTCCTTGCTCACCTGGCATTTCAGGTCCCACCATGGTCTTAGTGATCAGGGGTCTCGGCTTTTGTTTGTGTTCCTAATCCTCCCCAGTGCTCACCCCTCTCTCCCACTGTCTTAAGGCTCATCACTGAACCCCCATTTCCAACTGTGGCCTAAGGGCTCCCTCATTTGACTTCTATGATCTCAGGGATCTTCATTGCACCCCCATTTCCCCCACTGGGGGAATAAGGTCTCCCTTATTCACCCCCAATGGTCTCAGGGTTCTTCATTGCACCCCCTTCCCCTCATGGCCTACGGGGTCCCTCATTCACCCCTGTGATGGGTTGACTGTGGCTGGATGTCATTTGCCCACCAAGCTGCTCTATCACTCCCCTCCTCAGCAGAATGGGGTGAGGGAGAAAATAAGATGAAAAAAACCCAACTTGTGGGTCAAGGTAAAGGCAGTTTAATGAAAGCAAAAACAAAAGTTATGCAAGATCCTGCCCACCCCCAGCCTGCTGGTGAGGGGGGAATGTTGGAGGGACAGCCCAGATGCTGTGTGAGCGCTGCTCAGCAGTAGCCCAGACACCGGTGTGTTATCACCGCCTTTCTCACTACCAACACAAGCACAGCACTATGAGGGCTGCTGGGGGGCTCAGTCAGACTCAGTACAATCTCCACCCCTTATTCCATACCGTTTGTGTCATGCTTAGGTCTCACATAACTTAGTACATATATGTATGTATCTTTCAATCATTCCATTGTATTTAATTCTCATTACTGCAACTCCTTACCAACAGTTACAACTTAAACTACATACCTAAACCATCTTTATACCCAACATACAGATTTATACATTCTCACTACTATCCCTTGTCCTTTAACAGATAGATATTACCCTTCTGTTCCATGATCTTCCCCTATTCCTTCAGATGTGCACAAGAGGCTATGGCTTGAGCCCCATCTGTCAAGGTGGGCACTCAGGACAGCAGAAGCAGTATGTTTGATTGCTGGGCACCAGCACCAGCTTGGTTTGGGTCATTATTGCACTCGTCTGGTTCCTTGTGAATCTCAGTCTTTGTTGGTTCAGGTAATTCCTGCTACATTACTTCCTACAACATGCAGCTCACACCACAGATTATTTCCCCCCCTCCCCCCAAGGTTAAATCTCCTTGAAGCACACAACAGGTCTGCCAATCCTTCCTCATTACCCACCAAGCACACCCAGGTCCTTGAGTGAAGACAATCCCATAAATGGGTTTGCCTTTTCCCATGGGAGAAGCGGCTCACACGACCTTCCCCAGCCACTTCCCTGTGTGCACTACGGGGACCTTATCACCTCCCATGGTATGTAGGGGTTTTGCCTGGGCAGGACAGTTAGCAAATCCTCTGGTGCTAATCAGCCAAGCGGCTTCTGCTAAATTTATATCCCAGTGCTTTCATGCCCCATTGCCCAATGCTCTCAGCATAGTCTTCAGCAGTCCATTACATCTCTCAGACTTTCCAGAGGCTTGTGGGTGACAGGGAAGTGACACACCTGCTCAATGCCATGTTTCTTTGACCATGAGTTTATATGGTTATTTTGTAAATGAGTCTGATTACCTGTTACAACTTTTTCTGGGCTACCATGTTGCCACAAAATTTGTCTTTCAGGGCCTAAGATGGTGTTTCAGGCAGTGGCGTGGTTACAGGGCATGTTTGTAGTGACCCAGTAGTTGCTTCCACCATGGTGACTATGCAGTGGTTGCCTTGGTGTGTCTGTGGCAGTACCCTATCCTAAGGCAGCCTGTGCCAAGGATGCAAGGGCCCTCTGGGCTGGTCACAGCAGAGCGCTTTTCCCTCTCGTCCCCTGTCATGCTCTCCTCAGCCTCCAATGCAGGCAATACTTGGCACCCCCGTCACTCCAGAGATCCAGATGGGTTTTGTGCACCAGCATACACTGCGCACCAGTGGCTACCAAAGCCTTATACTTCTGTGGCTCTGATGTGCCAGGCCATCGAATCCACATGGCCGGTATACCCGGTCACCCCTTTCCTCCACCCGGCTGAAGGCAGGGACCCTCCATTCCTGTTCCTGCTCAGAGTACTCACTGTCTGACCCTTGCAGTGCCGGACCAGCAGGATCAGGAGAGCTGACCTCAGTTCTTCTGTGTCTGGCAGACCGTTGATTGTCTTCTTGTGTCTCTGCAGCCACTGTGCCGACAGCTCTCGTGGGTGACCCCTTCTTAACAGCTGTCTTCCCTCTCGGTTCATTAACACAGGCTTCCCGCTTAAAGGTGGGTTCACCATCCCACCTCCTCATGTCCTCTCCTGCTCACGCAGGCAGAACCACAGTGCACCGTGCGGCACGTGCCTGGGGCTGCCTTTCCCTCTGGTTGGGGCAGCAGAGCACTGGTTTCTTGGGGCACCCGTGGCAGCCAAGGTGCTGGCCCGTAGGGATGAGGGAGCGCAGAGATGTTCTTCCAAGTTTTGGAGCCAAGAAGGCAGTTTCTCCACAGCTGGTGTACCCATAGCCAGGCAATACATCGCTGCCAAGCTGTTAGAATGTGATATCGGGGCACTTTGAATCACCTTCCTCACATGGCCCGTGTGCACAGGACATCCTCTGGATCTTTGGAGACCTCCTCATCGTCTAGATCGTTGTAGATGGCTGCTAGTACTGCTAGTTCCCTCAGGTACTGGATGCCTTCATGTGCAGTAGTCCACTTTCCTGGGGAGTTCGTGAGAGCTTCCTTGAATGGATATCTCGCCCTCACACCTGAAAGGAGCTGTCTCCAGAGACTGCAGATTGCTGCCTCTTTTCCAATGCTTCTCCCGGATCCTCAGGTTCTAGCAAGGGATCCCAGCTGTTGGGCTTCTTTGCCTCACAGTTGCTGATCATTGGCCCCATTAGCCCAGCACCGGAGCCTTATCCCAGCCCCCTGCCCGTCTCTGGACACGCTGCAGCCCCTCTGCGTCCCCCTGGCAGTGAGGGGCCCAACCTGAACACAGGAGTCGAGGGGCGGCCTCGCCAGTGCCCAGGGCAGGGGGACAGCACTGCCCTGGCCCTGCCGGCCACGCTGTTCCCGGCACCAGCCAGGATGCTGCTGGCCTCCTTGGCCACCTGGGCACACGGGGGGCTCATGCCCAGCCGGCTGCCGACCAGCCCCCCCAGGCCCTTTCCCCCCAGGCAGTTCCCAGCCCCCTGCCCCCAGCCCGCAGCGCTGCGGGGGCTGGTGTGACCCATGGGCAGGACCCGGCACTGAGCCTGGTTGAACCTCACACAACTGGCCTGGGCCCATCGCTCCAGCCTGCCCAGACCCCCCTGCAGAGCCTCCTGCCCTCCCGCAGATCAACGCTCCCCCCAGCTGGGGGTCACCTGTGAACTTGGTGAGGGTGTGCTAGATCCCCTCGCCCAGATCACTGATAAAGATACGGAACAGGACTGGCCCCAGCACCGAGCCCTGGGGAACACCACCTGTGACCGGCCACCAGCTGGATGTAACTCCACTCCCCACCACTCTCTGGGCTCAGCCACCCAGCCAGCTGGTTACCCAGCACAGAGCGCATCCATCAGGTGCAAAGCCCCTGGCTATGGGAGGTGATGCCCATCCTAGGAATCTGCCTAAATCCTTCCACACACATTGCCACCCCGGGACCAGCCGTCTCAGGGCACATTTCTGTATTGCCTCACACAGAAGTTGTCTCCTCTTACACCAGGGTGAGACCAAAGTCCACAAAACCCATAATATGCCAACAGTATTTAGTAACAGTATTGAACAGCTCACATAAGGGTGAGCCAGGACCTCAGGACCCCGCATAACAAAACCATCCTGGGCACGGAGAGGGAGGTGTATTCCCTCATCTTCTCCACAAGATAGGGACCCCAGGACAGCAAAGGCATCAATGCCAGGGCAAAGCACATCGTCATTGTTTGTGCTAGCTCGGCCCCAAGTTCCTTCACCCCCCCCACAAAATCACTCCCACAGCGCAGAAAGGCCATCTATGCCAGGGCAAAGCACACAGCCGTTGTTTCCCTTAACTCATTCCCAAACTTCGCAAAATAGAGATAAGCCGTCCAGCTAGCAGACTCCGTGACCCACATAGGAGCTTGCACTTGATCCACTTGATTACCACAGCTATGGCTCACTTTGTATACAACTGCCACTGTCTCAAGCTTGACATTGGGTGCCAGAAAGGACCTTGGCTGGATGCCATCTGCCCACCAAGCAGCTCTATCTCTACCCTGCTTAGCAGAAAATAAGAAAATAAGGTGAAGAAACCTTGTGGGTCAAGGTAAAGGCAGTTTAATGAAAGCAAAAGCAAAAGTCACGCACATGGAAGCAAAGCAAAACAAAAGATTTTCTTTTTTAATTCCCATCGGCAGGCGAAGTTCAGCCACTCTCCGGAAAGCTGGGCTTCAGTACGTGTAGCAGTCGCTCTAGACAGCAATACTGTAAGTAACAAATTCTCCTCCTTCCTCCTCCTTTCTCTGGCTTTTATATCTGAGCAGATTTCGTATGGTATGGAATATCCCTTCAGTCAGTTTGGGCCAGCTGTCCTGGCCATGTCACCTCCCCAGATCCTGCCCACCCCCAGCCTACTGGTGAGGGGGGAATGTTGGAGGGACAGCCCAGATGCTGTGTGAGCGCTGCTCAGCAGTAGCTGAAACACCGGTGTGTTATCACCGCCTCTCTTGCTATCAGCACAAAGCACAGCACTATGAGGGCTGCTGGGGGGCTCAGCCAGACCCAACACAGCACCCCCTGGTCGGGGTTCCCCAGTGCTCCCCCATCTCCCACTCGGTTTCAGGGCTTTCCAGCAGTTTTGCGTCTGGTGGCACCACTCTTGCACCCTTCCCAGGTTGGGCCCAGCCCAAAGCCCTGGGCAGATTATGGAGGCAGGAGAAATGGAAGGATGGGAGCTGTCAGTGCTGTGGGAAGGGACAGGTTGGGGATGCCAATGGCACTGTTACCCCCCAGCCCTGAAAAGATGCAGGTGGCACATTCTGCAGCAGTGCTAGTGCAGCACCATCAGCCCTGGGGGGGCACAGCTGGGGAGGGCTGGACTCCACACTGGGGTTTTGGGTCACTGTGAGCTGTACTGGCTAATGCAGGCACACAGGGATACGCAGAAGGCTGGTGCAAGGTGATATAAGTGTATGCATGAGTGTGAAAGAGGGGAGTAAAATCTGCTTTCCGTGAGCCTTGCTTTATAATACAGACACTGTCCCCCAGTGCTTTGTTGTGGTTGAGACATCGTGTGCATAGCGGAGAGGGTCTCGGGGTGTACCCCCAGCTCCTGCCCCTGAGTCCTGTGACAGAGGTGGGTGGCAGCACAGTCAGTCCTTGTCCAGGAAAGAAAGGAACTTCTTGGATGGGCTGCTCAGCATCGGGGGCTGCTCGCAGATCCACTGGTACTTTCTCACACATTTTGAACTTTCTATATTCCCGTTAGCTGACATGCCACACTCTGCAGAATAGTTGGGCCTAGGAGACAGAACATGTTTCAGAGGGGCAGTGACAGCACCCTCACTGTGGACATCCCTTCTCACAGGCCCCACTGCTGCTGTGGCAGGTGGGACACCTGGCACTAGGACAAGTCCGAGGAAGGGCCACATTCCTTCCCCCAGCCTCCTGCTCTGCCAGTTGGAGATCTGGCAGTGAACCCTGCAGCTGGGCTCTGCCCAGGACCCCTTCCTCAGGATGCTGATCATTGGAGCATCACCCCCTTGGCCAGGGGGGACTCACAGGATGGAAACAGCATGTCCTTGGCATGGCTAAAGGGCTGGTGCTTTGTGTCAAGGACCACTGCACTTACTGGTAGAGCTGCTTGCTGTCCTGCCATACAACAGTCCTCTTAGCGTCAGAAGAAAATTGTGCTCCAATCCAGTACGTGTCATCACTCATCACCAAAAATTGCTGGGGACAAGAGAAGCTGTCAAGCAGCTGCCCCATGGCCAGTGCCCACCTGGTTCCCAGGAGCCACGGGGCCAGCCATGCTCCTCCCCACAGGCTGCTGGGAAGGGCACCCAGGGCTTGTGCCACCACCTCAGCATGTCCACAGCTGCCATGCCGCTGGCACCACGGGGTTCTGCCCAGCCCCACCGTTGCCCACAGCCCCCTGGGGTGCTGCAGCCCCCCCGGCTCTGTACCGGCAGTGTCCAGGTTGGCCAGTTGCCTTGGACCAGCAGCTGAGCGGATTTCATTCTGCAGTCATGACGGCTGTCCCACCACGTCTTCCTGCTCACCGAGATGAAGAGGCACTTGCCCCTGTAGAGCACCCAGCCTGAGGGGCAGCAATCTGGGGGCAGGGGCACGGCTCAGGCACTCACCCTCCCACGGGTGCTCAGGAGGCCCAGCCTGGCTGTGACCAGCCCCCACATCCCCCCGGCAGCATCACTGCCTGTCCCCCCACCCCCACCATGGCCCTACCTGTATTCACGCAGGCACGCAGGCTGCTCACAGTGCTCTTGCTGGCCCTGAGCTCCCCCTGCACCTCCTGCATCTCCTCCTGCAACACAGCCAGCTCCTGCCTGGTGTGCCCCAGCTTGACGTTCAGGTTGCCCAACTCCTGCCGGCTGCTGTTGCCCTCCTGCCACGCTCGCTGCAGCTCTGCCATGGCCCACGCCAGCTCCAGCCGCATCTGCTCCAGGCTCTGCTCCCGTGCCCTCACCTCCTGCGAGAGGCGGCCCTGTTCGGCCGCGTGCTCCCGGGAGGCATCCTGCAGGCTATGGGTGACCTGCCAGTCTGGGGACAGCGGGAGTGAGCTGGGGCACAGCGATGGGAAGCAGTGGGAGGCAGTGGGAGGTAGTGGGAAGGAGCGGAAGGCAGTGGGAAGCAGTGGGAAGCAGTGGGATGCAGTGGGAGATAGAGGGAAGCAGTGGGAGGCAGTGGGAAGTAGTGGGAAGCAGTGGGAGGAAGTGGGAGGCAGTGGGAGGCAGTGGGATGCAGCTGGAGGCAGTGGGAAGCAGTGGGAGGCAGTGGGAGGCAATGGGAAGCAGTGGGAAGCAGTGGGAAGCAGTGGGAGGCAATGGTAAGCAGTGGGAGGCACTGGGAAGAAGCTGGTGGCAGTGGGAAGCAGTGGGAAGAAGTGGGAAGAAGTGGGAAGCAGTGGGAAGCAGTGGGAGGCAGTGGGAGGCAGTGGGAAGCAGTGGGAGGCAGTGGGAAACAGTGAGAGGAAGTGGGAAGCAGTTGGTGGCTGTGGGAAGCAGTGCAAAGGAGTGAGAAGCAGTGGGAGGCAATGGAAAGCAATGGGAAGCAATGGGAAGCAGTTGGTGGCAGTGGGAAGCAGTGCAAAGGAGTGAGAAGCAGTGGGAGGCAATGGAAAGCAATGGGAAGCAGTGGGAGGCAGTGGGAGGCAGTGGGAAGCAATGGGAAGCAGTGGGAAAATGTGGGAAGCAGTGGGCAGCAGTGGGAGGCAGTGGGATGCAGCTGGAAGCAGTGGGAGGCAGTGGAAAGCAGTGGGAAGCAGTGGGAGGAAGTGGTAGGGTGTGGGAAGCAGTGGGAAGCAGTTGGAGGCAGTGGGAAGTAGTGGGAGATAGTGGGAAGCAGTGGGAGGCAGTGGGAAGCAATGGGAAGCAATGGGAGGCAGTGGGAGGCATTGGTAAGCAGTGGGAAGGTAGTGGGAGGCAGTGGGAGGCAGTGGGGGGCAGTGGGAAGCAGTGGGAGGCAGTGGGAGGCAGAGGGAAGCAGTGGGAAACAGTGGGAGGCAGTGGGAAGCAGTGTGAGGCAGAGGGAAGGAATGGGTGGTAGTGGGAAGGCAATGGGAAACAGTGCGTGGCACTGGAAAGAGGTGGGAAGCAGTGGGTGGCAGTGGTAAGCAATGGGAAGCAGTGGGATGCAGTGGGTGGCAGTGGGAAGCAGTGGGAGGCAGTGAGAAGGAATGGGAAGCAGTGGGAGGCAGTGGGAGGCAGTGGGAAGCAGTGTGAGGCAGAGGGAAGGAATGGGTGGCAGTGGGAAGGCAATGGGAAACAGTGCGTGGCACTGGCAAGAGGTGGGAAGCGGTGGGAAGCAGTGGGTGGCAGTGGTAAGCAGTGGTAAGCAGTGGGATGCAGTGGGAGGCAGTGGGAAGCAGTGGGAGGCAGTGGGAAACAGTGGGAAGCAGTGGGAAGCAGTGGGAAGCAGTGCAAAGGAGTGAGAAGCAGTGGGAAGGCAGTGGGAAGCAGTAGGATGTACTGTGAGTAATGGGAGGCAGTGGGAAAAAGTGGGAAGCAGTGGGAAGCAGTGGGTGATAGTGGGAGTAAGTGGAAAGCAGTGGGAGATAGTGGGAAGGCAGTGGGAAGCAGTGGGATGCAGTGGGAGGCAGTGGGAAAAAGTGGGAAGCAGTGGGAAGCAGTGAGAAGCAGTGGGAGGCAGTGGGAAGCAGTGGGAGGCAGTGGGAAGCAGTGGGAAGTAGTGGGAAGCAGTGGGAGGCAGTGGGAAGCAACGGGAAGCAGTGGGAAACAGTGGGAGGCAGTGGGAAGCAGTGGGAAGCAGTGGGAGGCAGTGGGAAGCAGTGGGAAGCAGAGGGAAGGAATGGGTGTCAGTGGTAAGGTAATGGGAAGCAGTGGGTGGCAGTGGGAAGCAGTGCGAAGCAGTGGGAAGGAATGGGAGGTAGTGGGAAGCAGTGGGAGGCAGTCGGAAACAGTGGGAAACAGTGGGAGGCAGTGGGAGGCAGTGGGATGCAGCTGGAGGCAGTGGGAAGCAGTGGGAAGCAGTGGGATGCAGTGGGTGGCAGTGGGTGTCAGTGGGTGTCAGTGGGCGGCAGTGGGCGGCAGTGGGAGGCAGTGGGAAGGATCGGGAGGGAGTGGGAAGCAGTGGGAGGCACTGGGAAAATGTGGGATGCAGTGGGTGGCAGTGGTATAGCAGTGGGAGGCAGTGGGATGCGGTGGGTGTCAGTGGGTGGCAGTGGGAGGCAGTGAGAAGCAGCGGGAGGATGTGGGAAGCCGTGTGAGGTATTGTGAGGCAGTGGGAAGGAGCGGGAGGGAGTGTGAAGCAGTGGGAGGCAGTGGGTGTCAGTGGGTGTCAGTGGGAAGCAGTGGGAGGCAGTGGGAAGCAATGGGAAGCAGTGGGAGGCAGTGGTAAGCAGTGGGAAGCAGTGTGAGGCAGAGGGAAGGAATGGGTGGTAGTGGGAAGGCAATGGGAAACAGTGCGTGGCACTGGGAAGAGGTGGGAAGCAGTGGGTGGCAGTGGTAAGCAGTGGTAAGCAGTGGGATGCAGTGGGTGGCAGTGGGAAGCAGTGGGAGGCAGTGGGAGGCAGTGGGAAGCAGTGGTAAGTAGTGGGTGATAGTGGGAGGCAGTGGGAAGCAGTGGGAGACACTGGGAAGGCAGTGGGAAGCAGTGGGATGTACTGTGAGTAATGGGAGGCTGTGGGAATCAGTGGGAAGCAGTGGGAGGCAGTGGGAAGCATTGGGAAGCAGTGGGAAACACTGGGAAGCAGTGGGAAGCAGTGGGAGGCAGTAGGAAGCAGTGGGAGGCAGTGGGAAGCAGTGGGAAGCAGTGGTAAGGTAATGGGAAGCAGTGGGTGGCAGTGGGAAGCAGTGAGTAGCAGTGGGAGGCAGTGGGAAGCAGTGGGAGGCAGTGGGAAGCAGCAGGAAGCAGTGGTAAGCAGTGGGAGGCAGTGGGAAGCAGTGGGAGGTATGGGAAAGAGTGGGAAGCAGTGAGTGGCATTGGGAGGCAGTGGGATGCAGTGGGAGGGAGTGGGAAGCAATGGGAAGGAATGGGAGGCAGTGGGAGGCAGTGGGACGCAGTGGGAGGTATGGGAAAGAGTGGGAAGCAGTGAGTGGCATTGGGAGGCAGTGGGATGCAGTGGGAGGGAGTGGGAAGCAATGGGAAGGAATGGGAGGCAGTGGGATGCAGTGGGACGCAGTGGGAAGCAGTGGGAGGGAGTGGGAAGCAGTGGGAGGCAGTGTGATACAGTGGGAAGCAGTGGGAGGCAGTGGGAAGCAGTGGGAAGGAATGGGAGGCAGTGGGAGGCAGTGGGAAGCAGTGGGAAGGCAATGGGAAGCAATGGAAATCAAGGGGAAGCAGTGGGAGGCAGTCGGAAGCAGTGGGAAGGAATAGGAGGCAGTGGGGGGCAGTGGGAAGGAATGGGAGGCAGTGGGAGGCAGTGGGAAGCAGTGGGAAGGCAATGGGAAGCAATGGAAATCAAGGGGAAGCAGTGGGAAGCAGTGGGAGGCAGTCGGAAGCAGTGTGAGGCAGTGGGAAGCAGTGGGAAGCAGTGGGAGGCAGTGGGAAGCAGTGGGAAGGAATAGGAGGCAGTGGGGGGCAGTGGGAAGCAGTGGGAGGCAGTGGGAGGCAGTGGGAAGCAGTGGGAAGCAGTGGGAAGCATTGGGAGGCAGTGGGAAGCAGTGGGAAGCAGTGGGAAGCAGTGGGAGGCAGTGGGAAGCAGTGGGAAGCAGTGGGAAGCAGTGGGAGGCAGTGGGAAGCAGTGGGAAGCAGTGGGAGGCAGTGGGAAGCAGTGGGAAGGAATGGGAGGCAGTGGGGGGCAGTGGGAAGCAGTGGGAGGCAGTGCAAGCAGTGGGAAGCAGTGGGAAGCAGTGGGAAGCAGTGGGAAGCAGTGCAGGCAGTGGGAGGGCAGCTCAGGGCAGCCAAGCAAGCAGCAGTGCTGCCCCTCAACCAGCAGCTCCAGCACCCCCGGGCTAGACAACCCCCCAGCAGCCTGGCCCTTGCCCAGCCCACTCCCAGTGCCCCCCTCCCTGGCCACCCCCCCACCCCACGGCCCTCGCCCTGACTCACAGCAAGTCCCCAGGGCCACCACGGTGGCCACCAGCAGCAGCAGGCTGGCTGCCAGCAGCCCCCCAGCGACACGCCAATGCCGGGGCCGATGCCCTGCAAGAGATGAGCGCCCACGGGCATCACCGCACGGTCCCACAGCCGCCGCCCGGTGCCCACTCTGCACCAGGGCACCCCCACAGTGGTGGCCGCGGCCGGGGCCTCACCTGGGCTGGCTGCCATGGGCACCGGTGCCGGCGGCACGTTCTCATAGGGGCTGTCATCCTCATCGGGGGCTGCGTGGCAGGTGGGGGAGGTGAGTGGGGGGGCCATGGCAAACTTCAGGTCGGCGTAGACCACGCTCTGGGCCATACTCTGAGCTGCTCTGGTGGTCCTGGCAGCTGCTGTGCTGCTGCAGTCACTGCCTCTCTGAGAACTGCAAAGGAGAAGTGCAGCTAGTTTCTGGAGAAGTAGAGGTTTGCTGTCAGGTGCTGTAGGTGGGAGGAGGACAGCACAGCCACTGGGACTGGTGCCCTGCTATTGGCTCTGGTGCGGTCACCATGGCCCCTTCTATGCCCTGAAACTGCTCAGGGTCCTCTGGGGTGGCAGTGGGGTGCAGGAGCAAAAATCATGGACTCAACGACGTATCAGTATGATCCTAGTTGAAGCCACTTTACTTAAGTTTCTGCAAGGTTATATACAATTTTAATATTCATACACACATCACACCTTAATTCTATGGGTTACATACACTGTTCACACGCTGCCATACAGATACTAATGTGTTAAAAGCATGCAAGCGGTTAGTCCCATCATTAAGATTGTTGACATTCTTGCAGTCATCAGATCCCAGCTCAGCTCCTGTTTTTCTGCCTGCTTGACTGCCAGCGATCCCATTTTGTTTGTTCTCACACAACATTGCAGCCTTGCTGAGCAGATAAAGCCTTTATTTAACCATATCAAGCTGCTAAAGCAAGAGCGACTTTTGATAGGCCAGGTGTCCCTTTTCTTCCAAATACATTGCCACAGTGGGACAGTGCAGCTTGGTATTGGGGTGCTGGACAGGTCTACAGGGCTCAGACTACCGAGAATCGACCCAGCTTTCTGAGGCAGGGGAGAGGAGGGCTGGCTCTCGTGTAGGAACAGGTGTCTCTGGTGCTGCCTCCATCCCGGATGGAGGTTCCCCCTCTTAGTACTCTGCTTTGGGTTTTGACCATCATTGCTGTGCAGTGCAGCCCCTAGTGCCTGGAAGGGGTTTCCACGTTGCAGTGTGAGCTCTTGCTCTTTCCCCTTCTCCCGGCCACATCTCCCCGTTCTGCCAGCAAGGACACCACAGGCTACTATGGCCCAGACCTAGAAGGGTCATGATAAATGGGCCCCATTGCTCTCCTCTGGTCGCCAGCCCATTGCTCCCACAGAAGCAGGTGGGCAGGTCAGGCAGGTGCCACTTGCACTTGGTAAATCCCACTGGGCTCCCCCCAGCCACCACCATATCCTCCCTGTACCTGGACCACTACATGCCCAGGAGGATGTGCTCCACCTTCTTCCTGGGGACTGGGTGGAAGCTGCTCAGCCTTTAGCTTTCCAAACATCTTTACTGTCCCCTTTGGAGCTGGCCATGATTTTTGCCTTTATCCAGTGGCAAAGAACTTCCACTGCTCTTGAAGAGGTGGTGGAGAGTGGCCTTGCAATGCTCCACTGGCACCCCTGGATGCCTCCAGTCCTGTCCCAGGAACTGGCTTTGTCCAGATGTGCCCAGCTGGTCCCTAAACTCAGTGCCTTTTCTGAAACCTGCGTCTCTGTATGCAGTTCAGTAGAGATCTCTGAGACGCTGAGGGGCTGAAGGTTGGGACAGAGGGAGGAGATGCTGTGAGTCCTGGAGTTGTGGTCTGGGGAAGGGACGGCAAAGCAGGTGTCACTGCCCTATGTAACCCTCTGGGGAGCTTTGGACTGATGACAAAGCCAGGGGTCTTCTAGGAGGGTATCAGGGAGAGGATGAAAGGGAGCAGCACAAGCTACATCATGGGGAAATACCCATTCCCAGAGGCCAGGAGGGGAAATCTGCATCCGTGAAGACTTCCAGCCACCCTCAGGGCTGTCCCCAGGGTGATGTGCTCCTGTATCCAGGCTGGTCCTACTCTCCTCCAGCTCTCCCCTGACCCAGGGATTTGGGTCCATCCCTGCTCTGCCACTGCCCTGACCTCAGGCAGTGCTGCCCTGGACCTGCCATGTGCTCGTGGGAACTGTGAGCACTTTTGGGGTGTGGGAGGGGACAGGGCAGTGATGCAAGGACCAATGAGAAGGTGCTGGTTCCTGCAGCTGTGCCTCGTTGGTCCCATCTGCCACAGCTCAGAGCAAACTTCTGCTTCTGAAGACGCTGACTGCACTTCTTCCCTGCACCCCCAAGAGACGGCGCAATTACGAGGGAACAGGACCATCCCAGAAAGGCATCCCAAGGGTAGGGTGGGAGCCAGAAGGGCTCAGGGCTTGCCTAGTGCTTGCCCACATGGCCCAGAGCATGGTTTATGCTGACCTGAGGTTTGCCAAGGTGATGGGGGGCCGGAGCATGGCCAGCCAGGCATTGGAGGCAGGTGAGAGCCCTTGGGACCCCCTACACTTTCCCCATCATGCCTTGCCTTGTGGACTCATCTGCCCTCCTCTCCCTTCCTCCAACAGCCCTTGGCATGGATAATGCGGAGAGCCCCTACGAGAACATGCAGCCGTTGTCGGTGGGGCAGGATGGGGACAGGGCCCAGCCCAGCCGAGGTGAGTGCCTAGCTGGAGTCCAGGGAACCTGGGGAGGTCTTGGCTTGGGTAGTGGGTCATGTTTCAGGGTACCGCTTTCCCATTCTTGAAGAGAAAAAGTGCCCACACCATGCCACCTGTGCTATCATGCTGCCACTCTGCTGCCTGAAGGTAGGAGGTCTAGGGGCTGTCAGGGGTTTCCTGACTCACTATGTGATGCCTGTGGTTGGTTGTGTCTTGCAGGGCGCTGGTCCTGGTGGCAGTACCTCCCTGTGGGACTGACAGTCGCCTGCCTGTTGCTGCTGGTGGCCACTGTGGCCCTGGGAACTTGCTGTGAGTTGGGGGGGCTGGGCACTTCTGAGGTGGGGGATGGTTGGGCAGCGTGGTGAGAGGGAGGCAGATGGGCTAGGGTGAGTTCCTGGGTGAGTGGTGGGGGTGAATGGAGTATGCCCATGCCCACTCTTTGCAGCTGGATCCCTCTGCCCTGTCTGGTACAAGCTGGCTTGTACTCCTTGCACATCATGGGTGTCTCCCTGCCCTGCCCAGGCTTGCCCAGCCTTGTGTTGCTGCACCCTTCCTGCCACTACCCTGCTCTGTCTGCTCCTACATCCATCCTGTCCTGCCTTGCCCTGCTCCCCCCTGCCACCGCCTGTTCCTGACAGCACAATTCCCTGCTGTGTCTTTCCCATCCAGCATGGATGGATGGTGCCTTGCAAGGGTCATCCTACCCCCCTAGCAGGGTCAGCCCACGTGGCCCTGCCCGGGCTGTCCCATCGCTGTGCCCCAGCTCACCCCCGCTGTCCCCAGACTGGCAGGTCACCCACAGCCTGCAGAACGCCTCCCGGGAGCACGCGGCCGAGCGGGGCCGCCTCTCGCAGGAGGTGAGGGCACGGGAGCAGAGCCTGGAGCAGATGCGGCTGGAGCTGGCGCGGGCCATGGCAGAACTGCAGCGAGCGTGGCAGGAGGGCAACAGCAGCCGGCAGGAGCTGGGCAACCTGAATGCTGAGATCATGCGACTCACGGGTGTCCTGGGGAAGATGGAGAAGGAGATGCAGGAGGTGCAGGGGAAGCTCAACACCAGCGAGAGCACGGTGGCCACCTTGCGCTCTTGCACAGCTATAGGTAAGGTGATGGTGGAGCAGGGATGGGGTGCCCCAGAAGACTAGCACCCCTCAGCAGGCATCCAAGGCAGGAACACTGGCTTTTTTGGCCACATGGTCAGGACCGGGTGGTCCAAAGGCTGACACTATGCCTGGGGCAGAGGCTGAGCCTGGTGTCTGCTGGGAAGATTTGGGGCTGTTCCCAGTCCCTGCCTCAAGGCATCTGTGGCTGAACAAGCACCTGAGTTGTGCCCCTGCCCCCAGATTGCTGCCCTTCAGGCTGGGTGCTGTACAGGGGCAAGTGCCTCTTCATCTCGTCAGAGAAGAAGACATGGGAGGACAGCAGAGATGAGTGCAAGAAGAAGTATTCTCAACTCCTGATCACCAAATCCTGGAGTCGCTGGACTGTGCCGGTAGGGCACTGAGGGAGCTGATGGCAGGAGCTGGTGGATCCAGCCCTGGGGTCCCTGTGTGGGCCAGCACTGCCCTGGGGTCCCCTGGCCTGCTGAAACATTGGAGGGTGCAAGGCTGATCTCTGGAGCAGGTGGTGGACATGGGGCAGAGAGGCTCTGGCACCACTGGATGCTGCCAAAGATAGAACAGGGCACCAGGGCTGCTCAGCTGTCCTGCCCCAAGGAGCTCCAGCCCAAGGTGTTCCTTGGGGATATGACCACCCCCTCCAAACATCGCACTACATAGGTACCATGGAAAAGCCACTAAAAGCCCCTTTTTCTCCTTCCCCAGACCTTCCTGAAGAACTCAGTCACCCCATACTGGATCGGGCTGCAGAAAAGCAGCTTCCCCTGGTATGAATATGGGTGGCTCGAGGAAGAGGACCCATATGGCGAAGAGGTCTCAGACACCTGGTTCTGGGTGGATGGCTCCCTTTACCGAAGGTACCCAGTGGCGCAGCCTCTTGCTGAAACCCCTTCTCCTCGCGTACCCAGTCCCAGGCGCAAGCACTGGGCAACAGAGAACAAGTCAGCTGAGGCTGAGGGGAGGTGGGTGCAGTGGTGTGATGAGATGCTTAGAGGCTGTGCAAATGGAAAGGCAAGATTTGGCGGGGGGGGGGGGGGGGGGGGGGGGGGGCATGTGCAAAGCATGCACAAGCAGGAGGCAGCGAAAGGGGACAAAAGAAACTACATGTTTTATTCGGGTTCTAGACAAAGTGTTTGAGCACCAGTTCTATAGTTTTATCCCCCCCCTGTGCCTCCCTGGTCCCTCGTTGAAGGGAAATCAAGCCTTCCCGCCTGAAGAGGGTCCTGGGCTCCTCCCTGTCATGTGCACCCCCTCCCCGTCATGTGCACCCCCTCCCCAGCTCACCACAGCTTCCTCTTGCAGTGTCTGGGAGCAGTGGGGAGGAACAGACCTGTCTGTCTGGCTGCTGGGTCCCCAGTCCCTGCCCGCTGCCTGCTTCTCCATCCTCACCCCCACTGTGGAGGGCTGCACCCCAGTGTCCTCACAGCCCAGGGCAGTTCCTCCAGCCACCCGTGTGCCCCCAGGGAGGACAGGGCTATCCCCACCGCTGGGTGCTGCAGAGATGAAGTATCCCCCAGCAGCAAGGCTGAGATTCAAGCAGTGGGGAGGCTAAGGGGAGTCACAAGCAATGCAGAGCCTTAGAGTGGTTTCTCAGCCTGCCCGAGGAAGGGCAGGGATGTCCTGGCTGAGGCTTCAGACTGTGAAAACAGGAGGGGAGGACTGCGGCATCCCCCCTTTGACTGCAGCATTCAACACCTCCTGTGCAAGCCTACAGGAGGCAGCTGTCAGCAGCCACAGCTGCCTTGGCTGGGGATGGTGGATGCGAGCAGCTCCCTGATGTGTTGTTTCCCCATCCAGGCCATGGCAGTCAAAGTCGAATGGATCCTGTGCCATAATAAGCCACGGGATCATCAAACCTGCCCAGTGTGCTGCTCCTGATGACCTGCAACTTTGGATCTGCGAGAAGGCAGCAGGGCCAAGCTCCCCTTTCTCACTGTGATGGCTGCTGGCTGCAGCACCACTGCGGTGAGTGTCCTGTGCCAGACTCTGCCCAGCCTAGTGTGTGCAAGGCATGGGGGGCATGCATGGAGGAAAGTGGGCCTCTGTGTAGACCTCTGCATGGGGCATGTTGATCTCCTCCCTTGGAAAGGCAGAAGGATGCAGGCACCTTCCTGTGTGGGATGAGCCTGCCTGCATCCCTTTGCTGCTGTGGGATCCCCTAGTCTGCAGTAGATCAAGAGACTGCCCCCCCCCCCCAACAACAACAATCCTAACCCCCGGCCCCCACCCCTAAGATGTGATGCAGCAAAGCACCAAGATGAGGGAAACCCCTTTGCAAGATGTCTTCCCAACCCCACTGCATGCAGTGGAGATTGGGCAGCACCTCACCCTCACCCTCTGCCTTCCCTTGCAGCACCTGTAGGCTGCACCACCTCCACTTCAGCCTTGCTGCATCCCATCCATGTGAGCAACCCACTACCCATGGGGCTGCCTAGGTCCTTCCCAGCAATGCCCAACGACATTTGGGCATCACGCAGGCTGGGGGAGGTGCTGGCAGTGCCCATTTCCCCCCCAAGCTGCTGTGCTTCAGCAGAGCGTCACAAACCCACAGCCCAGCCCCACACCTGCATGGAGTACGCTGGGTCTTCCTGAGCACAAGGGCTGGTGTGCAATGGGGAGCCCAGCCCCAGATCAGACCAAGCCCTGATGCTCAGCCCTGCAGCCATGCAACATCCCCAGCACAGAGCAAGCTGTGGTGCTGGCATGCCAGGATGTGGGAGTGGGGGACAGCACAGCCCTGCACCTGGCTAGGTCCCCTTCCCACAGCAGGGACTTTCTGCCTGGCCCCATTACAGCTGCAGCTTGACCATGGCTTCCAGACGACCCAGCAAGAAACACCGTCAGCAAAGCCTCAGTACCCAAGGAGAGAAGCTGTGCCTGAACCAGCTAGCGCCTGTGCTGGTGGTTGGATTTTTTTTAATTTTTTTTTTTTTGCTAATTAGAAAGTAGAGAAATGACCTTTAGGATTGTACAGTATGATAGTGCCTTGCAAAAGCAACTCTAGCACTTGCTAGACTGATGCTTTGCGAGACAAGTCATTAGGACTTTAAAATAGTTACTACACACCTGCGTATGAGAAGATTAAGCAAAATAGCCCTGATTGTAACACTGTAGCCAGGCAAGAGCAGAGGAAGTCGTGTTCAACCAAGCGAAAATGCTCTGGGTTTATTATACGGTCCTGTCTGCCATATATAGTTGATGAATTGCTATGTGAATTAGCTTGCTTGAGGAGCGAAAGGGTGTTAAAAGCCAGTTTTTGGAGGTGGCACGTGTCACTATCTCGTCCGCTGGCTGAAACCCCTTTGTAGCAATAAAGAACCACAGCTTGCCCGCGCTTTGCTTTCTTGTGTACCACCACAAACACAGACGCAAGGGCATGAACCCAAAGAACCTAAATAATGAATGGGAATTCGATCAAACCCATTTCAATGAGATGGCCACTCTGGAGGCATTGAGATCTTGGGCTGAGCCAGGCTGGCTTGTGATCCCCAAGGGGCTCCCCAGAAGCCCCAGACAAGCCCATGCAACTTTTTGGGGCTGGGCTCCCCTCCATGTCTGACATGCATCCAAGAGACAGAAGCAGCAGCCCGAGTTGCTGGGACATTCAGTTTTTATTGAACACTTTAAATAAGCTGGGTATATATTACTAGCAATTATTATTAATAATAATAATAAAAAACACAGGAGTTCTGCATTCACCAGTGCATTGTGCAGGAGGGAGGAAAGCCCGCTCTCACCCTTGCCAGGGTGCAGGCAGCCTGACTGTGCTGCCCACCAGCCCCTTCCCACCACGGCCAGGAAGGCACCCCGGCCCCTCTGCCCACACCCTGCTCCTGACCCCATGTGCCAGGGAGAGGCAGGGTTCTGTGCCAGCTCAGCACCCAGCTCTCAGCTTTGGGTGGGCTGGGGCAATCCCAGCGCTGGCAATCCTCCCTGTGCACTTCCCCATGTGCATCGCCCTGCTCCCGGTCCCCTGCACACCTCTCCCCATGGAAGGGACTGGCTGTGCTCCACACGCTTGCAGGGAAGCACATGGACACCCACCAGCCCCCACCCCCCCCCCTCCCCGACTCCCCAAACACACACATACACACACTGACCCCTCTGCCCCCAGCCCAGCCCCTCTCATCCCCTGGAGCACAGTAGGCTCCCAGCTCTCCCAGGCGATCAGGCTCATTGTACATCCCCTGGGAGAGCTCACAAAGGCATGGGGCTGTGGGGAAGAGGGGTCCCACATGCAGGGTCTGAGCCTCAGGGGCCCCGCGGGGGACCAGCCCTGCCGCCCGGGGCAGCACTGGACCATGCTCAGGGCAAGGCTGTTATTGCACTTCAGTCCCCAGCACGGACCCAGCCCAGCCCCTAGGGCTCCCCGCAGACCCCCAAGGCCAATCCTGGTGGGATGGGTGCCCGAGCGCCTGGGCTGTGCTGTGGAGGCCATGGCACAGGGCACTGCAGCCACTGGCAGCCACCAAATGCCGAGGGAGCGAGGACAGGCTGCAGAGATGCACCAGGCTCTGGCACCTGCCCGGTGCTGTGGCTGTGGAGGGGGTGGCTGGAGGCAGCCCTACTCCCCAGGATCCCCAAAATTAGGACTGTGCCTCCGGCAGCTTCAGGCTGGGCTCTGCCAGCACTGGCCCTGGGGCCTTCTGGTGGTGGCCCCTGTCGTGGCAGAGGAGGCTCGTGGCCTCACAGTTGAGGTTCTGGTAGCGAGGCGGGCTGGGTGCTGGCCGGTGGCAAACGGAGGTGAAGCTGAAGCTGAACGGACCCAGGCAGCAGCCGGGACAGGGCAGCACCTCATCCTGCTCCAGAATGGTGCTAGAGCCATGCCCAGGCAGCATGGCTGCACGCTCCGTCCGCTCCAGCACCGCTGCGCAGGGGATGCTGAGCTCAGAGAAACTGTGCTCCAGGCTGCTGCCCCAAGCCACGGGTTTGCTGACCACCACGTGGTTGTTGTTGAAGAGGAGCCCACTGGGGGCTCGCTGCTCTGGCTGCCAGGGTTGGATGTCCAAGGATGCTGTGCGGATGAAGTTGCTGTTGGGGAACAGTGTGGGGAGCTGCGGCAGCTCGGGGCTGTCGGGGCCGCAGTCCATCCGCTCCTCCACCCCAGGGCTGGGGGGGTAGGCTTGTCCCCGTGCTGGGGGAGGAAGGAGGGCAGGGCGCTGCGGATCATCAGCGGGACAGATGGACTCCATGCCCAGTGCCAGGCCCCCCCGGTGGGGCAGCTCAGGGGAGGCAGGCAGCGAGTGGCACTTGCGGGGGGCTGCAGCAGGCGACGAGAAGTCACACTGCACCTCCACGGTGGGCTCAGGTGTCACGGGGGTGCTGAGCTGGAGCAGGGCAGGGGGCGGCAGGTCGAAGGTGAGTGAGATGACCGATTTGCTTGGTGTGTCGAAGAGCTTGATCTTCCCCCCCTTCAGATCCTCGCGCTGGGAGAAGGGGTTGATGCGAGGGGATGCCTCCTTGGTCCTGGCCCCATTGTAAGGCTCCAATGGCCGCAGCAGGGTGGACGATTTTGGGGGGAACATGTCGGACTGGCTGCGGGACAGGCGCTGGTCCGGCTGCAGGTGCTGTATCCCCAGCTCGCGCAGGGGTGACTGCTTGGCTCGGCTGGCCACCCTCCTGGCTTCCCCTGGGCACAGGCACAGAGGCGGGTCACCAGCTGCCAGTGCAAGGTGCTACGGGGTCCTGGGCACCCCACAACCCAGGGGTGCACTGTGAGGGGGGCACAGAGACCGGCTCCATCCTGCAGACCTCATGCAACCCCTGTCTCCTTCCCCATACAGCTGCCAGGGTAGGATGGGACACCCAACACCCCACCTCCTTGCACCCTGCCATGGCCTGTCCCCAGGATGCCCACATACCGTTGAGCGTGGCTGCTGTCCCAGGCGCAGGCAGACTCTCCCTGCAGCTGAGGAGGGTGGCCCTCACACCCTCAGCACCCAGCTGGTGCTGCAGGATGCCCTCCAGGCACTGCGTGATTTCCAGGAACGAGGGGCGGGAGGCGGGCTCCATCTGCAGACAGGAGGGGTTAACCATCAGGCCTGTGGGCCCCCCAAGCACCCCAGGGAGCTCTGCCTGTCAAAGGCAAGGCTGCCTGTCCTGCCCGGCTGTCCTGGGAAGCAGAGTTGGGAGACTCACACTGCAGCAGTGGAAAGCGAGCTGGAGGAAGGCCGCTGGGCACTCTGCTTCCACCATGGTGCGAAAAGTGGTGACATCCAGACCAAAATCCTGTACCAGAGAAAGGAGGAAGAGTGAGGTTGGGTCCCCTGGGGCACCACACGGGCTGGGGAACTCAGGATAGCTGGGCCCCCCGCCCTCACACTGACTGTGTGCCACCCAGGGCTGTGGACCTGGCAGCATCCCAGCAAGGGGGGACCCTGGTCTCAGCCCGAGTTGGGGCAAGGCTGGGGATGCTGTGACACAGATACTGCCTGCTCTTTGCCTGAATCCAGCTGTCCCCTTCCCTCATCCAAGCCAACTATGGACTCTGAGAACAGCTTATGAGCAGAGGGCATCCCTCCCTGGGCAGCATCTGGGACACAGCACCCCTGCCCCGAGATGCAGGGCAGCTCCTGCACATAGGGCTCTGCCCTGCAAAGGAGGGTGGTCCCCCTCATTTGGTAAAGCAGTCCCAGCCCCAGTGCTGCTGCCTGCCACCCTCCCTCCCTGCCCAGGTCCCAGGAAGTCACCTCAGTGCGGGGTAGGTAGTCAGGGTCAGCAGGGACACGAGCAATGGTCTCACACAGGATGATGCCATACGCGAACACATCGGCCTGCAGAGAGCAGGGAGTCATGAGGGGGATCCCTGCAGCCCCTGAGGAAGCATGCCCACCATTCTGCGAACCCACAGCCCCCTCCCCACTGCGCAGCCATGCCAGGGGCCCTGCCACCTCGCCACCCAAGGGATCCCCAGTACCTTCCCTCTGCATCCCAGGAGCTCTCAGGGCTGCAAATCCTGCAAACCAGTGGCAGTGCAAGCATGGGTAAAGTCCCATGCATGGCAGCCATGGAGTCTCACCTTCTCATTGTAGATCTCCCCTCGCAGCACCTCAGGCGCCATCCAGTATGGGGAGCCCACCACAGCCAGCGGCTCCTTCTCACTGCCCTCGCTGGGGGACACGGTGGGACATTAGGGGCTGCCCACAGCCCCCTATCCCTGTCCGACCTCCCATCCACCCGCTGGGGCAGCCCTAATCACCATCTCCATCTCCCTTCCCAAGCTAACCCTCCTTCATGCATCCCACAAACTCATCTCTCCCCACTCACACCATCCCCTACTCCATCCCCTTCTAGCCGGCCCCAAATGTGTCCATCTGCCCTATGGGTCCCCACCGCTGGGGACCACCCCCACCACCCCCCATCCCTGCCCTTCTAGTTGCATCCCAAATGTCCATCCCTCCCCAGCTCTTGCTCTAAGTGGGCTGGAAACCCCCCACTCCAAGGATGAGGATGGACAGGGTGGACGCTGCCCACGCACCTGTAGGTGGGGATCTTCTCCGCCAAGCCGAAGTCACCCACTACAGCCGTGTAGCCATTGGCCTCGCGGCGCACCAGGCAATTCTGGGAGCACAGGAGGACCCCTGTCACACCCAACCCCGCACCAGCCCTGCCTCACCAGCCACTGCTATCTGGATGCCCCAGCACAGAGCAGCCTCCTGCCCCCCAGCTGGTCATGCCTGGGGCAGCAGCATGGGTATGGGACAATGAGGGCAATGGGATGCTTTGGAGCATCCCATACCTTGGAGGTGAGGTCACGGTGGAAGATGCCTTTGGAGTGCAGGTAGCGCAGGCCGCAGGCGATGTCGAGGGCCAGCTTGACACGCATGGACCAGGAGAGGGGCACAGGGCTGTCCAGCAGCTGCTCCAGGTTCCCACCATTGATGTACTAATGGGAAGAGCTGGGCCATAGCATCACTGCGCCCCCCGCCCCGCTCCATAATGCCTGATGCCCATCTCTCATGCTAGCACATCCCCCAACCACCCCCAGCACAGTCCCCCCAGTAGACCTTGCCCTGCACATGTGTCATGGGCTGAGAAAGTGTCCCCATAGCCACCACTGTCCCCTCCCCAAGTCTGCAAGAACCCCAAGACTCACAGCCGTTGCCCTGCTCTCACCTCCGTCAGTGCATGCAGTTGTCCCTGGTGCACGCACACCCCCATGAACCTGTGAGACAGAAGTGACCTGAGGGCGGCTGCAGTGGGGACCAGCCCCGGGAGCTCATCCAGCACTGCAGTAGCTCCAAACAGCCCCGGCGAGGGAAAAGGGGGGACAATGGGGACAGCAGTGGGGGAGCAGGTCCTACCTGAGGATGTTGGGGTGTGAGAGGCGGTTCATGAGCTGCACCTCCCGCAGCATGTTGCCTCGGTTGCTGGTCAGCTTGTTCATCTTCAGCACCATGATCTGCCCTGACTGACGGTGCCGCACCTGGAGCGGGGTGCAAGGGAGGCTGAGGCCCATGTGCCTCCACAGCCCCCCCCAGATACCAGCCTGCACCCAGCACCCACCCAAGTCCTGGAAGCAGGAGCTGAGCACCCCATGCACCCAAGGCATGGGGTACCCTGGGGACAGCTAGGGCTAGGGAGGGTTCTGCCAGCACAGCAGCACCCCAAGAACCCTAGTGCTGATGATGCACAATCCCATCCTTCCTGAGGCGCCCCGCTTATTGTGCTCCCCCCACTATGCAACACTCCCAAGCCCTCCCGCAGAGGCAACGGCAGCTCCTGCAAGCTGTGACCCCAGCCCTGCTGCAAGGACAGGCATGTGCAGGATTTGGGCATACCAAGGAGGGCTTTTCTGGATCAGTACCACCCAGCTAGACCCTACCAGAGTGGGGTGGAGGACAGAAGGGGCACATTGCCCCCCTGAAACAGCCCCAGGAGTGGCCAGCACTGCCCTAGTGCATGACCCCAGCCTGGTGGGGCACGGCACTGAGACAAGGCTGTATATTTAGCCGGCCCCAGCCTGACACTATCGTGCAAGCTGGGGGCCTGCCCCTCTGCCAGGAACAGCAGCTGGGAGCGTGGCCAAGCATGGACATCCCTGTCCTTCTGTGGTGCCCCAGCGTGTTTAGGGTGAGGGATAAGCACAGGATTCCCTGCCCTAGCACCATGGCGGGGGGCTGAACCAGTGCTGAGGGTCCCTTCCTGAGTGAGGGCTGGGGGTAGGACCGGTCCCCCTCAGAGCAGCAGCTGTTGTGGGGGACAGCCAGGCAGATCCCAACTGCCCCCCGGGCACACACCAAGCTGTGCACGGAGGCGCAGGCATTCCTTGGCACTGCCGTCAGCTGCCTGCTCTTCTCCTTTTTAGCTGATGCTGGTTGAAGCTGCTGTGCTGCTGCCAGCTCCTGGCCCTTCCCATATCACCTACTGCCACAGGGATCACCTCCCTGGGCAAAACACAGAGGGCTGGTTGGAGACAGGGTCCTCAGTGCTCCTCATCCAGCTCACAGCTTGCCCCCTGTCCCCATCACAATGAGCAGGGGCTGGCACACTGGGGTCTCTGGGGCTCCCTTCCCACCCCATGTGGCTGGCATTGCTTTGGGGAGTAGTTGTCCTGGGGTGCATGCTGAGATGGGGACTCATCCAGCACTCCGTACACGGGAAGTAGGCAGCAGCTTCCCCCACCAAAGGGCCTGGGGGGTAATCAGTGCTTCATAAAGATCCCTCTCTATATATGTCTGAGCACACCAAGGCCAAACCAGCCCCAGGCGGAGTGGAAGCAAGAGGCAACAGCTTAGCCCGGCCCCACCCTGCAGTGCCACCACCAGTTCATTTTGTTCATGGGGAGGCTTTGAATAATTCAGCAGCCACCTGGCCGTAGGGTAGGCACCCCGCTCTGGTAACACCTGCATCACCTCCAGCCAGCTCCAGGCACCCAGCACCCCTGGCCTGTGGGCAGAGGCCATGTGACAGCAGAGATCAGGATGGACCCTGGATGAGTGAGGAGACACCCCACACGCCTGGCACTGTGGGTCCCCATCCCACCCCTCCACCATGCTGTGGGGAGAAGGGAGGATGGGTTTCTCCATGGTTCCTCCTCGCTGAGCAATGGACAGAGCTCCTGGGCTCGGCAAGAGTCCGTCCCAGGATGATGGCGCAGCCCCTGCTTTGGGGAGCATAGTGCCTTCAGCCCCGCATATACCCAGGGTACCCCATCTTCTAATGGCACCCCAGGTCCTCCCTGTGCCCACCACCCTGCTCACCCTACCCCATCACTGCCCTGCAGCACCTGGCACCACTGAGAGCCCCATCCCAGCGTCCTAGGGCTCCCTGTCCACAACTGTACCAGCATGCAGGGCAAGGGGCACCCCTGCTCCATCCTCACCATCGCTGCCTCCCCTCCCCTCCACCCCCACCCCTACGCAGCGGACAGCTGGAGGCAGCACCAGACACAGAAACAGTGCTCCCTGTGCTCTGGTGGCTGCACTGGCTTTGAGGAGGGGGCCTGCCTGGCTAAAGCAGGTGGGCAAGGTCTCCCTTGGCCCCTCTATCTCCAGGCAGAGCCAGGGGCCAAGGGAACCAGAGCCTGGACCAGGCCAGCAGAACCCCCAGTCCTGCCAAGACCCCGGTGCTGGGTGCCGCCCAGCAAAGCCCAGCACTCCTGACCCAGCTTGCCCGGCGGCAGCACTGCCTTCCCTTCCCATGCCGTGCAGGGCTGGCAGGACTGGCTTGGTCGGTTTGGCTGGCACCAGCAGCTGCCAGGCAGCAGGACCTGGCTCGATGGCATAGGCAGGCTCAGCCCTGCCGGGACGGCGCCAAGCAGCAAGGCTCCGGCGCCATGCGCCCACAGCAGGGATGGCACACATGGCACTGACACTTGGTGGCCATGCACTGTGGGGCTGGCTGGGTCCTCACCAGCAGCAGTGTCCCTGCATCAGGGAGCAGCCCCCGGTGGGCAATGGCTTAGCTCCCCACGGTTGGGATGTGCCCGTAGCTTAACTCCTCATTAAAAAGCCTCCTGCCATTGTAATAGGCTGGGTGAACAGCCATACAGCGCCTAACGACTTAATCCCACAGGATAGGCAGCCTGGGGGAGAGAAGGTCTAGTGAAAGCCCCTTCTCCAGAATCTCTCCCAGGGACCCCAGGAGCTCCCAGGCAGCACAGCCCTGCCCTGATGTCCTTCTCCAGGACTCCATTCCCAGGGCAGGGAGGGCTCCAGGGGTTGCCAGGACAGCCCCAGCCCCTCACTCGTGGGCCATGACCTCCTTGAGGGCACTCAAGAGCCCTGAGCTCCCTTGCAAGACTGCATCCTGCCATCTCCCCGGCATGCTCTGCTGCCAAAGGCCAGCAGGGAAGGGATTATGCCCTCAGGGTCTTCCTACAGCCTCCTAAGCACTGGCCAGTTTACCCAGTCTGGCCAAGTGCTAACACCAGCCTAGTGCCCTGGCAGCTCTCCAGAAGCAGGCGTAGCAGAGGAGGGAGCAAGCCATGACCCCTGGTGGGACACAGACCCTTGCTATGGGGGTTTCTTTCCCTGCCACCATCCAGGGAAGCAGCGGGTAGCTGAGCCTCCCCAGCCAGGATGGCGTCCCCTCGCCTCTCCTCGCTCTGGCATGGTGCCCAGGAATCCCAGCGCATTCCCGGGAGCTGAGCTCAGCCAGGCAGCCGTGCTGGGGTGTAGGGGGAGGACAAACCACCAGTCCCCCACCCAGGAACCAGGCAAGCCCTCGCCCGTCCCTGATCCCCCCCAGCACCCCACATGGCCCCTCTGTTGGGTGCTTCATGGACGTGCTGTGGATGAGCTGGGGTGCAGCGGCGTGCCTGTCCCCATCCCATCTGTTGCCAGCACACAGGGCTGGGGGATGGGATGGGGCTGGCTGCAGCCCCAGCCTGGGCACAAGGGATCTGAGCTCTTTTAACAGCGGAAATTAGAGTCTTATTTAAAGAGCATGCTAATCAGAGCGAGCAGACGGCCTGGCCTGCTCCCTCCCCACAGCCGGCGCTCCTGTCTAGACACAGGATGGAATTCCGCCCCCAACCCCCCCCCCCAACCCCCAACTGGGGGTCTCAGCAGCCAGACCCCCTGCACCCTGCTCGGGGGAGAGGTTCACACACAGCCCCGCTCTGTGTTCATCCCATTGTCCCAGCCCAGTGCAGGCAAGGCACAGTCATTTTGGGATATCATCCTGCACCCCTCACCCCCAAGAGCCCGGTTAGCAATGCTGCGGGTAACCCCACACCTGCCGATAACGGCTGCGTCTGAGCTCACGGGAATCCCAGTGTAGTGCAACAGGTCTTTTGCTGGGTGGGACTGGAAAACCTACTCATCACACCAACAAGGCAGAATGGGTCAAGACAGACTTCCTTTGGGGAAGCAAAAGGTGGAGACCGTGCAGCATCCGTTCCCAACAGGTGCTTGAGCAGCAGCCCTCACCTCCTGTGCTCCGCGGAGCAGTACCACGGGCACACCAGCAGCCAGGGCAGTGGTGGCATTGCACGATGGCAGCAGACCATTGCCAGCTCTCACTGGCAAGCCCAAGGCACACCCCGTGACAGCGCAGGAGAGCTGTTGGCAGGTCCCCAGCTAGTCAGCATGTGTTTCCAGCACTCAGGGCTCCCAAGCGGTGACAGCAGGGCCAGGGCTGCTCCTGGCTGGCTGACCTCGGCAAATTCACTTCCTCCCTGCCTGCCTTAGTTTCTCCATCTGTGTCATGCCACTCCACCCTCCTTTGTAAAACAAGGCAAGGTCCACTGATGAAGGGCAGCAGATAAAGAGGGAGGGAATCAAGCCATTAGTTACACTGGTAAACTGGGAGTAAATACAAAATCTCAAAGGTTGGTAGTGAAGTGAGAGGTGGCAGGTGGGTGGCAATCATGTCAAAGCCCTCACCTGAGCTCTGTCAGTGCTGGGAACTACTAATATTGCACCCCCATCCCTGCCCCAGCACCACGGAAATGGGACACAGGGCAGTGCATGCTGAAGGGCTGCGCCCTAGGAAGCAGCATCTCTGAGAGAATGGGTGACAGCGGGGCACAAGGTGCAGAGATGGTCAAAGACCTCTGGATACAGCTCCCAGGACAGTGAAGCCAGGATGCTGCCCACAGCCCCTGCACCTGCTGCGGATTGAACATGGGAATCTAAGAGAGGGATCTGGAGAAGAGATGCAACAGTGCTTTTAAGGGCTGGAGAAAATGTCTGGCACAAACACACCTGGTTCAATCTGCTTGGTCTATTAGGGATGGAGAGGTGGTTTGCTGCAATGTCCGTGTACCCGAGAACGGGGGTGGCCTGGTGCTTCTGAAACCACGCAGGGAAAGGCAGTGAGAACCAGCTGCTCCAGAGGGAAATGGCCCAGCTCTGCAGCATAGCAGGGCATCAGCTGGGAACAACCTCTAGGGAAAAGAGCAGCTTTTAATCACTGGTGTCTCCTGTTTGCTCCGGACAGCCTTTCTGAGAGATGTGCTTGGCTGAGGTAAGATAAGGCTCAACCCCGCAGCTAGCTTGGGATACCGGGCCTCAGAGACACTGAGCCTTTTGGCTTTAATGCTGGGAAGACAGTCAGATGCTCGTGCTGGTACCCCAGCACCCTGCCTGGCCCTGGCTCGGCTGCACACCAGGGCTGAGATACCAACACATAGGGACAGAGGCGTCCAGGTCCCCTCCCTATCCCCCACGCCCACCAAGGCTGGAATGAAGCAGGACCTAGCAGCCACACGGAGGAGGGAGCCGTGAGTGCCCACGGCCATGGAAAGCAACAGCAGGAACAAGGGAGGTAGGAGGAAAACAGTTCCTGTGCTGCCCTGCCAAGCTCCATCCTCCTCGCAAGCTCAGGCAGCCAAACCCCAGCTCAGATCCCGGGCCTGCCCCATCATCCTGCTGAGCTCTTGGACTCAACCCACTGCAAGAGCACAAAGCCCCATCTGGCCCCCTCCTGCCCCTGCCTCCTCTCCAGCACGCACACACGCTCCTGCTGCCTGATCCCACACGCCCCCCACAACCTCCGCTGGTCCCCCAAATCCTACGTGCAAGTGGCCCCACAAGATCATGAACAACGGGTGGGAGGAGCATTTTGTGGTTCCCACAGGGCCGGGAAAAACAGGCACAGCGAGGCAAGGAGAGACTGTGGCCTGGCCAAGACACGGGAGCATCCATTATTAAAGAGCTGTATCCACGCCTGACATTATTAAATGCCTCCCTCTGCTCCAAGGTGCTGCCGTGCACTCCAAGCCAGAGATCAATAGCAGGAACCTGGCCAGCAGAGAGGTCATGGCTCTGCAGGGGCAGGAAGGAGCATGGAGGAGAGGGACACGGCTCTGTATGCCTGCCACGGCCCCTCACAGGACACCCCTCTTGTGGCTGCAGAGGATCCAGGTCTTGCCGTCTCCCTGCTGAAGGGGGAATGGTGGCAGGGCTGGAGAGACACCCCAGGGTCCCACCAGGATGTGGATGCCCAGCTGTGCTGTGCATAAGAGCGTGGTCCCACGCAGGGGGCACGGCGCAGCGCTGCCTGGGACCGCGGCAACAGTGATGGGAGGTGTTTGGGGTCCTGCCCAGCCCAAACCTGCTCCCTCCCGAGGGGTAAAGCCACTAGACGCACGGCTTAAGGGCAGTCCTTACCCAACAGTTTGTGGTGCCTTAAGTGATGCCAAGGATGGAAACAACATGTGCACACACCTCCCCTTGGATGGGGAGGGGAGCGGTGGCAGCTGGGCAGGGCACAGCCCTCCAGCTGGCAGGGTGCTGTCACCACACTCCTCTGCCGCATTGTTGGGACCCGGAGGTCCCCACCAGCACCCACGCACCCCTAACCAGAGTGTGGGCCACACACCGGCATCCCTGCTCTGGCAGTCCCAAAGAGGATGGAGGACAAAGGCAGCTCCGGGGTCCCTGCTGGGGACCAGCCTCCGCATTGCCACACAGCATCACAGCCCTCTCCCAGACCCAGTCACCTGCGGGAGGCTCCCGTGGGACACCCTGCACATCTGCCTGGCCAGCACCGCCTGGAACAGGCCCAACAACGCTGGAAATCGCCTCGGACCGGCTGCACATGCTGCCTGCAGCCCCTTGCCACAGGCACGCCCTGGGCCTGGTGGGGCCGGGGCTCCAGTCTTCTGACAGGGGTCCCCGGGGCTGGGCTGCCCGCCGCCCCACCGGTGCCCCGGTGCCCTGCGCGGCCCCGCTGCGAACCACGCTGCAGCGCTCGGCAGCGCTCAGCCCCCCCGGGCTGTAAACAGCGCCCGCGCTCCCTGCCGCCTGCACGGAGGGACAACACCCCGGCGGAGACGGGGCTCTCCGCCACCCGAGGTCCCCGCCGCCCCGCCCCACCCCCTCGACCTCGCCCAGCCGCCGGGGCTGGGGACCCGGGGTCCCCCCGCGCCCCACCGAGGGCCCGGCCGGGGCTGCGTGGGCCCCGCCGCTCCCCGGGGGATGCCCGACCCCGGCGGGCACCGCCATCCCCGCCCCCGCCCCGCACACCTTGAAGACCTCGGAGAAGAAGCCGGCCCCGATCTTCTCGCAGTAGAAGTCGTCGATGCGCGCCAGGGTGGAGACGGCGCTGCGCAGCGCCCGGTACGAGGAGGGCCGCAGCCGCCCGCAGCCCGGCCAGGGCCCCGCCGCCTCCCCTTCGCTCTCCCCGGGCCGCCGCGGCAGCTTCTCCCACTCCATGTCGGTCCCGCCGAGCACCCCCAGCGCCATTCACCCCCGCGGCCGGGCAGCCCCGCCGCCGGGGAGCCGCCGCCTTGCCCCCCGCCGCCGCACCCCGGCCCCCGGGGCGACGCTAGCGGCGGCGGCGCGGGGCGGGCGGCGCGGCGCTCCTGGCCCGGCAGCGGCCCGACCCCCGCCGCGGCCCGGCGCTGCGCCTCCGCCGCCCCGAGCGCTGGCACCGGCGGGGCGGACCCGGGGCGGGGCCAGCCCTTAACTCCTTGGGACCCGCCGCCGCGCCCTGCCGGAGCCCCCCCGCCCCGGCGGGGACCGCGCACCCCCCGGGCAGCGCCGCCGGGGTGCCGAGCCGGCATCTCTGTAGGCGCCCGCGGGGCTATGGGGCCCGGGCGGCCGGTGCGCGGCTCGGGCAGACCCCGCGGACGCGGTGGCTGCTCCGTGCGGACTCCTTCTCCCCTGGGTCCCACCTGGCGGCACACTGGGAAGGCTGGACTCTCCTTCTCCCCTGGGCCCTGCGCGGATGCTCACTGGAGCGGCAGGATTCTTTTTTTTCCCCATAGCACCCAGCTCCTCAGCAGACGGACCAAGGGTGTGGGCAGCTGATCTCCCCATGTATCCAACCCCAGCCCAGTTCCCCCGTATGAGCAGCCGCTGCCAAGATGGGCCCCACTGGTGCAGGCTCGGATGACTCCTCACCATTGCTAGGCTGGATGCCGCTGTGGATGTGGGGCTCTGCTGCTCTCTGTGCACCCACCCCTGCCTGGGTGGTGTCCCAGGGCCTGGGGGGACTGTCCTCCAGAGGAGCAGGGAGTTGCAGCCTCTCAGTGACAGTTTCTTGGTGCTTCTCCCTTCCCTGAGCTCCTCCACTTCTCCCCGGTCTCCTTCTGCTTCTTGCCCCCCTCCCTGGCCTTTTTCCCAGCTCAGAGGCTGCATGGGTCCTGTCCTTTCTGCCCAGGGACTCCCTGCGGCTGGATCTGCCCTTTCTCGGCCCCACACATTTCACTGCTGCTCTCCTTGGCATCCGCCTGCCTGCGCTGGCCCAGCCCTGCCCCAGCTGCTTCCCCCGGTGCTGCCACAACCCTTGTGCACTGCCCTGCCTCCACAGCTACCCCACAACTGCCTTGTTCCAGCTGTTTCCCTGTGCAGTGCGCCTGGCTCCACATGCCCTGCACTGCTCTAGCTGCTTTCCTAGCTGGGAAAAGCAGCTGCATGTGAGTGTCTCCTGGTGTGGCATTTTTTGGCCAGTGCTTGGCTCCAAGTGCCACCACACACAGTGTAAACACCATGGACCATGAGCCATGGGTTTTCTTCCTTGTCCCAGGAGGGACAATAAACCCTGTGGGCTAAAGCAGGGAAACTGAGCCTCTGACTTCTTTGTAGTGGGAGCAGCTCCCTGCCCGCAGAAATGCATGGTACTTCTGCTCTTCCAGGTCCACAGAAGAGAGTGGGTCTGTGGAAGTCTGGTTTCCTACGTGTAGGGAGGCAGAGACTGGGGACATGGCTTTGCCAGTGTCTATCTTGTGGGGTCTGAGCCATTCCTCTCCTCACCAGTGCTGCTTCAGCCTGGTGCCTCCACCTGCCAAGGCGATGGATGGCATTTGCCAGGGAGGCTGCTGCAGCTGTGGGGAACTGCACCGTGTAACAGGCCACATTCTCAGGTTTCCCAGGCCTCACACATCTGTCCCACTGACAACAGCCTGACAGAATGACAGGAGCAGCTTCACAGGCCTCCCATGATGGGCACGGAGAGGAAAGACCAGTGTCTGGGGCGGGGGGGGGGGGGGGGGCAGGAGGCTGCAGGCTCTGCCCTTCCACTGGGATAGCCAGCTGCAGCTGCTTGGATGGTGGTGGGTGTCTTCCCTGTCTGCCCAGGTACCCTGAGCACCCTGCTGCACCCACAGCCCAGTGACCCGCTCCTCAGTGGTCTAGGGAGTCACTCAGAGGAGCAAAGCCAGCTCAGCTGGGGCCAGAAGGGGAGTGAACGTTGCCTCTCCCTTGAGTGCATGTGAGCAGCGGCTCTCTGAGGGTCAAGGCACCACAGCAGATGGAGAACCCTGGCAAGGCATCTTGCAGAGAAGCTCAGGACCACTGCCTGTTCAGGCCTCCTGCTGCTTACAAGTGACTGGGTTTACATCCAATTAAGTTGTAACAAATAAATTAAAGCCCTGGAGACTGCCCTGACTGTGGAAAGTGCTGCTGCAGGATTTACGGTCCCTTCTCTCATCACTGCTGGTAACTCTGCTGTGCTATTTCCACCACGCTCTGTTCCTGCCTGGCACAACAGCATTGAACTGAGACATGGCTAAAGGTCTCCTATGTCCCAAATCCCTCCCATGGTGCAGGCAGGTGTGCTCTGGGCAGCTGGGTACAAAACGAGGTTGGGCTGAGCCTGCAGCAAACCCTGAATAAGCTTCTCAAGCCCTGGTGAGGAAGAGCAGAAAGGCGGTGTCCCTGGCTGTGCTTTGGCCCTGTGGAGCTGCAGTGGGGAGAGGAAGGGGGCTTTGTCGTCTTTGCCCTTCTCCATCTGGGCTCTGCACCCTCCCCCTGTCATGGGGAGAAAGCTCTGGGATTAACAAACATCTCCCTGCCTTCTGGGGATGGTGCATCACCCAGGCAGTGCAGGGGCAAGAGCCTTCAAACAGCCTGGGAGGCTGGTGCTGGAGAGGTGCAGGGGCTGGAGGTGTCCTGTAAGGAGCAGGGCATGCCATGGCTGTGGGGCGTCCAGGCTACGGGCAGGGCAGTGAGGGATGCAGGGGGGCTTCCACGCAGGAAACCTGGTCCTCTCTGCACTCCCACCCCTGTTCCACACCAGCACCTGCACCACCAGGTCCTTGCAGCACAGCTGTGATTGGGATCAGAAAACAGTAACCCACCCTTGACTGAAGGCTCGCCCTGCTCAGAGCCCCAGAGGCAGAACTGGAGCTGCCCCCGTGTGCGAGAGCCCATCCACACCTGAGGCTTCTTCTCTGCAAACTCTCAGGAAAATGAATGGCCGCTGCTGTGGGTGTCCCGGGATGGCTGTAAGGAGCGAGTGTGTGGAGCAGTGCCAGAGCAGGCACAAGGCTTCATTGCAGGAGGGTTTTCCAGCCTGGAAGGACTCTGCAGACCCAAAGGTGAGCAGCACAAAAAACATCAGCTGACTCATATGAGTCCTTTTGGTGCTTATTCCCAGAGTGTGGGTGCAGCTTCTTGGTTTGGGGTTTTGTCTCTCCTGTCCCCTGACAACCTCTGCTCTTTTCCCACATTACCACACATCACCCAGCAGATCGCCACACCTGCCCCTGTCTTGCATGTTGCTCAGCTCCCTGCCTGTGAGAGGGCCAGTCCCTGGCAAATGTCTCTCCCTCCTCTGCCCCATAGCAAACAGGACAACAGGACGGGAGGCACAGCAGGGTCTGCTGCAACCTGCTAGGAGGTCTGGTCAGTGCGAGGAGCCCAGAGTACATGGGAGAATTGTTTGTGTGCATCCTGGTGATGCCCAACAGCACAGTACGGGGGGCTGCAGTGGGTTTGCAGAGCAAGGTTTTGGTGGCGGGGGGCACAGGGGCGGCCTCTGTGAGAAGCTTCCAGAAGCTGCCCCCGTGCCCGGCGCAGCCCGTGCCAGCGGCTCCGAGCCGGGCCCGGTGCTGGGCAAGGCCGAGCCCGTCAGTGCCGGTGGCAGCCGCAGGGATCGTGTATTTCAGACCGTGTATTTAAGTGCGACCGAGCCCAGCAGCCCCGCGGCCCCCGGGCCGGGGCAGGGGGAGGCCGGGGGGCTCCAGGCGCCGCAGCAGCGGCTCCCCCAGCCCGCGGGGCGGCCCCCGGCGGGGCGGGCCGTGCCCCCAGCCCGCGGAGCCCCCGGGGGAGCAGCTCCCCCCCCGCAGCCCGGGCAGGGCCCCCCCCGGGGCAGGGGGTGCCCGCAGGGGGCCGTGACCCGCGGGCGGCGGCGCTGGAGCAGCTCCGGGCAGGGCCCGCGGCCCCGCGGGGAGAGGAGCCCGGGCCGGGCCGGGCTGGGGCAGGGCCGGTGCCCCCGCGGGGGGCCGGGCCGGGCCGGGCTGGGCCCGAGGGGCTGCGCCCGCGGGGGGCCGGGCCGGGCCGGGCGTGAAGAGCCGCAGCCCGTGGGAAGGGCCCACGGCAGAGAAGGTGGTGGAACTGCTGCCGTGGGCTGGAGCCCGGGCTGGAGCCGGGGCAGAGTGAGGAGCCCCGTCCCTGAGGGGGAAGGAGCGGCAGGGACAGTGGGTGAGGGACTGACCCAGCCCCCATCGCCCAGCCCCCTGCACCGCTTGCTCGGGGTGTTTTCTGGTCTGGGTGGTAATGAAATAAACTGATTTCCCCAAGTCGAGCCTGCTTTGCCCGTGACTGTAACTGCAGAGTGACCTTCGCCTTACCTTGTATTTTCTCTCCCGTGTGGCTGCGGAGGGGAGCGATGAGCGGCTGGGGTGGGCACTTGGCCTCCAGCCGGGGTCACCCCACCACAGCGATGCGGAAGGACTACACTTCCCAGCACGCTGCGTGCTGCTGAGCTCAGCGAGCACAGGGCCCTGCATGCTGCGCACCCGGCGCCATGGATGCGAGCTGCAGCAGCCCTCCTTCCAGCTGCCAGCAGGGACTGGTGAGACCCCCCACTGTGCGGGCACATTGCTGCCCCCCTCTTCCCTCCCCCCGGCACTCCAGCCGCAAGGGCAATGCGGCGCTGTCTGCAACACGAGGGCTGCAAATATTTGTTGTGTCGTTAATTTTCTACAAGCAGAGTCAGCACAGCACCTGGCAGCATTTGCTCAGTGCCTCCTGTAATCTCCATTTGACGCCTTTCATGTCTAGGCGCTGGTACCTTGACATCTGTGGAGGCAGCCATCTGTATCTCATCCCTGCCTCTTAGTGCCGGGCAGTGATTTCAGTTCCCTGCTCTGCTTCTCCTCAAACAAGCCCCAGTGCCCCTGCCAGGGTGGTAGGGGACTGGGTGGCTGATGCCTGAACCCAGCTGAGCGTGTGCCTGATGGAAGGCCTGTGGGCTTTGATTTTGAAGACACTGAGAAGGCTGACAAACCAAAACCAATCACCAACTCTGACAAGGAGTGTAGAGCTGCTCTGGCCATGCCTGCACCACCCGTGACGTGTGGTGACACGACATGCAGCCATGTGAGCACAGCTACCTACGTCCTTGCAGTGAGTCAACACTGTAGATAGCTTCACTGGTCACCTCTTGCCAAATGCAATGCTACCACCTCCAGTGTCTCCCACCTTGCTCCTGAACCATCCTGAACAGCTTATCTCCCAATACCTGCCATGCTCCCATCCTCCATGGCTGCCCAGCAGGTACAGAGCTGCTCCTTGTCCTTTTGACCTGGCCCTAGGAAACAGGGCTCTCAGCAGCTCCACACTCCTGCCAGGAGGCTGTGCCAGGCTCTCTCCATCTTCTCTCTCTTACCATGCTATAAGTAACACTCCCCAGCCAAAGGGCAGCATCCTTAAAGTGCTTGTCGTTCTGCCAGATGTAAGACAGGAGCAGAGGTGCCAAGAAACTGGTGTGGCTGCAATGGTGGGCTGAGTGGGACCACATCAGAGCAGGTCAAGGACTACCTTCAGCTGAGCTGGTAGGAGCAGCCCTGTGACCCACAGAACCAGCTGCAGGACAGTGGGGCTGATAGTGCTCCATGGCTCTTGGCTTTGGGGAAGAGCCTTCACCTGTGGTTCATCACTGCCCTTTGATCTACACGGCTTGATGTTACTGCAGGGAGGAACTCAGAAGCAGCACAGCAGTGTGGAGGGAAAGGCCGGTGAGGGCATGCATAACTTAGCACAGGGTCTGCCAGAGACTCTACAGAACTGACCCATGTGCACAGTCCACCCCAGAGACCCTACATTAATAAACCAACATCCTCACCTTTGCCCTAGCTTCCTTACCTATCCCACTGCTGATAAAAGGAAAACCTTCTGGAGGAAAGCAATACATCAGACTGGAGAACCATTCCCCTGTGAGATCTGAGCTTATGTTCAGGGAAAGGTGCATCCCACCCCTGTCACAGCAGCATGGGTGAGAAAGACGCTTCCATTCCCTTCTGCTGTCCTGCCCCCAAGCAGCGACTGTGGAGCCCTACTTATTCTCCCACATGTCTGAGCAAAAGGTAGGTGCCACAGGCAGCACCCCACCCTTGAGCCAGCGGTCACTCAGGCTACACCGCTCTGAGTAACTCCTCAACCTGAGCACAGTCCTGTAATCATCCACACCACTCAGTCAGTTCCCTGACACAGTTTTGGCTTGTGCTAAATAGGACAGGTTCAAGGGAGGTCATGGACCAGGTCCATTCCCAGGAGGAGACATAGACATGGCCACCTCCAAGCAGAGGAGAGTCGAGCTGTGTGCCTGTCCTCCTGCAGTTGCTGCCTTCCCCTTTGGCCTCCCCTCTCTGTGCTGGGGCACAGAGGATCAGGGTGATGATGCTGGGATCTGGATGTCCATGAGAGCCTTTTGTCTTGTTATGGTTTAACTCCAGCTGGCAACTAACCCCGCCACGCAGCTGCTTTCTCACTCCCTACCCCAGTGGGATGGGGGAGAGAATCGGAAGGGTAAAAGTGAGAAAACTCATAGGTTGAGTTAAATACAGTTCAATAAGTAAAGCAAAAGCCCTGTGTGCAAACAGAGCAAACCAAGGAATTCATTCACCACTTCCCATGGGCAGGCAGGTGTTCAGCCATCCCCAGGAAAGCATTGCTCCATCATGTGTAATGGTTACTTGGGAAGACAAATGCTATCACTCCAAATGTCCCTCCCCTTCCTTCTTCTTCCCCCAGCTTTATATGCTGAGTTCTACATTCTATGGTATGAAATATCCCTCTGGCTAGTTCGGGTCCTGGCTGTGCCCCCTCCCAACTTCTTGTGCACCCCCAGGCCCTTGCTGGTGGGGTGGGGTGAGAGGCAGAAAAGACCCTGGCACTGTGTAAGCCCTGCTCAGCAGTAACAAAAACATCCCTGTTATCTACACTGTTCTCAGCACAAATCCAAAGCACAGGCCCCTCTGGACTACAAGGTGAAAATCAACTCTATCCCAGCCCAAACCAGCACATGCCTGAAGGTCAGGGAAGCCACAGCCTTATGTGGACAGTGATGCTCTGTCCAGATGTTGAATGGGCTGGGAAGTGGAGCATCAGTTCTCCATGCACCAGCAGGATGAGGAGCTCCCTATTACTGTGGGGCACTTCCGAGCTCTTTCCCTTGTCCCTATGCCCTGTCCAGACCCTGTTGAGGCAAGGCAGGCTGAGGCAGCACAGGCTGGAGCTTGGTCCAGTATGAGGAGGGAGGGCAGCTGTGCTATGTTCGGTGTGGAAGTCACTGTCGTGCTGCTGCTTGCATCTGATAAAGCAGCTCTTTACTGCTTCTGCCAGCTGTTGGAAATCTCATTAGATTTGGCAAGCTCTGTGAGCAGAGTTGCCAACCTTTCTCATCTTCTGTCCTCTCTCATGAGACAAGGCACCCTGTGACCTCTGAGAAAGAGCATCAGCATGCTCCAAGGGGCTGGGGCTGAAAAAACCTTCCCACATCTTGGCGTACATGGTTGGGTCTGACACAGGCGAGATGTGCCAGGATCTTCTATGAAGACAAAGGCAAGGAAAGGAGGCGTGTGTTGTTCTACATGGAGACATGTCTACAACACAACAGAGTGAAGGAGCAGGCCTGTCCACACACAGCAGCCTTGTACCCCACAGTGGGTAAAAGATGAGGAAGGATAGTGAGTCCTACTCAGCTACGTTAGTGGCAAACATGTGAGGCTGATGGTCTGAGGCCAGCAGCAGCAGAAGCAAGTGATACTTGAGCTAGGACAAGTGGCAACAGTGCTGCGTTGACCTGGGATCTCTGCCAGCTCCAGCAAAAGGCAGAGCTGAGATGAATGGGGCAGAGCTTTGATCCTCCTGTGCCCTGCACATTGGGAGTCCTGTTCCCAGGCAGCGCCTGCATACCACCACAACACATTAATACCTTTGATTACCATGGCCTAATTTCTGTCCACCTGTGTCATGTGTGGCTGGTCACCCCACCCTGCTGAGCCCTTATTCTACAGTAGCTGATTGCACCAGCACTGGACAAACTGGTCTCCTGGGGTAATTACAGCCAGGAGGCACCCAGTTCTGCAGGCTGTGGGTGAACCAAGGGTGTCACCACCAGTCAGACACCTGGGATGTAAGTCACACCATGATGCATGGCGAGTCCTTTCTTATGGGATATTCAGGAGCATACGTGTACATGCCCTGTAGCCTGGACTCTCACCAAGAAGGACTATCATAAGCACTGTCTCACCAGGCTCCCCAAAGGGAGGCTGATATCCTCCTCCCAGTGCCAGCCAGAGACTTGACTTCCTCTGTGGCAGGGGTGAAGCAGCATCCACCCTCCCTCCCTACTGCCTCCCATCTGGGAACCTGCCTCCCCAGCCTGCTTGCCTCATGGCCCTGGGCTCTGTGGGATTTCTGCTGGCCAAGGGGGAATAGGCCAGGCTAAGTGGGGGTTCCCCATGGGAGGTTGTTGCATGAGATGGAACCTGCCCTTTGCCCCAGCTCAGCTGTGGCACTGCTGTAGACCTGCTCTGGATCTTTCCCCTTGGCTGAAATGCACATGACTTCATGTGCGTATTTATACAACAAAGGGCAGCTGTTCCCTGGGCACCGTGCTGTCCCCACCACTCACACTGACTTACCAGGATGCAATGCCCTCCTCCCTCCTTCTCGTCCACTTGCCCAACCTTTGTGGGGAACAGTACTGCACCATGACAAGCCTGGGTCAGAGGCTGAAGGCTGGGGGGCAGCTAGCAGGTTCTCAGGGGGTTCTGCAGGGGCCACACATTGAGGAAAGGGGTGAGCAGGGGTCCAGCTAAGACCTTGGCTTTCCAGTGACCCATGTGCAAGGCAGGCTGCTTTGGGAAGGCACAGAGCTCTGCCAATGACAACCACATGGCCAGGACGCAGCCAGGCATCCTGGGATGGGTCTGGCAGGAGCTGTGCCAGCTCAGGGTCACCCTGGCAGCAGCGCATCCAGGCAACATGGGTGCAACACCAGGCAGGACGATGGGGCTGTACAGCCCCCAGAAGGCCAGTTAACACCACTACCTGTGCCACCTTCCCCTCCTCCACCAGTCCACTGGTTCCATTTCACGGGGAAACAGCTGCTTGGCTTCTTCTTCCCTATTCATCAGGTTCCTTCTGGGCTCAGGATATTTTGGGCACTTCTCTGTTCCCAGCTACCCTGGGTGGTATAGGCAGTTCCTCAGGATCTGCTTTCCTCTGGAAGCTGTACAGGCTGAGAGCTGAAAAGGGGAAATGCCAAGCTCTTTAGTTAAGACCCGTGTATGGAAGGAGACACTCTTGACTCCACCAAACACATGTACTCCATCATCTGCCTATGGAGAGCTGTGACATGTGCGGCCAGCACATGGGGTTGGGTGGACCATTTGAACAGGAGCAATGCTGAGAGGCTTGTGCAATGAAGGAGGTGCAGGGTGAAGCGTTTGTCTAGGAGACAGAGAGCCTCCTCTCAGGCAGCATGACAGACCACAGGCACAATATGCTGCCACTCCTGCCAGAGGGCAGATCAGGGGATGTGGGAATGGAACTCTGAGGCAGAGAGAGCATGTCAGAAGTGCTGGAATTAGTGCAGAGAGCCTGCCCTGAAAGCGGCACCTTCAGGCAGCGGGTTTGGAGCAAAGCTAGCCTGGCCTGAGATGCTGCTCCAAATTTACAATTTCCACCTCCTGGGCTTAGCCAGGTTCCCTGTCCAAGAACCAGGGTGGGACGTGCTGAAGACGGTTGGAGCAGATGTGGAACGACTCAGAGGTCAGAGCTGGAAACCCCATTTCTGAGCACATCTTCCTCAGACCAATATGCAGCATCCCACATCCCTCCAGCCTTACTCCACCCTTCTCCCAGCTGCAAACTGCTTATGTCCAATTTTGTGTGCTAAAAATATCTTTCTGGGCTGTCAGCAAGTGTGCAGCCAGATGGGAGAGGGTTGCACTCTGAGAGTGGAGGGAAGTGGGGGTGTCTGTGGTGTAGGTGTGGGCTGCAGCACAAAGTCAGATGGGCTGGGCAGGCTGGGCTGGGGGGCCGTGGGCTGGCTGTCACTGCAGAGGGACCCGTGTCAAGGTGGCAGTGCTGGGGCAGAGAGACTTGCTTGGCTTCGGTCCATGCTTCTGGGGAGGGGGGCATGGCAAGGGGGCATGCACAGATGGACTCAGAAAGGTGGGGAGATGCTGACTGTGGAGAGCAGGCAGCAGGTCCTGCTCCCTCCCCTGCAAAGAGGCTGGCGGAGGGGAAGGAGGGATGGTTATCCAGCCCCAGGGCCTGCCACAGCTCTGCCCAGCACCCAGCAGTGCCCTTCTGGGAGCCCTGTACCCTGCCGAGCTGTCCCCTGTCACACCTCTGCTCTCAGCCCACCTCTCCTGGGGGAGGCCAGGCCACAGGCAGACCTGGTGGCTCTGTAAGCCACCTTGGGAACAGAGATGTCATCCTCGGGTGGCCAGTGCCAGCAGAGGGAGTCCCTGCCTTGGCTGCTGCGGCCAAATGGGTGACAGCAAAGATGCCCCAATGCCACCCCTCTTCCAGGCCAGCGCAGATCCCTGTATACCTCCCAGATGTTTCCTTCACGACCAGGCTGTCACCCTGGAGGGATCCCTCTGCAGCCAGGCACTACTGGGGCTCCCCTTGCCCTCCTTCTGCCCATAGGTCAGGGGTTCTGCCCCAGCTCTGGTGGAGAAGTGCCGTAGGGGACTGGGATGTCTGGGTTTTATTGTCACCTCAGGGAAGGGGCTGGAGGGTTCCTAAGTTCAAGGTGGCATGGTGCACTGGCCTTTTTGTCCCTGATAGCACTGCAAGATCCCTGCATGGAAGCAGGTTCAGAGCTGATGGGGTTGGGAATGTTGATGGAGTTAATGTGGAAGACCCCACAGCAGGGCTCGAGGCTGGGCTTTATCCAGCATCCTGTGGGCATTTTCCAGCTCTCTGCCAGAAAAGCCTCTGCTCTCCAGTAGTGCAGGCTGCAGCCCTTACTGAGGCAGATACTGCATCCTGGAGATGAAGCAGCAGCATGTGGAGATGCAGCCCCCCAGATCACACAGGGTCATGTGCTGGTGCTGTGCAGGGAGCAGACCCCTCCCTGGCCATCCTGGGGCTGGCCCTGGCTGGGTTACCCTCTCCATGCCTGATCTTGACCCAACACCTGTGGGATGACATCCCAGCATGGCCTTAGCCCACGCCCATCATCATGGCCATGTCTGATGATCCATAGGTACACCTCACACTGGGCTCCCTCAAGGACACGTATGGGGTGGGGACAGGAATAAGCCCCAAATATATTTCTGTTATTTGTGAGGTCTGCAATAGGAATAGGCTTTACTGTAAGGGAATGTGGTGGGTATGCTAGCAGTGCTTTCCACAAAGTCTGATCCTCAAAAGCCACAGCTGCTTCTCCTTTCCTTGTGGTTTTGTGAATGGTTTTGAGCTCTCAATGTTCTTCCCTATCAGACGTAAAACTGATCATAAACTGAAGGTGGTTTGGGGTTTTCTCTCTTCAATCTGAAGGTCTGAGTCCTGTTAGTTCATTGAGGACTGACCCCTTCAGGCAAGGGCCCATCCATCATGTTTACAATGATCAAATCAACTGCCCTGGGGCCTCAGCCCCATTGAGAAGAAGGTATGTGGCTGGCTGGCTTTATCATGTGAAAAAATGTAGACGTCGACTGCTATAGCAGGAAATCCATATTACAAAGCATCGAAGGTGTGCTGAGATCGTTTTGTGAGACCTTGTCCGACTGCAAGGACTAGAGTGGTGTCCACAGAGTATGTGCAGCCCACACGTGATGTACTCTTGGAAAGACAGTGAGTGGCCTCACAGAGCTGGACCTTGTCACCTCCTGTTGATCACGCCATGCCAAGTTTGGATTCATGAGTTGCTGTGTTACTTGACAGTCCCTTAGAAACCTTCACTCACTTGAACTCTGCTGTGTGGTTCCCAGTAAAGTAAGGCATCAGCAGTTGAACTAGCAGCTCTATTACTGTGTAAGAGATAGGGATTTCAGTATTTCTTCAGCATTTTGCTAGTGCATGCTATACAAGACAGCAAATCTAAAAAAATGATAAATTACTAAGGGGGAAGAAAAAAACCACAGATTGTTAGGTCCCTGTGCATTTCAGGCTAGGGGAAAAGAAATACCTTTATCAGCTGCAATGGGAAGCCTCTTGCATCACATGTATTTTTGAAGCTTAGCTGTTTTCTTTCACTGTTTTTGCTTCTTTCATATGGCAAAGAGAGGCAGTGAGAGCATCCACCTCTAATGCTGGGATTTTATGAGGACATTACCCAGTGAGTGCTGACTGTGGCCATTCTCCTGAGTGCTTGCACCTTTGCTGGCTTCACAGGGACAAAAATAGCCTGGCTCCCCAAAGCCCAGGGAACTGCCAAAGAAATAGGGAGGGCATGGCTTAGTGTGGCTGCTCCCTTGCTGCAAAATTGCTAGATGACTTTACCCCATTAATCTCACAACAGCTGTATGTGAGGCAGCTGGACTTGATGTACTGATGTTCCTGAATGGATCTTAGGAGAGAGCTAGCTTCCAGAAACCCCTCAGTGTTGCTGCTCTAGTGGAGTAATGCAGCTAGATACACCAAACACTGTCCTGCAGTGCTGAGAATGGTGGTTCCTGGGAAAAGACCTGCCATGGACCTCTGGGCCAACTGGCCCTAGCCAGGTGATGAGGAGCACCCTGGGTGACAGCACCTGTTCCCAGGACCATAAAGCAACCTTGTTCCTCTGTCCAGGGATACAGAGAGAGGATGTATAAACCACAGAGTTGACAGAGGGGCTGCCCAGGACAGCTGCAACAGCACAGGCAGCCAAAACTCGTGGAAGCTTGAAGCCCTGCAACAGTGTGTGAGCTGAAAAAGGGCTCAGACAAGAGCTTGGTGGTGACATCTTCAGGGACAGGAGACTGGGCGAGTATGAACGAGCCAGCCTTGGGATTATGGCCCAAAATCAGGAGCATCCAGGGAATTCCCTACCACACCCAAAGACCCTGCCTGACCTAGCCAGAGACAGGAATAAGTCTTCTCCATGCAGCTCCAGGAAGACCTTTTTACCCCTAGGACTGTTTGCACTGTCCACGTCAAGGCACTTCACATCCTAGAAAGCAGTGAGAAAGTGTAGCTCAGAGCAGGGTAGCAGGAAAGGTTTGGAGGAGAAGGGAAACAAGCCACATCTGGCTGGTTCAGAAACTTGGTCAGATCTGAAAGGTCTGTTGGTGGGGTTCAACAGCAAGATCGTTGCAGTTGGGTCAGTTTAAGGTAATGAGTGGAGAGATTTCAAGGCAAAAGTGATTCATGATGAAAGAGCATCGTGGGGTGGGCTTGGGCAGGTGAACCAGGGGTGTTTTAGTCAAAAACCACCGCAGGATCTGGAGGGAGAGAGGAGTGAGACAGACCTGAGAAGTTTTTGGAAGGGTCTGTGGGAGCAGGGCTATGGGACCCTGAGGTAGCCAGTAAAAGGGCTGGACTGAGGCACCCAGGAGACCCCATTGAGCCTGGACCCACTGCCTGCAGGCAGATGGGTGAGGAGCAGCCCTGCGGCCGGTGGGATACTCTCTTTTCAAAGAGGAAGTTTCTTGCACCACATGTGATTTCCCTGTGTAGCTGTTTCATTTCTGTGTCTGCACCTCTCCTGCACTGGATTACACAGATACCTTCACTGAGTAGCTCAGATTGAGTCCTGCCCAGGAACTTTGTGCCAGCATGGCCCTGCAAGGGCTGGCTCTGGCCTTTCTCCTGGTCCTTGCTCCTGTGCTGCTTGCGTGGGAACCAAAGGACTCTGGTCCCAAGAATCATGGGGAACCCAAGGAAGCAGGTAACGGTGGGTTGTGCCTCTCTTAGAGAAAAGGTTTTGATGCTCCTCTACCTGCACACTTGTTATGTGGCTTTACCTCATTGAGCCCACAATGGCTGCGTTGGGGAGGTCTGAAGCTGGTGTCTGCATCAATCCTGAGACACTGGGGCATCCGTCAGGTTGTGGTGGGGTGAAGTTTTTTTGGGGGATGGAGGGAAGCAGGTCTCAGCATGGGAGCTGCAATGTCTCTCTGGGGAGCAGGTGGTATCCCTGAGAGCAGAGGGGTGGCCAGTTCTCTGCATGGCAGACAGATGAAGCCGGGGCAATCAGAGCAGTGGTGGCCTTCCTGGGGCAATCAGGACAGCATCCCTATTGCAGAAGGCGGTGACAGTGGTGGTGTTCAGGAAAGATGTGGGGAGCTGTGAGATGAATCCCTGTGTCAGCTGGGATGCCTGCTGTGTTCTGTAGTCCCTGAGGAGGTTGGGGGAGCTGTAGTTCAGGGGGGTTGTTCTTTAACAGCATTTTTGTGCTCTTTCTCTGTGTCAGGAGCACTAGAGGCACCTCCTGGGTCTTCCTCTGGAGAATATGGGCTTTCCTATGGAGACTGTGTGCTGTGTCCTGGGGTTGCCAGTACTTGTTGAGATCCCCATGGGATACAGTAGACTGGCTGGTCTTTGCACCAGGGGCTAGGGGGATTGAGGTGTGAGTCATCCTCTCTGCGGGAAACTGGAAGAAGAAGTGGCTTGCCAAGTTTTTGGATGAGTCACGTTACCATGTTGCTGGTGGCTGGAAGGATGCTGCCATTCCAGCAGTGGGCAGCCCTCAGCTCTCCAGGGCAGGATACAGCCTGTTCCCCTTGAGCCATCAGCAGCTCCTGCCCCATTCTCCCATTCCCCAAGCCTGTCACTGAGAAACCGTCTTGATAGTCACAGCTCTCCCCTTGTTGGCCTGAGGAACCCCAGCTGGAGGAGGCTGTGATGGGCGCAGTAGAGACATTGGTTTCAAGTGGCTGGGGAAGATTCCTTGGCGTTGTGTCTGCAGAAGAGGTGTGGGACACCAAATTGAGGTTCTGGCTGTTACCCTCCACCATGACACCGGCAGCACTGAAGGATGCTGTTGGAGTCTGAGTTATGGTTAGCCCAGCAGAGCTTCCCGCAGGGGCAGAGCTTGCTACCACCTGTCTGCAGAGGAAAGCTGTGGTGTCAAGCCAAGCTCCCTTGAGGGCTTTTGCTGTGTTGTTCAAGCATCATCAAGTAAACACGTCTGCTTTTTCACTTTCTCTTGGTGACCTGTGCCCTTGCTAGCTGGGGATAGCCATCAACATCTGAATGACCTGCATGCACTTTCTAGACCAGACCTCAACCACAAGGGCTTGTGTTACTTGCTACACTGCCTATGGCCCAGTTTTCTCACCGTCCTCTCCCCACTGGGGACTGCATGAGGCAGCCTCATGCTCGATTGTATTCACTTGCTACATCCCCTCCTGTACCTTTGCCTTGGCAGCTGTTTCTTCGCTGGCTCTTTTTGTTGATTCTACTCCCTTAGGAGTGCAACCTGCTTGTCTCTGTGTCCTCTTGCATTGTGGGCCACCATCAGATTCCTGATGGAGGCAGGCTGTGCTGTTCCTGCATCCTCCGTCCTCCTTCTGTGCAAGGGTGTTTCTGCCTAGCCTTTTAGATTGTAGAGCATCTCAGGGACAGGCAGCCTTTGGGACCTGTTTCCTACAAGTACCAATAGGAAAAAACCATTCCTTCCCACAGGTGGGTATCTGCTCTTTGAAGCATGGTTCATTCTCCTGCAGCACAGGGACCTCCTCTCCTGGTGTCCCTGGTCAAATGCTTGGTGCTGTGCAGGTAGCCCAAACTCTGATGGGGTAGGAAGGATCCTGGATGTCATTCTGGGGCAGGAGTGTGAGGGAATGTGTGAGGCTTCAGAGCGGTTGATTGATGGGGCAGCAGAAGGTGTGTGCTGGGGATGCATAACTAGGCTCAGACTGGGTCGAAGGGTTCGTTTGTCAAGGCTTTTGGCTGTCAAGTGTGTGATCTGAGGGTGCTGAAAGGGATCCACCTGCAGGGGAAGAAGTTTCCTACCTGGAAAACGCATGTGGTCCCAAAGGACAGGGGTGGTGGCCATTGTCCTTTGCAGTGGAGGGACAGGGTGCATGACGGAGATGATGGTGTGAAAACCTGCTACAAGGTAAGGGGAGTGTGGTGATGCTGGTGTTCTAGTGTAAGGGATTGCAGCCTCATGAGTGCTGCCTGCCAGCAAGCAGACAGTTGTAGAGAGATGTGCAGCTGAAGAGGGCTGTGTCATCCTGCTTTAGGGGAGGCCACCTCCTACCCTGATACCTTCTCATGCCCCTTGTTTGTGCTGGGTGAGCAAATCTAGGGGACATGTCTACCAAGGCACAACAAAGCAGTCCCGTTTTGGGTGAAGTGCAGAGAAAAGGCTGGGTGCATGGGGTGGGGTGTGAGCTTCGTGGCCAGTGCTGTGAATTTACATGTGGAGGTCTGAGGACAGGCTGCTGGCAGCTGCCTGGTGGGCCAGAGGTGGGAGGGTGAGCAATGCCAGCATCCACCCTCTGGCTCTGGCTCTCCCCCAGCTCCTGCCTCTGGGGGACAGCGCGAGGGGAGAGCGGCAGCCGCCGCGCTGCTGGATCCCTTTGGCCGGGACCCCTCCACAGCACCTGTGTGGGCAGGAGGGCCAGCGGGTAACCCGCCTGCTCCGCACCTGAGGGTGCAAGGAGTATTAATGCCCCTGGGGTCCAGGGCCGCATCCTGGGAGGTGCTCATCTCTGCCGGCCCTCTGAAGGGAGGGGGACCAGCAGCCCTCTGTACGGGGCCTCCCCCCCCCCCCCCCCCCCCGAGGACACTGCTGGAGCCCAGCGGTGCTCAGGGCTCTCCCTCACGGCCTTTGCACACAGGAAGGTGTGAAGTCCCCTCCGACTGGGACCCCAGGCTGCAGTTCACCCCGGAGCAGAGCAGCTACGCCTTGAACGATTCGGTGCAGCTGAGCTGTGCTGGGGAGTATGTGCCATCGGTCCCCCACATCAGATGCGTTTCCAGAGGGATGCAGACCTTGTGGAACGAGACTGCTACCTGCAAGGGTAAGCATAGCCCCCCGTCACCCTGGCCCGGGGTCCTGCCCTGGGGGCAGACCCCCCGTGACATGGTCGTGCTCCAGCCTCACCCGGTGACAGGCCAGGAGCGGGAGATGCAGATGCTTTGGCTTTCTCCACTGTCCTGGCAGTGCCCAGGCATCTTCTATCTCAGTCCCTTGCTGCGGGCAGCTGCCGGGTCTGTGCTCCTGGGGAGGGGTTCCAAGGGGGAAGCCTTGCTGGCCAGTGTCTTCTGGCTCCAGATGGAGAGCTGCAGCTGCGAGGCAGGGAGGAGGAGGAGGAGCAGTTAGAGGGCTGCAGCTTGAGGCTTCGGCTCTTTGAGCTGCTCGAGAGTCCCGTGTTCCCCTGGGAAGCCTCTCTGAGGGTTGGGTGAGCTCTGGTGGGGGAGGCTGTCACTGCTGCACTGTTCAGCTGGACACGAGGGGGGCCAAGAGAACAGGGTGTCAAGCACCCCGTGCGTAGCTGGAACCCAGGGAAGGCTTGGGAGTCCTGGAGATAGGGGTGATGACAAGCCCTGTGCCCCTGGACAGTGCCTGCACACACGGTGCTCCCAGAGGTGCTCCCTCGGCTCTGTGTCAGGGTGAGTGCTCAGAGTCATGGGGAGGGGAGAGCTGTCCCAAGCCTCCTCTTGTCACCTCCCCAAAATACCCCTCACCCAATCTTACCTCTGATGGACACATGCCAACGGCCTGTTTGGTGGGACCCAAGACCCCAGATGGCACCAGTGCTTGGGCATGACAAAAAGAATGAGGAAGTGACTCTGAGCTGCAGCGGTGGTTTCCAGCCACCCTTCACCCACGTCCAACGTGCAGGGGAGCTCAGCCACTGAACTACTCTGCATCTGTAAATGGAGATGCGTGGCTCAGGAGGAAAAGCAGTGATGCCGGGGTCCCCATTCAGGGAAACATAGTGTACATGGGTAAGCAGGGTGTCAGGAGGTGCCTCCTATGGAGCTTCTGTGGTCAAATCCCACCCCATTCATCCACCTCTGAGCACTGACCATCACCACTGTGGACAGGGATGCGCTTCTGATGCCTGATCAGGGCCACTCAGATCTCCCTGTTTCTGATACCTGGGACCTTTCCTCAACTGAATTCTGGCACATCCTCATCCACCACCTTCCTGGGCAGGCCCCAGCCCTGGCTGACCCTCACCCACAAGGAGAGCTCCATCCTAACAAGCCCCACTGAGGGGTCACATCCTGTCAGATGGGTGCGTCACCTTCCCTCTCCCTTCAGGGACCAGAGGAATTGCTGGGGATTGCTGATACCCCACCACCTACCCCTGACCCTCCTCAAAACATCCTGACCCAACTAACACCCACTTTCACCTCTTCCAGAAATGTGCCAAAGGCCCCGCTGGGACTCAAGACTCCGACTGACACCAGACCAGAAAAATTACAGGAAGAACGAAGAAGTGATGCTGAGTTGCCCTGATGGTTTCCAGCCAGCCTTCACCCATGTCAAATGTGCGAGGGAAGTGCAGTCCATCAGTCACGGGAAACCTGTATACAGGGAGGTTTGGACTGGAAGGGACAGCAGAGGCAGATGGATCAACATTCAGCCCATGTTAAATGTGGAGTGCATTGGTAAGGGAGGCATGAGTAGCTCTCCTGACCACCCCACTCTGCCCTTCTTGAGCAGGGGAAGGTGGGCTGTACCTGCACGGGAGGTTCCAGGCTGTCTGCCTGCCTGGGGAAATGGTATATGCCGCTGAAGGCGGCGTTAAGGCAGCCCCTGAGCCTGCCCTGTTCCTGCCCCAGGGCTCTGGGAAGCCTTGGTGGGAGGTGGCTGGTACCAGCCTCTGTTTCTCAGTGTCCCACAAGGAAGGGGCTTTGGGATTGAGGTAGGGGGTAGTGGACAGAGCTGCCCATGCCAGGCAAAGAGCCCAGTATGCAGGGCTCCAGACTGTGGTTTGTGGGTGGCTGGGATGTTCCTGGTCAAGGTGTGTGGGTGGCGTGGGGTTCCCTGAGGGATTCTGGCAAGAGCATGTGCAAAGAAGACATGGGCTACAGTGCTGTAGGTCTGACAGGCATTTGTGGCGCAGGTCATTCAGGGTTTGGGGGATCACAGGACTCTGCTCCCTGTGTCCTCTCAACCTGTACAGGCAGGGCAAAGTCCTGGCCTCCTCTTCATGTGTTGGTCTCCCCTCCCAGTCTCTGCTGCATGCTATCATTGCAGCAGACAGCTTTTGGGTTCAGGCTTTGTTGCCTTCTCAGGTGGATTCAACATGTTGTCCTCCATGAGGGATGAACAGGGCACCAAGATCAAATGCTGGTCCATCAGTCTCCATGCAAATGCGAGTCCCTTGTGGGTGCTCCCAGTCCCTAGAGCTCCAGCTCCTCCTGGCCTTTTCCCAGAGGCGTAGGGGAAGCAGCATAGAGCCCTTCTTGGCCTCGTCCCCTCGCTGAGGATGTGGTGTGGGAGGGCTGCTATGTATGGTGATCTGGAGCTCCATCCCTCACCCTGCTGTGCCAGCAGTGGGATCCCCTACTCCATCCCCTGGCATGCCCTGTGGGGCCACCATCTGCCCTGCTAAAGCCTTCCCATCTTGTTGGTGCAGAGAAATGCCAGAAGCCCCAGTGGGACCCCAAGTTTATCTTTGACCAAGATCAGGACACCTTTAACCCAAATGAAGTGGTGAAGATGAGATGCCCTGAGGGGCACTGGCCTCCTCCCATGGAGATCAAATGCATGAAGCTGGACCCAGAGGAAGGCTCCATGATTCCTCAGAGCAGCTGGTTTGTAAGGAACAGCACGGGTCTCTGGCACCGTGTGAAGGGGAGCTTGACCTGTGTGGGTAAGTGAGCAAACCAGCAACACTCTCAGTGCTCAGTCTGTTCTCCCCAGGCAGGGAGAGCAGTGTTGCATGTGTCCTACAGTATTAGTATCCTGTGTTTGGGGTGGTCAGGGCATGGTGCAGGCATTCACTCCAGAGAAAACTGCTGCTGATGCACCCCAGGTTTGTGTCCCCACTGCTGGCAGCTGGGGAACCCTGCACAGTGCTGAGGGGGACATGCCCCTGCTGCTGTGTGTAGTGTGCCGGGCAGTGTGTCCAGGCAGTCAGATGGGTCTGCTTGGAGAAGATAACAATAGCCGAGGAGCAGGAAGACAGGGACCTGCTCTGAATGCTGGATTTGCTGAAAGGGACAAGTCACCAGATCAGGTGCTAGCCCCAGGGTGGAAGCTGCATACAAGTGCTTGCTCTTACTCTCCCACACAACCACTGCGGCACCCAGAGTACCCCTGGGAATGTTCCAGGGCCAGAGGAAGGCTCAGGCAGTGCTGGAGTGTGGTCTGCGAGAAGGCGGGATGACCTGATCCCCACTGTGCTGGGGACACGCTAGTGAGGGAGCGGTGGGGATGATGGAGGTTGGATGGAAGGCTGGGAGGGGAAGGGAAGGGAGTGACCCTCTCGCAATGTTTCCTTCACAGATGTCCTCCAGGTTGTCCCTGAGACCTTGGAGATTTCAAGCACCAGCATCAAACTGAACTGGACCTGCAGGCTCCCTGACACCTGCCAGCACATTCGGGCCACATGCCGGCTGGAAGAGCCTTCCTCCCCTCCCTGTGAGGCTGAGGAGGTGAAGGGAGAGGAGCTGCTACGTGGCTGGAAGGGAACATTTTCCTGTCCGCCTCTGCAGCCCTTCACTGTCTACACCGTCACCATCTCACTGCCACCCAGCACGATCCTGTACACACGGCTTCTGAGGACAAAGGAAACGGGTATGCTTACACGAGATGTAAAGGTGCCCTTTGCCTGGCAGCTCAGCCTGATAATCTGCTCCCCACAGTGATGGTCCTGGGATCAGGGCTGCTTAGATCCCGTGGGGCTGTGGGGAAGGGGCTGTGCAGGGCCCTGGAACACAGCATGTCCCCCCCTCACTCTTCCCTTCCCTATTGCTGCTGCTGTGGCTCATGCAGCCTTTGTGGGGGAAAAATCCTTGCTGGCCGCATGTGTGACCCCATCCTCCTGCTCTTCCAGTGCCGGACAAACTGGAGAAGCTGAGGCTGGATCCCAACACAGGGTCCCTCAAGTGGAAGGCACTGCCCTCCTGCAAAGGGGAGATCATTGGATACCAGGTACCAGGGGACCGCAGAGTCCCCGTGGTCACCCTTACCTTGCCAGGCACCTCCTTGCCTGGAGCTCTGTGGAGACAGCCTGGGGAGAGGTGTGAGCCTTCCTCAGCCAGGGCCCACCAGCTCTACAGCACTGTAGTTGTTCTGGTGGGGTCAGGTCCCCTCCTGTCCCCAGCCAGCTGTAGCACCCCTCTCTCCAGAGCTGCCCAGAGCAGGAGTGGGAGGTTGGGGCTGCTCCCAACCAGTTCCCTGTCCTTGCTCTAGCTGAACATCACGGCCAGGAGAGCATATGATGGCAGCTTCCTTGAATTCAAGCAAGTGTTGGTGAATCAGTCTGTCACCAAGTACACGCTGCCTCATCAGGCACCTGGAAGCAAATACTTGGTGACAGTGCAGGGCCTCACGGCGGCTGGTTCTGGGGCTGCATCACTGCTGGAATTTCAAACCTACGTCTCAGGTAATGTTTTTTCTGCCCTGAGTCTGGCTGAAGTGGTCTCCTGGGAGCAAGTGCTGAGCATGGATCAGCTTCCAGAGCTGTGTGTGCACCCCTCCTGTCCCCACCAAGACAGAGGCAGGGAACATGGGCCCCCTGAGAGCCTGACTCAGCAGTGGGGGCTGTGGGGCTGGGTGACTCCTGCTTTGAGGGGGTCCATCATCTTGTCCCCAGAGCTGCTGCATTGCTTCAACCCCTGTTTGTGCCTGCAAGAACAGAGGGGGGCCCTCCACTCTTACACCAAAGAAGACGATACCCATCCCTGCTTTTGGGTACACTTGGGGCTCAGGGTCATGGGGTCTGTGCGCCCTCTTGCTGTGCACAGCTTGATTGAGTGGGCTTCCATATCCCCCGACTATGTACAGGAGATGGGCCTCCAAGGCCTCCCTCCTTCTGCCTTGCCCAGCATATGTGAAGGCAAGGGAAGGCTGTGTCTCGCTGCCCATCCCTGCAGCAGCCAGGACAGCAGAGCCTGGACACACGTGTCTACACATATGCACATGCCCAATGCCAAGGTCGGGGTCATTGCTGACGCATGGCCCAGGCTGTGGCACACACTCCCAGCTGTGTGTTAGTTGCAGGGCAGCCTCTGGACCTGTGGCCTGGGCTGGTGGTCATTGTGGTGGTGGTGGTGGTGCTGGTCCTCCTGTCTGCGGGGATCCTGTGGCTTGTGCTGTCCAGGTGAGTAGGCAGGAGACTTGGAGCTGCTGCTCTGCCTCAGGCCGTGCTGTGCTGTGGGGTGGCTGGGGATTGAAAGGGCTGATCCCACCCTTCTGCAGGTGCAGAGGATGCAGCTGCCTGGTTCTACCATAGCAGGGCTCCTGGCTGGGGCTCATAAGCATTTTCCGTGGGGCTGGAGCAGGAACCATGTGTGCTCAGGGACCCCCTGGCTTCTTGGTGTTGCAGCCACCGCTGCTATCTCCTGGAATCTTGGTGGGCAATGCCTGCCAGGTCATGAGTGGCCCAGAGGGAGGGTGTGCAGAGCCCTCCATGCCTCTGCTGCTGGGTTCAGCAGGGATTTGGGTCAGGTCAGCTTCTCCCCTGACTCAGGACCACCCTTTGCCTTCCCAGGAAAAGAAAAGCCTTGCCCAGCAAAGCTGAGGATGACCATTATACAGGTAGGATCCCCACCACAGAGATGGCTGTAAGGCTGGGGTTGGAGTTGGATGGGGAGCAAGTCTATTGTAGAAGAGCCTGTTGTGACCCCGGGGTGGTTTCAGGCAGCCCACCTGCCTCTGGGTGACCTGCCAGAGCAGTGTGTCCCACACTATCCCTTGGCTATCCCCAGCCAAGAGCCTTCTCCGTCTGCCTCTTCCAGCAGCTCTGGCTGGTGTCCCCCTGCAGTGCCAGTAAGGGTTGGGACCTGCGCCTCGTGCTTGCCCTGCTCAGGGGAGCAGCACCCTGCCAGTGTTTGTCCCAGGGTGTCCCACAGCCTCCAGCGCTGCTGCCTGTCTGGGTCTGCCCTGCTCCTTCTCCTGCGGCCTCTGGTCCCTCAGTCTGTTTCTGTTGTGTTGTCCCCCCAGAGCTTCAGCCCTATGAGAATCTGGATACTTACTGCATGATAAGAGAGACTCTTCTGGCAGTGGAAGACGCGGGTAGGAAATGTATTGCCCTGCCTGTGTTCCCACACATGTCAGGGACAGGTTGGAAAATGGCAGTTGTGATGATGTGAACTCTCCACACTGCTGAGGGTACACAGCAGCTTCTGCCCTGGGTGTCCTTGGTCTCTGCAGGTAAAGGTGGCTGGTCTGGAGAGCTGTTGCCCAAGACCCTGCCTACCCCGAGGTCCTCAAGAAAGTCAGAGCAATGAGGGAGAGAAGATGGAGCAGATGTCTGAGGCTCAGTGCTGATGGCAATTCCCATATCCCCTTCTTGAGGCTTGGTCCTCCACCACTGGAAGCAGGGCCCAGTCTGTGCTGGATTATTGCTCCCCCTTCAATTTGCTCCCCTATCAGGCTCAACTGTCCTCTGTCACAGAGCAGGAGCATCCCAAAGCCTGGGATGACCTGCTTGTGCCAGCAAGGACATGTTCTGGTAGTCCTCCAGCATCCTGGAAAAGCTGCCTGACCCTCATCCTGTTGCCCTGCAACTGTCCTCTAAGACTGAAGCAACTCTCTGGGTCCCAACCCCTCTTTCCCCACTCTGAATCCCCACATCCATCTAGGCCTCCACCTCTGCTTGAGTTTGGCCCAGTCACACTGTCCTTGCAGCTGTGCTGCTGTGTCCAAAAAACCAATAAATTGTTCTGGTTTGCAGGGGGTGCTTGCCCCACAGCAGCTCTCATCTTTGTCTTGGTTCCTCCCTGTTTTGTGTGTGAAAATCCTATGAATCTTCATGGAGGATGGACTAGGCTTTTCCAGCCCCAGGTAGCCCTGGGGAAGCACACCTGAGAAGTGGTGTGCTCCCAGTGCAATGCTTTGTGTTGCTACTTTCCCTCCTCCCCATCCTACAGGTAGTACAGTCCCAGCCACACCTAGCTGGACCTCTGTGTCCATCTGTGACACCTTCTGTGGGTCCTGGTGCTTATTTCCCATTTTGTGAGGTGTAGTTGACCCTGGCCCTCCTGGGAAATTCCCATCCTGCAGCCTTTGGATCTACTCATCTCAGTGACTGCTGCTGCCTCAACGTGGCCACCAGCAGCCACTGCCTATCCTGCATTACGGGATGCTGGTGCCCAGTGCAGCTTGGAGGTTGAGCAACAGCCTGCAGTTCCTCCTTGGTGACAAGCACACTGCTTGAAGATGGGGCAATTGACCACCATCTCTTCTCCAGCCTTTTTATTGGCCTGGGATGACCTACATGTGACAGTAAAGACATGTTTTGACAGTCCCTCATATGAGCTGTCCGATCAGCACTGTTATACATGCAGCTGGGCACTTGGACAAAACATCTCCTTCAGTGGACTTTCATTGGTGTGACCTGCATTCCTGATGGAGCTGCTCTCGATAGGTGCTGGGAAGAGAGGGAAAGAGGGGGCTTAACACCTATATTGGGTCTGGCTGAGCCCCCCAGCAGCCCTCATAGTGCTGTGCTTTGTGCTGATAGCAAGAAAGGCGGTGATAACACACCGGTGTTTGGGCTACTGCTGAGCAGCGCTCACACAGCATCTGGGCTGTCCCTCCAACATTCCCCCCTCACCAGCAGGCTGGGGGTGGGCAGGTTCTTGCATAACTTTTGATTTTGCTTTCATTAAACTGCCTTTACCTTGACCCACAAGGTTTCTTCATCTTATTTTCTTATTTTCTACTGAGCAGGGTAGAGATAGAGCAGCTTGGTGGGCAAATGGCATCCAGCCAAGGTCAGCCCACCACAGTCCTTTCTGGCACCCAATGTCAAGCTTGAGACAGTGGCAGTTGTATACAAAGTGAGCCATAGCTGTGGTAATCAAGTGGATCAAGTGCAAGCTCCTATGTGGGTCACGGAGTCTGCTAGCTGGACGGCTTATCTCTATTTTGTGAAGTTTGGGAATGAGTCAAGGGAAACAACGGCTGTGTGCTTTGCCCTGGCATAGATGGCCTTTCTGCGCTGTGGGAGTGATTTTGTGGGGGGCGTGAAGGAACTTGGGGCCGAGCTAGCACAAACAATGACGATGTGCTTTGCCCTGGCATTGATGCCTTTGCTGTCCTGGGGTCGCTATCTTGTGGAGAAGATGAGGGAATACACCTCCCTCTCCGTGCCCAGGAGTGATGTGGATGGTTTTGTTATGCGGGATCCTGAGGTCCTGGCTCACCCTTATGTGAGCTGTTCAATACTGTTACTAAATACTGTTGGCATATTATGGGTTTTGTGGACTTTGGTCTCACCCTGGTGTAAGAGGAGACAACTTCTGTGTGAGGCAATACAGAAATGTGCCCTGAGACGGCTGGTCCCGGGGTGGCAATGTGTGTGGAAGGATTTAGGCAGATTCCTAGGATGGGCATCACTTCCCATAGCCAGGGGCTTTGCACCTGATGGATGCGCTCTGTGCTGGGTAACCAGCTGGCTGGGTGGCTGAGCCCAGAGAGTGGTGGGGAGTGGAGTTACATCCAGCTGGTGGCTGGTCACAGGTGGTGTTCCCCAGGGCTCGGTGCTGGGGCCAGTCCTGTTCCGTATCTTTATCAGTGATCTGGACGAGGGGATCTAGCACACCCTCACCAAGTTCACCGGTGACCCCCAGCTGGGGGGAGCGTTGATCTGCGGGAGGGCAGGAGGCTCTGCAGGGGGGTCTGGGCAGGCTGGAGCGATGGGCCCAGGCCAGTTGTGTGAGGTTCAACCAGGCTCAGTGCTGGGTCCTGCCCGTGGGTCACACCAGCCCCCCCGCAGCGCTGCAGGCTGGGGGCAGGGGGCTGGGAACTGCCTGGGGGGAAAGGGCCTGGGGGGGCTGGTCGGCAGCTGGCTGGGCATGAGCCCCCCGTGTGCCCAGGTGGCCAAGGAGGCCACCAGCATCCTGGCTGGTGCCGGGAACAGCGTGGCCAGCAGGGCCAGGGCAGTGCTGTCCCCCTGCCCTGGGCACTGGCGAGGCCGCCCCTCGACTCCTGTGTTCAGGTTGGGCCCCTCACTGCCAGGGGGACGCAGAGGGGCTGCAGCGTGTCCAGAGACGGGCAGGGGGCTGGGATAAGGCTCCGGTGCTGGGCTAATGGGGCCAATGATCAGCAACTGTGAGGCAAAGAAGCCCAACAGCTGGGATCCCTTGCTAGAACCTGAGGATCCGGGAGAAGCATTGGAAAAGAGGCAGCAATCTGCAGTCTCTGGAGACAGCTCCTTTCAGGTGTGAGGGCGAGATATCCATTCAAGGAAGCTCTCACGAACTCCCCAGGAAAGTGGACTACTGCACATGAAGGCATCCAGTACCTGAGGGAACTAGCAGTACTAGCAGCCATCTACAACGATCTAGACGATGAGGAGGTCTCCAAAGATCCAGAGGATGTCCTGTGCACACGGGCCATGTGAGGAAGGTGATTCAAAGTGCCCCGATATCACATTCTAACAGCTTGGCAGCGATGTATTGCCTGGCTATGGGTACACCAGCTGTGGAGAAATGGTCTTCTTGGCTCCAAAACTTGGAAGAACATCTCTGCGCTCCCTCATCCCTACGGGCCAGCACCTTGGCTGCCAGGGGTGCCCCAAGAAACCAGTGCTCTGCTGCCCCAACCAGAGGGAAAGGCAGCCCCAGGCACGTGCCGCACGGTGCACTGTGGTTCTGCCTGCGTGAGCAGGAGAGGACATGAGGAGGTGGGATGGTGAACCCACCTTTAAGCGGGAAGCCTGTGTTAATGAACCGAGAGGGAAGACAGCTGTTAAGAAGGGGTCACCCACGAGAGCTGTTGGCACAGTGGCTGCAGAGACACAAGAAGGCAATCAACGGTCTGCCAGACACAGAAGAACTGAGGTCAGCTCTCCTGATCCTGGTGAGGGGGACTTCTGGTCCGGCACTGCAAGGGTCAGACAGTGAGTACTCTGAGCAGGAACAGGAATGGAGGGTCCCTGCCTTCAGCCGGGTGGAGGAAAGGGGTGACCGGGTATACCGGCCATGTGGATTCAATGGCCTGGCACATCAGAGCCACAGAAGTATAAGGCTTTGGTAGTCACTGGTGCGCTGCCTGTCTGCCGATAGGATGTAAAGAATAACATATTTTGTTTTCCTTTGCTTCCACATGCGTGACATTTGCTATTGCTTCATTAAACTGCCTTTATCTTGACCAACAAGTGGTTTTTTCATCTTATTTTCTGCTGAGGACAGCAGTGATAGAGCAGCTTGGTGGGCACCTAGCATCCAGCCAAGATCAACCTGCTGCAGCCCTGTGTGACTGCTGCTGGGTGAGCAAGGGGAATACACTGAATTTGGGTATGGGGAAACAGAGGGTTGGTCTGTGCTCCTGCCACCTCCTGGGATGCCCTGCTCCCCACTGTGTATCCTTGTACCTCATCAGACCCAGGGCTATCAGACTCTTCCTGCTCTGACCAGACAAATGATAAAGACTCATGGCTGGAGCGGGCTGCCTGCCCCTCCAGCTCCTGCCCAGTCCCCTCATTGCCATCACGGGTTCATGTTCCCTCTGGGGTTCTGAGCTGTCTGCACCTTGTTGGAGCAAGGCCATGCGCTGGGCTTTTGTGGCCTGGAGCTGTGGCTGACAGCCTCCCCAGGCCTTCAGGGCTGTGCTGGGCAGCTCTGCCATGAGTTTGGGTGGGGTGTGTGTTGGGAACCAGTGAGTGGTGGTGCTTCCCCCTTAAGTCATGGGCAGGAGTGTGTCCCATGCATGTGGTGTGGGCAAAGCTGAGGGACAAGCATGGTCTTTGCTGCTCTGCAGCCCCCGTGTCTGATCACCCAGCCCTCTGGGGTCTGAGACTTCCCAGGGAGCCTATGGGAGGTTCTGGAGGAAGAGAAAAGCAGGAGCTGCTGAGGGGCAAGGGGGGTGGTTTAGTCATGCTAAGGGTTTCCTTGGGCACTCTGCTGGCACAGGAGGTCATGGTGATCTGCGCACTTGGGGGCAGAGGAGACTGCTGCCAGATTGAGGAGGGGGGGAGGCAGCTGGTGATGGAGGAGCAGGGAAGGGTGAGAGAGGATGTGTGCTGAGTTTTTTTTTCAGAAGGACCAAGGACCGCTTCAGGCATTGAGGTACTACTAGCAGTTCACATCCCCATTCCTATCCCAGCTTCTTGCCAGCTCTTCATGTGCTTTCTCAGAATCTTCCATCTCCTGTGATCATTGAGGGGAAGTGCAGTGACTCATCACAACTCTAAAATCCATGCAGTGGCATGGGGAAGCACACAGGTATTACCTCAGAAAGAGGAGCAGTGCTTCTTGAATGCATTTTGGTAACTAGGAGGGTTTGGGGAGGAAACCCTTGGATCTTGGTGTCAGGGTTTCTTCTACTGAGTACCAGAGGCTGGATAACCCTGGGGAAAAAAGGACAAAAGGCAGGAGCACTGATGCTGATGGGAGGTTCCCTCCCCAAAGAGGAAGCCTCTTGTAGCGCACAAGGTTTCACCACAAGTTTATTTCCTTCCTGTGGTTGCAAGCCTTGCAGTCAGTTACAGATGCCTGGGCTCAGAGGCAGCAAGTGGGGCTGAGATTTCAGTCCTGCCTAGAAACTTCATGCTAGCATGGCCCTGCAGTTGCTGTCTCTGAGGTTTCTCCTGGTCCTTCTATCTCTGCTGCCAGCACAGGGCTTGGAAGAACCTGATCCCAAGGTCCAAGGAGTGCCCGTGGAAACAGGTAAGAAAGGGTTCCTCCTCTTCCCTGGAGAGATTTTGCTGCTCCTCCTCCTGCAAGTTTGAGATGCATCTTTACTGCCTGCAGCCCTGGGCTGTGCCAGCTTGGGTGCCTGCTGTTTCTGGGAGACCTTAGTGGGCAGGAGCTATGGTGTGGTGTGGGTGCACTGGGGGTGCTGTGGGAAAGAGGATTGGGCTGGAAGGTTGCGGGTGGCTGATGCCCTGCACCGAGCCAGTTTGCCAGTCATTCCCTGGAGGTTGCAGGCATGAATCAGGTATGAATTCATGCATTGTGAATCAGGGGAATGGTCTTCAGGGAGCAGGATGACAGCCGTCTGTGCACGTCCTGTCCCCAGGTGTGCCCAAGGAACACTGTGCCTGCTGAGAGCAGAGCAAAAGGGAAATTGCTGGCTGGATGGGCCTGGGCGTGGGCAGCAGCTGGGTGCCTGTGCGTGGGGTAGGTCGCAGCTGTGTGACAGTGAGACACAGCTTCTGGGTACTCAGCTGGACATCTCTTGCCTTCTGCAGTCGGGGGTTTTTGAGAGCAAAGCCTGATGCTAAGTGGCTTGTTCACCAGCATGTCTGTACTTCTTCACGGCTGTTCAGAAGATGGTCTGAATCTTGTGAGATCCTTTCTCTGCCCCTTTGGGAGAAATAAGATTGTGTTTTAAGCACTTTGATGCCTCTCAGAGTACCTTGTAGAGGCTGGAATTGGGAAGTGCTCCTTCCCAGGTACCAGCATCCTTGCCCGTAGGAACCACTGCCATAAAGCCTCCCCGCACATCACTCAGCAAACTACTGGGACAGGCTGTGGCTGCTCAGCCCAGAGGATGGTGAATGTGGTGAGGAAGGGGTGTGGAGGAGGAGCAGGGCTTGTGCCAGGGAAAAAGGGCAGGAGCTGTGGTAAAACAGAGGGTGTGAATGGAGAAGGCATTGCTCATCTGCATGTCCCACTGCATGGTGGGGCAGGAGGACAGTAGCTGAGGGACTGACTGAGCCAGCACAGGGACCCCAGAAGTGTAACAGGGACATCTCTGAACCCTGTGGTAGTGATGAACCATGGCTGGAGAGACATCCGCCCCAGCAGGACTGATGGTGCCATGGCCCATCAAGGGCAACCTGAGCTGGGGTGGGTGACATGTCTGAATGAGTGGTCAGAGGGTGTCTTCTAGTGCAGGGGTGATTGTCCTGGGAAGCTCCCTCGTGTGGGCTATGGAGGAGGTAATATAGTGTCACTGGACACAAGGATGGATGGGGCAGATTCATGGGTGAGTGATCATTGACGCTTCAGGTACACAATGAGAGCCCCATTACAACAAGCCTTGCCTGTGGGTCACATCCTGGCAGATGGATGGCATCTTCCCTCTCCCTTCAGGGGCTGGAGGGATTGCTGGGGAATTCTCTTCCACCAGTCACCCATGCATCACCTCATCATCTCCCAGCCCAGCTAACACCCACCTTCACCTCTACCAGAAATGTGCCAAAGGCCCCGCTGGGACTCAAGACTCCGACTGGTACCAGACCAAGAGAATTACAGGAAGAACGAAGAAGTGATGCTGAGTTGCCCTGATGGTTTCCAGCCAGCCTTCACCCATGTCAAATGTGCGAGGGAAGTGCAGTCCATCAGTCACGGGAAACCTGTATACAGAGAGGTTTGGAATGGAAGGGACAGCAGAGGCAGATGGATCCGCATTCGATCCAGCGTGGAGTGCATTGGTAAGGGAGGCATGAGGAGCTCTCCTGACCACCCCACTCTGCCCTTCTTGAGCTGCCCTCCAGCTGTACCTGCACGGGAGGTTCCAGGCTGTCTGCCTGCCTGGGGAAATGGTATATGCTGCTAAAAGCGGTGTTGAGGCAGCCCCTGAGCCCACCCCGAGTCCAGCCTGTGGCTCACCAGTGGGTGGGATGTTCTTGCTGCAGGTGTGAGAGATAAGGGTTTTCTTGAGGGCTTCTGGCAAGATGGTACGCACAAGGGAGAGAGGCATGAGAGGGCTATGTGTGGTCTGTGTGGTATCACAGTTGGGTGAGGGGGATCAGAGGGCTCTGCTGCCTGTTTCCTCTCAGACTGCACAGCTGTGAGTACCACAGCTTGCTCCCTGTGGGTTGGTACCCTTCAGGCTCTGAGTCGTGGTGGGTACAGGCTTGGCACCACCTTCTCACAGCGTGGGGCACCGAGGTCCCCTCCAAGGGAGAACAGGGCAACAATGGGCTGAGTAGGAAAACAGCTGAGGGGTCCCATAATTTTTGAAAACAATAGCCTTCTGCTGCTCTCCAGCTCAGCAAGTGCCCTGAGACCTGGGCCACAGCAAGAGGGCTTGGAACTGGTTCACTGCAGGAGACTGTGAACGTGGATGGTGTGGAGAGGTCTGGGGGAGGGGGAGGGGATGCTTCTTCTGTGACTCCCCCTGGGGCCAGGTCCATGCCATAGCCCAAGATTTTAGGGTGTCCCGTCTGGTTCCCGTGGGTGTTTTGCTGACTTCATGTGGCAGGTTCATAGAATGACAGAATCATTTAGGTTGGAAATTACTTTTGAGATCATCAGGTCCAATCATTAACCCAGGACTGCCAGGTCCATCACTTAAACTATGTCCCTAAGCAGTGCACCTCCTCCCAGGCAGCCTGTCAGTGACAACGTTTTCCCCGATACCCAACCTAAACCTCCCTGGCACAGCCTGAGGCCGTCTCCTCTTGCCCTGTCACTTGTCACCTGGGAGAAGAGACCGACCCCCCTGCCTACACCCTCCTGTCAGGCAGCTGCAGGGAGCCACAAGGTGCCCCCGAGCCTCCTCCTCTCCAGGCTGACCCCCCCAGTTCCCCCAGCCGCTCCCCACCAGCCTTGTGCCCCAGCCCCGGCACCAGCCCCCTGCCCGTCTCTGGACACGCTGCAGCCCCTCTGCGTCCCCCTGGCAGTGAGGGGCCCAACCTGAACACAGGAGTCGAGGGGCGGCCTCGCCAGTGCCCAGGGCAGGGGGACAGCACTGCCCTGGCCCTGCTGGCCACGCTGTTCCCGGCACCAGCCAGGATGCTGGTGGCCTCCTTGGCCACCTGGGCACACGGGGGGCTCATGCCCAGCCGGCTGCCCACCAGCCCCCCCCAGGCCCTTTTCTGACGGGTACCTTTCCAGCGTTCCTAGGGCCTGAAATAGCCCTGCCTTCTTAGGTGCCACAAGGCACCAGGGTCAAATGTTGCTCCATCAGTCACTGTGTGAGCTTTGTGCATAGTATGAGCCCCTCATGGGTGCTCCAGTCCCTTGAGCTCCTGTACTCCTGGCCTTTCATGGGGGAAGCAGCTTGGGGCCCTTTTTCCCCTCATTCTCTTCCCGGGTATGCGGTGCATGAGGGCTATTCTGTACAGTGTCCTAGAGCACTATCTCTCACTACACTTGTCAGGGAAAATGAACCTTTCTCCTGGGGTCTATGCAGAGCAGGAAAGGGCTAGGTCTTTCCAAGAGCTGCATCTATTGGACTGTAGAGATGCTGGGACCCACAGACCCCTCCGTTTTGATCCAGTGGGGAAAACTACCTTGAGCAACAGTAGTCCACACATTTACCCACATTCCTTTCTGTCCAGACTTCTGCTCCCCTTCCAGAGAGCTGGAGTGACCAGTTTAACTCTCTCTTTCTCTCCCACCCCACTGGTGAGGAGCAGGGCTGTCTGACCGCAGCACCCTTGCAAGGCTGGGAGGGGAAGGGAAGGGAGTGACCCTCTCACAATGTTTCCTTCACAGAGGTCTTCCAGGTTGTCCCTGGGACCTTGGAGATTTCAAGCACCAGCATCAAACTGAACTGGACCTGCAGGCTCCCTGACACCTGCCAGCACATGCGGGCGACCTGCCGTCTTGCAGGACCTTCCTCCCCTCCCTGTGAAGCTGAGGAAGTGGAGGGAGAGGAGATGCTACATGGCCAGGAGGGAACATTCATCTGCCCCCCTCTGCAGCCCTTCACTGACTACAGTGTCACCATCTCACTGCCGCCCAGCACAATTCTTTTCGAGTGGTTGGTCAGGACAGAGGAAACCGGTATGTGCACAAGGGTATAGAAGAGAAGGGACGATCATGGGCTGTGCCACACTGTAACAGATAACAGAGGTAGATAATGTCCCCTTTGCCCAGCAGTTCAGCATGATCATCCACTCCCTGCAGTGATGGTCCTGGAATCAGGGCTGCTTGAATCCTGTGGACTGTGGGGAAGCCCCCCGAGCACAGCATACCCCCTCCTCACTCTCCCCCTCCTCACCACACTATTGCTTTTCTTGCTGTGGTGGTACATGCAGCCTTTGTGGGGGACAAAGCCTGTGTGAGGTGTCCCTTTGCAGCCTGTCCCCTGAGCCAGGAGCTGCCTGCACCCTGCTCTGGGCTCAGCCCTTCCTCACCAGCCCCATGTGTGACCCCATCCTCCTGTGCTTCCAGTGCCGGACAAACCGGAGAAGCTGTGGTTGGATCCCAACACGGGGTCTCTCAGGTGGAAGGCGCTGCCCTCCTGCAAAGGGGAGATCATCGGATACCAGGTACCAGGGGCTTCCTCTCCCCGTCCACTCAGCCTGGGGTTTGGCAGACTTTGCAGCTACGTGCACAGCACTTGGTGATGCGTCTGCTGAGGTGGCCTCCCAGGGTTTCCTGTGCTTCTTGCGTGTTTGTTTCTGGTTCCTGCCACAGAGAAGCCTGTGGTTTGAGTCATCCTCTGAAATCCCCTCTTCTCAGAGAGCTGCACTGTTCCTTTGAGTTTTCCTCAGTGCATGGCTAGGAATGCCTCCTCTGTCTGGGTTTGGAGCTCTTCCCACAGTGCATCCCTGTATCTAGCACTGAGGGGTGTGTGGGTGGGTGTAAGACCCTGGTCAGTGTGCCCTCTGCCCTCTCTGAGGACATACCTCTCTGTTGGTAACAGGGACTTAGACATGCTGGTTCTTCCTGCCCTCCTAGCTCTTTCCTGGAGAAACTGGCAAACAGGGGCCCTGATGGCATTGCTTGTGGGACTGTTCCAGCTGGTTCCCAGCTCCCAGACACTTCTATTTGTGAAAAGGCTCCTTTTTTCGGGTTTCAGTCAGCTCCTTTTTTGCATATTGCCAAGACACTATTTCCATAAAGAGCCAACAGCAGCAAAGATGGCCCAAGATCTCATGAGAAATTCAGATGATGCATTGGCAAATGGGGAGCCTTTCTTGTATCCCTTGTAGCAACTCTGTCTTCCCCTTTTCATGTAGACAAAGCCTTCTGAATCCAACCTTGCATGGGAGATGAAAGACAAGTTGAGGGCTCCTCTTGTGGGGGATATCACAACAGTGCCTGAGGTGTTGCAATACCATAGCAGCAACCTGGCCTTGGGCTCATGACACGTATATACACCTCTTCCAAAGAGCAGCCTCCCTCTTGCCCTCAGCTCTTCACGGAGGCTTGGTCCTTTGCTCACGGAGGCAGCCACTGTGCCATCTTGAGTGTTGGCTCCAGGTTCCTCCTCTCCTCCTCCTTGTCTGCTTTGCGGAGCCTTCCACGGCTGGGGCAGGCGCAGGGAAGAGGAGGCTGGCGCAGGGCTTTGCTCCGTCTCGGTGTGCTGTGGGCAGGTTCCCAGCGGGCAGGTCGGGGCTGCTGCCCTCCAGCTCTGTCCCCTGTCCCCAGCTGAACATCACGGCCAGGAGCGCGCGGGACGGCGGCTTGCTGCAGATAGAGCGGCTGCGGCTGAGCCGCTCGGTCACCGAGCACCCGCTGCCTGGGCACGGCCTCGGCCACAGCTACACGGCGACGGTACAGGGGGTCACGGCCATCGGAGCCGGGGCTGCGTCGCTGTGGGAGTTTCAGCCCGACGGCTTGGGTAAGGCCCGCTGTGTTCCAGAGCCTCGGGGTGGCCCTGGCGTGTGCCGCGGCTGAGGCGGCTCTCTGTCCCCAGCCCGGGGGGCTCCTGGCCGCTGCGGACGAGCGGGGGCACAGGGGAGCTGTGCTCCACGGCCAGCGCTGCCCGGGGCTGCCCTGCTCCTCGCACGGCCAGCCCCGCCGCGCTGTGCTGCCGGCTGCTGCTCATCCGCCGGGGCTTGCCTCCAGACACGCCGCACCCTGCCGGCATCAGCTGCCGCAGCGTCCGTGACGTCTCCCCATCCCAAGGGACGGCCGTGCTTCCCCTCCAGCCCATCGCCCGTCCCCCCGCGGAGGTGAGGTGAGTGCAGCCTCCGACGGCTCTGCTCTCCGCGGCCCCCGCTTGGGCTTCCCCCCGCAGCCGCCTCTGCCCCGCTCTCCCCGTCAGACAGGGCATCGCCCCCGGCCCTCTCAGCGCGCTGCCTTGCAGGGAGCACCAGCTGATCGTGGCCGCCACGCACAATGGCACGCTGGTGGAAGGCGCCTGCTCGGGGGAGCCGCAGCCCCTCAACGCCAGCCGGCAGCCCGACACCTACGTGGCCGCCGTGCTCAACCTCACCGCCCCCACGGACTTCGTGCTGGGTGCCGGGACCCACGGGCAGGGTTACCGCAACGCTGCCCTCCGCCCGGGATGGGACTACACGGCCCTTCTCCGCCTCATCCAGCGCTCACAGGAGGTACTCGTCACGGGGAGGGGGGGGGTGGGGCTGCCGCTCGCCAGGGATGCTGCCAGCCGGGGACGGGACCCTCGGCGCGGTCTGGGCTGGGTGCCGCTGGCAAGCAGCGGTGCTGCCCAGGCTCCGGTCCCGGCCCCTGTGCTGAGAGCCCAGGCACCTTGACAGGACAGTGCCCCCGGGGTCCTCGGCCACTGCTGGGGCATTTGGTGGTCATGCGTGGGAGGCCTTTGTCCCCAGGGAGGGTGGTGGGGAAGCAGTGGCCTGAGCTCTCCCTTCCGTCTCCTCCCACAGGCAGAGAAGTTCACCTGCATCTGCTACAGCTTCTCTCTTGGTAAGTAAGTGGGCTCCTCGCTCCCTGTGCCCGAGAGTCTCTCCTGCACGTCCCCTTTTCCCAGCCTGGCCACTTCCCACGGAGTGGTGCTGGCCGAGCCCAGGGTCTCCTGTGGGGTGGAATGTAGGTTTTTCCCCTACATGAGATCATCCTCTATCCCAGAAGAAACCTAAGCCCAGACACACATCCACTCTCGCACATACCCTTTGCCATGGTTGGGGCCATTGCCAGAATCTGGCCCAGGCTGTGGCACCCACTCCTGCCTCTGTGTTAGTTGCAGGGCAGCCTCCGGGCCCTTGGCGTGGGATTGTGATTGGGGTGGTTGTGCTGTTGGCAGTCCTCCTTGTATCTGCCGGGATCCTGTGGTTTGTGCTTTCCAGGTGAGTAGGAAGGGGACAGATTCAGCAGGGCCATAGGCAACACCAGTATCTTACTCAGGACGCCTTTTACCTTTGCAGGAAAAGGAAGTTTTTGCCCAGCAAAGCCAAGGAAGACAATTAAAAAGGTAGGAAAATGCAACTCCCTGGACCAGCATCACAGAAAAGGCTGCAGGGCTGGGTGACAGCTGGGAGGAGAGCAGAGATCTCCCAGGAGATCCTGATCCTCAGGAGAAACACCTGCACATCCTCTTCACTGACATGTCTCCCGATTTGCCCCAGCCCTGTGGTGCCATGGATGGTCGGGATGGCTCTGCCCCCTAAGCCCCACGCAGCAGCAGAACATGGCTTCAGGTAGCACTCCCAGCCTGAAGCAGCAGCAGGGGCAAGCAAAGGCGGGCATCCCAAAGGGTGGCTTGTGGCTTAGCCCTTTGAGGGACCCGTGGCTGTCATCACCTCCAAGGGAGCTATCTGCTAGGTGGGGTCTCAGGAGGGTCAGGCTGAGGGACTGCTGCTCTCACCTGGGCACTGGCGAGCACCTCTGGAGACCTGTGGTTGGTCACAGCTGTGACGGAGGGGTCGGGCTGTGGCAGGTGCTGCCCTGTGCTCCAACCTGTCTCAGACACTTCTGTGCGCAGGCAGCTGTGGTGGCGGTGTGACCTCCCCATGCAGCCAAGGGCACACAGCAGTCTCTGCCCTGGGTGTCTCTGGTCTCCGCAGGTAAAGGTGGCCACGCTGGATATCAGTCAATCCAGCCCCTGCCCAGGACCACGGGAAACATTCCGAGCAGTGAGGGAGTGACGAAGAGGAGAAGGATGACCCCAGCTCAGTACCAATGGCTGCCAGGTCCCCTGGCTCTCCTGTGACTGTGACCAGCACTGGGGATCCCACCCAGTTCAGCAGAGCAAGAGGAAAAGAGGAAGCCAAGGAGTGCTGTGAGCTTTTTCTTTCCTCACCCCCTTCACCTCCCATCTTTCACTTGCTACTGTTCTAAGGCCTTTGAATGTTACTTTCTGTAGTTCCTCTTTTTTGGGTCTTGCTTTCATTTTTGCTTTCCTGGAAGCAGGAGCACTATGCCAGATTTCCCAGTCCCTGACTCACACAGGCTCAGGCTCAGTGATGCTCCATGCTCCTGAGATGTCCTAGGTTCCCAGCCCCTCTCCTCTCTCTCTGCTGACATTCAGCCAAGGCCAGGGCTCTGGTGGAGGCTGGCCTGACCGCACTGCCTTTGTGACTCTGACTGCTCTGTCTGGACAACCAATAAAGGCTAGTGGTTTGAAGGGGGCTAGCTGGCCCACTACAGCTCTTGCCTGGTCCCCTCATTGCCCTTGTGGGGTCACATCTCTCTGCAGGGAGCTAACTGCGCCTTGCTGAGGGGAGGCCATGAGCATGTCTGCTGTGACCTCGTGTCCCCAAATGGTGCCTGACAGTCCTTCTGACCCCTGGGGCTGTGCTGGGGAGCTCTCACATGAATTTGAATGGGGTGCATAGTAGGAGTCAGTGAAGGGTGATATCCCTCAACACACATCTTGGGCAGGAGTTTGCTCTGTGCCCAGCTCTGTGCCCAGAGCTGAGGAACCTGTTGCTCTCAGCTGCTTTGCAGGCCCTGTGCCAGGTCAAATGTGGAAGAAAAGTGAAGATCAGACGTCACTACCACCATGGCCAGCACAGAGTCTTTATTGGTGAGACACAACACAAAGGCGTGGAGTCAGTCCTGGCTCTGAGGCCCTTCGCCCTTGAGCAGGAAAGGCAGAACCAGTCTCTGTGGTGCAGCAGCCTCCGCCAGGACCACATCCAGGATATCTAAATTGACTCCCTACCACCTGGGATTGCCATGGTCGAGCCAGACAGGCTGGTGAGGGAGCCGCTCTGGACCTGGCAGGGCTGTGGCACCTGGATCAGCATCAGGAAGAAGGAGCTCCAGGAAGGGATTGTGTGGGGTGGGAAGGACCAGGCTAGCCTTACAGGACTGGATTGTCCTTCCTTTGGCTTTTGTTGGCTTTGGGCTTCACGGTTCTTCAAAAGTAGGACAGATAGCTTGTACTTCTGAGCCTTGTGGATCCTACAGGGGTTTGATGCTGTTTGATGGCAAAACACAGTTTGGGTGCTGGGGGAGCCACCCCATTTTCCCTGGGGCTGCTTGGAGGGACAAGGCATGTGGATGAGACAGCTCGTTCTTTTCATCCCTGGCACAGACAGGTCAGGTCCTGGTGCCTCTGCTCTCGTCTGCATACTCAGGCTGTGATTCCAGGTAAATTCCTGTGAAAACTCTGGGCTAAGGGTCAGGTTCCCACTTCAAAGCCTGACCACAATTTGGAAACAGTCCAGCCTGTGCCCTCCAGACACAGAAGACCCTTGGGGTGGCTTTTCAGAGGAGTAAAGCATCCTAGGGCTGTACACGTCCCTCTTGTCTCCTCTGGTTTCTATTGTTATTGATGGAGGGCTGTCAATAGAGTCAGAGGCCAGGCCAGAAATGGGCTGTGGACATGCCTCTACTTGAAATTCCCATAGGTTTCAAATGAATTCAAGTAACTGAGGGCTAGTTCGTAGCAGAGTCCATACTGCTCCTGTGGACAGAAAAACGTATGTGAGAACCTGGTACACCAACACCTACCGCAGAAGGCCAGCCTTGGTTACCAACATCTCCCTGAGCAAGCCAGGCACAGGTCCAGCCCACTCTCCTCCTCTCAGTTGGAGCCCACCTTCTCTGGCTGAGGAATCACAGACATGAGCTCCAGTAGCTGGCAGCTGGGCTACCCCATTGCTTGAGCCAGCAGGTCTCAGCAAGAGCTAGTCTCCATGGCATGAAGCATCTGCTGCTCACTCCCATCCAGGGTGCTCATCTTATCATGGCCTCTAGCACCCAGACCAGGTGGTGAGGTGGGTGCAGGACAGGCATCTGAGCAGCCACCAGCGCAGCCCTCTGTTGAGCGGGCCAGGTGGACCAGAAAGGGGCAATTCAGCCCACAGGATGCTTCAGTGCCCATTTGATTCTGCAGAACCTGCCCCTGAGTGAGTGGGTATGCCCCAGCAGCAAACAGTGTTTTCAGAGGTGTCATCTGCCCCTGCTGGCCCCAGCATGATCTAAGCAGAGAGGTGCTACAGCAGCTTCTGGGACAGTCCAGGCTATGGCTCTTGCTCTGGTGTTGCCATCCCATCTGGGTTTGAAGTCAGAACCTACCACATCTTTAATCAGCTGTCTCCGCCGCTTCTTCAGCATCCTCACAGCCTGGGATACATCTACCAGGCCCTCACTTTGGATCTGCTCACACAGGAAACTAGCAGCACAGAAGATCCCGCTCCGGCTGGCACCATCCCTGCGGAGGACAGCAAAGGGAGACTTTTACTCTGAGGTCACCTGTCAAAGCTGAGCCTCAGAGGTGTCCCACCAGACCTGCAGGCTCTGAGGATGATCTTGTCCATAGATCCTGTACTTAGCTAGCCTGTACAGGGAAGACTTCCTCCCTGAACACAGCTGAATTCATGTCCATATGTCCACCCAAGACAGAGCTGTGACCCAGTTCACTGACACAGTCTGGGCTGAGCCAGCTCTATGCCATGAGGGCTCCACCGAGAGATATCACTCACCAGCAGGTGACAAGGATATGACCGTCTTGGCTCTGCCGATGGTGTGTCTCCACCTTCCCTAGCAGACTGATGATGGTGGCAGGGTGTGGGGGAAGACGATGCTGCATGGGCCAGTCCTTCAGTTGCCAGAACCGGACTTCCAGTGCAGACTTCTTGGGCTAGTGGGAAAAAAGACACTTGGGTTGGGCAGAGAAGAATCCCGTTGGCTTCATGGAGGTAAGGGAAGATCAGTGCATGTTAACCATGCACGCTGGATCAAGGGAGCAGCTCCACATAGGGTGGCCCGGTCCCAGACTTTGCCCTTCTCCATTGAGTGCTCTGAGACTGGCAGATGGACAGAGCACAAGGTAAGAGCTGAGCACCAAGTGCAGCTCAGATGGATGTCAGTCCAGCACCCGGCTACCCATAATAGCTGTCCCCATCCACCAACCACCAGCGAGATACAAAACCATTATCTATGGCTGCTGTCCTCTGAGCTGGAAGAGTACACAAATGTACCTCTGCCTTGTACCTCTGCCCACAACCTCATCCTCTTGGGACTAACCTCTCTCCCAAGGCAAAAGGCCTTGCTCTGGCTAGTGCCCTTCCAGGATCCCATCAGATCCCTCTAACTGTTGTGGCCTCTGCCATCCCTAGCTGTGACTTTGACCCTCAACCAAAGCCTGCTGACACTGGAGCCCGGCTGGTCATCCCAGCTCTTGCAAAGGCAGTTCTCAAAGGACTTCACCATCTCTGTGCAAAGAGCTCACCTGCTGCCTGTTGGTGAGGGCAAGTGTCCAGGCTGTGAAGCCAGCTTCAGGCTCCTCTGAGATCAGGTGGACATTGAAATGACCGTAGGCAGCTTGACCCTGGGTGGGCCAGAACTCCACGTATGTCTGAGGGAGAGACACACATGTGATCACACACAGCCCCAGCCTACATGCGTGGCAGAGCTCAGCACCTCATGAGGGTGTGCAGATAGCAGCCCCTTGCCCATGAGCCACTGTGTGTACGTGGATGCTCTGCCTGCCATTTGCTGGGGACCAACTCATGGTGCTGCAGCCAGAAGCATAATACTCCCTCAGAGAGGTCTCCTGGGCAGGGGTAGGCAAAACTGAGGGATGCTCCCTTGCTGTGACACTGGGGACACCCCACTGCTGTAGTGTCACAGTGCTTCAACTGTCCTCAGGGTCCTCCCAGGTGGACCCCACAAGCTTGCAATGGGCTCCTGCAGCAAGCAGTGCTCTCATTAGAAGAGCTGTGCAGGGGCAAAGGCTGAAAACATGCTGCCTGGCCCCACGCAGAGCCAGGAGAGGGGAGGGTCAAGCGTGGGCTGCTGACCTTGTCCAGCTCCTGGACCTGGTTCAGCACAACCACCGATGTGCAGGTGTAATCCCAGACCAGAGCCCAGAAGTCCACCCGTGTGGTGGGAAAAGGCAGCTGGGTGATGATGAGTCTGTCCTCCTCAATGTATGTCTGCAAAACACACGTGGGGGAGGAGAAGGTCATACAATCCACCCCCCCGAGAGCCCCTTCGACAGTGGGAACGGCCCCCTGCCTCCATCCATCCAGGGTTCTGCAGGCTCAGAGGAGAGCCAGAGGAGACCCAGGCCACACCAGCCCTGCTCAGAGCAGCCTCGCAGCCCACTGCCCCCTCAGCTCATCACATCCACCCCCTGCTCTCAGCAGGCAGAAGCCAGCCGCTGTGAGGCTGTGCAGGCAGGGCTTGGGCTGATCACGGGGGCCATCTCCTGGCATCTCCTGGCAGCATGGCCCCAGCTGCTGGGAACTAGTCGCTGTGAAGAAGCCCCTGGGCTGGGACCCCTCAAACCAGGGTGGCATGGTCTACCCCTGCCTCGAGCAGTCATGGGGTGTGTGCCTGTGCGTGTGTCTCTGCTGCTCTCAGCAGCTCCCATTCCCTGCTGGGGCCAGAGCCTTACGTTGGCAAAAACAGCGTTGATGTACCCTGGTGAGCCATCTGCATTCAGTAAGGACATCAGGATAGGTCGGCAGGAGTCCGCTGTGGAGGTAACGGGCAGAGAGAGAAATGATGAGCCATCTTTTCCCCCTGCAGAGGGCTGGGGATTTCCCTGCATGTGTTGGGGTCAGCGTGGATCCCTGTGGCATGGGCTGGAGGGGCTTGGATGAGCAGGCACCACCAGCCCCATGGCCATGACAGCTCAGGGCTGCCTGACACGGCATGTCTGGAACACCATGAGTGGAGGCACAGCAGGTCCGTCCACCTCATTGCTCCCTGATGGCTCACCTGAGCTTTTCCATTGGGAAAGATTCAACCCAAGAACATGTTTATCTCAGGCATACCTCATGGATGCATGCCTCCAGCAAGCTCAGAAGGAAGCAGGGATGGGGTCTTGCTCTCATGGAAAAACCACCCTAATCTCTATTTATGATGACTGGACCTTGGGCAGAACTTGCCAGTGTCATGTTGCTGGGGCAGGAAGCAGCTGGGCAGCATCGTCCCCCCATGCTGCTCTCAGGTGCTGGGTCACAGAGCAAGGGGCTGCCCAGCCCTGCCAGCAGTACCTGGCAGGATCCCTGGCTTGCGGTTCTTGGGCTGGTTGGTGGGTTTCTCTGCTTCTCTGCATGGCAGGAGCTGGAACAACTCGGAAAATTTCTGCAAGGCCTGTAGGGATGATTCAGTCAAGCAAGTCTTGCCTGTCAGCTCCTCCCCTTCTTCAGTCACCTCAGGCAAATGCTTCCCCATCTCCATCCCACAGCTGGGGGGAAGCATTAGGGGGGGAGGCACCACAGACCAGCCCCCACAGCACCAGACCCAGTGTACCATATATTGGTGGTACCTTGAACTCCTTCTCAAGAACATTGTTGTGCTTTGAGGTCTCAGCTTCTCGCAGGCAGCGGACATGGCTGGTGATGCTCTCCACTGGCACTCCGGTGCTGCCGCAGAGCAAGCCTTCGAGCAGCACCTCGTACAGGAAGGCGTACTGCTCCTGCATGAGGATACGGGTCAGTTGTACAGTCACGAGCAGCTCCATGAGGAGCCCTGGAACTCCAGATCACCAGCTTACTGGCATTGACCCGTGCCAGGTATGAGTCAGGTCCATCCTTCACCTTCTTGCTGTGGGGCCCTGCAGCTAGACACCTCTCAGTGCAGGCAGCCCTGCCCTGGGAAACAGCCAGCAAATGCAACAACGCAGACAAGACCATCTTCCTGTGGTTTAAAGTTCCCTCTCAGACCAGACCCCTGCTCTGGGGAAGGGAACCCAGAAAACCAGTGAACTAGTTAGTTCTACAAACAGCCAGACGGTACTGTCCAACCTAATTTCCTCCAAAGGGTGCCAGCACTGAGCAGACCATGAGGGTGTAGTCCCTAGTCCAGGACACAGTGGCCCAGAAGATACCACAAGGGCAGACATCCTGAAAGCCTGAAGGACATGTGGACTCTTGTTCACGCTCCTTGCCTACGAGGCAGCCCTTCTATACTAGGATGACTGGTACATATTAATGCTGCTGGCACCTCAAGGTGTCTTAGGGGAACATGGAACACCACTAAGTTTAGACACAGCATTGAAAACAAGATACTGTAGTCCTCATCACCTGGCAGCTCCAGTCCCTGTGGCTAGACCATGAATGGCATGGACAGTGTGGCTTTGCATGCCACATCGCTGAGAAGGGTGGAAAGCAGATCTGCAGCCTGAGAGTGTGCAGGAAGCAGGTAACTCTCCTCACCTTGGTCTGCACCATGCTGACCCGCTGCTCCCGCAGCCTCTGCACGCAGTGAAACACATCTACCTTCCTCTCAGCCTTCCCCATCTTCAGGAGGAAGTCCAGGGCTATGAAGGTACCTGTGCGCCCGATCCCTGCACTGAGGACACAGAAAATTGGGGGTCAGTGCTGCCCCAGCCACCTCCGTCCCAGCACCCAAGTGCTGCCAGCCCATTACCTGCAGTGCACCAGCACGGGTCCAGCAGGTTTTTCCAACCCCGTCTTGTTCACCATCTCCACTAAGCACAGGAGTTGGGCAGAATTTCTGGGGACCCCATGGTCTGGCCACAGCAGGTAGTGAAACTGCTCCACCACTCTTGGGGGAGCACAGCCTGCCTGCAGAAAAGGAGACATGGCTGGCAGCAGGGAGCAGGAACCACCTCAGAAACGTGCATGGAGGGACACCAGCACAGAGTGTTCCCCTCTGGCACTCCCACTACAATCACTGCTCTGCTACAGCTCATCAGACAGTGAAGGGCAGATTCACTGAGCACACAGCTACAAAATTCACTTTGCCCTCTGCTTCCCCGTGCTGTGAAGAGTGAACTCAGAGCAGAACATGTAGCTTGTGCCCCAGAGGAAAAAACCAAAAAAATCACAGTTCAGAGTGTTGCCATAGTCATTGAAATGCCCTGGCTTTCCCAAATAAGGTACTTCCTAAGGCTGGTGCTGCACTGAAGTGAATGTAGTCACTTTTGTTACCAGCCCATTTGTATTTTTCCCTAAATATCACATTCACTTGGCCTGAACTAACGAACTGGTATGTCCCACCATCAAGTGTTCTTGGAGCTTTACCTTTCAGCTACACTTTGCTCTGGGCAAGACAAGAAAAGACAGGAATATGTGTAACTGGAATTTCTCTGTATTGTACCTGTTTTCCCCTCCTTCCAGCTCCTTCAGTTTCTGCTTTTTTTCTGAGTCATCACTTCAGAAGTACCCATCTTGAGAAATGTCATTATGTAAGTTTTCTTAAACCATAAACTATCTGCTCAGGTTTAGGAGCTTGTAAATGACCACGGAGCTTCAATGTGTACCCTCTGCAGATCGGCCCAGGTGGCAGGCAGGCACCTTTCTCATCATCGTGGATGTACAGAGATGCTGTTTTATACCCTTTGTGATCACCTCATCCAAGCCCTCAAGGATGCATGATCTGCCCATGTGCATCATCGGTCCAGACTCAGCTGGACCGGTGGAGCTGATGCATTGCCTTTGCCTGGCACAGAAATCTGGGGCCAATGCCTTGGCGTGGCACCCAGTGGTAGCAATGCTGACCTGCTAGTGCTGGACACCAGCCTCTCTTGGCCAGCAGCTCCCACCAGTTGCTGAAACTCAAAAGCATCCTGCGTCCCCATCTCAGCTATACACCAGCCTTACCTTCTGCAGGCAGAAGATGCGTGTGATGAGGCCTGTGGTGGTCCTGGTGTTGCTGAGTGTCACAGTGAAGTCCCCATAGACCTGCTCCTGCTCTGGCCAATACTGCTCGCACTTAGTCTGTCAACAGCAGTGAGACCACTAAGCATTAGCCAGCTCATGAGGGCAGCATTGCAAGCCAGCAGTGGTGTGGAGCTGCTCTTTGCCTTCACTGACAGCTGCACTCGAGCAAAGCAGGCAAGGAAGCCTGGGCTCCGCAGAGACCCAAGCTGAGCACAGGCTGAGATGGTTTCTCTACCTTGTTCTGCTCCACTAAGCCTGTCAACATCACAATGACTGAGATCTTCTCCTGCCAGACCATCTGCCAGAAATCCACCACTGTCCCAGGTAAGGGGCCTGGAGGAGGAAGAAGAGAGCCCTGTGCCAGTGCCTGGGCTGTGGGTGTGTGGTGGCCTCTGGGCACAAACTGGGTGTTCCCAGGCTATGAGCAGCCCTGGGCTTCCCTCTAACTGGGACACCGCACAGCCTGGGCACAGCAGAACCTGGCAGGGACTGCTGTGCACTTTGGCTTCATCACCCATGTTAGAAATTAGGACAAGGAAGAGGGAGGGCAGGTGAGCCCAGGATACGTCAAGGACTCACTGCTGCTTCAGGGGCTCCCCCATCCACATCCTCAAGAGGACCCATGAGCTGCTCCCACACTTAGTGTCCTATTTCCTGAAGAGCATTTCTGCAGGTCTGCAAAGACTCTGAGACCTCCTTACTGCATGCTGTGCAGAGCAGACTAACCCATCCCAGCTTTGCAACATTGGAACGAGCCTGTCTCTGAGTTTACTGAATGCGGACACGTCAGGAATTTGCAGGTTTGTTCCCATTGCGCCAGCCACCAAGGGGAACAAATCAGGCTTGTGCATGAAAGGTCCACGTACTCAGCCTGGGCAGTGCAGGGATCAGCTCCAACTGGCCACTGCCAAATTGCCACTTAGGCCTTCCATGCCCTGCAGTAGCTGTAGTCACCATCCAAGACAGGCCCAGGGGATACAGGGCCTTGGACCGAGCCATTAACAGCTCCTAGGCTGCTGTCCCACTTCCCCACTCCCCAAAGTACTCAGGGAAGCGACTGGCATCTCCTGAGCATGAGGGCTGGGAGCACCCACCTTGAGCTGCAATGAAGAAGCGTGGACTCCGGTAGCTCTGTGGGGGAGAGGTTCAAACAGCTCTGATCAGACAGGTGAAATATTTGACGAGGAGTGAAATAAAGGACCCCATCCCCACAGGCATCAGAGCCCAGGGCCCTCAACACAGTATGTCCCACAATTACTCCTGGCCAGCATGGAGAGAGGGTACCCAGGGGCTGCATCTTGTCTCCTGTCCCCTCACACAGGTCCCTTTTTGTTAGAGATGAGAACTGCACACAAACCCAGGGCAGCTCAGAGAGGATGAAAAGAAAGTGACATCCCAAGATCTGCGCACACTTGAGGGCAGAAAGTGCCAGACCATTGGGCCAGCCATGTGAGCAGGACTATCCTCACCCAGCATAGCCAGACACCAATCCTACCCTGCCCAGGCACCCCTCCCCTGCTCGGGGACAGCGATTCCTCGCTACCTACATCAACATAGCTGGCATTGATGTAGCCATTCCCTGTGTCAGAGGGCTGCAGCACCACACGGCAGTGATCATCTGAAAGAGAAGGAAGGCAGGAATCAGTCAACTGTCTCTTTGAGGCAGCAATGAAGTGACTGTTTGAGGATAGGAATGTAATTTAAGAAAGTCCAGCACAGTCCACTCCCTCCTCAGCAGCACTCCAGGACCCAGGACATGTTCAGAGGTAAAGAACATCTTACGAGATGAAAGATGACATGGCACAGCAGGAGATGCAATGTGATTTTGGGGAAGACTGCTAATCACAGTCATAGAAACATTGAACGGTTTGGGTTGGAAGGGACCTTAAAGATTATCTAGGTCCCCCCCCCCCCCCTGCCATGGGCAGGGACACCTTCCACCAGACCAGGCTGCTCAAAGCCCCATCCAGCCTGGCCTTGAACACTTTCAGGGATGGAGCATCCATAGCTGCTCTGGGCAACCTGTTCCACTGTCTCACCACTCTCACAGTAAAGGATTTCTTCCTAATATCTAATTTAAATCCACCCTCTTTCAGTTTAAAATCATTCCCCCTTGTCTTATCACTACACACCCCTGTAAAAAGTCCCTCTCCAGCTTTCTTGCAGGCCCCTTCCCAGGTACTGGAAAGCCACTATAGGGTCTCCCCAGAGCTTTCTCTTCTCCAGGCTGAACAACCCCAACTCTGTCAGCCTGTCTTCATAGGAGGGGTGTTCCATCCCTCTGATCATCTTTGTGGCCCTTTTCTGGACTCGCTCCAACAGGTCCATGTCCTTTTAACGTTGGGTGCCCCAGAGCTGAACGCAGCACTCCAGGTGGGGTCTCACAAGAGCAGAGTAGAGGGGGAATATCACCTCCCTGGACCTTCTGGCCACACTACTTTTGCTGCAGCCCAGGATACAGCTGGCTTTCTGGGCTGTGAGCACACATGCAGTTTGCCAATGGCCAGATATTCACCATGTGGGGCCCAGAGAAGCTTTAAGTGTTGAAAGCAATCGGGTCACTCCTTCTGCTTTCCCACAAATATCTGCCTCTGGAAGGCACACAGCAGTGCTCAGCAGTGACTAACAGCAGGAACAGGAATACAATGATGAATGATTAAGTTTGCAGGGAGACTTGAAGAGCAGAACAAGTATTCTCCAACCGGATATAAAACAGGGGGGCAACATGATGATTTTGGAAAATGCCTTTGGGTTTCAGTGGCCACAGAGGATGAGATGAGGAAATGAGGAGGTGCACCTGTGACAGCCCAGCACCTTGTACTGCCCAACCACCTCCAAATGCCTGTGCCAGCCCCAGGAGAGCTCTCTTACAAGGGATGATGCTCTTGTAGCGGTTCTTGCTCTGGTTACACAGCTCCTTCCCAGCATCACAGGGGTGCAACAAAGTGGAGGACAGTTGCTGCAGAGGAAGAAGGCAAGCCCGCTTTGCATTGGCACATGCTCTGGGGCCGGCTAAGGCCAGCTCCATCACACACCCAAGGAAGGGGTGAGGGCTGGGTGGACAGTGTGGCTAGGTGGGAAAGAAAAGCTAAACCAGACCTGATACTCTCTCAGACGCCCAGCACCATGCCTGTCGAGTGATTCATCCTCTGTCAGCTCTGCCTCTATTTCTGCCCTCTTAAACCTCTTCAGAGTCTCCAGCAGTTCCTCCACTGGGATCTGTGTATTCAGCTTGCACACACCTACAGAGAACATGAAAGAGAACAGGAGTTTAGCATGCGCCTGATGGCTGGGCCTGGAGAACCGCAGCTGGGACTGAGCTCGCGTTGTGGTGATCAGGACCCCACCAAACCCAAGACTGTCCCTCCCCATGCAGGTCTGTTTCTTCTGGGAGTGTCCCTTTCCCCACGCCAGCCAGCTCTGATCCCCTTGCTCTTGTAAGTACCTTACAGAGCCTGTAAGCACCCTGCCTGGGCTTTGAACAGGCAGCCTGTCCAGACAAGGCATCAGGGCCTCTGCTTATACTGCACCTCCTTGACATCTTCGCAGGGGGATAGTGCTGTTGCTCTCCGAGGTTTTTGAACCATTGTACTTTTGCCTGCAAAACAGTGAGTCAGGCCCATAGACCATAAGAAGATAGTGACATAGGAGAGGCTGTTGCCCATGTAACAGCCCTGCTTCCCACCTTGCTTTATCTCAGGGTTCACTTGGACACTCTCTGGAAGTGCAAGGCACTGGATGGCTCACAGAAGGCAGGAGAGGTGAGGCACATACTGACCTGAAGAGCACGAAGAGCAGCAAAATCCCCAGTGCCAGGAGTACAATAACCAGCACTACTGCCAGCAACACAGGCATCCTCTCTAGCAGCGGTGTCGGCTCCTGTCCTGCAACCAGCGCAGCCCAGACTCAGGCTCCCACACAGCCTGAACCAGGCACCAGGAGATCCCACAGGGGCATGGGATGAAAAGCAGCTTACCTCACCTCCCACTACAGGCTCTATACTGGAGAATAGCTAAGATGGTGGAGAAAGACTGTGTGCTTGCCTGGGTGTGATACCCTCCAGTGTGGGCACTGTCTTCCTAACTGCCCTAGGCACAGCCAGAGCCTGGTGAGGTGTTTGCATTTCTGGGATTGTACTTGTAACAGGGGAGTACTGGGATTAAGACACAATATATGACAATGGCAGGGATGATACAGTGTCCAGCTGCCACTGGTGCCACACCTGTGCAAGAGGCCTGATGTTGCCCAAAGCCCATCTATCATAGATATTCTCAAGACCCAGAGAACTTCCAGGAAGATGCTAGTAAGACCACAAGACCCTACTGCTCCTGGGCTCGGCCAGCACCACTCCATGGGAAGTGGCCAGGCTGGGAAAAGGGGACGTGCAGGAGAGACTCTCGGGCACAGGGAGCGAGAAGCCCACTTACTTACCAAGAGAGAAGCTGTAGCAGATGCAGGTGAACTTCTCTGCCTGTGGGAGGAGACGGAAGGGAGAGCTCAGGCCACTGCTTCCCCACCACCCTCCCTGGGGACAAAGGTCTCCCACGCATGACCACCAAATGCCCCAGCAGTGGCCGAGGACCCCGGGGACACTGTCCTGTCAAGGTGCCTGGGCTCTCAGCACAGGGGCCGGGACCGGAGCCTGGGCAGCACCGCTGCTTGCCATCGGCACCCAGCCCAGACCGCGCCGAGGGTCCCGTCCCCGGCTGGCAGCATCCCTGGCGAGCGGCAGCCCCCTCCCCCCCCTCCCCGTGACGAGTACCTCCTGTGAGCGCTGGATGAGGCGGAGAAGGGCCGTGTAGTCCCAGCCCGGGCGGAGGGCAGCGTTGCGGTAACCCTGCCCGTGGGTCCCGGCACCCAGCACGAAGTCCGTGGGGGCGGTGAGGTTGAGCACGGCGGCCACGTAGGTGTCGGGCTGCCGGCTGGCGTTGAGGGGCTGCGGCTCCCCCGAGCAGGCGCCTTCCACCAGCGTGCCATTGTGCGTGGCGGCCACGATCAGCTGGTGCTCCCTGCAAGGCAGCGCGCTGAGAGGGCCGGGGGCGATGCCCTGTCTGACGGGGAGAGCGGGGCAGAGGCGGCTGCGGGGGGGAAGCCCAAGCGGGGGCCGCGGAGAGCAGAGCCGTCGGAGGCTGCACTCACCTCACCTCCGCGGGGGGACGGGCGATGGGCTGGAGGGGAAGCACGGCCGTCCCTTGGGATGGGGAGACGTCACGGACGCTGCGGCAGCTGATGCCGGCAGGGTGCGGCGTGTCTGGAGGCAAGCCCCGGCGGATGAGCAGCAGCCGGCAGCACAGCGCGGCGGGGCTGGCCGTGCGAGGAGCAGGGCAGCCCCGGGCAGCGCTGGCCGTGGAGCACAGCTCCCCTGTGCCCCCGCTCGTCCGCAGCGGCCAGGAGCCCCCCGGGCTGGGGACAGAGAGCCGCCTCAGCCGCGGCACACGCCAGGGCCACCCCGAGGCTCTGGAACACAGCGGGCCTTACCCAAGCCGTCGGGCTGAAACTCCCACAGCGACGCAGCCCCGGCTCCGATGGCCGTGACCCCCTGTACCGTCGCCGTGTAGCTGTGGCCGAGGCCGTGCCCAGGCAGCGGGTGCTCGGTGACCGAGCGGCTCAGCCGCAGCCGCTCTATCTGCAGCAAGCCGCCGTCCCGCGCGCTCCTGGCCGTGATGTTCAGCTGGGGACAGGGGACAGAGCTGGAGGGCAGCAGCCCCGACCTGCCCGCTGGGAACCTGCCCACAGCACACCGAGACGGAGCAAAGCCCTGCGCCAGCCTCCCCTTCCCTGCGCCTGCCCCAGCCGTGGAAGGCTCCGCAAAGCAGACAAGGAGGAGGAGAGGAGGAACCTGGAGCCAACACTCAAGATGGCACAGTGGCTGCCTCCGTGAGCAAAGGACCAAGCCTCCGTGAAGAGCTGAGGGCAAGAGGGAGGCTGCTCTTTGGAAGAGGTGTATATACGTGTCATGAGCCCAAGGCCAGGTTGCTGCTATGGCATTGCAACACCTCAGGCACTGTTGTGATATCCCCCACAAGAGGAGCCCTCAACTTGTCTTTCATCTCACAGGTCATTAAGGCTTTCCCTTCTTTACTCTCCTCAGGCTGCCTGAATGGAGCTCCAGGCAAGGAGGTGCCTGGCAAGGTGAAGGAGACCACACCTGGTACCTGGTATCCGATGATCTCCCCTTTGCAGGGGGGCAGCGCCTTCCACCTGAGAGACCCCGTGTTCGGACTCAGCCTCAGCTTCTTTGGTTTGTCTGGCACTGGAAGCACAGGAGGATGGGGTCACACATGGGGCTGGTGAGGAAGGGCTGAGCCCAGAGCAGGGTGCAGGCAGCTCCTGGCTCAGGGGACAGGCTGCAAAGGGACCCCGCATGCAGGGTTTGTCCCCCACAAAGGCTGGATGTGTTGATGAAGCAGGAAGAGCAATGGTGTGGTAAGGAGGGGGAGAGAGAGGAGAAAGGCACAAGGCGGTGCTCCAGGGCCCTGCACAGCCCCTTCCCCACAGCCCCATGGGATCTAAGCAGCCCTGATCCCAGGACCATCACTGTGGGGAGCAGATGATCAAGCTGATATGCCAGGCAAAGGGCACCTTTACATCTCGTGTAGATTGACACATACCTGTTTCCTTTGTCTTGATGTGGTTTATGTACAGGGTCCTGCCACGGGGCAGTGAGATGGTGACAGTGTAGTCAGTGAAGGGCTGCAGAGGGGGGCAGATGAATGTTCCCTCCTGGCCATCTAGCATCTCGTCTCCCTCCACTTCCTCAGCTTCACAGGGACGGGGGGAAGGCCCTGCAAGACGGCAGGTCGCCCGCATGTGCTGGCAGGTGTCAGGGAGCCTGCAGGTCCAGTTCAGTTTGATGCTGGTGCTTGAAATCTCCAAGGTCCCAGGGACAACCTGGAAGACCTCTGTGAAGGAAACATTGTGAGAGGGTCACTCCCTTCCCTTCCCCTCCCAGCCTTGCAAGGGTGCTGCGGTCAGACAGCCCTGCTCCTCACCAGTGGGGTGGGAGAGAAAGAGAGAGTTAAACTGGTCACTCCAGCTCTCTGGAAGGGGAGCAGAAGTCTGGACAGAAAGGAATGTGGGTAAATGTGTGGACTACTGTTGCTCAAGGTAGTTTTCCCCACTGGATCAAAACGGAGGGGTCTGTGGGTCCCAGCATCTCTACAGTCCAATAGATGCAGCTCTTGGAAAGACCTAGCCCTTTCCTGCTCTGCATAGACCCCAGGAGAAAGGTTCATTTTCCCTGACAAGTGTAGTGAGAGATGGTGCTCTAGGACACCGTACAGAATAGCCCTCATGCACCGCATACCCGGGAAGAGAATGAGGGGAAAAAGGGCCCCAAGCTGCTTCCCCCATGAAAGGCCAGGAGTACAGGAGCTCAAGGGACTGGAGCACCCATGAGGGGCTCATACTATGCACAAAGCTCACACAGTGACTGATGGAGCAACATTTGACCCTGGTGCCTTGTGGCACCTAAGAAGGCAGGGCTATTTCAAGCCCTAGGAACGCTGGACAGTACCCGTCAGAAAAGGGCCTGGGGGGGCTGGTCGGCAGTCGGCTGGGCATGAGCCCCCCGTGTGCCCAGGTGGCCAAGGAGGCCAGCAGCATCCTGGCTGGTGCCGGGAGCAGCGTGGCCAGCAGGGCCAGGGCAGTGCTGTCCCCCTGCCCTGGGCACTGGCGAGGCCGCCCCTCGACTCCTGTGTTCAGGTTGGGCCCCTCACTGCCAGGGGGACGCAGAGGGGCTGCAGCGTGTCCAGAGACGGGCAGGGGGCTGGTGCCGGGGCTGGGGCACAAGGCTGGTGGGGAGCGGCTGGGGGAACTGGGGGGGTCAGCCTGGAGAGGAGGAGGCTCGGGGGCACCTTGTGGCTCCCTGCAGCTGCCTGACAGGAGGGTGTAGGCAGGGGGGTCGGTCTCTTCTCCCAGGTGACAAGTGACAGGGCAAGAGGAGACGGCCTCAGTCTGTGCCAGGGAGGTTTAGGTTGGGTATCGGGAAAAACGTTGTCACTGACAGGGTGGTGGAGCACTGGGACAGGCTGCCTGGGAGGAGGTGCACTGCTTAGGGACATAGTTTAAGTGATGGACCTGGCAGTGCTGGGTTAATGATTGGACCTGATGATCTCAAAAGTTATTTCCAACCTAAATGATTCTGTCATTCTATGAACCTGCCACATGAAGTCATCAAAACACCCACGGGAACCAGACGGGACACCCTAAAATCTTGGGCTATGGCATGGACCTGGCCCCAGGGGGAGTCACAGAAGAAGCATCCCCTCCCCCTCCCCCAGACCTCTCCACACCATCCACGTTCACAGTCTCCTGCAGTGAACCAGTTCCAAGCCCTCTTGCTGTGGCCCAGGTCTCAGGGCACTTGCTGAGCTGGAGAGCAGCAGAAGGCTATTGTTTTCAAAAATTATGGGACCCCTCAGCTGTTTTCCTACTCAGCCCATTGTTGCCCTGTTCTCCCTTGGAGGGGACCTCGGTGCCCCACGCTGTGAGAAGGTGGTGCCAAGCCTGTACCCACCACGACTCAGAGCCTGAAGGGTACCAACCCACAGGGAGCAAGCTGTGGTACTCACAGCTGCGCAGTCTGAGAGGAAACAGGCAGCAGAGCCCTCTGATCCCCCTCACCCAACTGTGATACCACACAGACCACACATAGCCCTCTCATGCCTCTCTCCCTTGTGCGTACCATCTTGCCAGAAGCCCTCAAGAAAACCCTTATCTCTCACACCTGCAGCAAGAACATCCCACCCACTGGTGAGCCACAGGCTGGACTCGGGGTGGGCTCAGGGGCTGCCTCAACACCGCTTTTAGCAGCATATACCATTTCCCCAGGCAGGCAGACAGCCTGGAACCTCCCGTGCAGGTACAGCTGGAGGGCAGCTCAAGAAGGGCAGAGTGGGGTGGTCAGGAGAGCTCCTGATGCCTCCCTTACCAATGCACTCCACGCTGGATCGAATGCGGATCCATCTGCCTCTGCTGTCCCTTCCAGTCCAAACCTCTCTGTATACAGGTTTCCTGTGACTGATGGACTGCACTTCCCTCGCACATTTGACATGGGTGAAGGCTGGCTGGAAACCATCAGGGCAACTCAGCATCACTTCTTCATTCTTCCTGTAATTCTCTTGGTCTGGTGTCAGTCGGAGTCTTGAGTCCCAGCGGGGCCTTTGGCACATTTCTGGTAGAGGTGAAGGTGGGTGTTAGCTGGGCTGGGAGATGATGAGGTGATGCATGGGTGACTGGTGGAAGAGAATTCCCCAGCAATCCCTCCAGCCCCTGAAGGGAGAGGGAAGATGCCATCCATCTGCCAGGATGTGACCCACAGGCAAGGCTTGTTGTAATGGGGCTCTCATTGTGTACCTGAAGCGTCAATGATCACTCACCCATGAATCTGCCCCATCCATCCTTGTGTCCAGTGACACTATATTACCTCCTCCATAGCCCACACGAGGGAGCTTCCCAGGACAATCACCCCTGCACTAGAAGACACCCTCTGACCACTCATTCAGACATGTCACCCACCCCAGCTCAGGTTGCCCTTGATGGGCCATGGCACCATCAGTCCTGCTGGGGCGGATGTCTCTCCAGCCATGGTTCATCACTACCACAGGGTTCAGAGATGTCCCTGTTACACTTCTGGGGTCCCTGTGCTGGCTCAGTCAGTCCCTCAGCTACTGTCCTCCTGCCCCACCATGCAGTGGGACATGCAGATGAGCAATGCCTTCTCCATTCACATCCTCTGCTTTACCACAGCTCCTGCCCTTTTTCCCTGGCACAAGCCCTGCACCTCCTCCACACCCCTTCCTCACCACATTCACCATCCTCTGGGCTGAGCAGCCACAGCCTGTCCCAGTAGTTTGCTGAGTGATGTGGGGGGAGGCTTTATGGCAGTGGTTCCTACGGGCAAGGATGCTGGTACCTGGGAAGGAGCACTTCCCAATTCCAGCCTCTACAAGGTAAACTGAGAGGCATCAAAGTGCTTAAAACACAATCTTATTTCTCCCAAAGGGGCAGAGAAAGGATCTCACAAGATTCAGACCATCTTCTGAACAGCCGTGAAGAAGTACAGACATGCTGGTGAACAAGCCACTTAGCATCAGGCTTTGCTCTCAAAAACCCCGACTGCAGAAGGCAAGAGATGTCCAGCTGAGTACCCAGAAGCTGTGTCTCACTGTCACACAGCTGCGACCTACCCCACGCACAGGCACCCAGCTGCTGCCCACGCCCAGGCCCATCCAGCCAGCAATTTCCCTTTTGCTCTGCTCTCAGCAGGCACAGTGTTCCTTGGGCACACCTGGGGACAGGACGTGCACAGACGGCTGTCATCCTGCTCCCTGAAGACCATTCCCCTGATTCACAATGCATGAATTCATACCTGATTCATGCCTGCAACCTCCAGGGAATGACTGGCAAACTGGCTCGGTGCAGGGCATGAGCCACCCGCAACCTTCCAGCCCAATCCTCTTTCCCACAGCACCCCCAGTGCACCCACACCCACATGTGCTGGCAGGTGTCAGGGAGCCTGCAGGTCCAGTTCAGTTTGATGCTGGTGCTTGAAATCTCCAAGGTCCCAGGGACAACCTGGAAGACCTCTGTGAAGGAAACATTGTGAGAGGGTCACTCCCTTCCCTTCCCCTCCCAGCCTTGCAAGGGTGCTGCGGTCAGACAGCCCTGCTCCTCACCAGTGGGGTGGGAGAGAAAGAGAGAGTTAAACTGGTCACTCCAGCTTTCTGGAAGGGGAGCAGGAGGAGTCTGGGGTCATGGTGCTCCCAGAAGCTGGATGTGATCTTTTGGGACAATTCTCCCAGTAAGACAACTTGCCTCCATTCATTCAATCATCAGCACATGGTGGGGGTAACGGAAGCGGAGGACAGTGTGTCCCCAGCTGGGCTGCATCACCACTCTCATTGCACCCTTTGAGGTGTGTGACTGTCGTCATCATTTGGTGCCATGGGAGAGCACAATGGGACACATTTAATCCTGGCCTTGCAGGACCTGCTTTCAGAGTCATCAAACCAAACAGCACTGGCCTCAAGGGAAAATCATGACATTCCCATGCTGACTCTCACCCAGACACATTCGCAGTATCCTGCCCTAGTAGATGACCAATGTGCTCCTGATGCCACCCTTACCGATGCACTCCACACCGGACTGAATGGGGATCCAGTCACCTCTGATGTCCCTTCCAAACCATGAGTGTCTGTATACAGGTCTCCTATAACTCGTGACCTGGACTTTGCTCAAACATTTGATTTTGGTGAAGGACGGCTGGAAACCCTCAGGACAGCTCAGCATCACTTCTTCCTCCTTTTGGTAATTCTCCTGGTCTGGTGCCAGTTGGAGTCTTCGGTCAAACCTGGGCCTTTGGCACATTTCTGGAAGAGGTGAAAGTGGGTGTTAGTTGGGTCAGGATGTTTTGAGGAGGGTCAGGGGTAGGTGGTGGGGTATCAGCAATCCCCAGCAATTCCTCTGGTCCCTGAAGGGAGAGGGAAGGTGACGCACCCATCTGACAGGATGTGACCCCTCAGTGGGGCTTGTTAGGATGGAGCTCTCCTTGTGGGTGAGGGTCAGCCAGGGCTGGGGCCTGCCCAGGAAGGTGGTGGATGAGGATGTGCCAGAATTCAGTTGAGGAAAGGTCCCAGGTATCAGAAACAGGGAGATCTGAGTGGCCCTGATCAGGCATCAGAAGCGCATCCCTGTCCACAGTGGTGATGGTCAGTACTCAGAGATGGATGAATGGGGTGGGATTTGACCACAGAAGCTCCATAGGAGGCACCTCCTGACACCCTGCTTACCCATGTACACTATGTTTCCCTGAATGGGGACCCCGGCATCACTGCTTTTCCTCCTGAGCCACGCATCTCCATTTAGAGATGCAGAGTAGTTCAGTGGCTGAGCTCCCCTGCACGTTGGACGTGGGTGAAGGGTGGCTGGAAACCACCGCTGCAGCTCAGAGTCACTTCCTCATTCTTTTTGTCATGCCCAAGCACTGGTGCCATCTGGGGTCTTGGGTCCCACCAAACAGGCCGTTGGCATGTGTCCATCAGAGGTAAGATTGGGTGAGGGGTATTTTGGGGAGGTGACAAGAGGAGGCTTGGGACAGCTCTCCCCTCCCCATGACTCTGAGCACTCACCCTGACACAGAGCCGAGGGAGCGCCTCTGGGAGCACCGTGTGTGCAGGCACTGTCCAGGGGCACAGGGCTTGTCATCACCCCTATCTCCAGGACTCCCAAGCCTTCCCTGGGTTCCAGCTACGCACGGGGTGCTTGACACCCTGTTCTCTTGGCCCCCCTCGTGTCCAGCTGAACAGTGCAGCAGTGACAGCCTCCCCCACCAGAGCTCACCCAACCCTCAGAGAGGCTTCCCAGGGGAACACGGGACTCTCGAGCAGCTCAAAGAGCCGAAGCCTCAAGCTGCAGCCCTCTAACTGCTCCTCCTCCTCCTCCCTGCCTCGCAGCTGCAGCTCTCCATCTGGAGCCAGAAGACACTGGCCAGCAAGGCTTCCCCCTTGGAACCCCTCCCCAGGAGCACAGACCCGGCAGCTGCCCGCAGCAAGGGACTGAGATAGAAGATGCCTGGACACTGCCAGGACAGTGGAGAAAGCCAAAGCATCTGCATCTCCCGCTCCTGGCCTGTCACCAGGTGAGGCTGGAGCACGACCATGTCACGGGGGGTCTGCCCCCAGGGCAGGACCCCGGGCCAGGGTGATGGGGGGCTATGCTTACCCTTGCAGGTAGCAGTCTCGTTCCACAAGGTCTGCATCCCTCTGGAAACGCATCTGATGTGGGGGACCGATGGCACATACTCCCCAGCACAGCTCAGCTGCACCGAATCGTTCAAGGCGTAGCTGCTCTGCTCCGGGGTGAACTGCAGCCTGGGGTCCCAGTCGGAGGGGACTTCACACCTTCCTGTGTGCAAAGGCCGTGAGGGAGAGCCCTGAGCACCGCTGGGCTCCAGCAGTGTCCTCGGGGGGGGGGGGGGGGGGGGAGGGCCCCGTACAGAGGGCTGCTGGTCCCCCCTCCCTTCAGAGGGCCGGCAGAGATGAGCACCTCCCAGGATGCGGCCCTGGGCCCCAGGGGCATTAATACTCCTTGCACCCTCAGGTGCGGAGCAGGCGGGTTACCCGCTGGCCCTCCTGCCCACACAGGTGCTGTGGAGGGGTCCCGGCCAGAGGGATCCAGCAGCGCGGCGGCTGCTGCTCTCCCCTCGCGCTGTCCCCCAGAGGCAGGAGCTGGGGGAGAGCCAGAGGGTGGATGCTGGCATTGCTCACCCTCCCACCTCTGGCCCACCAGGCAGCTGCCAGCAGCCTGTCCTCAGACCTCCACATGTAAATTCACAGCATTGGCCACGAAGCTCACACCCCACCCCATGCACCCAGCCTTTTCTCTGCACTTCACCCAAAACGGGACTGCTTTGTTGTGCCTTGGTAGACATGTCCCCTAGATTTGCTCACCCAGCACAAACCAGGGGCATGAGAAGGTATCACGGTAGGAGGTGGCCTCCCCTAAAATAGGATGACACAGCCCTCTTCAGCTGCACATCTCTCTACAACTGTCTGCTTGCTGGCAGGCAGCACTCATGAGGCTGCAATCCCTTACACTAGAACACCAGCATCACCACACTCCCCTTATTTTATTGCTCACCTGCATTCCTGCCATCCTGCTGGGCACTACCTGCTCACACCCACGTTCGTGCTTATTTGCAGCGAAAAGCCTGCTCAAGTTGCCAATTTGCTTTAGCTCTGTCAGTTACACTTCTTTTTTCCTCTCTATCTCTTGCCCAAAATAGCCCCTCGCTCCAAGGGCTGGGTACCTCCTGTCTCATATTCTTCCATTCTCACTCAGGATGGGCAACACCCCCACATCTGGGTAGGCAGAAAAGACTTGACAGGAACTGCAGGTACATATTTAACCAGCTGTATGTTTAGTTGCATTTTTCACCACATAGATTGGGCAGCTGATGGAAGTAAATTTTCACTTTCCGTTAGTTGCTAGACAGGAGTGCTGCTTCCTCTCTGCATGGCACTAACCTGGTCTCTACCTTCTGACCAGATACCAGTTTTCATGTAATAAGGAATGTACCTCTCTGCGAGCCCTTTTCAACCAACAAATTATGCTGTAAGTACCCAAATTTTGTCCCGAGTTTCTGGGGTGCAGCCAGGCCAGGCACAGTGAACTTGCTCTGCTTCCCAGCACGCCCAAATGACATTAGGACTCACCATGAATCCCTGATTGCCCTGCGCTCCTCATGCAGCAGGCCAACAGACCACAACAGCTGCATCACCCCAGCCAGAATAAAGCCCCTGCCAAATAAATGGAATAAAATACCACCAGATTGGCAAATGGAGAAGCGATTATTTCAGGCAGGTGAGAGCTACTTGTGAAGGCACTTTTAGTGTTTTGTTTTGCATTTCAGGGCTTTAAAATCGTGCCTGTACAAAGTTTATTTGTTGATGGGGATCCTTCCAGCTTCAGTCACAGCAGAAACGTGAACAATCATTGCTTGAAAACAGGTTTGTGGGGCCTGACCGAGCAAGAAGCAGTTTGGGGGAATGAAACCCCTCCAGCGGAGACAGCCCTAGGAGCTGAGGGGGCTGTGAGTGCTCATGAGCATCTGGCCCTCCCAGACTGCCCCAGTCTTGACCTTCAGTGCAAAGGGGGCTTGTTGCTCCTTTTCCATGTGCTTCCATGCAACCCAGTAGCTGTTACAGTCGCCGCAGTGGCACAAACCCCACTGGCAGCACAGGGCTTGGCAACGTGCCGAGCAGGAAGCCAGGAGGAAAACAGAAGTTCTCCTTTGTGTGCAACCTGGTGACATGGGTGCAGATTTCCAGAGATATCTGGGGCAGTGATCTACAAGCACTGATGCTCTGCTGGCAGGGGTGGTTGTAGCTGTATGCCAGAGCTCTGCCTTGGTCCCAGCCCTCCCTAAGCTTCACACCAAAACTGTTAGTGCCCTTCATGTAGCAAAGCATTTGCTCCTGATAAAACCATGAACAAATCTCTCTGAAGGTTCAAGAGGCCTTGTATGGTGCTTCCTTACCAAGTCCGGGAGTAATGCTACATCTCACGGTTGCTGATTTAGAGGTGTAATAGAGTGCAGACTTACTGTAGTACAAAGGAGAATTAGTCCTTAATGTTTAAAGTTAATGATTTTTTTTTTTTACTAAAAGGTGAAGCTTTTGCATGCTGAAATTAGGTGTGATTCAGCATTATATTGATTACTGCTGACAGGCACTTCGGATTGATTCAGCCTTTCCCTTAGTTATGGTTGGTTCACTGAAGTACAAGTAAACAGGTGCTGTGTAAGAGTCCTGTGCTGTAAGCAGGTGTGAAAAGATCCCCTGGACTCAGCTGGAACAACAGCCACACATTTCTGACTAGGCTGGCCTGCTTTGTCAGAGTTCCAGTGAATCGATTCTCCTAAACCTGGGCATTTATCAGCCCTAAACCTTTTCCAGAGACAGCAGCACCTTTTCCCTTTTCTTTTTTTCAGGAGAAAAGGGCCTGGCAGAGGTGCAGTTTTTCTCCCAGGCTTCCTCAGTCCTGTCTATGTCTGCTCTGATCCAGTGTGGTTTCCAGTGTGGCATCAGGCAAGGGCAGATGGCTGAAATGTGCTTCTGCAGAGACTGCCTGTGTGCCAGCGGTGTGTCAACGGCCACATGTGCCTTTTCAGGCACAAGGACTGCACCAGCTAGCAGTCCCACAGGCAAACCTTCTTGCTGCCTCCTTGTACCTAGCAGTGCCCGCAGGGTTCTTTGCAAGCACCGGTGGGATGCCTGTCCTCTGCAACTCATCCTTCCCTTTCTGGGTCCTCTGAGCTCTGGGAGTGGTCATTCGTCCCCCTTTTTTCTTCTCCACAGGCTCCCCTGTGCACTTTGGCCTGCTAGATGTGGCCCTGTCATGCTCACACATGGGGCAAGCAGGGGCTGATACACCACCCAGACCCACGCTGGGCATGGACCATGCCAGGCAGAGCGTGAGGGCTGGGTGGGAGAGATAAGACAGGCAGAACCCACAGCTCATCCCCACCCTCAGAGGAGCCAGAGCCTAGAGAGCACTGCTGTAGGGGAGTGCACCAGCCTCAGAAATCAGCCTGGGAATTAATGCTGTCTGACAGAGGGATGGATAAGGCAAAATCAGCTCAGTTGCCTTGCAAAGGGTTTGTGTACACCAGCGAGGCAAGCTGAGAGGCTGCCAAAGCCTTCTGACCTCCTGCACACAGAACATTTTGCTAGCAGCACCTGTGCCCCCACAGCACCTCCAGGGCTTGTTTGCACCTCTGCTGCTGCAGAGGAGCTGAAGACATGCAGCTTGTCACAGCATTGATACCATGTGCATTCAGGTATCTGCAGCTGCTCAGAGCCCTTCCCAGTGACTTTTCTGTTGACTGTTTGAGGGAAAAGCCTAGAAGTCTCTGCTTCCCCACAGAAGGGGGAAGAGAAGTTGCCCTCTGTTCACATCTGTTTTTGTCTCAAGAACATTGCTGAACACAATCCAACTCAACCTCACTTCTCCAATAAGCCCAAATCTAGAAGGCGTGTGATTACCACTTGGGACTCACTGGAAGAAAAATCCATGACTGCTGGGTGCAGTCTGGACACACAGGGTGGGGGACACACCTCTGTTCTCATCCTTTCTCACACTCCTTCCCCGATCACTCTGTAACATTTGCCATGGAAAAAGAGCTCCTCAGAGCAAAGGGGCCTTTTCTAGCCCAGGGTGGCTGTTTATGCGCTTTGGTGGTGGCCACAGGGAGCTGTGGCACATGTGAGTCAGAGGGTATCGGATGTCCACCATGCTGTGCAAAGGAGACGGATGCACACACCTCTGTGGGGGGGCACAGGGCACTGCTGAAGAAGGGAGGGTGCGCAGAGAGAAAGGGGAAAGAAACACTCAGCTTCTAGTCTTGTAGGGACTAACAGCATCCGGGAGACTAAAGAAACAGTCATCAAACACTGGTTTTTACCCTGCACTATGGTACACAGAAAGCCGCCCACAGGCCCTCCACCCCCAACTGCAGGAAAGAGGCTGACACAAGTGAAATTTCCGTGTGGAAAATATGGTGTAGAATTGACCAAACAGGCACCTCTCATTGGAAAATATGGTGTAGATGTGACCAGACAGGCACCTCTTATAATGTGCAATGTGTGCTCACTGCAAAATGGAGAATGCTGAATGCCTAGGCAGTGGTAACAAAAGGTTAGTTTGTTTGCCTCATATAGTCAGAGATTAACTGTTACTTTTTTTTTTTTCCAAATTGATACTATTAAGAATACTCTCCTTCTTAGTATTGCTTAATATCCATCGATACAGGCAGCACTGTACAGAAATACCTGGACTGCCTGTCCCTGCTGCAAGGGGAGTTATGAGTGACAGGCAAAGCAAAGTGCTGGCATGCCCTAGAAGCACATGCGGGAAGCATCAGGAGAAAGGAGAAATAGCTATGCTGGTAATTCAGGTCAGGCTTCTGGATTCAGCCCTTTGCTTACCAGCAAAAGATGTACTTTCTTGCCTTATATTGTGCCCTACACAAAGCATAAAAGAGAAGGTGAAATGTAAGGAGCAGCAGGCAAAGTTCAACCCTTTTCCCATGGCAGCTCCAGCAGCTAACAGAGATGACAGCAAAGTGCACTGGGGTCTCGCTGTGTTGGATGCCACGTGCTCACTGAGAAGAGCTAAGAAAAGCAACCACCATTTCCACCAGTGGAAAGTGGTATTGCAAGCCACCAAGGAGGCATCCCAGGGTCTTAAAGCATCTCTGTACTCTTCGATAGCAACCAAAGCTCCAAGTGGATCTTTAAGAGGGATGGGCAGTGTTAGGGAGGGGAAGGGGCAGAGAGACCTCCAGGCTGATCTGCTTGGGAGCAGTGCCAGGGAAAGGAGATGGTGAAGCAGGTCACTGAACAAGGCACCATGGGAAGAGCATGGAAATGATGGCACTTTAATCTGTACTGCTCTGCCATGCGACAGGGCATCTGGCAGGGTTTTAAGAACAGGAGGTGAAATACTTGTTTCCTGAATCTATAATGTAAAGTGGGAGCATGGTGGAGCACACAGTTCACAGCTCCAAGGGTGTCAATCCCCAAGGCACTCCTCTGCAGCATCTCTTAGGGTTTGTGTTTCCCACAGGATTCACTCTAGGCAGTGCTTGAAATTCGAGTCCCACTGGCACAAAACCTTTCAGATTAAGCGTAGCCTTATTTTACCAAGCACCCAAGCACCCACGGGGTGTTGCAGCTACACCTCTAGTTAGGGCTTCTGGTTAGCTGCGACTAAATTGCTGCACAATGTCAGGCAAGGCTGATGAGAAAGTGGCAAGGGACAGCCTGGATCACAGACCTTGACCGCAGGGAAACTATCCCATAGAAACTTCTCAACCTGCCTCACAGGTGCACTGGGACTGTAATGGGATGAGGCTTTTGTACTGGTGCAGCATCTCAGAGGTGAGAAAAACCCCATAAGAACAGCACTGCAAAACAGTAAGGTGACAATAGGACAATGAGACAATGAGCCCTGCTCATTGCACGGTGGCCCCATGATAGATTGAGCAGAGCAGGAGCACTGCACAGGCTCACACATGAACCACATGTACCAACCACATCCTCTGCCTGCAGCTGCTCTGCTCTTACCTGGGCTTCCAGCCACACAGCATGCACCCTCACCCCCTGCCCAGCACCCAGCGCCGGGACGCAGCTCTGCTATGGCAGGGAATGCCTGGAAGGGTACAGCAATGTGCAGTGGGAGCAGCTTGTCCACCGTTCCCACTTGGCTGTTCCCCCTCCCTGATTGTACCCTAACATCTGCCAGGGTCACAGGAGATGCTCAGGGACCCTGGGGAAGGGGGACTCCTGGGTCATGTCCTGTCCCTGTGTCTCCAGTCTCTGTTCAACAGCTTTACACTGCGCCACTGCCACTGTCTGCCCCACAGAGGCCCATTCCACCCTAACCTGCCCCATCCTAGCCTTGCCCTGTCCCTCAGTGAAAGAAGGCCCTCCATCTACCATGTGGTGGCCTCTGCACGGGTCCTGGGTGGGATGAACCTGTGCGCTGAGGATACAGGCAGGGCTGCCTGCTCTGTTGGGTGGGGCTGGCAAATGTTTGTAGCTTGGTTCCTCTTTTCACAAACACCAATGTGCAAACTCAGCAATACTATCTCTGCTGCTGGCAGCCCCAGTCTCATCCAGGGGCAGCTGGGTGACCAAGATGTGCAGACCAAGATGCCAAGAGTCTGCTGGCCACCAGGTCCCCACTGCACCCCAGTGCACATGGTATGGCCGTAGTGTGCACCGTGCAAACAAGCTGGAAAGCCACACAATGCTTGGGCACAAGTGCACGTGCCAGCCTGGGAGGACAGCTTCGATGGGGGATCTGGGAAACGGGAAGCCACTCGGGGAAGGAGGATAGCCTCTGTCGCAGGCTTCACTCTTGGTGTTTTGAGTGACAGTGTGCTGTGCTCATGCTCCCTGCAACCCCAGGGACACATTTCCCCTGGGAATGAGCCTCTATGGCCCATATCACACAGTACAGACCCTACTGTCATTTCACATCAACAACTGAAGATCCTGATCCCATTCCCTGGTCTCTATCACAGCCAAGGCACTTAACTGGCAGGTTTCTCTAGCGTGAGTCAGCTCAGATGCATCCCAGAAGCAGAACAGGACAACACAATTCGATGCTAGTTTAATGATTTTCATCACTTAGCTCCAGCAAGACTGATTTAGAGAAATACTCTAATTCAGGCATGTGCAGAGCAACACAAGGTCACAGCCCCTGGACCACAACTCAGACCCCAGACAGGGCAGCCTCCTGGGAGGTCGGATAACGTGAACCCACAGACTGACTCTGCTGGGGTGAAAGTGTGCAACCTGTGTAGGAAGAGCCCAGAAGAGCTTTGGGAGTGCCCTGGCCTTCCAGCACCAAGGAAACCTGTTAAAGAGCAACTGGAGTACATCATAACTCCTGCTCCCAGGGTCTCCTGGACACACGGGCTTGAGCTCATGGCTCCTCAGATCTTTGCTGGGCAATAGCACCCATCTCCACTGCAGTGAGGACAGAGCATCTGCACACTGTGCAAAGAGAGACCACCACCTCTTGCTCCTAGGGGACATTGCCCACTTTGTGGAGGAATATTTCATTCCTGGCAGAGGCTTTCCCAGCACACTGAGGTTTGCTGTCCTCCAACCCCAAACAGAGCCTTACCCCACCACAACCCAACTAATGCCTGAGTCACTTGGGCCCTGGTATGGACATCAGCTCCAGTCCACTCTGACGCAGCTATTGCATCCTGCACATGGTATAGGTACACAGCAAACCTGCAGCAGAACAGTGAAACCTTCTCTTCAGCGGAGCGAGGAGAAAGCACTTCTTACCTGTTTCCTGGGGTTCTCCGGAGATGTTGGGGTCTGGGTTTTCCTGCCCCTGTGCTGCTAGCAGAGGTGTGAGGAGGAGGAGGAATGTCCATCGCAGGGCCATGTTTACTTATGCTCCCAGGGCAGGACTGAGGTCTCAGACCCTCTGGCTGCCTCAACAGCACACACGTCTGATTGCAAGAAGTGCAAGCACAGAAAGGAAACTGCCACGCAGAGAAATCACATATGGTGCAAGAGGCTTCCTCATTGGAGAGGGAACTTCTGCCAGTGCCAGCGTTGCTTTTGTTCTTCTCTTCTGTGCACCCAGGAAGCATCACATCCCTTTTGCAATCTTGCTGTTTTCTGATATCTTGTCTGAGAACCACAGTTTTCAGGTTTTCTGGCAAGAGCAGTTACTAGCTGCAACGGCTAGGTTGCCTCCTTTCCTGGCACAGAGCTTAGCAGTCCCAGAAGGACTTGTGAGGTGTGCTGGTTCATGGCTGGGGTTTTGCAGGAAGATGTAGCTTCCATACTCACACAGTAAAGTCAAGCAGAGACTACATCAGACAACTGCCACCTTGTTACTGTCTGATAAGAATCATGATAAAAAAGGACTTCTAAAGTGCAGTGGCATTTAGTTAGCTGGCAGTGCATGCCATGGGCAGGAAAGCCAAGGTTTTGGCAGGAGTGGTTGGATGCTCAAGACTGGACTGAGATCAGATGCTCAGGAACAAGCTGATGAGAGCTCTGGGGACCTGGAGCCCATGGGTTGTGGCAGGTTGTGTTGCCAACACATGGTGGGAGTGGGAATGACCATGAAGGGGTGAGAAGGTGGCACAGCCATGGCAGTGGGCAGGGAAGGGGCTGCTTGTGAAACTGTGTGGCTGGAGGCTGGTGGCACTGGTCACAGCAGCAGACCCAACCATCAAGAGGTGGCACAGGGCAGGAGTTCATGAACTTGTGCTCCAGCTTCCCCAGCCACCCAGCAGCCCTTGCTGGCTGTGCTTGGCCTGCTTCCCCGCTGAAACACACAGCTGTAGAAAAACAAGCCCTGAAATCTTCTCTGAGGCTTTGCAGCAAGGCTGAAGCCCCTTGTGATGGCCCTCCTTTTTACTATGGTCTGCAGCAAGGCCAAATACTCCCAAGGCTGGGGTCAGGCTCTGATTTCAGCTGATGCACATCCGTTGTTTGATTTGTACACCCTATGACACCTTTATTCAGCAGCATCGAGCAGGACAGTGTGGGGTGACCCTCTCCACATGCACTCTCCCCAGCCACCCCAAAAATCTGACCCTGAGCAAAACATGCTAGAAGTCTCATCGGGCTTTTTTTTTTCTGCAATTATGGTGCCTGAGGGCAGATACTCCAGCAGTCTTTTGCCTCTCAGGGGCAGAGCTGGAATCTGCCTGGCCACCTTCCTTGTGCCTTCCTGTGCTCAGAATGGCAGTCTCGGCCTCTTCTCCCTGGTCTGTTTCATCTCTTTCTGCAACAGAGCTGTTAGGACCAGTGGTCTGCCCCAGTAAGCTACCTTTTTACTTACTTTGCTCAGATGTGAAGCTTACCCACAGAGAGCAGGGCACATCCTGGGAGGCAGCTGGGAGGTAGCTGTGCTCTGCCTCAGTGTGGGAGGTTTGTGAGGTGGGGGGAAGCAACTGCTCCCTGCCCCACCAACAGCAGCAACTCAGATATCACCTCTCCCTGCTCCTTGGTGATATCTGGGTCTTTCACAAAATAATCAAAGGGCTGCAAAAGCAAGCTTTATCAGTAGGAATCTTTGGAAATGAGTAGGGAAATTCCATAAATTAAAAAAGACTGAAAAAAATCACATCCCTGGTCCCTCTGTGCATCAATCCTAGCACAATGGTTGTCAGTTCCTGTGTTAACAGTATATGGCATCTCCACGAGCTCTTCATTACTCCATCTGAAATTTCAAAAGCTGTGGAGGAAGGGTGGCCCAGGCAGTTTCCAGGAAGCCCTCTCATTCTTTCAGTCTTCACACTTCCCTTTGCTTTACATCAAAAAAATCCAGCCTTGATTGTAACCTGGGCTGCACAGAGGATGGAGGGGTGTTGCAAGCCAGTGCCGCTGTCCCCAGTGGGTCCACCAGCTACATGCTTTGTTCAGACAAGGCAAACCCAAAGCCACAAAGACAGCTTTGGCTTGTTTGCAGCAAGACAGGATGCAGGTGTCCCTGGACGTCTGGGTTTGGCAGGTCCCACTGCCTCCCCTGTGTCACCCTGCCGCAGAGTGCACCCTGCACATCTGGCACAGCCAGGAGAACGGGCAGGGCATATTTTGGCAGGGTGTAGGCAGAGAGCAATGTCCTGCTGTGATGCCAGGGTCTAGGCATACTGCCATGCATGTGTCCTATTTTGCCACAAACCTCACAGTGCACTGGCATTTGGGCCACACTTTGCAGCAGTCTTGCCACCCTGGGGGATGTTACTCCTTCACTGTGAGGACATGCTCTCTTATTGACCCTACAGACTTTGTGGCAGATGTAAAGCTCTTGACGTCTTTGCAAAAAGGACTGCTGGCTGCTTCTGCTGGCTCTTCTTTGCTCTTTTTTTTGTTTTGTTTTTGTTTGTCTTATTGAGCTTTTACATCTTACCTGCCTGATACTATTTTTTGTCATGACTAGACATGACTTCTTTGAAGGGGCCTGTGTTTCAAATAACCTCTGGCCCTGGCAGTTAGCCCTGCTTGTCTCTCCTTCTCTTTTGATACCAGGAGCCCTGAAAGGCCACCTTAAATCTTTGCAAGCTTGTATCTCTTTGTATCGGTGGTGCAAGAGGTGTGCATCCCTGGTCTAAAACAGGGGCTCCATTGCTTGGGCCAGGTGTTGGAGAAAAAGGGCTCCTGCCTGTTCCTGGCCTCCTGCCCACAGCTGGAAGTCAGTGCTTGCACCCACATGCACGACTCCTCTGCACGATGCTCTCCAGGACCAGTACCTGCCTTGCTGTCCTCACTTTAATCCCTCCTGCACTGTTGCCCATGGACCGTGTGCAGAGGCTGGTGCAGAGAGACTGGCTGTTGCCCCATGAGCATGGCAGCAAGGGGAAATAGGGGCTGTGGACCAAGAAAGCCACTCGTGGGCAATGCTACCACTGAAGTTCATTCAGAGAAAACCTTGTGGGTTTCATTGTACAGCTGGGGGCACTGAGGCAGAGAGGGAGTCAGCAAAGGGGGCGAGGAAGGAAGTCTGCATGGCAGATGCTGATTTCAGTGCTAAGTCCCAGGATGGTGCCGCAACTGCAGCTCTGTCCTTCCTCCAGCTGAAAGGGAACTGGCCTGCGCCCCAGCATCTGGTCTTGCCTCAGATGCTGCCACCAGTGTGGTCACACCAACCAGGGAACTGGGAAGCAGCTCCTGTGACCCCAGGCTGGGACAGCCACCACCTCGGGAGCTGAACTCTCCCCAGGCTATGCTGCAGCTGGGCTCTCTGAAAGCTGTCCTGAGAACGCACAAGCTCTCAGGAGTTAATATAAGCTCATACATGGTTTGACTGGCCCCAAAACTGGGTTGCAGCGCCATCCCCAGCCGGGCAGCCCCTGCTCTGTACTGCCTGGCTGCTGCATTGAGTCTTCCAGGACCTGGGGATGTGTCACTGCCTGCTGAATGCTGGCATGCTGAACATCAGGTCTGGCTGCCAGGAAGAGCGTAAGAAGGAAAGGAATTCCCTTCCCTTCCCCAATATGTGGCTTTTCCTTCAAACACATATTCCCACTTGAGCTTTGTGCTCCCTTGCATAGATGTTGGCCCCTCTGCTGCCCTCAAGTTCGGTGCTGCCTGCAGCCCTTGCAAGAGAAGGGTCAATCCCAGCAGAGCATGAGCCCATTTTCCATCACACTGGTGTTCCCCTCCCTTGCTCAGCTTTTAGTGCCTTAAAAAGCTGCTATGTTAACGTGGTAGCTTCTTTGTTCTCTGTCAGATGCCATGCAGTTGTGGTGATGTGACAGTCACACGTTTCTGCCAGGCCTAATACTGGTGGCTACCGAGTCTGTTCAGTGAGACACCCTCTGCTTTCCCATGAGCCTTCCTGGACGGCAGGCCTTGCAGGTCTGTCCTTAGAAACTGTTTGTGATGTCCTGGCTCAGCCATAGGGTTCCGCCTCTGAAAACAGCTCTTTTGCTGTGGCTGTAGACTCCCAGGGCCTTGTGCTCGTGCTGGGGCTGCCTGTTCTGACTCCATGTGCATCCTTGTCCCATCTTTCCCCGCCTGTTCTGCCTTGTGCACATCCTCATCCCACCTCTCCTTCCCTGTCCTGACTCCATGTGCATCTCTCTCCCGCCTGTCCTGCCCACACCTGCATCCCACCATAGATCTCCCAGCCTGTCCCCAAGGCAGCTTGGCAGTTCTCTGGCACTCAGGTGCCTTCTCATTTCCCAGTCTTCCACAGCAGCCTCCGAGAGCTGCCAGCATTGCTTCAGCCCTGACAGGCATCTATGGTCACAGCCTTCCTTGAAGGTGAGTCAGGTCCTGATGACCTGGGCAGAGAAGGTCCAAGGGGACCTGCCAAAACCCTCTAGCACTTGGCACCAGCAGGTCTCTGTCTCTCAGCTGGTACATCAGATTGTCATGCACATCTGGATTCCCACTGCACCCTTAATCCCCCTCCCAGCCATGCTGACACCTCATGCCTTTACCTCCCCCGCTGCTGGATCCCACAGTCCCTGGCCACCACTCCAAAGCAGACCCTCGTACCGTAAAGCTGGGCTCCTCTTTGCTACCCACATGCTGGATGCTCTGCTCCCAGGCTTCATCCCCAGAGCCCAGCACTTCTTTTCTAAGACCTGCTCTGTGATCTGCAAGGAGGCCAGAAGCTGCTTGCAAGGAACAGGAACGGAGGACACTGCTGCTGCTCCAGGACCCTGGACAGGTGACATGAGATGGGCAGGACTGACTATACATCTTGCTGCTTGTCCAGAGCTACCCCTGGCCTTGCTCTACACCTCAGCACATGCAAGGTGAGCACCAGTGCTGGGGTGGCACTGGTGCTGGGGTGGCACTGGTGCTGGGGCTGGCGACTGCCCTGTGCCTGCTAGGACGTGGGGCTGGCCCTGGCAGGCAGCCTACCACCACGAGGTTGGGAAGGGACTTTAGTTGGTGCAGTAAGAAGGCCAGGGACATGCACTGTTTGCTAGTGAAGGGTTGCTGTGTTTGGGTTCAGGGGAGCACCCAGGGTGGGTCGTGCATGCAGCATGACCATTTTACCTGTTCCCACCTCCTCTGGAGCTGCTCACAAGGCTCTGGGCCAACATCAATCCCTCTCTCCATTACCACCCACACCTCACAGCACTCACCTTTCTGCTGCTGTCACAGGTGAAGGGATGCCAAAGGATGCTGAGCTCCCTGTGTCAGGGGGCTGGCTGAGCTGCCCTCAGAGAATCACAGAATGATCAGGCTTGGAAGTGACCTCTGGAGATCAGCTAGTCCAACCCCCTGCTAAAGCAGGTTCTTCTCAGACCAGGAGACTCTCCTCAGACCAGAAGCTTCCTCTGACCAAGGTCACCTCAGGACACAGCAGCACCAGATGGCTCCTCTCCCTCTTCAGCCTGCCCCTCGTGGTCCCACATCCCCATCAGGATCCTGCAGATGACCCTCCAGGACCAGGACACCAGCAGAGCCACCAAGCCACAGCAGCAGTGCTGGCAGCTCCTGTCCCATACATATAACTGCATGCCTTCCGGCCTCGCAGGCTTCACAGGCTTTGTGCCCCATGACAAGTTCCTGACTGGGACAGGCTATCTGACAGCCATCAACCATGACCAACTTGAGTTTAGCTGGATGGTCCCAAAGAAGACTTCAGCAGCTGCAAACCCCATTGCAGCAACCTCACATCCAAGCCTCTGACACCCTAACCAACACACCATGCCTCCCCTGCACCCAAGGCTGCCCCAGCAGCAGGCACCCAGCAAGCAGCTCTGCATCAGCTGGAAATCCCCTCTCCTGCCCCGGAGCTGACTCAGCACCCTGCGGGCTGTTTGCTACCGCACAGTCCCCTTCTCCACTCGGTCCAGGCAGCGCATGTGGGGAGAACAGCTTGGCTCTGTGCAGTTTGTGAGCAGCCCTGGCCATCCATCCTCCACTCTCACAGGTTAATTAAAATAGCCCATGTGCAACCCCTGGCTGCTTGGTGCCTCTCCAAGCCAGGACAGGGGCTTACGTTGCTTCATTTCTGGATTTTTTTTTCTACTGTTTTGACTTACTCCACCACTGCAGACCGTTTGTGTACATCGATGTAACAAACTCAAGTGTGGTGTCCTTGCAGGAAAGGCTGGAGCCTCAAGCAGAGTTTCCCCATTCTCCCGGGAGGTACTGAGGTGCAAAGGGAAGGGCTGGGCTCTTGGGGCTCATTCCTGCTGGACTTGACATCCAGTACTTGTGAGTCTAAGTTTAAAAGTCCCAGAGCCCTTCCTTGTGAGTGACCTGCAGCCTCTGAGCTGCATGGCCAGGTTGTCCCAGGCTCTGGGTCCCAGCCCCACAACCCACCCTTCACTGCCTCCTTCCCATGCTGCTCAGGACTTCCTTCCACTGCCCACAGGTGACAAGTGCCAGTTTGACCACACCTATGGACACCTTACTCACAACACCCTGGAGAAGCAGATGGTAGACTGTAATACGTGTGAACTCCTGTCTGAAACCTGCTTCTGTCCCTGCAAGCATGCAGAAGGAACAAAGACAAGGAACCCTGAAGAATGCTGCCTCCCTGAGACGTGATCTAGCCCCCCCAGCAGCCTGAACTGACAGCTCTGGTACCTGGGGGCAACCTATCTCCTTCAGAAGGTCGGGTGTTGGCTGTGGTGGAAGCTGGGCAAAGCCTGCAGTGCAGTGTCCCAGCAGAGGTAACCCTCATATCCTCCCCAGGGATGGGATGAAATCACAAGACAGGGTAGCTGGGAGCTCAATCAGCACCTTTTTTATTAATATGCATCATAAATAAAGAAATAAATAAAGGCGAGACACCTTGTTCTAACAGGGAAATACAAATTAAATATGGTGCAACGTCTGCTAAGCAATGTACAAGCAGGAGGTAACCTTGCAAGACCAGGGCCCCTCGCCATGGGGAAGCCAGCCCAGGCACGATGCTGCAAGCAGCGTCAACCCGGCCAAGGCACCAAATACTGGCATGGCCTTTCACTAACACTGTTCCCCACCTGATGGGTAAATGAAGATCCCCACCCCAGCAGGTAGCATGAACATGGCAAGGAAGGGGTTGACTGGCATTGCTTCTACCGAGGACCCCCAGCATCCCCTTGTGCTTGTGCACATTTGTCCCCCACCACCCTATGGCACTGCTCAGCAAGACCAAAAACACTACGCCAAGGAGAGCACCACCCCTCCCTCCCCGGCTCCCCGACTCCCTCTGGGAGCACCCTTCGATCTACCTACTGGGAGCGCTGCCCCCAACTCCAAAGAGCACCCCTAGCCCAGTCAGGGACCCTGCCCTCACCCCGGCCCCTCCAACTCCCCCTCCACTGAGCATCCCAGGGCTTCCCAGGCACTGGCTGCCTGCTCAGTGTGGAGGGCGTGGGACCACCCCCCAAAGAACCCATTTCCACACAGGGCGGCACTACTCATCCTGGACCTACGTAACACTGAACATCCACACACCTTCTTCACGACCCCACACACCCCTTTGCTCCGCACACACACACATACCCTGTCCCCCTCCTCTGGCCGTGGCCAGGCACAGCCTCAGCCCTGCAGTGTGGCAGTGCCAGGCCACTTGGCTCGGTACAACACACCAGGCACCACTATAACGCATTAGGACAGGGCTCCTCCAGCGCCGGGGAGCGTCCCTTGCAGCCCCCCATCAATGCAACCCATCAGTCCAGCCTTGCAGAGACCCTGCCAACGCGTAGTGGCTCTACCCCTGCAGCTGATGGTGCCAAGGATGCTGAAGGCTGCAGACTGCACTGCCACCCCCAGGGAGGGTATGGCCAGCATTCTGCACCCTCCAACATGAAACTGAGCCAGGCAGCAGGAGCAGCACTGCTGTGGCAGGGACTGCTTGCATTCCTGTTACGTACAAGTCAATGGCCTACAGGTGCTGGAAGTGACATGGGGTGGAGGAGGCTCAGGCAGTCCCCGGTGTGGTTGCATGCATGGCGATGCCTGGCAATATGAGGTGCAGCTCACAGAAGACCCCACGGGCCGAGATGGCCTTTGGCAGCTGCACGAGGAGGGGCAAGAAGGAACCACCTATGGTTACTGTATTCTGTAATGGCAAGAAAGGTAAGAAACTAGCAAGAAGCTATGTCTGTTCCTCTGGCAGGGTAGGCTTCCCCAGAGGAGCCTCAGCAGCTCATGGTACTGTGCTTGGCCTCCCAGCCACATCAGTAGTCCTCGTCCTCCGGATGGGTGACGTACATGACGGGCACCAGTCCCTTCTCGGAGCCGAGGCTGCACTGCAGCCAGTCACCGTCCACCTTGGAGATGACCTGCAGGATGTCCCCCTTGTTGAAGCTCAGCTGTCCTGCCTCAGTGGCAATGTGATGGCAAAGAGCTTTCACCTCACTGCAGGCAGGAAGAAGGGAGGAAGGATTAGCTCACCACAGGATGCTCACCCTGCTGAAGCCCAGGGACCACTGCAGGCATAGGGGAGTGAGGAAGACCACCCCCTGCCTTCCTCCCCAGCCAGGATCCCAGCTGCCCCCCAGCTTCCCCTCACTTGCAGACTGCAGAGTTGCAGCAGATGGGTGCAGAAGCTGCATCATTGTCCCAAACCATCCCCTAGTCCGCAAGTACAAAGGAGGTCAGGTGAACTGCAACAAGCAGAGCTGTGCCAACAACACCCACTGCACCCCAGCGCCTGCAGGACTGCCACATGGCGCCACTCACCAGGGAGGCTGGGGAGACAGCCCCCGGGCTGGCTGTGCCATGGGGGGCACTTCAGGTGGCTCTCGCTGGGAGGGCTCTGGCTCAGGAGCTGCTTCTCGCCACATGCTTGCCCCAACTGTTTGGGCCACCAGCTGGAACACAGATTTGTCCAAGCTCAGCCAGCCAGAGGGCAACCTGTAAGAAGAAGACAGAAGCAGGTAGTGGCAGGGAAGCATACCTGGGGGCAGGGAGCAGCTGCTGTCATGGCAAGGTCACAGCTTAGAGGTCTGGCTCCGTGCATGAAGCACACTGTGGTCCCCAGGCTGTGTCCTGGCTGGGAGGGCTCAGCATCCTGCAGATGCACCTTGGCCTATACTGGGAAGGACATTTCCAGTGGCCATAGAAACAGTTAAGGGTATAGAGGGAGAGGCAGTGCAGGGAGGTCTCAGCTACACTGGGAACTTCATGCCTCCTCCTCCTCACCTGTTGCGTACAACAGGGACGGCTCCATGTTCCGTTCTCATTATGTGTTTTTGGGAGGGATGACTTGATGATGGGGGGCGTGCAGCCAGGGCCCTGCCCCTGGAGAGGGGACTTAGGACCTGAGGCAGCGGTAGAGCTCAGGCAGAACAGGAAAGCCCAAGAGGCTGACTGAGCAAGGGTAGGAGCTGAAGGGGACGGTGGTGTGGGAGGAATTAAGGCAGGCTGGCAGGGGTGACAGACCTCTCTGTTCACACACTGCCTCCGATGTACCACTGTGGTGTAGCCCAGCAGTCGGCTGTTGGCCTGACTTCCACCTGCACTACTGTGACCACAGATGAACCAGCCCTCCCCAGCCCCAAACCATCCCTGCCCTTACCTGTTAGGCTGCCTGGGCTCTTTTTGAACTTTCCTGGACCCAAATAAGTGTCCCCACTTGATGGGCTGGCTGCCCTCTGATGCACTGGTGCTGCTCTCCTCTTGCGGGACTGGTGCTGCTCCCACTCTTTGCTGAGCCCCCGCCTCCTTCTCCTTGCTGCGCTTCAGCTCCGTAAGCACGGAGTCTGGGGGACTGCCCATCCAGAAGGGCCAGCTCCGTTCCTTCACCTCTTCACTGACCAGTACCTGCTGGGGCTTTTCCAAGGGCTCTTCCATGGCTTCAGGACTTGGCTTGCTGGCAGCCTTGGGCTTCTCCTCCAAGGTGCCCTCAGCAATGGGGCAAGCTTCTGCACCCTCCACCACCCCTTCGCGGGGAGGTGGTGCCTTGCGGGCCTCTGCTGACCTAGGCACAGTATTTGAAGTCTTCTTCTCATAGCGGATGAACTTTGAGCCTTCAGCTGAGCCCTCGATGTAGATCTGAGAGCTCTGCATAAGCTGGTACCACCAGCCTGCCTGCCTGTCCTTCTTCCTCTCCCACGTGCTCTCTCGCATCTTCCTCCGCTCTTCCTCCCTGTCGCTGTCTCCACAGGAGGCCCCCACACCCTTGACCCTCTCACTGGCAGCTTGCTGGGGGCTGTGGCCTGGTGAGATATCACCATCTCTGGCACCCACTTTGCATGCTTCAGGGGCAGTGCTGCAGCCGTCGGGGTCCTCACTGCTGCCCCGCGTCCGCATCAGCTGCAGGGTGGAGTGTGCGGAGAGCAGCAGGTCCTGCTTCACACGTAGCAGCTCCTTTTGCTGCTGCTGCTCTTTGCCCATCTGCATCAGGTGGTGCTCGAAAAGCAGGTCTAGGTTGAACGGCAGCAGGGAGAGAGGCTGGAGCAGGAGCAGGAGCTCCTCGAAAAGAGGCTGGCACACGCTGTGAGACAGGCACAAAAACCCCACCGGCTGGTAGTGTGCCAGGACAATATCTGTAGGGCAAGAGACATTAATTAGAGGCCCTTGCCACTTTCGCCAAGCCACCAAGAAGCTGCTGACGCTGTAGGGAGAGGAGCTGGACACTAGTTTTTGTCACAGCTGTGGCTGCAGCGTGAGGCTCGGCACTGGGTCAGGTAGCACCAGGTGCTCTGTGAGCTCCTGGCAAACTGGCCCAGACCCTGCAGCACCAGCCTGGCAGACTATCCACTGGGATGACCTCTGCTGCAAAATACACGAGAGTAGAGTGTGAATAAAGAGCATTAAAGGCTTTGCACGTATTAAAATTCTCTTCCCACCTCCTGGAGATGAACAAGGAGCTGTGGATCTGGCCAACACCGGTCCCCTATGGAGAGGGGTGTCAGGGGCAGCTGAATACAGCCTTTCCAGAGACACAGCTGGGCTGAACTGGATCCTAACAGAAAATGGGCTAGTATTTCTACCTGCAGCATTCACCCTTCACTTCATCCTGCAAGGCCAGGTTGGATGGAGCTTTGAGCAACCTAGCCTAGTGGAAGGTGTCCCTGCCCATGGCAGGGATGGTGGTGGAAGTAGATGATCTTTAAGGTCCTTTCAAACCCAAACCATTCAATGATTCTATGATTCATCTGGCCACATCTGCAGTGCCGCCATGCTTCAGCTTTCTTGTCAGGTCTCACTCCCAGGGACAACGTTGGGAACAGGATTTATGGCTATTTAGCCCCATTGAGATAACATACAACACAGACAGGACGTGCACCTTATCTCTACCCCCTTTGCCTGGCCTTCCTCATCCTGACAGCCCTAGCTTTTGCTTACACTTCCAGCTCTTAATGATGTCTTGAAACAGATGGTCTTCTGCTCCAGAAAACCAGGATGCTTTCTCTTGCCACACTGCTCAGCGAGTCTGCTCTCCTGTCTGCTCCAGAAAGAAGTGTTGACTGCACACACAGACCTGGGAAATGTCTGCTGACAGCCCCCAAATCTGCCAGAAGATACTGGGCTGGACTTCTTAGAGTGCACAGGGCCCTGGGCTGAGCACAGGCTGAGCAGCAGCATTCTCAGGAGATCCAGCAGGTTGAGTCTGTCTCACTGTGCACTTAGCACTTAGTCATGCTGCTTGTAAGCATCAGGCAGCTTGGTCGTGCTGCTGAGTTATCTGCACACTTTAGAAACATTTCTGGTTGAAAAAACAGATATATCCAGTAAAATGTTTGGGCTTTTGTCAAGAGGTTTTCCTTTCCATTTCTTTCCATTTCCCATGCCTGAAGGGTTTCAGCTAAGTGTGCACATCTCCATCTGTACAAAGCTCTTAGGCACCGAGCAAGGAACACAGAAATTTGGAGAGGGTTAGATCTGGTCTCCTGCAGGTAGACTAAGGGATCTGCATTGGAGGTGATACCCTTCGGTACCAGCTGCAGCTGGGAAGGACATGTCTGGCCAGGCTCACCTGGAGGGAGCTGCATGGAGCTTGGACTTCCACCTGGAACTTTCCCAGTAAATTGGGTCTGTGTATACTCTGGTCCTTCAGCTCAGAGCAGAAGGGAGCAGCCCAGGCTGAGAGAACAACAAAAGAAATGCAAGCCCCTCCTGTGCTCTACACTGTGCAGAATTTGTCCCCCACTGCAGCCCGCAGCCCACAGCCCTCAGGCTCTTACCTTCATGGTTGTAAAGATGGTTGAACCAGAACTCCAAGGACCGAATACTGCAGGAAGGGAAAACAAGCAGTGAAATAAATAAAGAAAGAAAGAAAAGAAAAGAAAGAAAGAAAAGAAAGAAAGAAAGAAAAGAAAGAAAAGAAAGAAAGAAAGAAAGAAAGAAAGAAAGAAAGAAAGAAAGAAAGAAAGAAAGAAAGAAAGAAAGAAAGAAAGAAAAGAAAGAAAGAAAGAAAGAAAAAGAAAGAAAAGAAAGAAAGAAAGAAATGAAGAACAAAAGAAATAAAGAAAGAAAAAGAAAGAACGAGTGAAAATCGATTCATCCCCTTCATCCTTTCTGTTTTACAAAAAGAAGTGTGGCTGGAAAAGGGCATTTATTTACACAGCATGAGCCTGTGAACCTCAAGACCTAGTGAAAGGACAGTGGCTCACTTCCATTAGCATGCGCTAATCACAGTCACCCAGATTGTCATGGAGCCATCCAGTTTGCTTTACATGAGGCATTCCACAACCCTAACACCTAACAACCATGTCTCCAGCAAACTTCCTCACCATTTAGCTCCTAGGTCCAGGGCTTAACTTAGTTTTTCTGAGAAGGGCTCACATGGAAGAGGCAAATAATTTACAAACATAAGACTACTGCTGCAATCTTGGCCCAGAATATGCTGGTATCTTGTGCCAGGAGGGGAGACCTGGGCTACCCTGGGTGGGGAGAACAAAGCAGAGCTTGCTCCTGCTTGTAGGGATCCCCCAACATCTGGAGAACTTGGGGACTCTTGCTACTGCCAGGGCTCTTTCTGACCGCTGGAGAGGGGCAGGGAAATATAATCCTAGCAGCGCTCATCCCTTCACCGTCAAAAAGACATTGCTGCCACCTTCTGTTTAACACTAAGTGTAGTATGCACACTCCTTATCCAACCTGGAAGAGCCAGTCTTGACTCCTGGAACAGGGCAATTTCTCCTTCAGAGCCTCATGCTTGTTCACTGAAGGCCCGCAAAGCGGTGATGTAAGTAGGAATTTCCAGGAGTAATGTATGCATGTGTTATGTCTAACCTTGTATGAACCCTGACAGATTCTTCCCACCTAATGTTCTGGGGCTAAACCAAGCTGACAATGTCCTTCAGTGGGCTACAGCCACTCTTCTCACTCCTGACCTGGCTGGGTAGGCTTTGATCCTTCTGGAGATCCTTGAGGCTCACAGGTTCTTCCTTCCCTCACCTGTAACTGGGAAGCAGCTTCCCAGGGTTCTTAAGTCTTTGACAACTGTGCCTGCCTGCAGTCAAGGACCAGCACCTGCTGCCAGCCCTGGGCAGTGACATGCAGCCAGCCCAGGGAGCCTGCTTACTTGAGGAGGCCAAAGATGAATGCGTTGAACCTCATGGTGTGGTTGGTGAGCTCCGTGTACTGGCTAATCTTGCTATAGAGGCTGTGCAGCAGCTTGGTAGAGGGGCCTATGGAGAGAAGCAAAACTTTGAGATTAGTTGTGGTCACCAAAGCCAAAAATGACACCATGGGGAGGAGCATCAAGGCAAGGGTAGACTTTGGCTGCGTGCCCATGCCTGTATATGCACTGCTCCTCCACCAAACACCAAGATCAGCTCACTCCATCCCAACAGTTAAGACTCCACAAGGGAGATGGGCTGTGTTCTGTCCCAGACTGCCACTCCAAAACTCTGGGAGGGTTTCAATACCGCAAGGACCTGCCTCCCAGACTTCAGGGACAATCACGGCCCCTGGCTCAAAATCAGCAGGTACACAGAATATTGTGGGAGGTGGTTATAATTCGGAGTGTCTGAAATCACAGAGGTAAACACAGAGCTGGAGATTTGCCTCAAACAGGGTGGGAGGCTTTCCAGCCCTGCATGTAAATTCTTCATGATGCAGAAATCAGTGTGGCCCTGCCATCTGTAACCTCAGAAAGGAGTGACAGCCACTGCCACAATCCAGGGTGCACCCTGGCACTAGCATCAAGTGCAGGTGTTGTGGGCATCCTTGAGCCAAGTAAGCTGTGAGTGCAAATTCTCTTACAGACCAAACTGAAGCACAATTCCACCTTATACAACAGCTGTGCAAGGCTAAAGATGGTCTAGAAACACCCTGAAAACTTAGAGGGGGGGAAAAGGATTTTTTTCCCCCCTTTTTTTCATTTCTAGGGCCTGTTATAGGAGAATTTGGAAATTTCAGGGGGATGACAATAAATATTTGGGCAGAACACAGCACTGGCTCTCCCATCTTGCAAGAGAAGGTCAAGCTGCACCCTGTTCCATGCAGGAGATGGATGGGTATCAGTCTGCATTCCCGTCCTTATAATCAACTTTCCCTAGCACCTCCCAGCAATAATGTGGCAGTACCACAAAGTAACGGGCATTGCTGCATGCCCTCCATACCTAGCTGAGTGGATGCCTCCACCACGCTCCAGGGGATGTTCCTCCTCTGGCCAATGATCATGTCCAGGACGTAAGCCTTGAGCCCATCACTCAGAATGTCCCGGACAGCAGGGCACAGGTATTTCAGGATGAGGTGCCCCACGTTGGGGCTCACGGAGCTGTTCCCAAGTTTGGCCTAAAGGAAAACAGGCAACAGGGAGAGTGTTGGTAACTGCTCTACGACGTATAGATGCATGCAAACAATCTAGCCCCACTTGCCTACTACAGACACCCAGCAGGCAATATCCAGTCTATCATGACGCCCAGCAGCTCCTTGAACTGGCAGGCCCTTCTTCACCCCTGCTGCCTCATACACCGCTTCTGGACGGCTCCCTGTAAGGGCTGCCCCAGGCTAGGACAAGGCAATAGTTTAGGAAGAGAATATCCCAACTTGGGAAGAGGATATCCCACTTATAAGGGATGCCTGGTTCTGCCTACAAGTACAACAAGGCTGTCCTGCTGGAGGAAGAAAAGAGTAGGGGATTTTTCTGCTGCTGTAGATTTTCTTGTTGCTATTTTTGAACCAGAAAGCAGCAAGCCACATAGGAACTACCAGCTCCGAGGGGTTAAGGAACACTTAACTCAGTGACATGCCATGCTGTAATTCCTAGGGATTACTATAAATAAACAGGGTGAGGGCAAAATGGATGGACAGAGCTCAGGTTGAGGTGAGGAGCACATAAGAGCCCAGCACCAGCAGAGCAGGGGCATATTCTGCTGCATACAGCCTTTTAGCTGCTGAGGAGTCTATCCAAACAAGTCAGCCTCAGGCCGTGCATGTCACATTGGTGGTCCCAGGCAGTGGTGTTCAGGGCACACAGATTTTAGCAGCTGAGCTGGAATTACAGTAGCTAGCTGGCACAGGTCCCCAAAGGCCCTGAACTGAGATTGAACTTCTGGGTCAGGAATAATCCCGTCAGATCCACGGAGCGTGGGAGCATCAGGGACGAGTGCTGCCTTTTGACAGGTGAATGCTCAGCCCTTGGTGCACTGACATAACGAAACCCCAGGTCAAAACCACAGCACTGTCTGGTAAGTAAAGTAATGGGGGAAAGCTGCCATCATTCCCCAAACCAACAATGCGAGAACAGGGAATTCACTGTGAAGCCTTAAAAAGCTGTGGGAATCCCAACAGCTCCGGTCAGGCTGCACAGCAATCTCTGCATCAGCAACCGTTGTAATTAGGGGCAAATTACCCTGGCCTCTGAGGTAAGACTGAATGGGCTTGGAATCTGTCCCAGAGAGGTTTCTCCTTGGGGATGGCACTGCAGGTCATTGTTGTCCAAACAGTGTCACATTGCTGCCACAGAGTCCCCTGCCTGAAGCAGAGCATTCAGCACTGAGAGGAGGCACCACAAACACGCTGGGTGTCACAGGACTGCAGACACTGCCTGGTACAAACAGAAGCAAACTTGCTCTGCTTCTGTGTTATTCCAGAAATGGGAGATGAGGGGAGCACAGACCAAAGACAGCCAGTCCCACGGACAACCCAGATGCACTCTGAAGCTAGTGGGTTCATGGCAGGACTACAGATGGTGCCCCCCTGCCCCAGATGGGCAATGATTGATGCACTTTTTTATCATTACGGAGCCCTGTGACACATTGAGGGAATAGGGAGATTGCTTTGTCCTGGCACCAGTGCCAGAACAGAATCAGGGAATGTGTGGAGGAGGGACACACAACTCTGTACTGTATGAGAAAAAAGAGTTGGTGTACTGCATCAGACCAGAATTCCAGCTGGCCTTGTATTCTTTCTTATAAAGAGCCTTAAGTAAGTACATAAGAAAGAGTCAAACCAGAGCAAACTTATATAATACTTGCCCTTAATACTCTCACAGCCTACAACTACTTTCAACTCAGAGAATACCTAAGCTAGACATTATTTCCCTGTATTCAATAGACCTCAATGAACTTCCCTTCCCTGTGTTTTTCTGATTTTCGCTTAATTCCATGTACTCTTTTGGCACCCCAGCATCGGGCAGCAAGAACTGTCACAAATTTATTATTATCTGCTGCACGGCGTACCATTGCCTTTGTTTGGTTTGTTCTTGGTACTGCTGCCTTCACTGGATACCCTGCAGTTTTTGACTACAGAGGATGGAGGGGCAATCTTTCTCCATCCTCTCCATGTCACTCATGATGCTGAAAGCAAGACATACCTTCACCCCTGGATCCCTGCTGGTTCCAAAGTGAGCCACAATCAGGTCAACAGCAGTGTTGATTGCCTTCACCAGACCTAGAGGGAAAGAACAAGTCAGAGAGCTGCCTAAGGGGCTCTAGGACAGACCCTAGGACAGACCAATGAAAAAACCAGGCAGGGGCATTTCAGGCCCATGTCAGAATGTGTGACCTCTCTACCAAAACCATGCAAAGCTTCTCCAAACTCCTCACCAAATCTGTGCTTGCAGGTTCCAACACTCACCAGCCCAACAGCAGGACAACCTTTGTAAGTGGCTGAAGCATAAGACACCCTGTCAATATTCCCAAAGGACATGGATTGTCACCTCCACACACCGTCCCTTGAGGGAGCAGGGATGAGGACTGGGGCAATTAGTCTTTTGCTGCTTTGATCCTACACAGTGGCGGGGCAGAAGCCATGCATTTGTCAAGCTATGTAATGACGTTCAGTAACAAGCCAGTGGTGGGTGATCTGACACCTGCATCAGTACAGTGCAAGAACAGAACTGGAAGAAGGGAAAGCTGTCATCTCCAGTAATCACCAGCACAGAGCTGGCAAAGGCAGGGGAGCCTTTCTGCACATCCCTTGCTCCTGAAATGATACTGAGTTAGCTGTCAACAATGCAGTCCCCAATGCTGCCTCTAGCATGGGTCCCACCACAGCCATATCTAGTCCTGCTTTGAAATCCTTCCTTCCACTCTTTTATATAAACAATTTACCAGGTAAGACCCATTAGACCTTTTACCTAAATTACAAAATGTCAGGCTAGCACATCTGCAACATCATGCAGATACACAAGTCTGTCCTTGCATACTGAGACAGGGATGGCAGCCTGCTGCGCCTTAGGGTCATACTCCTGTGCCTGCCTGCTCTCTCTGCTCTTTCTTGTGGACTAATGATCCTTTCTAATCACACTTTCTGGGACAAGCAGCTCAAAGATACTCCATGGCACATTGCATGGTGCAGACACCACAACAACCTGCCATGGAAACAGCCAGCAGTCCAGGGGGACACGTAGTTATGATGCTGCAGTAGAGAAGGACAGGGAAAGAAATCATTATGTCTATAGAGATGAGATGAGACAAAGAGAAGCACTGTCTCATGCTGCACTACACCGCATTCTCATCCATGAGAGATGCACAGACTCACCTTTCTTCTGCAGCAAGTCGATGGAGATGGACTCTGTGTTGCCATCTGGGGAGAGGCAGAACTCAGCAGGGGGTTTCTCTGCTAGTGAGAAGTAGTCAGGGAAGAAGTCAGTGTAGGTAAGCTGGAGTTGCCTCATAGACTGTCCTGCAGGGCCAAGACATGGGGGAGAAGGATCATACCACAGCCTCTCCCACATGGTTCGCTTTTTCCAGAAGCAACCTGCACCAGCAGCCGTCTTCACCCCAGCCCGTCCAAGGCTGGGACAGCAAGGCTACAGGATTTTTACTCTCCCAGCAATGGTTTGCAATGTGAGCCTGTACAGTTCAACCCCACGGTCCACCCAACATCTAGCTCCACCTTGACTGGGAGCTCATGGGCACTGGAAGGTGCCGTGGGAGGTTCAACCTCACAGCCTGGTGCTATGGGAAACCTTGCTGCACCAGTCTCTCAGGGCTGCTGTGTGGACAGCCCCAGCAAGTGGGGTTGAAAGCAGAGCACAGAGAGAATCCTTACTTGTCACACAGAGGCATCCACAGGCAACAAACTACATGTCTCTGCCTGTCCCCTGGGATGGCCTCTGTTTTCAAGAGGTGACTTCTGCAGCAGCTCCTTCATGTGCTCAGTTTCCATCTGGTCGATTCCCCAGCCCTGTGCTACGCATCTTCCCACAAAGGAGGGATGGAGAAACTGGATTGGCAAAGCGAGGTGTAGAGCTTTGTGGAATTCCCTTCTCGACTTGAGGCTGGCCTGAAGAATGCTCTCCCTCCCACAGACAGACAACACTGCTCTCCCCAGAGGGCTCTCAAAATTCAGCCAAAAGCAGCCTGCCCCTCTTAGCCCTTCCTGCACAGGTTTTGGAGAATAGGGAAGACATAAAGGGCAAAGCAAGAAGACAGAGACCTGTGGAGCACTACAGTGCTGCCAGCTGCCCCATGAAAGCTATAGCCCAGCACCTAGCATGCTGCCAGGGTTGGGACAGACGCTGTGGGGCACAGACATGGGATTTCCAAGGGCCACAGCTCCTGTGTTAGTCCAGGAGCACTTGCTGAGGTCTCAGCAGGCTCTTGGGCCATTCACTTTCCCCTTCAATCCAGCCCAAAGCCAGACCTCACTGGTCTCAGCTCATGGAGAAGACGGGAGGCACCACACGGATTGTACCCGTCAGTGAGGCAATTTTCACCTTACTCTTGTACCCCTCAGCCCCACTGCGAGTAGATGCATCATTCCTCCTGCTCGGAGCCCGCAGAGCAGTGATGAAGCCAGGCTGAACCTGAGCCCCAAGGTCACCTCACAAGACTCCCCAGCAGAAAGGTGGTGCGCACCGTTCAGCTTGCAGTGGAAATGGCTGGTGTTGAGAGTGCCAGGGAGCTCAAAGATGGGGTTCACCCAGTTCAGCCGAGGCTCTTGCTGCCTCCTGTCTAGGCTACCTGCTAAGCCAGGCAGCCCTGAAACGCGGTCCAGACCCAGGGGGTTCCTCCGCCTGTACTCCCGCCACTTCAGCGCTTGCGGAGAGAGGTGGTTCACTAGGAAGTTGCAGACAGTGAGCACCAGATGGGAGGATATGAACAGATGGGAGGACATGGAGGGGAGATGGGGAGAGAGAAGATGAGGAAGAGGAAGGACAGAGAAAGAGAGACAGCACATTAGTTAAAAGTCCAGCAGTGTTTCAGGACATTAGCACATGTACATGGAGGAGGCAGAGGCCACAGCCTGGCAGAGCATGGCAGAAGCCTGTGTGGCCTCGTGGCTGCAGGCATAGAGGGATCAGGTTTGGGGCACCCCCAAGGATGCGGCATGGGGTGCTGTAAGAGCAGAAGGCCATGCTGCCCTCTCCAGAGGCATAGCGTAGGAGTCAGGACTGCAGGGACAAGCTCTTAGCATAGGGCTTCCTTTTGCAGACAAAGCGATGGTAGGGGCTGTTGGGCACTGCAGCACCCTGGGCTGTGGCTGTAACGATGGGGAACCGCCATAGCCATAGGGAGCTGGAGAGGTTCCAGAATAGCACGTCCTGGTGGATGGGTACCTACCATTGACAGGCCGTATTCCCAGGCTGCTCAGGGGACCAGAGCTGTTGCTCTCACTGCCACTTCTCCAGTGGGGATCTGCATGGCCTCCCACTCTGCTCACGGGCATACCACCCACCGAGAGGGGCGGGAGGGACCCACTGTGGAGCTGATACTCTGAGAGCGGTGGACTTGGCTCCAGCGGTGCCTCCTTCTTGGGAACCAGCTTGGGGTTCTCCTTTTGTCTCAGGGCATCAGCTTTGGTGGATTGGGAGGGCTGCATGGTGCTGACGGCCGGGGAAGACCTCGTGGGAAGCAGGCTGGCGGAGATGGGGCAAGACCTACTTCTGGGGGGCTGGCCCTCTTCAGCTCTTTCTGCCGTGGGCGAGGAAGAGGAGTCCATGCTTTGAAAGAAAGGCACGTTGCATCGCACAGGAGAGTAACTCCCGAGGGGGGACGGCCGGGTTGTCTCAGGGGCAGGCTTCTTAATGCAGCCATCATTGCGGGAGGCAGCTCCGTCTGCTGAGCGCTGGGTCAGAAGTGTGCTGTGGGCTTGGCTCCCCGCCACGGCTGCCTGCTCTGCCGAGGTGGCCAGGGCCGAGGACTGGGAACTGGAGATCTGTTGGCTGGCAGGTCGGTTGCTGGACAAGCTGTAGAGTTGGGAAAGGCTGGAGGCAAAATGGCTGTGCAGGGCACGGGCCTTGGGTGGCTTGCTGAAATGGTGCTGGAATACAAAGGGCTGGATGGGCAGAGTTGTGGGACGCTGGTCCTTGCTGTAGCGTACCACAGGCTTGTTGTCTGTGCCACCACCTTTGGGGAGAGAAAGGGGTACGAAGTGTGAGGAAAGGCAGAGGGACAACCATCATTAGCCCAGCATATCGCAGGCAAAAGGGAGTGTGCTCTCAGCTGTGAGAGGAAGAGGATGAGCTAGAGGCCAGTGAGACACAGCGTGGTTCGAGTCTGAACTGGTTACACACATCATGAACTGGGAAAGTAAAGACATGTGGCCCCAAATGCAGAGTTCCCAGCTGTTTACAGCTGTCTGGAAGAGTAGGACACTGCATCAGGAGCTTGTCTCTCCTTGTAGGGTCACCAGCTTCACATCCCTTCCCCATCCCTTGCTCCCAGGACAGCACAAAGTCATGGCCCCAGGCACCTGCCTTCACCCTGTCTCCACCCTGCCAGTACCACAAAGACATGGCCCAACACACTGTGGTACCGCCAGGTTTCTTATCCTGAAGGACTGTCCCCTCCCACATGTGCGGAGATCTCACCCAGCTGAGCACAAGCATTGCATGCAATAGCATCACAGCCCTGCATCCCGCATCGCACTTGGTGCTGTCGGAAAGGCTGCTTGCTTCCCCTTCTCCCTCCCTCCCTCCCTCCCTCCCTCCCTCCCTCCCTCCCTCCCTCCCTCCCTCCCTCCCTCCCTCCCTCCCTCCCTCCCTCCCTCCCTCCCTCCCTCCCTCCCTCCCTCCCTCTTCTTTCTCCTGGAACAGTCTCCCCTCTGAACACACAGCTCCCTTCATTCCCCTGCCTGTACCAGACCTAAGCAGGACGTTCCCAGACAAATTAGCACTGCAGCAGAAATAGAAGACCTTCCAACCCTGGAAAGTGGATGTCTGCTCCAGCAAATGGTGGACAGGGGTGTCCTAAAGGAGTGTGCTGGGCTGATCTCCTATGTGTGCATGCCTCCAGCTCCTGGTGGGGCCACAATATCCTGAGGGACACAGCTGAAGCATGACACACTGTGTGCTCAGTGCACAACACGCACAACACTGGATGGACACACAGGGATGACTGGGATCCCTGATCACCAGCCACATCGCATCCTAGCATGGTGTGGAACCTTTTCCTTTGCTTCCCCTCCACTCTCCAAGCTCACAGCAAATCTTGGGACAAAAGACGTATCCCAAGCATGGCCCTGGTGTTACCTGCTGTCTGTGGGGTGTGCCAGACCCTTCTTCCTATAACTAGCTTTTAGCAGGGCTTGTTTTCCCTCCAGCCCCTTCTCAGACCCTCTAGGCTTGCTTGCATGCTGCTCTCAGCTGGAGCACACCACTCCTCTAATCTCTGCAGAACTCATGCCGCAAGTCCTGGCAGAGACTGTGGGAGCTCCATGACCCTGCACTGACAGGAGACTGCTGGCTCTGCCTCTTCCCTCTCCACCTCTGCCCCATGTAACTCCAAAGAAGAAAGGCTAAAACCTCCTCAATGGTTCCCTTCCCTTCACCTGCTGGGAACATTACTCCGCTGAGCATCTACACATCTTTGTCTTAGGAGCTAAAGGCGGGTGATTCTCATGGACGGGGGGAGTACAATGCCCTGGAAGGCAGAGAGTCCTCCAGGCTGCACAGACACTGAAGTGCTAATGCCATGTCCTTCCTTACACAAAACGAGAGGTTTACAAAACCTCAAGAGGCTTTAGAAATACAAAAACAAGACACTTGCACTGATCTGGGTCTGAAATAAGCACAGCAGGGCTCTGTCCCAGGGAGTGGTAGACCAGGAAACAAACTGCACAGACACTGGTCTCCCATCGCCATGCTGGTTCCTCTGCGGCTCCCCTTGTGTCCCAAAAAGCTGCCTTTCTTTTTACTTCTCCATTCTGCCTAGTCTGGCTCCTTACCGTCTGCTTGGGCTCTAACATCTCTTTGTCCGTGGCCACCGGCAAAGCCACCTGAGAAGAGGGCATCTGCCTCCGTCAGCAGGGAGAGAGAGGCTTGCTCACCTGCCCCATGCCCACTGGGGACCTTCTCACTGGCGACTGAGTCTTTGGTGGAACACAAAGCCTGGCTATCCCCAAAAGTGTGATTCAAACAGAAGCCCTCGCAGCTCCGGTTCAGGCCATGGACGAAGGGCATGGGTGGAAGACTCTGGCTGCGGCGAGCTCGTTCTTCAAGGAAATTTGGGCAATCCCGCTGTGTCTCAGGGATAGGAGAGAACTCCAAGGAGGAATCACCACTGGACCGGAGTGGTGGGGAGGTGCCATTCTTTTTCCGGCCTTTAGCCAGTTCAGCAAAAGATGTCACCCGCTTTGGGGGAGAACTCTGGATGGGTATTGCTGGACTTTCACTCAGCTTGACTGGACAGCTCACCATGCGTTCCAAAGAGCCCAGCCTGCTGCTAGGACTCCTGTCCAGGTTCTGATCGTAGCTCCTGGAGCGCTGCCGGCTTGTGTTGAGGTTAGGTGGCGACACGTTCACGTAGACCTGACCCTCAATCATATTCTGGGTGGATCCTTCCTTCGCCTCCTCTTCACTGCACTCCACGTTGCTTTCTTCTTGTCTCAGGTCAGGCCTTCTAAACAGATAATATTCAGTGGGCTGGGCTGGGCTTCCTTTGGTATGGTCTTCCGAGCAGCTAGTTATGGAAGATCCTGCTGGACTGGGAGAAGATTGGGAAGACAAGTCACACGTGACCAACTTGTAATAATTTTGAGTAGCCACAACAAGCCGTGCTTGGCTCTGGAAGCAGGCAGTGAGGTCTGAGCTCTCCGAAGTGCAAGGCTCACAGTGGAGGTGGTAGGAGTTGCAGTTAGCATCAAGGACAGGTGAGGAGGAGTGTTGACACCCACACACCTTCCCTGAACTCTCTGGGTGATGCGACTCACAAGACATCTTGGATTCTGTGGGTGATGAATGCAAATCCAGGTAAAAAGCTCCTGTGTCTGAGTGGCTGCAGAAGGAAGAGTCACAGGACAGGTTGGCTGAATTCAGGTTAGATCGAGAATGGCCATTCATTTTGTTGTAGAGAGCACTGAAGTTCACCAGCACCCCGTCAGAGCTGTTGCAGGAAGAGTCGCTGATGTAGCCCATCTGTTGGTCAATCACTTCAGACTGACTTGATGAACTGTAGCAGCGACAGTGCTGGAGCTCTGAGCTGGAACAGCTGCATGTCCGGCTGTGTAGGGCATCCTGATTCCTCAGTGATTCACCTGTGTTCTGGTTCCACTCCTGGTCGCCACCATTGAAGGAGAAGGTGGAGGAGCTGCCACGATGGCAGCTGCATTCATCCAGCTCCATGCGTTCTGAGCCCTGGTGGCACCTGTTCGCATTGTTCCTCTGCTGGACATCGTCACTGCTGATTTTGTCCTCTTGCCCATCTACCACACCGGACCGGCTGGCCATGTTCCAGGATTTCACAATATGGTTGGAGTCGTGGAGGTGGAAAGGGGGCAAGGTCAGCTCATGCAGATGAAACGGAGGCTTGCCAGCCACAAGTGAGTTGTGAAGGTGGAAAGATTTTTGACCCAAGTCATCACCAAAGATGCTGAGGTCTTCACCCTCACTCAGCAGGAAAGGGTTGTGTCGCTTACTGATGCTAGGGACAATCAAATCCCTCGCTTTGCCTTCTTTGTTTTCTGAGGCCTCTGCTGGCGTTTCGGAGGTCTGGAGAAAGCTGCTGTACAGCAAGGAATCAGTCTGCGAAAGGTCTCTGTCTGGAAGGGCAGAGGTCCGTGTAATGCTGAGCTCTGGCTGGCAGAAGGGGTTGGTCCTTTTGCTTACGGAGCAGCACTGTCTGTCAGGGACCTGGCAATGCACCAGGGGAATGTGATGGACAATCAGTGTCTCACCAGTCAGTTTGGGTGGACTATCCATGGTGAGGAATGCTCTTCAGGACATCAGTTAAGCTGGTGCTACCCATGGACAGGTAGGGCTTCACATGAGAGGCAGGGAGGACACTTCTCATGAGGAACTTCAGATACCTAGAGAGAGACAAAAACACAAAGGAAGTCACCTCTCAGGAAAGGCAGTGACTATTTAAAGCATCCTTGGTTTGACTGAAGACTTGTCCTTGTCAGCACAAGTACCCACGTGCAAGGTCCTGAGTTGTCCTTCTTCAGGGAAAGCATCACAAGCACGTCCCCCTCCCTGCAGACTCCTGGGACAACACTTGTGCTTCCACTTGGCCCTCTCAAACTTTTCTGAAATAACTGTTTCACTCAAGTGGCCAAAGGGCTGCACAGGCTTTGGGCTACGTGAAGACCTCACCACGGACGGCACTATACACTCACAGGACAACACGCAGACAGCACCAGGTCCGAAATGAAGTGCTGCACTCCGATGAATGCACACATCTTCTCGGACTGGATTAATCCTTGCCTCCCTTCAGGTACCTTGAACTTTCCTTTAAGGATCAAACACTGAACCGTGCCGCCAGGCCTTGCAGTATTAAGAGACACACAAGTCCAGACAGAGACTGGAAAGCAGGAACAGACTGGAACAGGAAAGCAGCGACAACCATGCCTCTCCAACATGCAGCAGCCCTAAAGCTCATTCACTGGTGCCAAAGTATGCAACTAGATACGCACACAAGGGACTCTCATCTGCAAAGGAGCGGAGGACTTCAGTGGGGCCATGGGGAGCCACTGGTGATGGTCCCATACAGAACATTGCCTTCTGCTGACCTCTTGCTGATGGTTAAGCCTCAGCTCAAACTGGCCTCTCTGGTGATCCAGGGTGACTGGTTCACAGTCCCCTGACACTCGGCCACAGTACCTGTGGCACTTACCTGCTTATCTTATTGCCGGCTGCACTTCCTAACAGTAAGACTGCCACAGGGGCGATACAGGCAGAGCACTAAGAGCCCGACGCCCTCAGTGTCCAGTAAACAGCAGGTTCTCATGAAGCTAGAGGGGCATGTTCATCAGCATTTGGTATGGGAGAGCGGAGAACATATTCATTCCTCCTTCCCTGTCGAACCCAGACGTCCAGCCTGCAAGCCCTCCAGGACAGTCTGCAGGGAGGTTCCCTCTTGCCTTCCCTTCTACATGCCAGAGAAACCAGTGCAAAGAAGTGCACTGGAGGGCAGCTAAGGCAGCAAGGAGAGGAAGAAACCACAAAATACAACAGTGATCCAGGATGGTCCTAAGGGATTAAAAAATTACCTAGTGTTCTCATAGATCCACCACTTGCTCTGAAAATCCTGGCCCAAACACCCTTGGTCAGCAATCCATGTCCCGTATTCCATCCAGGCATCCTCAGTGCTTGCAGCACCCTGACACTGCATACTGTGATACTTGTCTGGACTCCAGAACCCTGGGACTTCTGCCACTTCAGACTCTAGAAGGTGGGCATTCACAGTATCTGCCTTTGCCTACCTTACCCCAGCATTTGTGACTATGGGAAGAAAATGGATTTGGAGCAGGCTGCAAAGGCACATGGGAGCCCAGGGGGGAAACTGAGAAATATGGGATAAGTGAAGTTTGAACAACAGCGTAAGCAATGAGCCAGCTCCACAGAAAGATCAGGAACTTCAGTTCTTTCAGCTTCATGGCATGAGAATAGCTATTAAAAGATGCTAAAAAAAATTATCAAAAGAAATACTTCCCACGCATAGTAGTGCTTCTCACAGACACAGGATGATGCTGTCAGGAAAAAAAAAAAAAAAACAAACAATCCAAAAAAGATGAAAAATGGACCTAGTGTCTACAGTAAACACCCAATGATGTAAAAGTTAATGCTAACACCAGTGTTAGCAAACAGAGAAGCCTGCTGGTAGACTCCACCAGAGATCATTACAAGACCTGCACGAGGGGCACCCTCACTCTAATGTCTGCTTCTGCTGGGATGTTTCACCTAGGATTTGGCTCTGAAGTAGAGAGGTCACCTGGACTGCTTGGACCACATCTAGCTGGACTATGGTGTGACCCTAAACTCTCCTCCACCTATAGTCTCCCTATATCACCCCTTACTCCCCTTTCAATGGCTCCTCTGTCTTACAAGCCTCTAGCTTCTTTCCCACAGCTGCTGCCATGGAGGTTGAGAGGAATGAGTCTGTCCTCAGCTCAGTGCCTGGGGGGAGATCTTTTACATCAGGGATTCTCAAGATCATATTGTTTAAGAATCACCATGGGTAACAGTAGCTCTTGATTGTGCCAAGGACACCCACACGCTCAAAGTGGTGTTCAACGGCTGGGGCAGTGTTCATGCACCGGTTTGGACCTTATGCACCACCGATGGAACATGTAGCAGCAGGAGCCCTTATTTCTCCTGTCTCCTGCTCCTTCCCAGCATTGTATGAAAAACAGCTGATCAGCTAGTGCCTATGGGCTCATGCAGACCTCCCCTGTCCTTGTTACTGCCTTTGTAGGTGGCAGCAATGCTTAGATCACATCTCTCCATAAGGCTTTGCTATATGTTGAGTGTTGTCGCAATGTAACCACTTGAAAAGCATCATTTTGAGGATACAGACTGTGATGACAGCACACTTCACTGCTGAAGTACTAGGTCTTCACTTGTGGATAACTGGCTAGCTGAAAAGGGTCACACAGACATAGTCCAGCTGGCTGGACAAAAATGCACATCGCTCTCAGCTTATCTGAAGTAAAGCAAAAATACACTGTCCTTGGCTGTTCTTGTTACACGGTAACAGGAAGGTTTCGGTGGGGAAAGAATGTTGCAGGTGGGAACAGAAAACTACAGAAGAGAAACTAGGGGCGGGCTTCGTATTTAGGCAGCTAACCAATAATAAGCTTAACTTTTGTAATATGTATGAGCTAATTATAACAAGGCATAAAAGGTGACTGTAAGGCACAATAAATGAAGTCTGCTGATCACTCATATTGAGTGACTGTGTCTTCCCTCCGTCGCGACATTCACTGATGCTGGGAAATGGCTGCTTGGCAGCCGGCTCCCAGTACCAGTACTGGGTCTGCTGACAGGCCCTGCTGAGCAACACACACTTCATGCTGGTGCAGAAGCTGCTGTGGAAGGACAAGGCTTGCACAGGCACACTTCGACATTTGACAGCCAAATGTCAAGAAAGCTGACACACAGCCACTTCCCAGCTGTCGCTCTGGAGCTCTGGCTGCAACATGCAACTCTGCCCAGCTATTTAGTTTCACTGGCAGCACAGGCTCTCGGTGTCGACTGGGATTCCACTGGCTGTCAGAGATACTGCAGCAGACAGATGCCCACTGTGCCTGCACTCACAGCCTGCTCCCAGCACAAGGGTCTGCTGTCCAACATCACAGGTGGCACACAGCCAGCTCCTGCTGGGAGCCATTCTGACAGCTTCTTTAGCGATATATGTGACCTTTTTTGTGCCCTAGATACCCCTCCTCTTTCTTGGGACACATCTCCTGACATCCTTCTGTCTCAGGGATGCAGGGAAGTTGGCAACGGTACTGCCAGCACAGGGATTATTCACTTCCCAACACCAGAGCACCCTCCCTGGCCACACATTCCCTGAGTCTCCCTCCCTGATTCTGGAAGACTGTAGAAGGATCCTCCCTCTTCCTATTCAGCATCTGGTAGGCTGGGATTGGCACTGGGGCATAAAAGCCAGCAAGCAGAGTAGTTTCAGATTCTGCTGGCTTTGATCAGCTCTTTTTACAGCCCTCACACCCCTTTGCAAGCAGAATTTTCCAGATGTGGATAGGCAGTCTGCACCTGAATACTTTTTGCCAAATCAGTTCATTCTTCTTATTTATCATTTGCAATAGCTCAAGTTCACAGTGTGCTGAATCCTGCTCAGTCCTACACACACAACAGCAAACAGAGCACCCAGCAATGATCCCTGCCCAGAAAAGCACATCATCGTGGCAGTGAAAGGCTGGGAGGCATGTGGGGAGCACCATGACTCTAGACACATCAGTACAACAGCCATTTTATTTGCAAATCTGAAAATTCTTTGCCCTCTCTGTAACGACACCATCTGCTGCTACATGGGAGACAGGGCTATTTATTCGGTCAGCGCTTTCTGGAGGTGCTAAGGTTACCTGGAGAGGGTGAGGGCCAGACATCGCACTACCTGTGGACCCTCAATCCAGTCAAGGTAACACAGAGCAGAGAAGGATGCTTTTTGTGAGATACCTATGGTGTAGTGTGGAATTGCTTATGAATGCTTGTACACCCATGTATATAAATAAATAAACAAACAAACAGACAAACAAACAAACAAACAAACAAACAAACAAATAAATAAACACATGACAAAACAAAGGAGGCAGCGTGCTGAAGGTAACAGGGGCATGCAGCACCTTGCAGAGCTGAGCCCTTCAGGTTACGCAGGTCATGCCTTTTAAGTCCTTGCTGAGTGCTACAGAAAGGCCCTCAAATCCTTCCTCTGTTGTACCCTCAAAGACTGAGGACATTGTGCTAATTTGAGGGTGGTCGGTGCAGCTCAATAGCTTCTGGAGTACAACCTCCTGCCTCTACAACACTGCTGAGAAGATGCAGAAGCCATCAGAGCTGGCTCCAAACTGGCCTGCAAGGTTCTCCTTCAATTAGAGGGGGCTCACGCAAACACCAGCCTTGCCTCCAAGTGCTGATGTGTTAGGTGTGGTGCTCACATACCTCCAGGCATGCCCCGCTACCTGTTTCCACCCCAGCCACGCTTTCGGAGTTCCATCACTGACAGCTTAACACCCGGCTCTGCTCAGCACTGTCAGCTGCATACGTGGGGCCACAGGGTTCAACACACAGAGATCCAAGTTTCCCCATAAAATGTAATGCAATACTGCAGGAAGCATGCAGAGATTTAAACAATAAATGTGATTTAAATGCAAAAGGACTGCACATATACCACAGAGGATGAAGAGGCAGGAGCAAGATCATTAGGACCATCAGCTGGAGGCAATGATGGCTTTTTGGAGACTGGCTCTTCTAAACAGATTACTGTTTCCACAAATCACAGTCACTCTGCTATGAAATTGAACGCTCAATGGAAACCTTTATCTGTGAGGGTTCTTGCTGTCTGTTTCTCAATGGCTGTGGTTTCACTACCATCATCATCTTCCTCAGAGGGACCAAGATCCATCATGTGACTCAAGGGTGAAAGACAGAAAAAACAGAGTAAGAAGCTGGGCATTCAGTTTCATAGATGAACCAGCAAAAATCCTTTTGTATGGGAGCTGCTTGTTCTCTGAGGGTTGTTAAAGCTTTTGCTTTAACATGCCTGAAGAAACCACACACCTCTACAAAACAAGCATGAGCAGAAACGCTGCAAAAGCAACGGTTTGCATGAGCTTGCAGACGGGGGCACAATACAGACATCGCCTCCCTGCTCCATGGGGAGAGACATATTCAGTGTACTCCCCCTACGTCTTCCTCCAGGCAAAAGGGCTAGCAGATGAATCCAGACTGAAAGCCACTCTTCAGACTGGGTGGAGGATCTCAGGGCTCACAGGTTCCTGCACCAGTTCCCAGGGTCCCAGTAATGCAGTTTAGTCCCTGCCCCAGCTATGACACTTCAAAAGCTACTAGCACAGTACTGAATGTTTTTTTTTTTTAAAAAAAATTTAACAGGAAAATTTCAGGAGGCTGGAGGGCCTTCATGGAGCAGCTAGTGAAGAGGATGGGGTGAAGGGCACAAGATGAGTGGCCTGGGGATGGGTCTGAATCATGGGGGTGAATAAGAGGGTGGAGGTGAGGAAGCCTGTACGTTGTTGCAGGGTGGGACCAGCTAGTGGTATTTGTTTGGACATTGTGCTGGCTAATACATCTCTGCCAAATTCATGCCTTCATTAAATGCTTTAGTAAATCATCCAGCATATTTAATGAAAGAAAAGGTGTAAAAGGAAATACTAGTTGTTTGACTCATCCTAAACCTCCAACTCTCCTTCCCTGCTTCAGGGAACAGGGAGCATAGTGAGGGTGGTCTGCCTGGTCCCAGGCTGAATATTCCAGCACCCAGAGTCTAAAGGGGGCTGCAGCAACATAGAAAGACTAAATACTTCCTAAATTTCTGCCTCAGCTCAGGCTGGCTCCTCTTGTGCTGAGCAAACAGTGATTTCATTCCTGAAAAGACCATTCTCTTTTCTTTCCACAACGAGTTGCTGCCTGGGCCAGGGCTTTTTCCAGAGGTTTCCAGGACAGCCTGACTAATGTATCATTACTAGCCATGATTAATGTACCATTACATTCCAGAACTATACAGGATTATGATGTGTTCAAAATGGAAACTGCAGCACGCGACGATCAGTCACAGCCCTTGTGCTCGTGGCAGCAAGGAGCCGCGCAGGTCAGGGATGAGGGGCTGGCCAGCAGAGATTCGGGGGCGTGTGATGCAAAAATAAGCAATAGGTGTTATATGTATTCCTGCCGATGACACAACTAGCATGAGGTAGGTACTGCCTCCCAGTCACCAGAGAAGAAGCCCCAGCTGCTTTGTGCATTTTGAGTTACGCAAGACATCAGAAATAGCTCAAGCAGCAGATATACAGCAGCTCACCCAGGAGCTGGACAGTGACCGAACCAGTTTCTCCCATTTCTGTGCTCTCTTGCTCTATGACTCATAATTTGGCATGTGGCACTCGGCAGAAGCCACTTACAGGTGGTGACTCATGAGCATCCACCGAGGTGATCTGGGCTGGAACCTGCTCCTCCTTCTCCCCACTGGCCATCTTCTGCCCCAGCTCCCACCACATATGCTCCTAATTACTATATGCAATTCCTCAGTGGAGAAAAAGACTGATGTTTCTAGATGTTCATATTGCACCAAAATTGTGACTGAATTAAAGTGCTGACACAGTAAATGCTTCCCCATCACAGACACTCTAGTAGCAGCAGCAGCAGGAGGGACTACACTTCTATAGCACCTGAGCACTCTGAAAGCACACTGAAGATTTACAAGAGCAGAAATTACACAATTCCTTTCTGAAATATGGATCTGCCTGGGTGCTGGACCCTGGCTGCTGCAGGGTTCCCAGAGCCCTCAAGAACCCGTGCAGAAAGAAATAAAATCTTATAAGCACATGAAATTGCTGGGCAGAATCAGTAGCTGAAGATGCCGAGCTTAACTCCTCCTTCACTGCACAGCACTGGCCAGGGCTTACCTGCAGAGCTGGCTGCCTCTTGGACGCGCTTCTTTTACAAACCTGCCTCACCTAGGAACCAGAGGCCGCAGCTGAGTCGTGACAAAAACACAGCCAGCAGCAGAGTCAAAGCCTGCAGAAGCGGGGACTGAAGTTTTCTCAACAAATTCTACGCCTGGGAGCTGTGAGCTCCAAACTCCCCACCACAACAGCCACGGCTGGGCAGCGAATAAAGCATCCTAATGAGGGAGTCAGGCAGCAAACAGCACGGCTTTGTGATTCAAAGCTGGATCTCTGACCTGTGCCTGCAGGCATACAAGATGGCAAAGCTGCTCCCGAAGTCTGTTATACGGCTACACACAACAGTGAGCGAGCAGCTCACTTCCGTTGAGCATTCAATTTCTTGCTCAGGTGTGCACTGCAGGGGCGAAGGCTCCCGAGGTGATAGCAAGAAATGGAGAAGGCATGGATGCTTCATATGGATGGAGGTGTTTTCAACAGCACTGGAGGTTTCAGGGGTTTCTGGGGATCTGAAGCATCCCTAGAACTACTGTACTTTGGAAAGAGCTCTGCATGAGGGTCGTGAATCACTTCCACTGGGGCCTCAGGATTTTCCTCCCTAACGTTTACTGGAGTCTGGCATCAGACATCTTCGTGTTGCCTAGCCCACGGCAAAGACAGCCTTGCTTACCCAAGGCTAATGAGAGGATAATTTAAGAAGCAAGTTTCATCCTCACAAAGAATAAGCACAGGAGGACAGCTCCACCTCAGGCAGTCCTAGATCCCCTATCATGTTCATGATTTGAGGAGAAGAGATGTGTTAAGGCCTAAAAGGGACAACGAAGGTCTGTTCACAGTGAGTAAGACCTCACTGCAGTACTGGTCAGCACACCCATGCAGACTCCAGCCTCTCCAGGGCTGTGCATCTTCACTATTGCCTCCTCTCTGTCCAGATTAAAACTGGCATTGCATTTCTGACCAGACACACATTGCAGGAATCACATCTGCAAAACAATCCTGAACTCTCCTTACAAGGCAAAAGCATCAGGGATCACCAGAGAAAGCCTGACAAATAAGCAACTCAGTCTTGAGATAACTCAGTTAAAAAGGCTGTAAAATGTTCAGTGTCTGTTCAGCCCAGAGCTCTATGTATACAGGAATCACTGACTATCAAGTGAAAACCAAATGCTTCTGGGATGGCAGATTACAGGTGTACAACCTCATGTAGCAACACAGCAAAACATGGTACAGAACAGGTAGCAAAGGTACGGAAGAGTGAAATAAAACCACGGCAGGGTCAAGTTCTTGAAATAAATAACATATCACCCCACAACCCACCATAAATAAAGCAGCTAGCGATGCCAAAAATCCCCGGAAGCATTATTTTCAGACTTGAACACAGCCGGGGTGCAATGGTTTGCTACCAGGACTAGGTGGCCATGTCCCAGTGAATAGGAGAAGCAATGCAGGTATGGCATTACCGAGCAGTGATGGGCATCAGTTCTGCCAGAGTGCCTGCATCTGCAGAGCTGTATTATTTTTATGATGCAATGGAACTCAATACGCACTGCATGCAACCAGATCAGGAGCTCCAAAATCAAGCACAAACAGAAAACATCCCAGCAGCAGCCTGGTTTTATTAGATGTTCCTTTTCACAGTACACATCTAAATGGTTTTTCAAACAGCAGCTGTGTCCAACAGCTGACTCTTGCTAATACTGAAGGAAACTTTAACCCTTTCCAGCTCTAGGCAGTTCTGCTGAGACCAGAAGCAGTAAGTGGATACACAGGAAGAAAATTTCTGTCTCTCCAAGGAAGGAATATGCAACACGTAATTCATTGGTCAGAGGCTGGCAGCACCCTGATTTGGGGATGATAGCTACAAAGCAAAAAGGCTGAGGATCAGCCTAATAAAGGCAGCATCTGATGAGACTAATGCATCAAATTTATCCTGCCCTCTGAAGGACATCAGGACCACATATACTTTTGCTGCTGATACCCAACTGCTTTTAGACCACAGGCTGGATTTTGCAGTCCCTTGAAGATTAGCTGGAGGAAAGGACCCTGTAGCACACAGGTTTGGAAGGGAATTTGCCTGATCACTCTTAAGACTGTGCATTTCTTGACCTTTGTTTGGCCAGATCCCTGAAGAAAAAGGTTCTCTGCAATCATGTCCAAATGCTGTCTAAATCTTACTTCAACAGAAAAATCAGGGTGGGCAAGAAAAAAAGGAAAAAAAAACCCCAAGGCAAAATGACTCCCATGATGATGAGACAAGAAGCTTCTGATCTGGGAGGAAATCCTTGGACTGCAGTGAGACAGTGCAAGGTTAGAAATTGTCCTTTGCACCACACAGCAGGTCTTCACATGACCTCCCTGGCCAACACAAATCTATTTAAAGAATGCTTTTCTTAAGAAAGATGAAATCAAAGGCAACTGTTGCCACCAGTTCAGAAGGATGAGGGAGGAGAAAGAAGCAATGGATAGATGAACATACTTAGTCTTCACAGATCAACTGCTACAGGGAAGTCTTGATTCATCTGTGGACTGAATCAGATAGGCAAAGCCTCATGTTCCACCTATCCCAGCACAATTTAGATGCTCTGCATGAGGTGTAATAACCCCAAAGTGGGCAAACGGGTGACTGACCGGCTGCTCCATGCTCCCTCCCAGTCACAGCCAGCCTCCTCCAGATGGGAAGAGTTTGTCTAGAGGCGGGTTTCAAAACTGGCCAATAAAAAGTTAGGAGCCTATATAACCATAGTACTATATATTTTTAACATCCCTTAGTATTTCGCTTTTCTTATGAATTCTTGCAACGTTTAGGGCTTGTAACTTCAGGAATCAGTGAGTTCCACACCAAACTACTAGTTAACTGACAGTCCTATCGGACATAAGGGTATTTCATTGCTTCATTGCTTGAATGAAGGACAAAAACTTCATTGCTTGTCCTTGGGCTAGGGCAGGGAGAGTTAACATATTTTCTACTATGTTTGCCACCCCTCTGAGTACTCCCAAGCTTTTCATTCTGCTCATGTACAAGAGTATTCCCAGATCCTTGGTCTGGTCATCAACTTCTCTCTAAGTGTCCTGATGTGTGGGTGTTTCTATGTTTGCATGGCCGGCAGCAGGGTAGAACTCAAGAGGATCCGGATAAAACTGGAGCATCAATTTACGTAAGAGTATTTTCCATGTATCAGAACTAGCAAAAAGCAAGCCAGGACCTTAATAAAATACTTATGAAGCAGACCAGGCACTCCTAATGATTACATATACTGTTCTTCTGAGAAGAGAAACTCATCCCTTGCAGGGGCTGGCAACCCAAACTAAACTGAGCTTGTAAAGCTCTGTTCCGAACAGTTTATTTTAGGATATCGCTCCACAAGACAGCTCATGTGCTAATTAGGCTTGGAATGACTGGGCTTAACAAAGCTTTAAGGGTCTAACTAACTAAATCTGGTAACTCTGGATTAACCAAGGTCTTCTGCTGAGGAAACTCTTGGCAGGCTGCAGAAGATGCATAGAACTGTTCACTAGGAGAAAAAAGGAGAGCAAATGGGATGATCCTGGGCTCTGTACTGGAGGAGTACAGCAGGTCAGGATCCAAGGGGACACACCAAGTTTACTGGAGGGATGACCACTCTGCTTTCAACTACTTCAAGGGTGTTTGAGTGGGCTGAGGAGACACCTTAAGATTGTAGGCTCCCAGACCTTCCCAGCTGGGACATGCTCACATTAGGACATGTCCTTTCTTGAAGCTGTTGTGTTCTTCCTGTACCTGATGTCTCAGAGAAAAGAACAACAAGTGATGAAGAAGAATTTGTCTCTCCAAAGTCCTTGCACTGAAATGGGCCTCAGCTCAACCAAGAGGTTTCAAAACTCTGCAACTTCTGAACACGTACTATAAATACACTGGGTAGTCTTACTCACACAAATGCCAAGAAGCCATTTGGGAATATTGCTGGGCTTTGAAGTTTGACAGCAAGATTCATGGACTAATTAATCACAGTATGTGAAAATTATTCCTATTATCAGTTTCAAGTAATCCTCTTTAATTTCCTGGAATGCTTCCATATTACAAGCAGGGCACCTCATAAATACTTACCTTCTTTCTCTGGGCTGCTCGTTATTTTTATATCACAAACACCAGTTTCCCATTTAATACAAATAATTACCATTTCTTCAGTCTCTCCTCACGTTAGAGTTTTCCAGGGCTCTTGCAGTTTCCTGGGCAGTTTCTCAATTCCTTCCAGGTCTGCAGTCATGCTTCTGAGCTAGGGTGACTAATTGCAGTTTCCCAATCAACAGTGGGACAGCCCCTGACTCTGTATCAGCATCAGAAGACTCTGCACCATAATCTTCCATTCCGTTTCTTATGTACCTTAACATTCATATGTAGACACTTACCAAGTGAAGTCCCTTATGACCAGGGTGACATACAGATACTTTTTACAGTTTAATGACATCACTTTAATGAGTTGAAGTCAATTTAAACAATTTAATCAGTTCAGTGATTTGTAACCTGACAAAGTGTACTTTTATGAGTATCTTCTGTTACACACATTTACATACCTCAGCATTAAGCTCAAAAAAAAAAATAAATAAAATCAAGGTTTACAACAAGACTAGCCTAGAAGAGACCAGGGTATTTTTCTTACATATCTGTTCTCTGAGGAAAGGAGCTTCTTTTTGTTGTCTATGGAGTGTGGTTTTGAGGGGTTTTGCTCCTCCAGGTTGCACAAATTCTCAGAGTAGGCTTGTGAGTACAGGTTTGCCATGTCCCCATGCAAATCCTCTTTGCAGTCCCCCAGTAGATAAACGGGTCTTCAATATCTGACTAAGATATGGACTGAAGGATATTTTCCCTGGTGAATTTGCCTCATGAAATCAGTGAGGTCTGGTGGCTTCCTTCCATGGAAGAAGATTCCCCTTTCATCCTGACGAGCAGGCCAAGAGGTTGTTGTGGTTTTTCTTTTCAACCTCAGCTCGTGCCAAGGCGAAAGCAGACAACAAGGCAACAGACCAAAATACTGGCTGTCAAACATGCTCTGGTACAGAGGGGAATCACCTTGCAGTGCCTCCAGGACAAATACAAACACATTCCTTCAGTTGGTGGTGTTTCTCCACTGCACAGTACCAAATCCTGTCAGCAGCACAAAGCCTGCAGAGGTCAGGGTTATGGAGACGAAGATGTTCTTTGTGGTCTCTGAAGCTTGTGCAAAGTCACCAACAGAAGCACAGGTAATAGAAACCCCAATGGATCAACAACTACGATCAGTGCCTGAATAAGATATGGCCAAACATAAACTGAACAGCATGTGACTACAGCATAGCCACCTTTGTGCATTAACCACCCTCATGGCATTGCTTGCCAGTGCTGGGACATACCTGTTTCTGGCAGTTCCTCCTCTCCTCTTCTGCTATCGTGCCACGAACTGGCTAGCTCTACTGCACTAGGAATCCTCTAGGGACATCTGAGGTCCCCCTGTGCTCCATGCAGTCTCACCTTTCCTCTGGTCCAGTCCTCCCCCAAAACCAGCCAGTCTATCAGGAAGCAGGGAAGGGAAGCACATGGGAGCAGAAAGGCTGTCAAGCTTACTGCACTAAGAAGTAGTCACCACCTTCGGAGTGCTTTATAAATACAGTAATTATAAATAGCAAGTGCCTGCAGAAATGAAAATGAGGCATATGACAAGGAGCTGAAGGCAGGAGACATCTGGGTAAGGAGGTGCTCTCCTCAGTGGCCATTTCAAGCACTATGACCTGCAGCTGAAGCACAAATCTCAGCAGCAGGTTAAGCCAGATGCCACTGGCTGTGGACAAGGGAGAAGAGCTTGCTGCCAGTAGAAAATGGCTAAATGCAGATGCATGCTGAAATCCTCTTGCTGTTCTTCCAAAGGGCCAAGCTACAATCACTGCTCACAATAAGCCACATTCAGGCAAGAAATCCCTTAGAAGTCCCTACAACAACTGACATCCTAACAAGTGAAGGAGAGGTCAACCAGAGTAAGCCAAACCCCAAGGCAGTTGTCTCACTCCAGGTATTGATCATTAGAATGAATCAGGCAAAGCCAAGGAAGATATACTGCATGAGCCAGTAATATCCTGGGACCAGAGATAGGAATTATTTATATCTCTCACTGGATCTTCTCCTATGTGGGTTTATGATTCTGCCACTTGAGTTACTGTAAATGATCCGAGGGTTGGACTACAGGGAAAAATGCCATGTAAGCAGACACTGGAACCAGCCTCACTACTAAAAACAGAAAATTGCACTAGCACAATGGTCCAGACAGGTCATTCTCCCTGCTGAGAAGGACATCTGTGAGGACAGCTATGCTATCTCAGTTTACACAGAAGACACATGACAATGCAGCATGAGGCACACAGCCCTGCTCTTTGCCATGGGAACCCCACAGAGGGACCAAAAGAAGGTGTCCTGCTAAACAATTCAGGTGAATTGGACCTACTAGGCAAAAGGAGGCCAAGTAAGCATGCAGTTGGTCCTGCAGCAATGCAGGTAGAGCAGAACAGAGAAGAGCCTGCCCACCAAAAGCATTTAGGTTGGCGTTTGCAGAAGTGATGGCAGCTGGTGCCAGCTGCTGCCAGTTTACAAAGAATAAGGTGCAGTTCTGGATTTAATCTGGTGAGATTTGTCTGACTATGTAGGGAGCAATGTATGTTCTGGCTTCCTTGAAGAGTAACACCTAAAGAGCTGGTCCCCTGAGGGTCAGAATGAGCTGAGATTATCTAAATGCTGCTAAACTGAGTCTGTATTAGCCAGCGTTCAGGAGCGCAGATTTTGCCCAAGGTTGACTGCATCACAGTTAAGCAACCCATCAGTTCAAATTTCACATCACAACTTGAGTTCTTGTGAAAAACTCATCTTCCTAAAACTGTATGCAGGGTTTTTTTTCCAGCACCAGTGCGCACGAGAGTTCCTGAGCATTTGCCAGAGCCACAGATGCTCAGGTGGGTCTTTTGCACAGCTGGGAGCCAAGGGGAAGGCAGAGTTTCCCAGACCAGTACCCATTCCTTGCCCATGTGTCCCACCTTTCCCGAAGAACAGAGCAGGGTCTAGTCTGAGGTAACAGTGGGTCCAGGGCAAGTAACAGGTGAAAATCTGCTGCACATTTGTCAAGGTCTTCCCTAAAGGCTCCATTTCTTCCCCTGTGTAACTCCCAGAGGAGAAAATCCCCTCTTACCAGAAGGGACTACTAGCTCTCATCACTGAGATACTTGTGCCACTGGCCAAAAAGCACAAAAGCAGGGCAGTGACACTTGCTCTCTGCTTCCAGACAGCATCTTGTGCTGGGACAGAGAGAGACAGTTTGGTGGTAGTGCCAGCTTCCTCTTGCTTGCCAAGCAAAGCAAAGCAAAGCAAAGCAAAGCATTGCTGCCATCACTCAAGTATTTATTATTTGCCACTCAGAGGTACTGCCAGCCCCATGCTGTCAGCACTGCACAAAGACCAACACACGGTCTCTATCCCAAGAGTTCAAACTCAGAGGGTGACCCTCAGCCAGAAGTTGCCATCACCCACATTATGGCCACTCACCTACATTACAGCTCTGCCTTCTGTCGCCCTCCCATTTACACCAGTGAACAGCTGCAGGGGATTTCAGTGGGGTTTTTTTTTCCTATCTACTGATAAAACCACCAGCAGCTTTGCCCAGTAAGAAATATTTGCATGCGTGTGATGGACAGAAAAAAACATTGCCTACATGACCCTGAGGCTGTGACACAACTGCAGTGGGGAGAGGAAGAGTCTGTGGACAAGCCTGCTCTTGCGCTTATCTGCACAGATACATCCCTGCTTTGACCCACTTCTTTCAGAAAATGAACGTTAAAATAATTTTCATCAAGAGAGGAAACTGGAGCAGAATTAGGAACTAGAGCCATTTTGACAGCCTGTTTCTTTCTCTTTGGAGAGTAACCAAATTCCAGAGGAGTGGGAGGGCACGCAGGGAACCCGCTCAGCAGATAACCTGACAAATCCCTGCTAAGGCTAGTTACCAACACAGCTGTCACTGATCATTGCTGTGGGATTTCATCCCCTGCCAGACAAGCTCCCTCAGCTCCTTCAAGCCTTATCTTGTAACCTTTTGCGTAGCTCTGGAAGGGGGTGAACTTCTGGCTCTTTTGGACTTAAGAGTCTGACCTGCCAGAAGCACTTTATCCACATCATGACTCTTCCCACCAAACAGCACAGGCAGACAAGTGAACTTTCCCACTACCGGCCAGATTTCAGCAGCTTCCACAAACACAGGACAAAATCTTCTCATCTGGTATCGTCCTGTGATTCCACAGCTGACAGTGAGGCACCTCCAGCCTTCTGCCTCTGAACCACCTGCACAGACCTCCGCATGTCTCACTTTCAGTTTGCTTTTCTTGGGTTTAACCGTCAGAACCACGCCTACTGAGATGAGTTATCATCCAGCATCAGCAATATAGAACTGCCTTTGAACTAAGTATCTCAAGCTGACCCAGTTTATATTAAACAGAAGGGTAAAAAGTGAACACCTCTGTAACAAAACCTTTCTAATTTTTAAAGAGCCCATCTCTGGTGTATCAGGAAAAACATTTATAAAAAACAACAAGAACAAAGAACTTGGAGAAATACTGCAGAAAAGTCTTTCAATGTGCATCCTAGAGTAAAAAATAATAATCTTGAATCATCAAGCACAGTGAGAAAATTAGAAGAGCAGAGCTCCTGACCAACCTCAATGAATAACTACACCAAGAAGGATATTAGAAGTAAGTAAACCAGCATCTTTGGCACTGTTTTAGCAAAAACAAGCATCCTAAAGCTGCAGTGATGACAGGTTAGATAATATAGAGGGAAGAGGGTGCAGAAAATGGAATGAGTTTTTGGAGTGGAAACAAATTCAAGAAGATTAATGCAGTCAAGTCAGAGGGACAAGATATTCTTGATCCCAAAACAATGGAAGAATAGTTGCATGACTGCAGCTGGAAGCAAGACTTTTGATAAAAATGTCTGTGAGGAAACAGAGGAAGGAGGGAAAGCTGTGTGGCTGGCAAATAAAGGTAAAATCTGTACCTGTTCTGAAAGAGGAAGGAAAGTGACCCACAGTACATTTATCAACCTGCCCTTAATATTACATAAGGCTTTCAGAAAACATTGAAAAAAGAATAACAAGACTGGGAAATAAACGAAAAATGGGGCAATGCACAACATGGGGTTGCAAAGGGAGGGCTACTGTCTGGCTATCAGGAATAATACCAGAGTGAGATCTTGACCCATCAGACTAGAAGACAATGAAGGTCCCTGGGACAGATAATTCATTCTTTCTTTGCTATCCACAGCCTCAGACACCTGTGAGGTGGTAATGGAGCCATGGGCAGGCCACTCCTGAGTCCACGGCATATTCTCCTGGGCCACCTGCACTTCCTGCAATGCAGGTCCAGGTCCCTTGGATCTAGAGATCCTGCTGCCCTTTAACTCCAGCATCCTGCATCAATGCAGTGAGGAAGACACACACCAGCAATTACATCTCCTTCCTGCAAATCATTTTGGTCAGCTCCAGTCACCAGAAGCTCTTGCCCATCTTTTAAGCATCTCAAGGCAGAGATTATCTGTGCACTCTCACTGCTTAACAGATGCTCTTACAAAAGCAGCATCTACCACCTAGGTACAGACTGTATGTCCTGGGGAGCATTCCCACCCCATGCAGCGAAGGAGGCTACATCACTTTCTTTTTATTCCTTTAGGCAAGCACCATACACACAAAGCTATACACATTTTTTCTTCCGTGCCCCAATATAATAAGTATGTGTATCCTGCATAAATGCGTCCTGTTGCATATCCTGTCCTCCAGCCCAGGATGCACCACACACACACGTGCTATTGTTACCCCCCACCAACCTCCTGTTAGAGCCTGTTCTGCAGCAGCACCACAAGTGCAGTCGGATACACACCTACAGCCACATATCCCACTCCCTGCTCCCATCGGGCTGAATGGGACAGAGACCTGGAGACACAGATAGGGTTCCCAGGTCCCATGGTGAGATAGGGATGACGAGGAGCTGCAGTTCAGGAAACCCCATGGTGCTTGCAGGAAATTGTCACAGAGCTGCGACAAGAATGCACTCTGCTCTGTGATTTTGCTGGAAGCCCTCTCCTTCCCACCTGGTACCCTGCACTGAAACTCTGGGTTTATCTTCTTCACCAGGCATAAAGGCCGGAGAGCCTTGCCACTGCATAGGGATGGAGAGGGAGCAATGAACTGAGAACCTGCAGCAGCAAAATGGTTCCTTCATAAAACTGCTGCAGAAAAAGGCTGTGCTGATGATCGCTCCCACCTCTACAAACCCCCTGGGGCTGCACGCTGCACTGGCCATCCCAGGGAACACAGTGAGAGGTTGGAGAATGGTGGTACAAATGACACATTTACATTCTGTGACAATGACAGCTCTCAGTTTCCTCCTCTGTGGTCTCTGACCCAAAACTCCCTGTTCCTCCAGCTCTGCAATGCCCCTCACACCTGCCTCTTTTGTTCCATGGTTCCTCTACAGCTCTGACAAACATTTACCATTTTATCTATGCTTTTCCTACCATCCTGTTGCTCCTAATAGGCCTAAAGGTGGCTTATCTGAATTCCTCTTGGGTTACTGGCAAACTGCAGAAAGTTTTTGTGAAAACATAAACTTGCCAAGCTTGCTGCTTAGCAACACTGGCATACAAAGCTGTAGGTATATGGAGATAAAAAAGCAGATCTCTGCTTCCTCCATGCTCCATATACCTTTACAATACCCATCAATCCAGACCCTGTGTGGTCCATTCCACAACACCCAGTGCTAATGTAGATCCCGTTAACACCACAATCCCCCCAAACACCTGCAATTACAACCCCACATGCTCAGCATCTTCCGTAACCCCAAAAGACTGTGTCTGCTATTTGCTTATCCCTTTGTTACCACACTCCCACGTGTATATTCCCCTGTAGCCATGTCAGTTCAAAATCTCATTCTTTCACACCTTTGTCTTGTTGCTGACTGCTACCCTGAATATCACCTCTCCGGCATTCATATCCCTACCCCACATATACCCTTCTCTTTGTTCAAACCCTTCTCCCTTCGTGTTTGCAGATGCAATTTGATGGAAGGATTTGTGCAGAGGGTGAGGGTGGGAAGAAAGAAGGTGGACAGGGAAAAAGGGGATTTGGTTATAACAAAACCATGTAATTAAGTTCTAGTAACTGGCACCCAGCCTGAACCCCTCATTTCAGTAATTAAAACCAGTAATTCCTCCATTCCTAGATAACCTTTCTCATCCAATATGTGAAAAGCGGCAGGGAGAAAGCATCCATTTACACAGCAAGCACAGACACGCCCTGAGCAACACAAAGGACTCCAGCCTGCACAGAGCCCATGTATCTCTTTTAGCAGAAGAACAGGATTTTACCTGCCACGATATTTTATCCTAATGCCTTTTGAACAATTGATTCACCAGTAGGGGAGTGGGGGTGCGGGTGGGGGTAGCAAAAAATGTCAAAAGCCACACTGACAGCAGCCTTTCCTCTGTCTACATCCTTTGTTTCTGGCTTTTCATGGAAGCGCTGTCTGTCAAAACAGCTTTTGAGCTGCACAGCAGCATCACCACCAGGGATGCACAGACAGCATGGTAGCTGGAGGGACCAAAACAATCCGTGTGGGCTTGGCTGTCATGGCAGGCACAATGGAGAGCTGTGCGACGGCATTGTCGGGGCGAAGCACGGCTCGCCTCTGCACAACCAGCCCCGGACATGACAACTGCTATTTCATAGCTACAATGGACAAATACACATTCTGCGCAACAACACCAGCCTCCTCGCTTATATACAGCCATTATAATCACAGCAGCTCCAAAGCAATGCAGCCCCTGAAGAGACAAAGCAATCCTAAAATCCCTAAGCTTCACTGGGTAGCCGGCAAAGTCTACAAAAACAAACCAGCCAGTTTGCAGGACAATGAACAGCCTGAAAAGCATCAGTATGACTAACGCCCACCCCGACCACTTCTCCATCTCACCTTTCCACAGATGCTCCGTTCCCTGTCTCACTGAACACGCCCTGCTTCAGCACTGCTGAGCTCTTGGATTCCAGCGGGCTCCGTGCTCTCTCACCAGGATGCTGTGAGAAACAGAGAGTCAATTTTTTTCCTTTTTTTTTTTTTTTTTTTTTTTTCTTCACAGCTGCATCCCTGGCAATGCAGAGGGTCTGCGCAATCACATCTCCAATGCTCCTGCTGCTGCTGCTGTGACGTTGCTGCGTGTGAAGGAGCAAGCATGCCCACAGCACCACCGCTCCGGCTTGCAATCAGTCCCTGCGGAACCTCAGATGAGGCAGGGGATGGGAGGGAGAAGGAGAGGAGGGGAGATAAGTCAGGCTGGAAGATGGAGGATTGATTCTTACAGTAACAGGGAAATCAGGAAGGTAGCATGAGGAGAAATGAAAAGACTAAAGCCCGTGCCATGAAATAGAACTGCAGCATTTTATTCTGTGATGAGCTTGGGTTTCAGATGCTGTGTAGTTGCAAGCTGTCTGATCTCTTCTCCTGGCTTTGCAAAGGAAAGCAAAAGGAACTGCAGTACTATGTCCCTACCGTTGATAATGGCTGCTAGAACCCTTGGAGCTAAGATGCTCATCTGCAAAGAAATGCACAGGCAGAGGAGGGGGATGGGAGGACTCTTAACTGAGAGATCTGGAAAACTACAAGAAGCTTCTTGAAGCTTCTTTTACATTTCTGTAGCGTCTTTTGCTTGAGAGCTTCATCAACATTATCTGTGCTGTATCCCTGAAAGGCAGTCCCCCTGGGGTGAGATGCAACCACCAGCACCTCCCCTGGTACCAAACACACCTGGCAGAGGCAGGATGTATGCAGTCCCTGCTGTCACAGGGAGACTCAAATCAAGGTCCCAGCAACTATTAACTACAGCTTGTGATAAAAACACTGCCTGTAACCTGGGCTAAATCCCAGCATGTCCACCAAGCAATTCACAAGAGATCTTCCTTCTGAAACAAGGGATCACCCCCTGCAAAAGATCAGGTTCTTTGCTATCCCAGGGCCATGTGAAAGGATTTTTCCATCACCCCCCTTTCACCAGAGGCAATTGCAACCTGCTCCACAGGCAAGCCAGTGCTGCTCCTGACAGTGTGTGGCTGATTCTGGTTTTCTGCCACAGTCTGGGCACAACCACACAGCCCAGAAACTCAGCTGTGCTCCTGGCTCTGCCGGGGAGATGTTTCTAGCACTGGAGCAGCTGCCCTGAGACAACTGTTCTGGAGGGACTGTTACCAAAATTGTCACCAAGAAAGCTCTCCAAACCAAACGGTAGTTTAGAAAGCCAACATTGGTTTATCGCAGCACTGGGGGCATGGGGGATTTTTCCTCCTACCATGCACACCAAGCTGCTCCAGGGTACACATTATATACAACAGAGTAGTTGTATATTCATAGTATGTTACATATGCATTGTCATTCAAGCACAGGATTAGTTACAAGTTTCTCACTTCTAATGCAAATTAGTGTGCATCCTCTGATAGCACTGCTGAAGCTCTTTACTAACTATGTATGGACCTCAAGAGGGGGTTTCCCCTCTTTTGGGGGGGGTGCTATTGGAGTCAGAGGTTGCCATCTCCCACTGCCGCAATCGCTTTTGCACTACTTTCAACTAATTTTCTGTTGATGTCAGTGGATTGTTAACACCTTATCAGCTTGTCTCCTCTTGCCAGAACTTTCCTCACTTGAAGGCTTCTTTCTGCATAACTTAGGTAATGGTGTTCTTTTCACCATTTGTTCTTTGTTTTCCATCCTTCCCAAAACTGACTCCCTTGATTAGAAGTCCTTTCATTCATCACTTTTTAACAACTTTATAAGAGAGTCAGCTTGACTCAAAACTGTGCACAGGTTTGTTTAACATATAGTTAAACACTAAATCAGTTTGGTAATTTAGGAGTTCAGACAACAGGACCACCCACATTACTGCACTTCGCCACCGCCCTGAGCTGAGCTAAGCAGAGCTCAGAAAACGGAGTGGCCACGTCAGAAAAAGCAACCCCTATGAGCCCACACCAAACCCCATCTCCTAACCCAAGGCTCCATGGAGAGCAGGTAAGTCAGAGAAGAGGTAAAAATGTCACACAGACACACGGCTCAAAGAAATTAAGAACTGTCACACACTCGAGTACTTTTTGCTCCATGATGCACCCAAAGCAGCAACCAAACAAAACAAGCCCAGACAACATAACACTTCGCAGAAGCTTTTGCCTCTACAGAGGCCAACATAGAAAGCTATGACAGCAAATGCTGAGTCATTACTGGAAGTGGCTGCCAATTGTCTTGGACCCCAGACCACCCAAAATCTTTAAAACACCTCTTCAGGTAACATTCAAACTGCATTTCTGACTGAAAAACCAGTGGCTGGTGGGTGGCTCCCACCAAGGGCTCCCCCCAGTGCAGACAGATCCTTCCAACCAGAGCACACCTCGCACTGGCTGTGGGCTGTGCAGCCCCTTCACACTGGAGCCAGCACTGCAGACGGCTCTGCTGCTCACCTCCAAACACTGGGAATGATCTGCCAGCCCGCCCCAAAGCTCAGGGTCCGCAGGTCCTTCCCGAGAGGCTGATGCACCTGCCCCACCTGTGGTACTTCACGCTCCCCAGCCTACCACTTGCCTTTCCTTGGATGCTGGAGACCTGCACCACCACCTGGTCCCGTTCAAGCAGCAGGGATGAGCTCCAGGGAGGATGCAGGAGCGAGAGACCTACCTCCACGCCTGGCCATTACAGCAAGCAGAATGCTAGTCCTGGTGGTTTCTGCTCCACCCAAGCTGCAGTAAATGAGACTATTTACTGTACTCCCATTAGCGTGCAGCCCCCGGACCCCCGCACAGCCAGTCCCATTGTATTATCAGTGTTAATTAAGGCAGGCTCAAGCAGCCATCTCTGGCCCCTTCAGCTGGGACAGTCAGGGAGCAGCAGCGAGGAAGGAGACAGTCTCAGCTGCAGAGCTCTGTGCAGAACAAGGAGCGTTTGTTACCCAGGAGACTCATTCCCACAGCAGAGAGGAGAATGGAAACTATTTCCATGCCCTCCCCAGCCCTCCACGAGCATTGCCAATGCTGACGCCAGGAGGTATAAATGCTGGCAGGCTGAGTGCTTGCCTGCATCCTTGTCCCTGCCACAGGACACTGGCATTAACCAATTCACTGACAGCAATGTCTGCCTTGGGTAACAGACATGCACACCAGAGCAGATGGAGTCAGGGGGCTGTTTTGTTAAAAATCAGATAGAGCAATGCAGCAGATAAGGGGCTCCCTGAGAAACCCACCTATTTACATATCTCTTCCCAACATCAACATTTGTATCCTCCTCCCCAAAACATGCTCAGCACCTTCCCACCACCCCACTTGCACCTCTGCAGCAAGCACCCCTTTGCTGCATCTCCCTACCGGGCTCCACCACACTCAGCACCAGCAGTAAAAACTGATGGGCTGCCCTAAAGCTTTGTAGGTACTAAGAGATTACAGGCACTAATGAGGAAGAAGAAAGCTGTCTCCTGGGGACTGTCTTCTAGGAGATGACTTCTCTTTGATCACAGAGATGAGTCGCATGGCTGATGCCACAGTCTCAGGCAAGGAGGGGAGGAGGGATACTGCAGGCTGCTGACTGCACTCCCTAGAGAAGCAAGGTGAGGGAGATGGAGGTGCCAGAACACGTCTGCTCCTACAGTAACAGGTGTTCCTGTTCTGCTTGGTCTGGAGAGGTAGGTATAGGTGCTTCCCACACACTGTGCAGGAGAAAATTGCTTATCATGCAATGTCAAGTCTAATTCCTCACAGGCATCCTGCATGTCAGGTGGGGCTTCTGACGTCTCACCTCCCTCTTGCTCCAAGGGTGTGAGAACTCAGTGCACATGTTCGCCCACCCATGAGCTCCACTGAGGAGGCACACCCTGTTCCCAGTGCCAGGCTGAAGCAGAGCTCACTGCTGTGGAGGAGCCCCATGTGCTGCACTCACACTGGACACCAGCCATGTGTGTGCCCAAGGCGCTTGCTGACAACAACCGGGACACAAATAGATCATTTAGGCAGAAAAAAAGCACAATACACTTCTGTCTTGGTCTCAGGCTCCTTCCTTCATATTCCAGGCAGGAATTGGCTGCTAAGGTCAGCATGCCCCCACCTACAAGAAGGAAGAAACCTTTCCACTTCTACTGCAGTTGTACAGCAAGGGCACCCACCAGCAGGCCAAGCCTCCCACCCATCTGCTGCATGCTCCAGTGACCAGTGAACTGGAAACAGCTCAGCCCCAGATCCCAACCAGCAGCCTGGGCTGCAGCTCACACTTCCAGCACTGGGCAGGAACAGGTCTTCAACCACCCCTCACCGTCAGGTGCGGTGCACAGTGCGACCACCCTCACAACATCCAGACCACCCCGGGGCTGGTGCCTCTACACCGCAGCTCACAGCTATGACCCAGCACAGGGAGCTGCCTGCCACCTCCTCCTAAAGGATGGGTGTTTTGACCTAACCCTCATTACTTTCACTGTGTTCTGCGCCTCTCAAGGAAACAGAAAGTGGTACAAGCAACAGCAAGCTCATTGCCACAGTGGGCAACCTGTGCCTTGCTATCTGCAGATGCCACAGCATGAGCCTCTGGCTCATAGAGACCCCATCTGCAGCATGCCCACAGGAGGGAGGGACATCTTCACTTTTTCCCACATGCTGGACCGACCACTCATGAACAAAGCAGGAGCAGCTCAGTGCCTTCCCACCTTGCTCACTCATTGCTTGTGGCACAAATCTGAATCCCCAAGACATGGCAACCCCATCCATCACTACTGAGGCCATTTCAGCAGTGCCAGAGAGAGGGATGTTGGTCAGAGCTGAACTAAAAGCATGGTCCTGCTCAGCTGGAGCAAGGGGGACCAGAACACAGAGGCCAACTGGAAAGCAGGAGATGCTGAAAACTTCATAAAATCCTCCGAAAGGAAAACCAAAATAATTTCCCATCCCTGCAAGCCCTGCCCTTCAAGGTCAAACTACATTTCTCTCTCAAACACATAGAGATCAATACAGGCTGATCATTACCAACATGCGCTTGACGACTTTTCTATTTGGTGGGAACAAATACAGGAGCTTTTGAACGAGGGGTCAAAAATCCAAGCAGATTGATAAAAAGCACACATTAGCATAGTGGCAATGCCTGCCCTCAGTCCTTGCATTTCCCCAGGGGGTCAGCAACAACGGATCCCTACTGAGCCTGCCTTCCGAAAGGATCGGATCGGATGCCAGGCACTGGAGACTGGGGAGTTATGCCGGTTGCAGACACATTCACAACAGCAGGATTCAGAAGCACCCCCACCCCACCCCCCCCATGATCCTGCACCAGCAAGTGCTGCCCACTGCCCAGAACATCAATACTGACTTCCTCAGGGCTAGTGACACAAGGCAGGAGTCACACCTCCAAGTAAGACAATAGCTTGAAAAGAGAAAGTTGGTTTTTTCCCCCAAATTTGAAATTTCTTGTTGCTTGCTAACGGCTTTCTAAAAGAATTAGTTCCCCAAATTAATTTCTTTGATGTTTTAAGAACATTCTCTGAATTTCCAGTTTATCTTTACCCATGCACAGCTCACCCCTATTCACTCATATTCCAAAAATGAGCTTTAACGTCAGCATTTATTCCGTCTGTGTTTAAAGTTATATCATCTGAGTTCTTTAATCACTTCACATTAGGTAGGCTCTCCATTTCTTTGATCATACCCATATCCCTTCTCTGCACCTGACCCAGTTTGCACACAGCCTTCAGAGAGCGACTGGAAATGTATGCGGTCTTCCAAGCAATGTCTCACCATGACTTAATATGCTAAAAATTCCCCATTTCTGCCTCAAGTATTTTGTCCAATGTGTCACGTTGGATGACATTTATCTTTTTCATGGCTGCAGCATACTAGATGCTCACAGTTGTCCTGGACGTCACTGACAAACCCTGGGTTTTCCCCCATCTCACTTTCCCCAGTGAGCTCCCAGCTGGAGCTGAACTTTTTGCTCATTTCTCATGCACACAATCATACAATTTTGAACGATCCAATTCCCATTTGTATGATTCCTGAAGGACATGCAAGTTCTTCTTGCTGAATAACCCTGAACTCCCTGTGATGATGCTTGCTAGCTTTGTGTCTTTAGGAAATACCACTAGTAAAATTTTAAGGCTCCGAGTGTTACTTGAAGTATTAAATAACTTCCATTTCTAGACTTCTCTCCACTAACAACTTCTTTTCAGACAAGTAGTTCTTCTTTCAACATTCCTGTTATCTTCCTCTAGTCTGTTTACTGCTCCTTAGATCTCAAAGGGTATTATGGATAGAAGTCCACATGGGTTCAAGGGGAGGCAAGACAAGGACTTGAGAGAACCATTTCAGTTTACTAAACAGATAAAATATAACAGATGTAGCAAAATCCCCTGGAAAAAATCTTGGGATATGAGACCTGCTTGCCCTGCTCACCCTCCTCCCTCGCTGACCACCTGCGATCTATTTTTGGAAAAGTCATACTGGGCAAGGTGGTTCCTTCATCCCAGTCACTCTCTCGATTTCTACCTCCCTGTACTCAGGTCAAATCTTCCTACTGCTAGCAGCTGATGCCTCACTGCCTGGGAACAGAGGCTTTCAAAAGCTCCATAAGAAGTCAAAACTATCAGATAGAGCTAGTGCTGGCAAGGCTTCCCACAGGGCTGGGCTGAGTTCCACGTACTTCTCCAATACTGAGACATCTACGGGAAAACCAAACCAAGCCCACAACAGCTGCCTCTCTCCAGGTCCCTTCCAGCCCAGGATTCTACTATATTCATCATCTTTTCCTAGGAAAGTGCTGCTATCAAAATTTTATACACTGGAGACTGGGGCAATAAGGAGATGTGAATCACTTGGAAGGTTGTGGGAAAAGGAGAACAGATCCTACAATCCCAGTGCCCATCTTCTAGCTATAATACTCAGTACTGCCCAAGCAAGAGCAGAAAGAACTTTTAGGCTGAGAGAAATCAGGACAAAAACAACAGAGCAGCTCCTGAATCATGCCTGAAGCCTCAGCTTCAATCTGATAAACCACGCTCATAAATCTGTACAGCAGACTGTGAATTAAAGCAAAGCCTGGATATAACTCATCCAGCCTGAGACTTCAGAGTGAAACAGGAGCTCAGCTCTCAGAGCAAACCTCCTTTTTCAAGCACTCACTCAAATATTGATGATATACTGAGTGGGAATATAAACTCTTCCACCAATCAAAGCCTTGGCAAAAGGAACTGAAAGGGTATCATTACAAAAAAGATACACCTTCTAATCTGGCAGTATTTGCTCTGAGCAACCCGTGGTAGCAGTGGATATTAAGGTGTTATTGGCTTCACTCCTATTAAAATCAGTTTTTAAAATGGGATCAATGCTGCCTCTACAGCACAATTTACCTAAACCATTAATTTCACCATAACTTAATACTCCCCTGCAGCCACGGCGAAAGCCTTAAGTTGCCACATTACCTACTATACTGGAGCTGGTGAATTTAGCAACCGCAGTTCTGCTGTATTCACCAGTTTGTATTCTGACCTCAAATAAAAATTACGTATTTCCAACTAAGCAGCTGAAAAGCCGCAGGGCTGAGCTGAATCTGCAGCCCAGAAATGGTTCACTACCTACATACTAAGTACAACCACAGATTGCTGTGTACACAGCATGCACTGTTCAAGGAAGGTGACTGCTTATAGTTCCCGTGATGTACACTGAAGTGACATTCCCTTCCCACTGCAGGGGCATTGCCTGGCTGACTCGAAGTGAGGGTGACTGCACTGCATACGAGCCTCAGCTCACAGAGACTGCAATGGAAGGGATGCAGCAGGAAAGGGGCAAGCAGAGGAGAAGAAAAACATCACTGTTGGACACACAAGAGGCCACATACAAGAATGGAAAAAGCTTCATGCCCTCCTGGTTCAATACTGAGTGTCCTGGTTTTGGCTGGGGTGGAGTTAACATTCTTCTCAGTAGCTCATACAGCGCTGTGTCTTGGCTCTGATGTGAGAATGCTGGTAACACACTGATGTTTTTAGTTGTTGCTGGATAACACTTATACGAAGTCAAGGAGTTTTCCATTTCTGGGAGGGGACACAGCGAGGACAGCCGAGCTGAACCAGCCAAAGGGGTGTTCCACACCATGGGGCGTCATGCTGGGTATATAAACCTGGGGGGTTGGCTGGGGCCTGGGGATCGTTGCTCGGGCACTGGCTGGGCATGGGTCAGCGGGTGCTGAGCAGCTGTACTGTGCATCACTTGTTCTCCTTTCTCCTTTTTCCTCTGGATTTTATCCTTTTCCCCACCTTTCCATTATCACTTGTTATTGTTATTATTGTTATTGTTGTTGTACTTACATTTTTATTCAGCTTAAATTATTAAATTGTTCTTATCTCAGCCCTCGAGTTTTACATTCCTTTCCGACTCTCCTCCCCACCCCTCTGGGTGTGGGGAGCAAGCAAGTGGTTGTGTGATGCTTGGTTGCCAGCTGGGGTTAAACCACAACAGTCCTTTTTGTGGTGGCCCCGCACCACAACTAAAAGCATCAGTGTGCTATCAACATTGTTCTCACATCATAGCCAAAACACAGCACTGTACGAGCTACCAAGAAGAAAGTTAGCTCCATGCCAGCCAAAACCAGGACAGAGTCATAAATACTGCAGTTTTCCAAGGCAACAAGGAAAAGTGCTGCAGGTTTCGCACAGAAAGCCCACACTTGCCTCTCTGCGCATGCCACAGCACTGCCCTGCCATCACTGCTCAGGGCCACCGCAGAAGTCAAGCGGTGAGATCTCCCAACTCACCACAGAGTGAGTTCCCAACAGACGTCCCTGTTCTCAAGCTCTCCCACCTTTGCAACAAAGCCCAGCGAACACATAACCACCCGCTGATTTATTAGAAACGTGCTATTAATTGTGGTTGTTTACACTGATTTTTTTTCTTAAGTTTCTCCATTTACCACTCAAACCAGACATGCAGTGCTGCTCTGCCAGTGTTACTTGCCCCAGCTGTCTGTTTCAACAGCAAATAAAGCAATGTCTAGACAGCTTGTGCTTCTGCAAAGCGCTCTGTCATTAAAAGAGGCTATTGAAGGTACACTCAAAAACCACCTGCTAGCAGGAATGCCACAACACAGTATTGGCAGGCACAGGACTTCAGTGCCACCCCAGAGACTGTCTGTGCTCCTGAGCACCCACATCCCAGCAGGCACCAAGGAAAGCTGCAAAAGGGAAACAGGACCACTGAAAACTTCTGCTAAAAACCCTTTGTAATGCAGACTTGTAACTAACTCCTGGAGACCCTGTCCACCACTTGTGCATTTAACCTGCTGGCTCTCAGATGGAGTGGTTATTTTTTACTCTTCATCTGTGTTGTCTACAGTACTGATACTGTTAGCTGAAGGGATAAGGTCTATTCATAAACAGCAAATTGGCAAAAATTATAACCATTGCCGTGACAGCTCACACACCACAGATTGCACATCCCCACCCATAATCATCATGCATGACCTGCTCATTCTGAAGGGATCTGTGGTTACCATAGATCACAGGCTGAACTTGGGTAATAGTGGCATTTTGCTTTGAAGCTGACAAACAGTATGTAGGGCTGTATGAATAGGCATGTCGTACGCAAGACGTGGAGTAATCCTAATCCCTCCTCTCTGCCCAACACACCTCATGGACATGTCCTACATGTACAAGCTGATGAGAGTTCAAAGAGAGCAAAACAGAGTAAATTGCAAAGCAAAAAGGTTAGTCGCTTGCAGAAAACTAGGGGGCACATAAAAGCTCTTCTTAAATGTATAAAAGGCTGCTGCCAAGAGCAAGTGAGTAAACTGTTCTCCAAATCCTCAGCAACAGGAACAGGCTCCCTGAGGGGCAGCCAGGGGAGTTTAGGTTAGACTTCAGGTATAACAGATAAAACTAGCTGTTCGTTATTCTACCAAAAAAGCAGAGCAGTCAGGAGATAAGACTGGTTTGCTTAATATTTTTGCATGGTCTTGTCTGCCTCAGCAGCTCTTTTCTTTACTTTCTTAGAGGCGTGCATTCCTGTAATTTTAACAGGCTTTTACTGTCAGAAAGTGGAAACTATTTGGTTTTATGCCTCTGCCACTGAAGAAATGCCCATCTTACGGTCTTGGTCAACCCCATGTGCCATGGTATCAGGAGGCAGTGATAGAGGGAAGGGAATGGACTGCTAAGACGCAGGATGCAGCAGATAATGTTCCAATCACTGGGAGCTTCTGGAGGGATGAAACAAAGAAACAAGGAGTGGCATAGCTGAAGTCCACTATGCCTGGGTCAGGGAGATGTAATTATGGCTTCTGGAAGTCTTATTCTCATGTGATTTCTGTTTGACTCAGAGGAGCAGGAAGCCTCTAATGCAGGATTAAAAGCCGAGAGCAGCTTATTCTGTGAGGTAGAATAGCTGGAGAAACAGAAACATGCTCCTGGAAAGACACATCAAATGTACAAGTACAGTCTGAGAGTGGAAATGCATCCCATGCCAGCTGATCTAGTAGCTAATCCACCCAGCTGTTGAAAACACACTCCAGGTGGGTTTTTTTCCTAAATGGAATATGCTTAGCGCCAGCTTTTAGCCAGTGCATTCATCCACCTTTCATCCACTGCAGTGAAGTGACTTTTTCTCACAAATTTGGTATTGTTGAAGATGATCCTTGACTAAGTTTTTCTCTAGTTATTATTAACTTCTTCCCATCTAATCGAGCAGGCTGTCCCAGATCATCGGTCAGCTGTACCTGATGTCTCCATGCCAAGTCAGCCCATGAATAAACAACCTTTTGGGTATATGTGCCTATTGGTATGTGTTTAATTGGCACAAAGAGTCTAATCTGCAGCACGTAGCTGCTATGCTGCCAGCTGTACAAGTCTGCCTCCTCCAAAAGACATGTGGAACCGACAGGCAGCCATCCCATATGCAGGCAGGCACACAGAGCCAGAAATGGGAGGTACATGGCTGTCAACTGTGCACAAGAAGTTTACTGAGGCTGGAGGGATAAAGGGGATCCAGGTGTGGGAGGAAATCCTGCCATGCTCTTTAAAACAGAAAATAAAAGCTGGCAGACGCAAAGCCTGGGCACCAGCAGTGACACAGGCCATGAAGGCAAAGCAGGTCACAGGAGATGCCTGAGAAACATGCCAACCTTAGACTGTGTTGGACAGGCTGGGACAGGGCTCAGGCCCATGTGAAGCAGATGAAAGGGCTGGAGCACACTGCCCTACGGGGCTCCCCATGGAGACTCTGCACTTGAGGAGCTGCTGGAAACTGGTGTGGGGCTCTGGCGCTGCACAGAAGACTACTGATAAATGCCAAGCAAAGAGGTGCTTAGAGATTACAAACATGGTCATGTGTCCCCATGCACCCCAGACACATTCCAGTCTGGGAAACAAGAGCATGCCAGCGTGGAAAGAGCCTGAAAGGGCTCTCAGGAGCTCTGTAGTGTACGATGATACTCAGAGACTTGGCTCAGGACTAATAATAAGCAGCAGTGATGATGACTCAAGAGAGCAACTTTGTTGGCTGGACATGGGAGAGGAGCAGGAAGGAGCAGAGGAATGAACGAGCAGGAAGCCCCTGATGAAGGACTGATTGCCCAGAGCATGTTCCTGGAAAAACAGAAACATGCTTTTCATCTCCATGACGTTTTTCCATCTTGGGACAATTCTGTAGCCTCATTTCAATACATACTTAAGAAAGCATCCCATCCTGTGCAGAAACCCAGCATGTGACTCTCAACACACAGCAAGGAAAAGAGAAGACCAGATAAATGGTGAGATCGGGAAGAGGGCTAGTGAGGGCTCAGCATGTGAGATATAACAATCCAAGCCAGAAGACAAGCTGCTGCTCTGCTCTCAACTCATGCTCAGTGCAACAGCTGGAGAAAACTCTCAGTCATGACCTTTTAACAGGACCTGCTCTCCATCTCTAGGAACACCTGCCAGAATTAGTAATCCCATATCAGAGGAGGTGAAGCATGGCGTGCCAAACAGCACTTGTGACCTTTTTAGCAATTTTTGCATGCCTGCTGTTTTCACAGAAACTTTCTGTATCAGCTTAAAATAAATCCATCCTTTCTGAAAGCAAAGTACTCAGAGACTGCAGAAGCATCTGGCCCTTCCTCTACAAAGCCAGAAATCAGCACGGGTGTTATCTGGGGATGCAAACATGGAGGCCAAGGAACTATACAGGGGGGTTAATGCTGCAGTCCTGAACCCAGCATCTGAAAGTGTGGTCTCCCCTGTCCATGACACTGCTGCTTTTGACTCTGAGCAAATACGTAAACCCAAGCACTTCCCCCACGTTTGCAGCTCTTCTCCTCTTCTGCATGCAAGGCTCCACATATTAAGCTTGTAACAGCACAGAGTGCTCCACTCCCACAGGGGGTAACTTATCCTACATCCCATATTAGACCAGGCAAGATAGAAGCCACATTATCTGTCTGCAGAAGGAGCATCTCTGTCTCCATATGGGGCTTCTTTGTGCATGAGCCCTCCAAGAAGCATTTCTGTGAGTTCTAGGTTCGATGCACTGAAGACAAGGACTCAGTGGGGTCTGCTGCTTTCCAGTGAGGTCTCTTGTTTTCCAGCACACAGCAGAGGCTGATGCTGCAGCAGCACGCAGACAGCCGAGTTGCATACCTAGCATAGGACTTGACCAACAACAGGCAAAATCTCAGGGAGCGTGGGTCCCGAGCAATCTCTGTAGTGTCGTCTGGTTTACAGTTACAGGCACCAAAACACGTTTCACAGCAATGAAAAGGGCAGGATTTTGGAATAACTTTTGTGTTTCTATGGATAGCAAGAATATCCTGAGTTGTAGCTGTTAATTTAACATACAGATTTAATATGCCTGCCCCAATTAAACTAATCTCCAGCTACCAGCCCTTGGGATAAACCTAGAACGCTGCATATGCCATTGCTACCGCCCAAGACTTTCTAGTGAAGCACCTACCTGTGGCCACCATCAGGGACCTGGCAGCAGCTAGATTAAATCCCAGGTTAACCCCTCCTGGAATGTCCTACCTCTCATCAGACCTAGCAATAATAACACACACAGGGAAAGCTCAGTAGCAAATAGCCTAATTAGAAGTGAAAGTCTCATATCCTCTTGGTAACCAGCACATCTGCTGCACCTGAGGGTCAGTGTCCTCTGTGGTCAGCAGGGCAGCAAGAAGGAGGAAAGCATGGGGAGCCCTGCCAGACTCCCTCCTGCTGCCCCCTCCCAAGGGTCCAAGGCTGCTCTCTATGGAAGATTCACAACACTTTGGCTAAAACAACGGCAGCATTTGGGCAGGGCTGGGTGTTATTTTTAACGCTTGCTCACATAACTCTTTGGATGAATCCTGGGAAGAGCTTGTCACCAAAATAGTATACTGTGGGCACTATTTATACACCCACTGGCAGCACAGCAGGACAGGCTGAGAAGGGAAAGCTAGAACACCCCCTTCCCTCCCCACAACAAGGGATACAGGGGGCCCTGAAACATGGTTTGTGGTTTGGGCTCACCCTCATAAGTAAACCATCACCTGCAGAAGGCCTGATATCCTTGTTTGTCCTGTTTAGGAGACTCTCATCCACATGGGAGGCAAGCCCAGGTACAACAAGCCTGGGGAAGATGGATGGCTGTGTGTACAGGGGCAGGTGCATGCCAGCTGCTATGAACTAAAAAGAGAACAGCTGTGCCTAAACACCAGCGAGGTCAGAAAACAGTGCTGCTCCCCTCCTAATTATCCATCCTTGGCTAGTACAGGGAAGTCCAGCAGTAGTAGGGTTTCTTGGTCATCACGACTATCATGGTTTAATGCCAGACAGCAACTAAGTACCACATAGCTGCTTGCTCACTCCCCTCCCCCCACCACAGGATGGGGAGGAGAACTGGGAAAAAGATAAAACTGGAGGGTTGAGATCTGAACAACTTAATAATTGAAAAGGAGAGAGAAGGGGAGAGGAAAAAAATCGAAAGGGACGGGAAAAGTCCGAAGTGATGCACAATACAGTTGCTCACCGTTTGCTGACTGAAGCCCAGCTAGTCCCCAAGCACCAATCCACAGGCCCCAGCCAACAACCCCCAGTCCCTTCATAACCCTTTTGAGACTGTTCAGGGAAAGAGGGCTCTTCCTCTGTCTCATATTCTGTGGTAAAAATAAATTTTATTTTATTTTTTAAATTTTAAATTTTAAATAAAAGACCATATTTTATATATATAAATATTAAAAAAAATTTAAAAAATATTAAAAATAAAGCCATTTTCATCCTTACTGAACTTCCTTCATTTTTGTCTTCCATGAGTTTTTTTCTCCCTCCCCCTTTCTCCCAAGGCACACTCAGACTGCTCTCTGCTTTCATGTCTCCTAGAGAAGCAGGTGACATGACCTGTAGAATATGCACAGGATGCTGTGTGTGAACAGAGAAGACAGATGGGCTCTGGAGCACCAGCACACCATCCTGCAGTAGAAAGGGAGCCACAGTCTGAGTTTCCAGTGTGTAGGTAAAAAGCAAATGGATATATGCATTTCTTTTCCATGCAATAGAGGCTACAGCCTGATCAGCATGCCGACTGCTCATTAGAGCTAAAGAACAATGCAAAATAAAGCTGCATACACCGTGCTAATTGAAGCATGCTCTCCAGGCAGGGGCAGGGTTGGCTGCCACCTTACATTTAGCAGAATAAATGGAATGGATCTGCTCCTACCTTGCCAGATGCAATCTCCCCAGATCATGGCCTCCGCTCACTGCAGCATGAAGCTGGGGGCAGCAGCAACAGCATGAGAGCAGCAGGACAAATACAGCACGCAAAGCCTGTGGTAAACCAAAGCAAACCCAGCTTGTGCCCGTGTTGGCTCAGGGATCAGCGAGCCGTGCTGCGGGGCGTCTCTGCAGGCTGCTCCCCCGTTGCTGCAGGATGGCGGGCGAGAGGCTACATGACAAGGCACTTCTTCCAGATGGGAGCTGGCTGAGGGATTCCTCCCGCTGCCAGGCACCTGCCTCTCCTTGGGCACAGCAGTGCCAGGGTGCCAGTCTCACTCACAGAACATGTGGGCAGGACAGAAAAGCGAGGGCTGCGGGCTGCTGGCAATGCAAGGGCCAGATCGCTCATGAAAGCCCCAGTATAAACACAGATGCACTGTCGAGAGGACTACGGCAGAAATGCAGCTCGTGTTACAAAGAGCCATTTACAGCAAGCTCAGAAAGAAGCCAGCAAGATGAGGCTGTGCAGGCTGGCTCCACGGACTGACTGCTCAGGCAGGGGGTGGGAGGGCAGCTGCCTGCGAGGGGAAGCCCTGGGGTGAAGTGACCACTAACGAGGGGAGACTCCCCCCAACTCCACACTCTCCAGCAGCTCCTACAATGCCACACAGAGCACCTGCTGGCAGGAATGCAAACGTAAGCAATTTGGTAGCCTATGCCCCACTTGGGGTGGCCCCAGCCCCACAGCTGTGCTGGTGCTACAGAAGCCCATCATGCCCGGGAGAAGGGCTGATCCGAGCGTTGCTTCATCCGTGAGTGGGATCGGCTGATGGCGAAGGAGCCCATTCCTCTTGTCCAGGCCCTCTCCCCATGCTCAGGGGCTCCACATCATTGGGACTTGGAAAGAGAGACTCCTTCTGTCTCCCATGTGCCTTTGGCACTTCCTGCTAGGATTCTTCTTTCCCTGACATTTCAGGATAACTTCCGAGCTGTACTGGAACTGGACTTGATGGCAGATAAGGAAGATGGGGGGTAGGGACTAGCTTGGCATGGAAGCAATGTGTCCAAGGATCTGGAGGCTTTCCCTCCCCTGTGCCCGCAACTGGAACCAGCAGTACGGGGTTTTTGCAACTTCCAGCTACTGCCTATTAAACAAGCACTGGAAAACCTCAGCAAGAGGCTGAGAAGGCGCTGTTTCAGGATGCGTATCACAGCAGGCTTAGCCTATTTTCAGTAAGGCCAGAGCCAGACAGGCATATAGCTTATGATCTCTGGGTGCAACTGGTGACAAAGAACAGGGAGCCCATGTAGTTCTGAAGCAACTAAAGTCTGTTCTGTAGAGGCTGGGGGGACCTCCTTTGAAAAAGTATTTCCTAGCCTCAATAGAAAAAGTTTGGAAACAGTTGCCTTAGGCCAATTGCATCAGTGCGTGCTGTTAAAAAACTAGCTTCAAGGACAGCACAGGGACCCCAGAGTAATAGCTGTATGTCCTGGTGATAGCCACCAGAAAGGTGAAGCCAGCCAGGGATTACGCCAGGCTGAAGTGCTCCCTGCTGATGAATGCAGCCAGGCTGTATTCTCTATTGTTTCCCCCCTCCAGCAAAGTGCTGGTACGGACACTACATCTCCACCCAACTGAGAAAGCAGGGTTATTGGAGTTAAAAATTGCAGTTCCTGCAGACCCTGATACCCTTCCCCTGGACTGGCAGTGCCTGCGACAAGGAAAGTGCTTTATGCTTTCGGCCTCCATGGTACAGGGGGTCTCCACTGCAGCCCAGCCCAGCTGACCTGGGGATGAAATTAATGCTCCTGGCAATGAGCTGCCCTTGCACATGACAAAAAGGGAAAATTTCCCAATGTAACAGCAGTGACTCTGGTCCCAGGTGGAGCTCCCCAGGTCTGTCTGGGACAAAATAGAGCCATGGCTTCATCACCAAGCGTTCATCAACATGGACAAGAGGGCTCCAGAGAGGGGGCTGCGTCTGCAAACATGATGAGCCTTCATGACTTACTCCTGCTGCAGTGGGTTTGCAGGGCAAGGTTTTGGTGGCGGGGGCGGCACAGGGGCGGCCTCTGTGAGAAGCTTCCAGAAGCTGCCCCCGTGCCCGGCGCAGCCCGTGCCAGCGGCTCCGAGCCGGGCCCGGTGCTGGGCAAGGCCGAGCCCGTCAGTGCCGGTGGCAGCCGCAGGGATCGTGTATTTCAGACCGTGTATTTAAGTGCGACCGAGCCCAGCAGCCCCGCGGCCCCCGGGCCGGGGCAGGGGGAGGCCGGGGGGCTCCAGGCGCCGCAGCAGCGGCTCCCCCCAGCCCGCGGGGCGGCCCCCGGCGGGGCGGGCCGTGCCCCCAGCCCGCGGAGCCCCCGGGGGAGCAGCTCCCCCCCCCGCAGCCCGGGCAGGGCCCCCCCCGGGGCAGGGGGTGCCCGCAGGGGGCCGTGACCCGCGGGCGGCGGCGCTGGAGCAGCTCCGGGCAGGGCCCGCGGCCCCGCGGGGAGAGGAGCCCGGGGCCGGGCCGGGCTGGGGCAGGGCCGGTGCCCCCGCGGGGGGCCGGGCCGGGCCGGGCTGGGCCCGAGGGGCTGCGCCCGCGGGGGGCCGGGCCGGGCCGGCCGTGAAGAGCCGCAGCCCGCGGGAAGGACCCACGGCGGAGAAGGTGGTGGAACTGCTGCCGTGGGCTGGAGCCCGGGCTGGAGCGGGGGCAGAGTGAGGAGCCCCGTCCCTGAGGGGGAAGGAGCGGCAGGGACAGTGGGTGAGGGACTGACCCAGCCCCCATCGCCCAGCCCCCTGCACCGCTTGCTCGGGGTGTTTTCTGGTCTGGGTGGTAATGAAATAAACTGATTTCCCCAAGTCGAGCCTGCTTTGCCCGTGACTGTAACTGCAGAGTGACCTTCGCCTTACCTCGACCCACAAGCCTTTTGTTGTATTTTCTCTCCCGTGTGGCTGCGGAGGGGAGCGATGAGCGGCTGGGGTGGGCACTTGGCCTCCAGCCGGGGTCACCCCACCCCACCTGAACGGTGACCAGGACAGGTGTCTCCTGCAGTGAAGGTACTATACTGACACATATAAGCAACACAACACTGAAGCCATTATATCTACCAAGTTGCTTCTGCAGCCAAGCTGGTCTTAGCCAGGGAATGGCTGAACACCAGATGATCCCAAAGGGTTTAAAAACCATTCACAACAAACCAGGCTCAAACGAGGCAGTTGAGAGTATTTAGATCAAGGCTGCCCACCACATCTGCAGCAACAGGAATCCTGTCAAGGCACAAGTGACAGCCCTGCAGCACCCACAGCCTCCCAGGAGCACAAGCATTGACCTTGACTGGGGAACCCTGTCTCCAAGTTCTCCCCTGCACTTTCTGACCACACCTGGAGAGATGGAGGAAAGTGCTACCTACAGAAAATGGGGTTTAGCGATCTGTACAGCTGGGCCTTGTTTCAGTTTGGGAGCTGCTTTTCCCTACCAGCCCTTCTCCACCTCAGTCAGACCCACTGCCCACGTTCCATCATTCGCTGGAGGAATCCAGCCATTACAGGAGAGGATGGGCACAGTCGGCACCACTTCACAGGGCTTTACTTGTCCAGCTCAGCTACATAAAACTTCCAGCACACCACCTCAGTTTCCCCCCACCCCGTGACATAAGGATCACAACACTTACCAAGTCACTGCAGATGTTGTGAAGTTAACTTCGTTATGGGGTGCTGGCAGTCTGTACACAGTAACGAGCATTCTGTGACACTCTTTTTCCACCCATAAAGCAGGCAGTCCTGGTGGCTTTCCCAGGCGTACAAGCTACTGCACACAGCTTTCTTCTCCCTCACCACAGCAGGTAGGCTGCAAAGACAGGGATCCCTATTACCCCCCAAATCTGGAGCTTTGATCCCTCTACCAGCTGTGTCCAGGCCATCTGCCAGGCAGGAATGCGATGCACCAAGCCCAGCTTCAGCCGAGCTGTCAAGGCAGCGGAAGGGCTGGGGCTGCACTGCTCTGGAATTCCAGCAACGCACAAACGCCCTGTCAGCCTGCACCAGGAATGACTCCTCCCTGCCCTGGACCAGGCTGAATCACTGGAAATACCAAAACAACGATGAGGTCACGTTCCCAGAGCAAGGAACTGCAGCCAGATATAGCTGCATGGAGAAACGTGCTAAAAAGGGACACAGTGCACAGGCTAGAGGCTCCGGCAGACAGGCACCCCGGGTATTTGTCTTGTTTAAAAACAGCTTGAGGCTGCCAGGAGAGGTTTTTTTTTCTCTGCAGGGAGCAGCGAACTGGGGAGCACAACAGGGGCTTTAAACCCTTTATCCATCCCATTGACAGAGACACAATTAATGCTCGTGAGAGTATAGATTTGGATTCAAGGAATGAGGCAGACGTACAATTAGGATTGGATTCTGAATCCAGTGCTCCCAAAATCTCTCTGTGATAACATGTGCAGGCGTAAGCAGTGAAGAATCCCCCTGCAGCAAGGTGAATGGCAGACAAAAATCATATGCCCGTTACTGTCTGGTTGCCTTTGCTACAGCCTCCCAGCTTCTACAAAAAATCCCAATGGTAAGTTTTCAATGGGGTGAGCAGCAAGTAACAGTGGCTCCTATTGCTCCTAAAATGAGGATCTGAGGCACTCAATTATCAGCAAATAGGCTTTCCAAGGCAGTGCAGTTCCAGCTTTTCCCAGTTCTCAGTGGAGAGAGACTGGAGACATTTTGCTAGACTGTGAAGGAAATTGCTACATAGGACTTGGAAAGGATAGAGGATCACAATAGAATTTGCAATAGCCTGCTCTTTCCCCCCTCCGTAGGAGAAATTTGGATGGCTAACAATAATACCCACACTTATTTGAAGAAGATGCTCTAAGAATCCAGATTTTGTTCCATCAGGACATAAACCAGATCCTAATCAGAAGCCAAGGGGGAGCAAAGAGGAGCAGATAGCTAACGCCAGGCATCTCACGTGGCTGGCTGGGCAGCAGTCATTGAGCTGGCAGACTTCGCAACAACCACAGCAGCCTCTGGCACACTGAGCTGGTGGGCTATGTCTGCACCAGACCCTTTCTCCTGCAAGTGCTTTCAGATTTGCTAATAAAGATATAAGAAAATTTGTGGTGGTCTGTGCGAGAGCCATTAGACCAGAAGTGCTCAAAACCAAATCAGTTCATTTTCTCCCCACAGTTTCAGTGCATTCTGGTAACAGGAACCACCACAGTGGGTCACACCAAGAATTCTTCTGGTCTATTGCTGTACCCTTGGCATTTTGGCACCATCGTATACGTATCACAGAGTACAGAGTGAGCTCTCCTGAGGCTACACTCTTCCATCCTGCAATAATTAGCAGGCAAGGAGGTCACACTCTAGAGCTGGAGGCTTCACACTGGCCACCACGTTTAACAGCCACTGAAACACATCCGTGCCACTGAAGTGTCTGATTTCTCTTGGAATCTGTGTGTATTTTCAGCCTTCATGCCATCTCATAGCAACATGTTCTGCAAATCAGCTGTGTTGAAAAAAGACTTCCTTGACCTCCCGCCTAATAAATAATTTTGCTGTATGTGCTTCCTCTGTGCTCTAAGAAATAGCAAAGTTGAGTAACATCATTCCTTATTCAACTTCTCCCTACTGTACAGTATTTTATAGGCCACTATTATTTCCTACCGTCGTCTACTTTTCCTTGTTTAATTTTTCTTCCTAGAGAAGCTATCCCAGTCCCATAATCACCCTTGTTCCCCTTTTCTATACCATGTCCAGGCCTAAGTCACTCTTTTTGAGAGAGAGCGACCAGACTGTTACGTGGTACTCAAGATGCAGGCACAACATGACTATATACCTAAATACACAAGAATATATACCGGTACTTTTCCATTTATTCTTATTTCCAGTATGAGGTCTGCCTTTTTGGCTACAGCTGACCATTGAGCTAATGAGCTCTGGTAACGATCCACAGTGACTCCAAAGGGCTTCTTGTGGGCAGTGAGAAACTGTTCACAAATCACCGTTACATGTGACATTTATCAGTGTGGAATTCCATTTGCTGTTTTATCGTGCTCATAGTTTTGCAGGATACTCCTGTAATTCTTCAAGTGGTTTTCAAACTGACCACCCTGACTAACTTCAAATCATCAGAAAATTATAGTTGTCACTCCATCGTCCAAACCATCACTAGATGAGCTGTACAGCATCTGTTCCATAAAGATCCCTGCGGGACCCAGGCACTGCAGGTACCAGAGCTTTCATGCATTGCAAAGCATGGCATTTGACAAGGAGTGGTCTAAGCACAGTGACCAGCAATGCTCCATCTCAGTGAGATATCCCACCATGTCCTGATGCAAGGAGCTGTGGAGCTCTAATCGTCGTGGTCTGCACCTGAACTTGTGCTGACACAGGGCCATGCACAGGTAGACACCTGTACCATATAATCCACAAGGCTTTGCTGGGCACAGTCTCAATGCTGTGTATGTGGTAGCACAACACAACTGTAGTGCAGCAGTAGGATGGCCACACTCCACATTCCATTGCTGGGATGTGATTAGCAGCACACCAAATTTGTGCTCACACACCACCATCTGACATGGCACTCATGGAAGATGCTGCTGTAGTTTGAACCAGCCATTGTGAAATCAGCCAGAAAGAAGTTCTTCTTGTGAAGGATGTAAGCAACCTTCCCAAGAGACACCACGACCATAGTGCATAGTTTTCTGCAAAGCAGTTGAACTAGTAGAGAGGCTGTAAGCATCCTAAGGCAGTGTCCTTCAACAGCACCCTTTACAGGTTGTGCCAGACAGATGCTGATATCAGCAGAACATTTGTGACAGCAGCCCAAGAGCTGTCCATGGAGAGACTGTTCAGACAGGAGGACACTGTGACCCATTCTCATTGCTCCTGGTCCCCGGCAATGTGGTTAGCACAACTAATGCCATTTTACGAGGCAAACAGCCATTCTCTGTGACTGAGTAGGTCACACATCCCTTTCCTCCCCCCTCACTACCAGGCCCTGAAGGTCCTGTGCACCAAGCAGACAAACCAAACAGTATTTTTCTTCCCCTCCCTACTGGCGTCAACGTTTCCAGGCATCAGGAACCTTTAATAGTAACTATGATTTAGTGCCATCATCATTCTGCCAAGGATCCCTAAAAGAAGTGTCAATACCAGGTGACAGACACACGCTCATCCACAGCTCCACTTAGGACTTGGTCAGAAGTGCAGAGCCCAGGGCGAGGCTTAAAGGCTACAAAGATACTCAGCAAATACCCACCCTACGCACATCAGATGTGAATTGTGGAAACCAGTATTCCCAGGCCAGGCAAACACACACAAGAATAAGAAGAGGAGAGGGAGAATCTGTGGCCTTCAAATAAGCAGCAGATATCACAAATAAAACTCCAACCAGGATGGATTTCACGTTCCAGAATCAGACAAACAAGAGATCTATAGTCAATAAACCTCAGAAAAACCCCCGCTGTGTGTCCATGGCATTGATGAAGAAGTGGGAATTAAGTGTTCAGCGGAAAGCAGATTGAGTAAGGCCAAGCAGAACTGAGGGAACCAGCCTCCCCTGTTACCCTCCTGGAGGGACACAGCAAGCTAAAAATCTCCTACCAGCTAAGTTTACCCTGAAGCACTCCAAGTTGAGCTGGCAAACCAGCAGGAACTATGTCTGGCCCAGCTTCAGCAGAGCTCACCACAGGGAAGAGCACCAGGCAGCTACAAGTACACACAGTATCTTCATTTCATTTATTGACAGAGCTCAAGCATGCCCTTGCACACAGCAGCTTGATGGTGTGGGGAAGGGTGAAGGAGCACCTCATTTATCCTTCATCTTTTTCATGCAAAATATTGCCTGCAATCCCGGAGAAAAGACTGAAAGGAGGTTTCAGTGAACCATAATCCCTATGTAACAGCCTGGCCTGGGATGCTGCATTCTCCAGCTCGCATAAAAAGAGAACATATGTGTTCCTGCACATTGCCCATCGAACACTGCCCCAATCAACAGCTCCACCGACCCATCCAAAAGGCAAGACAACCAAGCCACTGAGCAGAGAAAACTCAGGATACCAGGCATCCTGCACAGGAAAAAGTGTCAGACAGCATCTGCTGCCACAGCAAAAACTGAACCAGAAGCAGAACTGCAGGCAGAATACTAGGCAACCATAAACCAGGCTTGCATCTTTTGAATAGTCTATGTTCCCTTATTCACAGCCTGAAGGTTTTTGAGGGATGATTGCCAGGAGGTAAGGAAGCCTCTGAAGCAGCTGCTCTAGGTGTTGCTATCTAAGCCCAAAGGATGCAAACCCAATGCTGCCAGTGAAAGGTCACTGGACTGGAACCTGGCCCAGCAGCTTCTACGAAGCACATGAACTAGGAGACTTTCAGACTACAATTTTTCAACATGACAGTACAAATTAGTTTTCTAAATACAGACCTGTACTCTACATGGAATGAATGGCCTGGCTGCCTGCAGGGCTGATGAAGGGTAACACTCTTCTCCAGATGACACAAAAGACCAGTTTAAAATTCAGGGCAGCTACTGACTCTCTGAGTCACCTTGGTCTGCATGCTTCAGGTCCTAGCTCCCTGCTGAACGAGAAGATACTGATTCTTCCTGCCTCTCAGGGGAGGGAGAATGCAATACAGCTTAAAAGATCCCAGGATCTCTGCCATAAATCCCAAAGTTAAGGGAGGCAAAAGGCATCGTTCATTAAGTACAAAAACCAGGCTTCTTTTATTAAGTGCCTGATATGGATGTGGAAGCAGGATGCAGTCAGTAACAAAAACATTGGCCTTCCCTTGAGACACAACACTCAGATCGGACTGCACTTTGTGTGCAGGGTGGTGCACGGGCCTGGAGACAGCACCCATAGGTCTGCCCCAGCCTTGCATTCAGGTCTGGGAATAGCTGCCCCCGCAGTGCAAACAAGCGATTCAGCAGCACAGCCCCGCCAGGGCACAGACAGCTCCCCTGGAGCCAGGCACGACGCTTCCAGAGAACCTACAAAAAGCCAGTGGTTGGATCATCTGTTTTCCTAATTCAGAGGAAGCCTGGCCCTGCTCCGATTTCCTGCAACATCTCTTGGTGTCAGGGAGGGGGGGGGGGGGGGGGGGGGGGGGGGGGGGGGCGCTGGAAAAAGCCAGATCCATTTATAGCTGAAGTCTGGCAGAGGGCTCAGCGCTAGGAGCTGACAGCTCAGTACAGCCAGCTCCACCCAGCAGGAGAGGCAGGCTGGGGAAAGAGACGGGGGGTATGAAAACCACTTCCCTTCAAGCTGGGAGCGATGGGACTGAGGCTGCTCCTCCACAATGCCAGGCAGAGAAAAACACTCTCTGCTTCTGAGTGATTTATAAAAAGTAGGGCAGCAGAAGAGTAGCTTTGGAGAAACTGAAGAGCAGCTGAGCTGCAGCTACGGCAAGAAGCACTGGCAGGTCAAGCCCAGGCTGCAGGGCTGTGTGTCCTCCTTCTGAGCCCTGCATCATGTCCACCCCTGCTGCCACCCAGTCCCATGTCACTGGGACAGAGATAGAGGTGGCTTCTAGAGAGGTAGCTGAGACTGGGAACTCACCTTTGCTAGGAGGAATGACATCTTCTTCACCCCAGCATATTTACATCAGCCGGCAGGTAAGTAGATGGAGTACGAAGCCCTTGCCAGCCTTCATGGAAAAAGCCTGCCCCTGAGGGCAAGACACCAGTTTAAAGCATCAACATACACAGACTTACACTGTGATGACTTCAGCTCCTCCCCTTGTTACAAGGTATGAGACAATGAGAGACAAGAGGTATATTTAGCTAACACAATTTAGCCAACAATTGTGCATATTCACAGTCAAGTTAGGAAAAATAACCACTGAAGCTGCCTTAGAGATCAACAGAGAGAATGAGGCTGTCAGAAAAGCAAGTGCAGTCTAGCCAAGGCAGGAAGCACCTGTGCTACTGTACAGGCACTGATGACAAGAGCATCATACAAAAAAAATTCTGGTCACCCGCACTTAAAAATTATAAACTCAAATGAACAGGTGCAGAAAGGGCCTGGGGGAAACACAGAACTTACCAAATGAGAAGAAACTTAAGACCCTGGCTTGTTTAGCCAAGCCAAATGTAGGCAGAGAGCAGATAGGATTGCTCTCTAAATATATCACAGGAGACAAACAAAACTGCTGAAGCAAAAGGATAATGCTGGCACAACAACAAGAGAATAAATGCACTGTGAATGCATTTAGGTTGAAAATTGAGGGTGGGGGGTGGGGTGGTGTCAACCATCAGAACAGGAAGCTTTCCAGCTGCAATGGCAGATTCTGATTTTAGGTTTTTATCAGTGGTCTGATGGGGTTATAGGACACAGCGCTCACAGATTGCCAGGAGGTCCCTTATGCTCCTGTTTTTTGTTCCAGCTAGTAATTAGCATGGGACATTATTCAGACGGCTCCTTTCTTCCAACAGACTTTGTTGAGGATCACTCCAGTTGGAGAACCTAGGGTAAGCATGCAGTGCTCCTCTGCCCTCTCATTCCGTAAAATCTCTTCACCAGTAATGACTTCCAGGGTACAGGTCAGTGGAAGAGAGTTGTGTGGCTGCACATGGATAAAGCGAGAGCATGAGAGCAGGAATGCGGGTGTTGCAGTTAGCAACGTAAAATACAGTTGAGGTGCCTCTGCCCAAAGGCACCTGATGCCCCGCGCTATTAGTGGGAAAGGCTGCTCTGTGCCCACCTTGTTGGATTCAGGGGAGAGATGCTCTAAGCCCTTCTCTGCTACAGTGTAAGAAAAGTAACCGTATCACCACTGGTTATCAGTAAAGCATCATTCTTCATCCTGAAATTGCTGCCCGGTGTGCTACAGCACAACACAATGCTCAAACCATGGACCTTTACATTATGGAATATGTATGATGGCAGAAGGGTGGGGGAGGGAACAGCCCAAACCAAAATGCATTTCAGGGGTTAATTTTTTGTACATCTGTCAAATACAAGAGCTTCATAAAAGACTAAATTACCTTCTTCAGACATTGCACAACCGGTGATACGAGGTCTGACACCGCCCCCCCCCCCCCCCCCCCCCCCCCCCCCCCCCCGCGCTGGACCGAACAGCACCGCGCACACGAGAAATACCGACACCTACCCCCGCCCGGCAGCTGCCCCCCCCGCCCCCCGCTCCCGGACAAGCCCCCCTCCCTCGGGCCGCCCCCGCCGCCCCGCCGCCCCTTACCGGCCGCCCGCACCGCTCCGCTGTTTACCGCCGGGCGGCGGGGCGGGATCTCGGCGCTGCCCGCCTCCACCGGGCCCGCCCGGGAGTCGGCGTCCTCCGCCTGGGAGTGCTTGACGTTTCCTCTAAGTTTCCTCTAGAAACATCCTTGATAGGATGCAAAGCTTGGGAATTCGATGGTTCCCCAAAACCAGAATACTGCATGGAAAGCGCTATCACCTCAGATCCATCCTCCCGCTTTAAGAGGTCCAGGAATAACATACACATCTGGTTATAAATGCCTTTCATCAATTAGCAGAGCGGCAAGGAATCAATCATCCCAATATTCTCTCTTTATTTAAAAAAAAAATTACAAAATCAGGAGTGATGTAGGACAGACATCACTGCCAGCTGATGTGTTTCAAATGCTGATCTTGTCAAACCACTGAAATATTTGTATCTGGCGCAAGCTCACCAACAGCTCTATTATCCCCTGCACGTCCTATATAGAGCACCTGCAAATCCCCTTCAGCCAGAAGGTGAGTGCTTTGCATGTAAACCTAAGAGAAGAGTGACACAGTCTCCGAGTTGCCTTGCCCTGTCAGCAAAAGGTCTGCTGCCTCTGCTGCTCTGCATTATATTCTGCTGCATTACACGCTAGGAACAGCTTTGCTAGGGCTCCCAGTCCACAGACCAGTCTGGGTATTGTGGGGCTGTCTGCTTACTTGCATAAATTCTCCTTTTCCCTCTAGCCCCGGGGAGGCTGACTGTGAAAGACATAATCCTCATCAGAAAGCCATGATTGTCTCTGCAAAGTGAGTGGTAAATCAGAGGGCGGTGACAAGCTCTATCTATCACACCAGTTTCCTCAGTCAGGGTGCAGGCTCTCATTTTACTTGGGTATCTCCTTGCAGGGGAGATCACTGGATTAGAATTTGCTCTTTCCCTAGCAAGCACCTCCTGGCCACTGAAGTCTGGATCCAGTCCCAGCCCTAGTTTTGCACTGACTGTACTGAAATTCTATACTACAGTTTGTAACATGCTGCCCGAAGCAGCAGGTGCAACAGGCTGGTTTTTTTCTGGGCTGAGTTCAACCCAGGGAGATGAAACCTTCTATTAGAGCTTAAACAACCTTACACAGTAACTGCTGAAACTGGGACCACAGGCAGCAAGGTGCTATATGCAGACCGGATGAAGGGATTCAAAACAGAGAGCTCCAAATAAATACCAGATGGTTGCTGTGCGAAAAAATCCGATTCAAAACAAGGAAGGATCTAAATTTGTATAAAAGAGCCAAAAAAAAACCCCCCAACCAACCAACCAGCCAACACTGCTTCATCCCCTGCACAAAAAAAGCTCCATTTAGACAGCTCAGCAGTGCTGGCAGGACAGAATTTCACGCTGCCACACTGGCCTTCCACCCAGTAACCCCACTGATTATGGAGCTGGTGTAACAAAACAGTGAGCAAATCCCAGTCCCTCAAGATCACCATGTCTTTGGCTGTGTCTGTGCATCTTAGGTCCCTCTGCTGGCAGGCAGACTGATAGGATTTTCAGTTCTCTGCAAGTCATGATTGACAGGTGAACTGTTCCCAAATAAAATACTAGCCAGCACAGAGAAACAGCGTGGAGCCTCCTGAGCCCTCGCTGAGTTCCTTTGAAACTTGACCACAGCACTCGTCAGGGAGGGTGAGGGAGCCACCAGGTCATGCTTCATCCCTTGCACTGAGCGACAGCACTGGTGGAGTGAAGGGCAGGACACCCTGCACTCGCTGTGACATAGCATCTCTGCCTCTGATAACTGCCTGTGTGATATCCATCAAGTCAGATGTGCCTGTGCCTCGGCCTGTTATGGTGGGAGAGACACCTGGTGCTGGCAGCTCACGTGAGCCCTAACCATGACACAGGCTTCTCAGGGCCAGATTTTATGGCTTGATCCATAAGGGAGCCTGAGCTGCTTCTGCCCTTATAAGTCTAAATTAAATGGCTGGCTACAAAACCTGTGAGGGCTCTGAAGACAATGATCGTTTACAAGAACAGATTTGCAATGCAGATAAAACAGGGCAGGCTGATGCATGTCAAGTCCTTGTCCCTTGACCAAGTAAGGTTTTCTCTGAACTTGCAGCACTTCCCGACTGCAGATGCCGGAAGAGGGTGGTGTTTGGGCACTGGCCATCTCTTGAGAAACTGGATTAACTGTTAGTGTGAAAGGAAGTTATTTCCAACTCATGCCTTCCAAAGTGCCTGTGTACAGTCAAAAGGCTACAGAATTACACATATTACAAAGATTGGGGGTTTGGGGGTTGTGTGGCTGGACCTAAGGCACAACTGGGGTCAATACTGTCACCCCAGCAATATGGCCCAGAGTAGATTCATGACAGAAACAAAGGCACGTGAGTGAGAAAGACATCACCAATTCAGCCTTTTCCTCAGCCTGGATGTCTCTTTGCTCTGAGGTATGTTGTTAAAAGGAGAAAAAAAACCCCAAAACCAGCATTATGAACAATTTCGGGGAGCAAAGATGCCTCCTGCAGCATGTTCTCTCTTGTTCCAGGGAGGCCTTCTGGGTTACCATACAACAGCTCTAATTCACCCTGCCTGCCTTCCGCAGCAGCAGCACACATCTTTGGAAGAGATGTTGGAGTCAGAGGGTGCCTGTGGGTGAAAAGAAAGGCCCAGCTCCTCGATTTTGTATCCTGGAGGGCAGAGCTCTGGGCAGCCACTGGCTCATTGCTTTGTAGAGAGCGCAGCCTCCTCTGCTGACAGACCTTTGCTTTGCTTTGCTTTGTTGTTTTTTGGGGGGTTTTGGTTTGGTTTGGTTTTGGTTTGTTTTTTTTGGTATTGGTTTGTGTTGTTTTTTTTTTTTTTACTACAGTCCTTTGTGTTTATATTTCTCACTATTTGGTGAAAATGTTCCTGTTGTGGCAAAAGGTGATTTTGGCCTCATGTTTCTCCCAGACATAATGAGTGCTCCAAAGCCATGCTGATGGGAGAAGGCATAGCCGGAGCGGCGGGTGCTGGTCCGACGCAGTCGTCTCTTCGGTGAGGGTGGAGGTGGTCGCTTCTTGGCTTCTTTGATCTTGAGCAAGACCTGAAATCAGAAAATAAGATGGAAAAAGTAGGAAGTGCATCATTATTCACAAGCACAGTAAAGGAGGAGTAAAGAAAGGGAAACAGAAGCAGAGGTCCAAAGCCAAAGATGATTGACAAAACAGGAGGGTGGCAGGAGGGGTTGCAAAGCAGGAATTGAACTGGCAGAACAGGATGACAGCTTGGTAAAAGGAAAAGGCAGTCTTTTTCTAAAAGTCATTAATGGAAGTGTCATCTGTAAGTCATGGGAGGGGATGATTTCAGTGCATTGTTTCTCACATCTCTGTGATGCCTCAGTTGGGGTATTACTGCAGCTTTTTTAGGCAGTTTGGTCAAATAACCCAAAATGTGGAAGTCATTACACATTTGTAGCCAAAAGTCCAGAAAACAAACAAGGAAACATATAAGAAGTGGCTTACTTAATCTAGAAAGAAGACTACTAAACATGATCTCTGATACATGGAAACTTTTTCTGGTGAACGGTGATCAATATATTCTCATACTCTTTGGCAGAAGAGAGAGAAATAATGCACTTTGTTTGCAGGTAGTGGGCTCTCTGCCTTCACATGGCCACCGAGATCATCTGCAGACAAGCATCTTTTCAGAAAGGGGCTGTCAAAAGCAGAAGGTCAGCTGTGACTGCCAGCAGCTCAGCAGAATCCCCAGCCACTGGATCCCTGTGCTTCTTGCTTGGGACAATGGCAACTGTAGGTACTTGGCCTCTCTAGATCTCAGCTCTGCATTTAAGTCCCTCTCATACTGTCAGGTGGGGATCTCCATACAGCACTCCTCTCCGGTGGCAATTCACTTCCCAGAGGACGTAGAAAAGTAAAGTAATTCTGCACTAGAGAGAGATGCTCAACCCAAGTGCTGAGGCTGGGATTCTGGGTGACGGATGTGTTGGGCTTGTACTCAACTGAAGGGTACGCTCAGCCCATTCTTACACATCTGAACAGCCTCTTAGCTGTGCCCTGAGGACCTCCCTACTGAGCAGTCTTCTCCAGCACCCACCTACCCACTCTGCAAGGGCTGAGAATTCCTTTTCACTGGTTTCCCACAGTCCTGGAGCACCTCGGGAGCCTCACAGACACCCCGAGGATGAGGAGGACGGAGGTGCCTGCCCCCGGGGCTGTGCTCAGAGGCAGGCGTTTGTGGCAGCTCAGCGCAGAAAGAGGAAAGCAGCACCAGGTGGCAGCAGCATTTAGCAAATGCTCTTGTCTGAAAGCGAGCCCGGGAGCTGCGTTTATGCCGATAATCTTGAGGGGTCCGTTAGCTACAGCGAGTTGCGTGCTCTCTACCCACTCCATCTCTCCCAGCCTCTCCTCGCCACAGTGGCCTCATCTTCATATTCCTGGGGATGGCCGGACAGCTTTTTTTCAGAGGGGGCATATAACCATTGGCTACAAAATCAAGTAAAATCTTAAGTAAAAAACCTCCCGAGTATGCCTGGGTGGAGGGTGAAGGGCTGTGGTCTGCCAGGCTAAAAACCGTATGGCAGCAGGGCAGGGAGAACGTACCAATCCTTTGCTACTGAGCCACAGCACTTAAACCCCACACCTAAAAATAGAACAGCTTCCTTGCTGCAGTGCAATTCTATCCACATCTAAATAATCTCAACCTTGATCCCAGCTGAAGATGAAGTGTGCCAACCCTCAAGTCCAATCCTCCTTCTCAAGGGACTAGGGGACAGATGGATGGCAGCACTTCCACCTACAGGGACACACACCCTGAGCAACGCCAAGCCCATGCAATAGGGCTCCACAGCAAGCTGAGGTGGTAGTAAGCAGGATTTCTGGTTTGATAAAATATCTCCTTACTTTATCACTGGGAGTTGGCTTTAACTGAGCCTTCAGGAATCGAAAGCCAACTACAGGCAGCACACAGAGGGCGATGCTGAGGAAGATTGCTAGCCACACATTTGGTTGGCTGAGGGTGTTTCTAGCTGTACCTGAAAAACAAAAGCATGATTAAAACTGCAACAGCAGCACCTCTCACCATCATTCACCTGAATCTTTCACTCTGTGATTCCAAAGCACTTGTCAAACAGAAGAAAATATAAAGCAGACACCATCTCCTACAGTGAAATCAACTTGCTGTAGAAAGGACAGCAACACCAATATCACTGAGACGAACAAAGAAAAATGCAATGTCCAGACACAACGGCAGCAACAACTCAGGGAGAGAAGGATATCAGAGTGAATGCTTCATCTCTTTACAGAGTCATGTCCCTGCAAAGGATTGGCATAAATGTTCAGGAGACCTCTTCAGCAGCAGTCCAGCCCTCTCACCTTTTGCCAGGACTCTAGTGGAAAAGGAGGAATACTATTTTCTTATTTTCCAGCACCATTTCCTGAGGCACATGGAGTACTGACTCCAACTGCCCAGCAGATGACAGCCCTTTACGAGAGGAGTATGTGTTGCTCTGGTGTCTGCATAGACAGGGTAGTCTGATTCGTGTATTGGCAGAGCAACTGCCATGTGCTGGCGTGACACTGCCACCTTCTTTGAAACCAAAGTGTTCACTACTGGCTTCTCCAAAACTGAAGGAATGTAAGATAGAACAAACAATCTGCAAAACCCTCATTACAGGGCTTAATGATGTTTTTGTTGGCAGTAAAGTTGCTGAATGTTTTCAGTTAGCCAAATTCTGCTGTAATACAACTCCACTGAAATTAAAGTAAACAAGTTGTCTGAGTTCAAACTAGAAACACTTCCCTTAAATTTTTTTTTTCAGACCGAGACCTTATTAAGTGGCTCCTAGCTTTATGGCTAATTTGACCTGCTTAGTACCAACAGAGCAGCAGATAGAGATGTCCCTGACAAGTAAGTTACTACCTGTCTTTGGAAACTGAGCAGGCGCTGTCTTCTTTCACTCAGCATTTTTGATGCTAATAGCTGCCTTACAGTGGATGTGACCATTTGCTAGGAAAACGTGTTGCAACAACTGACCTGCATCTCAGGAGTTTCTAAAATGGCCAAGCACCTTGCTATTGCAGTGAAGACGGGCTTAACAATTCATCCAGAAATACAGGCACTGATTAATACATCAGTCTGAGACTTGAAACAAAAAGCATTTGGATTTCAGAAGCAGAGTCTTAAAGCAATGCTATATCGATATTGGCTACGGATGCACAGAGCTATTGAAAACACCTGAATTAACTTTGCTAAGCTTTCATCTTCCCTCCGGTCAAAGTCTAAGGAGATGGACTCATTTTTATGTTATCCTTCACTGTTCGCACGTGTTCAGAAATCGGCTATGCAGAGTAACTCCGAAGACTTGGTCATCCCTGGAATTCTTTTTGTTGGGAATTTGCCATTTAACCTAGCTGAAGGCTCACCATCATCACATGGCATTTTTCTCATGTCTAGCTGGATTTTGTACTTCTATGCTTTCCTATACCGATGTGTTAATTTATTTACAAAGGGACATGCATCCCTCTGCAAACAAAATGCTCCTAGACATCTGTAAGGACTGGATACTTGGAAACAGAATATGAAAGAGCAGCAGAAAGCATTCCAGCTAGCTCAGTCCATTTATTCAAAGGACATTCTTTTGGCTACCTGTGAATGTGCATTATTAGGCAAGGAAGTGAACCTGGCACACTTTCACCTGGGTGGATGGGATTCAAAATAAGCATTCCCAGATGCCCTCAGAAATACCCTAGCATTTCTTGTAGAAAATATAGTCTGTTATTGCCTCTAGAGAGGCAATAACATGTACTAGAAATACATTTAAGTCCTGCAGTATGCCCATTTTGAGTGCAATCCAGATTTGTCCCAGGGCTTACCAATGAAGGGAAAGGAGGCTGTGAAGATCAGGTACATGCCATCACTATACATGGTGAAGGTGATAGCAAAGTAAACAGAAAGGCTGCCCCAGATGAAGAACTGGTTCACAACCGTCCAGTAAGAGGTGTCCAAGCCAATCTGAAAGAACGGAGCAATACAGCTGTTGTCAGTGCCTTAATTATTTAGCAGATCTGTGCTGAACACAGCTCCTGAGGCCATTATTCATTCAAGTCTCCAGAAGCAACAAGCCACAGAGCAGGATGCTGGGAGACCATGCAAGGCCAGCATTGACCAGTGGCCAGTACTGGAGACAGAATGCTAAGTTAAAATGAGCCATGCTTATGTCCCCACCCCCAAGCTGTGTTCTAGCACTGAAAGTTAGGGGGAAGAGCCTACAAGACCTCAGACAGCGGAAAACATTATCTAGGGAGGTGTGATTGGTTTTCTTTTAAGAAATTTCTCTCACCTGGCTAGTACCATCTGAATTTTGTACCACCCAAGTCTTGGCTATTTCTTCCAGCAAGTGCAGGCCTGGCATCAAGCATGGGACCTGGCTAAAGGGACAGGCCCATAATGGACACCCTATATGCAACTTCCTGATAGCAGACAGATAGTCCTGTGCTTCAAACCCTTCCCATAAAACTGCAACAAGTCGTCCTCTATTCACAGCCTTAACTGTTTTGTCTGCTATGACTGCAATCTTCCCAAGACAAGAACAGCTTTCCTGTCACCCTGATCTTTCATAACATACAAATCTGTTGTTCTGTTGAACCGGGGAAAGTAATCTGGTATCAAGAGACTTTTTTTTTTTTTTCCCCCCCAAGAATACAAGATACAGCAGAAAATACAGTGCTATCAAGATCCCAAGCGGCCCTCCAGACGCTGTCTTCATAAAACAATGACTAATTCTGAAAAATATTACCTGGGATGCCTTACCTGTACAGACACCACAATCAGTAAGCAGGTCTGGGCCATCAGTGCAAAGGACTGGTAGTCAGCCACGGCCTTCCCATCGCTTCTTATGGTATTGTACATGGCCCCGTAGGGGATGAAGAAGAGAATGAGAGAACTGTAGATCCCTTGCAACATGCACGTGACAAACACCATTTTGTTAAAATAGAGGTTTTGCTGGCCAGGCACATATAGCTGAGGAAACAGCATGCTCCAACGATCATCCACATCCTGAAAGTAGAGAGGAGGTGGTCAGATTTTCTGGCAGCTGTCCAACTGACCACACAAGATGACTCAGTGCTGCCATGTCCCTGCGACATGCATCTCCATGAGAAAAGGCTTAGTGCACAATTCACTCAATTGTGCTGACTAGCATGCCACATCCCAGGGTCACCTGGAAATATTTTCCGTGTTGAATTTCATGGAATTCAACCGGGTTGAATTTTCTTGTGTGGAGAAAACTGACAGGTGCTGCAAGGGAAATGAAGGGATGCTTCATCTTAAGCAGACTGCATGGTCTGCTCTCCAGAGACTTGCCTGGAAGCTAAGGGATAGAAAATACCTCCCCTGGGGCCACACACAGGCAAGGGTACGTGACTTGGACCCCTTAAGTGTCCAGAGCTGAACACTGTGAACCACTGCAGAGTAACAAGTTCCTAGTTACTTAACTTGTAAAAGGCATATATGAGCAGCTTTGTTGCTTCTATGTCTTGCCAAACAGTAATAACAGGGTAGAAATGTGTATGTTAAATTACTGCAGAAAGATTTCCACTAAGAAAGGGTGAACCTGGAAAACCTGGCTTCAGAGATCTAGCTCATTCATTGTTTTGTGTCATCGTTAAAATGTCACTTGTCAGGCTTCAAGAACAAGTTACTACTGCTTCAAGTACAATGTTACTACTTCAGGAGAGTGTTGCAATGGCAGTTTTTACTGTAGTCAATATCCTAACCTGAAAGTCTGCTCACACACTGAAAACCACAGGCCAAATCAGGACAATACACCATCTCCTCCCTGGTGCATCCTTTTTTTGTGTGCTCTCAGGTCTTACTGGCAGGAAACTATTTCAGGAGCTAACACAACAGCTAGCCAAAAAGCCAGCTGCTTTTGCTTCATGAAACCAGCTCAAAGCACCTGGAGATAAATCACCTATAAAAAAAACCCCAAGTGTTGATAGAAGCAGTACCTGATCGAAGAGGCTCATTCCTAGCACCGGCAGGGAGGTATATACCAAATTGTAAAGTGTAATGAACCACTCATCATAGACAGTCTAAAAAAAACACCAACAGACCGTGAAGTTAGCAAAAAGCTGCCTTTCCCATCTCTTCCAAAGTGTGCACAATCAAATGCTGGAACATCTTGGTTTGAGGTGCTGAGACCAAAAGCGTAAGGTGACTCAAGCTCAGCACCCCTAAACAGCTATGGGAATACATGAGGAAGGACCATGTTATGCTAGACCTGTTTGCTCAACATCCACTGCTGGCTGCAGCCAGAGCAGGACCCCCCTGGCACTGTGCAGCAGGCAGGGGTGGATGGCAGCTGCCTTGCCTGCAGATGTGCACCCTCAGCCCCGTGCTAACACTTGCATGCTACCTGCGCTACCTAGGGACTGGATTTTGTTGGAGTTTGGTTTGTCTTTAACACCAGTTTTCTTGCTGCAGATTTGCTCCTCTTGCAAACTACTGAAGCATGCAGACATCCTGGGGTTAAACAGTTTGCTTCAGATGTGCTAATAGGGCAAGCACAGGTCTTACACAGGTACTTGCAGAACTAGTCAGGCCTCAGTGTAATCTACATCTGTGTTTGATGGCTGTATTTGAAAATGCCACGAGGGAGCTATGTTCTTCATAACGCACCTAAATGTATTCAGGCATCTGTCCTCTACCAGCAGCACAACGAAGGCAGCAATATCTGCTTTATGTTCATACAGCTGAGGAAGACAGACCTGTGTGCTGTTCTGTGAGGTGCGGGGAATAGCTTAGTTTATTTCCTTTTAAAAATGCTTCCAGATACTTTGCTTGAAAATGCTAGGCATGACCATGAGAAAACAGAAGCTGGACCTACCTGGGCTGAGAAGCCAGAGAAGAAGCCATACCAGAAGTGCACTAGCGTGAAGGCAAAATTCTTATAGAAGAAGTATTTGAGGAACTTGCACATGCGGATGTAGGACCACCGGCCGTGGACCAAGAGCAGGCGCTGCAGGTAACGGAACTGTGCAAAGGAGAAGTCACTGGACAGGACTGCCTGCATCCCCTCCTGGCCGCTGATACCAACCCCAATGTGGGCAGCTGCAATGAGAACGTTATTGATCATGTCATTACACGGAGAGTTGTGGTTAGCCCATTTTTTACATGAGTGCCCTGCACTGGGACACAGTTAGTTCCCTCCCAGCCTTCATAAAAAGTCATATGTAAAGTTATTTTTAAAAAAATAAAAATATTTTTGGGCACTAATTCTTTCATCAGCATTATCATTTTGGCTGTGGTGATACATTTCCAGTAACTAGGCTTTTATTATTTGAATAAAATTACAACCTCAGTGACAATTAATGTTTTCTTTCTGAATGTTTTCATAAAGTATAAATACTGCAGTTCATAATAACAGCTTCTGTTTTAAAAAAATTAATTTATATTGACATGTGACTTGTATTTACATTCATGCATGTCCTTCCAGCAGTCTTAAAACATCGTTCCAGACAAGCAAAATCTTCCAACCCCTTACAGATTTCTGAGACGCACCGCTACAAGGCAGACTGCAGCCTTTTTACATTTCCTAGGCTTTATTAGTTCAATCAAATAATTAGATAGAAGAGTCATGTCTTTTTTAATAGTAACTTGGGTTTATTAAACATGGACATAAGTTTAATGTGACAGCTAATTATACAGCTTTAATTAATGAGAACAATCTTGGTGGCTGGAGGTTGGTTAGATTCTGAGGTTTCTATGGAAGAGTGAGTTGATAAAATCCCAAAGTCCCAAGCCTCCCATGGGGGGAGCGGGTTAGTTTCTAATTATCATGTACACTTTAACTTTTCTTATCCTTTCTTTACTGACTGCCTGACTTACCTCCCTTGAAGCTCCCTACTTAGCCTTTTCCTTCTTAATTAAAAGGCTCCAGTTAATCAATTCCTCCAAATTAACACAAGGAAAATTAGCAATAGGCCCTTCTGAATAATCTTAATTTAATTATAGCTAGTTAGGGGACTTTTTTTCATAAATTCACTGAGGTAATGCAGCATCAAATGATGCTCAAGGACGAAGGGACCTAGAAGCCTGTGATTTATAACCCAAGGGAGATAATTAACAAATGGCGCTACCACATGGAAATGGTAAAAAAAAAAATCATGTAACATTACACAGATTATTTACAGGCATGAAGATTTTCTTTTGGCATTGCAGACAGGCTAAAACAAACTTGTTCGTTCTTTGTATTGCCCTTGTGATGGTGGCCATGCAGAGACACAGGTGGACATGTCACAGCCTTGGTGGGCTTTCCACAGAAACACAGCACCACAGCATCGTCAGGGTTGGAGGGGACCTCTGGAGATCATCTAGCCCAGCCCCCTGCTAAAGCAGGGTCTCCTAGCGCAGGTTGCACGGAGTTGCATCCAGGCAGGTTTTGAATGTCTCCAGAGCAGGAGATGCCACAACCTCTCTGGGCAGCCTGTTCCAGGGCTCTGTCACCCTCAAGGTGAAGAAGTTCTTCCCCAGATTCAGATGGAGCTTCCTGTGCTGCAGTTTGTGCCCAGTGCCCCTTGTCCTGTCGCTGGGCACCACTGAGAAGAGCCTGGCCCCGTCCTCTGGACATTTGTCCTTAAGATACTTGTAGACATTGGTAAGATCCCCTCTCAGCCTTCCCAGGCTAAAGAGGCCCAGCTCCCTCAGCCTTTCCTCACCAGCCAGGTGCTCCAGTCCCCTGATGGTCTTTGCAGCCCCCACCGGACCCTCCCCAGCAGTTCCCAGTCCCCCCTGAACTGGGGAGCCCAGCACTGGGCACAGCACTGCAGGTGGGACCTCACCAGGGCAGAGCAGAGGGGGAGGATCCCCCCTCGACCTGCTGGCCCCGCTCCTCCTCATGCCCCCCAGGGTCCCACTGGCCTGCTTGGCCACCGGGGCACGCAGCTGGCCCACGGGCAACTGGCTGCCCACCGGGGCACACAGCTGGCCCACTGGCAACTGGCTGCCCAGCAGCACTCCCAGGTCCTTCTCCGCAGAGCTGCCCCCCAGCAGGTCACCCCAGCCTGTGCTGGTGCCTGGGGCTGTCCCTCCCCAGGGGCAGGACCCTACACGTGCCGCTGTGGAACTTCATGAGGTTCCTCTGCCCAACTCTCCAGCCTGTCCAGGTCTCTCTGAACGGCAGCGCAGCCTCCTGGTGTGTCAGCCGCTCCTCCCAGTTCTGCATCACCAGCAAACTTGCTGAGGGTGCACTCAGTCCCTTCGTCCAGGTCATTGGTGAATGAGTTGAACGGGACCGGACCCAGCACCGACCCCTGGGAGCACCGTGAGCTACAGGCCTCCAGCTGGACTCCGCGCCGCTGATCACAACCCCTGAGCTCTGCTGTTCCGCCAGCTCTCGATCCACCTCACTGTCCACTCATCTAGTCCACACTGCCTGAGCTTACGTGTCAGGATCTTATGGGAGACAGTGTCAAAAGCCTTGCTGAGGTCAAGGCAGACAACATCCACCACCGCTCTCTCCTCATCTACCCAGCCAGTCATTCCATCAGAGAAGGCTATCGGGTTGGCCAGGCATGATTTCCCCGTGGTGAACCCATGCTGACTCTTCCTGATGATTTTGTCTATTCTGAGGTAGAAACAAAGAAACGGGCAATAAGTGCAACCTTAGCTTCTTGCGATCCTGGTGGTGGAAGCACAGCAAAAGGCCTCCTGTCTGTCCTAGAAGGCAGCAAACACAAGCAGGCTATAGTGACAGCGCTCTGTAGAAACCTCCCAAATCCTGGGGCACAGCCACTTGCTGCCACAAAGAGGGCGGCACAGAAGGCACCTCAGGTATGTGTTCCTGCTGCTAAGCCACCCACCTCAGAAAGCAAATACATCAGTGAGTCAGTTTGCTAAAGCACGCTGGCTGCTGGCCATCACTCACTTTTGATCATGCTGACATCATTGGCGCCATCTCCGATTGCCAGGGTCACAGCCTTCTTGTACTTCTTCACCAGCTCCACCACCTGGGCCTTCTGCAGTGGGGTCACCCGGCAGCAGATCACCACTTTGCACATGCAGGCAGTTCTCACCAGCTCCAGCTCCAGATTCCCTTCTAGCGCATAAGCCTGAGAAGAAGGGGCAAAGGGGGCATTCGGGTCAGACTCACAGCAACTCGTGGCCTGACAAAGAGGGTGCAGCGGGAAGGAAAGGGGAACTGAGCAAATTCTTCCATTCGGCAGAAGGAAGGTACAAGATACTCAGTCGCAGGGAGCATCCACACCGCACAGCATGTGCCACCCAGTGTACACCTACAAGCTTGCACCTTGGGTGCACCACAGCTGGATATGCACAGCTGTTCTGGTTGACGTAACGTGACAGTGCGGCAGAAATGTCAAACAACAGGAGCACTAAACTAAGGAAGCTGCTGCTGGGCCTGAGGCAACCCTGTGTGTCTCCATGTGCGAGTCTCTGCTCATCCCTCTTGGTTTATTTTTCAAGGTCTGGGAGATATGTGTATAAATAGAAGATATTTGAATTTTGGAGTACTTAATTAAAAAAAAACATGGAAAAAGCTGAGCTCAGGTGGGCATGACAAAGCAAAACACAAAGCCAGGGAGAAGGCAACTTTGCTCTGAGTGCTGACCTTTTAAATCAGTCATCTGTGTTATTTCTGTTTGGGAAGTACAGAAATAATTGGATGTCTGGTCACCCCTCCAGATCTGCGTGAGGATGACAGAGTAGCGTTAGCTTTTCATGTTTATTTCAGATCATGCTTTTTGGCTCTGTTCTTTGGTATCTCTTCTCAGTAGACATCCGTGGAAGGAATTTAAAGGGCTCTCCCCTACTCAAAGCCACTACAGCAGGCCCACTGCCCTTTCTGCGTAAGACAGACAATCCTTAGGCCAGATATACTTTATTCCAAAACAGAGAGCTGTGAGGCACCAGCAACTCCTCTTCCCTCCTGTCAGTGGCAAGCAGGCTTGCTCAACAAGAGACCTTTTCATGGTTTAGCTTTAGTACCATCTGCTCAGTGTGGCTGGAGATGGCTTTTGCCACAACATCCTCACTGCGCAGCACTAGCAAAATGTTATCACGTAGTACTAATGGTACTGCACACAAATCAGCTACTGTGGTGATGCCATTACAGGTGCTGACGTGCTTCTGTTCACTCACTTTGTTCAAGCAAGAGCACATGTGTGCGTAGCCCCAGTGCTGCTATCCCAGCCATTTGCACATAGGGATACAGCACTGAACAGATGCTGTGCTTGACTGGGACGGTATCAGCACTATTACCATTGTCCAAGCTGTAGGTTCATAGAAATAAATAAATACAGTTTTGTCCACATCTGTCCTTGTTGTCCACATCTAGGAGAGAACCCTGGTCTTGGTGAGACCAGCTATGTCCACTCTGCTGCAGGCTATGTGGACCGACTGCTCCCACAGAGCCCAGATATGAATTTATTTGTCTGGGACATCTCCTTGCCAGTGTGTGGGTAAATGTGTGGGTTTCCAGGAATAACAAGAAAGCTTTGTCACTGCTCCCAGTGGTGCTTTATAGCACCGCACTCAGGGTGTGTGCTGCAGGCTGAAGGAGCAGAGGAGGAACAGGCATGGGCTTGTGGCAGGCCAGGATGTCAGAGGAGTCACCAATGCAGATACGCTGAACTCGACAGAGTTCTTGTCTCTTTTGCATTGAGGATCTGAAGGGAATTAAGGCCCTGGAGTTAAAGAGGGAGTGACTGTAAAAGAGGGAGAGAGGGTACTTGACAATGTAGACACTGCCTGAAGGTGTCCCGTCTAGTCCAGGGCCCGTCCATATACATGGCACACAAGCCAAGAATGGAGCAAAATGAGATTTTTTTAAATAGCCATTTGCCAGGCTGGTCTAGAGCTGGGAGTTCAATTTGCTGGACTGCTGTCAAGAGAGGTAGCAACCACAGGGAACAGAAGCATCTGGTCCCTGAAAGGCAGCACCTCCCAGCTCTTTCCACATCTACCTATTTGCTTCCTCTGCAATCTGGGAAAGCAAAACACAATAGACAAATAAACCTGATCTAGATAAAGCCTTCCTTCCAGACAGGTTGAAATGTATCTAAATTGTTGTTTTTTTTTTCTCTAAACTGCTCTAAAAGATTTCCAAGGATGGAAAATCTATTCCAGTGCTTCACTGTTCTCATTAGGAAGATATTTCACCCCAAACTCTCTTATCTCAGTTTAATTCCATTACTAAGTTTACCTATTATTATTTGAAGAGCATCACCTAGACTGATCAGTATTCTTCAGGCTCTCTCACTTCCCCCTTACGCTTTCCCGATCATGCATGACTACTCTTACAATTTTATTTTTACTCTCCCTAGTTGGTCTACATTTTCCCAAAGAAAATGGCCCAAATAAGCTGAATTATTTCAGGTAACACTTTACCGATGCCAAATGAAACAGGAGGCTTTCTTCGCAAGTCTTACAGATGATGCTTTTACATACATATCTCTGATTTTGTGTGTGTGTAGTTGATTATGTGAAAGTGGAGAACAAAGCTTTTGTTCTTACTGAATTGCATTCTCCATTTTTCCGAAGTATTTCTGCAATTTCTTAAAATTGGTTTCAGATCTGATCTTGAACTCCTGTAGTTTCTCCCAGCCTGGTGTATCTGCTCTCTTTTTAAGCAGTTAATGCAAACACTGAATATCAAATAGATGTGGGATAGCCCTTTGCAGATGCTATTAACTGTTGTTTTAAGTGAGCCTTTAAAAGCCATACTTTCCAAGCAGTCTTTCATTTGTCACTTAGCAGTTTCATCAGACTGTATTACTTTAGTTTGCTTGAAAGAACATCATGGGAGAGAGCACTAAACAATTTATTAGTTAGGTTACAAGATATATATCCTATAAGTTAAATATATCTGTTATCAGTTGTATTTAGCAGAACATGTTCTTGGAATATTGAAAACCTTGTCTGATGTGATCTTAGCTTCTTGCCATAAACTGACTGCTTATTTTTCCAGTATCTTTCTGGAAATGAAAATTGATCCAGCTACTCTACGCCTCTTGTTCCTCTAACATCAGGGCCAACACTTCCCTGTTCCAGTCTTCTGAAACCTTGCCCATCACCTTTGATGTCTCAGATAACCACTGAACCTAATCTTCAATTAGGAAAAAAAAAATTTCAACCCTCTAGAGCTAAATTTGTAAAGCATTTTCAGCTTCCAGTATGTCCCTGTCACGTTAAGTTCTTCAGAGAACTCAGCCCTAACATGACTGAACCTTTCTTACCAGGCTGTGACCGGTGATAACCAGACCGTACACACCATTTGCTTGCTCATCAGGTATAATTTTTGGTTTTTTTGAAGATTTTTCAAACTGAACGTTGATTTCATCACTGTCCAGAAAGGAGTCTGGCTTCATCTTTCTCCTTGCATTCCTAAAAATAATCCAGAATAATAATGAAAATCTTGTAAAGATATGTATGTTTTATTAAATAAACTTTAAGCAAATTAAAACAATTAATGCTTCCCTTTGAAATTTTCGTTTAATTTTCCTTGTATCCCTACAACAAGATGCATTTAGCCGCTGCTGCTCTTTGTGCAGATCGTTCACATTTCTGAAGCTCTAACAAGTGTGTGCTAAACCTGTGCTGATTTAAGGTCAACCAAATCATCTGAGGGTCATGAAGGACAGTATCCCAAAGGGCATCCCAATTTTCTGTGCATGTTGTCTGGCAACCACCAGGACTGAAAAACTTTCCCATTTTCCACCTATATCTTAGAACTTGTGTCTACCGAGTAGGCTAAGGAGGAAGGTAGATTTCCAGATAACGTTAGGAAAGGACCATATCCAGACAAAGGACTGCAATGTGGATGAATGGCAATAGCAGTGGAGCAACAGCATAGTTCAAGCCTGGAGCCAAAGGCTTTGTGGCTCCAGATCACTTGTCTTTGGCAGCGAATGAATGCCTGGCTGGCTCTGCTTTCTTAGACTACATATAGATTGACCTCTTGGATCAAGAGGCTTCAGAGTTTATCCTCAGAGATTTCTACATAATGTGTAACTGCTGGATCTACAAGGGAACCGGCTAGCCCTTATCTAAGGTCCCTGAATGAACTGCAACAAGTCCACAGGAGAAAAACGTAGAATAATACAAAATACAAGTAGTGTCAGTACACAGCAACGGAGCTGTATATTTCAGCCATTTACCTCAGCTCGTTAAGTACATCATCAGACGTGTTGCCTTCAACAATGAAAACATCTTCCATGTCATCATTCAGCAAATTGCAGGAGTAACCAATGTTCATTGCTGTCTCTGGGAAAGATAAACCAGGAAGATGACCCACGTTAGCGGTCCCAAACTCACCCACCATCCCTGTGGCCTTTTTATATACATGACAAAAATGCTCTCTCAAAAGCTCTGTATTTAACTTTCCCTCTCCCTACTCCCAGAAAAGCCCAAAACAATAGTTCGGAAGAAGAATATCAAGACATTTCGTCCAGAAAATTCTGGGGGAAAAGATATTTTGTTATTTCATAAACAAAACCAGTACATTTGGAATATGAAAAAATGAAATGTTTCTTTTTTTTCAAAAATTTTCTGCTCATTTCTTGGATTAAAATATTCACCAACACTTTTGCCCTCCCTGAAACACCATGGTTTCAGTGCAGTTACTATTTCTCCAAAAGAATTCACTGGAGTTTATTTATTGTTCTTTCCAGATTCATGATTTCCCCAAAAGCCTGTGTTCTCTCCATTTCTATTCTGGATCATTAATGCCAGGGCTGAACTGAAACAGACCCAACATCCACTTCAGCACTGAAGGTCCTGGAAAGTGTGACAAGATTTTTTCCACCTCCTCCACCAGGACAGTCGACTATACTAAAGTGACACCTTCTCACAGCATATGACAGGGACCATGGGATGCTTACTGTCACCTGTCCAAAGGCAAAGGATGTTCCCTTCGCACTGCTTTCAGCCTCAGGACAGGAATTAAGAACAGCTACTACCTAGAGTTACTTGGTCTAATTACAGACAACCAGAGTTTTGCCTAGTTGGCAGTGACGCAAACCCTGTCAATTTGTCATCTGTGCATTTTTCAAAGAAGAAAGAATGAGAACGTGGGTCTTAGCAGAACCATACCACTGGTGGGGAAGCAAACATCCAAAGCCGTAGCCCCTTTACCTTGCTTGTCTCCAGTAAGAACCCATATCTTAATGTTGGCTTTGGCAAGAGTCTCAATTGTCTGAGGGACTCCGTCTTGTAACTTGTCCTCAATCGCTGTGGCACCTAGCAGCTTAACAGAAAATGGCAGGGAACGGGTAAGTCTTCTCATTGCTAGCAAAGGAGAAAGCATTAGACCTTCAGATAATTACTCAGTCAAACACAAATGACATCCAGGAATAAGGTTGTGCTGATTTTCATTCTTCTTTAGCAAATTTACTGTACAGAGTAGAGCCCTGATCTGGCAAAAATTCTAGTCTCTAATCCCCCAGGCTCAGGTGGATCATGAACACACATGAAATTATTTGCCAACAGATTTGTAGACCTGCAGGTCTGTGTTCTTCCACATGACCCCTTCACAGCAGATTGAGCTTTAACTGAGGGACAAAGACAGCTGTGGATCCGTGTCCCCAAACCTCCATATGCAGAGCTTGCTCCCAGCTGTATTGTACTGCAGCTATGGCTGCGAAACATCTTCTCTAGCCCATAACAGACCTGTGCCCAGGCCTGCTCCACACTACCACACAACTAAACCACAGACTGCTCATGACACAAACCTTCATTATTTTAAAGTTATTTCTTGTACTGCATTTTGGAGATACTTGGTGGCTTTAACCTATCATCAAAGGGACACGAAGGCTTCACTGCTAGCTCGGGTTTAGACAGTATCTGCTACTACCTACCTCCTGCTGTAGGGAGACTAGATTCAGAGGTTGGCTTTAAGCCCAGGATCCCTTTTGGCTCCCTGGGATGTTGATCATTCATCAGCCATGAATGCTACCAATGTAGACAACAGCTTTGATGGAACTTCTCTATAGGATCCTCAAAACTGCACAATCTACATTTTACAGCAGTAGCCCCTGGTCTAGTTAGTGAGAGCTTAAATGTTTGTAGCATACAAAGTCAACTCCTGGGAGCACCTGCTCATCTTTGGCAGCCTGAGCCTGAGCTGGAAGCCCAAACATGGACATTTATATCAAATGTGCCTGGGAAGAGAGAACAAAGTCTGGCATTTCCCACAGTCATTGTCTTTCTGGCAGCCCAGAAAGGCACAATAGTGTTGTTGACAGGGCCTAGCCTGTATGCCCATGAGCTGGTGTAAGAGCAGCTGGAGGGACAGTCATGATACTTCCTTGACTGTGGATCTTCCTTAGTTTTTGAGTCAGTCAATGATAAATGGCATTTTTACTACTATTGTCTGAATCTAACCATGTTCCACCCACTTGTGTCCTTATATCCTTTGCTCCCTCTAAGCGCTTCTAGCAGAAGCCTGCCACACACAGGACTTCTGCTCTTGCCTTTCAACTAGACTATGACACTTGGCAGTCCTCTACACCTTCACAAGATCCATCTGCTTCTTTGCTGACTGTCGCTCTCACACCCAGGCTTTCCCACACCTACCTTCTGTTCTTCCCACAGCACCTTCGGGAAGTAAAGTCACTCCTATACAAAGTACAGAGCAGGGGCTGGTGTTAACAGTGTTTTCTTCTGAGCCGCTCTTCTTCCTGCCATGAGCCCACGACCTTTTCTCTACTCAGGCCATGAGCTTCATAATCCTTTTTTGCAAAGCAACTGGCCCTTTAACCTCCTAAACCTCCATGTCTTTCCTGCTTTGAACATGACCCACAGAGCATTTGTGCGATGTATTCTCTGAACTGGAGGATCATCATTTTCCACCACTCCACTGAGACTCAGAAGGGCAGCAGGTTCTGCCCTATGGACCATGCAACTTCCAGAGGTCAGCATCTCCTTGGCTCACACTCGCTCCTTCCCAGGCCCTGCTGGCATCCCGAGCATACAGCTAGTGAAAGGAGCAAAGGTGGCAGCTCCCAAGATTTCTGAGATTTCAGGAAAGCCCTGCTGCGAGTGCAAAAGCTGAATTGCTTCCCCTCAGATCCCACGCATCCTTTTCATTCATTATTCATTAGTCTAAAGCACAAGGCAGACTCCTCAGAGCATTCAAAAAGCTGTAACAATGCTCAGGGAGAGAAGAATGATGTGAAGATTACAGTTTAGCCCTATTTCCAATTGACACAAACATGTTCATGGACATCACCTCCCCATCCCACCCAGGGCTGCAAGAACAAAGAGGACTCTCTCTGAAATGGGGGGGCGCTGGGGATTATTCACTGCCTGCCGTTTCAAAGACAGGAAAACACATAATCAGTCATTTGCACATACAAGGAGAGCTATGAAATATTTGTGTCCACATCATCCCTGACACCCACGTGAGTTAAAATAAAACCATTCCCCTGCACTGGTGGCTGACACCCCAGTTACAGGCTCCTGACGGAGGTGCCAGTGAAAACCCAGGACTGCCATGTTCTTCACTGCTCCTGTCACACAACCCACTTAGCTGTTTGCAGAACAATGTTTACTGAAGTCATCTCGAGCTGTTTATTGACAAACCACCATGCTCGCTGCCTCCCCCAGAGTTTGACCCAGATTCCCTGAAGCACTAACCATTAGGTCTTTTTCAATCTCTTCATATAGCTCTGACAATTTATCTTCCCGTCCTTCCAAGGCAGTGCTTGCTTCATGGTGACGCCTGATCCAGTCCTGGAAGTAGTCTTCGTCCAGGCTTTTATAGGCCACCACAAGTGTCCTCAGACCTTCACCAGCAAACTCCTGTGGGACAGTGGTGAGGCAGAATAGTTCAAAGAAGAGCAGTCAGCTCACCTGGGCTTACAAAGGACCCTCGGAAAGCAAATGGCTATATGCAAAAGCTTCTTGCCTAATGTCCACAGAGGAAAGGTGAAAAAATTGCACCTCAGACCCCAAATCTTGGGGTACTTTTTAAAAACTAGTCCCAGACCACTTTATCATTGCCATCCATGGTCCTTACAAAGAACAAATTCAAAAGGTCTTCCCAACTTTCTGGCTTTAAAGCTTTACATTAACCAGGCAGCTGTTTCCCAGGCTCAAATTTCTCAACAGAACATTCAGAACAGTAAGACCTAAATAAACACTGAACACAGCCTCGACTTTTGGCTCTGGGCTCAACCTTTTTAGAGTACAAGTGCTGGCTCATATGCACAGCGTGAGCACAGTCAGTCATGACATCTCAGCAAGTCCTTCTAACTGTGCTTTCTGCAGATGTATGATTGGCAGTATGGATCTCAGTGTTTGGTGGAATGACAGAGATCCCTTTGTGAAAACTGAAGTGTTCTCCAAGCTTGAAGTAAAGGTGCATCAGGAACAGGCCACCTCCATAGCTCTGCTCTGCTCTCTGCTTTGCCAGCAACTTTCTCTGGCTCCTCCAGGCAGTGAGCAGAGATATTTTTGCTATTGCACAACCTCTCTGGCAAAATTTTCTGTTATCTTGTGCTCCGCACTGTACCAGCAGGATCTGGCATCACAAGAGGGAGTAAATATTTGCCAGAACATCCCCTTGTGTGAGTAACCACCTACCTGTTCACACCATCAACAACATAAAAGGCCACAAGTTTGAGTGATGCATTTTCCTTGCTGCCCAGTCAATATGCCCCTATATGATCTGGAAGAAGGGGAGCTGAGTGAGAGTATGTCCCAGCACTTGCCTTGTCCCTTCTGACTGAGACCTCTTGGGTCGCAATCACTGCAGATCTTAATTGTATTCAAGAAGGTAAATGGCTCTGTGGCCCTTTACTGATCACCTGAGTTATTCAGGCCCAAGGCATGCTTGAATGCATTGGGTGCATGTGTTGTAGAGTAACAGCAGACTCAGATGGAATTTAGTTCCCAAAACACAGATTGTGCCTTTTCAGGTGTCTCACCTATCCTGCCTGACTTCTAGTTCCTACTCCAGAGAAACATGTATCTTCTGAATGCCCAGCATTGTATTTGCCAGATGTCCTGGAGCAGTTCAAATGGCACCTGATGCCCATGCTTAGACAACTAATTTGAGACCAAAGGCTTTATAAATTAATTTATCTATATATTCCATAATTTAAAAAAATTGGTGCTTACATTCTGTTTCCGAAATCTGTGTTTTGTCTCAACACAAAGTATATTTCCATACCTGGTGAAAAGGTAACCATCAAATGCAGAGATGTTGTGCAGAAGGGAACACTTACATTCAGGTGTTCTGTGGTCTCCTCTTTGAGAGAGTTGCAGGATGAATGAAGCAGTTCATAAAGAATGGTGTCAGCCCCCTTGCAGTACAAAGTCAAGTCACCTTCTGGACTCCGCACTATGAGGGAGGAAAAGAAATGCTACAAATCCCAGAATGAGGCACTTGGGATTCACAGCACTTTCATCAAAACAAAGGAAGGTTTTTAGAGGTGTCCAAACTCCACAAAGTTTTGGCAGACTCCCAGGAATCATGACCAGCTTTCATTAGAAAAGATGATGCAACTACTCTTTACCTTAGTGGTAGCAGCACAGACAACTGTACCCAGACTGCACTGGTCTGAGCAGATGCTCTGTTGGACTACGTGGTTCCTAAAGGTAGCACCTTAGGCAGGACATCTGCATTCAAAAGTCAAGAACAATTTGTTCTTAGGGAACCGGTCCTGCTGCTCCTATTGCTCCTACCAGTAAAGGTACTACCACTCTCTTGCTACAGTTACCATATTCCAATTCATGAGGTATCTGAGGATGTTGGAGAGTTAACAAAGGCTACACAAGGTTTCTTGAATAACTTTTGCATTTTCCTTTTAGGAAAGTGGTGTTCTCTACTTGTCCTTGCTTTCTCCTTTCCCACTTTCTCAGATTTCGCTGACAATTTTCAAGCTAGCTAGAAGGAAGGCCTTTCCTGCATTGCCATGAGGGAAGTAAGATATGTTAAAAGCTTATTGTCTTCAGGAGGCTGTTCTGTCACTGTGGTCCAGATGTTAAAATACTCTGCCACCTGCCTAAGTGAGGTGTTTACCTAGCACTGTTTCTGTGTAATTGGAAAGTCAAGGCAGCTCATCTCAAGTGCTCAGAAGTAAACATTATTCAGAAAGCATTGCAAAGGACGTCTCCTAGGAAAAGGCATCACAGCAGAATCAGGGCCAACTTGAGAGCCGAAAATGTCAGGAAGGAAAGCAGGGAGCAGAGGGAACATACCAATAACAGACATTCGCTTGCGAACATTGTTGAAATCAAGAATTGCCAGGAGTTTGTAGATTTTTGTTTCTCCCATTTCCACGACAGTGATGGTCTCTGGTGTGCGAGCCCGGAACACAAACCCAAAGTTTCTGGCAGCAGTGACGAGGGCTCCCTCATCAGGAGATTGGGCCTGATACACCAAGCTACCTGACATGCAAGAAAAAAAAAGGTAATGTGGCTTCTGCCTTGTTTCTGAGGCTCAACCAATACAACATTAAAGATATTATATAGCAGTTAACCTGTTGCTTTTCTGTCTGTCCTCAGAGGTGCAACTCTAAAAAGCACCTTATGCCCACATGTTGCCATCAAGTCCCATCAACCCATCCTCCAGGCCAGTGCTAGAGGCCTCCTAGACTCTTTTGGGTTTTTTTATCACTCTCTTTGAGTTCAACAAATCTCATTAAGAGGACAGCTTCCTTGGGTTTAGTTCTTTCTAGTTACACATGCATGTATTTTTCTTATGATTATTTTCACCTTATATGTGTCAATTAATGGTTCTATAGCCTTTAAGGAACTCACCCTATCTGGGATTTGAGGAGACTGACCCAGTACCTGTGGGAACAGTGGGTGAGTGGAGCTAATGAGTCTCCAGTGGATAGATGCTCTATGCTCTTTGCTTTATGGGACTTAGTGCAGGGTAGAGAAACAGTGGGCCAAGCCATATGCCACCTCAGGGAAGCTGTGGCACCTGCAATTTCCACACTCCAGAGATGTGGTGTTTGCAGGAGTGTCAGCTCCACCACAGGAACACACAGGGAGTGGAGGCCCTGGTCCTTTCTCTTTCCATGTGGTATCTCCAAAGATAATTGATTTATGTGTAGCCATACACTACAGAAAATCACCAGGGAGCCAAAAGGACCAGTAACAGCTTCTGTGGAGAGGAGACATACTGTGGTGCAGGGTGAACATAACCACTCAGTCTGGTGCCTTCAACAGTCCTCACCTTCCTTCTTCTCTTCTGGCATCACTGTGTGACAAAGCGAGAGCAGCCGGAAGAACCTGTGCGTCGGGACATCGCTCCGCTTCACAGCCTCAACCAGGCTATGGTCATAGAATGCAAACTTCGGGTCGGCTAACTGGTTGTATGAGAAATCAACCTTCTCTGTGTTCTGCAGAAATATGGCTTGGTGTTATTTGTGGAGATGTCATATGATTGTACACCAGTGCCTGCCCATCATAGCCCGTCTGTGTTCCTTGCATTTACAAATAGCCCTCTCCTGCAGGGCCATTCATGACAGAGACTGATGAGTCTAAGTGGAAGATCATGAAAGCTACTGAATCACAAGAGAGAACAGACACTTCAGGTGCCTTTCAGAGCAGCACTCAGGCTGAGAACCTCATTAGCTAAAGATGCCTTTCTGTACTCTCTACGACAGCAAATGCTCCTGCAGGACCTACACCAAAGGGTTTCTATAGCAAAGAAATGCCTATCCTCCAACACATGCCCGCTTGGAGGCATCATGTTCCTGATGTCACTGGCTGCCTGTGATAGGGGAATGTGGAAACCCAAATTAAAACAATTCAAAAGGCTGTGTTCTCCGCTCTGTTCTCCCAAAGCAAGAAAAAATCCTGATATGGAAAAAAGATGACAGACTACAGATGTAAAGGTTCAGCTCCACAGGCACTGCCTGTTTTGTCTAAAAACAAGGAGCCCCAAGTGGAGGGGAGTGTACTGGAGACATGGCCAGAAGCTCACAGTACGATGTGTCATGGAGAAATGCACTGCTGAGCCTGTCTCGGGATGATTCCGACTCCCGCCCCATCCCTGATGAGCTCAGAGTTTCCAGGATGGGAGTCATCCTTTTTTGACCTCTGCTAGCTGACATTTAGCGCTTACCGCAAGAGCACAGACCCAACCCACACACACACTCATCTGCGCAGCATGGTCCAGGCCCTGCCACACCATGGATGCAGGGGCAGCAGGGCTGTGCACCAGTGAGTACCAGGGGCAGGAGGAGCTGCTGGGCAGCCCGTTGGCAGGAGATCAGCATGTCTCCCCAAGCAAGTCCACCTTTTGCGTTTTGCTGCCTGAGTGAGGGTAGTCTTTAGGCACAGCACTCAGCACAGAGAGGCAATTTCATCAGGTTATTTAGGGTTTAAATGGCCTGGACATGAATTGTTGGAATGGGGAGTGAGATTTTCATCATCATCTTGCCATTTGTTACTAGGATTACTGTATGGTTTTCAGACATTCTACAAATCCAAGACATGGTTTTGTGCCAGCAAGCAGGGGCTAGAAAGAAATGGAGAAGTCACCCAATTTCATACTTTCCTATGTCCAAACATTAGGGAAATTTGACAGTGACCTTGTTATCAATATGAACTGAACTCACTGATTCCCCACCAAAGCTTTAACTAACTGCTGAGCATAATAAAATTCACCAATGTCCAAGTTTCCAATGACACGTATTCAAGAGGAGCTCTGCATGCACTAGAATGAAGCTGAGGGAACAATGGGCACTCAGACCACCCAACCTGCAGGTTTAAATCAGGCCTATTGCAAGGGAACGAAACTGTGGCAATTGTCTGACATCCACAAGAACACACATCCCTGTCATCAGGGTCAAGAGCATCAGCTCTTGCAGGATTAAGAGCATGAGCTATGCCTGGGTGGGTTGTGTTTGCCAGCACTTAGGCAGGCAGGTTTACTGAAAGCACAGAACCTGACAGCACTTGAGCACTTACCTCGTTTATTTCTATCCTTTGCCCAGCCATATCGTAGACATCACCTGCAATGAAGAAAGACTGATGTTATAGCCACAAGCTCCAGGTAAGTGCAGTCTCTGAGCTTCTGTACCACAAGAGTCGGTTAAAGTGTTTTGAGATGGTATCTGATTTAAAAGTTTCAGTAAGCATGAATATCTTGACACAGGCACTGGAGATTGATGATTCATATCAATCAGTTTCTGCGTTAATCCATGACAAAATCCAGAGACTGACAGATGCTTGAAACACAAAGCAGTGACCATAAAAATGACTGGCATTTGGATAAAGAAGGCTTGGCTCAAGCTGAACCCAGAAAGGATGCTGTGCTAGGTAAGAAATGAAGGTGCTTTCAGGGGATGACTTCTCTTGTACCTTCCCTGTGGACTGTGAGGCAAAGTCCAACTCCTGGATCATATTGGGTTTGCAACAGTCTCTGGTCATCTACAGAGAATGAGTTGTGAAAGCCCATTCTTCCCATGTCTAAGTAGCATTTTTTTAATTTGCCCTGGAGCATTATTATGCTCTATTAATTTTCCCTGAACTGGTGATCTGTTCGCAGAAATGGAAGATATCTCATCTCCAGGAAACACTATTGAAACTTCTGTCTGAAGGACAATTTCACTTGAAGGCCTGGACTGTGCCCAGCCCAGCCAGATTCAACACTTCATTGGAATAAAATTGAAATACAGGGAATTACAGGAATGATAGATCCATACCCACATCAGACACCTCAACTGTGACCAAAGTCAATTGTAGGTACTGGTACTCCCTGAAAAAAAGCCCTGAAGGTGTAGAGGAAACTCAGAAATCATCTCTCCTGAGAACCACCCACCAGCTGATCTCCTGGGAACTGTAACTGAGAGGCTTTTGTATACCTCCTTCCCAATGGGAAGCTTAAGCTTCCAGAGTACCTTCCCTGGCAGCAGAATTAATCCATCCTTTCTGGCCTGGCTTTCCCAAATGCCCCTGAGAAGCAAATCCAAAGCAGTACATTCCCAGGAGGAAGCTAGGCTTTTAGAATATTATGGGAAATAGACTGTCTGCCTTCTTTCCATGTATTTCCCATTTGTTTCTTGCAGCCACACCCTGTATTATGTTAGCGGTAACATCCACTTTGGACAAGTCATTTGGACACATGAAGGAACAGACCTAATATTTTACAAACTGTTTAGCAGCATTAACATTGGCTAGCACAGCAGTGCTCTTTGAGATATGGTGGTCTCAGATATTCACAGAACAAGATTTATAGGAAGAAATAGCTTCATTTATTAGGCCAGCTGATAGCAGTGAGAAACAAAGACAAGCTTTCTAGCACACCTGTCCATCAGCAGGTTTGATACAGGCAAAACAAGCATCAATCTACAGATAAGCAGTGACTAATTTCTCTGGGGAAATCTAATGGTATTAATCAATTCATCAGTTTGTGAATTGTTACCACCTCTTGAGCAGTGTGAAGAAAACTGCCTGGGTCCATACAGTGAATGAGCTGTTTAAGTCAATGACTGTCAGGATCTAACAGAGCTAACAACTTTTGTTTCCCCTTTTTTCCACCTCCCTACAAGCTTTTCTCTATTCTGATAGGTGAAGTATGTCAGGGCTAAAGACAAATGACCAGAACATTGACTAGATGCCGACTGAAGGTTCAGGTACCTAAACAGGATGTGGAAAACTGCTGCTCATGCCGTAAGAAACTGCTGAATGTGAGAGGTAACAGTGTGAGAAACTGATAAAATATGCAAATAACCCCATGAGGGATGGATGGTTTCACAAGTGGTTAAGAGGGAGCTAGACACGTGAGTTATGTATGGTATTTTGCAGGGTTAGCAATACCTAGGTAACCATGTCAATAACACGACAAAAGACTGAGATCACCGAGGTAGTGATATCAGAAAAAAAAACGCAGATTTGAGTGCAGATGTAGTAAAACTGGGACTAATGAGGAAAAACTAATAAGGTGCAGGTTTTTTGGTTGGGATGATACTGGGGTAGAAAATGGAAGGTTAAAGGGTGTCAAAAAGGGGAAACAAGGGACAGGAAAAGGATAATAAGATATGCAAATGATGTAAACAGGCCTGTCCAGGCAGCTCTGATGGGCAGCCCTGTACTGGATCACTGCAGCTGCTTACAAAACACTCTCTTCTGGATATCACTTTTACTCTTTGTGGACCAGGAGGCATACAATGTGAATAACACTTGGAGAACAAGACAGACAACGTACCATAGGATTTGCCATTGATGGAGCACTTGTTGAAACACATGATGTTCTGAGTGAGAGTTCCTGTTTTGTCTGAGAAGATGTACTTGATCTGCCCCAGCTCTTCATTGAGTGTCGTGGTACGGGCCTGAGCCGGCGTGTCATTCAGAGCGTAATACATTTTACGGTCCCAGTCAATGTAGAAACTGTTACCTAAGCGTATAATCTCTACACTGGTAGAACAGAAAGAGAAGGTGATAGAATATTCATTATTTAAGGGACAAGATCTTTATCTCCAGCAACACTACTAGTGATTGCAATCAGAGAGCAACTTTGAAGGTAATGATAGGGTGTACTTAGCAGGTTGTCCTTACATAGTCTGTAGTAAGCAATGATGAAGCAAGTCCCGCTGAAACTGTTAGGATTATAGCAAATTCCTTTTCTTTATTTATAAACCAGCATCTTATAAAAGTATCTGAAAAGTTCCAGAAGTTTTCAGGTTGAAAAGTGAGGCAGGAGCAGTGGGTTTCACTTGGTGCAGTTTTGGGAGTGGTGCTCGGACAGGGGTGGTTTCTAGCAGGACTATGTGCTGGGCTGAGCCTACTCAGTTTACACCCCAACCTCAAGGTTTTGAGAGCATCACGGACACATTGCCTATTCTCCACCCTTGTTGGCCTATCTGCAATAACCAACATAGCACTACATTGTCTGGGAAGTGGCAACGTTCACTCTGTGCATATAGCACCAAGTACTACGGATTCTCAACCTGATTACACCTACTCACTTGGCAATCTACTCCTCACTTGAGCCCTACAGCCACCTCAAAGAATCTGACATTCACTTTGTTTGATGGGCACTGCAAGTGGGAGAGAGACACTAACCATACCAGCCATAGTCCTATAGCATCCTACACCTCCACCTCTCCTTTAACTGCCAAATCATCCTTTTCATTGTTTGTAAGGCTTACTGCTGTCCCTGCTCCAACTCTGACAAAGACCTCCGAAGGCAGCAGAAATAAGAAAAGCATCACTGTCATGTAGATCATTCACAATGGGTTTGAATTTGTGTCTAGGAAAAATGCTGCTCCCACCCAAGGCAAAAGCTAAACCTTTTCTAAGAAGAAACATAAAAGGAGTTTCTGGCACATACCTGACGTATAGTGAAATTGGCACCACTGTGTTCAGAATGATCACATATGACCAGAACATGAGGAAGCCTGAGTAGGAGGCAGAGTTGACGCCTTCGGCCCAGGGCAGATAGACCTGGAAGTAGTAGCCCTTATCATACTCCCAGATGCCATTGCCAATGGCTAGGATAAGACACATCAGTGCTAAAAATGCAAAAATCTGCAAAAAAAAACCCCCAAAATATTGCATTTTAGAGACAAGGAATTTGTGATGTACAGGTTAATCAGCTGAGCCTAATGAGATCAGGTTGGACAGCCTGAATTGCAGGAAAATGTTCCAAGGGGTGAAGGAGGAAAGCCAGCAAAGTTATGACACTTTTATCTCAAGGACAAAATTACATGGTGCAGCGTCTGGAAATTTGGAATCACAAGACCTCAAACATCTGGGGGTTTAAGTCCCAAGCAGACACCTAAACCTGGGTGCTTATGGGCAGATAGCTACAGAACATCTCATTAGAGGTGAGTAGAGCTGCGGGTCCTCAAATGTCTGGCTGCACACTTGGGAGTAGAAACTGCTTGGAGGACTTTACCTGGCCATTTGTTGGATGTATCATAGTTTTTCACACCGCTTCTGAAAAACTACTGAAGATAACTTGTAATACAGAAAATCCACCACTGTGCAGGTTGGAATTCAGCACTGGGTATCATGCTGACAGTTAAAGGAGAGTTAACCACTGACTCAGAACTAATAGTTGCCTTGGTACCTGCTATCACAATCTGATTACATTTCCTTTGAATAAACAGAAAGCAACGCTAACCAGTGATGTGTGTGCTTGGACTTTAGAGAAGCCTGTTTCCTGAAGCCTAAAGGAACCAGGGAAACAGCAACTGGGAACAGAATTTCAAAGTGGGACACCTTAGTGAAAACTAGGACTTTCTCAGGAACACCATTTAATAGACATGAAAACTTTACATAGGTCATAAAGCATTTTTGGTTAAAAGAAGACAAGAACATAGAAATACAATTACTTTAAAAAGAATACACAAAGAAGGAGAATAAAGGAAGTTAACAGAATTTAATATAAACTGTAAGGAATTACAGAACTGTGAATATCTAATACTGAAGGAGGAAGGCAGCAGAAAGAAATATCTATCCCGTATGATGTAGTTAGCAGATGGAAAAGGCAGACATTCTGTGACAAGGAACACTATGTGGCTCTATCTGCTAATAATAAGCACTTTCAGTCCACTGGGTCCAGGTAATTGAAAGATGAAAGCTTAGAGGGACTAGCTGAGAAAATCTCTTAACTGTAAGGTTAATTTTTAACAGTGCTTTGAAAACTGGGAAGCTTCACCATCCTGAAAATCTGCTAACGTAATTCCAATACTTGAAAGATAGAAATGGTGATTGTGGGTAAGATAAACTGAAATTAGCTTGACATCCTTCCTGGACAAATGATAATAAACCCAGTTCTGTTGATATCAACTTCTCCAAATATTTGACTTAAAATAACGAACAGTCTAATAAAAATGTGAAGATATAGAATCAACAGACCGCACAACAGAGCAATTAAAAATCATCTTTTGCAAGTATAATCATGAAGGAGGAAGTATTAGTAAGACGGGCCATTATGTGTGAGGCCACCCAGTAACGATCAGATTAAAATTGTAATCGACCTTTAAAAAAAAAAATAATTGAGGTACACACATAGAAACATTGCTGGTAAAACTGATATTTGCATTGCTGAGGTACTATGTCAGAGGAAGAAGGGTACTTTTATGGAGCGATTTGAATCACTTGGTGAAAAGCTCATGTCCAACTAACTTGAGTTTTAATACCAAGAAGCTGCTAAAAAGGGACTGCAGTAAGTAAAGGTGCTGGGCTGAGTTTCAGGGGACATATTTATTTTCCACGTCAATAGTAGCTTTGCTATTTAATTATGGGAGGCCAAATAAATTACTCCCCTTGTGAAATAGAGACAATATTGCTTGCTGGTAAGGAATGTGGCACAGTGTTTTTAAACCTCTGTGACCAGCAGTAAAAACAGACTTCAATTTGTGCTGTTGTAATCATCAGGACTTAAGGATATATGAGAGGCATGACCCAGGGACAGGTAAGGTCCTTTATTAAATCAATAGACGTAGATGGAGAAAATAGACAAGCCTGTCTATTTTTATAGCTATGTCTGTCGGTCAGGTAGAAGTTGTTACTTCTCTTTGCAGATCTTGTCTGTTGTAAAAGAAATTAATTAAGAAAGCCAGCTGGCTGTTCTGTCTTATCAGTGTACCCTGCATGATTCCTCACTGCCCCACAGGTTAAAAATTGTTAGTTTGTAGGATACCACATTCCACAAAGAATATTCCATGTGTGAGTCAGCAACGGAAATACACATGGGGCAACACAGCAGCTGAACTTCCCCATATCACAGCAGCTCTTGTCTGCAACTGCACTTGCTTTATGTACATTTTACTTTATGTCATTTGCCATGTCAATACTCTTTAACAGCTTGACTTGTCTGCACCACTCGTGCTTGCACACTAACATGCGGTTTGCTTTGAGACAAATGCAAGAGACCAAGCTGTTAACAGCACCCCTGGAGGTTAATCTCTGTGCAGAGAAACAACCGTATGCAGGGTGTTGTAATCATAACCACACTCTGGAAGAAAGGGATGTAAAAAACACCCTGATCATAGGCTTGTGCATGCTCATGGGGCTTCTCAGCATGAACATCCTCCCTCTATGGGTCCTGCCCATGCACTGCCTGCAAAAGATCCTCTGCAAGAGTGGGTAGGATTTTTGTGAAGAGGAGGTGACTTTTGACAAGCATTTCCTGCTGGACTGTGAATTAAAACTGTCTCAGTTTCCTTATTGGCACTTTGGTTTCTGCTCTGGGATTTGAAGCAATAGCTTAAGAGATAAAGGCAACAGCCCTGTTTCTCTAAAAACGTCCTCCCCCCCAGCCTGCTAAAAAGCAAGTTTTGGAGGAAAAAGCATTCCTGAAGCTGGCGTGTGCATCCCTGGTGAAGGAACATTCACTTCTCTCTCAGATCACCGAGAAACACTTCCAACCATGAAAAAACAGCTATGGTTGCCATCTGGAAAGGTTCACCCTAGGTTAACCCTTGCTGGGACAGACCAGGGCGACATTATCCAGGACTCCCTTGGCAAGTGCTGCTTAAACACTGCTTTGTGGCTGGAAGTTTTATGGACAATTAAACACAAAATAGCTTTGCCAGTGTTAACATGGAACAAGTTTCATTACACTGAAGATGAACTATTTATAGCAAGCTGTGGCTGCTTTGTATTTCCAAACTCAGGAGTGCAATATACTGCCTCTTTTTATGACAGTGCTTTGTAACCTTTGACCACCCAGTGAGCTGGAAGGACCTGATGCCACATCCCCTTAGGTGTGCAGAGAGCCTGGTGCTTAGTGTAGGACAGAGCTTTACTTAGGCACCAAAATGTTAGGTGTCTTAAAAATGTCTAGAGGAAGAAACCACACCCTTGGCTCCATCAGTGCCCAAGAAGCCAGGCAGAGGCTGATGCAATCGGCTGCAACTTGCTCAGTTTTTAAAAATGGAGCCAGAACGTAAATTCATCTCATTTGTGTCCATGAAGAGACTGAAAGCTCTGGGTTGGACCCCTGACTTGTGAAAGGAGATTTGGGAAATCTTAATCAAATGCTAAATTCTAAGTTCCCTATTCAGTTTTTCTCTACTCCGTTGCTGTGCCCTGTGGATCCCCCCATCCATCATCATCTCCAGCTACAGCATAGCAGAACACCTAAGAAAAATGTAAAGTTTTTCAAATATTTGTAAAAATTTGAATCTAGGAGGCCCAAACCTTTTTTGGTTTTGCTGTCCCCTTAAGGGAAGAGAACACTGAGGAAAATAAGCTGATGATGGCAATCAAGATTTTCACTTGGCAGAGACTGGTGTAATGTTACTGAAGTCAAGGGCATGTCCTTACTGTACATGGAGCAAGGACTTAAGAGGGGTTGAAGATAACCCTGGAGTGGCTCTCTGTGTTGTGGCACTGCTTTACAGCAAATACTCACAGACAGATGTTCAGAACACTGCTTCACATCTGTGGGAGTTGAGCTAACCACTCCTGCTTTAGTACAACTTCAGTCTCACAGAGGCACAACTGGATCTGTCCACTAACATCTCCAGTCCCTGGGCCCATCTCAAGAGCCTTTGGGATCCTGAGAAAAAAGCAGGACAGGGGCTGGGATGAAGTGGCAATGCTGAAGAGTGGTGCCATCCTGGAGACATTTGTGCTGTAAGCCTTAGTGCTGAGGAGGCATGAAGTCATGGAGACAGGGAGAGCTCAGGATAGCCTTGCTGTGATGATCAGACTGCTGCTGGATACCTTCACCAGGGATTGCTCCAGCACCTGGGGATGGATCCAGGCCTCAGCCTGGCTGTTCAGGTTGGGCTGGAGAGCAAGAGCAGGAGGGAAGAAAAGGGAACGGTGGCCACCAGACCTTCTCAGTGTCATAAACTGAAGGTGGTATACCATGCATGAAAAAAGCATAATGGACTTGCATAAAAGCCTGAAACTAAAGAGCTTCTCTTCAAGCAACATTGAGTAAAGCAGTGCCAGACTGTATGTCTTCCTTCTCCGAGTGCCTTTGAACCCAAGCAGTAAAATCTTGGGAGAGTCTGTAAAAGAATCACTACCTCTGCTTGGAAGTATTTGCCATTTGTTAAAACCATTGACACACTTAACCCTCAAATCAGATCTGTTTTCCAATTTGAGGAGACCAACTGCTATATTAGTGTTCTAAAATTTTCCAGCTGCTAAAAACACTAGTTTCTGAGTATTAATGAGACAATGTCTAGTATTTTACCCTAATATGTTAAGTCAGATGCTGCCGTCATGTAAATTAACAAACTCAATTACCTAGTCCTATGCAGATATCACCAGAGATGCCAAGAAATCAGGAAGAAGAGCGAGAACTGCTAATGTTTATTTAAATAGAAAATGACAAAATTACCAGGCGAAAAAGGCATTTGCAGGCTTCAAAGTGATGTTCACAGAAACATGCAGAGCAGCGCAAATGAAAAGCTCAGAAGAAAGGTCCTTGCTTTGCAAGATGGGCTGGCAGAGGCACTGCAGAACTCAGGCTGCTAATAAATTATTACATAATTTCTCTTCTTATCATTAGTCACTTTTGATATTCCCTTATTTGTGTGGACAAAGGGGTGGAGCATCTGGAAATGATGAATACATCTGAAGAAATGAAGACACATTAATCAGACTTACCACCAACACAAGTACGTTCATGAGCCGATCAATGCTTGTTCGTTTAAAAGTTGTTTTTCCACTGTTCTGCATTAGTTTGGTGTCTGGCCCTGGAGACGAAACACACTTGTTAATTTTAGTAATAAAGCCAAGCCGTTCTAAAGCCGATTCCCTCTGAGGCCCCACTGTGCTTTACAGCATAAATACCCATCACAGTTTTCTTGAAGGCAGGTACATACAGTTTACAGTGCTGGTGGGAAACTTGGGCAGGTTAAGTCACTTGCCTTACATTATATGGACAGAGTCACATAAAGCCATTAATTCTGGATTTTGGCCCAGCTCTATTCTTTCAACAGTTAATCCTCCCTTTCAAGTTTTAATTGCTTTTAACGGAATACATGATACTGCTGTGTTATTGGTGACATACTATAATCGTCTCACATGTCTACAGCAGTATAGAAGCAAAAGAAGATCTGCAATCATAAAAAGCATAGTTCTAATGGTTTACAATAATATTGATGACCATTATATGCTAATATGGGTTAAAATCACATAGAAATTATGTGGAATTTTTAATCAAATACACTTCAGAGTGAAACATTTTGAACAAGCCTGGGAAAAGAAAGACTCCAATTGGCCCAATGTAAGCCAGTAAGGGCAGATTTAATTCAGCTTTAATTTTTAAACATATTTAACTCTTATTCTTCCTATTGATTAGTCAAGACTTGTCTCATGTAATCTGCTGCCTGCATTTCTGAAATAAAAGACTACTTCCGCTTACTAGAGCACTTAAGGTGGAATTGGGTGTTGTAATGTAGCATTTGCAATCCACTTTTCTGTTATAGACACCTATAAAAAATACCAGATTAAAATCCACTGTAATTTGCATAATTTCTAGCCTGGAGTTTAGACAATTAATCTCATGTATTTTTTCCTTTTTTTCCTGTACCTGGTAGAAGCATATTTACCAAAGAGGAAAATACTTTGTTCCTTCGTGTATGTGTGTACTGGGTGTGATGCAATTCCATGCCAGTACTTCCGTGCTCCACAATTCACATGTCAATATTTGTACATACCGGCATAAATAACGAGGCCAAAGCACCATTCTGTGTTCCTAATAGTACAGCCCCTCAGCAACATCTTCTCGTTGTCCAGGGCATATTTCTCTCCTCGAAGAGTAAGAGTTCCTGTGAACTTATCCAGTTTGTTATTTGGTGCCTCACATTTGACCTCACCTGTGATAGGAAGGTAAAAACAAAAATGGAAATGTTGGCCCATAACGATGCCAATCGATACTGCATTCTCAGCAGTTCCCCAGACAGGGAACGTTTCACACTGTAGCTACATTCCACTCCTGACTCTGTCATTCCCATCCTGTATCCTATATTTACAGCTGTTTTGGGATATTGCTCCTTCTCCATATTAGTGTCATAATCCAATTATGACCACAATTAACTTGGATTTACCCTATTCTTTGAACACAGCAGTTTTTTACTGGTAGAGTGCAAAACAAAGTTTCCACAGCTTTTCTGCAGGTGAGAAGAAATGTTGAACCAGCAACATACTTTTAATCCTTTCACAAGCAAGTTTGTAATGCTAGGATGTCACTGGATAACTTTAGCTTAAAGTGCTGACCTTGCATAATTCCTATTCCATTTTCTTTAAAATTGCAGAAGCCCAAGCGAGAAAAATCATAGCTTGAAGGCTGCAAAAGAGTAATTAAGTGAGGTGTCTTTGTTCACTGTTTTTTTTTTAATTTCATCTGTTATATAACTTAAGTCCCAGTGGCACAAGAAAAAAGATACTGCTACCTTCTCCGGCCACACAGCTGACACTCTTCAGTGATTGGAGAGCCTCTTTCTATTTCCACACTATATTTGTTTCTTGTAATAAAATGTGGTCATATGAAACTGTAAACAGATACTTTGGTATAAAAATGATTCTTTAAATCAACATTTGCACCTGACATCTAAAGTTTCAAAGCAGACCCCTGTGGATGTGTTAAGAAATGGCAAATACAAATACACCTTACTGAAAGGGGACCCAAGAGTAAAGTCTGTTCAGTTAATCAGCAGGAACATGAAAGTTATTTTGATCACAGGCTGCAAGAATCTACATAAGGACTAGCATTTGTAAAGTATACAGCTCTTCCAGCTGTTCTCAGATAAAACACACCAGGTTCAAGAGACTGGAAACAAAATCCAGAGAAGTCCAGAAGAAAAGTACAATTTTAAGCATTGTGGTAGTCTCCACCACTGCAAATTTTGTAAGCAAGGATGGATGTTTTTTCCACAGAAAAGTAGCTCTACTTTTGGGCAGACAAATCATCAGACTTGAAAGATGAAGCAATCAGGAAATTCAGTGACACATGTGACATCAAAGCTCATACTGACAACTATGCTGATCTTCTGTTTTATCACCCAGCTAATCCAATAACAATCCTGCAGCCCCTGCAATGCCTTGAAAAGCACAAATTAAACAGAAGCTTTGCAGTGCAAGCTGAAACACAGCACAATGAGACTGAGGTGAACCAAACCCAGGGCATGATCCCCAACCAGGAAGACCGTGCCTCTCCTCACGCCAGCTATGGGGTGACACTCGTGTGGGTACCTTGCATGTCAATACCCACATCTGCTTTCCAGCAGGTGGGTGGATCTGGGTTACTGATGCACTGATTCTGAGATCAGAAGAGGTTCACCTAAATCAGACTGATCATAAAAAAGTGTGAAGCTCTAGATTTTCACCCAATATACCTGCCCTGACCCCAGTAACTCTGCAGCTGAAGACACCTCAGCAAGGCACTTGCTCTTGTCTCTTCCTCCCACTAACAGCAAGAAGATATCTGGAATGCACGTCACCTGAAAGAGTTAAATACTTCCAAGTCTACATGTGACAAGTAGTCAGTTAATGAAAAGTGTTGTTTCTTTCTCATCTCCCAGTTCCCTAAATCAAATAAAGTTTAGTGTTTTGCAGGCGTCTTCCTTATCTGAACCATTGTGATGTCAACAAACATCGTAACTCACATTAAAGCATTCCACTGAGTGCCTGTATTAGCTGCTCAACCCTCTCCTCTCTTCCTGTCTTAAAAAGTAATTAGATAAAGAGTTACATAAATATTTAAATACTTCTACAGAGGTTTGCTAAGGGAAATGCAAAGTTGGGTCTGTTTCCAGGCGCTCTTCCCAGTACTCTGCCAAATATAAACCATCCTGGGAAACATTTTATTCATTTTAAGTATTGTGAAGAGGCCACTTTTATTTACAACATAACTAAAATAGAGATTTGCAGGAGAAATAAATATCTGATAAGAAAGGTTTCAATTTTCCAAAAGACTTTGAAACTTTTTTTTAATTATGGACTTTCGAGACTGTAGATAAGCATTACAAAGAAAATGCTTGAAAAATTATTTAGGATTAAGATCTTGCTTACAAATTGGTATACAGAGCAGCCTCTTCAGGAAAATAATTAAGGTATGCCAGTCTGACCATTAACATAAAGCACCTGTAAAAACATTTCTCAAGACCTAAACCACTCAAAACCTCAGCCATCACTTCGGAGAAATCCTGATGTACTGAGCTGACACTCAGCCAAGACCACACACATTATTGCATAAAACCTCAGTGCAGAAGGCAAAAGAAAAGCCCGTGCTTTTGGATGACTCTACCAGAGACAGTCCCAGCTATGCTAACTCTTTGCCACGTCCCCACCATTTGTCCTGAAATCATCTAGTTATTTCGAAGATAATTTTTAAAAAATAATTTTTCCTCTTTATCTAAAAATACTTCCTGAGAGCCTGTAGTCCTTGAGACATTCCACGGACAGCAGCACTCACTCCACCCCTTTCCGTACTGACTCTTCCCGTAATCCTGCCCTCGTACCTAAGCCAGCAGGGCACTGTGTAGCGTGAGTAACACCACTTGGTCTGCTTCCCCATCCTCTCTCCACAGACAGAAGATGTGTCAGCACAGGGCGTTCTGTTTTTGACAGGGTTGGCTCCTTTCTGTGCATGTGCTGCTGTATATTCCCTGGGACCCAGTGACAGGACGTGTGGGAGTGGTTCAAAGGTGCACCAGGGGAGGTTCAAACTTGACATTAGGAAGTATTTCTTCACCGAGAGGGTGGTCAAACACTGCAACACACTTCCTAGAGAGGTGGGCAATGCCCCAGGCCTGTCAGTGCTTCAGAGGCATTTGGCCAATGCCCTTAGTAACGAGCTTTAACTTTTGGTCAGCCCTGAAGCGGTGTCAGGCAGCTGGACAACATGATCGTTGTAGGTCCCTTCCAAATGAAATGTTCTGTTTCATTCTATTCTACTCTATATTTAATACACAAAACAGTTCTAAGAAAGGACATGTTGCCTGTTAACTGCACCTGCACTGCTTGTCTTTAAATATCTTAAAATGTAGTCTGTATTGTGGCGCCGAGAGAGGAGAGAGGTGCGTGCAGGATGAGGCTTTGGGTTGGAAAGTAGTCACCTGCCCTGTGTGCACAGTTAGTCCTCAGGTCTGCATGGTGTCTGGAAGTGCTGGTGCTCAGAATCTAAATGTAATCTATGCATCAGCATTGCTGCATCAGTGTAAAAATGTTTTGAGGTCATAACTGAGCATAAAGTTTTGGGAAAACATTTTCCACTGTGCAATTACAGGAGGTCTTGCACTGAAGTTCAAGGTGGGTCATCTCAGCGCGTACAGACAGATGCTAAAGAGAAGTGTGCAGCCAGAAGGAAAACTGCCACCAACACCGCTTCAGGTTATAGCCACGCATGGCACCAAGACCTGCACGCAAGGAGGGACCCCTTTCTCTACATATGCTGCTGACACCTGTTGTACAGGCTGCAACATGACCATTCTGTTTATCTGCTGCTGCACCCAGAGGAACCCTAGCAGGGAGCAGTAGACAGCCTGGAAATAAGACTCCCAGGCACTGCCTGGACTCTGGTGTTTGGACAAATCCTCTGGAAAGTGAATTTTCCATGTAGGCTTACCGTTGAACTCTGTCAGTTTCTGAAGATCTTCTCCAAGCTCTGCAGTGACTGACAATGCCTGCTTCACCTTCAGGTTCGTTTCACTGTAACGAATCACATGAGACAAAAACATGAACTTGAAAGTCATATGTGAACTGAAAGCTCCCCCTGAAAGTCAATTCTGTTCTTGAGGACAAACTTCTTCCTTAGACATCTGATCATCATGTGTCTTTTTTCACTTGACCAGAGGGCGTAGTTGTCTCAGTTGCAAAGTCAGGCAGTCCAGAGGAACTCTGGAGGGTGATGTGGCCCTGTCTTCTCATTTTCACCACAAAGTGCAAGACCAGGCATCTCAGCTCCCTGAGCATCTCACTGTCTATCCTGCTCCTCATGCCTCACTGAACCCTGAGGTATCTGAGCATATATGAGAGCTCTGAAAGTTCTCTCATGATATTCTGGTCCTGAAGGGTACTGCAGTCCTGGGACTAGCTAGCTGGGGAGTTTGAAATGCAGTGAACGCAATGTCAAAGAAACACCACATTTGTTCAGGGCCTCCGAAAAGTATCCCCTGGCACTGGTGCGTACAAGGATTACAAGCTCCCGCTCAGCAGAAATCGGATGGGGAAAGTCCAGAGGGCTGTCTGTAGGGTCTTGGGAGAGACGAAATTTCTTGATCTCTTCTGGTCTTGCTTAGTCCTTCAAGCAGATGCTAGCTCCAAACAGTGCAGAAAACGTAATGCAAATTGGGTCATAAAGATGAGGTCATCTCCAGTTTATTCTGATGAATACAAACCAGCTGCAGCCCTCTGACTTGTAGCCAGTTGTGCCCTGGACTAAAAAATGTCTGGAAATCATTGCAGTTTGCATGCATTAATATTATGGTATAGCAGTCCAAAGGAGATTACTGGAGCTATTCATTGTGATTATCTCACCCAGATAATCTGGCTAAGAGAAGAGACTAAGGGAGATGCAAGAAACAGAAAGCTTCTGCCAGTTACCTGTGATATTGCAGGAACATGTTTCTAACTATCAGTGTTAGAGGAACTGTTACTGAAAATAAAACGTAAAGTCCCCTCCTCACGTGACATTTGCACTGAAAGGGGCAAGTATGTTATTTTCAAGGTACCTAGCCAAAGTTCATTCTACGTATTTACATATGTATCGATATATTACTACCAAAGCTATTTGCAGGTAAGCTTGCAGCACCCAGGGTCACCAGAGATTTGGTGATTACGCCCAGGGTCCAGGCTTACTCACCCGTCCAGTTCAGCTGTCTCAATGTACGTCAGGCTGTGTGGCTCGCTGCTTGACAGCAACAGTAGGTCGGCCTAAACACAGACAGACAGACTTGGCATGAGTTCACATGGTCAGAGGGCATGGCACTGCAAGGTGGCTTGCGGTTTCTGCACACTTCAGGTCTCTGAGGCAGTTATCATGATGACTGACTAATTTTCTTGTGAGTGGTAAGTGTAATTACAGAGACTAACTGAGCAGGATGGAGAGAAACTGTACTCACCGTCACAAAGTTGTTGTTTTCTAGTTTTATTATATCCCCCACTTGAACATTCATCCATTTTTCATCCTTTAACCTGCAAGAAAACTCCTAGTAAGTAGGCACATAAAGCAAACACCACTTGGGAAAGCAGGATACTCAGCTGTGCTCCTGAAGCCAGGCGGTAGGTGCCATCAGGACTTGGGTTGTTGATCGAATGGAGCAGGGCCTGCCATGATGTGGCCTGACCCGTGCTAAGCTAAGGGACTACCACAACACCAAAGAAACCCCAGTAACAGTGGCTGGAGTGACCCATGCAGGGTTGACAGCAAGCCCCACAACAGCAGCACAGTCCATGTGCACTGTCCCCTCTGGACTAACAGCTCTCTGCCTTCTCCTAAATGGCCATGTTGCCTCAGAAAACACCCTCTCTACTCAGCATGACCTACTTCCCAAACACCTGCAAAAATCGCCAGCTGTGTTGCTTTTTCTAGGTGGTGTTAGGGGCCAGAGAAGCAGTCCTGGCTGGCATGGGCCAGGCTGCCAGGGAGGTCAGTGCAGTGGCCTTCACAGCACCGAGCAAGGTGTGTATGCATCTGGCCAGCTAAACTGCAAGTGCCAACGTAACTAAGTCACAACAGATGTATATGCAAAATCTAGAGAAGTGAAAGATCAAGAGCTGCATCAAAACAGGACTGGGTATTCAAGCTTGAGTTCAGCTCAGCCTTGCTTTTTCAGTGTTGGTCGGAGCTGGGCAGGACCTATGCTTTTCAGTTTTTGAACAAAGGCAAAATACTAGAAAATTTCTGTTTCAATGTATGTTTCCTAGACACAGTAACTAATACACTGTAAATGAAGACACTGGTTTACTTAGCAGAAAGCACAAAAAGTATGTTCCTATTCTTCAGCTTCCAGTTATATTTTTAACTGTTTGATCATCTGTTGGAGTTTACACAACGTACTGCTATCTATAGTACAGAAAAAGAAGTCGCTAGAGACTACACAGCTGTGTACAGCTGTGTCCTATGCACAGAGAGTAAACAGCTCCTCTGTCTGCCACAAAAGCCCAAGCCTCTGCGCTTTTTTTTTTTTTTTTTTTTTTTTTCAGGAAAGAACAATGCTAGCAGTACGATGTCCAAAGCACACAGCTGAAATGTTTTGAGTACATTTAAGTCAGAAAAGCTACACACACTCAAAGTATTATGACATGTCTGAGGAAGCTATTCCTGCTTCTTAATTTAAAATAACTTGTTGATAATGCCTAGTTTTGATTAATGCAGAAATAAATGCTATAACATAAATGGACATGGAAAGATAATCTTGCTTGTCACTTCTAAGGTAAGGAGTAAAATAATACAATACTCTCAAAGTGTCACTTAAACATATATACATGCAGGAACAGAGTTTACTTTTGTTAGTGCAAGGTCACAGCCATAATGACTACACACATTGCTGTACTGCATCTTGGGTTCATTAATCAGACACATAGTCCAGAGCTGCACAGTGAACTAATGGTGTGAAAGACAGTTCAATTTTAAATTGTTTCGTGATTGTTGGAAATCACACAGAAAAACATTATCATTAATAAAACGCTCTTACCAGTCAAAATTGCCACAAAAGAGAAAGGACTTACATGCCATTGATCAGGACCTGGACTGGGCGGTTGTTGACGTGTTTGTCACTTTTGTGTCGATTCTGAAAATTTGATCAGTACATTAAAAGGCGTTTCCAGAAAGTCAAGCACACAAAAGCTGTAGGCAGTTCATTAACATTTTAGGTTTTCACCCAGCTGGCTGAATGGGTCTGGCACAATGGAGTCACAGCCAAGTTATAGTCAAGCCCATGTTTACACTAGTAGCATGGGGCATAGCTAGACTGTGAAGAGCGACAAGGCAACACAGGGCTTGCTCTTGGAGGGAAGAAGGAAGGTGGAGCCTTATATGTCACTTTGCACAGTCCTGACTCAGCTGGTGTTGGTCCTGTCCATCACAGTTTTGTAAACACTAGGGAAATCCATTCCTCTGGTCTGATATGGAAAGCGGTTGCAGGTGTTCTGGCATTGCTCCCTGGGAGAGCACCTCATCACCTCTTACCTGCCTACTTTGCAAAGTTGCACCGAGCCTCCACAGAGCATTGGAATTATTATAATAATGAGAGAAAATCAGATGCTAAACTCAGATCTGACACTACCCTGTGAAGTCAATGGGACTTTGACCATTAGCTCTGACAGGAGCAGACTGGGGCCAAAGCTGGGCAAGTTTGAAAAACCACACATGGGTTTAATGCTTACCTCCTACAAAATGTTTTTCCCACCTACATTGCAGCTAGATGGCAGAGGATGAGTTCTCTAGTGCGGAAGCCTAAGAACAGAATTTTGTGTATGTGTCCAGAGGTATCTGTCAGTGACCATATTTTCAGACACACTGAGCAATTTCAGGGAACATTAATGGAGCTTCTGGGCTGCTCAGCAATTTGGAAATTCGAGCTCATTTTTAGGTAATGAACTATAGTTTTGGGGGGTCTAATCTCTAATCCCATTTTGGCCACAGAACAGGTCTCCAGCTGCCTGCCACTGGCTGTGTTTTAGTGGTTTGCTTTAGCCATTGTGCCAAAGAATCATGGGCAAACTCCAAAGTATAGGTCAGCAATACAGATCTTACAAAGTCATCGATGGCATCCTTGACTCCTGATACAGCCAGCACCAGCACAAGGGGCACCACTGTTGTAAACCAGGCCAGTGAGGAAATCTGAGGAATCAGCTGTAGGAAGAAAAGACCCGAGCTGAGAAATTTCCTGTCAGTTCAGCAAACAGATGGAAGCAAAAAACTGTTTTCTCTGGAAGTTGCAGACATTTTTCTATGATTTCTATGATGCCTGAATACAGCATGAAGACAGAAATGCAGCTCTATCCCTTACACATGACCCCATAAAGGTGGGAGAGCCAGGGAACCCATGCTTTGCTTACAAAACAAGCTGTAATTTAGGTTATAAATATGGAACTGTTGGGTTGCTCTTTCTTGTTGGTTGTAAAATTAGGATTGCAAAGTCCCCAGTGGATTTCTTCGGAGGCAGTGGCATGGGCAAGCCTGTTGTGAGAGACCCAGAGCTATCTCAGCAGAGACTGCTGTGCAGAGCCTTCAAATGCTTCTGGTTTTTGTTTCAGTAACTTTTCACATTTTGCTGAAGTAAACTTCATATCAATACACAATGCACAGCTGTTGCCAGGGCTGACCGGGCTCTTCCAAGATCAACAGAGTAATCTCCCCGGCCTAAACATCTTTAACAGTGAAAGGACCCAAGAGCTGAAGGTGACCCTGTTGTGCATTCAGTGAGGCAGAGATGGATGTGATACCAGCATCAGTGTGTCCATCAGATTGGATTTGGGCAGCGTCAACTCCATGTGCATCATGAAGCTGACATTTATGCCACTAAGTCAGCTGCTTAAGGGTGCTGCTCTTTGGGACTGGTCCTTCCACTGCACTGTCACAACCCAGGTCCTACAGGCACCACCAAATCCAGCTAGCAGGAATGATGTTCAGGGGCAAGCACAGTACCACTCAGCTGTGGAGGCTGCAGGGACATGTAACTGCTGCCTTGACACCTAACTGAGAATATATATGTCCTACTGGGCTGTGCCAAAGAAGGAGGGGGTGGGGGGGAGTGCAGACTCCCCACAGCCTACCCATCACATCCGCTCCAGATACTGGAAGAGATACTCCCAGTGCTACAGGGATGGAGTGAGTGGGCAGAAGAGGGAGAAAAATTAAACAGAGGAGTATGTAAATATAAAAGACTAATGGCTGCCCTTGCCCTCTTCAGTTTACCTTTGTGCAGGCAGCAGAAAAAGCTGTGTGCTTTTTTGTATACAGTCACTCCTAGATGGTTCAGCAAAAGACGCAGCAGAATAATTTAAGGCAAATAGTTTGAAATACTATGAATTTGATATACAAACAGCTAGAGTGCAGTACAATACAGGAACAGTGCTGTCAGCTTAGCTGAAAAGGCACTTTCACTAATTTCTTGAAAAATATACAGGGGCTGGAATTTCCCAAATTCATTCCCTGTAAATAAGCAAAAAATCTTGTATGTAGTTTGCTACAGGCCCAAGAAAATTTTGCCCATGCTTTTTTGAGCTGACATTTACAAAAGGGGTTTTGAAAAAGGTACTTTTGCAAACTTGTGTGCACTGAAATGGTCAAATTTAAAATATCATACTTGAAAAATAACAAAAAATATCCCCCTTTCTTGGTAATGTGCATTCCGGTATGACTCAGCAACATCAGAGTACACTGCATTTATCCATATTGTATCAAAGTGCAAAAGGGCAGAAATCCTGATACCAGTTTCTCCAGTGTGTTTAGCTTTCCAACAGAGTAGTATTACCAACAGCAATGGGCAAAGTGCAGCTCCATACCATTATGAGCCACAGGGTTTAATAGTGTTGCCAGTGTCTGGCAGGATCCATATTAGACACCTTCCTTACCCTGCTGAGCAGGGAGCAGCAATATTCAGCTTTGTTCGAACTAGCTCCAACCTTGAGCCTTCCTGATGTTAACTCCTTCCTTCCCAGGGAAAGAGTAGAGATTACAATTTTTTTTTTCTTCTTGCTATTTTCTTTGAGACTGCCAATGGAATTTGCCTTTAAACCTATAGATAAGAGACAACTTCCTTTTGTACTACAGGAGGAAAAATTAATGCAGATCTGAGGATAGCCAGGAGAACTCTGATTTAGACACAAAGGGGTACTAGAACAGGTCATGAAAAAGGTACAGAGTTCGCTGAAAACTTTAATTAAATTTTCTCCTTCATTTAGTTCAAACCCTCATAACCAAATGTAAGAGAGGAAATTGCTTTTCTTTTCTGCTCTGCTTTCTATTACTTTAAGGTTTTACTAAGATGCTAACTCACAACAGGGATATAGCTTGCACTTTATTACAACTATCAATACATAAACAAGCTCTGACAATAGAAAACATGCTCTGCTAGAAACAGCCCAGTGAATTCATACCTGCAAAATCAGCAAGAAAAGAAAGTAAGCATTGGCTATTCGCTGAAACTGTTCAAACAGGTTGAGAGGCAGGAAAGTGAAGAAGTTGTATTTCGATGTTTTAATTGAATTGTTCTGTAGGGAAAAAAAAAAAGGAAAATAAACAGGTTTGGTAAAACAGGAAACAAAATTACAGCACGACCCATTTCAACTCTGTTTTTACTTGCTTATATTTAGCAATAGCATTGTTTCCAAGAGCAGCTCAAAAAACATTTCCTTTCCCCCACACAATCCAATCATGCCGAGTCTGGATAAACAGACAGAATTCCTCTCGGAACTGGTGAAAACATGATGCTCAGTTTATGTCAGTGCAACTGCAGGTAGATACAGGTATATGTACTTGCTCACAGAGAGACACATTTTTCCCTTATTAATAATGTTCTTACTTAGACAATGCACAAATAGAATTAAAAACTGTAACCAGAACACAACAATTTTGTGGGTACCATCTACAAAGCAGTGTTAGGAAATACCCGCTAGGTCAGTTGTCAATAACTTGTCTGAGATTTGGAAGCACCATTTGGCTGGACAACCCCACAGAAGCTATAGGTCCTCCCAGGAGCAGAACATGTTACTATTATTTTCAGCTGATTCAGCACAGCAACTTGGAGACGTAGCTTGTTTCTATTCCACAAAGATCACTTGAATGTGGGGTTGTGTAAACAGCCACTAATAAAAGATCTTACCATTTCAGTAAGCAAGTTGCAGTTTTGTTCCCTGTTTCCAGTTTCTTTTTCTAATTGCAGATGTTCCCTCCAGCCACAAGCCATGGCTCCTCCCCATCTGTCTTCTTCAGATCACAAAAAAGACCAAAGCTCGGGATCACAGAACTGGGTATTTTCTTCCCTGAAGATCAGAGCACTCTGGTCCAGTTCTTGCCACCTGATAATCAGGCTCAATCCATCACACCAAGCCCATAAATGTGGGCTGCCCCTTCAGCTTTTAGGTGTACCAGATCCTCTTTTCATATGAAGTTCATTAAGCTCTTACCCAGGTTTAGTCCTGGAAGCATGCATGCCATCTGTTGCCAGTATATCTAAAATTTCCCCCCGAGAAGCTCTCCAGAAGATGCCTATTAACCACCTGCCAGGGACCCTAAGGTGTGACAGTACAAGGAGGCAGATATTATGCAGTGACCCTTCATTCGGTAATAGATTTGCTGGTTTGACCAAAGAGAAAATGGTGATAGTAGTATTGTGATAGCCTTTAGATACTGCTAAGCTGGTGGGAAGACAGGACCCACTAAGTATGAATCACAGCCCACTTCCAATCCATGCATTCATCAGGGATCTCAACATTTAAACTGACACACATCAGCATGTTTCCACCATTAAGATGATTATTTAAGATCACCACTGTAAAGTGTGTATGGGGAAAACGATTCCATTTTAGGCAGTTGCTGGGTTTTGCTATGCGCAGCCACAAAGTACAACATTCTTCAGCATTAACTTCATGTTTTACCTCTTGTACAAGCCAAAGAATAAGTCTCTGAAAGAGCAGAGATGGAAACGCCCTTTATGGAAGAGCTAGCCAAATCCTCTAGCAAGAAAAGATGTTTATCAGTGATCACCATATGAACAATATTGCCTGTCTCCTGGCATCATGGAGCCATCTCCGGGTGTGGTTAACTCTGCATGTGAACTAAATGTCATGACGCATAGTTTGATTTGGTTTATTTCAAAATTCTTCACCACGGGATACATGTGCTGCACACAGGCTCCGGAGACACTGCTGAAACAGAAACGATGGAATACTGGCATCCTTTGCAAACCCAACATACAGAGAACTAAACTGTTGAGAAGTCTGTGTCCAGCAGACAGAGTCTGGCAGATTTTTAAATAAAAGCTAGATCTAAAGATGCTACCTGCCACTAATCTGAAAAAAAGTATCACTGACACTTTAAAAAAGAGCAGACAGTAGCTGCAGGAAAAAAATAAGTACAGGGGACCCGACCTTTCTGCGTCAACAGATTTGAGAGGGTCACACAGAACATGGGAAAAACTACTCAGTAAACACTCATATAAAGTTTATAGATCTTTGTCTGCAAAAATCTCAGAGCGGGATAAGAAAAGAATGGGAGTGGTTTCTTTCAATTCCTGCCTTCTATTTCTGTCCATTAATTACGTCAGGAAAACCACTGAATGAACCAGAGCCATTCATTTTGTTTCCTATTGCCATTAGACATGGTAAAAACCTCAGACATAACAGCTTTCAAATGCTCAACTGCAGGAATATGGACATCCAATATTTTCTCTGTAGTAGTTCAGGATTGTGACATTGTTTGACACACACTGTCTTTTGGGAGGCTGGGACACTACGAACCTCAGGATAAGGACAGGGAATATTATAGCAGATCCCATTATTCTAGAATCCATAATTAAAGTGAAGCACCAGAAAAAAAAGACGTCCTCATAATCACTATGAACATTTCTAATTCAACAAGTAACTTGTTCGTGGCCCTGAGGGGCTAAAGGAGTATCAATATTAAATGATAAAAGCAAACTGGGGAAAACTTCAGCCTTTCCTATTCAAAGCTCTGCACTCCTGCATCATGGATACAGTAGAAGCTCTGTCTAAGATAGCATTTATGTTTTCATGCAATACACCAGGGCTGCCTGCTTTGACAGCTTGGGCTCTTGGCTGATTACAGAGAAACCTCAGTTGGCCTCTGCTCTTGATTTTATCCTACTCTGTGATGCTTACCACCATTGCACCCTTTTGCTACTTTACAGCTGTACCAGAACCTGGCTCTGGGGTGGCAGGGGTACCACGAGAATCTGCGGCACTCAGTGTGTTAAACATTCCATATGCAGCCATCACCTTATAAGCAATGCCTCTCATGCATCACCTGCCTTACCTCCCTCATGTTCTGCCTTCAGTGAGGGAGACTCCCATAAGGGAAAAGTGACAGAGAGGAAATATCTTTGAAGCAGCAATTAAGAGACCTTAGCAGAACTTCTGATTCTCCTACAGATTTATAAAAATCGAACATCTAAGAAAAGCAGCATTATGAGGCAAACACAAAAACGGGAGTTGGGAGCTTTACACTTACTCCCAGATCTGCCTTAGACTTCTGGTTGACCGTGGGCAGCCCTTGCACACGCCTGTGTCCTAAACGAGCAGGCTTGGGCGCTGTTACCCACTGTCAGCCTCAAGCTCCACAGATGCAAAGTTTGACACCAGAGCAGTGCGGTCTGTGGGTGAGGGATTATTCTCATCTGCTCTTTTCAGGGGCTAGATTCACACCTCCTGGAGGTGTGACTCCACCAAAATACTGCCCCTAAGAATAGTGCTCATTGCGCCACAGTTACACAAGTCCAGATATGGCGAATGAGCTGTGACTTTGGGGGTGTTTTCAGAAGCCTGCCTGTGACGTCCGACCACGGGCAAAACTCAGCAGATGGTCCCTACCTTTGTTCACTGAGCAAACAAATCATCTCCTCACCATACGAGTCACTGGAAATAAGAGACACTCTGCTTTTGTGGCTAGATTACAGGGGCTAAAGGGTGACACCCAGAAAAGGCAGCGTATGGCAAGGTATTGACCAACTGAGTTTATATCACTGGCTTAGTGACATTTTAGTTTCTAGTAGCTGGACAACCTGGCCCAAAGCAAATTTTAGCAAAACACTGGCGATCCTGCAGGAAAACTGGCAATTTCACCTGTGTAGCATAAGGTACAGGCTGATGAAGCAGCTGAGAAGCAGAAACAGCTTCCCCAGGTCCTTTGATAAAGCCTTGCAAGGAGGCGGTGGGAGTGCGGTTCAATGGCACTTTATTTAACTGCAGCAATGCAATTTGAAAGGACACACAAGATGCCATATGCAGAAATGTGACAATAGGGCTGTGAATGTGCTCAAGGACACGTTTAATAAACTCATGTAACTCATGTTCATCTGCTCCCTGTAAAGATCTCGTCCTGACTCCCAGAGGTAAAGGGCTGGCCAAACACCAGAAATACAAAGATCTTTATACAACCCACAAGCCTCTTTTTTTTTTTTTTCCTTTCTTTCTTTTTTTTTTTTCCTTTTCTTTTTAACAGCTTTGGGAATTTCTTACATATGTAACCCCTCAACCCCCTCTTGGCAGCAATAATGAAGTGAATTCCAGGATCCCATCACATGTTGGGTATTCCAGGAAAATCTCTAGGAAAATGTGGTCACTGGTTGTGTTTTCCTATGCTGTTCCTTCTGCCTGGTATCATCCCGTTACAGAGCAGTTAATCATCGCTGTGGTCAGTGTCCTCATCATGTTGGTGCAGAGGTGGCATGGCTTGATGACCTCATGCCATTGCTCACAGACAGGCCAAGAAGGGGATCTAAAGGTCTTGTCTCTTTGTTATCTCCTTCAACTACACTGCCTTCTCTTCCCATTCAGCTCAGTGCCTGAAGCTGCTGCCAGGCAGGAAGAAGTGAAGGGGAGGGCAGAGCACTGCTGAGTGGTGGCAGACTCCAAACCAATGCACCCTGTTCACTAAGGTCTCACACAACTACGGTAGGTTTTTTGTCTCCATAAAGTTTAAGCTACTATGAAGAGTGGAGGAGGTCCAGAGGAGTCTATGGACTTCACTGCAGCTCATGCCTGGCACAGCTCAACATTTCCGTGCTGGTCAGGGCCCTAATTATGCCTTAAGGGTCTTGACCTCACCTGGCATCTTCATCCACACCCACTGTCCAGGGCTCAGGATCTCATTTAAACCCAGCCAAGGGCCTTCAGTCCTTGTCTGAGGTACGTTATAGGAGTAGCAGTCTCCAGTCTGACATCTGTCCTAGTTTCCCAGATGGACCTATCCAGCTCTGTCTCCTGGATTACCTTGGACATATGGTACAGTCTTGTCTTCAGCCCTGCCTCCCGCCACCCCTGAACTGGGCTCACTAGATAGACCCTGGACCTGGTTCCTAGATAGACCCTGGGCCTGGCTCACTGCCTCACCTTGTCTCAGATAGTCAGGATTGTCCCCCTTACTACCATCCTGCCCTGTCCCCCGCAACCAGATGCTGCAGGATTGCACCCTGGTCAATGAGGGCATTGCCTGGGCTGGGGCCACCCTCAGCTCCCAGCTTGTCTTCTCTCATAGGGCAGCCCTGCTCTGCCTGCTCCCTGACAGTGCCTCGGCCGATCTTTGGAGGAATCCAGCTAACACATTTCTAAATGCAGAAAGAGCAGTGCAGGTGGCTGCTGTAGCTATTCCTTCAGTGGTTACTCAGACCGCTTTTCACATGATCAGACAGCACTCCCTTCAGCCTTGAGTGTGATGAACACTGGGAAGCATTTGCAGGTTGAGATGGGAAGAGAGGACAGTCGTTGCTACCATCCTGACCACACTGACAGGTCACTGAGGCTAACCCACCAGGCATCCTTTACAGATTGAAGCATACAAACGGAGGAGGTAGAGCAGAGTCTGAGCCCACTACGAGACCTCCTTCTCCCTGATTAAATTTCAGAGACAAGAACCCAGCTGCTGATCCAGCCCAAGGCAGTGTGCATTGGCCATAGGAAGTTATATACATCCCTCCTATTTCACTAGGGAGTTCATCAGGTGACCAGGGAAGATAAAAGCAGAGTCCAAGCAGCCCCCTCACTGCTGGTTCTGCAGAAAGGATGCTGGTTTGACCCTAGATCCTGATCCAAGATGAAATTTGTCATTGACTCATGGGCCCTGCATTTCCTCTCCTATTGTCTGAAAGCCAATTTCAAAGTTGTTTTTGCAGCCCTTTGTGACGTCCCAGTGCAGCTGTGCTAAATTGCAATATGAAAGTGAAGAAATAAAAGGGATTTGGGATCAGAGTGGACATTAAAGGACTTCAGAAGATACTTTCTTCTTCAGAGCATTGATAGACAAAGAGCCCATCACAGTTGACCTACATGGGGCAGTCGCCGCCGCAGCTGTGCTGAGGACAGTGCAGCCAGACTGGGGACAGGGCAGCCAGATTGAACTGCCTCAGAAAAGAACCTTCATTAAAGCCCTTAAACTTGCTCGATCACCTCTGGCACCCTGCTTTTCACTTTGTTCTAGTCTTTACACAGGCAAATCTCTTACTGAAGTCAGGAAGGATCTTCCTGTCTGCAGTGTGAAAAAACCACAGGATTAGGACTTGAATTTTCATTTTTACTGACCTATATTGAGTCCATTTTTGTGCTGCACTAAGTGCCTTCACATGCCACCCATTCACACTTGGTTTCTGAGTCATTCCTAACTAATTTTGTGAGCTGGTGGGTAGTACGTACCTTCACACTTAACCCTTCCAGTAAAAAGCACAGCATTTTGTTTTAAAGTTTGTTTTATTTTCCCAAGCTACTGCGTTCTTGCTGTGCAGGATAAGGCCAAGGATGTCTGGCATTGCATCAGTTTGAGAGATCTTGTTCCAGCCTCAGTCCTCACACTTAACTCCAAATAAATCCTGACCTACTCAAGCACTGCCACTGCTTGAAGATGCTGCCCTTGACCACAGGCACCTCTTATTATTTAATCACAGCAAAAATCATCAGAAGTCATGTAAGAGGCTTTTTTAGATAAGAGACACTTCCCTTGTCCCCCTCTCAGTCTGTGCTGCCTCTGTTCACAGAGGAAAGAGACCACCCCGATCTTCCAGCCTACTGCGTGACACATCTCGTCTGTCCATGAGGCGCATTCAGTTCTTCCTCTGAAACCACCCCTCGGCCTCACCATGAAGCTTCTGTGTTAAGGGGATTTCCACTGCGTGCAGCTCCTACCCGCCCCTTACCCTCACCTGGCCCTGCCAGCCCAGCCCCCGCCACTGCCCAGCCCTCCTGCCCGGCAGGTGCCTGGCTCAAAAGGCTCCATGGCTGGAGCAGCGTGGCAGGGACACACTGCAGCTTGGCCTCTTGCATGTTTTGTGGTGAGCTCTGGGAGGGAGTTTGCTCTCTGAAGTCTCCTGCAAGTCCGAGTGTGATGGATCTGGACGTGCCCTTGCACGCACTGGCGGACATGGCTTTCCACAGCGCAGCATCAGGTTCCTGCAAAGCTGGTTTGAGTGTATTCAGGAGTCTTGCTTCATACCAGGAGGGCCAACTTCCAGCAGCTGCCAGAGCTGATGTCAGACTCCACACACAATAGTTCTCAAGTCTTTCTCAGCTCCTCAGTTCTCCCTTCACAGGTACCCTGCAGACTTTGCACCGGGAAGGGACAATAACCGCCAGCTATTCAGGGACAACACACCCACCTCTGATTGTACTTTCCCACTTCCCTGTTCTCTCTGAGACTAAATGAGGACAAAGCATCTGTGTACCTTTGATCTATGCCTACATAACAGAAACTCTCTTTTTAGTGAAAGGCTCAAACCTTCACACCAGCTGCGGCAATGCAGCCTAGCCACAGCAGTAAGGCAATACACTGAGCCTCTGTCTGTGTTTCCCTTTCTTTTCCTTACTGGCCTTTCTCTGCAACTGCCTCACCCTAAAGAAACATTTACTGCCTCACCTAGCTTTGTTACAAGAACCTGTTCTATAGGTTTTATGGCTAACATGGATGGCCTTAAGTTACTAAGTAAAGTAAACCTCACTCCTGTGGCTTTCACTGTCTAAAATACTTTCTAAGCTTTGTTAAGTTGCTGGGTTTCCTTCTAGTTTCTGCCGAACGTCCCTCTTATCTGGCTGAAATAACTGTTGGTGCAGCCTTCCCTGCACCTTGGAAGAAGACAAGACTTGCGTGGGAGGACAAGGACTAGTGCTCCTCACTGTGGGACCGAGAGCTGAAGGACAGATGTTCTCCTCCTGGCTCTATAGAGAAGACTCAAAAACCACCATGTGGCTCCCACGTCCCCAAGAGCTGAGTGCCACAGTGAAGCTGTGGCACTTAAAACAATGAAGACAGTCCAAACACTTCCGTTGTTTGCTTGTACATAGATCAAATTAAATACCTGAGGCTGAAAGACATGTCGAGGGAGAACTGTGGCTGCAAGAGAGAGAAATTACTCTGTCCAGAAAATGGCAACATGCTGAGAGATGGCTGAGACTAATAGCTGCTGTGCCTGAGCACCCCAGGGCAGGCTCTGGGATTTGGACAGTCTTGGTCCCCATGGTCCACATCCTAGTGCTTAGCAGTGCAGCTCCACTGAATGTGAGGAATGGACCCAGATTTGACCCTTGCAGCAGACTACAGGACTGGAAGAGCTAACTTTCAGGAGCATCATGCATACGTTGATGGGAGACTATCCCTTTTAGGCATCTCCAGCCGTCTACAGCATGGGATCTGAAGTAATTTATGAGCAAGGTTAGTCCTCTTCATAAACCATGGTATTACGGGTTTAATAAATTGAACTTTTGCCAGGACTTATTGGAAATAAGCAGCCCCAGACAAGACGTGCAGCCCCGTACAGTTAGGGGAGTGCTTGTATCACCACCTAAAGTCTTTTAGTGCCTCACCACCCACTCACACCTTCAAGGCTTGGCTCTTTCTAGATGGTCTTCTAGATTTCCTAAGCCTCAGTCTACACTGGACTCTAGAAATTACGAGCCACAGCTGACTAAAATGAGGGGTAGGATTAATGAAACTCACTGCCAGGTTTCAACATATTACATTAGGCTGGCTTTTTGGCTGCCTCCACTTTCACACCTAATCAACGGACTCTTATGGAAACACTCCAGAGCTCTCACAGTCCTCTCCTTAATTTTGGTTATTTGCAAATCCTTGGGCATATAAGCAATCAGCTGGGAAGCAGCGACATGCAATGTCAGCCTCATGAATGGCTTTTTGCAGAAATAGGCTTAGAACCAGAAGAGGTGCTTATTGTCCCTACCCTGACATCATTGTACGTCTCCCTCCTGCTTTCTGGTCCTGCTGCTGCATGTAGTCTACATTGCAATAATTCAAGGAAAGATTACAAATCAATACATAGTGGCAACACCCACCCTAATATGCTACTGGCAGGTTCTGTGCAAATCAAATGCACTTTCCCCGTCTCAAATCACCAGGCTTAATAAGTCATTTATGCTGCATAGTCTTTTACATACATTAACTACAATGCCTTTCATATTCAGGACACATGCAGCAGCTCTGGACCCAGGAAGTCTCTAACCTCTGTTTGGTTTATGGATGAAAGGTGACCACTGAAAACCACCCAGTTCATGTTGCCAGCAGATCAGGTCCATGAAGATCTTTAGTCAAAGCTGTTGACAAGTCAGACTTTCTCTATCGTGGGAAATTACAGTGTTCTGAAATGCTGAGGTTTTTTTCAGTTCTTACCGAGAAAATACTTGTGATGTTCCTAAACCAAAACATGATTTAAAGGAACTCCTGAGTAAAACTGAAGGTTGAATTTCACCCATGGAATTCAAACATGCAGAGGACAAAACCTCAGAAAATTAATTTCCATATTAGTTGGCAGCTGCAAACACTTTGAAAGAATGCAGCTTCAGGATCACCTCACGGAGGAGATGATCCCACAGCCAAGGCAGTGTCTTGACCACAGTACAGGTCTAGCGGCTGAGCTATCCCTCCTCTGCACCCAACGCTGGCAGATGGTCTTCAAGCTGTGGAAATCAAGTTGCCCAGGGGGCTTCCTGGCATTGCAGCCTGGCAGACCTGGGTCACAGCCAGCCTGTGTCAAGGAGCTCCTTGGAGTCACAGATTTCATGGCACAGTGTGAACCTAAGTAGGCCATTAAGGAGTTGGAAATAAAGCTGGCAGGAAGCCACAAAGGCCAGATTCAAAACCTTCCTGCCAGAGAGGATTTCACTGCAAGGGCTGAGGAACTGACACATTTCCTTTCATGTTTTACTTTAAATGGAGACACGTTTCCAACAGAAAACTCCCCCCAGGTTCTGTTACTGAAAGGCCTTGGAGCCTGATCCTGGAAACAATTTGACTCATAAATAATTTTCTGGAAGTGTGCAAAGTCACCGTGTTATGCTCTTCCAGAATTAGATCTCCTTCAGCTGCCCCTTTGCAGGTTTGACTCCAAAGGCAGAGCTCCCTGTGGTTGACTCAGCAAGGAACCATCTCTGGTGGTTCATCTGACACACGTTTGCCTTGTTTGCAGAGTCATAACTAGCGTGCAGTCGTGTCACCTCCTTGAAACAACATTCAAGACGTGAAGCAGATGCAGCTACATCTGTGACTACATCTGCATGAAATAACATACGCTGGTTACTTACAGCATATTCGAACTGCAGATTGAAATCTCGGTTGTTTGCTTGAAGTTGTCTCTCTTCCTCTGCAAAGAAGAGGAAACACATCAGATGTGATTGAAGGTAAGCAGTCTATACAGATATGAACAAAACATCAGAAAATGCAAGCAGAGCTGCCAAAAGGTAATGTCACCAGGAATCTGCTCTGGGCTAATCACTCCATGTCAGGGAATTGAAGAGGCTGGTGACATCGACAGAGCAGCACTGTGCACCAATGCCATAGCACTGTATGCCCATACTCCAGGTCTCCTCTATCCACAACCCACTGCAATGCCAGCACTGATTTTACAGGTTGTTCAGCTTTTGCTGGGTAAGAACTACCACTTAACTGGCGGTGCTTACTATTCCTGCTTTGCTCCATCTCTTCCTCCTGAAGTGTCTGGAGCTGTTACCATCAATTTACTGTTAGTGCCTTTCCTCCAGTACAAGTGCATCTCCTACCATCATTCCACGGATTGGACATCACCATCATAGCTGTCATGAAATCAAAAACTACTGGAAGGGATTTCAAAAGGTCATCAAATCTATTGTCTACCTCAAGACAGGTTCATGCCTATCACTCCCAACAAATGTCCTAGAAAGCTCCAGTGATGGCTGTTCTTCAGACTGCCTGTTCCAGGACCACAGTGTCCTTCCCCACGGTGTGGGGGGGTCCCATTATCTAATCTCTGATCAAAGGTGCTCTTCTACTCCCCCTCAGCTCCTTCTGCTACTTGCCAAGGACGCAGAGCACAGACAAGTTCATTATGTATTAAAGGCTGTTATGCCTTACTGTAGTCTTCTCTGCCCAAGGGTAAGCAATTCCAGTTTCTTCAGTCACTTCTCATGGGTCAGTCTGTCAGAAGTAGCATCTCTCTTGCTGCTTTCCAGTGGGTTCCCCAGTTAGTTCACCTCATTCTGGAGTGCAATGATCAAAAGGGGCCATAGTTGTAGCTAAGGACTTATCAAAGCTGACTGGAGCACAAGGGACACTACTCCTATCTTGTGAACAATGCATATTTGGCATGGGAATTCACCTAGAAGTAATTTAAAATAATATCCCTATGCACCACTAGCACACAAATGATAGCATTCCAGAATATGATGCATTGTAGCAGATCCTTTCTGGCAGAACCGATGCCTCATCACACAATGCAAATCTTTCGTCCTTGCTGAACTGCATCCAAGTTTTTTCAGACTATTTCTCCAACTAGTTAATTCTAATCCTATCTTTCAGTGTGCTTGTAGCTCCTGCCAGCATGGGGCCATTCACAGATGTACTAAGTGTGTTCTTTATTCAGCCAGCCAAGATGTAGAAGAAAATGTTGAATACCAGACTCAGAATACATCCCCAATGAGTCTCTCAAGTTTCATAATCAGTCACTGATAACTACTGTCAGTGTATTTTTTTCGGAAAAGTCAGGCACTCACTGTACGGTGATTTTAACTCAAGCATATATATCCGGTTCACTTGTAGAAAAGCCTCAAGTGACAGTCAAGATACATGACGGCTATCTAAGGTTTTTTTTTCACTAGCCCTCTGGCTACCATTAATACAGAATTGCGTTTGGTTTGATGCAGTTTTTCAGGACTGCTGACTGTTAATCATCTCTTGCCCACACACACACTTCTAGTTACTTTGAAGTGGTTTGTTGGATTGTTTTAAACTTCACCCAAGAGGTGAAGCCAATATATCTGTAATTGCTCAGCTTTTCTTTTCCCTCTGTTTCAAGACAGATGTAATGCCTTCTCTCTTCACAGTCTTCCGAACTTTGCCTGTTTGTGCACCAGAAACTCTCAAAGGCAGCATTACTGCAGGCCATGCTCTACCTTACCTACCCAAACCATTCCCTCTGTGTTCCCCCCTCTCCTCTGTTTCTGGCATCTATTATGTTAGATGTCTAAAGAAAAACAAAAACAAATCCCAGATTTCTTAACATTATTTGCTAGGCTCTTTTTCACTGAGTGGCAGACATAAACTGTCTTTGATCTGTGTCTTACTAGAAGAGTTACAGAGCCCTAGAGACCCCAACTCTTACAGAACAACTTTTATTGCCCTTTATGTCCTGAATATCTTTTTCTCACTTTGAGCCTTTGCCACACAGTTTGTGCTAGATAAACCAAGTTGCTTTGCACCTTCTAGAAGCGTCCTTCCTCTGCTTGAATTGAATGAGGAGCTTGTGATTTCACCATTTCACTCACCCTTCTGAGTCTTTCCCTGAAAGATGGTAACTTATGCCTGTGCTCTTAATATTAATTATGTGAGGAAACCACTGCTCTGCTTAATTCTCCCTCCACCCCAGATTTCCTTTCCGTGAGATCTCAGTTAATAGTTCTTCATATTTACTGAAGATATCCTTCTTGAAGTCCATTTAAAACACTTTGCTATTGTCACACACATCATACCATCATTTCATAATCATTCCTGTTTACACTCCCTTCTACTTTCCCAGGACCAGCCAGCTCCTCCTTGTTGGAGGGCATCAGTTCTGGAACAGCCTCCTCTCTAGCTCCAAAAAATTATCCATCTCTGCACTAAAATGCTGTGCCAGCTTAACAGGTCATGTTCCCATATGCTCCTTTCCAACTCTTACTCTGCATAGCTAGAATTCTTCATTTACCAGCATGTCCTGCCTCCTAGAAAACTTCCCCACCCCCCACCCCCCCGAAAAATTGCCCCTCTTGGTTTGCTATGGGTAGCATTAGTCAGAGATCTGCAATTTGTTCATCTCTTTCTTCATGCTGGATCTCAGAGCACACAGACATACAAGGAAAACTCTGTTACCCTTCCAGAATAAGCTTTATTCTTTTCTATTAATATTCCAGCCTCATGAGTTATCCCAGCATGTGTCTATTACACCTATTAAATGATGTGCTAAGACATTTAGTTCTTCCTGTTTATTCAATCTTGCATTAGCAAGCATCTAAGCTATTCAGTGCATTGAACCGCTATCCTTCCTCCTCTCCCTCCAATAACCCTATAAATAACACAGCTTCTCTAATTTTTAAGCCCTTTTTCAGATCACCGTTTTTATTTTTTTATTCCGTGGGCTGTTTTCATCAAGCCCTCTAATTGCTAATATAAAGCTATTGTTAGCAGGTAAATGTGCTTTTCCCTTTCTTCAGGCACATCTAGCAGTGTCAGGCATTTTCAAATCAGCTCCCATCTGCCCCAACTGAGTGATTCAGACCAACCACAGAGGCTTCATTCAAGACTCTCAAAGTGTTTAATCCTTCACTGCTTTCCTTGGACACATTTTTCTCATAATTCACAATGGGGAGAAAAATGTACAGAGAGATCAGAGCAACTTGTCCAGTGTTCCAGAGGAAAACAGAAGCAGAGCTCAAGACAACCAGGCTTGCAGGGCTTCAACAATCGTGTTATGTGTCCCTTCAGGAATTTTCCTGAGAGCAACCAGTATTATCAAAGCAGATGAAAGATGAAGCTATTTGTTAAAAACTGAACTTCCAAATACTCGCACGTTTCCTCCCATACAGTAAATGCTGTTGTTATCCCCTCCCCAGAGGCTGTAAATCTAGTCCTGCAATAAGTGCCACAGAAAAGATAAACAGTTTTAATGTAAATAGGAATACATGACAAAGCTTGAAAACATACTGGGCTTCAGAGGCACGCTCACAGAGCCTGTGCTGGTGCTGGGAAGGGGAACTGGCAGGCAGAGGCAGAGCTGTCTGTACGCGTGCTGTGTGCTTACATGGAGCAGCACAAGCAAGCCAAAGACCCTGAAACGAAAGGCTGAACACTCACAGGGGACAACATTGCCCAATGCTGCTCTCAGCCAGTAGGTCTGCCCAGCTGCCTCACCAGAAGGAGCTACGGAAACACATGATGGACAGAGAGGCATGAAGATACCCAGAACCACTGATCTGGGCTGGAGCCCTCCGGGTATCCCTTCCCCTGCAAGCACATGAGACACAGGGCACATGGCAGAGCCTCAGCATCACACAGCAGCCCCTGAGCAGCTCTAAAGCCCTCAGTGACCTTCTGTTTTTCATAGGCAGGGGATGCTGTGAGGGGACTGCACACATAAACAGAAATCCAAGGGCTGCTGGCAGCGCATGGAGATGTCAGGTGCTTCTTTGCTCTTCCCAGGGCTCACTGGGGGAGTGAGGAACCATGTGAGGAACCATTCCCCTCCCTCAGCCTGTCCTGAAGCGGCACTGGACACATGCATTTGAATTCAAAGATCTCAAATGCTCCTGGAAAGAAACCACACATGTACCTGCTCCAGTGAAGAAAGGAGCCTGGCTTCTCACCACAGTGAGGGATGCACTCTCCAAGAGGAATGGCTTTTATGTGAGACACACAAAGAGCTGCAAGCAGCTTAGGGAAGGAGCAGAAACATGAAACAATGGGGTGTGAAACAACAGCAAATGAAACTCATTTAAGGCATTGCCCTCCTGTGACTGATCGTGTGGTACCTAAGGGCAGGTTTTCTAGGACAACCTGCTTCTGAAGGCCCCAGGAAGCTATGAACCCGGTTCAAAACTGCATGGAGTCTCTGGCCTGCCATAGCCATCCGTCCCTCCCAGAGGCAATGTCCCTTAAGGCCAAAATACATGGCAAAGTTCTAGTGGCAAGATTTTAATTTTCCTTACTGGATAATAGCCAATACCTCTGGCTAAAGCAAGAACAACCACAACAAATGGCAAAGGGTGCCTCGTCCAACACTAACAAGCAGAACTTTCTGTCCTCTAGCTGCACCAAAGGAGAACCACCATCGACCACATGCACAGGGCAACACTGCCTCAGTGGTTTTGTTTTTACCAACAGAGGATTGTGAGGTCTTGCTGACGTGCCTCCTAAACCAGCAGTTCCCAACTATCACAGACCAGACAACTCTTACTTGTTTCTGGAACTGTTTGGACAGAAATGAAGCCTCTTGGATGATCACAAGAACCAAAAAGTTAGAGAAAGTCAAGCATTACACCAGCTTTGCCTGGAAACCACAGCTCAGGGTATTTTGGTTGTAGATCCAAGCATGCATGTCTTATCATGCCCCATTGATTCTGAAAGCATTGACAAAAAAGGGAGGGGAAACCTGAAGGGTTATCAGCTGAGCAGCTTTGTATTTCTTGAAACTTTTTTATATCTCTGAGAAGCTCAAACTTTTTGCTTCTGTAAACTGCAGTCACAAATCACTGGAAAGAAGGAATGCGATTTGTCCTCCCAGTTATCATTTCACTGCCACTGAAAACTATTTTAAATTATTCATCAGTGGAAACTCGGCGTACATAAATATGGCTCAGTGCCCAGTTCTTGGTCTAACCACTGAGACCAAGTCACTGGGAAAGTGGCTGTTTTCTCAGGCAGACAGATTTAGGAGCTAAACCACAGAATAACATCTGTGTTTAATAAAATTAAACCCATGCCAAAAATCAGCTATAAATGTAACTGGCCAGCCCACCAGCACTCTCCATTTAGGATTGCTGCACGGAAAAGTCCTGCAAAAGGTTAGATTCAAGATCTGGTCAGACAGCCTGGAAATTTGTTTCTGGTTCACGCTAAGGAGCATGTGCCAAGAGCAATGCTTTCAACAAGCTGTCGGAAAAGTTTTGTAGATACTGGGTCTTGTGGCTCCAAGAAACAGGAGGTTAAGATCTGCCTGGTTTTGCCAAGTCCTATACAAACTAGGCTCTGACATCTCACGCATGAAACAAACACAGTCCAATTAGGGGAGTGCCGGTGTAACTAAGCCTGACAACAGAACTGAGACAACATAAACTCTTAAAAATAATAATTTCTACTCCACCCTTTAAACAAATGACCTCAAGAGCACAAACGTTGCCCTGAACCATCTACAAAAAGTGGCAACCAGGAGCTGGACTCATCTCCCCAGCTTCCCTTTCAGAGTGGTTCTTTGGAAAGAACCTTCCCAATACCTGGTTGTGAAAGCTGTAGCACATTTGTTCTGCTCCCAAGGGCACATATCTGACCTTCCTGAGACTGCAGTTCGGGTCTCTCCTGCAACAGGCTGTAAGCAGTCTCAGAAGACCTCCACCACTCACAACAGATTTTTTGTTTTTTATCTCATGATGTGCCTCCTTTCACCTCCTCCTGTCCCATCTCCCTCTTATTTTTGTTCACTCTGCTTTTGGATGGCTCATCATACCTGTATGACCCTAGCTTTTGGTATCACCTCTCAACAGTGACACAAGTGCCACCTCACATCCAGCACCCAGGAGATCACCTGCCTCTTCACAGCCGAGAAATCCTAGCGCTTTTTTCCATTCTTTGCTGGACTGGTGGTATTCCCTGTGCACAAGTAACTGAAACCTACCACGGTGCATTTAGCACCTCTGTCCTCCCCTCAAAAAAGAGAATTGCAGTGTCCGTTGAAAGGCAACTCCATGGGAAAGGGCAAATCATTCTATAGTGTATTAGGCAACCAAAATTGCTGCTTCTAGGTAGGTTATTATACAAACTAATAGCTAAAATCTCCTTGCACCTTGAAGCAGTAACTGCTCTGTTTTGCAGTCATGAGAGATGAAGGAACCATGCAACACGTTCCTCGATTTGCAGGTGCTGTAGATGGGTATAGTCCCTACCGGTGGGTTAAAGACAACAGGATTATTTTTTGTAGCAGCGATATCAAAGGATTTCACATTCACAATAAAGCAGTGTCTTGCTGGGATCAGAGATGCACCGAGCAAACTCTACCCAAAACCGAAGCCAGGAATCTTCACCCAAAAAGCTCAACATTTAACATGGATCAGAGGATATGTGGGTGGAGGGAAGAGTCATACGACAGGTCTGAGGTTCACACCAGTTAAATCTCTATTTCATAGACAGTCTGGGACACGACAAAAGCTGAACCCTCATTACTTGAGTGTCAACCCAATGCTGTAACCTGCCTGGTGCTGGCGTGCCTGCTGCTCTGTGGCACAAAACCAAAGCCCATCCCTGTCCTGAACCACAGCCAGAGCCTGGCAGGGTGCAGCAAGCATGGCTGGGGCAGGAGGAGCAGTGAGAACCCTGTGCGATGGAAACAGGGAAAGGGAAGGTCACAGCCAAGCCCGGCTTGAAGCAGGAACATGCCCCGCTGGCTAGCAAACAAATGTGGGTTTTATTATTGACTCAAAGGAGGGGCTCTGCAGGGCTCCATGTTACAAAACCACACGTTTTCAAGGTGTAGATGCCCTCTCTTCTATGGAGGCTTTCTGGCTGCTGTGGCCAGGGAGGATTTATGCTGGCAATCGCATGCATTTTCATCTCTGAAATGGAGTAGCTTGTACTGAGTGTGAGTGATTTAATTTAAAAAAACCTGCAGCAAGACCATTCAGAGACATCACCATAAATGGATTTAGCCCTATTTCCCTCCTGCATGTTCCTCTGTTATTAAATAAAGATCTTCTTTATTATACCTTTTTGCCATGAAGGAACAAGAATCCTCTTTCCTCCCGAAGAAATGAAATGCAAGAAATACACTTTTGTGGTCACGGATTGTGTCTGCGGTGCTTGGTACCAAACTCAGCCTCCTGCTAGCACTAAACAAACACTACATGGCAACTGGAATTTTCCACATAGGTAAAACATTTCATATGTCCCTGGTATTGATGCAAAATGGTGGTTTTTTTTCTGGCATCACTAACAGAAGGCCTACTTAGGAGATCTACTAACATACCTCCATTTTCATACAGCAGATGCAAGGTCTGAAATCAAAACTCTTGAGGGTGGACTGGAATTATTTCCACCTCAGGCCCAGCAATTTTTTTTATATGAACATAAAGTTAAATACTAGATCCTACCTTTTTCTAAAAGAAGTATTTGATATTATCACCATAATGAGAGAGAAAAGGGAGCTCCAAAAGGATACCTCAGATCTGCCCAGCATGGACAAGGCTCATGGTCCAACAGCACTCTTGGGACATGGGATTGGTTGAAGTGCTAGATAACCTTGAGACAGAAGATATATTCCCTTTTAAATTATTCTGGGAAGGGGCAGAGGCTGCCTCATCTCTCCCTTTCCCTGCCTCCCGCAGTAACACCAGTTCTGGTTTTCCTTCGCTTCCTCCTCCCAGTGATGCCTCACTCACCTGCCTTGGCTCTGGGCAAGGGGTGGGGACTCAGCACGTCTCAAAAATGCCTTGCAACAGATTATTTCTCAAGAAGCATATAAATTTTTTCATGTGTATATTCAGTCCACTTCAAATGAAAGTACGCATTTTTAAAATATATTAGCTGTAGAAATTGTATCTTCTTCATTTTGGAAAACTTTAGTTTTTTAAAAAAATAATTCAGATTTGGTTTAGAATTTTCTATCACTTGTGTTCTGTTTTTTGTAATAGTAGTTCACAATATTTTAACCAATATCAGCATGCCAAGTAAAGCAGCTGAAATAGTAATCTGGTTTTATTTTAAAAACTAGTCTGACAGTGGCTGGCTGGCACATTTAATTTCCTTTACTAGAAAACAGTATCTCCTAGGCATGCTGGTAATGCCACAGCTTGACAGAATTGCACATGTTGTTAATAACAGTGACACACAGTGATAGGAAGTGATGTAAAAATCATAAAAATAAATACAGCTCTGAAATTAACTTTGAGAAGTTTTTCAATTCACAGTTATTTCCCTCATGGGAAATTATGTAATAATAAATATATTTTTCATATTCAGTGTCTGTTGTGGTAAGACATTTCCTATCAGATCTGAATGGGAGTCCCAGAAGGCAGCTGAGCTTTATGTCTGTAGAGCCAGTCTCAGGCTGCCTTCTCCATAGGGAGCTGCTACCCCTGCCAAGCTCAGCTCAGAGCCCAGCTGCACAAAATCTAGCTGCCCTGGAGAGCAGGCTGTCCCTAGGAGCAAGAAGGAAAACCCAGTGGAGCCTTCCAAAAGCTCTGGCTCAATTTATATCCTTCTTCTTCCTCTCACAGTGCCTCGAGGCTGGGCTTATGGAGACCAAGCGGCAGCGATGACTACAGATCTTCCTGTTGACTGGAAGCACACACCTTGGGACAGTTACTGGTGTAGGTGAGTTCTCCCTGTTCCCTAGTTCTGTTTATTTCATAGATACTACTTGACCATCTCCGTCCTTGAGGTACAAAGCTCCAGTTCTGGGATGAAACCAGGAAGCAGAGGGATTCCACATTCTTCAGCCATCAACAAGGCATGATCCCTGTTTCTTCCCACACATTCCATGAACCAGAAATGTCTCCATTCCTCTGTTTTGTCAACATTGATTGTGGATTAAACCTCAATGTAAAAGATCTCAGGCACGTTTCACACAGACAAACTGCTGCTGCTTATCTAAGGGATGTACTCTTCCATTTCAGCTTGAAGAGCTCCGCTAAGGTTTGGTCATCGAGGAACTGGTTTCCTCCAGCACTCTTTCTGTGTCTGACATGACAGCACACATCAGTGCCCTGTGAAGCCGAGTTTTAGTTACATCTCTGATTCCTTGTATAAAGAACACAAAACTATACCAAACTGACTCTTATCTCCAAGAAAATTAGACCATGTACCTATCCTGAAAAAACACTCCTAATTTTGCCTGAACCTCAGGTCACGCAGGAACAACCATGTACTTGCTGGGGAGAAGCAGTAAAATATTACTGGTTCTCATGGCAGCAATATTGATCCCAGTTTCAGCAGCTGATGCCTGAGGTAATCCATTCCCTCCCATGAAGCTCATATCATGAGCATGGCTTTTCAGTAAGGTTAACTGTCATCCATCTTTGGTTTTGGAATAGGCATTTCATCCTTCTATGAGCAGTACTGTCCCTCCAAGATGAGTGCATGGAATGTTCCCCGTGGAAGAGCCCTGCCTGCTCTCAGGCAGCACAGTCCTACACACTTCACCAAATAAAAAGCCTTGTAAACATTTGGATTAAAATAGCGCTTCAACCCTGGCATTTACTCCAGTGTAATGATTGTGAGGAGGAATCATAGCCCTTTCAGCTTTTGGGCTGCAAGACAAAAGAGTTAAAAATAAAAGGGGAGGGAAAATGCCCTCAGCTTCCTCTTATGGAAGCTCTGCATTCCCTGATCACCCCAGCTTCCCTTATCCTTCTCTGAACTTCCTCCAGTTTGACTTCATTGGTTTTGAAGCGGTGATCAATAAAATGTGAAACTAAATAATTTTTCCCTATGAAGTATGGGTTTTGTATCTAGGAACACCCCAGTTTCTTAGACACTTGGTTGAAGTGGGGGTTGATTAATTCTCTGCTAAAACCCAGCTACAGGACCAGGCAAAAGAGAAAACTTTCCTAATATAGCATCATAATCTTTTCGATAACCAGAACAGCTACTGCTTTATAAGTGCAGATGCCTTGTGTGGATGGTGGCTCACAGACAAGCCCGTGCTCTCTCATCTCCAAAGCCAAAATGGAGAAAAAGACCTCAAGCTGGCAGAGATCCTTCCCCTGGAGCAATCACAGCCTCCTCTCCTGGGACTTGCCCCTGCCTCAACACCAGGGCTTATGGTCTGCCCTGTGCCCGTAAGGGGAAACAGCAGCATAATTGCAAAAATAATCCCTCGGGAAAAGCTATTAAGTCTTCTGAGCTCAGAGAGGTTGGACAAAAATTAGTTTCATGTCAAAATATGAATAGAGCACTCATCAAGTACAGGGAGGAACACCCTGGAAAGGAAAGGCTGCAGAATTTCCCTCTTCACAGTGCCTGTAGACATGGATCCCTGACCAGAGATCGTACCCGGGGCTTGGAGGTGTAGTGATAGAACATGAGACACAGTTCAGTGGCTCCTGCCGCAAAGCCTGATGAAGTACCCAAAGAGGCTGCATGAAGCTGGCCCACTTAAAGGATATGCTAGCAGCCCTCCTGCTGGACTCCTCCAAGCATTCATCTCTTCAGGGATTTCTGCTGCAAAGTCCGGTGAGGATCATGCTGCAGAGGGTGGCTGCTCCCTGTCTCCACCGCATTTATGTGGAGCTCATGGGAAGGGAATTACATAGGCTCTGCCTTCTCCTCCAGAGTCAGTGCTGCCCTCAGCAGCTTTTGGAGTGCTCTCAGGGTGCATCTCTGTGTTTTGCTCTTCTTCCTACCTCTCACTGGAGGGAATATCCGGGCCATTGCCATCAGCACATTTCATCATCAGAAGACAGCATCAGACCTTCAAACTAACTTGCTTCTACCATATTTTAGAAACAGCTGCAGAGAGGGCACTGTGCGTTGCTCACTCACGCACTCCCCCAAAAGATTCTTGTAGCAAAACCACCAAAAGTCAGCTTCCCCGAGCCAGTCATGTGCCATGACAAAGCACACACTTTGCAGCCTGTTCTGTTGCAGATATCCCCCTGTTCGCTGGCATACAGTCGGCACTCCTCCGAGGCAGTACAAAATGTGGGAAAAGAAAAGAAAGTGTGTCTTCCCACCTGGCTCTGCAGGTGTAACACATGCTCCCAAACACAACCTCAAGGGCTTGCGTGTGTGCTGTAGTTACATGCCTTAGCTTGTTACCCTGGACAGTGGCATTACCAGACTGCACTCACCTTTCAATTTCTTCTTTCCAAATTTTAATCCAAATAGAGACATCCCAAAACTTTATTTTAGTCCAACTCCATGGAACTTCTGCAAGAGAAAAGAGAAAGTAATTCACAATGAGGGTTTCTAATGTTGCAGCATGACATGATCCAGCACATACATGTAATTCTCTGCCCATAAGATGCAAGAATCAAGCTCCTAAGCACCATGGCCAACAGCTACGGTTTATCACACAGTGTATTTTAAAATGCAAAACCGTCTCAGGTTCGCAAGTTGCACTGCATCAGTGTGGGCTACCTTACCTTGGACGTTTTGATCTGTTCATTTCCTGACATGCAACAAAGCAGAGGCCAGTGCAGGAGGGACTGAAAAGGGCATTCCTACTGCCTTGGCCCCATATGAAAAGAAGAAATACACACACAGGATTTGTACTTAAGGTACAGAGGAACTGAGTGACTACCCAGAGCAAAACCAGTCTCCCTGAAGAGGGGGAAGCAGCATGAAACACTGGTTTCCTGCACATCTGCCCGTGGTCAACGTGTGCTGGCTCACACTGCTGTCCATCTGCTGGTCACCCTCCGTGTTTGGGGTGGACTAGCCCATATAGCTCTCAGTGAGATTCCTCCCCCATTGGCTGCAAACTTCCTGGCCCAGAAGCCTGAAGCCAGGCACCAGAAATGCATTGAAGGCCCTGAATATATCCTTGTATGCAGACAAATTGAGCATTAAATGAAATCACATCAAAACTTGTTGCTAATGAAGCTTTCAGTGTTCCAAGCTTCGGACAGTTTATCTAAAGTACTTAATGGTGGTGGTGGTGGTGCTGACAGCCTGCAAAGCTCTGTGAGCACGGGAAAAGCTAGCACTGCCTGGCATGCCTGGCTGACTGGGAGCCTGAACCAACAGAAAAGCTGTACCAGTTGCTGAACTGGCCAGTGGAGCCAAGCTGAGATCTCTGAGGGAATCGTGATCTGTCTGGAACAATTTTTCTAGGTGACAGCATGAAGTTTTTGCACTTGAGCAAGGGTGTCTAAGGAGACAAGTATAACAAATACATTGTATTTTAGAAATGCACAAATGCGAATATAGCCTGTGCCACTGACCAAATACCAGCCTGATACAGCATCACCAGACCATGCCAATGCAAGCTTAAGCCTGGGCTTCGCGTCTTCTCAGAAAATGAAGGTAAACCTTTAAGGAAAACTCTGCAATCATTGCATAGGTCAAACATTTCTGCGCAGATCTCTATTCCAGATGCTAAAGCAAAGCTATATTTAGCAGCTGCAATTCAAAGGGCCTGAGATAAGGCAAAGAGCAGCAGGTGAGCTCCAGCCAGCCAGCTAAGTGCTGCACACCCTGAGCACAGCGCAGCCCTAGCATGGTGCTCCCTGCCACTCACTGCAGTGTTCAGGACCCCCTCTGTGCCCACTTTGCTCGGAAGAGATCCTTTTTCTATTCACACATGTAAATCCAATCACTTCTGCTCACCAGAACAAATGTTTTGGCAACACCTGTCCCCAAAATTTCGTCTGTTCATGGACCTAAACCATTTGATGTCACAACCTAAAGCTTTCTCAACCCAGATGATCAATCTCACTTTCCATCCCTAACTGACCTCAGCCTATCATTTTTGACATGTCTTCCATGTTTTAGAAGTACTGTTATGTCTTACAAAACCCTCCTGACTAGGACTGAGAGCTCCCCATAAGTTGATGGGAGGAGTGAGACACGCTACTCACACAACCAGAGGTAAAGACCTCAGACTTCCTAGAGCACCAGGAGCCACAGATCTGATAATCACTGCCTGCTGGCAGTACAAGGATGCAAAAGGTTGGCTGGTGTTAATCATCATATGGCTATACTGCTGAACTCTGGATTTTGCTGTATTTGCCAAATGTTTTAGAAAAACTATCCGCAGCTACCAAACCTCTCCCAGCTGTGTACTCAATTGACAAGGCATATAATTTCAGCAGAGGGAAAAAAAGGATGTTTATGTTTGTGGGGGAGCAGAGAAGAGAGGGTGGTTGTAAGCTTTATTTCACCAGTAATAACATAAAACTAACAATAGAGTTAAGATTCACGTCTCATAAACAAAAGCATGAAACTTCCTTCAGCTCTGACACATGGCCTTTGTTAATTACTGTGATTCTTTAATCACTGGTTTCTGGTGTGACCACAGCATGACAAAAAGACTGCAGCCACACACTATTTTGGCATGGAGGGCATCTTTAATTCCTTCAGATTCTCAGTGCATTTGATTAGGACTGCATCAATTGAACATTTTCACTCAGCAGCAAATTTCAGTTACCATCGTGGCCAGCACAAATACCGTTACAGGATCACCATTCCCATAAAACCTTGTCTTTTAGGGCAGACATGGGCAATAACTTTGCCATATCCCTTTGTACCAATTAGCCCTCCAGCATGTCACTACCATCGTGCAGATTTAGCATAACTGCTTACTTAGCTAAAGCCCAGGAGTTACGAATCCTTCCCAAGCTGACCTGATCCCAATGCCATTTGAGAATGTCTCAGTATTCAATGGGCACACACACGTGGCATTAAGGGCTTGACACACCCCTATTGCACTGAACTGTACCTTTTATTTTCGTAATATTGCAAATATCTTCCTTTGCTGCTTTGTTATTGACTCACACCACCTAATCATCATACTTCTTTAGTTAGCAAGCCACTCTCATGCTGGCTATAGTTTCTACATGTACCTGCTTGCCCACATCCCCATTTGTGCCAGTACACCTTCACACTTCCAAGTGTTTGTGTCTGAGAATTCACTGACCATCAGCTGCAAGTGTGAAAACAAATCCAAGCAAACAATGGTGGAGATGTCCTTTTCAGTGGTGCTTCAGCTACTGCTTCCAGTTGTGTAAGTTATCCCAACTTCTACAGACAGTTGTGGTTTCTTGGCTGACCTTAGCTCTGCCTGCCTTTCAGTCTCTTGACTTTTTCCTTGGGTATTTTTGACTTTCAATCCTACCTGTAGGGTCCAACATCTTTGCATCTGTTTCCATCAACGATCTCCCTCAGGGTATTTTTTTTCCTAGGTTCCAGAAGTAATCAAAGTTCATGTGCCTGTTCAGTTTTCTCTAAGTATTTCTCTACTTTTTAAATCTGAGATTCAGTTTCCCTTTCAAAATTCTAATGATGGGTCTTCAACCTCATATCACTCACAAACACTGCTACGGTTTTAATTTCCCTTCGCACTTTCTTAGAAAAAATGATCTCTCTCGCGTTTCATTTTTGTGTGGCATGAAGTACTTCTCAAATTTTGGTAAGCCACTTTCACAGCCTCCTATTCCTGGATTAATTGAAAACCCATAAAACACGTAAAAGCTTTCTATAGTCAGAAAAAAAAAGCACTTTCCCATTTGCCTTAATTTTCCCTAGCACCCACTACTTTCAGAGGCAAAGTGAGGCACTTCTTCAATCTCTTCAAGTTACCTTCCACTGTCCATGTCATCCCTTCTGGATTTTTCTTTTCTTCCATTTCCCCTCAAATATTTTGGGTTGGTTTTGTTTCGTTTCTGTTTACTCCAGGTACCCTGCACTGTTCAGCAATCAACCAGGGCCTGTAGTATTTGAGTAATCGTGCGTGCCCAGCTTCTCTGCTTAACAGGACATATATTACTTCCCCGTGTTTCCAGACCCTATAGCAAAAACTATTTAAAGCTCAAATTCCCAGTTCCTCATTTATGAGGATTTGGGGATGTCAGATACAAATAAATTATACCTTCTCACCATAGAAAGCTTTTGTACTTACAGTACTGTCTAGTTACATCTTAAAATTGTGCAGCTATGATCCACCTGCTTTATGGCTACTGACAGTTTAATCGTGGACTTTTAGCACTTTAATATCCACAGCAAGAAGCTACTTCTTGCTGTGGGTCTCGTATAGGGAAGGGATGCTTGTTCGCAAACCAAGCTCAACCTTAAATTTAAGAGAGGCTAGAGGCAGATTTGTGTTGAGAACACGACTGCAAAGCTCCTCCTGCCTGAGGGGCAGGTTGCAATGAGCCACGGCACATGGTACTTGCAATGGCTGCAGCCTAATCCAAAACCATGGTTTGCTAAGGGCTGTACTGAAAACTGGAGGTGGAGGGAGGTACTTCCCACCACCACAGGGACGAGTAGCAAAATGAGAAAAGACATGGCATGACTTGCATGAATGGAGAGCAGATGTTGCAGATGGAAAACATGCTTAGTTCCTTGGCCCCGTTTCTCTGGATGTAGCTACATGATACATCAGATTCAATGATAAATATGAATTAGAAAATACTTGATGCTTCTGCTTCCATCACGTTGTTCCCAGGCTCTGTGAAACTATCCATGTTAAATACAATCTTTTTTGGAAGGGTTATTTGAATGCACATAGTGGGGTGTAGCTCAGTACAGACCAAAATTCCTGCCCGAGCAGTGGTTGTAGCAGAACTGAGGGGGCAGTGAATACTGATGTAATACTAAAAACAAGCACCCAGAGTCAGGAGAACAAGATTTCTGCAGTCAGTTTTGCCACCAAACATAGTGTGGCATGCATACACCCTAAAAAGCTTAAATAGCCCTGTCCAGGTAAAAATTCAGAAACCATACTGTGCCTTCACTCACCAGCTTTCCACGTTAGATCAGGTTTTGCACATGAGCAAGATTTATAAATTATTTTTTTAAATCTCTGTTCAGCTGTACCAATCACAAATACCCACAGGTCTTAGAACTAGCTTTTTTTAATTATTTATTTTTTTTATTTTTAACTAAAGTATTAAATATCCAACCAATAGAAAGCAAATCCCAAGCACTGGGCATCATGACAGACACGGTTCAAGACTGTCTGTGCTGCCTAGAGCTCGTGGTGGAGTAATGATGTGAAGTATCATGAGATGAAGTGAATCTAAGTCTCTAAATTTTGAACATCTATCACTTTAAACTGGATTTGGAGGCACAACTGGGAAATTTGAAGGGTTTAAATACATTATGTCCTAAAACTCCCTGTTTTCTCCATGCCTTAGTTGCATACCTGCTAAGGGGAGTGCATTTATCGGGTGCTAAAGCAGGAGGGTTGTGTTCACTCCCAGATATCACAGAGAAGGGCATCGCAGCTGGTGCAATGTTTGCTCATGCTCTGGCAACAGCTATGTAAATGCCTGGCACACCTGGCATGGACTGACCTTCTAATGTGCCATGCAAAGGTACATTTGCAAAGGTACCCCTTTAAACTTATGGTGTATTAACTGTTTCAGTCAAGTTGCTCAAATTCTGGTTCCAAAGAATACAATGCATTTGCTTTCCCCTATCAAAAGCAAACAAGAAAATTTCAGCCATTAGAAATAATTAGTACCAATAATCTTATAACACTGAAATACATTAATACTTGTGCTTCTCCACCCCTCCTTACATCTTCTCATGTTTGAACACCTCAAAAGCAAAACAGGGAGTAGCATGTGTTGCACCACTCCCTGCTTTGCAAGTGGGAAATACAGAAAGCAAGCTGCAAGATGGACAACAGTAACATGTGCTTTTAGTCCCAGAATGACACTCTTTTGGGGCAGAAATCAGGCTTGTCTGAATTCACCCTGGAATAAATTTAAGAAGCCACAAATGATCGCTTTTGGGTTTACAAAAGGAGTGGTGACTCTGGTTTAAATCTCAGTGGAAAGAGTCTGAAAGCACCCCTGAAACCTCCCAGCTTTATAAATACCTGAAGAGGTATTCTGGATGAGGTGAGCTAGCCCTTCAGTGACTGGTGCCATTCCAAGCTATACATACAGAAACCCACGGAACTTTGTACTCCTACCCCTAGACTCCAATGTGCCAATGCAATTAGCTATAATTGCTGGGAAACAGACTCAGTCTGTTATCTGCCTCGTTTTAAAGTAATGACCCAATATCCTCCATCTGTCTTCATTAAAACACTTTTTAAACTGACACCAGGATGGCCGTCAAAAATTTGCATTCAGGTGAGTTAGTTGCAGTGCTCAAGTTACCCATCAACACGGAGGCAGAGCCAGCTCCCCAGCAGCAATGCGGGCTGCAGGCTGCTCCCCCTGGAACAATGCAAACAATAGCAGCTTCCCCGGGCGGCTGTCTGCTGCTGCTGCTTGAAATCATGCACAGCTCAGCTCACTCCACCCAGGAGTCTATCAGCCCGCCCGCAGAAAGAAGCTGAAGCCCAAGCGCTTTGATTAAGCTTCGCAAAACTCTCGGGGTCTGAAAAAAAACCCAATATCTGAGTTTTCTGACCCCAAAAACTGACGAGAAAGCAAGCAAGTGGAAGGAAAGCATTAACTCTTACCCTTGAAGGCTTGCAAAAGTCACAGCAACGAAGTTGCTGCCCTCCATAGCAGTCCTGCACACTCCTCTCTCCTCATTTACACGCAGCTTTATCCCCTCCCAGGACCAACAGCTTCGTCCGTGGTCGCAGCGCCACGACATTCGTCTAAGAAAGCGGAGCCTCTTTGCACTGCCGGACCGTCATTGCGTGCTTCTCTCTGGGCCCCTTAAAATCCACCACTGACCCTCTCTGCCATGCAATGTCCTAGTAACTAAACTTACTTCAAGTTCCCTACTTCTTGCTTCAGTCACTGGGTTTGGCTCCTTGCCAAATCCTTCCTTTTTTTTTTTTTTTTTTTTTTTAATTCTGTTTCCTGTAGATAGGAAGAGTGTAGTAGCTCCCTCAAAAACAAAAGGCTTCAGGACAACAAGCTGCAACAAAGTAAAGCAGAAAAGCAGAGCGCCTAGGCTTGGAGAACCTCAGTTAATTCCAGAGGCAACTGCTGCTCGCCTTACCTACCTCCTGCTGACGTGGAAGCTTTCAAAAGGAAACCAAGCGAGTAAAAAAGTCCAACATATCAAGTTGCTTAAAAAAGGATGAACTGGGTAAGGTATCCATTTCCCAGCAGCAGGTCCTCGCTCTGCGTCCTTAATGCTGGAGTTGGTCAGGACTCCTTAAACCCAGGAGACACTGTCCTGCAAGCTGATCCCAAGGCTCCACCTCACCCACTTTCCAATAGTTCTGAGTAGCAAAAACTCTGCAGAGAAAAACCTCATAGAGCACAGTTGCATAACCCAACCACAGAGCTTCCTCCAGCCAGCCAGAGAATTGCTTCAGCACCAAAACATCAGGGCTTGCTCATCCCAGAGAGCATGACCTCCCCTTGGCCTCGAGGACACTCGCCTGGCCTCACTGCTGTCAAGCCGACTCTCCTCACCAAACCTTCCCGACCTTCCCACTCGTTCCCTATGTTCAACAAACAAAATGTTTGCTTTTTTTGTTGCCAGGTTATGGGACCCTTCACCATACGTTGCCTTCCTATATGCCAGTCCCCTGGCATTTTACCTACCAGGTACGCTACAAGACTACAACTGGGCCAGCCATTACTTTAATCCACCTCCCGCTTCCCTGGACCTGTCAGTTGCAATATTCTAAGATCGCCATATTCTTTCCCTAAGTTGCATTGACAGTAACACCTGCCAGGAACGTGCCAACTTGTTGCAGACAGCAAGAGAAAGTTTCACATAAAAGATTTCTAGATGTATTTATCTCTGGCTTTCCCTTTATCTTCTGTGTTTTCCCACTGGATTTATGTGAACACTGTTAGAATTAATTTCAAACCTACCTACAAACACTTGAATGCATTAACCAGCTGATTAATTATAGTAACATGAGAGTCAAGGCTTTGCCAAAGTTTACGTTCTAGAAGGTAAAAATTTTTAAAGTCCTGTCAAGTGAAAAGCTATGTAGGGCAGTAGATGCTGCAATGTAGCAGTCCAGTGGTCATGAAGGTTGAAGTCTGGAGTGGCAATGAAGAGGACCCTATAGCACTATAAGCAATTTCTAAAGGAAGAACAAAAGCCTATGCCCCATTGCAATGACTCAAAGGTTGTTCTTCCGAGCTACCTTACCTACCTATCTGAGGCAACGTTCACTGAAATGGCTTCCTAATTCCAACACAAATTATCCACACAAACAGCCAACATGGGACATGGCATGCAGGACTGATCTCCTCAAGACCCAGGTAATTTTCAGATGATTTTGAACAGAAAAGCATCTAACTCGAGAAGGAATTTCTCCATGCACTAGCTATTTCTCATGTTCTCGCCTCCTACACCCCATCTCAACAGCCACAAGTATCACGTTTTTTCCTGCAACCAAAAGTAAGTACAAGAATCTGGATTCATTTCGGTTCTTCTGCATATTTGGAGAACGCCTTGTTCTTGCTTCATTCTGGAGTTTTCTTTCTTCTGCTTCCCCCCCCCCCCCCTTTTAATATGGTAGCTGATGACAATTCATTCTACACTACTCCTACTTTTTTTGCTGCTTTCTTTGTACTTGCTTACAACTTTGACCTCAGTGACAGTCATTTTTTTCCTTTCTAGAGTTAGGTTCATGTTCTTCCTGTGACATGAGAGTGGACCCAACCATAAGATCAGCTGGCCTGGGGTCTTGTTTAGATCTTAAAATAACTAAAACTGGGTAGGCTGTTTTGTTAATGATTTTTCTTGGCACTGAAATCCACCTTACATATATTAGTGATGACTTTTTCCCTGAGCGATGCTTTCTCCATGGACTTCAGTGAACCTGCCCATGTAGGGAAGCTCAGCACATGTGGAAGCACCCAGAAGAGCAGGAGTGACTTAGCGTTACGAACCCAGCTCTAAGGTCTCTGGTCCTTGCCTTACACTTTGCTCCCTAAGTAGCATCTTTCCAATAATTACACCATTCATATCCTTCTTCACAAATTTCTGAACACATCAGGGAGGGCTGCAGCCTGCAACGTCATGGTCTCAGTTTTGGTGCCTGCATAAAGGGTGTACATGTAAACTGGGTGTCTGAGCTCCCACTGCAGCCAGCATGGTCTGGGCAGAGATTCAGCTGGCCAGCTGCAGCCAGGCAGCAGAGGGTTTGCTGTGACCCATAGTTGTGGGAAGAAGTTCAGTGTGTTGCCTTTCCAGTAAATGAGTGGTTTTCTTGGCCAGGCAGCTACCACCACACCATGGTGCTTCACCCTTCAGTACTCCACTTTCCCAACTGCCCACTAGTCACAGAGGGCTAGCTTAGAGTGGGATGGGTTGCAGTTCATGCCATTGAGACCTTCTCCTAGGACTGTATCTAGGAGAATGACTTCCAGTCGTTCAGCCTGTGTTGCATGTCAACTGTTGTCAAGATGCAAAACTGAAGACTTACTGACACTGATGTTTAAGGGTTGCCCTCAGCCCACCCTCCAGACCAGATTTGCTCTCCTTCCAAACAGCAAAACAGAGGACCCTCTTTGGAGCACACAGGATCTAAACATGCCTCATAACCTGGCAAAGCTTTGAATGGCTTAATAATATGCCCCCAAATAACTGGAAAGGATAACTAGGGCAAAGGAGAGAAACAGGAGAAAAACACACCCTGGAGTATCCCATAGTGTAGGCTTAAACTAAATACCAAACCTTGAGAGAAGCCCTCCCTATGTCAATACTATTTTTAAAATTACTGTCAACCTAGATGCTTCCCCAGCTATCCTATAAAGTTTGAAAGGAGCACTGATGATCTTTGCTTTCCCTTACTGACTTTTAAATGCAGTCTGCAACTCCTGAACTGCAAGGTTTGAAGCCTGACCTGCTCTGCCATGGCAGGTACCTCCCACTGCAAAGAAGTGGCCGTGGCTGATGGAGCCAAGCTGTGCTCCCTGCATACCCGGAACTGGCTCAATGTCCAGGGTTCATTTCCACGCAAACAACCTCATCTCCAGCTCCCAAAACAACACAAGTACATCACTTATATTAACCATGGGAGTCACAAGTCCAGAAAAGCCTTTCTACGTGGTGCTGGAGGGTTTTTTTCACAAACCTCCAAGAATCAGCCTTAGGTGACTGAATCTCCTCCCACAGCCTGTGCTTTCCTCATCCTAACTTTCTGCCCCTTTCCTGACTAGTTCTGGCCAGTGAGGCACAACTTGTGTAGGGGACGATACTTCACTGTGAGGATCACCGACACATCTGTTGTTATGAGCACCTGCAATGGCTACAAGGGGTCAGATGGGCATCTTGTCCCGACTGCCCTTGATGTGAGAGATTTTCTGCATCTTCTTGCTGTTGAAAGTCAGAGTAGGATGCATAAGAAATACAGGACTGAAAGGAACAAATTGGGACATTGATGCCCACTCCTTGAATATCAGAGAGCTGTTTAAAAAATACAGTGTAGGTGGAACATCCAATTTGCAAATTGCTGTAGTCCAGGAAACACCAGCACAACCATAAAGTGAATAACAAAAGACCAAAGGTCCTAAAATGTACTATATCGCAGGTGAGGAAAGATGAAGTTTACTGGCAGGATCCTTGATCCCTGCAAAGGATGTGTCAGGTGAAACTGTACAACTGGCAGCAGAAAGAACACCAGAACACTGCAGAGAAAGGGAAAAAGAAATCCTACATTTTCCTGTCACCATGACCAGACTGTGGGAGGAAAATTAAATGGACATGGAAAGGCAATGTCACAAAGTCACCAGTTGCTCTAGGGCTGTCCTTGCCTGTTGCGACCTACTCAGGGAAATTCACTTAACTTCTCCTGAAAAAATTGATAAAAGTTGTAGAAAGCCAAAGTAACTCAGTTTGAAGAGATGCTCTGGATTCCCACTCGTGTGCCTCCACCCCTCTGGGTGCGATCTGAACTGAAGTGCACAGCTTTAGCACTGCACGTTCATACAGAAATGTTCCTGTACTTCAGTGGTTACTCCAGCAGCTGGGAGCTGACACAATGCTGCAAGGTATGTGCCAAATGAAAATGGTCATAAAATAGTTTCAGTGGGTGTGTTGCAGAATAACGTGACTCATACTGATCAGGATTCGGTGCAATGACACTTACCTGCAGTAGGGAAGGAAAGGTGCTTGGCTAAAAATTCCTTTTCTCCACTAGAGCCCCTTGCCCAATACTGCAGGCCCTTAGCAAACAGTGATCAGCTGGGGAAAATCATAAGAAATCCATCAAGGTGCAACCTCTTGCCTTCATAAAGAAAGCAGCACCTTGCTCTGGTGACTATTGATCTCATGTTCCTGGCATCAACACCTGCAAATGTGATACCTCCTGATGTTTTAAAACAGAAATTAATGTAGAGTCTCTCAACCATCCCCTTTGCAGCCCACATATGGAGCAGAGCTGAAAACCTCTTGGTCAAAGAGCTTTCATCTGTGCTCAGCTTCTCAGATGACACTGAAGGGGAGACAAAGCTGAGCTCGATTCTGCAGGGAATGAGGCCCAAGATCATCTTGTTTCTGAGGTCCAGTTCACACCAGATTTGGGATTTTGTGTTTATGAACTCCCTTCTGGCCAAACATTTAATTGCTCTGGTACGGAAGGGGCTGTTGCAAGGGGGGAAAGTCTCATGGGTACCTGAAATGTTTGCTGTGATCCCATGAGAAAGCAGGTGATTTGATAAATGCAGAAGTCAGTGGGAGGTGGTGAAGATCCACCTGTCTCACGGTTACGTTCTTGGACTATAAATCTGTGTCTCTTCATTTGCCTGTGATGCTGCATGTGCCTGACAAAAGCACAGGAATTAATCAGATGCTACAGCACACCCCAGATATGCCCACACCACTTATAGCACATATTTCCCAATCATCATCAGTGAACAAAGTGGAATCTCAGGGGTGGGGGTAGGGATGGGATGCTGAGAAGGGCTTGTTAAAAGCTAATCATGCCTAGGTGAATAGAAAAATCAATAGCTGAGGGCAAAGCAACATCCCAGCTTGTTAGAGCCTCCGACTAAAGTGCCCTTTGTAACACGGGTATTACACAAGATCTCCTGCTGTTATTTGCAAGGCAGGAGCTGACACAAACATGTGCTGTATCTGGTGACACTTCAAACGCTGTTGCATGCACACTCCTCAGATACACATCAAAAAACCCAGCTCATACCACTGAGGAATTAGGATACCCCTCAGTGGGACCCCATAATTGAACACACAGAGAAAATACAATCCATGCAGAGCCTGACAAAAAGCCTTGGTGTTTTACAGTCCTCCCAAGAGCTGTGCATATGGGAAAAATGGGCTGCACTCATAGGAGAAATGGCACTTTTGGCGCAATATAACGTCACCCAAAGGACTGTATAATGGCTATACAATGTTTAATCTCCTGTAGCCTCCCAGAGATGCTATAGTCCAGGTTGTGTTTAACCCATGTACACACTTCACTGCCATGAGAAAGCAAGCACTGGTGCCTAGCAGAGGTACTAGGAGAGCTCAGCAGGAAAAGGGGAACAGGGCTGCAATGGATCTGCTCCTCAGTTTTCCAGACTGTAATCACAGTGGACACTGAAGATCACTGTCCACCAAGCTGGACAGGTTGTTTCACATTGTGGCAATGAAGGCCTGTCCCCCATTGCACAGTTTTCTGCACTAAGCTTGGGGGAAGATCCCCAGATCTGCAGGGAGCAGACAACTTCTGCATTCCCTACAGCATCACCCAAGAGATCTGGAATTTATTCCTTTAAGCCTCTCGTGGTTTCCGTTATATATTGCTCTGACAGTCAATTATCCTTCACATGAGGAACTCAGTGGCATTCTAAGAGGATTCCTTTAAATATCATGTCACATCCATTATGCTCATAAACATTTTAACCATAATTCCAAATTAAATACACTATGTGCACATATAACTGCACTATCTCTTTTCCAGGTTACAATTACATCTAGCCTGCCAGGAAAAGTATGATCTTCCAATGATATTTTGTATATTTTATAGTAGTGTTTTCTATGTTAGGTCCTCATTATATTACTATAGCTTTTGCTGGCTAGATGGTGGTAAGGTGGCCCCCTTCAGAGAGGTCAGGGGGAGCTCAGGGGTGACCTACTGATGTTCACTTTAGGGATGGGCAGCAGCACCAGTATTCCATCGGGGCATGGTCCCAAAAGTGGGCAGGAGCACATAGGAGTGTATTATTCTAGCACTGATGAATGGGACTGGGTGGCTTCTTGACCTGTCATAACTCAAGTTCTGTGAGCTCTGAGAATAAGAAAACCTCTGCCTGGTGGCAAAGGATGGAGTCACTAAAAAAACACCAAAACCAAACAACCCAGCCATCTTATGAAACAAGGCCCAGGGAGTCTAATGTATTGAGAAAAGAGAATCTGGCTCCCCTCTGAAACATCAGATTTTAGCTAATTAACCAAAGATCTAAATGTCTGTGCTAATACAACGTGGCAGAAATAGGCACAAAACCATTTATTTCCCTGGAGATTTCCCCAAGGAAACTGCATTTTTATCAACAGTTTGCACTCAATTGCAGCATCACCTTGGCAGTAAATAAACTGTATGTCACCATGGCTGCACCAGTATGGCCACAGCACAGCCATCGCAGGTCCTGGAAGTGTCAGCCTTTGCTTTTATTTGGTGCCAGTTAATTTTATGTTAGATTTTTCCTTTATCTGTTCTCCAGGCGTTTGGTAGAAAAGCATGTTTCTCTGCACTTACATGGCTGAGAACAAACCCCTGTATTATTCCCATCTCCACTCACATGGACAGTCAGTGTTTAAAGCAGTGAATTCCCATTAACTCAAATTGAAGTTATGCACACAAATCCCCTGCAGCTGTATGAAAGAGAGGAATAAACTGATGGTTGCACAGGGCCTTCAGGATGTGATGGCAGATTAAGGAGGGAATGTTATTCTCCCAAAAATTTAGGAGAACCTGAAGGGGCAGAAGGCAACAGCAGCTAAGTCAATGAGAAATGCCCAGAGCAGTGCTTACAGCTACAAGGATGCTAGGGATACAGCTCTTATTTGGGGTTAATTGTTGCCATTTCTCCTGTTGGGGTGTACTACAGAAGATCCCTTTAAAAACAAGGACGTATATGGAAAGGGAGGCAGGTATTTAAGTTAAACACCCTATTCCCAGCGTTTCAATTTGTCATACCATGCTTGTTTTTCATGTGCTGCTTGCAGGGTAAAATTAGTTGTGGGCCCCATAAGAAGAGTCAGCATTTGCTCTTTCTGACAAAGTGATCAAGGTTTTGCCAGTGTATCTCCAGAAGGCAATGACACACAGCCTGAAGCTAGGAATGTGCTAATGAAAGCACACAACAGAAAAATTCATCAAAGACTCTGAGAGACTAAAGGGAATTAAGTAAGGTTTCAGCAATACTGTGTGGTACCAAATTCCTAGTCAGGAGAAACAAAGAAAGAAGTTTTCTTGAAAAGAAAGTAAAAAAAAAAAAAAAAAAAAAAAAAAACAAAACACAACCAAAACACGAAACCCATGGCTCTCTAGCTTGGTATGGCACAGAAAGAAACCCTCAACCTTTTTTTGGTGCCTCCTCTCCCCAGGGAGATAATCTTCAGGTAATGACAGGATATCCCAGCTTAAAAGAATAGAAAGGCAGGTGGAAGCTACATGAGGCTTAGTGCAGCCAATAAGAAACTGTACTCTTAAGCGTATCTTTCAGGGTGTGTTTTGTTATTTTAGGTTCTTTTTGTGTGCTGTATCCTATTATTTCCAAATCTGCGTTTTAAACTTTTGTATAGACTTGAATCAATTTGTCAATTTGGCAAATGACAAAGCACTCTTCATCCGGGATGTGGCACATCTCAAAACCAGAGCTCTGCAATGCTCTGCCTACCTCCCAGTTCCACATTAGGTTACTGGTACCACAAGCATACAGCTGCCTGTGTGACTACTCAGGCTAGTTTGACAGGGCTTTTTTTGCAGGGCTAGTGTGAAGAAGTGTCTTCTAAGGACTGTTAGCATCTGGTCAGGTTCCCTGGAATGAAGCAAAATACTAGAAAACACATGTAATCCCTAAAGATCTTTGCAAAGATGATGTAATCAGAACAGAATAAAATTCTTGCCTCGGTAAATGAAAGTCATAATTTTTCTTACAAAAAGCAAGAGTGGATTAGCTTTGGGGCGAGCATGGCACAGAAATGTAAATGGTTCAGACAGAGGTCTGAGTGTTTCTTTGGATGCCATCTGCTGAACAGGTTATGTCTACCCAGAAAGTCATGGACGTGGGTTTTTTTTCCCTATAGATTGCTCTTTTGTCCATAGGAGAAAAAGTAGCATAAAACACAATGGGGTTAGGCAAAGGCAGTCTCCCAAGTGAGTTTGTGGAGCGTATTTGGAAAGAACATATTTACACAACTCCAGGAAAAATGCTGAGAAGAAATCTTGTTTGTAAACAAATAAAGAAAAGTATATTTTAGCCTGGCCACCCCACCTGCAGCACAACTTTGCAGCAAGGGTTAACCATGAGGGAAACTGGTGACAGTCCAGAGAATTACGATCTCTGGCAGGCAGACAGCGTCAAAAGTAGTGTCTGGTGACCAGCTGTCTCTGGGAAAACTCTCTGGCACATGGTAAACTTGTGGGTCACACATCTATACCCTGAGACTCCCAAAAATGTTTGTGACATGAGGCAACCATGCCAGCGAGGCGTGAAATTTAAATAGACCAAAGTGTGTGTTGCTTCATTAATCAACACCTGGTGTGGTGTAAAGTTTTTGAATGAATGATATCTTGGAAGCTGGTTTCAATTTGCAGTTCATCTTGCAATTCTACAATTTTGATCAGGTTTTTGGTTCACATTTCTAGTCTTTGGTTTGTTTAGTGAAACAAGAAGGGGTGTCCATGGAGGCTCTTAGATCACTTGAAGGGGAAGACTCAAAGGAAGAAGGCAGGCACTTTAGGGAGCTGTGAAGGCTAGGCAGCAGAAGCAAAAGGATTCAAATGTGAAAAAAAGAAACTTTAGGAGCATACTAGGATGAAGTGAAACAGCCTTAGAATCAGACCTAAACTGATAGAAAACCTCACTGCTTGATTGATACAGTAGTAATGAAAAGCACTGGAAACCAGTGAGTTTAACGTATTTTCAGGTAGATGCCTGTGTTTGCTATGTGTGGAGTCTAGCTCCCTGTAAGGTACCTGGGAGGTCTAACACAGGCAGCGGAGGCACTGGCTGTTCTTGTGGCAGAAATAGCTGAAGAGGATGTTAATTCCAGTAGTCATGGTTTACAGCCCCACAGACAAACACAAATCACCACGAATTTCAGTTTATGCCCATGTGACAATTCCTACAAACTACAGCAACTCAGGAGTAGACACACATCTGTTTGCACAGCTTTGTTACGGGGGAGCAGCCTTCAGGAGATGTGCGCGGTAGTTGCCACTCCAGCCACCCCCCCCCCCCCCCCCCCAGCGCAGAGCCAGAGCCCTTGGACAGAAACACCCTGAGATGGCCACCCTTTCCCTCGAGTACACAAGGACACCACACCAAAGGTGGGGTTGGGGGGGGTCTAGAAAAGAACAGCAGGGAGATAAATCCTAATTGGAATGCAAGACAGCACTCTGTTGCAACCAAGCATAAATTAATCAAAACCATTGTTCTCACTCCCTTCACACCTGTATCAATATCTTTTGTACCGTTGTAAAGCCAAAGCTGTAGATTTAAGATGGAAAAGTAAACTAGATCTTGTTTGTCCAAGAAGTGAAATGGCAGGTGGGGAAAGCGTATTCCCAACAAGAACGTAAATTGCACAGAACAGCTCTTATCAAAGGGAAGGGGAAGGAAAGTGAAGGTCTTAATGTTAAACTAGTAGGAAACCCAGACTGGCACTGAAATTGCAACCTGTGGTAGCTGCAAGTCCCAGTAAACTCAGGCTCACATGAACAATGGAGTAGGAAGGAAGCAATGGGTGAAAGAATAACGCTGAATAACCTATGGAGGTGGGCAGGGAGCTGCACAGGCCCCTGCAGTGAGTCAGGGAAAGGGAAAAGGAGCCTGGCTTATCTACAGATCATAGTTATTGGCCCTGTCTACAGGTCAAGCACCCGGCTTTGACCTTACATCTACCATAGTGTTGCCTAACCCTCGGTCTAGGCATCTCACGCTGCCGCCCATCACTGGAGCATGTAGGGAAAAGTGAAGTCTTTAACAGACTGTGATCTACCTACATACCTCATTTCAGTGCTCCTGCTTAGGGTATGGCATTGGAAGCATTAGTAAAACCCCCTAATTCAACCTTTGAGATGTGAAAAACAGTTTTTAAAAGACATAAATTTATCTAAATATGTACATAGCTATGGACAGTAGAGCAGAACTCAGCTCTTTGAGCTTTCCTTCTATATGAGTGTTGGAGACTCAGGTGGCTTTTTGTCTCACCTCTGTATCAGTTTACACGGACACAAGAACCTAATCCTGCTCCTCCTGGAGCCAATGCTGAGCCCATGCAAATACGTATGGGTCCTAAACTGGACGTATGAGTGTGAGGGACTGGATGTCTACCCAGACTAAGCACTGCTGCGCTGAGCACATGTGAAGGTGGGTCACCAGCTAACACAGAGTGGTCCTCTAAGGCAGACAACCAACTAGCTGGTCTTACCCTGGGGATCTGTCTTGTCTGGTGGTGATGAACTATACCCAGTTAAACTGGAAGCAGGTGTCCAGGCTGACTTGAAGAGAGTCATGCTGCCAGCAAATAGTATGATTCACTTTGCTATCAGCAAATATTTCACTATTCACTAATAGTGAAATATTCACTATTTCACTGTTCCCTTCCTTCCAGTTAGTCTTTTGCTTAAGCAAAATAGACTTTCAGTAATGCTAAACTATCTGCAGGTCATGAATAAGCTAACGGAACCAAAGCTGAAGTGCAATAAGTGATACATTTGGCTAAATAGAGATCCACAGAGAGTTTTTATTGCTAAGAAAAATAAGTTATTATCTTGAAAGAAAGTAAACAGTTCTGTAATGCCAACTGCAGTGTTCCTTTCCCCTGATGGTTTGCAACCAACACTGAGAGATAACACAGTGCCTCTATCGCCAATACTATGACCTTAACCTTTCCTTTCAATACTGTTTTTGAACTAATTTATTATTTGCAGAGGTATATGTCAAGGCTAGTGCAGCAAATTCACTTTAGCTAAAACAAAAAGTTTTCTTCCCTCCGTGGCGTTGCTTAGGAAATCTCCTGCTGATTTCTCTGGGACATTTGCCTGTATCAAGATACCTGAATAATCATGTCTTCATGATCAAAGAGCGAAGACCAATGATTTGTTGAGAAAATCCTCCTTCAATACATGCTAAAGCGTCTTAGTCCTGGGTTGACAGTCAAACTGGTGACAGATATGGGGGAACATTGGAAGATTTCTTATGTCAGATGAGCAAGGATTTGGGCAGGAAGGAGTTGTTTTTCTCTGCAGTACAGAAGTTACTTTGGATGTGCTCCAACATGTCAGTTCTCCACTTTCATAAAGTCTTTGGGCATCCATGGGATGGCATCAACTCTTTGCAGTGTGTCACATACTAGTTTAAAGAAACAAAAATAACTACACTAAGAAAGGCATATGCAGGTGAAACCTGATGGTGTGATTTCTATATAAGAGTCATAAGCAAGGGGTTGAAATGCTCCATCCTAGTCTCACACACCCCAGTTTTAAAGGCAGTGAGACCATTTATCACTTAGTACACAACAGTCCAGAGAGCAACACTCATTAACTGGCCCATTTACCAGTTTGAGCTGGAGCACACCTCCTCCAGAGAAAGTCAGTTATGGTGCAAACCCCTTTATGATGGAAGCAGAACATTCCTGTGTTTCATGCCTTTACTGTTAAATTAATATGCAGTCACCAGTAATGGTGATAGGGAGAGCTCAGAGCACCTTTAGATTTAAGCACACAGAGATGGAGAAATTTTAAACAGGGAGAGAAGAGGGACCAAGATCCAAAGTCAGTAAAATGGTCGTGTGCTTTCCCACTGACTTTGGAGAGCTTTGTTAATGCCTCAGTGCAGTGTTCCCAACCCACCCTACCTTTGAGTGTTGCTGACACACTAAAGCTGGCACTACATAGAGAAGACTTAGACACAAGACCCATTATTGAAAACTGACATTTACTGATGCGGAATAATCCAGTATTCAAGAGGAAATTCAAAATATATAGGGAAAAATAGCTGACATCTGGACTCCTATGCAAGTTTTTACACTTTTGTTTTAGTAGAAAAAATGAAGAAATTGTCCTACCTGGCTGCTCTGTGTCTTCTTTTCTACCTGAAGCTGTTTGTCACGACGACCAGAAGGGATTGTTTTCAGCACCATACAAAAAGCCGCAGCTTCTTTTAAAATCCCTGGAGGGTTTCTCCACAGAGCACGCCAGGCTTCTCCCCAGCTCGGCTGCAAACCTCGCTAGGGAACACCACGCTTTCCAGGATCTGGAGGTAAACCTGTGCAAGGGCACACTGAATGCGATCCAGAAGTTACAGAATGTCTTGGTGTGCTTCGTGTACTTGATAAGGACTGCAAAAGTTCCCAAAGCTGTGGGTGGAACGTGGCACTGAGTAAATAAAAAGCAATTGATCATTGGACTCGGGTATGACATCAGGTATTACAAAGGTTTATAGACCATGGCCAGGACTCTTAATTCATCTAAGAGGCATGCAGCCTTAAAAACCTGCTGGTGCACACTGCAGCAGCTAAAGGAGACATCAGAGATGCAAACAACACATTGTACTCAACTTTCTGCACTCAACATTTATTTTCTTGGATGGTACTCAGAGAATTTCAGTCACAAAGTACAATCTTTCTCAAAGGTCAGACATCTCACTGCCTCCCAAAAGGACATACAGTATGCAAAGTCTGCAGGATAATCCATTATTCAGGGGGTTCATGGTGTGAAGTACAACAGGATCCTGATTCAAGCCTCTGGATGCCGTGGTTGTGCAAAAAAACCCACCCATGTAAGTTCAGCTTTTGACACAAAGTTATTTGTTTCAATGCTCTGTTCAGCCTAAAATAGTTTACAAAGATAATTCTGAGACAGAGACAGACCTAACCTAAAAAAATCACCCAAGTACAACTGGACAGGATGTCAAATGAAAACTTCTTAAGATAGAAAAAATGTTACTTAAATAATGGTGTTTATCAAACTACACCAGCATTGTAGATTTTCCTACAATTCAATAATGCAAACTTCCAGGGCAAATTCACAAGCTTTGATCTGCCCCTGTAGGCCCTTTTGCCTCCTACTTTTAGGTTTGATGACATCTTCTGCCTGAAAAATTCAGAATAGTGTCAAAGGAATAAAGAAGGATTTTTTTCAAAGAAACAAAGTAGTATTTTTTTTTTTTTTACATTCCTTACAATGTGCTGAATTATTGAAGTGGAAGGCTTTTTAAAAGGTAATTCACATCTCCTTAACCATCTTGTCTGTTAGGTGTTTTTTTGTTCTGTTTGTTCTCAGCTAATGAAAACTGACTTGTCAGTACCACCATTCTTTGCAGCCTTTTCCAAATTAAATCTGTTCTTTGGTTTGCAAATACAGCAGTGAAAGCGTACCATTTTATTTAAAGTTCTCCCAGTAGATAATGGGCCATGGTTATGACTAATAGGGTCATGTGGACACCTAAAGAAGGAAGGATAGCAGACTGAGCAACACTGAAATGAAGCTCAAATCCCTTCTCACATCTGTGACAGATTCTGGGTGAGTCAGTTAATGCTGCTGTACTTCTATTTTCTTATTCATAAAAGGGAATAATAGTTCTTCACTTCCTCAAAAGACTGAGTAGGAGACATCAGGGGCTAAAAGTTGTTTAGAAACATGCCAGTGACATCTCAGTACATGAGAATTGCTAAGTAATTTCTCATGTAACAAAAGCACAGGCTATCCCAAAGTCCTGGTAAGAACATTTTTCTTTTAAATGGGAATACTCACCTTTGGGTGGGGGTGGGGTGTACAAATGAATAATAATTTTTCTGCTTACTTGCCAGTTCTTGTATTAGTTCATAATACTGTTATTGAAACATAAGAACATCTTCTTGAGAAAAAGGCGTCACATAGTGCAGATTTCAGGTTTAGTATCACTAGTAATACGACAGCCTCTCCTGCTAGCGTTTTGCCTCCAGGCACTACAGCTATGAGTCAGCGAGCTGTTAGGAAGACTTTTACACAGTATTCAGAATTGGTCTTGGAGGATACACAAAATTGCAATCCTTTCCTGTCTTTGCTGTTTTGGTCACTAAAGCAAAAATAACTTCAAATTAACAATGGTTAACAACTTGCAACTGAGAGTACAGATTGAGCTGAGAGCTTTCATAGCATGAGAACACCATTTCTTTGGAGTTAATAAGCTACTGTTGAAGAATGATGCAATTTTTAAGGGGAAAGATCTGCTGCTGCCTAACAGAAAGCCATTTTGCAAGAACTGCTTACATGATCTGCCCTTCCCTTAACAACCTCAGCTCTTTCCCAGTACATTACTTACAGAGGAGTTTTTTCAAAAGTTGTTGTCTCCTTCACATAATACAATGTATTGGGAATCTTTCCTCCCTCTCCTATCTTCTAGACTATGGGTACACCAACAACCTATTATTCTAGTCCTCTGTGAATTCAGAGTCTGTTTGTGCAGAGCTACTGAGCATGTTTCTTCATCCTTAGTTTCTGCTTTAGAAATATCCTGCTATGTTGTGGCTTCCTCCTATACCTCTGATGTGCTGGGAAAGAGGCATGGCAACAGACAGATCTCTCGTGATTTCTTGTGGACACTCATCCCCCCAGAAATAAGCACACCATACACCCCGGAATATGGAAGTTTAGCACAACACTGATGGATGAAAGGAAAGATGTTAGGGTTTGGCCCTCCTGCATATCCAAATAGAATGAAAAAATCAGTCTAACTGAAAACAGGTCCTAAAACACAGATGTGTCCATCAGCCACATGATTTCACTCAACATCTTGGACAAGGACCAGCCCTACTTCATGCTTTAGGACGTGTCATGTAGGCCACAAAGACCATACAGGTTATCAGCCATACATAATTGGATATCTAAGAACACATACTGGTTAGGTGTGAAGAGAAATGGCTACTTTGAAGTAAGGACACCGCAGCTCAGACTGGTTTGGTCTTCATGCAAACAGAGTAGTTATGCCACAAACCACCAGTGCAGTTTCACAGAACACTGGCTTCCACACAAAAACCATTCCCAGAAGCTCCTGTGTGCCCCCATCCTCAGACTGGGAGCTGATTTGGAGAAAAAAAGAAGTGTATTTGTTTGCATTTTTATTGCGTTATCTGAGTCACTGGCATAAAAGCAATGTCTGCACAGTATAGTGACAACAAGCTGATGGGGGTCTGCGTATGTCTGCTTGAAGTCATTGCCGTGCAAACAAGACCTACAGGTATTTTTCATTTTCTTGCTTCATTTTTCTTTTTTTTCCTTCTTTTTTTTTTTTTTTTTTTAATACATCTTTTCAGCAACTGGTTCAAAACTGTCTCACAAAGACTGGTGTTGTCCCAGCCTATGGCACAATGGACTGTGATGCCAGGGTCCAGGCAGTGCTAGGCCTGAAACCAGTGTCTCATGGAAGTGTGCCTTCACACATGGCAATAATACCAGCAAAAGAAGTCTACAATATAGACCAGAGAGTGAATGTTACTGAAACGAGGGAAGATGAGAATGCCTACTGTTGAGTATTCAGCTTGACCATTTGCTGAGAACCTGGTTTTCTGAAGTGTATTTGCAACAAGGCTGTGTTAACTTGCCTTCAAAGACATGATTCAAATCTCTGGAGGGAACTCCCATGTATATTCACGACAGCTACCCAAACTCACTTGCAGAATTTACAAGTCTCCTACTGTGAAATGTGCCAGCAGATGCTTCCTGACATTTAATGCTAAACACCCTATAATGAGGCTATAAACAGCCTTTTGCTCCAAAACTTATGAAGGAACAGCACAAGACCCCAGGGAGGGACAGCTTGGTAGAAATGGTGGTGGTGTTTCTGATTGGGATTCAGATAGTCCTTCCTGGCATCGTTAGTTCTGGTTTGATTTGGTTTAAGGCATGTCAGACTGTTGCACAAACTCCCCAATGCATGCACCATGATGAAAAACAAAAAAATAAGAGGTGTAAGTATAGAAAGGGTGTCACAATCTGAGTATAAAAGCAGGACACAGTCATGTAATCGTTACAGCCCACTGCTGTCATGAGAACTCCTGACCAAAGTTTCCATTTTAACTTTTGCAATAGTGTAGTTGTCACCTTCTACTGAATTTCAGGAAGATTAATGCACCTGGCTCCCTTTGGCTGCTGTGAAAAGTCTCAGTTTCCCACTGGTTCGTTAGAATACCAGTGACATAACCTTCAAAGCAACAGTTTCTGAGCCTTCTGGTGAAATGGAGTCATTTCAGTCATGGCTGAATACCCAAAAAGAAACCTTTCAGCCCTCTGAACTATCTTATTAGCAGTTAAATGTAGAGAACACTACAAGAAAAGAACTTTAAAAGGCAGGAGAGACATCTTCATAAAATATCAGCTAAAGAACAATAAGAGAATAAAATCTAGTCCCAATGAAGATGAAACACCTTATCAGATAGGTATGAATGGTGTGTTCAGAGCTCGTATTGTTAGAGGTATGTCAAGGCTTGTGCAAGCTTTCTGCTCAGGTACAGCTCACTTTTTCTGTGATTGAAGTTAACATCATTAACGTGACCCACGGTTAACACAGTTAACGTTACAGGACTTTGAACTTACAACAGGATCATAAATGAGAATTTGACCCTGCACCTAACTCTGTGCAAACAAGTGAAAGATCACGAAACTTGATTTGAACTTGTTTAGCTAGGTGTTTAATACACACAATCGCCTACAACTGAAAACATTTAAAACGTCATTGCAAGTTATCACTGACATACCTCTGTCTAGCATCATCCATCCTGAAAGACAGAGAGCTCTAAAACATTACAGTACACTTTTATGGAACATACCACATATACAACTACGATAGGGTTCACTAAGAGCAACATAGTGCATAGAACTCAAATCCCCCAGAAAAGCAGACTCAGACACACCAATGCTTACACTGACAGAGGAGAAATTTTGATGAAGAACTTCCAGAAACATAATGGTTGACATGTTTATAGTAAAGGCTTAACATTAAAATACACCCTCAACATGACAGTCAAGGCAGAGTACATGACAGCCAGTTTCCCCCTGTGGTACAAGATACTAAAGACCATTTTTTGGCCCAGTATAAGTTAGAAGTGAAGCTACAATACTGTGTGCTAGTCAAGGATGGACCTGAGTTCTTTAATTTTCCAGGCCAGGTAGACGTCTCCAACCTGCAGCATTAAGCATTCACTGCCACACGCCCCTAGTGAAACTGATCCGCAGCATATAGTGGATGAGGATACATCCCACTGCTCAAATTCTCATCTGGCATTCACCTCAGCAGATTTAGATGTCTCATTTTCCATCCTCAGAAGGTGATCCCCTGAAGGACCCCTCATGGTGCACCCCCTTGTTACAACATGACTCTTACTGAGAGTCAATTTACAAAGGAGCCATTAATTAATGGTCTTGTGCCCTAGGAAGGAAACAGCAGCACAAGCGCTCATGTCAGTCCTGGCTTTCCTTGCCTGCTCAAATCCACTTTTTTGCCCCAGGAACGGTGGGATGTTACTTTTGCATTACTACAAACCTTACCCAGATTTTGGCTCTTCATTATTTCATGTGTCCCAATAGGTGCCTGAGGCTGCTTAGAATAGGTTTGAGGATGAAAAATCAGGCAGTAATTATATTTTTCCAGGACTTTTCACACATTCCCATGTTCTTCTGAGCACATGAATAGTTTACTGTGTACTCCAGGGACAGTACAAGTTTAGTCAACATCACAGACAACATCTTTTCCCCAGCAATAATATTTAGGCTTTTGAAAAGAGGCATCTGACAATTAAGAACAAGAGGAATAATTTCAACAATGACATCCCCAAGTACAGTTTAAATTCACAAGAGAATAAGTTAAACAAGGATGTTATCCTGTTAGCATAATTTCCCTTTTTCCCTACACGTTTTCAGAGTTGCCTGAGTACGTTCCTTGCATGCTGAGGACATCAAATGTTGAGAGATGCAAATTTAAAACTGCTGTGAAGATGCCTGCGATATCCCCCAGCTACTGAAATAAACTTTTGTTTTAGCTTTGCAAAATCATCAAACTTCCTGCTCTTTCCCATCTTCTCTCAAGAAAAGATAAAGGCTCGATACAATAGGTGCCCTACTTACCCAAGGCTTTGATTTCTCACAACTCTCTGCTCACAGAAGTTGGAAAGGATTTCTGAAAGAGCCCCAGTGTACGTGAATTTACAACCCAGCGAGCCTCTGTGCTTTCCAAGAGGGCTGGCTTCAGCATTGCATCTGCAAGACTTCAAAGGAGAGAGGAAAGTTATTTTCTAGTTAGCATTTCAGTTTCCCTCTCCACTGCCTCTGGATGCTGTCAGCCCTAGATGTGATGTTTCTCAGGACTGGCTCGATCCTGAACTTCTATGAACCTTATCCAAGGAGAAGTATACCTGGGAGAGGCTTTGGTTTTCCTTGCAGGAGCTGGACTGTGAAATACAACCCATCAGGTATATTGGCCTTTGCTTCAGGCACGTACGCACAGATGTATGCACTTCACTTTGAAACAGCTACCTGAACCAGCAGGCAAACCCATGACCAAGCCTGCACTCTCCTGCAATCCTATGGACAGAGTGCTTAGACCTTGGTAAAGCAGGCACAGTATTTTGAGGGCTTGGATTCCCCCTCTCTAATTTAACCGCAGCGACCAGTTCACAAAGATTATATCTGAACTGATCGCCTGTGAGCCTTCCCCAGTCTCCAAACATAAACCATGGCTGCACACCAGTTCCTGCACTGCCAGGTATTGCCCTTATACGTAACCTCTCACCACCAAGTGTCATGCCCTGCTTTCTACTGGGAGAAAACTTGAGTAAATAGCGTTTCCCCTTGGGGACACTCCAAATAGCCATGTGGCATGCTTGGGCGAAGTGATTGATCTGGACAATGGGATGAAGATGGGGTCTTCTATGCATGCCACTGTGCACACCTGGGGGACAGCTGGGACTCTGCTGTGCTGAGCTGCCATTCCAGTTATGCCTTCCCTTCAGGTGACTGATTTAATGCCGAGCAGTCAACACAAGGATACATGCTGTGATTGCATAGCCCATGCCACCATTGCATGGTGAATGCCTTGCATGCATTCATGAAAAGGCAGAAAAGTCAGCTTGCCCAATAGCATGAATATTAACCAAAGTCTGAGCCATTCTTCAACCTTAATGCTGTTTTAACAATCACCTTATATAGGTAGTAAGGCTCTACCATCCCATTTAAAGTATTTTTCCCAGGCAATCATGATTTCTCATTATTTTTGTCATGTGTCATGTGCCTTTGTTTCAAGCTTTCTGTTAATGGACTTATTGTTCTGTATTGGAGCAATATCCCTGCCAGACCTAGCTCCAAAGAAAAACAATCAATTTACCTGGCAGGAAGAGCTCTTGTGGTTGGTTGGAGTGGCACTGTGCCAAAAAAAATCCCCACAACACTTGCAGGATCTCATCTCTGTATTTCTGCACAGCACTGGATCGTGCAGTGTCACCCCACCTGAGATAGGATCCTAATGCAGGTAGGACCTTAGGCAAGCGGTGAAGGATGTGTTACTCCTGGCTGAAACCCCATGTGCAGAGCAGAACTTGGGCGTGCTGGTGGGGTGCGTATGTAAGAAATATGCTTGTTCTGCTGGGCTGTAGAGAAAAAAGAGGTTTGCTTTCACACCATTTGACAATAAAATTATTTCATCTTCACCAAATAGCCCATGCTGGTATTTTAGAGTGCTTATAGTTCTGAAAAATGGTCCATTATGTAGTTGCAAAGCACCTGTTCCATCCAAATGATAGACATGAGGGGGCTACAGAGCCATGAGGGCCTCCAGAGAGCTGTGTAGTCTGGCTAAGAAATCTAATCAAGAGCAACACAAGTCTTCAAGTTTTGTTACTGTCACAAAGATAAACTATGTTCTTTTCTTGATTGTACTAGAACTATATATTGTATTGGCAATTTGCAATGTTAATTACATGGAAATAAACCCTTGAAGACTCAAAGGGTTTGTTTTTAATAGCAGAAGGGGGAAGACCTATTTCTTCCCAAGATTCCTATTTCACAGAAATATATAGTCAGATGAGATGCTCTGAGGAACTGGCTAGATGTAGAAGAGAAGGTGGTTAGGACGGCTGCTAACTGACAAAAATATCTCAATCCTCAAAGGGCTGAGCTGGTGTTTACCACAAGCAGATAACAGGATTAATGGAGAGAGCCTGCAGGCCTGCTGCTTCGGGCAAAGCCCTGTCATTGGAAAAGCTTTTCTGGAGACAGAGATGCCGAAGGAGCTTGGAAAGTTATCTGAAGCAATGAAGAAGAGCTGGGCGGAAGCGCTCTGCAGCACAAGTCAACATGACCTGAAGGAATACTTCTGCTTGATCCCAAATCCATTAGCCAGTATGACCTGGAGCATTTGAGCAAGATGTACCAACCATTTAAGAAGAGAGGAGCTTTGTGCTACCCATAACCCATGGAGAAGGGACTAGGTCAGTCTCTGGTGCTTCATGGGAAAGGTGGGAGAAGGAAACATATGTTTAGTTTTAGCTTATTTCTAACCGGCTGTTCAGTGGGATGGAGAAGGGGGCAATACTGCCTGATCCTTCCAGCAGACTTCTGAAGTACCAAAGCGTACAACCTGGCAGTGGCCTGTTACCTGGCATTTCTTCCTCCTTTGTTCTGAACCTAATTCCAAGCCGACTGGGTCCACATGGGTTCATTCCAGCAACTAGTGCCCTTCTGGTAAACCTGCAGCTAGACAACCCAGTCAAACCTCTCATCTTCTCATGCTCTGAGCACCTGATCTCCCATCACAAGTGTGCAATAAAGTAAGAACCAGCAGCTGGAAGCCTCAACCAGACAAATGAGGGTTAGGAAGCTAAACACTTCCGAACCATTAACCAACAAAATAAAACACAACAGCTGATCTCCATTTCTTCGTGTTTGAGCAACAAGATGAGGACAATCTTCTGGGAGATCTGACACACATGCAAAGCCACTGAATTCAATGCAGAATTAACTGGGTGATGCACTATGGTCTGAGCAACACAGTAGATTAGGTGAAATGATCTACTGGTCCTCCCCTGGCTCTAATTCTATGGATGTTACACATATGGCAGTCACCGTTGCTTTGGTGCAGTATAGGAAAAGGCCAAAATGATGTGTAGTGAATTGGGCAGATGGTGGGGTGATAAACTATGAGAGAACTGGTGGGCTCTTCTGTGACAGAAATTGATGGCTTCTAATTGCTTGAGAAGATTGCTTTTAAAACTCACGCTAGCGACGCTTTCTGCCAAGTCACGCTTTTCTGTCAATCTTTTAAAACCACATTGCATGACTCAGATGAAACCCACAGCTTGGCCAAAATTGGCTACAGCATTAGCACTTGGATTTCTGATGCTCATTATATTCCAGGAATTGTGCTCTGCAGAACAGACATGAGATATTACCAAGGGTGAGCTACTACAGGTTTGGGGATGGCACCAGACCGACACTGGAGCCTGAGCAGTATCATGTTGAGGAGCAAAACATGTTTCTTTATCTCCCATTTCATCATCACATACTGTGCAGAGAAAATTTCAAGCGGGATATCCTCAAGCCACATTCACTTCTTGCCTCTCCCTCCTCTATGTCACTTCAGTTCAAACCTCATGCACATTAACTAACAATTTTCAAATTTCAGCAAAATGCCTGACTTCTATGGTTACTCCCGGTGGCACAGCTGAATACTGTAGGTTTTCTCAATGTCAGAAGCAGAAGACTGAACATAGAGAGGTGCACAACTCACCTTGGCTGTCTGGAGAAAAGATGTTAAGTTATGAAATATGAAAGAAAGTCAGTAAATGACTTGCCAAGGGCAGAGAAGAAAAATACTTCCCAAGCAAAATGTGTCGGTCTCCATTTTGTTTGCTGTTATTTTTAGTGGAGAAAAGCATTTGCTGGCACCACTGCATCTATGGAGATTAAGGGTCGTATATTGCTTACAGAGGCATCTTTTTGTTGTGAAAGGGCCTAAAACAGATTGAGGGGGAGGGGGTGATCACTGAGCGCCATCATGCTGATTATCAGGTGACTGCTGTGAAGCATGGATTGTACCTGCTGGTTTACAGGCATGGACACCCTTGCTTCTGCCTGGCACAGAGTCAGAAACCAGGTTTAATGTGTGAGCTTGTAAGTGGCCCAGTGGAAGAGGTTTGGCTTTTCGCCCCCATGTTTCTCCTTCTTCAAGGGTGCTCACAGAGAAAAAAAGTGTCACTAGCCTACAGACCTGTGAAGCAAAACTTCCTCTGGTAGAGGTTTTGCTTTCATTTCCTTCATAACTTGTCCCTTTGAGAGCATAGATTTGGTGACATGCAGCACTTTCCAGGTGACTGAAGCCTTTGCAACCTCCTTCAATTGGGGAGTAATGGCAAGAGTTTAGTTAATCTGGACTCCAGCTGAAAGAACCAGAAGTTCTTCAGTTGTTTTTTCTGGTTCCAATGTCTAAACTGGACTACAAGCTCCCCCTGCAGAAAAACGTGCAGGGATTGCTCATGCAGTGTTACCAGTTTAAAGAAGGGGTGGTTTGTAGAAATCAGTTGTCAATACAATAGCTTCACCTTTAGCGCCGACCATGGTCTACAAGATCTGCTGATGGCTATTTTGCTACTTCAAATGGGGAGAAGAGGGGTGAGGAGGAAAACGCCCCAAAGACTTCACATGTGCAGCATGTGGGAATTGAGGGTACCTGTGAGAAGGTAGATAGTTTTGTTGAAAAATGTTTCAAAACTGAACAAGAAACTTCACTGAAAGCCAGAAGGTATTTATGTCTTAAAACTACCCCCCTCCTCCACATACACACACAAGGGAATAAGCTATTGCTGCTGCCAAGCTTTGAGACAAAACCTTGGTTGCTATTGTGTGGGTTTATTGCAGCTGTGATGGTCATCCTCAGAAACTTCCTCCTTTGATGAAACATATGACCTGACCTAGGCTTGACTCCAGGCACACTAAAATAATTCCAAATAAGGATCTGCAGCCCGAGAAGCTGTTGCGCTAAAGAAGGATAAACTGACCATGTTTAGCCACAACTTAAATTAAAGGAGGCTTTTTGACTTCATCAAGTCTTGCAGCTGCCAAAGCGATACACCTGTCTGCACTTCTAGCTGTGATAAGGAAAGAGGTAAACCACAGTAAATTATGTTTTCTGCTTCTGAGGGTGTTTCTGACACACAAAGCTTCTGTGCCTAAGTTTGCCAGACTGGTGGGTAATAAAAGGGAGTCTCGGGAAACAGCATCTCGGGGGGGCTGGGGTGGGGGAGTGGTGTAGGAGGAGGGGACAACAAAAGAAAAAAGATGCCCAGCAGGCACTGTGAGTGCTTCTTTGCAAAAGTCACATAACTCAAACATACCTCCCCATAGGCTGGTTCACAGGGTTGGTATTTTCACGTTTTCTGAATTATAGCTAATAGATGGAAAATTTTGGGTGACAGTTGTCATTACAGGAAACTAGCATCTGAGCCATTGGTTTCTATCAATAATGGCCCTACCAGATGTGACAACTTACAGGTTTTGTCAGCAGATAGTCACAAAGATGATAAAAGGAAGTCTTATTCTGGGTGTGGTTCTAATAAACAGTAAAAATACTAAAAAGAGCACCTCAGAAAAGCACTGTTGTCCAATGAATAGTTATTTGCCATTTAAATGCAAGTATAAGTAAAGGGGTTTTAATATCTGAAACAACAAAAACCTCCATATGTACAGAAAATCAAGTAAAGATAAATAGGAACTGGTTGAAGTTCATCTGAGTTAATCTTGTCAAGGCAACAGATTTGAAGGTTCTTTTAGGCACGTAAGAGTGAGAGCACAGAGCACTACGTACTTTGTCCTAGCAGAACTCGAAGCTAATGTTTTGCTTTCAAAGTGAAGTCATTACTGCGCTGGAAGAAGTCTTTGACGCAGTTTGTGATGGGCGCAGCAGGCCTGCCATCGTCCTGAGCGCTCGAGGGTGAGATGAGTATCTTTGAATAAAAGCTTTCATCTCCAAGTATTCTGAATCTTATCTGATATTCCTTGAACTTTCAATATGTTTACATTATTTATCGCATTGTATTATATTGTACTGAAATAATTAATGCTATGCTTCAAGACTTCTGCTTGTCAACTGCAGGCTGCCAGAAACTCTCACTCTTCTTTCCCAGTGTGAACTGCATTCATTTTCAGTGTATTTTACAATGCACAAAACACTGCTAAGAAATCAGCTCAAGCATGTCAGAGTCTTGCTTTTGCTCACTGTCAAGCAAGAGTGTGGAAATGGAGGTCCTCAGGTCAGACTGACAGATGTCACCAAGGTTGGGGATTAGAGAAGCACAGTTCACCTGCCTGCTTTTCCGTCTATATTTGACTTAGACACATTTAGGAGTAAGGAAATTTGCTAAGGTGGTTGCAGTGCTGCAGTTCTGGCTTGTTCTCTCCTTGCAGCTCATCATGGTTTCTTGAGATTTTGCTGATATGATGCTGGAGGATTTCCTTGGTGTTCTGGTCGGAGGGGGACCAAATGCAGAGCAGATGTTGCTGGGCACTCCAGTGAATCTAAAGCCTGTTTCATGGTCATGGGTGACTGAGGGACAGGCTTCAAAGGGACCCTGGGGACCCTTCTGTCATATGCTTTTTTTCAGGAAGGACAGGCAGATGAAAAAAAAATCCTACAAAAGAATAACCTGTCTCAGCCAGACCACCCATAGGGAAAGAAACAGCCTGAAATAGAAAACGAGAAAACAGAAAATATTGCACTGTGGTCACTAAATGTTCAGAGGGCTCAAACTCCTCTGATCCCTGGGGGAGGATCGCTTCCATGCTACATGTCTGGGAGCACTGAAATGAGGAACTGACAGCTTGGCAGCAAGGGTCTATTCATCTGTGAAGGTGGAGGTTATGGGACTGGAGAATAATGTGCAAAATACGTAATAAATCCAAGTGACTTCCACCTTGTTAGGCTGACCTGAATAGCATGCAAGGCTTCAGAAGGCTTGAAGGAGAGAATAATAAAGGATGGAAAGTGAGCCAAAAGGCAATGTGGGTTTGGCAAAGCTAGAATGTGCAGGACCAACTTGACTCTGGCTCTGATATATAATTTCCCAGCTCTAATCTGTCAAACTATGTTTCTGTAAGCTGTCTCCATTGCTTCTGAGGTGACTCGGGAGCAGTGCCATTTGCAGGGCTAAATGCATGATAGTAAGAGGCACTCAATGTCATTCGGGAACCAGCTGAATCTCACCACCAGCTGAATCTCACCACAGGTTGTGGCTGGGCAAACCTAATTCTAGGGACAAATCTGACAGCTCAGACCTAGGTAGTCTCAAAAAAAACCCCAAACCAACCAAACAAATCCACCGACATTGCATACAATAGCAGATGGGAACTGGTGAAACTGGAGGAGAGTGGGATCAGTGAAAGGACTATGAGGTGTCATAATGGAAATGGGCTGGGAAATATGAGAAGCCCACAAAAGCAGGGACTGATAATGAGAAGGTGTTAAAGCTAGGGAAAAGTGATGCTAGAAAGGCTGTGCAAAGAAATTAGGCACCTATGACTGGAAATGGAGAGCTCTGCTTATGAGCAGAAACCTAGTTCTTGTCTGGTTTAGCAGAACAAATTTTAGTGGAGATGGCAATATTAGCTGAGCATCAGGAGTTACTAAAGAGACTTCATCATGAGAAACAACACTGTGGTGCAAGAACAAGTATTTCTAGATTGGCCATAAATCACAGGCAGCAACTGAGAAGATAGTTTTAAGTATCAGAGAACCAAGGTCCTGAAAAAATTCCTTCAGCGTCCACACTGCTGGTTTAAAAGAGGTGTTTGAGGGATTATACGAGGACCCCCAGGGCTGGCTCAGACCCACAGTGTATGTTCCACCAAGCAGCAGGGAACACCGCCAGCCTCATTAGCTTTATTGCACATGTTCACAGACCTACATCCAGAGTTTTGTCTAGAAGGGAGGAAATGAGAGCGTAAGAGCAAAAAAAGGAGGAAGATGACGTGTCTGGAGGAAATCCCGTGAGCAGCCTGACCTCCTCCGCTGCCACTACACTGCCTCCTCCCTCCCTGCTGCTGCCCAGAAAGAGGGACACTGACTCCCATGCCTGAAGTGCCAGCTGCCTTCTCAGTCTGTCCTACTCACTCCTCAAATGTTCCCATTCTCCCGCTTGCCTTCTTGCCTCCATCCATCCACTTGCTAATGTCTTCCAGGAAGAATGATAAACCGCCCCCCCACCTCTGCCCTTGGGTCTCTGCTGTCTCCCATTACACAGGCAGAAACACAATGTCCTTTCCTGTACGGCCCTTTTATCCTCATCACGTGCTCACAAGCACACATCATCCCTTCAAATCCTGCTGTATCACTCCCCCAACTCATTATTCTGATGGTGTCACAACCCTGAGTTGGCCACAGCTTTAGAAGGGAATTTTCCAAAGATCAAAAAATCTGTTAAGTCAAAAGCCAGGCTTGCTTTCTTTATTTTTATTCTCAAAAGTTATCTTATGTTTTCAAATAAAGGCAAGAAATAAAAGGATTGTTAGCAGAGCTGCCTACCATACACCAGATCTCAGCAGGGTGCCTTCTTTCTCTCTCAGGTTTGGTCTGAGTAACGCTGACATCCCAAGTTGCAGCAACCTCTTGAACTTCCCCTTAGTTCCAGTGAGTTAGCTGAGTTACTCGCATTAGAATCACAGAATTGTTTAGGTTGGAAAAGACCTCAGAGATCATCAAGTCCAACCAGTAACCCAGCACCACTGAGTCCATCACTAAACCTTGTCCCTAAGCAGTGCATCTACATATTTTTTAAACACTCCAGGGACAGTGATTCCACCACCTCCCAGGCAGCCTGTCCCAGTGCTCCACCACCCTGTCAGTGACAACGTTTTTCCCGATACCCAACCTAAACCTCCCCGGCACAGACTGAGGCCGTCTCCTCTTGCCCTGTCACTTGTCACCTGGGAGAAGAGAGCGACCCCCCTGCCTACACCCTCCTGTCAGGCAGCTGCAGGGAGCCACAAGGTGCCCCCGAGCCTCCTCCTCTCCAGGCTGACCCCCCCAGTTCCCCCAGCCGCTCCCCACCAGCCTTGTGCCCCAGCCCCGGCACCAGCCCCCTGCCCGTCTCTGGACACGCTGCAGCCCCTCTGCGTCCCCCTGGCAGTGAGGGGCCCAACCTGAACACAGGAGTCGAGGGGCGGCCTCGCCAGTGCCCAGGGCAGGGGGACAGCACTGCCCTGGCCCTGCTGGCCACGCTGTTCCCGGCACCAGCCAGGATGCTGCTGGCCTCCTTGGCCACCTGGGCACACGGGGGGCTCATGCCCAGCCGGCTGCCCACCAGCCCCCCCAGGCCCTTTCCCCCCAGGCGGTTCCCAGCCCCCTGCCCCCAGCGCTGCGGGGGCTGGTGTGACCCACGGGCAGGACCCAGCACTGAGCCTGGTTGAACCTCACACAACTGGCCCGGGCCCATCGCTCCAGCCTGCCCAGACCCCCCTGCAGAGCCTCCTGCCCTCCCGCAGATCAACGCTCCCCCCAGCTGGGGGTCACCTGTGAACTTGGTGAGGGTGTGCTAGATCCCCTCGTCCAGATCACTGATAAAGGTACGGAACAGGACTGGCCCCAGCACCGAGCCCTGGGGAACACCACCTGTGACCGGCCACCAGCTGGATGTAACTCCATTTAGTACCGCTTTTCAGGCTTGGCCATCCAGCCAGCTTGTTACCCAGTGTAAAGTACACCTGTCCAAGCCACAAGCAGCCAGTGTCTCCAGGAGAATGCTGAGGGAGATGGTGTCAAAGGCTTACTAAGCTCCAGGTAGACATCATAAAGTCTTTCTCACATCCACCGGGTGGGTCACCTTGTCATAGAAGGAGATCAGGTTCCTCAAGCAGGACCTGCCGTTTGTAAACCCATGCTGGCTGGTTGTCCTGCACTTGCCCTGTGATGGCACTCAGGATGATCTGCTCCACAACCTTCCCTGGCACCGAGGTCAGGCTGACAGGTCTGTGGTTCCCCAGATCCCCCTTCTGTCTGTTCTTTGGATGGGCATCACATTTGGTAACATCCAGTCAACCAGGACCTCACTGGTGAGCCAGGACCGGCGATAATTGATGGGAAGTGGCTTGGTGATGCTTCTGCCAGCTCCCTCAGTGCCCTGGGGTGGATCCCATCTGGCCGCAGAGACAAGTGAGTGTTTAAGTGGTGTAGCAGGTCTCTAACTGTTTCCCCTTGGATTATGGTGGCTTTATTCTGCTCCCTGGTCTCCCAGTTCAGAGGACTAAGCACCTGGAGAACAACTGGTCTGACTATTAAAGACTGAAGCAAAGAAGGCATTTGGTACTTTGTCACTGTTCCACACACCACCACCCCCCCCGGCATCCAATGAAGAACAGACATGCTCCTCAGCCTTCCTTTTGTTGCTAATGTATTTATAGAAACATTTTTAATTGTCTTTTACTGTAGTAGCCAGATTAAGTTCTAGTTGGGCTTCGGCCCTTCGAATTTTCTCCTCGCATAACCTCGTGACACCTTTATAGCCCTCAAGAGTTGCCTGCCCCTTCTCGCAAAGGTGGCAAACTCTCCTTTTTCCCCCTGAGTCCCAGCCAAAGCTCTCTGCTCAGCCAGGCCAGTCCTTCCCTGCCGGCTCGTCTTCCAGCACATGGGGACAGGCTGCTCCTGTGCCTTGAACACTTCCTCCTTGAAGAGTGCCCAGCCTCCTGCACCCCTTGGCCCTGCTCCCAAGGGACTCTATTGCTGAACATAGGTTACCTAAGGAGAAAATGGCATCTCTGATCACAAAAATTCAGAGACCCACATTATGATGAAACATAAGTCTTCGAGTTATTTATTCTGTCGGAAACTGGCAGCATCCCCCCAAAATATGAGGAGGGGGAGTAGCTTACTTGACATCAAGGTGCTTTATTCTCTCATCTCTTGTCAATAACATCTACAGAGTACTAATGCTCCTGTCAGACTGAAAGCTATGAATCAAGCTTAGCGCGTAATTATTTTTCTTCGCGTTATCTGTAACATGTCCTGCTGCCTGCCCGCCCCTCTCCATTCAGCACCTTCAAGAGGGTACCCGAGTTAAAAGGAAACTTGATGGGAAGGCCAGATAGGAGAAGAAAAGGAAGGTAAGTTATTCTCTGTGCTTTTCTGTGATGTCTCAGTGTGTTATGAGAAGACAAAAGCTTCAGGGAAAGATGTCAAAGATGGACATCATGGAGGAGGGGAGAACTGTGTGGCTTACACCCCTCGCTGGTCATCTACAGCACCAAAGAAACATCTATGTACTAAACAAGAGTAATTTTCAGAGATGCAGTAGCGATTCCACCCTATGCGATTAGCAAACCGAATTACAGTTACACTTCAACAGACAACTCCAAATGCTGCTAAAAGAGTTTATTAATTTATTAAAGACTGTACTAACAATTCTCATAACAATGGCAGCACAATGATTCAAAATCATGACAAATAGCGTGGAGTTTTGTAAAGCATTATTATAACACACCGTGGACAAGAACAAAGCAGATGTGCCATCTCAGAACTCTACAAGCAGGCCCATGAAATTCAGGAGTTGTATCATACAGCTATACAAGTGTCAGAGAAAATAGAAAAACAAAAAGTCATTCAATATGCAGTCCTTGAATTTATTGACAGTATTACAGTACTTTATGGGCAAGGACTGGCTTGTTGCAGCTGCACTTTCCAGAGCACAAAGCCATCTGGAAATAGCAAAAAATCCCCAAAAGAAGAAAAACTCTCTAACAAACATACTTCAGGTGCAATCACTACTCCAGACCTTCCTGCTTATGAATTTTCAGTCAGAAATTCTGACCTCCCTGCAGTGACTTTGCTCAGGACAGTGTTCTGTTTTCCAAGAAAACAAAACCAGGCGGCTTCCTTTAAGACAGTGCAAAAATATTTTCAATGGTATTGTTAAATCACAGATTAATGATAATCAGCATGGATCAATCACAGCATGGCCAACAGCAACTTCAAGATCAGCACTGAATGGACCTGCTGCCCCTTGACCAGCACTCCAGACTGAGTGCTTGCAGAGGGGAGATGTGTTGCTCTCTCTGAAGCGAGCCATCATGTATGAGTTCATAGTGAGGAATGGTCTCAGCTACTCCAGGGTAACAAATTGCTACAGAAAGCCTTTAAGTATTAAACTATCCAATCCTATTTCAAAGAACTAACGAAAGAATATTGAAATGGAAAAAGTATATAGCAGCCATGTTATTTGCCATGGCTCTAATGTTGTTCCCTTCTTTACCGTGTTGGTCACAGTAGCCAAAATGTGACTTGTGGAGTTCAGCAGCTTACAGCACCCCCACGGTGATGCAAGATTCCCAGCAGCACGTGGGGATTTATATTCTCCGAGACATACCATGTACTTACAATGGCAGGGCAGCTGCAGTCTGCTCCTGCTGTGCTGCCTTTGCAGCTTTTGGCTGTGATAACTTAGGCCTCTCTGCACTTATACCACTGGTCTCACCCATACTCACAGCAGCACATCCACGGTCGTACATTCATTTGGTGTGCATCTTCAGAGCAATTTGCAACTTCTTTTTTAAGCAGACATTGAGGTGCCTGTGTATCACACTGGGACATTGGTATAATCTGTGCCAGAACATCCCCTAGCAACTCCACAGTACATAAATTCAATGAGAGGTAACTATGCTTTGCCAAAGCCCCAAATCATTCCTCCGTTGTGTGTTTGTATCGTACTGTGATTGTTTAAAACCTTTTTAACATCTGCCAACTTCAGAGGATAAAATCACAGTGCTGCATATCAACAAAACCCAGCATACCCAGCCTCCAATATAAAATAATTTATATACACAAAGCAGAATTTGCATCTTAAATAAGAAGAGATTGTCTCATTCTCTATGGTGTCTTACCCAGCTACAAAAAATTAATAATTCATATCAGGTTGATGGATTTGTTTCCTCTACAGCACACGTGCGCTATTGGAGCTGACAAAGACAACATGAAAAAACCTTTTGTAATTAATAAAAGAGAATTGTTCAACACTTGCACATATTGGCACAAGGCAGAAGAGAAAAGGGAACATTACACAGCTCAGCTCAGGTGCCTTCCTCTGTGGAACGGGACTCGGATTTCAACTTTACGAATTCTCTGGCAACTTCATCATTGGTTCTTTGAGAGAGAATCCTCAGGACGGTAAGTCCAGTGTCATCCATGTGAATCCTGCGCCCGAGGGGGCACCAGCAAGCACAGCTTCCTTTGTCTGCTATGTCCCTGAGCTGCATTACTGCTATCCCCAGCACTCGGTCCTCCCGAGCAAAGCAGTAGTCCTTTACACAGACTTGCAGCTCATAGGCATCAGGGCCATCTTCATTCCCCAGTATGCTGAAAAACACACACAAGTTCACTTACAGTTTCTCAGAATGTATAGATTCCTCTGCAAAATAAAGGTGCCAGCAGCTGACTAGAGTGCTTTGATGAGCCACAGAAAACTCCTTTCCACACAAAACCCTTGTCAGAGAGAGAGAAGTAAAACGTACAGAACATGGGCTTTCTTGCTGATTTACAGCTGATAAAGAAAACCTGGCTACTTAAAAAGAAAAAACAAACAACCCTTATCAAGTTGCCTTTGCATGTGTGTGTGTTTAACTATGAAATAAGAGGAGCAGAGAACATTAAAGCCTAACTAATAGATTTTCAACTCAGATGCCTTTAAACAATTCTGCTTCTGTTAAGGGTTGCTTCAGTCAGTAATTAATGTTTTAATTAGACAAAGTCTTTGTTAAAGAACTGGTATCTTCCATTAAAGCAAAACTAATAAAAATAGATCCACAAGTTTTCTGATGTTTCCAAAATTAAAAGAATAAAAAAACCCCAAAGGGACAAAATCTCTTCACTTAGAGGAAGTCTGCCTTGCCCCACATCATAGAAAAACTGTATGGACAGTCCCTCTGCCTCAAGATGTTTACAGTCTTTTGCTGGTCTTCTCCTCTCATTCCTACTGTACAGATGGGTGAGCATTAGCCTGTAGCTCCCTTTGTTGAGCCTTCCAGGAAGGAAGATGCCTTTGTAATAATGAAAGCCAAATAAGAAGAGATCAATAATCAGTGTTGAGAAAGACTGCAGTTTTAGCAGTGTAGCTTACTACCAGTTCCAAGGGCTGTATCCTTGGAAACAAATTTAGAAAGCATGTCCCACAGGTCAAGTTGGGATAAAAACACACATTGAGATTGAAAGAACTAAAAATATGTAATGAACTTTTAGCCTCAAGTCTACCAATAAAGGATACAAAGTTCATTAAGGTGATGGAGCACAGTAAAATACGTTCATATTACATAAAATTAATTTCAGAAAGTAGCCAAACGACACTGCTGGTGTAGAACAGACCTCAGCATCCCATTCACAGCAAAAACTCCCATAATCTAGCTTTCCTGCCAAGGCACTGAAGTCTGGGTCAAACTACTCATGCATGTACTCTTTTGGGCCCTAAGCAGGCTGTTCATGGGCACTGGAAAATCTTATCTGTCCTCTGCATCTGCACTTGCCAGGTCAGAGCCCCAGGCTATTTTTCACACTTACAAGTGAAAGGTTTCATTGTATTTGGGAGCCCAGTTGTTGCTCTTTGACTTGGTTGTGAACTTCCTTTTCTTGTCGCTCTGATGGGGTCCAACCATGGTGATTTCAACGAACGGACGGAACATGCCCGATGTCTGCCACTTCAGGTCGTTGGCTGCCACAACTGCAAAAGAGAGTCACAACCTGTTTTACAGTAAACATTCATTTGTTCCCATTGCTCTGCACACCTTCCCACTCTAATCTGCTTTCAATGTTGTGTTTCAGAGGACAAAGTCCATTTCGAAACACGCCAGTGTCCCAACACACATAGGCTGGACTTTTTTGTAATACAAAGATACGCTTTCTTTCTCTACTTTCAGTTCTATGATGGGAATTTAATGCTTGGGACAGCACATAGCTTTTGCCATATGCATATTTAAGAAATTAGTCCAAAAAAACAGGCACTCCTGCAACTCCAGTCAGGCTACCCTGCCAGTTCAGTGCTTATGTCTACATTATGTGTGGGATGAGAGAAAAAAAGGGGCATCTTGGGGGCTGATATTAAGGTCTCTGTTGAAAAGAAAATGAGACTGCAGGTAAGACAAACAAAGCTTGAGCTGTGGGTGGCTCCAGAATCCAGAATTATTAGCTCTTTAATTCTCATTCTGTCTTCGGTCACTGCAGGGACAAACTGAAGCACAGGAAACAGCTCTGAAAATCAATTTTTGCATTGCAGTGTAGACTTAGCCAGAAGAGAGGCCTGAAGAGCCATTTATATAAATCTTTAGAGGAAATGAAAGCAGTTAAATATGCTGTATTCAAGCAAAGGAGATGAAGGAGGAAGAGGAAGCCTGGGATGAATCACTACTTCGGTTATTTTCAGAGCAGCTCTTCAGGGACCTGTGTGGCCTTCAGGATGGGGGAAGAGGAGCCTCTGAAATCTTACTGGCTCTGCAGTCTCTCAGTTTACACGGAGCCATTTCACAATATCACCCTGTCACCTGTCTTGGCAGCACAGGCTAAACTGTGGTGCCTGCTGAGAGCCATCACCTGATTTTTGTTTACTTCATATATCATTGCCAATAAAAAACAGGACTGTACACTATCATGCCACTGGCTGGACAAGCTCATTTGCTGTTTCTCTACATGTTCCTGATGTGAAACAGAGAAAACAATTCTGGATTCACATCTCATAAGCTAACACAGAAACATAATGACTGACAACTGGAGATTTGCCTCAGCAGTCTCAGAGCCTGAGCCGTAACGCATGCTTTGCCGTACCTTTCACTGTGACCTTGTGTTCACCAGTTCCTGGGTGGGTATACAGGTCGATCTGTATGGACACTTCACCCACAGGATCATCCACACCAGAACCTGTTGGAAGAAAATTGACGCCCACCGCGCACACATGGATTATTGTTTATTGGCACCTATCTTTGGTTTATGGCCTCGGCAAGACAAGCGGGACTTTCACAGCACACCTTCCATAGCCAGAATTTCAGTCAACACCGACAACGTAAAGTTAATGCAAGATAACATCAGGCTTGCATGCCCAACACGCATAACCACTAACATTTTTTTGCACTCCACCACGAAGATCGCATCCCTATTGGGAATACTAGTAAAAATTTTAAAACAATTTTAAGGACCTAAAGCTCGACAATGGACCCTCACAGAGAGCAAGGATTTTTCAGAGGTTCCTGCCAAGCTCCTTGTGTACATGCAGGCATTCCAATGGTGGGCATCAGCATTCCTGTCTGCTCAGGGAAGAAGGAAGGACAAAAAAAAAACCCACAACAAAACTAGAGGAAGTTTAAGGAAAAAAAGACACCAAATGTTAGTGATTTGCATGGAGCCACAGTGCAGTCTCACCCTCCAAGAACCTTTTTCCATGTCATATTGTGCCATCCTGACTACCTATCTGCTTCTCTTCAGAAGACAATGAGAACCTTTTCACTGTTGTGCAACAAAAATAGTGAGAGATAAGCCCTCACAACTTCATCCGTTAGCCAGAGAGAATTCACAGAGGACAAGATAACATGTTGTAACAGACCTCATGAACCCTACAATTAGAGTATTACGATGTTTTCCACTTTTTAACTTTAAATTGTAATTATCTATCATGCGGTACGTGGAAATGACATTTTCCTGGGCAGGAAAGTCAAGATGTCATGTAAATTACAGAAGAAGACTGCTTTGCAAAAGGAAAATGAAGCCTTTGATAAGAGAGTAAGATTGATTTTACTTTCTCTTTGACAACTGTCTGGCCACAGGTTCACAATTAGCAATGCTGTTCTAACTGGGATACCTCAAGGTAATTGAGTACATGTGAACAGCAGCGTTATTTTGTCAATTTTGAGGCTAAGACACATTACTAAGTGAAAGAATTGGTGTGTTTTAAATTCATCATAAGGAGCTTGAAGGATATCATTAAACAAACATTTTGATTAGATAGATCTAACAAGTCAACTTTCACAAGAACAGTCTGCAGGCAGCAAAAACGCTCATTTAAAAAACTAGAGGTTGAGAGCTAAACTTTGAAATTCTCTGAAGAGAATTACATGGCACAGAACTGTAGGCAGTGAAAGTCATATTAATATACAAGCTAAAGTATCTGAGCAAACAAAACACAACCTCAAATTATTTACCTTAAGGTAGAATCTTATTCTTGACCTGAGTACAGTAAACAGCCTCCAGGCTGTAACACTGGTACATGATCTTGAACGTACTGCTTTCTCCCCACTTAGAAGGGCACTGTTCCTTCTTTTCTGTATATAAGCACAGAGCTTTAAAATTGGTAGGCTTAATTATTGACCTGACCCATCTGATGGTGCAGGTCTCTAACTTACACTGTCCACATTTTCCCTGGGAACAGACAAGATTACCAACAGTACATAATGACTTTATCAGGCCACATCTGCAGAAACACCAGCTGCCAAACACTCAGGTCTTCATTTTACTGATCTTTAGTGTAATAAAGCAGACACTGATGCTTCAGAGGAATGTCAGTGGAATCATCCCATTACCTCTGAGGGAGACAAAATTTAGCTTATTATTTTTCTACCTTCATTCTTGTATTTTCATTTAAAAATCCTGTTCTATTAACTGCAATGTTCAGAAACAAAAAAACATTTTGTAGATGGCCACTGAAAAATATTCTGAGCATGCAAAACTGCATGCATACATGTGCTTGCACATTTAGTGACAAGCAGATTTAAACCTTGACATGAAAGTCTCATTGATATTGCAATACTGAAAGGTGAAGCTGCAGAACTGAGCTCGTGCAATGGGTTACAGATGTAGTTCATCTAAGATAACAAAAATATTTTGGACAGCAAAAAGAGAAATTGAGAGATGAAACACAAGACTTAATTTTTTAGGACTCTTCTGAGCACCCAGACTTTTAGTTACCCCCCCTTCAAGCCAGACGGTTCAAGCTCAGCCATAACCTTGAGTGCATACCAGACATTACCATGTATTACAGTAGCCCATCTCAGCAGACCACAAGCATGCAATTCTAGGACTTGAAACAGCTACACACAGCCCATGGTAAAGGGCAGGCAAACAAGCTGCTAGCATCTCTCAAAACCCAGTCCATTTTCAAGACAGCTTTCATATCCCATGAATCAATCTCAGACCTGGGGACAGGCTCTCAGGCAAGCTACAGGCTCCTAAATGATGCAACCTGTGGCTCTTTCTGTGGGATGCAAGCATTTGGTGAAAGTTCACTTCTATAGGATGCTATGGGGAACGGGCCTTTGGAAAAGGTTTCTGAGCATGGGCAAGATGACTTCAAAAGCAAGGCAGTTGGCTAATGTTGTTATGGTAACAACATTAGTCTTGAACATACCCTTATCAGGAAGAACGTCCTCATTAGCGGTAAACCTAATACCTTTCCCATCATGCACTGAGACATGGATTCAAAAGGCAAGAAGCAAGCAGAATAAAGAGAGAAGAGTATGAATTACAATCCAATTAGTGGTGTGACTTAAACAAATACAAGACAAATATTCTAGCTCTTAATAGAAAAATATCCTCTTAGATCTTCTGCACCAACACAGGCTTTGGAGAGCAGGGCTGCCTGCCACTAGGGGATTATCTGGGTTAAAACAAGAACAGAATTTGTGCTGGCATAACTGCCGGCCCTGATCTAACTTTGGAGAGCAAACATTTTAACAGCACAGTGGTATAGAAGCCTCCTCAGTAAGAATATGAGGGCAATAGATACCTCACAAAATCGAAGATGCAACCATTGAGCAGTGAAGTAAGAGGCAAACAGCTAGCATTTTAAATAGTTCTGCATGCGGCCATTTCCTTCACAGGCTTGTGGGAAATTTTACTAATGTAAAGAGAAACATCAGTCAGGGTGTTCTGGTAAGCAGATGTCAGCTGTAAACACTAGTGCTGTCCTTTCTGTCCCTCCAATGCATGTGAAGATCCCCAAACCAATCTACCAACTGGGGTTCCTGAGAAGTGTATGCAAGCAATACCCTTTTCTAGCCCAAATCCCAGGAGCATGTTATTACACCTTTCTCAAAGACATTCCAAGATTGATCCCACAGATATTTGGTGGCACAGCTCAAGTTTTTTGTTCCCTAAACAGGGTCCACAACTCTCAAGCCCACTAATGTGGAAGATGCTGATTTGGACCAGCTCAGTGGCCTACCATGCCCAGCACCTGTCTCTTAAAGTGGCTCAGATGAGTCACAAAGAAATGTCATCAGTCAGCTATGAGATGTCATTGATGACTTGTAATGAGTATGTATTACATCCTAAAGCTAGAACTTCATTTTTTTGTAAGTTTCTTTAAAAAAAATAAATAAATACACACACACACACTTCTGTGGCAACCCTGTACATTTCTGCTGCTCTTAGATTATGTTCTATTACCTTTGTGTATCTGCTAAACACTCATGCCCAGTGAAGTTTTATAGTCAAATCATGCATTGCATGAAGCTGCTTCCTCATGTAAGCTTTGAATTTACTACTCTGCAACTTCAAAAAAGTATCTTCTTCCTCTAATTTGAAACCCTCCTGACCATAGCATGGAGTGTAGAACTGCAATGCTGCACGCACCCTTGTATCCTGGCTCATCACAACACAACAGGTTCCACATAAAAAAAATAGCTTCAATTCACGGTCTGGACATATAATGGGAAACATCTGCCATGGAACAGCAAAGACTGAAAACACACTGGGCGCACAAGTCCCCCGTTAAAAACTGTTTTGTGTTGTTTAAAAAACTGTTTAACTCTAATGGCGACAGCCAATTTCCTGGAATCCCTTGAGGATGTAGCAGTCTTTGACCTGTCTGGCCACTGGATGTCATCGTTGCTCTGCTGGGACACAGCTATAGGGCCATCCTCTCAAATGCAGGTACTGACTCTTCAGATCACTGTTTCAATGCAGCGTGTTTCAACCCAAGCAAGAATATATCGTGCTGCTAAAGCCAGGGATGATTCAGTCCCCCAGAACCACACTCAATTTTTCCCTTGAAAAACAAACCTTGTTTTGCTCAAGTATTCTCAGTAGCTTCTCCACTGGTTGGGGAACACCAATATGAAGTAGTCTCACTTGCACATGAGGGAAGTGTTGGCTAGGGAGTGCTTTTCCCTTGACTTCAGGGCTCAGTGTGGCAGTACAGTGACAGAGTTTGTACAGTCTGTGGGGTCACAAACTCTCACAGACTTGCAAAGATTAAAGGAAATAGGACCCCAAGCAAAAATTGGCAGGAGAACACCCTCACGGAATTGTGTAACTTTTGCTGCTGAGATGTAGTAGCCCAATGCCAAAGCTTGTATTTAAACAGCCCTAAACCCTAAAAGATTGGTTTCAGTTTTGAGCTAATCCCTAATAGCACGTGTCCCCTTTTCCTGAACTTAGTGAGATCCATAGTCAGCCAGTGAAGGTCCCTGACTAGAGACCAAGTTATTCTGTACAACAATCTGGAGATGTTTATATGAAAGCAATCAAAGATAGAGACAATTAACTGTTCACCCCATTCCAAAGCAAGGAAATAGCACACTATCATGCCTTCATAGAGAGCTACCAAAGAACTTGAGTGACCCATCCCAGAAGCTTATGAGTATGTTGTGGTGATCCGTAATCACGTAGCTCGCACATATCCTGTACTGGCTGCAGACAAAACACTGGTTTTGTTGCTCTCTAGGAGACGTTTCCCTTTACAGGCTTCATGTAGCTCTGTGACTCATCACATTGCTCTCTTAGTCAGGACTACAGGGGCTCTAGCAGCTGGCCTGTGACACAGGCACTGACTGGTTCCCATGGTGGTGTCTTGCTGAAACGGACTTTCACACCACTGTTTAGTCTCAGTACAGTAACGTGCAATTTCACTTCAGTCACCCACCCACACTAATTCATGAAACATGACTGTTAAGTGAGGACTGCAGAAAAAAAGACCACCAACACCCCAGGCCTTATGTTTCACATATATCTGCTCTCTCAAAATTCAGTTGTTGAGTGGGAAATAACCCTCTTTCCCTCCTTCCCAGCCTCAAAAGCTCTGAACTGTCACGTTTCCAGAAATGTTACTGCCAAAAGCACTCTACAAACTGGCAGTACAAGACAGAGCAATTACGAACAGAGTAGATAGCTCCATTCAACTTTGCCAACAACGCAAAAGAGTCCTACCCTGAGCTGTCTGAGTCTGGACAAAGGTTTTGATCAGAGTGTCTGTGGTCTGAGTGTAGAGAGACAGAGCATATCGGAGTGACTGCAGGTCCGTACTCTTCTCCAAGAAGGTTTTCTTCAGACCATTCCCACCAGCATGGAAATATTGCTAAGAGTAAAAAGAAACAGGAAAAATACTGAGGAAGAATTGCAAACAGCAAACAATTCACGCACTACTGTGTGTGTAGATGGGAAAGAACTGGAAAAATTAACAAAACAGCTTCTGTACTGGAAATCCAGCTCTTAAGACCAAGTGATACCAACTGCTCATCGCTTTCCTCTTCCAAAGGACTTAAATATAAATATGCTGGCTCCCAGCATGCCACTCACCTGAGCCCATCCAGGTTTACACAAACATAGCACTACCACTCAGTTGTGCCTTTATTGCTGTAACAGCAGTGACAGACCCCTGCCATCTCCTGAACCGGGACAGGCACTATCCTCCCAATAGTATTTGGGGACGAAGCAAGGGAATGACAGAGACAGAAATGGCATCACTTACTTTGATTGTATCGAGTGCCAGATCCAAAACAGCACACTGCTTTGGAGTGAGACTCCTCGTCTCTTCTCTCACCATATGATCCTGCAAACAACCATTATATTTGACATGAGCATTCTGTCAGAGCCTGAACGAAAAGGAGTCCCCAGTATCATCACTTTCCCTGGATTCATGCTGTGGCTATGTGGCCACAGCATTAATTCAGATGTGTAAGGAATGCTTAATGGAGTCTCTCAGAGTAATTTATTAGAGCTTAACTTGAAAATAAACCCACTTTCTCTGTTTCTTGCAGGCACAGAAGAGAGAAATAAAGAAACGAGCTGGATGGAGATAAGCAGCAATTTAAAAATCACAGTTTGCCCCTCAGAAAACTCAAACAGGGGTCTGCCTGCTACCCCCATCACTCTAGAGCAGCCAGAACAAAACTCTCAAAACACCACCTAAATCAAGGAATTCTGAGAACCACACACTGGGCAAAGTTCTTCCGTGTGGTTTGTAAATGTTTCTGTTTTAACTCTTCCATCTGCAAAGGTCACTGATTCATCATATCATTGGTGTAGAGGAAGAAAAACAAACAAGCAACATGTTCTAGAAAATACCTTTGCTAAAAGAAGTTGCTCCCATGAAGACCCATCGTCTCCAATAGCAGAAAGCCAGGAATCTCTTGAGAAGGGATTCCATTTCCTGCAGTGGGAGCATGTACCTGTTACATTCTTGCCTGACTACAGGGATGTGTCATCCTTCGGTATTTCACTAAGCTCTTTCTCTGTGATGCTTAGTCTAGGTTTCAGAGGAAAATGGCACATTTTAGTAAGTCAAAGCTTTGCACAAACATAAATTACAACTGTTTGGACTGCTGGGGGGTCAGGCTGGCTGACTTCAGCCTGGATGCTGAAGCATTCATGAAAAAGATGCAGGCAAATCAGGGAGAGACTACTTATCCCTACTTTAGGCGTCACGGCTACTATAAAAGACAGGAGACGTGTCTACTAATTTGTCTTTAGTAAAGCATGCCTAGTGTGTGGCATCATTTGTGAATTTCACTCCGATAAACCTGCTGGCTATCCTGCAGCCTGGTGATTCTTCCTGTTGCTATTCCCGTTTGTTATCCACCACGAACCATCTCCTGCCTGATGGACGTACTGCAGTCTAGGTGCAGTACTAGGCATTTGCCACACTTCCCACAGATTCCTAGCTAGCACCTTTGCACAGTGCTGCATTAAACTGTACAGAAGATCCCTCTCAACTCAGCAGTACCTCTGAGAAGTTTGCACCATGCTTTCTTGAATACTAGAGACATGCCTCAGCTTGGCTCGTTCCCCCCCACAGGATGCTCCTGGTCTGGAGACCTAAATGCTCTGTAAGCTGCAACATATCTTCCATTGCGACAAGCTGTCCTTAGGGGAGCAATAGCTCTCTTCGCTCTTCTTTATGAGCTGGGAGTAATTCAATTGAAGATGATGTGGCTTCACACTTCAATACACAGTGGGTAAAACATTCTTTGCTCTGTCTGACAGTCAGATTAAGTGTACAATCAGCCAAAGCCCAAGGCCACATTCATGGGAGAGGCCAATTTAGTAAAGCCATCTGTGCTCCCAAGGCAGAATGACTTTGATGTACCTTGAAAAGACTTTCCAGGTCTACCAGCCAGGTTCCCCACAATGCCACACAGTTCAGGTGGTCAGCAATTTTCTCTAAACACCTGAAGAGGTCATTCAGCCCCATGCAGAGCAGTCAAGTGACCCCACTCTGCCCATGCTGTCAATGTAAAAATAACGGAGTGACTGGACTGGTAATGATTGCACCTACACGCAGAGGAGCCCACGACTGTCATTTCCCTGTATACCTGCCCTCTGCAGATCCCACACTGTTCCTATAAAGGACTGCAGAATGCTACCCTGCACTTCCCAGATTGCTAGCCAGGAGCAAGCCACAGATATTTACATCAAATAATTATGCAACTTCGAGCAGAAGAAGAAGAAAAAAAAAAAAAAAAAGAAAAAGAAAAAAGGGAAAACAAATCTTCTGGTGTCTCAGAGTCATCCTTCTATTCTCCACAGGCACTCTCAGAAGAACCTCTGTGGTCAGAGTTTGACTGGTTACCCTGGGGGCAAGAGAGAGGAGGCTGCTGCCTCCTGGTCCAGCTGCTGGCTATTAAGCAAACTAAGCAGAAAGAGTTTGATAATAAATGAGAGGTAGGTATGTGGCACCAAGGTGCCAGGTTTATGGTTGGTTTTCTAAGCATTTTAAAATACACTGTGAAATTGATTTGTCATTAGGATGAGAGCCTGTGCTTGTCAGGCCTGCTAGTCTCAGTTTTCAGCCAAGTTATCCAATTCACTAGGGCTCAGTTCCCCCAAAACTATTTAAGACAAATAAAGCTTAAAATCCATCCCATAACTTTCCCAGGCTTTTGTGGAACTGCAAAATGCACAGGAGAGCCATTTACTCATATCTTCCCTATTAGCCTGCAAAAATCATAAGGACAAAAAAAAAAAAAAAAATTCCACGATGCTTACGCAAACAATTTACTCTCTTGTAACACCTTCACTCTTCTGGAAATTTTTGGACTCAGTGTTGGTTCACACAATCTGTCTGAACTAAATGTCTCCAAAATTCAGGTGGCTGAATGCTTTCACACTTGCGTATGGCTCTCTTGCCACATATAAAATCCTGCGTACCTATGCTCCTGTACTCCTATTTGTGGATATCCAAATAAAGGCTCGAACACACACCAGGGCTTGCCTGAGCTGCATGATTACATGCATTTCTAAAAATGCAGTCCAGAGTTACCAAAGTTAAGCTTTACAGTAACTGAACTGAAGACAGGCTGCTGCTGAGGGACGGCTGCGGCTGCCACCTCACTGGTGTGAATGGAAACCAGCAAAGCTTCCAACTCCTTCAAGGTAAAAGGCACCCTGTATATACTAAGTAATTCCAATAATGAGAAAATATGGACAGTGACAGCTATTCACCTCGGGAACCATAATTGGAGGTTTACGTTATGTCATGCCACTGTTAACTCCTACGTAACAGCCTCAAAATGCAGCTGGAAAAAAAGTGTGTGCATCTAATGACACACCTGCATATCCAGATCACTTACTAGGATTGCTAATAAGCACTACCTTAAAAGAATTGTGTACTGTCTTGTCTCATAAACATGCATAGGTAAAATGTGTCTGCTGGGCAAGGGTAATGTATAGTCACATAAAGACAGCTGTAAGAATTGCGCAAGACAAAAAAAAAATTACGGGAAAAGACAAATGCATTTTGAAATTTCACTGATCACTCAGGCGATGCCCTTTGCTGTGGGAAGATTGCCCTGGTCACGCTCTGAGACAGAGTTCATGTTCAGCTCTGTCGTCCTTGCAGCGCAGTTTGTGCACTGTGATGCTTCAGATTTATACCTTCTCTTGCACAATACCTGTTCTTTAGCACAAGTCAAACTGCAACATAGTGCAATTTGAATGTTGAAAGGTATCACCATTTTCATACCGTTCCCATCGTGACCAGAGAATTAATGCTTGATTGGCTTATGATGAGGTGGCGTGCACTTAGTAATGCTCATGTCATGCGCTGTCATGTCATGCACTGTCAAAACACATCAACATAGCCATCATGCTAAATGCCAGCTTGCCTGTAAAGAGAGCCCACGCAGAAGGAATTTACAGACACAGGCTCTTTTCCATAAGCAACAGTTATTTTTGTAACGGTTCATATAATTCATCAATAGCTAGGCACAATCATCTTTCCAACCAGCATCTCATTATCAGAACCACATAAAGGACTCCCTTTTATACACAGGGATACAGAAGAACTGGCCAGATATTGAGAACTCTACTTTTTTCATTTTAAATTGATCACTGTATCTACAGAAGAGAGAAACTACTTCGATGATTAAACCCACAGTAGAACTTAACAGTTAAACACAATACTAACGTTAGCAGAATGCATTTAAAAGCATATTTAATGCATTCTAAAGCATTTCTCTACAATTGCATTCAGCGACAAACTACTGGACGCACAAGACACGGTAGATGTTACTACACTTCCACGCTGACACACATGGACATTAACAGAAGCCATGCAGAACAATACCTTCAACTTTGACAAGTGTCCCAGTTCCTTAGCAGCACTGAAAATCAACTGTGTGCCCTATGATTGCAAGAAGTTAGAAAAGAAAGGAGGGGAAAAAGATTATAAACAAGCTTTGCATGTTTTTCCTTTCAGGAAGTCAAGTCAGTTCACAGCTAGAATTTTACATAACCACCCCCAGGCCAGTCACAACAAATTGATTCCTTGCCAGTTTATTACCTAGTATAAAACCTGGCATTTCCGTGGATACCACATCAAGAGCTATTTCAGAGCACATTATTCTGCTAACTGGTTCACTGTTGCTTACAGCAGCCACCCATTTAAAGAGGATGCGCCTTCAAATGGATTGCACAGGCTGGGGGTGAAGGCGGATCACACAGCTGATGGCAATCTTTCTGTAGAAGCAGAGCCCAATCAGCAGGGTGGGGGTAAGCGTACATCAGATCAGAAACAAAACTGGATCCAAGCAGTTTTGGGGTGAGAGATTAGCAAACCAAGCCCGGTGAGTACGACATGTCAAAAGCTTGGCCAGTGGCTCTTCTTCCCCCACTGTGGCTTACTGATGCTGTATGACCCATAAAGAAACAAAAAAGGACGATAAATCCCAGTGACGGGAAATCTTGCTTCAAGTCACTTACACTCTAGTTTAATGGATTTTTACATACTTTCTCTGCAGTGGTTACAACAAAGCTATTTTTCCTTTCCCACAGCACTTCTCTGTTGTGTAATACTCCTTTCACCTGGGGAGTTAAGTCCAAAATTTAATGAGAAAGCCAAATGCACCCAAGAAAATCCTCCAGTCTCTTCTCCCAGAGATGCTTTACAGGGTGTGCTGGAACTTATTTTCTTGCACTTCACTCCTTTTCATTCATCTAATCTTGCTCACTTCAGCCCTCTCAGACTAGTCAGATTTAGGCTTTAGGACCAAGACAAAACTACAGGTGACTCCTCTTCCCTCATTAAACCTCCCCTCCATTATCTCTCCCTCAGGAAAGGCTTCAGTGTGTCAGCAGCACTGCCCTCTCAAAGATGATCTTTGGCTCACCTTGCTTGTAATTGGCCATTAGGGGATAGTGTTAAAAGTACATGTAAATGTCACCATAGGTATCAATTGAGAAGTGCCTGTGGGATGTCCTGGATGAATGCCTGAAATAAGCTTCCAGGGCTTCCAGGGACAGATATCAGTGGGTGGCACTTTCCAGTATGGTCTTTTTGCTCAGGAAAACGCTGAGAAGAAGATGAAACTCATCTTATTTAGGGACTGCTGGCTCCATAAGGACCACATTTCCCCAGAGGTCTCCAGCAAATCCGGCTCTGATTTCCACAGCGCTCCTTCCCTCTCCCTTTATTACCCTTCCTCGCATCAACAGCTTCTCACCCTCCCATTTAACCACAACTGCCATGATCACTCCCCACCCCAACATCCCACAAACTGTAATGAAGCAAGGTGTAAACCCAGAATTACTATACTGCCCTTTGCCCCTGCCTATGCTACTCAGTTTGTTTTCTTTGCTGCCTTCTTCAGTATTTAAGTCAGTGCTCTGTGGAGCAGGAACTACCCCATACTTGCAGTTTGCAGAGAAGACTCTGGGAATTGGGTTCTACTGCAAAGATCATTGCTGAAATAATTATTTGTTTTCTAGGGTTAAAGTTAACATCAGCCCCACAGATGAGGGACTCTGCAAAAAAAGTGTATCCATACCTGTTGCTAGAGGTAGCAGGTACCCTTTTACAGGAGGAAAGCGGGCAAACAGTTTACAGCTGTAACACTGGAAAAACTGAGACCCACTCTAAAGACATTGGACACACTCTGCCCATCACAACAACAGTCCAGAAGTGAATTTTTAGATGAGATACTTTTTCTTTAGTTTTGCCTGCTTCAGGAATTTCTTCAAGCTGAAAGAGTCTGACCCAAAATCACAGATAACCTCTTGATTTGCTCTCCCTGTAAACGTCACCTAACCCTCACTGCTCTTCAGTTTTTTATGTTTGTTGAATACAAGTCAATACAGAATGAACATTATTGACTTCGTAGCTAACAGAAGCTGTCGATAATTAATTAAATTCAGAACTCTTGGGATGGGGGGCAGGGGGAAGTGCAGGCAAGGAGAACGCAATCATAAAAGAGAGCTTCTGAAATGAGATTGGGAGCTTTACTTGCTGCCAGTACCCAATGGGTAGTGTTGAAGAGTACAACTGTCTAAACTGAAAGAGTACAAAGTTCTTAGTATTTCCAGCCAGTGAGGTTGAACATGACTGCACACCAGGAGCAACACAGAGATTTCACTGTGGGCCACACCAAATAATGCACCAGGGGACACAGCTTCAGCCAGTGCTCGCGTACTCAACAGATGTGCCTGCTGTTCTGTACGATTGGTCAGAAAATCTGTTTGAGTTATGGGTCTTAGAACTTAAGGTTGTCATGCCTGTTGACCAAGCAGAAAAAAAATTAACATTTTTATAACCTGAATTTTGAAAAGCTAAAGTGAGTGGTCTCAAAACACACTAACATTCAAGTTTCTTGATCCAATGTTTCCAGCCATCATTAGACACTTTTTTTTAATGCACATTTTAACAACATCAACCAGCCTAGGCACAGAGTGTCCCTGCCACAGGCTTCTAAGGAGGGCTGGCAACACTGAGCAATACACAGTGACTTGGGATGCTTCAAGGAACAAAGCTGCTCAGATAACTACTCCTCAGTTCTTGCTTGCTAAGAAATTCTTCATCACTCAGTGCCAATCTTTGTCAATGTGTCAATTACATTTGAGTTTGTCTTCAATGCTGGTAATGCCCAATGAAAATCTGGACAGCTTCTTCCTCCTGTCAAATGGCATTCTTGTAAGCAAGATGCTAAACCTCCTGAAAAAGTTATTTCTTCATGAAAACGTATCGCAAAGCTCTACAGGAAGCACTTACTCCAGTGCACCTCTAGGGAATGAAAACAACTAAACTTAAATATCATGTAGTTTTGAGAAAAGCTGCTGACAATGGAATTCATTAAAACATCGAGGACAGAATATGAGCAAAAATTAAGTCCTTATTACAAACTGTTTCTGGCTAGCTCTGCGGCAAATGTAGCTGGAATGGGGACAGACCTTAGCGCTGGTTTTCCTGGTTCTTCCCATGAAGTTAGTTTTACCTTCCTAAACTTTCACGGAAACATAAAAGGTACCAGTAGTCCACAACCCAAAGATTTTAAATTTTTTTAATGGTCTGACTGTTTTTCTCTCCTCAGTGAAAGCGTTTAGAGAAGGATCATTAGCTGACTCATGTCTAATTGCTAGAAGCCAACAGAACTGCACTGGTTTATATTCTAAGATGCTCAGACTCTTGCAGCTTAACTGTCCTACTGCTCAGTTGACAAAAGTTAGGAAACAAAAGCCTAAAAAATAAGTCTTTTTAATTCCAGTCCTATTTTTGGAAAACACATTATTACTCAGTCTTATTTTTCTGAGACGTACCAATGCAAGGAAATTCCATCTGGTTTTGTACATTCCTTTCCCAGACTTTTTAAATTCCTACGTTCAACAACAATGAGATCTGATCATTTATTAGCAGCATTTAAGTTCATTTAAAATAAACTATCAGCAGGCAATGATCGCTACCACCTATTAAAAATTAAGACTATTTTTTAGCTGTTGTGCTGTATTAAACACGGAGAAAACAGGCTACGTGGGTATGAAAAAGGAAAAATAATTACCTGTTGTTACAGAGATGTGGGCACATGTACAGTTCACAGACCATCATTTCATCCAAGGCTAAGAAACATTTTTCTCCTCATCACTGAGGCAGCCTTGGACTTTTCTGCTCCTAGCTAGCACAAGGGAGAGGATTCATTTACACTAGTTGAGAAAGGTTTCAGAAAAACTGTTAAAGCCACACTGTCCTCCATCACAGAACAGCTCTGGAGTGGTGCTCCTTGAAAACAAGCCTGAAGAACAGCCAGTTTGGAAGTCACACGTAAGTTCTGTCTACAGCTTAAAGAGAATTTTGTTCTTATTCTGGACCATGTTCTCGTTTAGTGAAGAGAAGTCTGGCAAGTAGAAAAAAAGTGCAGCAGGAGCAAGCACAAATGAAGACTCACATGAATGGCTGCAGCATACTGTGTGAAACAAATAAAGGAGAGGCTCCAGTGGAATCATCTGTGTATAAACTAAGCAACTCTTCACTGACCTAACTAGTCACTGAAGATGTGCTAGAGTTTCGTCCTAAGCAGTGAGGGCGAAATAAATGTGTAACTAATCTGTTAATACCCCCAAGAGTTGTGCACTGAACCCCAAAACAAGGATTCCCAGAGAGTTGTGTTTGCATATCCACTCATCCAAGACAGAGAGTGTTTAATTAAATGTTGATCTTTACTTAAAACTAGTGAGGTGTGAACTGCTCAGTGAGTTACTGGAGATCCCATTGCTACTAATCTCACAACCCACAGGCAGTCTATGCTCAGAGAGGTAGAAGCCACTCATCTGAAAGTCATTAAGGCACCCACAGCTCAGGTCATCAGAGTGGGAGGACGTAAAACTGCTCGGTCCCCATCACATCCTTTATGGGTAGTAGCTGACTGCTTTCTCACCTAAGCTTCCCTCTACACAACATCTTCCAGAAGCAGCAGAGAATGGAAGAGCAGAGCTCGTGTTTTCTTCCTTGTGTAATACAGGCTGAACTAATTTAAGTGGAATAGATCAGTCTGGAGAGTAACAGGCATTAAAGCACTGTGCAGCAAAAGGCTCACACAAGCAACAAGTGATACCCACTGCAGTGTGATGGGAACCTTCTACCCCAGTATGCTTTCCATGACCGATATCAAACCCACTTTTACATCTCTAGCAATTTTAAAGAAAGGTCAGAAAATATTCCATTAAAGGGATTCTCTTCTACCATGAGTATCCCCTACTTCTTAAGGACTGTAGAGGAGTTTTAGGAGGTAAATCACCACTCAGTGGTCCTTCACAAATGGGGAGGCAGCACTAGGGCTTTCTGTTGCTGAGGGGTCGGAGGAAAGTGCGTAGGGCTATTTCTGAGTCTGATATGATTTCAAAATTAAAAAAAATATTAAAAAAAAGCAAAATTAGATAAGAGGTGCGTGGCACAGAAGTAGAATAGCAAAGAGAAAGTACTGCTTCTGCCCACATTGCCAGCTCAGAGTTTTGCATTGCCTTGCCCTGCCAGCCTTCACTACCAGGGAAGATGAAAATCTGGTGGTGACAGAATAAATCACTATATCCCAGGGGACAGTGGAAGCAGCTCTTTGCCCATGTAGCCCATCTAGCCTCACCACAGGTTCCCTGTTCAAGGACTGCAGACATGGCCATTTGAATCATTGCATTGTTCACAACTGCCTTTCTGAAACAGAACTCTTTTCCAGTTTGAACTAGTTCAGCCCCCTCACTATGATACAATTGATTAGACAGCTAAAAATCCAGCTATGAGCATTTTGCATTATCTCAGACAACTGAGGATGCGCTTCATTACACAAAAAGAGCTTCTCAATTTGAAACTGAAGTGATGGCAACAAGAAACTCTGTGTAAAAAAAACCCCGAAATGGCTTATAGCAACATCCCGCAGGTTGGAAGAATTGGTTGATAACAGTTATTGCCTTCTTCATGATACAAGCACTGAATCACTCTACTACTCTGCCTTTACAGTTCAAAACTAGCAAGTATAAAGCTCAAACAGCTCCTCCCTGATTCTCCCCAAGGCCCTTGATCTCACTTCTTCCATTCTGAAGGGGTCATGTTAATGCTGTTCTCACATGACAACTTTAGCACCTGTCCCCAAAGACTCCTTTTTACAGCAATTCATCTGAGAGAAAGAAATTTCATCCTCTTACATTTAGATTTCTTTTTTCTCCCTTATATATTAAAAAGGCAAGCAGAAATGATTACTTGAAATCTGAGCTCAGAGCATGCAGTCTTTAACAAGTTATGCCTCACGCTAATTTTATGCTTAGTAGGTATGACAGCACATTGCATCTCAGCAGTTTTGTTTGAACTTGTCATCATCAAGGCCAGAGACAAAAGCCTTCCCTCTCAGAGAAAGAAACACCTCATGCAAGGTGCAGGTTTACATCACTGCAACCCAAGAAGTCCACTCAAAATATGCAGGCAACTGCTGAACAGATAAGACCACTATAATTCTACCCACTACTAGGAAAAAAATAAATCAGCATAAATTAGCCACAGACTGCAAATTTATTCAACAGAGATGAAAAGAAGTTCTGCATTATCTCCAAATAATGAGGTTATAGCCCAAACTTCACACTGCCTCCAACCAAGTGCCATCCCCCAGAACAGCTGGGCAAGCACGACTAACGTTTGATCAGCTTCTATGGTTTCTCAAAGTTGGGGAAGAGTTAATCTTCCATTGTTAAAAACATCACTACATTCATAAGAGACATTCATCCCAGCATGCCCTCACAGCTGAACAATTATATAAAAGACTGCCTTTGAAGGCAAGCTATCTGGACATGCTTCCAACTCCTCAACATCTGAGACACTAAAATCATGCCAGTCCATACTAATGTTAAAGCCTTCTTTAAGGGGGTAAAACAGGGGGTGGTGTCATTAAAAAGCAAACTCAAATTAACCACATCTACACATGCAGACACCTGACTCATAGATGGCAATAACTAGGTAAAAGAGTTTACGGGCATTGATCTAATGCCAAGAAGACAACATTAACTGCCCAACAATCCTACATACACAGCTCTCTTTAAAGGATTGCAAATCCCCAATCAATGTGATTTGATATACTTGATGGCAAGTCCTCCTGGATCATGGATTTTGGATTTGTTTTTTTTTTTCTAGTGTGCTCTGTACCTTCCAAACCTACTATAAACAGAGCCGCTTGCTTTCTTTACTGCGTTACAGACATGTTTTTCCATCCTTGAGCAGGCTACACGCAGGCAAATTTACCTGGACAGATGACTCATTAGGTCAAGGAGATGAGTTACACAGGCAATGGCAACACTTTCTGCTATGAGTCAGGAATGAGAAAATGCTTTACCGTATGGTCTGCAAGAGGAGGCAGCACAATCAGCTTCTCCATGGTATTCATTACCACCCTCCAGAGCTCTTTCAATACCCGTTTCAACACTGTCTTTTCACACACAGTCGCAAACAGTGTCAGGCTGTAGGGATAAAACAAGAACTGAGTACACTCAAAGAATGCAATTTGCAAGGAAAAAGGAGATGTGTGTGGGAGAATCAGTGCCCCACCCAGAGCAGTTTGTCATAATGATTGCTTTAAGGGTAAAAACCTTCCCTTTCCATAAAGTACAGCCTGTCTTCACCCTTAGTGTTCTAGCACTAAAGACATTTGGCCAAAGTGGAGTATTGACATTTCTGTTTATTGACCTGGGGATTACAGAAGGTATCACTAAGTTATGGTGGTTGGGAATAGTCCCAGTAAGAGCAGGTACCATTGAGCTGGTTACCTTTAAGAAGACACTTCCTAATGTGTCAGGTTTACACAGTGTATACTTTCCAGACTGTTATGCAGAAGTTCCTGCACAGCTTCTATAGCTGTTAAAGTCTCTCTGTCCTCCACCTCTACAATCACCTTAAAGCATTTCTTGGAATTCCCTGTATTTCGTTGCAATTGCATTCACTGCCAATCTGCTAGTTTATCTGCTTTTACATTAAGAAGTTCTGGTTTATCTCCCTAGCTATTCCTCCTTTATTATTGTACAAGCTATCAAAAAGGCCAAGAAATATTAAGATTCTTCTTCAAAATAATTGTTGGACTTTGGCATTTATGATCACAATGGGAGAGCTACAAAACAGGAACTCTGCAACCAGTAGCAATGCAAAGGTGACAGCTGACTCTCCTACACTGTGTAGCATCTCTCAGATTTCCCTTCTTTGCACAGCTGGTTAGACAGTAAATGAACACAACTGAACAGGGACAAGACTGATGGTGGGTAGGACACAGGAAGCATGGAAAATTACTCTCCTCCTGTAAAGGAGGAAAGAAAATAATCCAGGCTGGGATTATCATAATCAAAATGCCTTGCTCCACGGCCAGGCAAAATGTCTGTAGCAGACCAAATTCCCAGTGATACAAAGGAAGATGGCTTCTCAGCGTGCGTGAAGGCATGCATGGAAAATGCTCAAATGAGAAGGCTTGTACATGTTACAATTTGTAGAGTCACTAACTACATGGTGACCCAACAGAAATATGGGGCAATCAATACAAAGAGCAACAAAATAAACTGTATTTTAAACTTGTAAAGCTTCACATCTCTCATGGCATTTAATATGAATATTGCTGGTCGTCCCTTTCAAAATAAACATCAGCAAGAAGTTTAATTTCTGCACTAATTAAAAACTATTTCTCTTCGTAGTTCAAGGCTTAGCTGCTGAGAATTATGTGCAGTTAGCCACAAAAAGTCCCTGTACAGCTGAATCATGCTGCATGGTGTTAATAGCAACAATTAAAGCAACGGATCAGGCTTGTGTACATCACATAGTTCAGAAACTTATTTTCTAGCCAGAACAGTACCACGTATGACTAGAACACACTTGCTTAACATGACTGCAATACTGAATAGTATATGCATCAAGTATGTAAGTATTGTTTGCAATACAATTGCTAATTGGCTACAGTACAATTTGTATAGGAAAAACCCCATAGCTAGTAAATTTAGAATTTCAGTCTTTCCTGCTACCTGATCAGCAGTGTGTTTTGCTGATTGTTATAATTGCCCAAAGGGGAAAGAACTGAGAGTGCGCTCTGGCACTGAATTAAGGCTGAAGAGCTGATCCATGGCTCGACAGAGAGACAGTTATCAGAAGAAAAGCCATTAATTCTTCCCGAAAATTTGGAGGCTGGACATCTCAAGAACAATCCAAGAACATGGAGATATTTTTCCTTCCCTCATCCTGTTCTCAATCCTACAAGCTGCGTGTGTAACATATATTTGAACACTCCCTTACTTTCCATCCAGGAAATCCATCAATGGCCTCAGGACGTTATCTGCATCTTGTGCAACTGTGTTTCTGGCATTAGCAGCAACATTTCCTGTCCCTTTCACTTGACAGAGGATATCAGACATTTGCTTGACACACTCATCAATCCGACTCTGAAAGCTGAACAGACAGGAGAGAGGCAAAACCAAGATTATCAGTGGCAGAAATGTCAGCTCTAGTACATACGGTAAAATATTGCAAGTCCATAAACCATGCACTCAGTCACATACTCTTCTTCATTCTCAAGATTTGCTGCTCTGTTCCTTATTGCGTTTGTTACTGAGAGACACGCTATCCAGCTCCTTATGCCCATCATCCACAGACAACCTACCACCTCTGAACATGAGACAAATCACATCTGAGGGGAGTTTGTTCATTCAGCTTGCAGAAGGAAGCGATCCTTTCCCGATTTCAAGAAACAGTTACTCTTAGCTTAAAGCACCCTTCTGTATCTTTGCATTCCACACAGGGTGTTACACCACAGACATCGGTATATTCGTATGGAGCAATGGCACAATGCATGCACAACTCTGAGCACCCAGGAGTCCATTGGCAGTAATGCGGTTATGACCCATCATAGGCTGTCTTCAAAATAATAGAGACAGCCTGAAGGGAGGCACCAGCTGAAACCAGCCCACTGCTGTATCAACCAATGTATAGCCCAATGCTATATTGAAGTGTCTAAGACAGGATGTGGGGCTTAGCTGTGCAACAAGCAGCATCACTGTATGGAAGTGACATGCAAGCCACTGAAGCACAATTACTTTTCCATCTCTTACTGCTAAGAAGTTCAAAATGAAGTAATATGATGGTTAAAAATGATGAATAGATCAACAGAGCTGTCAACGTATCAATTCAGCGAGTAAAGGAAAATGCTTTGACATTTAAAAGAAGAGTTACTAACAACAGGCATTAGAAATGACATTTAGTTATCCACTAACAACACAGAAGTTTGAAACCAGGAAGAGAAGTCAGTGCTAGGAGCCAGGGTAAAGATTTAAGAGCAGGTACACAGGTTTGGAAGTCAGTTTTGTATCTGCATAAGTGGCCTGAACTTCTGTTGTGTGAGCCACCCTGGACATCTGTGGGTTGGGTGCTGGCACACAACCCCTCTGGCCTGTGGCTCTCCCCTTCCTTCTCCACCCGGCCACCTCTTTCCTCTCCTGCACTGCGACCTCCAGTCTCATGGTCCCTTTTGCTCAATTCTAGCCTGCCTCTTGCTGGAGCAATTCCCGAGAGCAATTCCAGAGCTGTCCTTCCATGCAGCCTCCACTTCCACTTCCCCCCTTTCTAGCAGAGACTGGCCTGCAGCATTCAGCTGTGGCTACAATGACAGCTTAACCAGAGACATAAGCCACATCAGATAAAATAGCACCAAGAACTCCCTGTACTGCTGACAATTCCTGTTCTGTTACAGGCTAATCCCACCCCACAGTCTTCCCAAATACTGCACCAATTGCAAGACCCTGCTTCAAGATGCTGCACACCCCCAGCCAGGGGATGAAAGACAACAGAATCTCTTAAGAGATAAAAATTAATACGAGGCAAAATTCTCAACAGATTATGAAAAATGATAAATCAGTTACTGTGGCAACAGGTTCACCTGAAAGTGAGGCTTGTGTAGATGTACAGCTTAGCAGGAGCCCTTGGCAGCAGCAAGTTAAAAGACAATCTCATCTATGCTGTCAGACAGGGCCTTCTGCTCCCTAATTCCCACAGGAATTCCCTCCTTCACTCCTACAGCCTCCAAGAACAAAACAGCAGCTAGCCCGGCGTGACGTGCAAACTTTTCAAGGCTCCTTTTCCTTATGATATCCTTTAAAGCAGAAATGGTTTCTGTGTCCAGACATTATCCTCTCTCAGCACAAAGGTGGTGGGGCTCTCCGGGTGTGTGCTGCTTTCCCAGCAGGCGCAATTATCTCACATAGATGAAGAGAAGTTAAGATCTGCACTGTCAGGTGTGCACAGTGTTGTAGGAGCAACTGTTTAAAGACTCTGCAGAGAATACTGTCAATACCTGTCTTACCTCCCACATTTACATCCTTCAGAACATCTTGCTTGTACCACAGCTTGTAAACCACAGCTTGTAAACCACAGCTCTGCTTTTCATTCCCTACTACTGTTAAAGGAATGAGCAAAGCATCTGAGCTGTCTGACTGGCTAAATCTCTTGCTGGCACATCCCTCTCAAACACTCCCTGGTATATATGCTGATAGTGAATAATCTTTTTAAATCATATTTGCAAATGTCAAGATTGTACCCTAATTGTCTCGTAGCAGTGACACCGTGGAGACAGGTTTCAGATATCAAAACAACACCCCCCCCCTAATTATGATTTCTCACTCATCCTCCATATCATTATGAGCCTTATCAATTCAATTCAGTTATGGTTTGAATCTGTCCATTCCTTGCTACAGCATCCATTAGTGGCAATGGGAACTCTTCACCTACCTCCTCACTCAGATCTGTGTGCTGAAATCCAAACAGTCACTGACAAATCCCACTGCGATTTTTTTGGTCTAAGTACTGCAAATCTTTACACCATAGGAGGCCAAGTTGGTACAATTTGCTTTATTCCCCTCGCCCATGTTTCAGCTACACTACAGTTCATGCCTGCATTAATCTTGTTATAAAGCACAAGGTAAAATGAATGGGTTTTACCATGAGAAACGTTTGTTTTTGAAGATCATTTGGGAGCCCTTTATTTCTAGATTTTGCTTAATTGACATCTTTTATGGTTCACTACAGTATTATTATCAAATTGAGCACATTTTTATCCTCAGGTAAATGGTAACATGATTTGCAATAAAACTTAATTGCCGTCAATTACTCTGGCAACACTTTAAAGAGCTCCTCCCCTTGAAACATTAGAAAACGCCATTCACTGCAACATTAGAACAAGTCAATCTCAAATTCTAACCCTGTTTCCTTCTTATTCCAATATTCATTTAACAGTCAGAAATCAGTCAGCTGTTTCACACATTTAGAGCAGAACATTTAAACAAGAATGTTGCTTCATAAATGCTAAGCTGGAAACTGCTTTCTGAGCAATAAAGGAGCAGGCAATGCTCTTACTGACAAGTACTATGTAACAAAAAAAAAATAATCACTATGTAATTCAAATACATTTCACAGTTGAGAGATCTCCATGTTACATTTCTAAAGAGAACAATACAGAAAAGTAAGACTTGTAAAACATTTCACACTTCTTTAGATGGTCTCAGTATTTGAAAGACCATGAATTTATGACAAAAAGAAAAATACCAGTTGACAAGAGTTCTTCTGTCTTCTTAACCTGACTGAATGAGATTACACAAAAGAAAGGAATGCTTCAAGGACAAGCACCTTGTCATACTCACCTGTTACCAAACACCGCACTCAGCTCATCCAAAACATTGTTCAGCTTCACCTGCAGCTCTTTGAGATGGTCACTTGCTTCTGCATCCAGCTGTGGATGAAAGAAGAGCACTTAGCTTGAACTTAGAGGGCAGTCTGCTGTCCTTCACAGTGGTCTTCCTCACTGCTGAGGCTACTCTTAGTAAGCAGGTGACCTATTACCACTGGACTCTCTGAGCTAGAATGCTCTCCTCCACTGCCTGCTGCTGTCACAGGAGCTGTGAAATCATCAACAGGTATTTGCCTAAACAGCAGCAAGTCATTTCCCCAGGCTCCAGTGGCCTTCAGTATCCTTCCTCATACTTACAAAGTTGAGGAAGAAAGTGGATGTTAACCTTCTGTGGCCAACAGAATAAGCAAGCTGAGAAATCATCAAGCACTGTGCATTACCTTGCGCTCACAGGTCATTTCACCCCTCCAAGTCTAGAAGGAGATCAGGCTTTTCAGACTAAATGTTATTTACTTGTGCATTTCTCCATGCATGGTCTTGAAAGATGCTATTTCACCTTCCATCCTTCTGTCAACTATTCAAACTGAAGATTGACCCAGCCACTGCTCTCAGAAGACTGGACCCCGGCTGTTTTGAAAATCTGGCCACAATATCATGTCAGGAACTGTTGTGCACTCATCACTTTTGGAAACCATCATCTTAGCTATGGGTACTAAGCACCAGTAGCTCTGATCTCACAGGGATCCAGACAGCTTTTTGTACATAACTTTCAGAGAAGGCTTCACAAAACAAACAAGAAAGTGCCCGGAGCACTACATGGATGCTGCTGACACCTTGGCACATTCTGTAAGAAAGTGCTTGCTCCATTATTACCAGTCCAAAGCTGCCTATTTTTACATTCAGCAGTGCCCTGTATTTCAGCTGTAGACATCCCTCCAGCCTCAAAAGAGCCACTTTCGAGAAACCTACCTGTATGTATACATAACAACACATGTTGAATGCTTTGAAATTACTGAAAAAGTAATTTATAAATCAGATTTTGCCTTTGTATGCAAGCAGGCAAGCTGCCTGTAAAACAAAAACCTTCAAGAAATCTCTGCATTTGGCATTCAGTGCTTCAGCCCTTACCTCTAAGGCAGAGCATCTATTTACAAATGTAATGAGCCAGATGCCAGTACAGTGGTTAAAAATCAGTTCGGAATTTTACGGTATACCCACTCATGGAGCTATACAGGATTTGAACATGACAGGAGTTCCCACTTACATGAAGCCCTCCTCATATTCTTCAGCATCTGTCAGAGAAAGCCATGTGCCTTAGGGGATTTGGAATCTGATCCATTCATTTTCCTGTCGTAAGCTGGCATGGAAAACTGACTCTATTAGGCATCTGAATGTGTGCTAATGAGACTCCTGGATCAGAGTTTTCAAAATAATTTAAAAAAAAAAAAACAACAAAAACCAAGCAAGTGATGATTACTTAAGCCTTATAACTTCAGGCATTGCTAACTCTGACTATTTTTCCTTTATTAAAGGGAATCTCTATTCCCATTACCTTTATAATTCCCTTGCTCTATGAAGGCAGAAGGAAGCTAACATCAGGCCAGTCGGCAGTCATACTAGCTAAGCTTGCACACAACAACACAAAACAGCATCTGTTGGTAGTGGTTCGTCTTGCCCCTGCATTAATTCTTCCCTTCTCCTACTGTGAAAAGGAGCAAAAAGTCACAAGCTGCCTGGTTTGCTATTTACTATTAATGGCACTGAACTGTCCTCTGATTTTGGCCATTTCTGGCAGGTTTGAGGCAGGACCAGTTCATGATTCATCAAATCGTTGCAAGTAACTGCTTTTCCAGTGGAATAACAGAGAGGGACTTGGCACAAGACACTATTCCTCACTTTTTATTTTACTTCTTTATAAGCTACCAGATGCATGGTCTAGAGGATGTTTGAGGTCAGTATCAACACCTTATTGCCCTGGTTCATGAATCATGCAATGAATTACTTGATTTACTGTGAGGTGAGATGGAGAGCCCACCAAGTGCCTCTAAGCTTCTCCTCGCTATTATACTTGTTGACTGCAAACTGATCTTGTGGGAGCAGAGGAAAGGCTGACTGCTAGCCCTGTACTGCAGGAAGAGAGAGCTAGAACAATGCTTTGCCAGGGGTATGAGCTCTGTTATCTGTGGCGAGGAACTCTCTCTCCTCCAAAACATCAACTCACAGCTCTCTGGGTGCAACTGGCAAGACCACCGCCCAGAGTTAATTTTGAGGTGCCCAGCCTCACCCTCAGAACGCCAAACCCTGGTGGTAAGCATTCTGACGCAGCATCCACCAAGACCTCTATCACCCTAGAAAGGCTGTTGTCTTCTGAGCAACCGCTACTATTGAACAAGGATTCCACATAGTACACTACTGACCATTAATGCTTAGGCATTGGCATGCTTTGGCTTGAAAGCAAATTTTGTGGAATAACCTGAGTGTGATTTAAGTCCACTAGGAAGGTGCTGGTAGGTGTGTACCACTGTTTACGTACATAAATTACATGTCAGTTACAGAGTCCCTGTAGCATGTAGTATAACAGCAAACTATTCTTTGCCCATATACTGGTAACAGTGCTCAAATGAAATAGCATACATTTTGCCGTTGCTGCTCAGCTAATGAATTCTAAGCGTATCAGCTACCGTTAATAGCAGGAAATGCTGCTTGGACTGCATGATAAATCTGGCTGTTAGAGTAAAGAAGAAAGCAGTGTCAGGCAGTTGGGTCACTGCCATATGCAGGCTTATGATCTCCATTCTGTGGGTGTATCGGAGATGATTCAGAGGAAGAAAGCTAATGAAAAGTTCTCTGTGCAAAACATGGGCCCATACCCACAGCAAGGTGGCTTCTGATCTTTGAGAAAGTGCTCCGATTCCAGTGGAAATAACGGCTGGCACAGGCATAGCTCTGTGGTTGAGTTTAAATATGCAGTACAGAAAACTGAAGTGCATGCAAAGAGGGAAGAGGGAACCCTATATATTTACATTTCAAGGAACAAAGCAGGGACCTGTTAATTTCCTGCAAAGATTTGGGACTTGGCACTTCAGGGAATGCAGGACTTGAAGTCTCATCCAGGCACATTCAGAGCTGGAACCTCAAGTTCTCTGCTAATCTGAATGGCAGCATTTACAGCCCAGTGCTATGAACTTCAGTTTAGGTTGATAACAGAACCCATATGAGTCTAAGAATTTACTGTGATAGGCTTCCACATTTTCCAAGAGATGTCATTAGTTCTTCTTTGGTTTCTACAAACACTGGTGAAGCACAAGTGACCAGAATTGGAAGGCTCCTCTGCAGCTGAAGAAACACAGCTCTTGCCTTCTAGAAGGCTGAAAATGTTAAACAACTCACATCTTAAAGCCAGAGAACCTGTGAAATCATCAGGTCTGATCTGACATTGCAGAAGCTAGAAAATTTTGCTCTGCTATCCTATTTTAGCTTCAGGGAAGTTACAAAGTTCATCTGGCTCTAGCTTGAAGCTGCTGGTTTTTATTCTGCCTCCCTCCACTAGCCCTGGCAGCTCCCTTCTGCAGAGGTGACTGTGAGGCAGGGAGCTCAGCAGATCCAACCTCCCTTTAGGGACTCACTTGCACTGAATTTTCATGCATCTCCCCACTTTGCTATAGGATTCAAGAGAAGGAACCTGGAGCACTGAATCCAAACAACAGCTGCCAGCTTCTCAAATACCAGGGTGGCCTTAACTATGGCCATGCGGGATGCTAAAGAGGAACAATCAGCAGATACCACACATCCTTTGAGAACATTGCTATCAAGTCTTGCTGTTTTCTAAGCTGTCCTGCAATTTATTATTCAGGTGGCTAACTTAGGATTTAAAATGTGGGCTAACACTGGCTAAGCATTAAGAGGAGAGTTTCCTGAAGCATTAGTTGTATGGATTAGCTTGAAACCAAAGGCATGAAAACTGTATGATGACAATCTGCTGCTACCCAGCAGCTAATTTTTTGGGTTCTCTAGGCAGTTCTTGTCTCTGATACCTCACATGCTTGACTTTGGGGAAAAAAGAAGGTGCAGAAACGTTTTAAACTAGTCTTCTGCAGCAAATCCAGGCTCCAGCAGTGGGCAATGCAGTACAGGACCTTTTGACTTCAGTGCCATGAGTTCCTAACTCATGAAAAGCAAAATAACAGACTGCAGAAAGCGATCTCTCTCAAGTGAAATGAGAAATGCTTACTCTGGTGTCAGGGACAACACACAGAGCAGGCTGAAGTCCGCAGGAAAATGGCAGAAGTGGGTTAGAAACTGCAGGTCACATTAGACTTTATTAGATAATGTATGAATAATTAAATAAATGGGGCCAAGTTCAGCCAAACACTAGCAATGATTCTATACAACCCACTTTAGCAGAGAGCTAAATTACAATCTTCATTCTGTGGGTGTATTGGAGATGATTCAGAGGAATCAAAGGTTTCAAAAGGTATTAGTGTACTCAATTTCCGTCCAGGACTCACCCCCTGACTCCACTGTTCATTATGCTTTTAACGCTACCTGCTACTCCATAAATGCTGCCTTTCCAAAACATGCTTCAGGAACATCTGAGAATGCTACTGAGCCACCGTGAAGCTGTTTTGATCCCAAGAGATCAACACAGTTCAGAAGGGAAGTAGAAGTATTAATTATAAATCCTAAAAATCATTTAAGATACTTCTTTCTGTGCGTATTTATGTATGTGTCTGTATAAATATATAGGCCTTGAGATCTCAAGCACAGACCCAAGAGAATCCCTCCACACAGAACTCTCTAAAGCTCGGCTGCTCTCATTGTTTCTGACTAGTAATGTTCACAGACCACATGATGCCAACACATTAAACCCAGAGATGCTGGGCAATTTTTGACCTGCTTTGTACCTTCTGAATACTACAGTTGGAAAAAGAGTAAGAGAACTTGGGCAAAGGTACAATTCCTCATTTGGGGGGGCAGGGAGAGGAAAGTAAAGGAAGGCGCTTTATCAAGGAGCCCAATCTCAAGAAATAGTACTGAGGAAGCACTTCTGTCCCACGCTATGCCATTAAACCTCACGGTGACTATGGGTAAGCCCTGTCCCTTGATTTCCCTTGCTGCAAAAGGCAGTAAGTGATACGGATTTCTGTAGCAGTGTGTTTTGGACCCATTCACATAGAGCACTAAGTAGCAGCAGTATTTCAAAGCTTTTCAGGGTTGTGCAGTGCCCCAGCTACAGCTGTAGCTAGAGATGGTTCTGCGAATGAGAAGCAGCTGAAGCCACAAACACATGTTAACTTAAACCAGTCCCCAAGGTCTGGCTTCACACGTGGTACACCTAATATACCTGCCACAGCAACAACGGAATATTTGGTACCTAGTTCTCTGCACCTCTGAGAACACAAAAAAGGTGAACAGTTCAAGACAACCAAGACATACCACTATGCTACTTTCTCACTCCCCCAAGGAAGTAAGAAGTTCCTTTTTGGGTAGAGCAGTCAGGACAATGCTTTGTGTGAGCTACTGTGTGATGTATAGATGAATGTAAATCAAATCTGTCACAGAAAGTAAGAACTGCCCTTCCTGAAGGAGAGGATAAAACCCATAGACGCATTTCCAGCAGCATGTCTGTCTACATGTTCTATATTTAAAGCTGTTGTCTCACCAGTTGTTAGTCACTAGTCAGGTTCAGTCTGCATCACAAAAAGGACTACTCAAACTAGGACAAGCCCTCATTTACTCTAGCAATACAGACGATCTAGCATGTTTCAAGTCAAGAAGCAAAGTACTACACAGTCACCCGGGGGAAATCCTGTGGGTAGCAATAATGCAGGCACCTAACACAACATGATTTATTCCTGGTGATCAGTGGCAGCCTAATGAAGTGGACAAAGCACATTCAAAAGAAAAAAAATAATCAGTTCCAAAACCCATCTTTCTAGCACATTTGCCACATTTCTTCCTGTCTGGGTTCCTACCCATTTTGATTCCACAGTACAAGAGAAATAGTGGATTCACTACTTCTGTTCTACCTTACCTAAACCTCCTGAGAAAGGTTTTGAAGGGCAGAATGCAGAGAAAAGATCTAGACTAGGACAAGCACCCAACAGTCTTAATAAATTATTTCTGCCACTGTTTAACACGTTATCAGGTGATATTTTCAATTTGAAATATAGGAAAACTCTAATCAATGGCCACCATTATATAACATAGTAGCAAATTTATTCCTTAAGGGAAGTACACATAGATTAAAACCTTATAAACCACTTCAAAAACATTTCATCGCAAGTTTATTTCTTCTTGAATAACGAGCATATAGCTACCACTGGTATTACAGCTGAGGGCATACAATGCTAGTTCTTGATGTAAGGCTCAGAAATTAGGATTGTTGAGATCACATGCAAAAGAATGACAGTATTTTTCCTTGCCTCATGGGGTGAATCTGCTTGTTGAGATTTTTGCCACTTCATAGAACTCTGCCACTGAGCACAAGAAATATCTGAAACAGCAATGCAGGCAAGAACTGAGCTGCCCATCAGCAAAGCTGACTTTCCTCTTAGCGTACAGGTCATAGCACAGGCTCTACCACAACACAACCACAGAAAATGCACTTAGGTTTTGAAAACATTTTTTTCCTAACATCAGCATCAGCAGCCTTTTCTTCATCTTCCTGAATCTTGAAAAGCAATGGGGAAAAAAGAGACAGAGAGAGAGAAAAAAAAAAAAAAAAAGGATATACAGATTATATGAGAACAGAAACAGCAATCTGGGGGAGGAAAACCTTATTTGTATAAAAATGGTCATCTCAGAACAAATGGACACTTCTGAGTATCCAACAATGCATGAGCACAGAACTCTTATTTGCATGTTTGCAATATATTAGACATTGGACATTTAGTGCCAAAGGTACTGTCTCACATTTATATGTCATGTAAAATGACTCGATGTCAACAGTTCTCAGAACTATCTGTCTGTCTTCAGACTTGTGAAACCACCAGCCATGCCCACATCTAGCCCACATGAGCACAGTATGTAACCTTTCCTTTCCTTCTCCATGCTGTTCTGTGCCTTAAAACATTCACTCCTGCATCTTATGACAAATCTAGCTGAAAAGTCTTCAGGCATGGCTATCCCTTCACAGTTATTATAGTCCCAGGTGTCACAGGGCTCTCCTTATGACTGCAGTCTTCCAGAATCAGTATGATGCAAATAACCTAGTAACAGTGCAGTAGGAGTGAGTAATAAACTCAGTCTCTTAGTGCTCTTACCTCTTTACCACCCATGGCTTCAAACATCTTCTCTAGCTGCACTCTCAGTTGTTGGATGTTATTCATCAGGATGCAGGGCTGAAGGGACAAAAGCAAGTGCCTGTCACCGCTCAGGATGCCAATACATTTTCGTCAGTGGTACAATCTGTGCCTCAATACCCCTCCCCAAGTAACAACACAACTAAAAGTCAAGTTGGAGGTATGGCATGCATACATTTCAGTACCCAAATGTAAGAAAGTAATTTTTTTTCTCCAGCATGAACTGGGATGACCAGTTCCAGAAAGCCCATATCAGGAGACCTCTGCTGTTGTATATGTTCCTCCTTGGTTTTATCACAGAGAACAAGCTGAAAAGGAATCGGTGTAAGGACAAGGTCCAACTCTCTGCAGCTCCTGCCATGTCCTGCAAGAATCCATGGCGTGTCACATTCAGTCTCGCCGTAACGTACTATCGTGAATGGTGTACGTCCCAGATCAGAAGGGGAACTGCTAGCCAGAGCTGCATTCAGAGATGCACCTGGGTCCTGCCAGGCCAAGGCTGAGAGCAACAGTCAAGGGCAGCCTGAGCAACAGATTCTTCCCTCTGCAGTTACATCTCCAGTACTGCTGTGGGAGACAGCAAAACCAGCATGGAACAGAACCAGGGTTCAAAAATGTAAGGCCTTGCTTTATTTAATACACAGAATTTTACTGAATTCAGGATTAAACAGCAAAATAATCAGATGGAGACAACAGTAAACCGAGAGTGTTGTGAAGTACCAGACCTACAGAGCGATCTGTGCCCATTTTTTGGTTTGTTTTTTTTGTGGTTTTTTTTTTTTTTTTTTCTCTAAGCACCTCTAAACCACCAGCCAGACAGGCAGAGTGGAAGTTAACTTCCAGGGGACCTGACAGCCTCCAAGCCCTGCAGATCATCTCCAGGACTTAGTTTTATTTCATGTCCAAGCCACAATTCAACCTGCAAAGGCACATGAATGGTGATGTGAAAACACTGAAAACATTTACGTCATCAACACAGTCAGGTGCAATGCGAGAAAGCTGGTTTCATCAGGACAATTATGCTATTCCTCAGGGCAGTGGAGAAGTTCAGCACAACTCACCAATTTCTCCTTGGAACAGTAGGACTGGAAACTGTTGGAAAGGATGTCAGCATACTGCATCAGAACTTTCCCAATAGTCTGCAAAGACAAGTTGTGAGCACTGTTACTTGCCCTCTATCACTGCAGAAAAAGTCCAGGAAATAAAATGAAAAAATATGATAATATTTTGTGTCCCACTAAGGGAAGATAAACAACTTGATGTTGAGGGAGAGTATTACCTTAGCAAACCTCCTGTTATAATGAGCAACAATAACAGGGTCTGGGCACTCCAGCTTCTTAATGATCTCAAAGCTCTGATTGAGCTGGGTGAAGACATCCACCACTGAGCAAGAGAACAGGGCATGCTCGGATGTTTGCTGGAACTAAAACAGAAGTACAAAAAGTCATTGTCGAATGGAAAGATCTGAAACACAACCATCTGATGGACTGTCTCCATCATCTGCTGTACTGGGGACAGGATAACTTCACCAAAACCTGCACTTTCCTTAGAATTAGCCAAAAACTCTCCAAAAGGCCCAGAAGAGCTAAACAGCCAATTCTTTTGGGTTATAAATTTACTGTCTTTCACCAAATATGACATGACAAGTATCAAGAAAATGTAGCATAATGCTGAGACCCTTAATGGAATACACAGCTTGCCTGACAGTTATTGCGGAAAGAAGGAGAGAATGAAAAGCTTTTTTTAGATTTTCTTAAAATTCAGATAGTAAAGAGAACACTTACATTAGCATTACAGACTACAGCGTCAACAGTTACTGAGCAAATGAGAAGGCTCTTGCTCTCCATCGGGAATACCCAGCAAATTAAGAGTAAGATGACTCTGTCAGTGGATTAAGGACACATTCTCACTGCACGATAAGTACATGCAAAGTGCCTTATATTTCAATTACCCCTCCCAGAGAGAGATGAGACAGCACCAAGCCACTGGCTGACAGATTAACAGCAGCAGAACAGGACAGACATAAATGAATGATATGCACCTTGCTATTAAACAGCTCTCTGTGACCTGTAGAGAAACGTCCTAAAATAAATGAGTTTCCCAGTAGTTTTTCAAGCAAAATGGGCTTCATCCTTCATTTATATAGCAGCAGAATTTACAGTGTTGTTTGGTTCTGGGCAGTGAAGGATGTGGCACCACATCTTCCACTCAGAGTGACCTACATACCCCATCTTTCTTATCTCTCTCCAGAGCACCGTGCAGGAATTCTAAGGAAACATCTTCATTTTCATCCAGCCACTGCATCACAAACTGCTCAAACCACCTGCAGGAGGGGCAGGAAAGACAGCAAGTTACAGCAAGAAACAGGGCACCCCAACCAGACTCAGATAGTGCTGCTGTTTCGGCAGGCCTTGTGAAGGCTTGCCACCGTTAGATGTCTGAATTGTTACCTGTGTGTGCAGCCAAACTTCCCCAAAATACTCCTACCTGTACACAAGCTACCAGTGAGCAGGGTCTGTATCGTTACTTGGGCTGGACCAGCAGAACACAGACTAGCCCATCCTCTGCAGACCATTTGTCCTGAGCTGGTTTTGTCCTTCTCCCCTGCCTTTCCTCTTCCCTGGCGCTCTTCCCCTTTTCCCCCCTTTAAGTACCACCTTCCCCATTCGCCCATGTGTCAGATAGGACACGGGAGACCACCAAACCCACAATCTCTGCACATGCAGAGAGACAGCACACTATCCTGCTGCCCATTTGGGTGCACCATCTTTCACGTCAGAGGTGCAAATGAGTATGAAGGGAGGAAAAGAAGCACCTGTTCTCCAGGGCCCTTCAGCCACTTTATCTGCAGATACAGACATACTTCTGGAGGGCCAGGAGGGAGAATCAAGGCTACAAGTTTTCTCCACTTCAATCCTACTCTCCCTTTCCCCAAGCCTTCTCTAGAAAACCCTCCTGTTTCTAAGGGCTGATTTCACTGTGAAGATGACCAAGTAAGATTAACTTCTGGTGATAGCACAGCATATCTGCTTGGGCTTGCAGGAAGCTGGCCAGCCCCGTAAGCAGCTCCTCATTGTTTTCTTTTAAAGAAGGACAAACTTAGTTCATGTTAAGCGGTGGACCAACAGCCTTGGAGCATAGTCAAGTCCCCAAAACAGGCAGGTCTTAGAAGCAGGATAGCAAAGTTTGTCTCTGTTCCTTCTCCTCACTTAGAAGGATAAGCTAAATAGTAGAGAAGAATCCAAGAAGATGCTGGAAGAGCCACTGCTGTACTTGGCACGGTCTTATATGAGATGGTGTCTGGAGCTCCCTCCTGCACTGAACAAAAGGCTTCTACACAACCCCACCTTGGCCAAACAGGCAAGGTGAGAAGCAATTTCAGTGATGGGATCTCACAGCTGGTCATCCCTCTGTTTGCTGCTCTGTGGGACACAATAACACAGTACAAAAGAGGAGGGGGGGGTATGTCTGTGTTTAAGCAACAGCATAGTGGTTACAGTTTTATTTTAAATGTCTGTCTAGAATTTGTGGAAGTGCCAACATACAGCAGCTGAAGCAAATCTTAATTTCAAATATTACTGAACAGTATTCAAAAATTAGGGGAAAGAAGTGTCCATGTGTGATTTCAGTCCATACAAAAGATTATTGTATGAGCTTCACAGAGTACAGCCTCCTCTGAACAGGCAGCTGTGTTCATAGAGATTGTGCTAATTATGGGCTGAGTTTGCAAAGAACATGAAAGCATGTGCCAGACAAGAGAGGGAGATCAAGAGCAAATTCACAGACAGCATACTAGATAGCCTTAAATACTCTCTACACTTTGAAATATAAAGTGCATCAATGCTAATATTGGAAATTGTAACTGACACAGTGTTAAATGCCAACAGAAACCTGTCTGTGCAGCCCTATTTAATATAGACAGTAACAGCGGAACATTGTCACAGGCATATGGACTTCCTGTATTCTGGAAAAAATCCTTCTGAATGGCACTTTAGGTTCCTAAAAGCCAGCATATTTTGGGGTCTGCTGCAAGTTTCATTTTGTTTTAAACTACAACAGCATATTTTAAGACAAGACCTCAATCCTTAGAACAGAACTCAGGCAGTTTACAAGGAAGCAACTACACATCTTCCACCTGCTTCACAGTTCCTAGGCTGCAAGGTGCTGACTGCTTCACACGTCATACGTCCGTGTACAGGGAGGATTACTTGTTTGTGCCAGAAGCCATAATTTTCACTAGGAGAAGTAGAGCAACTTCTTGATTATCACTCATCCTTACTTACTGCATCACACAGATAAGAAAAGGCCATTAACTGTTGAGAACAGTCATTGCCCATTTTTATAGCTACCATATGTTGACATACAAAATGAAGCGTATAGGTATTTTTTACTGTCTTACCAAATTGTCTAATCAAAGGTGGTAAGGAAAAAGGTACTGCTGTATGGCTTCTGGTGGTGTGTTTGCTCCCACTCCTATTAAACAAAGCATTATCTCCAGAAAGAGGTTTAATATGACTGTTTACATGCAGAGTTAATCACTTAGGTCAGGTCAGGAAATTCTGTGACTACATTTGCAAAGACAGCCTCAACGCTGTCTTTTATTGGCTGCCAGGAAAACACAACAGATATAAATCATCTATAAAACACTGCCAGTCCCTAGGCACATTCAGGACCAAAATGCGCTTTTAGCTGTAACACAAACCTGCAGTTATCTTAGGCCAAATACCCCTTTGACTATCAGGTCTTGCACTGCTGAGCAAGTGAGGGGGGACTCTGAGGACTATAAAGGCAATATATCTAAAACAATATTCAAAACTATTTAGCACAGAAGCTAATAAAAATAATCTGATTTCATGCAGAAATAGCTTCAAAATGTTAATATATGGCAAATACCTTCTTCCTTGCCTGCTTCAGTTATTGATCTAGAAGGAAACATCACGATGACTCATGCACCAGCACACAAGGCAGAAGCTTACAGTGCTGCTTCAGAGATACTCTGTGCTTGCAGGGGTCAGCACAGCCTGACTCGAGATGGCACAGCCAACCTCTCCAAACAAGGTTTGCACAGAATACGCCTCAGTCCTGCCTGCTGGGAAACCGCTGTGCTTTGTGCCTAAATGGAGGTTTACCTCTGTTGGTTGCACAACGGTAATGTAACGCAAAAGGCTGCAATTTCAGCTTGGCCATGATCCTGGCTCCTGCGGTCTCACAAATTTACAGGTGAATTAACCTTGTTCATTTGCTGTGTTGATGCATGTGGATACCCAGTGACCATCCTGTGGGCCTTGGCAAGCACAGAGGCATTAAGACAGGCAGGGTTTCAAAGAGCAAAAGAGCAAGTACTGTGTTCGATGAAGTGAGCGAGAAGAATAAGACAGGATTTCAAAGGCAGAAATGCCTTCCCCCACCAGAGAGGAGGTAGTCTCTAGTACAGTTACAATACTAGCTGCATGCTAATGTCAATATTAAAATAAAACACAGAACACTTATTTACACATCTTAAAAGCTACCGTTCTGTGGAAACTGACACTTTGCAGCTTTTAGCTGGCAGCTAGAAGTGAAGAGAGGAAGGTTTGAAGATCCACTCCCAGCTAGACTGCTACTTCAGCTTCAGAACTGCTGCCGACTTTCAGAAAACAAGTGGAGTATAAAAACTTCAGCTTCAATACTTTGGAGCCTTCACTTTATCCAATCATATCCCAAGGCTATCAGAAACATGGTTTCTTACAGTTTCAACATGAAAAGTGAGTTTATGGATAGCCTTGTCTGTTGGGTATACGGACAACTCAGCTGTTCTCTGGACAGCAGCAATTTCATTACATCTGATTTACTGATACGCAAACCTGACACATGGACTCAAAGCTTCAAGACTAAAAATACTTGTGGTGAAGCAAATCAAAGGACAAGAGCACATTGCTCTAATTGATAACAAGGGGATATTTTGTGACAGGTGAAGGTTGTGGTTGAAATAAACATCACCTGTGTCTGACAGTGTGGTTATTGTATTAAAGTACAAGAGTGAAGTAACAAAGCCAGTGGCTGCAATGTACAGGAGCACTGAAGCTCTACCGCAAAGGCCAGCAGAGCAGAACAGTCTGCAAAGGACAGCAGAATTAAACTGTGCATCATTATCCTGATTACACGGGAGAAAAAGAGAGATTAAGAGTATCTGATGGCTTGCCTGAGACTGCACTGACTCAGAGGCACAGCAAAGAGAACGGGGCTTCTGAGACTGTCACTCCAGCACCCTGTCCACTGAGTTAATGCCTCTCACCGACCTGACTTGTTAAGCAAGGCCCATAGCCCAAGCGGAACAATTGCATCAGCTGCCTCAAGTCTTATTAACATGCAGCTAGCACCAGGCCTGAGGGACTGTGTGCACCACAGGATGGGAAAAGAATTTGGAATGCCGAACTGGAAACAGTCCAAGCAAGATGTTATTTTCAAGAGGGGCTATGCACACTGCTGCATTTGGACAGCAGTGAACAGTATATACATGAACAGCTAGGTAAGGCGCTTAAGACGCTCTGTTGAGGATGCCTGGGGGCTGGCCTGGGGCCACTGGAAGCATCACTAGTCAACAACACCACTGAAGAGCAGCAAAAAAACCAACCAACCAAACAACCAAACAAAAAAAAAAAAAAAAGACCAACCAAAAAAACCCACCAAAACACAAAAGCTGCTATCAGCCCAGCATGTGAAAGCAGCAGCACTGCCTGCAAGGCAATGCAACACAAGGTCTATATGAAACATAACTATTGAAGTCTGGGCGTTGCATGTACAAACATAGTCCAGCTGGGGCGAGGTGAGTAAACTTCACTTACAGGGAAAGCTGGGAACAAACAGGAGCCAGCACAAGGCTGGGAAGTGACATGAGAAAAGCATTTTACTCCTGTAAAATAGGAACTATTTGTTCTCCATGCTCAGGCTGCTAGGACAGGATATAACAAGGCCAAACCAAAGTTAGAAAGATATGGAGGGGGAAAAAGGGGAGTGTGTTAAACGCCCAAAATTGAATGGAGAGGTAGCAGTGGAGCACAGGTAAAAAAGCTGCTTGAAGGAGATGTAGAGCAATCTTCACTGAAAGCTCTGAAAACCAGTTATACACTGCTCAGAAATAACACGCGTACTTTTGCCTTAGGCCAGGCATGGGACTCCAGTTAACTGTTCTCTCCAGGTTGCTCAGACAACTTTTTGGGCTCACAAACCTTCTTCAGGTCTGAAATCTACTGCTACTCTTTTAAAAAAAGTTGAACAGAAGTTGTGAACAATTGCTTAGCTTTTAGGAGCGACAGCTTATCTAATGTTTTCAATTAAACCACCTAGTCTTACTAAAAAACATTATCTTTACTTAAAAATCCTATTGTGTGTATACATATGACATTCATACACACACATATAGACATACATACAGTATATACAGATAAAGCTGTATCTGTTAACAAAAGAATGTAAACATACATCCAGAAGTCTGTGGTTCAAGAACCGACCAAAGCCCCCACTGCAGGCACAAAGTGGCTTAAAAACTGTCCATGCCATTGCTAAAGGATTTTGAGATCCTAGGAGATACTGTACAATAAGGGATTGAATTGTGTCAGGGACAGTGGCACAGAAGACCAGAGGGGTCAAACATGCATGTAAACACAGAAAATCGGGGGTGAAGAAGTGGTGTATCATGAAGGCAGTCACAGGAGAACCAAGTGACTACTCTCAAGGTAACACAAGGAGACAGATAGTGGGGATTTACTGCAGGAGACGCAGCACACTCACGCTGGATATTCAGGCACTTTTCCCTTGAAGGCAGGCAGATCATGAACATATTCATTGTACAGCCACTTCACTTTGAAGTGTAAATTCATATAGTCTGCACTTTTACACAGTCTGTGTTTCTCATGCTCTGTAAAGAAGGAAAAAAAAAGCAGTTAGGTCTGAATTTACCACTATCACTACATCAGGAACAGGTGAGTCTTACAAAGCATGTCCATAGTATGTAATGGTTTTGAGGATGAAGCACCTATAAAGCCACAAAATCTTCACAACACAGGATTTTGGCAGCAGGCAGGGGTTCTTGGTGGTTATTATTGGAGCTATGGAATTTATTTCTGTAGCTTCAATTAATACTTCCATTTGTTAAAGACTTTCTGTTGTCAAAGCACTAAAAATAGAGCAATCTCTTATGGCCTTTCCATTTAATACATGACAGTCCAGATCTGATCTTTGCAGGGGGAAAAAAATATCAAGGAGAGTGAATCTGTTCATTCTCTGGTGTAAACAAAGGCAATACCAACATGTTAGGCTACATCCCCTAAGAGACAAGAGTAGAAAGCATCAAGTTCTTTAGAGTTTGACAGTGTGAGTCACAGGCAAGTTCAAATGAGCTATACAGAAGCAATTTATTACACTTCTCTTCCAGAACTGTGTTCTTATTTGTATTGCCTTCCTGAGCACAGTTCACTGAAGCAACCCATGGATATCTCTACCTGCTGCTGAGCCTCTCACTCCTGCCAGGTTTTGTTATGTTTTTGTTCCCAGGCTATGTCAGGACAATGCAGTTACTCCCTGTATAACACACATACCCCCACAACACAACCCTTCCCACACACCTATGCTGCTAACGTTATGCATACTCATACCTACGTTCCTGCAAAGATCATCTCCCTACACCACTGCTCCCCTTTCTCTCGCACAAGAAACGTATACTCCATGTCTTTGCTTTCAAGGCCCTTCACAGCCTAAGTCCACACTACTGTCTTTCATCAGTTGACTCCCACCTCTGGGTCGCCCACAACTCCTGCTTTTAACCTACTTAAGTTCTCCCAAAACCATCTCAACACTTTCTTCCAAGCCACACCTTGTGCGTACACAGGCAGCTCTTTCTGCTGCACTGCTTTTCTTCAAAATCCTCCTTGAAAAGAATAAAATTCCTTTTTCATGATGCTGACTAAGCAGCTGGCTTTTGCTTCCACTGCGATCCTGAATTACCAGAATTCTGCACCACTGCGATCCTGAATTACCAGAATTCTGCACCACTGCTCCCTAGTGTTGCCCGTACACACTCATCTCTTTCTTCTGCCAAGCCTCAACAGCATGAATACCCTTTGTGCCAGGCTTCCTTGTCCATTCAAGCACCATAGCAAGCTGCTAGTCCATGACTACAATGTCTAAAACATACATTATTTTAACTTAAGACTCAGGGCTTTTTTTTTCCCCAAAATGTGACTTCAGACTCGCCTTCCTACCTTTTGTGTGGTTATCTCATTACTGATGTAACTTTCCAAAGGCATCACTGCTAACATGTAGACGGGATCCATCTATGTTGGAAAGTGGAAGTATTTCTCTTAACTCTGAATGGTTTTAGTCTAGGACTTCAGTGCAGGTATCAAGTAGCTGGGTAGAAATATGTGTACACAAGCAATAACTGCTACAGGTATTAATCATCAGAAGATAGGTGTTAATGATGTAAAAAGGCCCCAGCTTTCTAATCAGTTACCTGATAGACAAGCTTATCTTACAATATCACAATCTATTTTCATGTAAATGTGAATTCTTGCAACTATTCCAAAACATTAAGATATTTCCACATCTCTCTTGAAGCTTGATGCAAAAGAAGAAAGGCCAGGTAAGTTATGAATTATCCCACTGAAAACACAAAAACCAAGGAACTTTTCATGCATAATTATTCCATAAGCCTTGTCAACTCCCAAGCAGTGGAACAGTGACTTATTTGCAAACCTCTGTAAGGATGTAATACAGATTTCCTTCTAATTCACGTGTAGCAGTCAACAGAGGTACAATCTCTAAAGAAAAAAAATTAAAGAAACCCAACCTTTGTTTCAAAGAAATTAGAATGCCCAGTATCTGAGAGACATAGTACTCAGGGGTGATGGTTCAATGGACAAATTACTCTACATATGCTACTTCACATGTACTATGATCCATTACTCTCCACACTGAATTTGCTTGTACCGAAGCCAAGCAAAGTTCATTCCTGTTTGCACACCAATAAATCTAGTACCTTTCTTGAGCACTAAGGAAGTACAAGTATAGTCAGTGTCTGAACTGCTGGCCTCCCTTGAGAACAACTGCAGAAGAAAGTGCAAAGCTCTCTCTGCAGATCTAAAATGGGAAACAAACACAGTAATAGTGGCGCCTGCTTAGCTCCCTGTGAGAGTGAGGAAATCAATGGACAATTATAACTTCATTAACTCTGACACGCACTGTCACCCAGGTGCTGCTCCTGCATGGGGAAAGCGCTGTTCCTGCAGAGGGAAGGTTTGACTCGGAGGTAGAAAGGACTCAAATCAGATTTATATCCTCAAAATTAAGTAGTGCACTAAAAGCAAGTAATTCAAGCCTTTTCCTGTTTTTTAGGACATTTGAAACACTACTAAGTTGCAGAAGAGGAAGATGCACAGCAGCCACAGAAGCATAAGCCCAGGGACTGCTACTAGGACTACCTAGCCATCTAAGCAGTAAAGAAGCTGGACACCAAGGGGATAAAACTACAGGAAGGTAAAAAAGAGGAAGAGAGGTCTTACCACCATAAAAGAGAACTTTACGTATGCGAAAGAAAGGTGGGGCTTGTGACAGAGAAAAGACAGAGAAAAGTGAACTATAACAGCTCAAACATGCTGGAGGATAAAAAATAAGCCAACAAAGCCCCAAAAACCCCTCATCTCCAGCAGCCCACCTGCCTTCCCCACCTTCAATGGGCCCCGCACAGTTTGGATCAGCTGCTTTCTTTCTAAATGGAAATGTTTAAGAGCACTTTAAGGTGGCATGGAAACACATCAGCCAGAGGTATACTTTGAAAACCCATTTTAGAAAAAGTAAAGTGAACAGGAGCCATCAGTCATATCATGTTTTTGTTCTGCTTTATAACTTGCTGGCTTTTAAGAGCTTAGCAGCAACAAGAGTGGAAGAGTGCACAGATATTTCGCAGCAACTGCTGAGCTTTATCCTGAAAAGACCACAGACTTCTGTAGGTCTCTCACATTTCCTCAGCAGTTTTCATCTGCGGTCTCCTCCAGAGAAGAGCTTTTAGGGTCACCAAGGCCATATTATTAAGGCATTAATAGGGAACTGCTTCCTAGCAGCACACTTTCTAGCGCCATGTCCAGTTCTGTTTTTCAGGCAGAGACCACGACTTACATCACATCCTTAATCTGTGGATTTTCCTCTTGATTATCAGCCTGCCTTCTATAGATTAATTTCTGGCAAATAATGCTGAATTTTCTGTCCTGGCAGCTGTGTCTCCTTAGGGGAGACAAAGGCGTAAGACAGGTCTGCAGTGCACTTGCCTTCCAGCAGTCGAACACACTGTTGCTGTGGCTATTGCTACCAGTTGCTGAACACATTTTAAATAGAAAATAGGTGTTTCACTTTTATGACTTGAACATTTTACACTTTAGCAAGCTAACTCTTCAGAAAGTGCCCAAAAGACACATACTGAAGCATCCGCAGGCTAGCAAGACTGCTGGTTCTGAAGCCCCTAACCACTGTGTTCCGGGTGTAAATTAGGATTTATACATTGCCCTGCACAGGCTGCATGGTTCACATGGGGGTGAGCTCCAGCTGGGAGAGGCATGGCTAGCTTCTGCCCACCGGGAAAAAGGAAAACAACTCACTCAGCCAGGCACTGCTCTCCAGCTCAGAGAAGCCTGAGCCTCCCAGCCGTCTTCAACACTGCATACTGGAGAGCAATGTGGGAGCATTTCACACAACCAGGCCCACACTCTCTACACCAAAGTCACTGCACGGCCTTTAGGCTACAATAAAAAGTACTGCCACTGCCGGAGATCCTCAAGCGTCACCCCAGCCAGGAGGGAAGGAATAGAGCCACACATGAACTGGAGCTCCAACCTCAGCAGTTATTCCTTATCAGACTTCATCTATACCTTAATGCCTGGGACCCAGCAAAGGGGCTATCACCCAGAACTGCTCAGCATATCAGGGACCGTCAAAAAAACAACTGGAGTGACTAGTCAGAACAGGAGTCCCCTTACAGCACATATCCTCCATTTCTACAGCAGCAGCATAGTCTTCCAAGTCGTCTTTGCAGATCTGCTCATCACTGGCATAAATCTACAGGACACTAAAGCTAGTATTAGCAACTACATCCAAAGTGCTAAAACTATGGGTAACAGAAGAAAGTCTTCATCTACTCACAACTATAAACTCCACCAAGACGCATCAACTTACCACTTGGTGAGGTGAATGAGCTCATGTTATCTAGAACTTAGGAAGAGAACATAAAGGAAAACACCATAAAGAAAATTAGAAGCAAGTGTTATACTCTGGGTTCACGTGCACGTATCTCCACAAAACAGATCAGCTTTTGCTACAGAGAGCTCCTGATGCATACAGATCTTGGAGCACACAAGAAATGTACCCAGGGGTTACTCCACAAACTGGCAAAGTCAGGAATACAAAATGCCTGGTGTAGTTAAACTGGCAGAGAAATTAGCAACTCAAGCTGAAAAATGCCAGAGCCAAGAGCTGAGGACCTCAAATCTAATCATCATCCTTCACATCACTTAATCTGTTTCTTTAATCCTTCCTTTCTCCCTCATTTTAAAGAAAATAATGCAGCAAGTTAATCCAATCATACATATATTTAAAATACAAGTAGTAAGGCCTGTAATTAAATTATTGTAGAGCTTGTTCTAAAGGTTATCTTCAGAAGTTTCTGGAGAGCAAAGCAGTGAGGAATCGCACTTGCCTCAAATAGAATTCTGCCCCCTGAGGATTTCTTGAATATATATATTTGGAAAAGACACACACCAACACAGACTCAATCTTTGTTCAATCCTCCTGCAGGACTTGCACAGCTAGAGTACAAATACATGTACTATGCAGTTTTTCAGCTCTTGTTCAAAACACAAACTGTTCCCTGTCCATCAGCTGCCTTTGTGTCAACTTTTCTCACCAAGAAATAATTTCAAGAGGGATACTCCTTCAGCAAGTATTTGCTATGCACTGTTGAACTCACAGGTAGAAACATTATGCTAGTCCTTGTCTTAAGAAGCTCTCAGTTGACCAGAAGGATATCAGGGAAAGCTAAAATAAGCCCAGATTCACCAGGGAGGACAGAGTCAAAGGGGACATGGTATGAGATGTGAACAGCAAAAACCTGGGAGGCAGAGTTAACCTGGGAACTGGCAATCAAATAGAGCCATTTAAAAGGAAAAAAAAAAAATCATTCAAAGTCACGTCTCCTTTGACAGTCAAATTCACACACACAATCAGTAACCTTTTTGCAGCTGCATTTTGGATGCAACAGGGAAAGGGAATCTTAGGAAAGTCAGCAACTAGATTTGGAGAGACCCAGTTCTCATGGCAGCTGATAAAGGAGGAAGATAGGGCACTTTTAACAGTATCAGAAGAGCAAACTGCATAATAAACGCCTGAGGGAAAAATAACGACAAAATGGAAAGAGGAGCCAAAATGGTTTGCAGAAGCAAAGAGTTTCTAGGGAAAGTGAACATGAAATTATCACAGTTGCCTTATTTCTTAATGCATGAGCAAGTAGTGACAGTCACTATGAGACTCGTCAACATCGTAGGTCTTAGTCCTTCTTCCCAGTGTCTAGTCTTACATCAACATAACTTCACAAGACAAAGGCACTGTGGGTTACAAGCATATATAAAAAGTTCTTAACACAGAAGTGAGAAAATTTCATTCAGGCCTGCAGCCTACTGAATTCAAGCCTAGAGCTGGCAAAGGGTGTCCCCCCACAGCACAGTCTCCTATCCTTGTGGCACTGACAGAGACTGAAAAACAGACAGAGTTCATCTTCTTCACTTACAGAGCAACCCCACAGACTGTTCCCAAAGAACAAAATCCAGGAAACTCGTTACTGGCAGCAGTTTTTTTTCTAGCAGTCTGAAGGAAGAGTCTAATACGTTGTCACTCCTCGAACTGAGCTTAGATCAAGCTGGGGACAAAAGGATTTAGCCTAATTTTGCAAATCACCAAAAGCAGTAACTTGACTTGCGTTTGGAACATGAATACAGCTAGCATGCTGTAGGCAGCACTGGCACTTCTGATTTATCACATAATCATGAAGCCCGATGTTGCAAAACATTGGGAAAACAACTGCTACTGCAGCTGCAGAGCTGGTGGGAGCTGGATGCTCTCTGAACCTTGGTAAGATGATGATTACATTGTGCAAATGAATTTATAGGACTAAAACCAAGTTTAGAATTAACTATAAGAAGAGTAATGCAAGCAGCAGAACTCCTTCCCAGGCATTTGCTGGGCTCTGCATGCCTGACTCATTATCAGAAACAGTAAAATTTATCTTTTACTAGGAGTCTGGTGGAATTATGCAAAGATTAATTCAAAATGAAGATGTCTGCTGCAGGATTTGTTCTAACAGCATGTTTCTGCCAAAGGCTTAGACCATTTACGCTGTATCATCCAGGGAACTACAGCCATGGCACAACCCAGAGTCCACCTACATCTCCAGCTCTTTCTACCATTGTGCATTGCAGAAAGAATCTGCTGCTGATCTAAGCCATTGTATCCTCAGGCCAAAGCAAACTTCTGAATTTAAACCAGCTGGGATGACAATAAATGGTTTGCAACACAGCCTGACAGACAGGTCTAGAGCTCATGCAGATGTCAGCTTCAGTCCTCACCCATAAAGCAGCTGTCCACAAACAAGCCACTAGAAATCCCTGCTCCAAACAGTGGTGCTACTAATGTGCTTAAGCCTCATTTAGAACAAATGGACGGAGAATAAGAATCAGCAACAAGTCAGCTGGCAGCAGTAAGGAACTCTCTTACCTTCCATGGCATATTTCATATCCTGGGCGAAAAGACTCCACATCACTTCTGCACTGATCTTCCCAACAGCGAGCTCCTGAGGAAACCTGAGGGGACATTTTGGAAAGGTTTTGGCATGTATCAGAGCAAAGGGCTCTTCTTTATTCAGCTCTGAGTTAAATCACAAGCTGAAAAGCTCAACATTACAGATGCTTCCTTCACCCTAGATAAATGATCAGGTGGAAGTTGGAAGACTGGACTCTGTGGCATAGACTAAATAAGCTGAAAACACACTGCTGTTGGGACTGGTTTTACCTCAAAAAGCCAAGCCCTGGATGCCTCTCCTAGAAGAGATCCATACAGTAATTCTGGGAACATGATCTCAATGCCTTTGCACCTTTTCTAGTTAAGTTAAGTCAGTTAAGAGGCTGACAGGTGAACAGTAATCAGGTGTCCCTGCCATGTCACATCAATGATCACTAGGGCATCGTACACAGGTCTTTGTGTATAATACGTTGTCCGATGTCTCCCCCTTTTCTGCCCTGTGGGACTGGAGGAGTATCCACCGGTTTAACAGACAGTGTTCAGGTTCCTTTCCAATGCTGTGTCAACCCCACCCAATGCAATCTCCCACTGCTGCACAGAACACCACGTTCCTAAATCACAGTGTAAGGTGTTGTCACCATGGCACCACTGTGTGCATTAATGTGCATCCCAGAACTGAGCAACATCAGAAAAAACCAAAAGAACATCTCACCCCATTTTCAGGTGCCTCCCTGAGTTCAGGATTGTAATAATCAGGGTGTTTGTGCTCGAACGCCATCGTAACTGAACCTTTTGAAACTCTTCCATCCCAATCAAAAAGAGTTATTTATATAGAATAGAGACAGATAAGACAGAAAGACAGACAGACAAGATAAGTACTTCTATAAATACACAAGTGACAGAAGAGAAAGAAAGCAGTTTAACAAATAAAGCAGAGCACACAGAGACTAGCACTAGCCATATAGGACATGGAAGATTCTTACTGATTCAGGACTGGGGTATAAGAATTCTTGTCCTCTTCTATGATGGAAACTATCAGAGTGATGAGTTTGGGCCAGAAATCCAGGTTCCTGATGCTGGGGCCCTGTTCCTCAGGAGGAAGGTCCTGATTTTTGTTCTGGAAAGGAAGCCGTTGGAAAACCAGTGTAAATTTAAAGGTGAAAGAAAAAGCTGGCAAATATAGATCACCGTACAAACTCCAAACACTAATTATCTGCAGACTCTTAATTATCTGAAGAGCTTATAATATTAATGTCTCCTGGCCACTTGCATGATCTAACGCAAAACCGGTAATGTGCCAAACCATGGTGTTTTACTGGTGGCCTCAGACCCAAATAATCCCTGTTTCATCATTTACAATGCCAAGAGTAGGTCAGGCTCCAGGAGACCTGCTGAGACATCATTTGCTCTAAGCTTGTTCCAAATACTTGCTTTTTACGCACTGGGTTGACGACTATATTCACATTGACAGGGGGTGCGTGCATTACTGCAGCGTGGCCAGTAGAGCCCTCACAGATTTGAAAACGGTTTGCGTCTAGAGGTACCTCTTAAACCCGGTGTGGGACGCTGGGTGCTGGAAAACTGCTTGAGGTTTATCTGTGCTAAAGACAGTTTTCCTAATAAGTCTACATTTGCTCTAATTGACTTTTGCTCAGTCAAAGCTGCATCAAACCTTCCCTTCACAAATTAGTGCTCATGAACTAGAACAGCTGAGGCTGGCAAAAGGAATCATAATTAGTTAGTATAAAACAATTATCATCCTCCACTTACTAATTAGTGTTCATTAACTGATTACAAGTTTTGTGAATTCAGAAGATAACAAGTGACATAATTCTGTTTTTGTTGGCTTTATATAGCGTTTAGTGTTCTTGTTATTATCTTAAGAAAATCAGAAACTTGGATTTCTGCCCGCTTATCAGCTACTCACAGGATCTGTTTGGTACTCGCGACTGTACAGCTCGTGACAGTTGTTGAAAATGTACTCATAGGTGGAGTTGAGGCAAGCTTTTACACAGTCCTTCACTACCTGGCTGGCTCGGGGGGGACTCTGCAGCTCTTGGACCTGGCAAGGAGACAACAGAGTCAAATAAAGCACCGTTCATTAATCAGACAGGGAAGGAACGAGGCACCAGTCTGGGAACTACTGATTCATCAGGACTTGGTGGGTCTGCTTTCAGTGACTTGTGCTATCAGTGACCTGAAACCATGAATGGGTCGCTCTCCCCAGGCATGAAACAGCAGTGACAACACTTACGTCCCTGCAGGGTCATTTGGAGCGTAAAAGAGATTCTGAAGTGCTGAGGAAGATTCTTCAGAGTAAAAAAATCACGTGGCTTGGTATGTGTATAATCTGAGCCAAGCACATGCAATTTCTGCTAAATTTATAGGGTTTTGCTACAAAGCCAGAAAGAAATCTTTTCTGACACTGGAAGAACATGCAACGAACTAGTGGAGCACATTACATCTGATCTGTGAAGTCTTGCTGAAGACCACTTGCATGCCTTTAATTACAAAAACTTTCTGAACATCTTTCATCACAAGCTTTATTGAATTTTAAAGCACACCAGAGTGCTTAGGGACATGTCAAACAATATGCCTTCTCCTCTTGCAGCAACTGCTCTTTTCATTATTACATTGCTTTAGAAAAACACCGCAGAGTTACTTCAAACTAAACAGATACGCAGGCATCACCCTGCAAATAAAACTATAACCTGAGACAATTTTGATAGTGTCACTGCCTCCAAATTTTTCAGAATATTTCTATATAAAGCAAACTTTCAATACAGACATACTATCTGAATGAAGAATTTAGAAATACATTTTTAAAACATCATTTACCCTAGGGTTTAAGAGTAAAATTTTAAGCACTTCCTGAGACAGCTCATATTAAAGATTTGTTTTGGTTTCGGTAAGATAGCTCTTACTATGTAATATGTGCAACACATGCAACAAAATATACAATATTCTTCAAAAGTTCTAGAAATGAAAAAGTAGGCATTACAATTAATGTCTTTACACATTGCTAGAACAATAAACTTAAGTACAGAACCAGCACATTAGCATTCATAGCAACTGTCTTGGATCTCTACTGAGAGATACTATCCCATTTCAGTATCTTATCTTCCAAGAAATACATTTAAATCTATTTATTAGATAAAAGATGGTGAAGAAATGGTAGTGACTGACAAATGTTATAGACAGTTTTATAGGAAAGGCTTCCTAATGCTATTTAAAAAAGTAAATCGGACAATTTTCTTTCTTTGTGGGCTTGGTTTTTTTTTTAATTATTATTTTGTGCCATATTTATCACTGAAGAACCCCAGGGGAAAAAACAACTTTCATCTTCATGATGCAAAATACAGTGAAGTAAAGATAAAATTTGGGTGTTTATTACATGGTCAGCACATGATCTCCCTTCTTCTGAAGTATCTAAAGCACAATGACATGAAACAATGGTTTGAAAACAGGAAACCAACCCCTGGGACCCCTGGGGCAAAGGCCCCTCCATTCCCATTCCCACCCATAACACTACCTTCATCCTGAAAAAAGTGATGCTGGTCAGCAAATCCACTGTAGACTTCAGGTCCTGCAGACGTTCGCGGCTGCTGGCTGGGAAGTTATTCTGTCGACAAAAAAGGGAAATCCTGTTGGAAAGCACAGCCAGATCTATGCAAGGCTTTAAGCATGAGCTAAATAAGGAAAGTGTCTTGGAAACACTTCCTGCTTGACAAGCTTGTACGGCTCAAAACAATGCTCAATAAAAAAGGCCTTTTTGCTGTAGGAGTTTATCTGCTTGCTTAATTAAATAGCGTCTCATGTGAATATACAGTCTGTGGATGCCAGGAGAGTGGCAGCCCTCGGTGGCAGATCTCTCCTTGGCTGTAGGAGCAGCAGGCAGGGAGCAACAGCCCTGCCACCAGCAGCCCTGGCCTCTTGCTTGAGGTTGCTTGTGCAGGTCCTTTCCTTTCTGCACTCACCAGATGGGCTTTGGCTTCTCTTCTGAGACACCAAGAGGTGTGGTATATTAGCATCCTATCCAGAGAAATAAACTGGACTGAGAAGGGGAAACGAGCATTGTTCTGTATAAGAAGTCATTGTAACCACTCAGTCGGCTGGAAGATCCAGTTTGCCAAGCTAAGCACGTACCCTTTGGTGCCTCCTTCGCTCTAATCCGTTTATTTTACACACTTTGCCCACTGCCCCACTGTCTGTAGCCATAGCTTCCTCTTCCCCTCTCTGGGTTCCACTGAAATCACAAGTTTCATTATCCCTTCCAGATATGATACATACATGTGCATGTGTGTAGGTACATACATATATGCATGTAAATGTATATGCTGAATTCAACAAGCTTTGCTTCTTGCAGGACACTGTTCCCTTTCTGACCTCAGGCACTGTGCCCTTTCCTATATTCCCACTCTTTCCTTCCTGCATCCTTCAACAACATTCACGTTCCTCAGTATGTTCTTACATTCAACTGATGTGACTGGTTTTGCTGTGAGTAAAATAGCAAAGACAACCTTCACTTGGACACTATCCTCATATTTGCACATTCAAAAATTATTAGAGACCACGGTAAAAAGGACAGAGGGTAACAAGCTTTCATTTATTAATGAGGACTTGCAGAAAAATATGCTGTCTCTTGACAGCAATTGAGTATTGCTGCAGTTCAGCTAACTGCTGCAAGCAATTTAACGCTCTTTACAGCCATTTGTAGATGCTTATTCCTAGATTCCTTTTAGAGTTAAGTTATCCACACACAGACTCTGGCATGCAGGGTATTTCCAAAATCAAAGACTTCCGTGGGTCAAGATTTAAACACAATCCATTGGACAAATGTTAGGGACTGAATGCGTGTTCTTCATTAGGAACAACAATCAGGAAAAGATAACATTATCTATATTGAAATTCAATCTCCTCTATGTTTATGTCAGCTAGTGAACAACGAACAAGAAGGACAACTGGCATGCATACAGAGTAACTGCACTTGCTTACAAAACGCTTTTCAGAAACAAGCATTGGAGCTACTCGATAGGGCTCCACCTCTCCCTCCTGACCTGCCACCCTGCCCTGGAAGGAACACACATTGGTTTGACACTTTTTCACAAAACCACGCTGCTGGTTATTAGTTGTTTTAAGTGCTTACAGACATCTTGATTAAACTGGGGGGAGAAGGAGGCTTAATCTGGATAATTTAAGTTGTAAACTGCCACCTCCTGTCTTGAAAGCTCAAAACTAAAACCTTTTTCTTCCAGAACTTAACGTGCCCTCCAGGGGTCCTAAAATTACTGCGAGCTCCTAAATAGCTTCAGCCATTTCTCTAAATATACTACCAATTAAATAACATCTGAATTATTTAAACAACACAAATCTTTCCCGGTCCTTGACTTAAGACCTCACTTCTTGTCCATGGTTTAGTGCATTAGCCACCAGGAAGCAGCTTTTATTGAAGACCAAGCAAACAAAAAAGGCATCAATGCTACAGTTTCCTACTGCCATGTGTCAGTAATTTTCCCTCCACTACCCAGTGAATCAGTGCTTTCTTTAGAACTTCTCTTACTAGTAGTGTAGCTTTACAGTAGCTCACTACACAACATTCCTTTAATCTTCTTTTGCACCTTGCCCCTTGTCCTTTTTGTTTATCTTCCTAATGCACTTCTCTTAGTCCAATCATGTTTCTCTCCCCTATATGTTTTACTGTGGTTCAGACAAATGCACTAATCAGAAGAGGATCTACTTTTTAAGTAAATAAATAAAAACAAAGCTCACGTTTTGCCACCATTTTTAAATTTTTCAATTAATTATTCACTAATTAAAATAATACAGCAAGGAATTAAAAGAAAAGCCAAATCACATAAGACTAGGTCGACTCTGGAGTAGCAAAGAAAGAAACCACAGGGTTTAAGAAGCTTAATGAACTGATGCCAACATTTGAAACTCATCTCTTTCCCATATGCTGAAGTGGGGGGGGATCTCAACCTGACAGCACATCTTGTAGATCCAGAGTCAAGGACAGTGATTCAAGTTTGCCAAACCTAAAGTAAGTGACAATATGGCTGCAGGTCCTCTAAAACATTTCTGTCTTACTAGGGGAGAACAAGTATCTATTTCCCTTTGTAGATGACACCTGAAATAGCTGATAAGAATAATTCTAACTAATCCAGTCCAACTCATTTTTCTGGGAAAGCATCAGGGATGAGCATAGTTCACAATCCTTAAACTATTTCAGAGGTACTGAAGAATTTATAATGGAAGAAAAAAACCACGGTTTAAGTTCTATCCACGAGGAAAAAAAACCGGTGTGTTCGAGCAACAAGCTTGTCATGACAATTCCGTAAGACATGAAGTACCCAAAAGGTGAGAAACGTAAAGAGAAAACCAACAGGTGTGTTTCCCCTCTGCCCACCAGTGTGGCTGAAAGGATTCTGTTTATTCCCTCTCACCCTGTACATTGAGAGATCAATCCGAAGTGAATTATGAAGCTGGTCCAGAAGCTTCACAAATCGTTCTTTCTGTTGAACAGAAAACACCAAGAAACGTTACCTAGCATCACTGGTTCAATCAATGTTCAGAGTAAGCAGCAGGATATCAGGGAATTAGTGTCAGATCTCAGGAGAGCAGGAGGAAGCACTATGTATGCATGATATTGCACAAACACTATTTTCCTTCAATTCTTGGACTTACTCTTACACTGTAATTATTTCTGAAGTCTGTGTAACATTAGAATTGTCAGAAAAACACTCCATTATCACTCTGAAGTAGAGGCAGAACAAAACCCCCTGATTTCTAGCTTGCAATTTGCACCAAACTTATATTTACGAGAAAATATTGAGAGACGAATAATGAAACAGGTAGAAAAGGGTCTAATTCAGAGCAATGCAACAGCTCTAAGATCTTATCTGCTAGTTCTATCTTCTCAAGGCCAAGCCTCTCCAATGGATTTGGATTGGGCACTGCGAACACCTCCCCATTCAAACTATAAATTCTTAGTCTGACAGGAAGCAAGAGCTTTTCCAAAAACATTTTAACCATTAGGGGAATAGACTTTTGGTTTTGTTTTTTTTCTTAAAGCAGTTGCTGTTTTTAAAAACAAAGTAAGTTCTGAAACGATCAGATCACACAGTCTATTTTATCAACAGCATCACCACACAGAGTTTAATATTATGGGCTCATTCCATACCATCTGTGCTCCAGTGTAATTTGAACACGAAGAATAAACATCACAATGCGTTATACTGATTAATATCTAAAATGTGTGATGATGATGACAATAAACCCATGCTTTTTGTCTAGTCTAGAAGAGCTCCGCAGCTTCCAACGCCTCACAGATTTAATGTTCCTTAAAAAGAACAAGTTATTTATTGACAGGCAGATGCACTGTAGGCAAATTACAGAAGTCCAATTGTAACATCACCAAGCACGCGAACATACCCCGAAATTGGAGGCTGCAAAGCGGTCCGAAGCAGACACATTTGTGGAGGCAGTTGTGTGTGCATAATAAGCATTGATATTGGCAAGTAAGGTGCTCATCACAGCTGGCACGCCTGGGCACATGTATTTAGAAGAAAGACATGCAAAATGCCTGCAAAAGGACAGTTCTGTAAGTCATTCTGGTGTCTTTTGTGTAGCAGAACTTGACTCTATACTGTTAATAGCCCCCTTATTCTGGCTGGCACCATGAACAGATAAAAGTTCTGTTTTCTCCCCTTCTGTAAATCTCCAGCATCTCAGAGCTTTTTCAGAAAGATGCCACCTAGGCAACAGACATGCTCAAAACAGTAGAAATCCCTTCAGTACAGCCCTTTCCAAATCACAGAACAGCATCTCAGCTATTTGATGCCAACAGCTTGTGACTTAGGTGATACCCTGCGTCCTGATGTCAATTCCTAGAACAGCCTGACACAAGGAAATCTACACAATTTGCTGCCACTTGAGGCAGCCACAGGTTCTGAGGTAACGTGAGCCAGCAGCAACTGGAAAGCATTCAAGCACAGTGAGACCACACACTAGTATTTCTGTGCTGCACTGATATGTGATTCCTTAGGGCTAACCCTTCCAGCCTGCAGGAAGCACGCACACTCATTTGCATTTTCTCATTTAACTATTCTCATTAAAATGCAAGGAACCCTCCTGCAGGAAATCTCAAAATGATGCCAGAAGCATCTGGGCTTGTGAAAAGATTAAAAAATCAAAGAAAATTTGTCGGAGGGGGGGAATCAGAGCTTAAGAGGTCTGATCTTATGGGACATGGCAAGTAAAGTTCATTCCAGACAAGAGAGTTGGGCCATTTTTGAGCAGTACTTTTGAAGCAGGAATCCTCACTGAGCTCCTGAACTGTATCTGGGAATTATTTTCTAAATGCAGCTTTCTCCCTCAGGAACTCATAGAATCACAGAATGGTTTGGGTTGGAAGGGACGTTTAAAGGTCATCTAGCCCACCCCCCCTGCAATGACCAGGGACATCTTCAACTAGATCAGGTTGCTCAGAGCCTTGTACAACCTGACCTTGAATGGTTCCAGGGATGGGGCATCTACCACCTCTCTGGGCAACCTGTTCAGTATTCCATGAGCCTCATGGTAAAAACTTTCTTCCTTACATCCAGTCTAATCTACCCTCTATCAGTTTAAAATCATTACCCCTTGTCTTCTTGCTAAGAAGTCTGTCCCCATCTTTCTTCTAAGCCCTCTCTAAGTAATGAAAGGCTGCAATAAAGTCTACTTGGAGTCTTCTCCAGGCTGAAGAAGCCCAACTCTTGCAGCCTTTCCTCATAGGAGAGGTGATCCATCCCTCTGAGATGTTCCATCTCTCTGACTTATCACAGTGCTAATTAACCTACAAATGATTATAACCAACAAAGCTCCAACGAGAATTTCACAGGAATTCAGAAGTCAGTGTTTCAGACAAACACGACACGCATGCCTGAACGCTAGCTTGTTTGGTACACGGTACCTATGCACCAATTGGTTATTTAGGAACTTGATAAATAAAGACAGATACGTCAAACAGCTTTGTTTAGCTTGAAGAAGAGAAAGCGTGGGGAGTGGGGATCTAATCAATGTCTTGAACTACTTAGCAGAGAGGAGAGGGTTAGTGAGAAGACAGAGCCAGCCAAAAATCCTTTTAGAGGGAAGACTGAAGGATAAGCAGTGATATGCAGGAGTTACAGCACAGGAAATTCAAAGTAGGATTTTCAAATTTGCATTTCAACCAGGAATTTCTTCCCCAGAGTAATACAGCCTGAGGACAGAAGCTCAGAGCGGTGGTAGATCTCCATCCTTGGAAATTTTCAACAAACTGGAAGAGGCTCTGAGCAGTCCAGTCCAGCTTCCAAGTCAGCCTTACTATAAGCAGGGACTAGACCTCTGGAGGCACCTTCCAATTCTTTTCCACTTCAGCTTAAATCAATAGACAGAAAAGGTCCCTGCAAGGTGACATATGTACCAATCATAACACATGCAAGCACCCAGATCCCAAAATGCTCAGCTTCTAATGTGCAGAAGTTCACTTTTGTCTGCTGTATTTAATACCACATTCGAAATAAGAAATGAGCTAAGCATAGCACTACTAGTCTTTAAGAGGAAGAATGGCTAATCCCTAATCCAGGTGAAAGTATCATGACAAGAAAAACTCTCTTTGAAGATCAAGAACTGCATTAGCCTAGCTCCAAAGAGGACAAATCAGTGGCTCAGTTACTCAAACTTCCTATAAATGCCTTCAGCAGCACCTGGGAAATGAGTACTTCAAAGGTCTATATCAATTGCCACAGCAGACGTGTAGGACAAACACTGGTCACAAAACCTCATCCCTTCTCACGTTACCAGAAACCTTCAGTGGCATCCTTGGGCAGCATCTTTGTAAAACAAGAGTGCACAATTATCAAAAGTAAAATATGGTCATTTACACTACTGAAGTTGGTGTAATTCCTTAGAATTAGTTTTAAAGGTAGTCACAGAAACTATTCAGATAGATGCTTAATTCCAGCACTGTGTCAGACATTAACTTCTAGACTTTGAGGAAACCAGTGATTCAGAGATAGGCAGTCTCTTCCTGCTCACAATAAGACCTATAAGGAGCAGCCATCACTGCCAAGCCTTCCATTATCAACACTTTTAATCTTCTAAATATTACAGCCACATCAATTAGTTACACCGCCTAAATGCACGAAAGACCACACGAAATGCATCTTACGTCATGGCCTGGTATATTGATTCAATGCCGTAACGCATCGCAAATTCATCCACGATCTCTTGAGCCGTCTCATCAAAATACACCTTCCAGGCATCATCTCCTTTGGCATCAGGGATCTTCACCACCCCATTCCCTTGCACATCTGTGAGATGGTGAAAGAGGTTCTGAAATACAAAACAGGAATGAAATCATATGTGAGGCTGCTGAAACCTCCAAGTGAGTTTCATGAAGAACTTGGAACTGAGAAGGCAGCACAATCACAAACTTCTTTGCTCTCCTCCCTTTTTCTTTCCCTCTACCCACTATGTATTTTTCTTCTTTTAGCTTTTCTTCTTGAGTGCTCCTAGCTGAATTTTTTGCATGCATACCTACAACTTCACTCAGCAGACATTGTGAATGATGCAGAGGAGTGTTTCAATGCAGTGAAGCCACAAACTAATTAGATTCCTGAAACTTACACCTTTCTGTCCTCAGAATGAAATGCCTTAAGATGGACAAGCTATTTAAACTAGCTGATGTAACAGCTCTGTATCAGCTTTTTAATTATTGTTATTATACAGCAGAATGGTCCAAACAGGTACTATATTTTTTCCTGAAAAGGACATCCTTAAGATCACTCCTAATAACTAGACACTCACGTTATTATCCAACATAACCTTTCACTTTATCTAACACTGCAAAAGCTTTCAGCTATCATTACTGTGCAGAAATTGCATATTCAGTTCAGTAGATTTCTCACTAACCCTCAAATTCATGTCACGTACAGATTCATCAGCCTTTCAGACAGCTGGCTCCCTGTAGTGAAGGATGCAAAAGTCTAATGATCTCATTAGGACCTAGAGGACTCTACTTTACACTACTACTTTTCCTGATCAAATTATTCCAGTTGTAAATCATCTTCTTTTTATTATACATAAATGAAAGAAGGTGATACTTTAAAAAGAGATATATTTGCAAAAAAAAGAAGACAGTGAGTGATCATGCATTTCAGAAGGGAAAAACCAAACAGCTTACTATAAAAAATGGTAAATATGTACTGATGGACACAACACAGCCTACTAAAAGAAGCCTTCTGGTGTTTTTCTGAGCTTCGTATCTGTCTGTTCCCTGGTAAGGCCAGAAGACACAGCAGGGCTCATCTAAGCCCAGCATCTGGATAAATATGCTGTGCCTGTAAGTTAACATTCCTGATACATCTGCCCTTGTTTTATAATCTGACTTTGCTTAAACAGGCTGGACTTCATGATATTTTCATACGTCAGATGAAAGGGGCTTTGCCTATTTTTCCTTATTCAGGCACTGAAGAGACTGACCCTGCCACCTGCTTTGTCTCTGATAGACAGACTAGGCACCATGCATTCTCCGAGTGAGGGTTTTCCCTTTAGTCCTTCTCACAAGTCATCTTTGGATTTCTCCCAACTTCTGCAGCACTGCCTGCCCAGCTCAGTCCATCCTGGGGCAGGTCAGTACCCAGTAACTGCAGCTTATCTTCTCTTCCCCCACAGTTGTTCATAACTACACACCAGTGCAGCAGCACAAAAGAATTTATACTGCCAATATCTGCATCACTCAACAACCAGAGTCAAAGAGCCCCCCAGTTCAGTATTTACTCACAAAGCATTTTAGTATGCCTTCTCCAAAGAGAGACAGAGGTACAGTACATGCTGAAAACATCACTCAAGGAAATTTGGAGGTTTTTCCACATTGAACTCACAGGGGGCTCTTAAGCTGGACCAGTGCCTGATCTCTGCCTGGCAGCAGCACAGCTGTGGCAGTGGGACAGATTGAGCCAGCCAGCCCCCAACGTGAGGGACTGGCTCCCTGACTTTTTTTTAGGTTTGCCTCCCTGACAAACGCAGGTCTGATGATTCAGCATGTTCCCAGGCCCACACAGCAAGGAAAAGGAAGCTCATCTAGGGCACGGAGGAACATTTCAAGGAAAGAAAAATCAGAAAATCGTTTCTTCAACAGACAGAAGGAACATGGTGATGACTGAGCTGAACCAGCTTCTTACCTCATGAAGGCAAGTGTACTGAATATGATACGGGGCCACCTTCTCCTCCCCTTTGATCTCCACGCTGATTTGCAGGCGAATAGCCCCGGACACTGCAGACTTATCTGTTCGCTTCTCTAGAAAGAAAGATCATTAGCAATTAGACACATTGTTCATGGTCAGAGCAAAACTGGGGTGACAACACTGGAAAAGGAACTGCTGGAAGCTCAGGCTGAGCCTGTGATCAGAGTCACCATGGAGAAAACTTTCTAATACACCCTCACTATGACACATCTAGCCAGAACAAAGTATGTTTCTAGACGTAAAACAGTCTTTCTGACAGCAAATGTGCTACAGGATCTCAGATTCAGTCAGCTGAACTGGAACCACCAAGGACAGAGCCTTACCCCTAGGAACAGGGCTGACTGACGTGGAATTTGTTCATGACTTCACCATATTCCTGAGCTTCTAGGACTTACTGGTTTTCCCTGTCAAGAAGATTTTGGACCTCCTAGGATTATTACTATGCCTGTCAATTCAGCACCATCTGGTTACTTCCCAGTACCTTCCACAACGTTCTATTTTGGTCACTGGGAAAGGTCTCAACAACTTCCCAGCCCAGTGCAGTGTACTTGCAAGTCTTACAGACTAGTGAAATGCTTGTGTTTGCATAAAAAAGGGCACAGAACAGGAAATGTGTCCACCAGCACAGGTGGAATCCAGCCGTGCTCCAAGCATTTTACCCTTTGTACTTTTCAATGCCTGACAGGGAAAGCGTTCTGACATGTTAGACTCCTCTTCATTTTAACTGAGATCAAAGCCGTGTAGCTGCTCTACAGCACCATCATACACCCCTTGATATCATGTGAGCCTTTTTTTTTTTTCCTTTCTTGCAAACTGTCTGTATGCACCCAAGCACTCTCAAACATTCCCAAACTAACATGTGACTTGTTTTCAACTCCAAAGCCCGGCTCACCAAGGTTGTACCACACATCCATTTCTCCACTCAGAGTACGGACTTCAATGATTGTCTGCCCCAGGAAATCATCTGACTCGCGTTTCAGTCTCTGCTTGACACGAGACTTGATGTCATCATCTTCATCCCACACTCGCACCTTGATCCGGTCAGAAGAATTATGGCACTCACTGCAAACAAGACAAACACAATGTGGAAGAGCACGTAATGCAGCCAACTTTTATATGCTACATGCTTCACATTCCTCTTGACCCACTTGTCCAACAGTAGAGGAATGCATAAACAAAATCTAAATAAACAGGCATTGTTTACAAGTGAAGCGTCTGATAGGAACTACACAACAACATTTTGGTGCAGGCTCCTGTGACACGGTAGGTACTGAACTTCAGATGTATGCGGAAGGAGTGCCCTGTCCTGACTGCAGCCACCGACTTCAGGCTTGCTAAGTGGCTGTGACTCTTCTACTCATGCTCACTCTCAGCAGCAGCTCCCTGAACCTGGGAATTCTCTTCACTGTTACTGCTTTTGCTGTGAAGCCCACAAAAGCCTGGTAATAGCTAGGCGGGTAACCTCAGCGCATGCATCCCAAAAACGCTGATAAGCATCTCATTAGTTTCTGATAGCTCTCCCCATCAAGGATCTTCTGTAGGCTTTAAAGGTTACGTTAAAGGCTTGTGTTTATGCAAGTGCGGTATTTAGGATAGTATGATCAAGGTCTAAGACAAACATCCTTCATGCCATTTTCTAATAGAAGAGAAATAGCTCAGGCAGAGGTAGCTCTCTTACTCTGAGATAGTTACAGAGCAGTAGTGTATTAACATCTAATACATTACAGACAGACGATATAGACATCGCCTGTGTTTGGGAGGAAGGGGTGGGATACAGTAGTTACAAAGTTGGTGTTTGTTTATTTATTAGCATTGATTCTGCCTATTATTCACAGCTCAGTCTGATACTTTGTGCTCTGGGCAGATCAGTAAAGACATTTTCATTAAAAAAAGCAATTTATTGTTTGCTGAATTGGCACCCTCTAGCTTAATGCACAGGCAAAATTTGCTGCCTCCCCCTCTTTTTAGGTGCTCAGATACCTTCTGTAGATCCAAATAGGCTCCTGGATGTCAGAAGTGGGTAGAAGCAGCTTATAAGAGCTCTGCTCATTTGCAGGGCATGCAATACAATAAAGCAATCTGAATGCTCATATGAGACCATGACAAGGGTGATTACTCACCATAACCACTACAAACGTCTGCCCTCAAGGAAATAAAACCTATGAAAACAGGCAAAGTCTGCTCAAGGCCTGTTTTCCAGCCTTTTTAACATTAACATGCTGCATCTGTTGCTAAGTAACAGAGAGAAGGAAGAAATGGGTCACAAGTGATCTGCTAAGCCTGGTCAATAAGATGTGGCAGTGACTGGTATTAGCAAGCTCTCTTCCAAGAAATCATTTGGGCTGCTATTGCCACCATTGTCATTCAGGACCGCTTAACAGATGTCCTTGCAGCTCCTACTGATTTTTCCAGTACAGAGGAATAGGTGGCAATTATACAGGGAAAGCTAGAGGTGATTCCATGCAGTTCTGATCAGGAGCAGAAAGCATTGCTGCTCCCTGCTTTTGCTGTGCAATCAAAGCTGTATTTAGACTCCAGGCATAAGAAGGTTCAGTGTTTCTCTCCTGCCTTTATTTGCCCCTTCCTCCTCCTCTACTTCAAGGATGTCTTCCTTTAACAAAACCGTGCAGCAAGCATTCACAAGCAGGGAATGCTTGGACTGCTGCTCTCTGTAGCTCTCAAATTTGTCTCAGTACATTGCCATATCTACCAGCAACACAGCATAAGCATGTAAAAGTCCTCTGCTCCTGACATGGTGCACTAACATATAGCCTGGCAGTACCATAGAGGCTTAGTGTTCCGAAGTGCATGGGCACTAAAAACACAGACTGGCACACAGTGCCATTTACAAAGCACTAGCAAGTTAGCTCCCGACTTCTTCAGACTTCTGGCACACCATGACTTTTTTTTTTTTTTTTTTTTTTTTTTTTTTTTTTTTTTTTTGTTAGGAGTCCTTTGATCTTGTTTCTTTGCTACCAATGGTCAGAAACTTGCTCTTTCCTTTAGGAAAATATTCACTGTTCAGACCTACAGCTACCTTAAGTGGGCCCACATGCATCACTCCATGCTCCTGGATATCATCCTTCACTAGGCTACTGCAACCTAACTCACTACTAAGTGCCTCAGGAAACTTTCCAGTAGCATTTACTGAGCTATTGAAGCTTCTATTTCATCACACATTTTTTGCCTGTTTTTAAGAGACCGCTCCACCCGTATTCCTTAAACTGCTCCCATGCCACAGAGTAAGCCTTACCACTTGCTCACAGCAAAACATCACCATCTAGGTCTGTAGAAATCACAGCTCTTGCTTTCAGTGAAGCAAGACAGTTGTGTCAAACACCAGTTCACCTTACAGGGAGCACCCCAAAACAGAACATTGAATAGTGGGGGTCTTGGGCTTGTTGACTAATAACAAGCTTTCTAACTAATGAGAAATTATATTATGCATCACAACTGCTAACATCACAACAGGCTAACAAGCTCTGCTGCTAGAAACTTTCCCCTTCGTTAACACAGGAGCTGCCCCACTTCTTCCTACTTTTTTGTGAAGCTTGATTTCACTGTGTGCACATGTACGTCCGTCCAGCCTCCCACAGCTGAGCTCCCACAGCTTTCCCAAGAGGATACAGAGAGAAGAAACACTCTGTGACCCCATTGCAAGGAAGAAACTGCCAAAAGCTTTCAGGCCCATTCCAGAGTGCAAGAGACAGGAAACTAGGTTCCCTTTGTACATGGCTCAGAAATTGTCTCTTTCTTTCATGTGCATATTGTCCTGACATTTACAGTAGCGCTATTTTTAAAGAACTTACTTTTACAATTCAAGGTACCAAGTAAAGTAAAATTTTCAAGAAAAAGCACACCAAAACTTTAAGAAAAATTAAAATCAAATAAATAGTGAATTTTTTCCCATGAGGTTTTTCTGCCTGAAGCCAGTGGTGGCAGAAGCACTGCAAGCAGCTGAGTCTGGATCTGCTGACTTGCCTTCTGTCCCACTCTCTACCTCCGTCTCTTCTGCCACGTTCCCCTCTGGCCTTACCCAACCCCGAACCAGCAGTTCCCCACACACATCCCCTGCACTGTCAATACTCCAGTCTCTTCCCATGCCCAGCTAGCAACTGGGCTGAGGGGAAGCACGCAAGCACACGAAGCTGTAGTTAATTCTGGTCTGCACACACAGTGGCTTGCCCACACACACGCTAATTGGTATACTGGTGGCTAAACAGAACAGACAACTGCTGAATTTACACTACAGTGCCTCCCACAATGAAGTTAGTGATTTGTATCCTTCTAATCTAGCTCCAACTTTCACCAAAAAAATTGTAGAAAGTAATTCTTAGTCCCAAGCCTCTGTCCATCTGTAAAGGTTGGCCCAAATTGGCTCAGATGATGTCAGGCATCTGGGATGGACTATTGCGTGTGCCTTGTCATTTCCAAGAAGTGAAGAGAAAGAAAAAGAAGGGTCTAAGAATGACCAGGACACCACTTTTGGTCAAATGATTCATATTTTGAACCAAGAAGCCCAATGACATGTGTGCTGTATTTGCTAATCATTTGCTGCTTGTGCTAACAACATTTTCAGGACTTGAACTTCCACAGGAACGCTAAAGCCACAGTCATAAGCCTTGTTAAATTGTGGCAACACTGACAGTTTGCAAAAGTTCTGCCGTAAGAGATACGAAGGTATACATACAAACCATGTGCCTAGCAGTTCACAGAATTATCTTTACCCACAGTAAAGATTGTAAGTTTAAAGCACAGAGAGTGCTAAATTGAAAACCTATAACCTTCTGACACCATTAGCTCACACTGGTGAACCGACACTTAAGAAGACAGAGTCTGGTAAATAACCATTAGGGTGAAGGTCCATTTGTATCACATCCACATGAACTTTTCTTTCTAATCAATTTCTCATCTCAAGAAAGGTGTTATCAGCATGTTAACCCTGCAGGACTCACCAAGCCCTCAGTTTCATTCCACTAATGCTGCAGTGAGACCCAGACTGTACATCCCTAAAACGCACTGTGCAGACTGGAGAGGTGCAATGCCAACATGACCTTACTGCTCCATAAAGATGCTTCCTTAAATTATGTTGTTTTCTTATATTTTCTGCCTGAAGAATAGGAGAGCCCAGAGGCCTCAAATGCAGCCAGGACTCCACTGTGCTTGGCAGCTTCCAGAGCATAAGACAGCCCCTGCCTTGCAGAGCTGCCAGGCTGATAAAGACAAACAAGCAACAAATAGATGTAGCAAGAAGAAACAATGGAAGTGAGGGAACAGAGGAAGCATCAATATTTTGCAGATTTAAAAGTAGGTCAGTTCAATCCCAGAACCAAGTAGCTTGTTGTGTTTTGTTATTTAAAAAATATGGTTCAAGGAGTCTAGTGAGCATCTATATGGCCATATTCTGTGAGCAGTTTGCCTTCTGCACCATGGTAGATGCAGCTGTTAGGAAGGGCCAGAACAGGGGACATTTCATGCAATGGTAGAGAAAGACCAGCAGACGGACAGACAGAGCAGCGCTGCTTTCAGAAATAATGAGTAAGAGTGCAGGAGGTGGGAAAATGCACAGGAGAGAACAGATCAGCAAGACTTTAGGACCTGTGACCATTTCAGGAGGTTCTGAGCTTCTGAGGAGCAAAGCTTTGAAACAAAGCAAAGTGATTTCTGGAAAATGAGAAAGGAAGCAGTAGTAGCAATCAGTATGAGGAAGTCCAGCAAAGAGTTCTAACAACACACACAGAAGGAACAGAAAAATAGTTGTCTGTGGGAAATGGTTTGGCTGAAAAAGCAGGAAGACTTGGATGCGGTTCAAAGGAAGCATCTTGACATGGCAGGGTCCAGCTGTCAGCTCTGCTGTGGCCAACCTCAATGGGAATGGAAGGCAGAAAACTTCTCAGGAAATGTTAATTTTTAAACAATGCCAAGTATCCTATATCAGGGAGAAAAAAGGACAGTGGATAAAACACCAAAGGCAAAATCGGAGTGGTAAGAGAACAAAGACAAAATCCTTAGTAGCTTAGAAGTTAAGCACAACAGCACAATGATATGCCCTGAGATCCAGCTGTTGCTGTCTAAGAACAAAGTGAGTTTTCTGTTCTTACTAGCATGAAGCTCTTTTCTTGGGGAAACAAGTACAATCATTTTGCTGTTACCCAATGCTGTAACACTGACTGACAAATTAATGGTGCAGCTCTCCTAACTACAAAGAGCAGATAAAGTGACTCCGAGCATTACACCCTTAACTACATTAACTCAGCTTCCCAACAGGTGCTTGCCACAAGGCATCAGCTCGGCCTGCATTCACATTTAAGTTTCACATTATTAACTGAGAAGGGAAACAAGCAGGATTTTATCAGAGTTCCAGTTTCAGTATCTGTGGTACCTGGAGAACAAAGAATACAAGACAAACTGAATGGTACCTGCCATGCAGTGAAGGGAGGCTGAAGGTACAGAGTTACAGCGACATTTATAAACACAGTGATCTCAGAAGGGGAAGTCTAAAATACAGCTCTGGAACAGTCACATGTAACCACACAGGTAACTGAAAGATGCTGAGCTTGATAACAGGCTCAGCAGCTGAAAGGAAAATCGCAGAACCAAATAGAAGCTTTTGGGTGACAGCTCAGTGGTTAGCTGTACGATAGCACCATCCCTAAAGGATTAACAGGAATGTGTATCATGTGGGGCTCTGCATATCCTAGTAAAATATTGATTATCTGCTGGCAGGAGGCACTGCGTTTATTTTAACTCAGTCTTCTGCAGTGATAATGTGTCTTGCAAACTGTTCATTGACAATGTAATCTGTTCCAGACAATGATTTCAAACTCACCATTGAAAGCTTCAGACACAGCGGTACTCAGACCATACAACTTCAAGGGGATATTACTATATTACTGTAGAATGAACAAGTCATTTGGGGTCTAAACCAAGAAAAACAGCAACGTCCTGTTTGAATGCAGTAACTTCTAGTGCTCACAGTCATTAAAGACTGGGGCACTCCCTGAATAAAAGGTACGGACTAGCAGCCTCCAAACAAGCCCAGAGCCCTCCCTCTTAAAAGGATATTCTGCCCTGTGGTCAAGTTTATTCTGCTAAACACTGTCTGCTATTGTAACCCATTCAAATGGATGCTCATCTTCAGCCTTTACAAAGGAAGATATTAGGAAGCCTGTATTTTCCACTGACAGTCTAAACTATGTCTAAATGAGGAATTAATGCCTTGCTCCAGCTGCACTGAGTAGTGCAAAAAATATCTTCCCTCTAATATTACTGGGCTGTTTCCTAAGGAAATGAGAGTTATGCAGACTTGTTATGAAAGCTTCTACGTTCCAAGTTTTGTGAAAAAATTACAGCTAGATGGAGAAAAGAAACCCACAGCAGCTGCCATCCCTGGAAAGCCTGCAGCCACCTGGCTCCCATGTACCAACTGATCCAGACAACTCAGAACCAACTGCAGGCAGAACATGTGCTGCCTTCTGTCCAGCCAGAGTTAAGGGCAAGGGAAGATTGCCTAGGGCACTGACGAGAAACTTACACGGCAAATGAGAGAGGCTACCTACAAGCCTGCTCATCATAACTACAGGAAAGGGACAGGAGATTATTGCAGAAGGGGAATGGGATGTAAAACCAAGGGAAGCAGGGTTTCCTCAATACCTGCTCACAGAACCACATTTCTGTATTGCAGCGATGCCTGGAGTCCTCCATCAAGCTTCAACCTGCCAAGCATCACACACGCAGAGCCTCTGCATCAAGCCTGCAAAACTTTGAACTGAGCAGACAGGTATTTTCATAGGTCTCCAAACTCCTATGAAAGACACAAAAACCTCTCTACAACAACACACTTCCTAAAGCTAAAGATGTAAATATACAAGCAGACAATTTCTGGAAAGAAACAGGACCTGCAAACCACCTGCACAGACAACATGAATATGTTTATTCTGGTCATTAATCTAAGCAGATGCCTACGGTGACACAGGCTAGTAATGACCTAAATAGCACTTATAATGGAAACCCAAAGTGTTTCCAACCTTGCCTTTTCTAAAGTAAGGTTCTAAATCTGGACTTCTGAATTGGGTCAAGCCTACCACAACTTTTTTCTGAAAATATACAGAAAAGGAACTGAGTCATATTTAAAGAGAAGTATTTAAGTTAATATACTTTTCCATCCATCACTGTAAATAAGCGAAGAAAAACTATTTGAAATAGGCTACTGAAGGGTTAAAAATTTTAAAATGTGTTCAATCTGCTTTTCATAAATTTATAGTGAGTCTGTAGAAAGAATTTTAACACTCAGTTGTACATAGCCTGCCTCAGTTCATGCCATGGATTACAGTAACAATGCTATAATTATAATGACTGATGCACACAGATTTCTGGCTCTGTATCCAGCCTTTGGAAAGACACTGGAATTGTGACTGCATAAAAGACACTGGGCATTTAACGAACACCAGCTATAAACAAGTCTGTCCACCAAGCCAAACAGAAAAGGAACAGCAGCTGCTCATATACTGACACACACGTTAGTTACTGACCTGACCTCCCGCTACTCGCGTATCTTGCATCCACTGAAACATTTACGTATTCTGAACACCAAATCTTTCACGTTTACTGCAAGGTAAGCTTTCAATAACTACCAGCACACCTTTCTCTTACTATAACAAATTAACTTCATTCTAAGAAACAAGCATACACCCCCAACCCTTTAAATTTGACAATCTCTTGATTGTCCTGACAATCTTTTCTAAAAAATCTTGGTATGTAATGGGTATTTTTGGCCTGCATATGTTGATTTGAATTGCCATTTTATTATAGGGTAGAAAATCTTAAAAATTTTCAGAGTTGTAAGCTGAAAAAAGATCCATAAATATTAAAAAAAAAAAAAATAAAAAAAAAATTAGCATGTAGAAGACCAGTGCTGCATACACTTCTGAATGACTCACTTCTCATCCAGCATAAGGTGAGTTTTGACATCTACTAATGAAACCACACATTGATTCCAGTACTGAATGCCCTCCTGCCATCGATCTGGTCACTGTTCTCATTTCCTTCATCTCCTCCTGCTATTCCAAGGCAATTAAAACAACCACCTAGACATAGGCAAAACAGAAAGTAGCACCAGTTCTAATGCCCAACAGCATATTATCTGCTGAATCACAGACATGGCGATAAAATCTAAACAGTGGCACCGTTAGAACTGTGACATTTATCACATTGCACTATCTATCTTTAAACACAGCATTTGTTGAGGCTTCTAAAATTAGAAGGGAACACACTGCAAATACCATGGTAACTACTTGGCATGGTAAATCCAGGTCCTGAAGATCTCCCACACAGACTTACTGCTATTGTGACTAGTTATCCAAAATGCACTAAGTATACTTACTACTTACCAAGCAGTAATGTTACCTTGGATTAAACTAAAAATAAAGCCAAGGGTTTACTTGCTCAAAATAGCATGAAGATTTTTCTGACATTAATGAGTAGCTAAAAAATACTTTAAAAACAATTTTGTTTGTACTGTACACTGTAAAGACAAAGCTGGGCTGATATGAGCCCAATTTTAAAACACAAACAAATTTCAGTGTGCTGAAAGAGCTCCTCTCAAGCAGCTTAGGAAAAAACAGGGAAGAAAAAACAAGGAAAGAGAGAGAAGGTGCAAGGGAAGAGCTTACACATTAAAGGGAATGAAGATGTTTAAGGTTGACTGAGATCATCTAGAATCTTCAGAAAACAGCTGCTGGATTTCATGTCTCCATTTTGGTTTACAACATGTTCAATGACAAATTGAGGGTACTATTTACTTACTCAATAAAAGCAGGATGGAATAATACATTCTTCAGCCTTTTGAGAGCAGTTAATATCTAAAGAAATGCGCCTCCAGCATTTACTTTCAATTCAGACACAGATACATTTCTCGTCTTGAAAGCAGATAATCCCTCAAGTCATTGCTACACTGATTTTCCAGAACTGAAAGGGAGACTAGTAGTGTCACAGACAAGTAACTACCTTTAACCTTTGTCGGTCAAACACCAGTAGCAGGTGTCAGCAACAGGTCATGAGAAGTTTGCTTAGTCTTTTATACCAACTTCTTTTATGTTACAAAGAATTGTGAAAGTATGTCTACTAGCCAGGAACAAAAGCCTCTGAGTTAAAAAATTTTCCTTTCTCTTCAGCTTTCTCTAGAAACGTCAGTATAAGTGTTCGCAGAGCAGACAATTTATATATACACAAGACAGATGAGATGAACAGGTATGCACCACATAGACTGTTAAAGACATCAGACCTCCAGACACGCACACACAATGCTGAGCAGAAATAAACCCATCAGACATTCACTACAGGGGATGTGGGAATGCATACCGACAGAGGAGACACAGCTGTCAAAGCACAGATCATACCAACAGGCAAAATGGGGCTGAGAGTCCTTGTAAGAGCACTTACAAGTAAAACTTCTCTTCCCACACAGGGTTCAAATTCCCAAAAATCGTTTTTGTCCTCTTCTTTGTTTTACCCACTTGAACGGTTACATACGGATCGCTGGACCCAGTCTTGTCTTTGGCCTGCAGACCCTGAGCACACACCACTGGAAGGAAAAGAGAAGGGTTACCACCACCATGCAGTAAGACAACATACCCGCACACCACGTGAAGTAGCAGCTCAGAATGGCCAGACAAACAAGAATATGACTCATGAGAGCTTTCCTGATGGTGCATTACAGTGCCTGGGCTCAGAGCATCTCCATCTGCTACCTGTACACTGAGCAGAAAGAAACCTGGGTCAGAGAAGCCCTTCTCTCCACTCTCTCCATCTTCACACCAACTCTGTCTTACTTCAGGCTCCCCAGAAAAGCCAAAAGAACCCATGCCTCCCTCACTCACCCGTGATCGTGATCTTTGCTGACCATTTTGAGGTGCCATCAAGCACACTCTGCTTCACCGTCTTCATCTGCTGAGCGTGTGTCAATTTGCTCTCACAGAACACATCTCTGATCAAGTCAAAGATCTCCGGCTTGTTCCGCTCCCGGATTTTCATGCGATCTTTCATTGCCATGATGAAATTCTGGGTCCTGTCTTCAGCTCCATGCTTTGAGCTCTTCTCTGCTGCTCCTGTGCACCAGAAAGCACACAATGCTCATCAGAAACAGAAAAATGCTAAGTCATGTTTCTCTGAACCTGGACAGCAGAATCAAAGCCATGAGCTACCCTCCACATGGTGGCTCTTGCTATTGACTTACAGTCAGACACCCCACTTTTCAACATAGACACAAGAGAATCTGGACCACTCAGACTGGCAGGAGATAATGGGACGGGAGAGCCCAGGTTCCTCTATAACCTGGGACCAGGTTGCTCTCCTGATAACAGGCCTGAGTTTAATACCCTTGCAGCTGAGGAAGACCTAGAAATGAGGTTCTTGCTTCAACAGCAGACATCGTCATGCCCCCTTCTCTTATCACCTTGCTTTGAGTAAATAAATCCCTGCTTGGGCAAGTGCTAAGAAAAGGACATAGGACCTCTGTTACAAACAGTATCTATGAACTTGTCTCAAAGCTGCACCTAAGCACCATGGAAGAGCAGAAGTTCAGATGGACCAGCACGGTCAGCATTTCCTACCAACGTGTGCCACACAACTCCCCATGCAGCACAGCATCACTGCACCATCTATGTCCCATTCCACCTGCAGCCACCCTGTTTGATCAGGCATCAAGCCGGAGGCATCCGAAGTACCTCTCGGATCCCACTCTATTTTATCAGTTTGTAAGAAGACAAATAATCCTTTCTTAGAATCACACAGGCATCATAACTGTAACAAATATCTCTAAGGTATCAAATTCTGTAGTTAAAAACTTGGGCCATCATAAGCAGGGGGCAGTAGTACAGTATCCAGCAGCTGGGAACACCAGAACCAGGCATAGGGTCTATACCACACAGGCATTCAACTGTGTCTGGAAAAAGAGAGGCCTCTGGTCACTTACGTACCTCTTACAAAATGTAGATGTTCATATAATTTTGAGACAAGAACGCTCCCACAACCAACTGCTCCCTACGCAGTTTTAACAGTCATGCTTGCTGTGAAAATTCAGACACTGACTATTGTGCCAGGTGTGAGGCACGCATTAATGAAAGCAACGACACGAGCTAACAGGGCAGGCAAGCCTGGGTGTGAAATGAAAAGCAGGAACCCAGGATTGCACACGGTATCTCTACATGCAGTCTGCAGCAATTTCGAGTTATGATCTTAGATCAGATGAAGTTAAAGAGTTTACAAAAAAAAAAGTAAAGTCACAGTGTACAAAAAGTCCTGTGTACACATTCAGTCATAGTATTTCTGTTTAGTTTAATATGCTTTTGCTTGTTTTTCTTCTCTGGGATAGTTTAGTTAAAGTAAGCTTTGTCCTAGAAAAATTATCTTCATCCAGGTGTTCACCAAATATTGAATTACCTTAAAAATATGTATTAGAGCAGGTGCAAGTGCGTGCAAAGGAAGCCACCAATCACAAAGATACATAAAATTTTTTTCTTCTGGAAAAAGTGGGCAAACACAGTATCTGGAGCACCTTTAATTTGAGGCATTATGGTTTTGAATGTGAAACAGTTTCAGCAGGTAGTGACCAAATATGAATAAACTTCTATGAGCACACACACATAAAGGACCCCCCCCAGCAGTACAACAAAACAGGTAACCTTGTTAGCAGGCTCAACAGGGTGCCCAGTGACCAACGCTGCCTGAAGACATCCATTTCTAGGGCCTTCAATCTAACACCTTTCACCGTTACTAAATTCACTTCAATAAAGAAACAAAACTCAATTATAACTCCCTCATCCAAACCAAAAAGAATAAAACCACAGTTTGGAACAGACTGTGACTGAAGTTTCAGAAGTTCATTAAAGGACACTGAATACCAAGGCATGCTATTAAAGACCTGGGTATAAAACAAGCCGTAACTTCACATTACCTGATTATTTTTTTCATTTCACTTGCTAGAGGCTTGATGTTCAGTATTTCATTTAGCACAATAAAATGTATCTGCCCCAGAGTTTTCCATTGTTGGCTTAAGATGAAATGAAATCAAAATACTGGAATTAATTATGCAGTCCCTGCTGTCTCTACTCACCGGTGATGAAGAATTAGCACCACCCAAAGTGATGTCTTGTATCAGGCAATCATCCAGCCGTAGACCCAACATTTATTAAAGGAAAATGAAACCGAAATGATACCAGGGGCTACACTTTGAACTTCGGAGAAGAAGTGCTGTTCAGCTTTAACAGAACTAGGTCTTCTAGAGATGGAGGTGGACTCTACGCAGTATATGCAGAGCTACAGAAAACTACTAGGAAATCAGGAAAGGCCAAACAGAACAATTTGCCTTAGAAACCAACCCTCCCCTGCCCTTTCTGACTTTAGAAAATTAAGAACCAAATTCAAACATTAAGAGTTTATGTTGTCCATGAGCACAGTGCTCTATTTCAGAACCATTTTCTAAATAAAATACTAGCCAGGCAGCTTGTAGACATAAATGTTTCATTGTGCATTGCTGAGATGGGACAAGAGTTATAATTCTAGGGTGGCATGGTCTGCATCATTGCCTTAAGGCAAGCACTCCAGGAGCATCAAATGATGCTTAGCAAGCAAACTTGGACAAATGGAGGAATACTAGTTAAAAACACATTTAACATCCTTACCACCTCCAGAGACTTTGCATCGTGCATTTATCCCTCTGCAAGGCCAACAGCTGTCTGGGGCATCTTGGGTTGCAGGACATGTGAGCCATGTCACATAGACCCCTGGAGAGCCCTCTCTTCAGTCACCTCTAAAGCTTAGCTCTGTCTCCTGACTTTCAGAGGAAATCCCCCAGCTCCATCCATGCTGCTCCCCCACTGTGAAACCCTTCCCTGTAAAAGGTCTCGCTGTCCCTGCAGAGGCTGCACCTGAACTGCACTGCAAAAGCCAGACTCAGACAGATGCCTTATTTTAACAATGCAGACTAATGAACAACATACAAACTCTCTGTCTCAACAACACACTTTCTTAATTTTAACACCTGCTTGTTGGTACAAAGACACCAGTTTCCAAAATAACTGTTTGGGGGCTCATTACCTATGGCGTAATAGGTAGGTGATATAAACCCAAACCATGCCACTATACTGGATGGCAGAGGGTGCTTTTCTTGCTGTTGGGCTTGGACCATATTTATTCAGCTGCAAAAAGAGGGTTTTGACCAGTGGATCAGCTTTTCATCCTGTAAATGGCAACAGAAAGGAACGAGAATATACTTGTGCTGTGAACAGTATTATACAAATGGTTATCCTTCTCTCTTCTTCTCTAGGATTGAATTGTGAGTCAATTTATGACTGGAAACAGAAAGCAAATACGTCCATATTGGGAATTGTATTGATACAGCTATTAGTAAACTGCCAGTGCTGTTATCCTATGCTTTAACAGGAAAAAGTCAAGACAGCAACACTGGCAGGATAGAAGACAGTTGTTTAGTAGGCGGATAATGCTTAGAAATTATATATTCCTGAAACTTAAAATAGATATTCAAGTTTCAAATAAAGGTATCCTTCCTCCTTCTGTGCAAATATTTTCCTACATAGAATTCTGAGAGCAAACAAGTATTCATCACCATGGTGTCTAATCATCATTCAACCCAGAAGCCAAGATGATTATCACAAGAGTGACTAACAGTCCACTCCCTGAGCCAGAGCCAGTCTCTGCACTGCAGTCTTTGATGAATTCAGAGTACAACGCACACAAGTTTCTCAACCAAAAAGCAACAAACAGACCCAACTTCCAGTCTGGAGTCAAAAAGCATTGAAGAATTCCAGAGGTCAACCAAGATTCCAGGAGCTAAAACAGTACCAAAAGCAGCACTCAGTAACACAGGCCTGATAGCTCGTGTGAGGTTCTCCAAGGTTTGCTGCTCCAGCACACCATAAAGAATCACTAATAAAGACATATGGCTAATCATACTTACAAGGCAGATTTCCTAATCAACACTAGTTTGAAGCTTGAGGTCTCATATCCTTACTTTCAAGATCTCCAGAGGACCAGACTCTGATATCCCTGGGGAATTTCTTTTCTTAGATTTACCTGTAATCTACTGAGGACTAGATCAGCGTCACTACAAACGAAACCAAAACACACTTGCAGGAGCGGATTACTGTGGCTTTTCAAATGCTAGCCCAGAACAGTACAGGCCCCTTTTACTAGGATCTTGCTAAAATAATGTCCTTCCCTTTCCACCCTTCTTATAATTCTGCTTACTTCTCTGCATTGATTCCTTGGTATTCTACACATCCATCCTCAGTTTTACTCTTCCTTTGATACCAACATTGCCCAACCCATTGTACTTTGGTTAGTAGTACACCAGTGCTCAGGGCAAGAGATAAAAGCTCTCTTTTTACAAAAGCTTTGCATGCTACAGGGATTTTAAAGACCATCCATCCATCCATTTTCAGCCAAGTAAGAAAGGAAGTGTACCCATGCAGCACAGATTTCAAGTACTTCCAAGAACAGCAGAAGGCTAACAAGAGAGCATCTTCCCTTGAGCAAGTATTTATGAGTTTATGATAAATAGCTAAGCACCCCACCACAGAATAGTATCTTCTAAGTACCTACAACAGAGAAACATCCTCAGAGAAACAACCTGGTGCCAACAGAGCCATAAACCAGGTGGCTGCAGTACACATGGCACAACTTATTCCAGTTTACTGCACTTCAGACATTGCCAATTCATGGAACAGCCCTGCTGAACAAGTCAGCAAATGGATTTTGATTCAAATGGCAATTACTGAATTTGAGTATTTTGTCACTGAAGTCCCACACATTTGCTGACTGTATCAGTAAAAATATACAGGGTAAGAAAAACACCTTCAGAAGATATAATCAAACTTAACTCTAATAGATCTGGGGAAAGAGACCCTTTCATTTCCCTCAGAAAGACACGGAAGGGTAGGAGATGAATAAACTGCACATTCTGATTCTAAGAAATAAAACCCCAGGTGTCTACCCAAAATGTCAAGGCATAGACAATGGAACTGTAGTTGTGATCAGCCTGAAAATTCATTTTACTCCAATACAACATTTTCTAGAATACTTACACAGACTGAAGGGAAGATATATCCTGAGGCAGCACAATATAATCAACAGAATTGTATTTGTTACCAGCCTGAAAATCCATTTTCCTCCAATGTAACATTTTCTGGAAGCCTTAAATAGACCTAAGTGAAGATATGTCCTGAGAATGTTGGGGTTTTTTTTATCAAAAACAACAAAGCTTCTGTTAGGAAAAAGTCCCTCCTGAGTTCAATATACAAGAAAGCTCAGTCTTGAATTTATTGGATCTCTAAACTGTTGCTTGTTCCCCAGAAACCCTGTTCCTCATTCCTCAAGCACAGCCTATGTTCTTCAAATATATATAAAAATTAATCTAATTTTTTCCATTTTCTTCTGGCCTGGTGTGTTCTAGTTAGAAGGATCTTAGCATGAACATGCTAAAGCAAAGAACACAGTAGCCTGAATGAGCCTTTTAATAGATTCTAGTATCGATAACATTTATTTTCCCAACCCAGCAACATATCCTCATACTGGCCCTACCATCTTAATCTGCCAGCACTACCTTTCCTCTGCCTTTTCTGTCTTTTAATTACACCCTTACCACCTTCTGTTTCCTTTACATCTCTACCCCAGATAGTGATACCCACCACACTCATACTGGGTACCCCAACAGACCCATGGCTCAGTCCCTGTACCTTCCCTGTTCTGATGCTGAGCAGCTTTCAAATAACTCAGTAAGTAAAGGTTTTGTTTGGTTGGGTTTTACCTTTCTACACGCTTCGCAAGTTTTGAGCCCAGTGTACTCCCAGTTGTTTTCTCTCTGTTTCTTTAACTCTGCATGCTGAAGTATCTTGTGTTTACATTTTGAAAGGAAATGTGCAAAGCAAACATCTGCAGTCCCATGAATAAAATAACAAGTTCTTATCAATCCTTTGCCATATATGAAAAGTAGCTTCCAGTTGTTACTTCTATTCCATAGAAAAGCACAAACTATTGCCATCATCACATCCCACAGCCCAAAGTATAATCTTATTTAATTCCAACCAGAGATTAAAAAAACCTGCATCCATGGCTAGTCTTCAGAGGCTGTTTCAGAGACTCCTTGTTCTCATCATTGAAGTTGTCTTCTACTTCCACCTTTAATTTTCTTACAGCAAATTTATTCCATTTTTTTTCTTTTGTAAACAATAAGCTTAAACAGATCATCTTCCTCCCTGCTACTTATCTCACTTTTCCCCCAGCATGGTTCAGGCATAAAGAGATTCAGAGTAGGATTAAACCAATCTACAGAGCCATCACTACCAACTATTAAACACAGCAGCTACTGCTCAGAAATACTTTTAAGGCATGGATAGCTGTAAGGGTAAGCCAGAGTCATAGGAGCTCTACAAGGGCATGTCTTACACCTCTGCTCCACAACATCCCTTCAGAAACATCCTGCTGGGACAGGCCGAGTGTGGCTGGTTTTACTTTTTTGAAACAGCATCGGTCCTGTCCTTCTCCTGTTCCACACTGCCAAGCCTTTCTTTTGAAAACTAAAAAACTCATACCATCCTCTCTCCAGGCATTCTCATATTTTCCCCATTACCACTGAACTCTCTCCAGTACCCATCCCAGTCTGAAGTCTCCCTTCTTGAACATGGACAGCCACGGCTGTCCTCTGCATGAATATATTTCCTGTTTCTTAAATGTAGTTTTTCTCCTTCAGCTTCATGACCTCTTCTCTGTACAAGAGCCTTCTGCCTGTCTCCTCACTGCTGCTGGAATTCTCCTCTGCTCTCCACAGCATTTTACCCATACTGAGATACCACAACTCCATTGCAGCCTTGTAACATCATGGACATGGATCTGCGTCAAGCCTGGATGCATGTATCGGCTGATTTTCATCTCAAATACTGAAAATCACCAGCTGGCAGAGGGTTCTGGTGAACTCCAGAGACAAATGAAGTTATCCTCAGTCTAACTGACCCTCTACATCAGGTTGTGTCAGAAAACTGAGTTATGACTTAACTACGTTCTCCTAAACTAAATGTAACACGGCAGGTCTTCGCTTAGTCACTAAAAGGTTGCAAGAAAGCCAAGGTGTCAATGATGCAATTGTTCGAATGTTATAAACCGTAAAGATCATCTTGCAACCCTCAAAAACAAATCTAGAAACGCCAGCAACTGAGAAACAGAGAGTTCCACCGGGATCAGCTGTGTCTGACAAACAGGCCAGTGCAAATAGCCTCAGTCCTAACTACGATCAATTTAAAACTCTGCACGCATCAAAAATGCAAGCATTAACAACATTCATTTGGGGCGTTAAGATAAGCCATAAGAAAAAGCAAGTGACCTATGATTCACTGGAATCCCCTGCTGGACCACCCAGCCTGGCTTTCCCAAACAATTAAGAGCCTGAGGCAGATAAAAGATTTGACTCCTTATATTCCTATAGTCACTGACATGGATTTGCATTAAGTCTGTTTATCCTTCACAAACTTTTCTGATTCCTTAGACTCAGTCCATCAAGTTGCAACACCAAAAAAATCAGTGAGCAGAAACAGCCCCACCTTCCCACTCAAGATTTAACATATATGGCAGAAATTTCTATTCCATTTAGACTAAGATATTTTGCTCTCAAGCAGGAACATAAATTTGAGACCAAATTAAGAAACGGATGCCTAAATTAATACTTTCTCTCTCTCTTTCTCTTTTCTCCTTCTTTTCCTCAATCAAATTCCTTTTAAACATCTCCTTTGTTTGTGTAAGGTCTCATTTATTCTGCAAAGTCACAGCTTTTTGAAGAGCTCTTCTTGAAGAGACAGCTTAGGTTTTGAACATTGAGGAAAAAAAAAACCAACAAAATGAACAGAAAAGCTAGTAGGAAGATGAAATACTGCCTATACACTCAAACAACGCCTTTCAATCTGGCCCATCATCTCTGCTGACTCAGCCCCACGTCTCTAAAGTGAATCAGCCATGAGACCCCACTGTTAAGATCACAAAATGCCTTGCCGACCTGCGCTTGGTACAGAGAATCCAAACGACGTCCATGGATGCTATGCCTTAAGCAGGAACCCAGTGCTGCCCTGAAGAGCTTAAAACAACATTAACAGTTGAAACAAGCAACCTGACTGGGATACCAGGGCAGGTGGGACAGAACAAAAGTCAGAATATCCAGCCCAGCACCCTATTCGCCCAGCCCACCGCCTCTCTTCCACACAGGACATGTTAGCAAACACACCACCCGAACTGACAGAGATTATTAGGTGGGTTAAAGCAAACAGACCAATAGATGGGCAAGAGTCAAGGATTAAACCTTTTAAAGCACATCAAGAACAATGTGGCAAAGGGGTTCTGTGTTGTGGAGCGGTCTGTGTCCACAGGGCCACGGAGGTAGGTTCAGCCCAATGGCACCTTTTCAGAAAATACGCAGTCATTTTAATACATGCAGCTTCACTGATCACTGAGGCACCACCTACACATTCAGGAAAGCTCCACTAACACTTTTGGACCAGCCGCACTCCCGCAGCCACTACTCACTCTGTAAACAGTCAGCGTTGAGCAAGTCTTGGCACTTCTCATGGCACTTGACTCCGCATTCACCGCAGCGCATTCCCTGCCGTGCAATACCCCACAGCAGCCCCTCACATTCGTAGCAGTAGGTAGGAGTTGTGGCTGTCCACACTTCAAAGTTGTGCGGCGTTGTACAAGAGATGGGGTAAATTAAGGCTTGCAAGGTCTTCTTATAGACATGAGATTTCTGAAAGGTGAGAGCACACATAAACCAACAGCCAGGAAGGTGACTGAACCTGTTTTTGCTGGCTAATGCATGAGTTTTAAGGGAAAATGCATGAGCAGCGCAATAAAACTACATATTTGAGGTAGCCAAATGTATCAAACCTTCACAAGCAGCAGCAGAGGACACACTTCCAAAAATGCTTCTCCAGGCATTTAAAAAAAGTGGAGGAGATGGAAGAAAAGGATTACAGTTTGCAGATGAGGAATATCTTGCATAAAGTAAGTTTCACACACTGTCCCCCATGGCAGATAGCACAGAAGGAAATGGTAAGATTACATTTTTCAGGATCATATTGACACATAAAATGTTATTTTTTACATGTTTGGTTTCTTTAAACAAATGAAACAAGAAGCTTTGCATCTATATTTTTAGACATCTGTGAAGCTGGCTCTGTATCCCAAAGAGCCAAACTCCCTTAATTTGATTACTAAACGTTAACAGGAGCCAAGCAACCCTCCCACTTACCAGCTCTTCATCTTTGAGAGATGTTCTAGTGGCCATTGCTGAGGTAATTCCAGCTTTCCGGGACTGAACCAGTGACTAAGAAGGAAGAAAGTTTGTTATTTACCACCAATATCCAGAAATGCACTGGCACTACAAGCCCAGAGATGTGACCAAGGGGACTCTGGTCACACCAGACACCAAAACAGCAATCTGTTACATTCAAGTTGGTTTCTGAAACGATAGCTCAGATCTCAGAAGAGCCAAATGCACACTTTGAAAGGTCTCCAACTTGCTTCCATCTGCCCACAACCAGTCTTGCTCTGGAAATTTTTTATTTGTTTCTCTGGTAAGAACTGTCAATGAAACCTGGGTTCACATCTCCACTTCTGTGTTCTTGTAGCAACAGTAACTTTGCTATTGCCAAAGGTCATTACAGGGGACTCACTCTTCTATATCTAATTTCATTCATATCCAAAAGGAAATTATTTCATCAGTTTGCAACATACACAACACTCCGAAACGTGACAGTGAAAGGGTTACAAATAAACAGGATAAAAAAAGAACAGAGTGGGTTGGGAGCACAGGTTTGAATGTGCTGGTGTATCACATTCATTTGCCATCACTGAAAACAATGAACAGCATTTTCCCCTCAAAACTGCCTCTTTTGCACCACAATCACATGAAGTTCTACAGCCTTGGACAGCACAGAGCAGTGCCTTTGCAGCACCTCATGCTGGCATACAAAGGATTTCTTCAGCAAGCCACTCCGGTTAGAAGAAAGCAGAGAAGTCAATTAAAGCTAGCAACATCTAGTTTGAAATCATCAAACCCTATCAGAAACTTCCATTTATGCTCTGCTTTATGCATATGTTTGAAGACAGACTGAAAAAGTTCATTCTATCAGTGATGGAGCAGGACAGAGTGCTGGATACACATGCACTGCTGTACTGTAGGTTCAAAATAAAAAGCAAAGAAGTGGAGGGAAAATAAGGTAAAATAGGTTTTGTTTCTGGTGAAGACTTGGTGGATAGTCTTTAGCTCCACTTACCATGGCCTGGGGAGAGAGAGAGAATGAAAGCATACAAAGGAAGTGACACAAGTTAATGCCATTATTGCAAAGATTTAAGATACAAGCAGTTAATAAGACACATACTAAGCTTCCCATGCATAAGCTGGCAGAGAAAATTGCATGCATTTTTTCACATGAATTACAGGCTATGGAAACTTCAGTCTTTCAGCTGTTCCAGCATTCCTCCCAAGTATGAAATCGCTACGTGTACTGAACACAGCCAACAGAAAACCATTTGTCCTGCAGAAGCCTTATTTCACTGTATCACACAAGCATATGAAACTTGTCCTCATTACTCGCTTGGTTCTTGTGCTTCCTCAGAAGCCTACTGGCAATATTGCAAATTGCTTTAAAAATCCAAGCACATATGCTCATTTATCTATCCTCTGAAATTCCAACCTTCTGGTAAGTTGCCAGACCTCACATGGACATTATAACTTTCCCTAAAGTATGTGATTTTTAGGAAAACATTTTAAAATAACGCAGGCCTAAAAATAATCAAATGTTCCGTGCAAAATAAAAAGGAAAAAGAACATGAAAAATATCTTAATTCTGCCAAATGAATGAAACTGTCTACAAAACTGTAGTTCATTCTCACAGAGGTTTTTCCAAGTACAACTCCTAACCCTTTAGTGTAAGAATTAATTCAAACAGGAAACCTTCTGCTTCTTGAAGTAACAGTGAATGTATCATATGTTAAAAAGTAAAGCCAGCTGCACTAACGGCTGTGTGGCAGAAGAAAAAGAAATCTCTTACCAGATCACTGACAAGTGGAATTGGCTTTTTTTTGCGTAGATCAGGCATGCTATCGATGCCATAGAGACCTCCTGCAGGCCTAGAAATTCAGGAGGAGGGGGGGAAAGATTAAAAATCATGCCAGCAGTGAGAGACAGTAAAGACATGAGCAACAAACTTCCTTAAAATACGTCTTCTTGCTAGTATCATAGTCAATGAGAATGGGAAGAATGAGTTCACTGTAAATGCAATTTAATAATAAACTAAAGTTGTTAACATGCTAAAAAAAAGGTCATTTTCCCATTCTCAGTTCTGAGGTCTGAGCTAGCTCAGAGTGGGCTGGGCACGTGCTTGCAGACCACCCAGTGCTTCAGAGTCACTGCTGCCTGTACGGTGGGTGAAAGCAGCCTTAACCCCACTGTGCCTGTGGGACACAGATGTGGCAAAAATACTTACCCAACAGCACAACCAGAGCTCCCTGGCAGTAATTCACACACAGCTTAAACTGTGGTAGCTCAGCCACATGCCTCTGCTTTCATAAGTACCTTTTATTCCTTAGGGAGAGCTCAGTTTATAGTTTACTATTAGCATTGGGTGTCATGGCAGGAAAGACTTTGGAAACTTGAAAACATCATGTCTCCAGTCTTTCTCCATCCCCTTTCTTTCTATTTAATTAATTTAGGGTTGGGACACTGAGAAGACGGATGTTTTACTGGAGGAAGCAAAATCAGCCAGAAGATTATACTTAAGGAAGTGTTAAGTTAATGCAAAAAACGATTACGAGTTTATCTTCTTCACACACAACAATCCAGACATCCTTGCTGGTGTCGATGGTTGGGAGGGACCATGTCAAAGTGGATCAGTCCAGGGGCAGGATGCTGCTACCCATCGTCTAATTCTAGGCTAGAACATAATCCTGGCCCTCAAGGTTCATGTAATTATTAGGAAAAACCTCACATCTGAGGAGAAAGGAGATTATTTTTATTACTACAAAAGGGAACATTTTTGGTACTCAGCATTTCAAGCCACGGAGACCTCTACACACAAGAGTTGCCATTTGCTGGTGGAAGTTGTGATGGAGTAAAAGGGACATTACTCCAGCCACACTTGGAACCCTGCTGGAATAAAACACTATAAACTGTTGCCTTCCCAACAAGACCAGCCTGGATCACTGTAATTGGATTCTGCTATTCTCTGGTAATACCACATGGATATAAGCCTTTACTTGAAGGAGGTTTGTTAATCCAGCTCGAGAGCCCCCACTAAATCAACTGCATTCGTCTGTAGGGCCTTACGATAACGCTTTTCACCAGGGCTGGGAACTGAGCACACATTTCTCTGCTGGTTTGCCTATCATATTCCTCCCAAACCAAAGAAAAAGACGTGTGATGTGACCCTCTCCCTGCCACGAACGCCCATCCTGCCAGGCAAAACCCACGGCCCCTCTCAGTGTCTCACACCACCTCCCCTTCTCCACGCTGCTCTTGTGCCTTGCTAACACTAAGAACATGGTTCCTAAGCCCTTTTTCTTGGCTACAGAGACTGTAAAGGAAACCTCTGCCTCTCAGTCCTCAGCCATCCATTTTTACCCCCATAGCATGCTGGCTCACTCCTTTTTGCAGCCGTGTGATAAGCTGCACTTCTGTGTATTTTGCTGATTCGTTACACCACACCCAGCTGAAATGCCTTAGGATGCCACAGCTGCAGGGAAGAGGAATAAGGGACAACTGTGCTCACTGCACTAAGAGACACCAACATGGAGCTACCCTTCCTCTAGGAAACCAAACTGCCACTACCAACTTGCACGTGCCATAAAAAAGGCTGGTAAGTGACAAGAGGCAGCCTGCACCCCTCGGCAAGCAGGACCTACTCAAACCCTCTTTGAATACAGCCAAAAGTCAAAAACACAGCCAGGGAGACCAAACCTACGTTATAGCAGACCATGCTCTAGGATGGACAAGGACATCGCTGCACAGCTGTGTCACACACAAGGCTGTGTCAAAGAAGGGAACAGTCTCTTATATACAGAAACATGTCATAGCACTGTAACGGTAAAATTTACTTTTTTGACGGTGCGTAGGAGGGTGACATGTCCGAGCCACAGCTGAGCTGACAGCTGCTGCCGGCTGAACAAGCCTGGTGGGAAGGTGAGCAGTCACATGGAACTGTGCGAACTGCATCGGCTCTGCATGCAGCATGAGTCACATCTGCACCGCAGCACCATGCACCGCTCGCTGTGCTCCTACATGACGAACGTGAACCACCCGCGGTCAGCTGTGACAACTACACCTCACAGCTGGGAATGGAAGGCAAACTCAGACATGAGAAAGGTGGAGATTTACAGCAGTTAATTAAAACTATTGGAACCTTTGGCCAAGAATGAGAACAGTTTTCCAGTGCTGCAAATCCTTACAGTGAGGCTATACGGTGGTTTTACTAGAGGCTACCCTCACATCCAGTAGAGAATTCCAGAAGATATTTTTGCCCAAGTTACACTGCAATAATCCCCTTCTGGTGTATTATAGAAAAATCTGACCCACATCAAGAAATAAGAAATACCTGCATAAAGTGTTTATATTGTCAGAACTAAGAACAGTGTTGCTGGGATTGAACATGGAATTTTGTCTGCTGCCCTAATGTTACATCCCCGTCCAATACTAGCAACCCTGTTTTGGGGTAAAATAGGTGTCATAGAAGACCACCCAGATGAAGCCAAGAATTCCAGCATTATTTAAATCACAATACAGCTTATTGGAAGATTTGTGTCAAAGATTTGTGTCAAATCACTTGAGTTATGAAAGCATATGCAAAATAGAAAGGGAGAGTCTGTAAGACCAAAAGACACAACAAAATGGTCACAAGTTAAAATCCAGAGTCAATGCTCCTGCTAAGCCAATGCCACAGCTGGGAATTAACACTTCTTTTCTGTACAATTTGCAATGATTTTTTTTCTCCCCTAATTCAATCGAAAGGAAACTGTGATACTCTGACATTTCCCAGGAAAGAGAAACATTAAAACTGCATGGTTCATAAATTCAAGATGAGCCTAAACAAGTTATCATGCTTGAGAAACATACCTAGTTACGATCTGGTTTGTTGCAAAATATTTATGACAGACTGAGGTTTATGATAGAACCGGTTCTAAGCCAGACTGACAGAGAACAAGAATATTTGAGAGGTGCTTGTATTCACCACTGAAGAGAGGTACCCTGGTACCAAGACAGTTATACATTCAGATGACCTGCTTTTAGCTTGTTAGTATTTAAAAAAACATTTCAGCGAGAATTCTTAGTTTTCAGAATTATTCAGCTTGTTGTGCATTCAGCTACCTAAGCCGCTTTATTCAAGCACAACCTCTACTTTCCTTAAAATTACAGTGTTTGCACAGACAGGAGTACTGACAGTCTCAGATACGCACACTGTAGCTTTATATGTAATAGGGTAACTCCCCTCTGCAATGCATGTAATATTTATAGCATTATTATGGAGTGCTGTATTGAGGACTGAATAGCATTTTTGAATGAGAAGATGATTTGCACTAGTAAATAAAATATATAGATATGAGATATTACATCCAGAGACTGATCCATAACACCAATTGCACTTTGGGGTTTTTTTTAAGCTCTATCTCCAAAGCCAGTGATTCCAGACCAGCAGCTACTGTTGCATTATGCTAGAAGTGCTAATAGCTTGAAGCGTGTATTCATCTTTTAATACAAATTTTATCATACAGATGCTGCCACTAAACCTTGAAAATGTAAGCAAGCAAAGATGGTTTTTGCAATGACAGAAGATGATTTCTCCCTTCAAAGTACACCACTATTCTAATCTCCACATGAAAGAAGAACTCCAAATGTAAATGCTTTAACATACTTTGTGGCTAATAAGCCACAACGTGTCTAGCGGTGGAATTAAAGGTTCACAAGCACCTTTTATAGAAATCCCCTGCATGTGGGGATATATTGAATAAGCCAAACTTTTGTCAAAACTACATTAGACAGACTGTTCTATCTCACATAAAAAGGGAAAAAAGTAAAGAGTAGAGCAAACATTGCCTTGAATTGCCAAAACAATTTTTAAATATTCCAGAACTGTAGGTGTCTTCATCTTTCAGGCTGCGAAATCATTTTGGTGTGCATGAACTGATAAACTCAGTACATGGTCTCTCTGTTAAAGCAGGAGAAGGTGCTGTTTATAGTTAGAATAAATCACTGTCTTCTGCTCCTGCTAATTGCCAGTTCTCCAGCAGCCTGCTCACTGAAGTCCCGGGCTCCTTCGGGAAGCGTGGGTTTGCTAGGCAGCTCCAGGCACCCACAGGTGTGCAGGATGCTTTGTGGGAACACCAACATCACAGAACAAAGACTCCAAAAGCAGAAAGACGTATAATGAAGCCTTCAATCTGACTCCGTTTTATTAAGGAAGCTTCCTTCAGTAGTATGAGAATTAACTTGTGAGTGAAGCAAGCCAACCTCTGGCTGAGATTTCAGGGTGAATCTGCTGCTACATCAGCTCCTAATGAGTGCACCAACACCAAACCGTACCGCACTGATCGCATACAAGGCACATATAACCTAGGAGCTTTAAAGTGCATTGCTGTCTTTGTTTTTCCAGAGAGGATTCTAGGGAAGCTGCTGTGCTGGCATCTATTATGCAGTGTGTCGTGCTGAAAGTACAATCAGAATTTGTCCGTTGCATTTGCTGCAAGCAGTGCATTGCAGAGGGAATGCATAGCCTCTCACTCTCACTCGTGCAAAAGGGGCATGATGATCACTGCTTTAAAAATTACAAACTGCACTGATTTCCAGAGTTACTGCAGTTTTGACCGCTACAGTGACCACAGAAATCATTGCAAAAACAGAAGACCGCCCCAAAGCTACTTTTTTCTTCTAAAAGTAAAAAACACAGCAATCTTTCTGAGCTACTTGTTTCCTTTCCCTGGTGCCATCAGTCACTGATTCAGGGAAAAGGACTTCATCGAGGCTACTACTCTGTGGTGCTCAGTAAAGATTATTTAATACTGCTGCCGTAAGTACTCGCCACCATCAAGTTACAGATTATACATTGCAACTATAGACTTGTTCTTAACCACTGATCTCTTGAAGAGCTGCACAGCTCATCTCCAACTGTTCAAGAGAGTCTGAAATACAGCAACAGCCTGGACCTAAGTGAGGCATGACCACTTGATTATTCCTGAAAACAGCCATTAAAAGCATCAGAAATGCTGCTTTTACTTAGATTGAACTGCAGACCTCAAAGTACACTGTAATTGTGAATGTGGGGAAATAAGGTCTCAAAATACCACTTACCCTCCTTTGAGCCAAGGTGGTTTTGATGGATCAGCCTCATCTTGACCCTTAAATGGGATAAGGGAAAAGAACAACACAATGTTAGTTTCCAAATACACCAGAAAAAGTACTTATATTCTGAGGAAAGGACAACAGACCACACTGCATGCAGGTAAATGCATACAGAAACTCATTCAAGCACCTCCAATGGCCAGCAGCATGTCAGGATAAGGCATACAGACACAGACAGGCTATGTGATTTCATCGAACACCTAGGACTGGAACCTGAAGAGCCTGTTCAGTGCACCTCCTCTTTCAAAAGGCAGTTCCGAAGACCAACTTGCTTTTCCAACCCAACAAAAACAAGAGCTTTGGGGAGCTCCTGTTACTACAGGTCACCACTTCTGTGAACATGGTCATAATGAAGATGTTACAAATTAAAAACACCTGTATGAAATGCACAAATGACTGATCAACATGAAACTTTGTACAAACACTTGAGAATTTTGTTCATGCTTAAATGCAAAGATTCTTTAGCCCCCTAAGCTGGAAGGTCCCATTGCAGCTCTGCTCATTTATATGCAAGTATTCAGTTTCCCACAGGTGTCAAACAAGGGCCACCACTTGCAAGATGATTGCAGTGAACTGGGTCTCACGGTGTGATAGAAAACACCACAGACTGCAGATGGAAGGATTCATGTTCATGAATTCAAACCACGTTCTTACATTCATATGAGGCATGTGTTTATAGAGTGATGTTTTGTTTCTTTGGAAATCGTCAGCGGACTGATTAGAGCTGAAAAATCAGTGGGCTGATCAGAGTTTCAACACTTGCAATGTCCCTGGAGGAAACCAAAGTTTTGGGATAAGGGGAAAATGGTTTACCTATAACTGGGAATCCCTTTGTTCCAGCTTACGATTCATACATTTTCCTGTACTCCCTGAAAGAAAAGCTGGTTTCAAACAGGACGAAGCAAGGCACCCTGCTAATAGGTAACACTCCAACCTCAGACAATTATGTCTGCCAAGAGTATAAAGTGTCTGCAATTAGCCCAGAGTGGAAAACCAAGTATTTCCAGACATAGGACTCACAACCTGAGAATAACAACAGAGTAAAAGAATATCTGTCAGGAAACCATCAGAAAATAAGCTCCAGTTTTATGCAAGACAAAAAATCACAGCCCCAAATGAAAACTGTTGGCTTTTGTTTGTTTTTTTTTTCTTTTTTGTCCTGTACTTCGGGTGAGCTGTGCAACATCACGTTGTTCACTGGTGACAGACAAGGTCTTCCAAGAAGAGCAGAAATAACCAAGGAAAACAAGTTTCTGTGTGTGGTCTCAGATTGTACAGCAGCAATCCGAACTTTTTATTAGTTATTCCTACAGCTCCAGGGCTAGGCAGATCTGAAGATTACATCATTTTCGTTATTTTCTTTTTAAACAGGCATGATCAGCGTGACATTATCCATAACTGAATGGTCACTCCAGCCTTTCCACATGATCACGTAGGCCTGCAGAGCAGGCAGGAGCACAGATCCACGGCCCAGCACCAGGCACTAAGCACCTGCAGGTCCGATCGTGCTCTACCCGCCTCCACTCCGAGCTGTGCTTCCAAAACCCCTCAGCCTGAAACCTGCATCTCCTCTGGAGGGATCTGAATCCACTGCTGGTGAAGAGAGAGAGATTTCATGAAGCAAATGCAACCAGATCCGTCAGAGCACACAGGGGAGGAAATCCCTCTCTTTGCCTTCGAACACTCGGAAGAGCTGTGACTGGAAAGGAATCCTGAAATGGAACAACACTTTATACCGGACTGAGCTTGACACCAGTTGGCTCTGGTGTGCTAAATGACAGAGAATGACAAACATAAACCTGGTAATGTTTACTGAAAAGAAGTTTTCAATCAGTTTATCTGAGAAACTTTAAATACTAGCAACAAATATTTGAGACCTTAAAGACCACAAATAGTATGGGCAATACTGCAGCCTGGAGACCACAAGAGCATCAAGAACTCTGTTCAGGGGTAAAAGATCCAGGGAAAGCTGTTACCTAACTGAGAAATAACCATTTCCTACAGGCAACCCTGAGTCAACAAAGAATGGCCAGGAGCATGGATGTAGGGAAAGGCTGAAAGCATCATCAGGAAACAAACCTCCATCACCTCCCAGATTTTAAGACATGCCATGTAAAAAGCGCCAAGAATCCAGACAAACTGTACTTGTATTTATTTACTTTTGCCAAGCCTTTTAGACATGCAAATAAAAAGAAAACCTGAGAAAAGAGAGAGCTTCTTTAGGGTCAGATTAAAGGTCATCTGGGTACAACAGCACAAGAGGAAAGAACTTTCAGTAAGAAACAATATTGATGCAGGACAAGGCAGGTGATGGCTGTGTGGAAACAGCAGTTATCACCTATTGAAAGCAAAGAGGTAATGTGTTCCAGGCAGCGCTCTCCCTGAGAAAATCCGGAGAACCAGCACCTGATATCCATCAAAGGAGGGACGAGGGTGACTGGATGATGCCTTGAGTCAGCAGAAGAGCCAGTGCAGTCCCCACGGTTAAGGTGTGTGAGGGAAGGAGGGCGAGGTGATCTAGATTATTTTAGGCTCATTATTGGCTTCAATAGCTTCAAAGGCTTCAGAGTAAACACAAAGCAAAGAATTCACATGGAGGTAACTGGCAAACAGGAAAAAAAATATCATCTAGGGCACAACAGTTTTGAAGACATGTATTTTTTTGTTTGACAAAGCAGCCATTTTTCTTTAGACAATAAAATGAATGATCAAGGGAATTTTCATTTCAACAAAAAACTTTTGATGCAATGCCATGTGACACTAATAAGGTCAGATAAACTGAGGAGTAGGGAGCTTTATGGTGGGTAAACCAGTAACTGAGCCAGACGTGGACAATGCAGTAAGGAAGTCAGTGGAAGTAGGATCTGCTGATAAAATCTGCTGATGACAAACATAGGAGGATTATTGATACAGAGCTCAGATCAGATGCCCAATGGAAAGAACTGATGGCGGTGAAGACGGCAACAACGGAGGACTGAACATGGCATAAATGACAGGTCAGAGCCCCAAAGCCTGCTGAGAATCTGACTGCATGCAAGGTGTTCCTCAGTGGAGGAAAGCACATGACAACGGACTTGAGTTCTAGTCATCTCACTGGCCATGAGCCACTATGATACAGCCATGTAAGGAGAGAATTTCATCCAGAGCGTGTCCAGTAAAATGTCTCTATAGAAGTAAAAGCATAAATACCTCTGTACTCTGCTGGCAAGACTCCTTCAGAAAGGCATGTATCATCTGTTTATTCTACATCAAAGTAAAAAGAATTCACCAAAAAAAAATGGCAAAAGCAGCACAAGGATGTAAACACAATACTACAGGAGAGCAGGACAGCTTGCTTACTCTAGCAAAACAAACCTTCTTCTGTGCTTATTCAATAGACAGGAGAACATACTGCATGGAAGAACAACTGCAGCTAAATATAAATGGAGGATGAAAATTTGAAGGTGTCTAACCATGATAGCTCTGCAATCTGCTTCTCCTTTTGAAAGACTACATTTAACCTAGCCAGTTTTAAAGCAGGAAATTGGGTTCACAGTATCATACAGTGGCAGAGGGCTGGCAGTCACCAAGAATTCCTCTGCAGTCCCTTGCTGCACTGACACATGTAGCCTTAGAACCACAGAGGCTGCATTACCTGCAAGAGCTGGTATGAGGGTTAAGAGGGTCCAGACATCTCTGGGAGTGCCAGTTAAAGTAATCCATGGTTTGCACCACTGATGTGCGTAGGAACATGTCACATATTCCCCTTCATTTAAAGGCAGCAAATGGCAATGCTGTTTAGATGGATTTGCTGCAGCTGGGGAGTTTTGCACCTTCTGAAGGCAGTGCAACCACCAGGACACAGGAGGGCTCCAGTAGCTGCCCTGGGTCTTGTCACCAGCCATGGATCTGCTCGAGTTCAGCCCATGAGGCCAGCCTGGCTCACTTAGAGCCTGGGCAAGCAGCGGAAACAACAGGCAGATGAGAACAGTGGAATGACAGTGAGAGTTTTTAGCACTGTCCTTCCCAAAACAAATGGGAGGACAAAGAGAAAGAAGATACGTTTAACACCTGGACATCCCCACGTTGCATGTCACAGAAAGTGTTTTGCTGGCTTGTGCTTCACTTTTCTGTGCCAGTCTGTCACTTGATCTCTCCTTGAAAGCAGCCAGACCAGCGTGAATCTGAATTTATTTATTTTTAAAATCTCCAGTAAGCACATAAAACAACACTGAAAAGATGAAGAAGCAAATGTAAACAAAACAGCCCATCACACCTCTATTCATTTATTTTATTTCTGATGCTGATGGATGACAGTTGTACACCTACTGTCCAACAAACACCTTCAGCCGGGAAAGCGCTTGTCACAGACAGTAAAACATGCTGCAATCAGTTGCTAAAAGGTCTCCTCCAAGTAATTAAAAGTTTCTTATCAATGAAGAACCAGTTAGCAAAATAATGCCAGTGACAGAGTAGCATAAATTTAATAACTTGGATTAAACAAGTCAACAGGCATGATCATTGAGGTCATAGTATTCAGTCATAGTGAAGGCAAAGTCTGGTGAAGCCTAGAAAGGAAACTAACAGGAGTTTTGCCTATCAGGAAAAGCGACAGCTAGGCTTACGAGTAATTTGAGAAGTTATTTAACCAAGCCAGAGCTTGTAAATTGTGCAATTTCTCTCATACACAAGAAGATGTTTTAACGGACAGAACAATTACATAATTCTGTAGAAGAAAAAGTCCACGAAATGGACAGAGAGGCATTAAAAAAAAATAAAAAAAACACTAAGTCTGGAGCAGCAGAAGGAAAAGGAAGAACATCCCCAGATCCATTAGCCCCCACCACATAAATGGCTTTCTAACAATGTAACTTCCCATCACACTTAAGTACTGTGTCTCGCACATTATCCTCTTAGATAAAAACCAGATGTAAAGCACGGAAAGCTGCTTTATTGAAACAGATAAGAAAAAAATCAATAATGACTTTTAATTTGTTTTGAACATCATCCTAACTTGTTTTCAAATACTATGCTTCATTATTAAACCTCAAAAACCTCAATTTAAGCTATAGATTAATATCAATCAGGCTAAAACAAAGAGCAACTGTTCCACTGCCTAAATTAAACTTCTGGTCATGCCTAATTAGACCATTTCTTCAGGGGTATTAGCAGAATCAGACTGAACTAAATCATCACAATTAAACCAGGCTGTCTTGTGGTTCAGTGTTTTCATCGACTCAAGTATGCTACGTTTCACAAGGAATCCAAAGCTGCAACAAGCCAAGGGATTATTTTAAATCCACTGTATTCTACAACAGCATCGATTTAAACGACTGAAGAGCCTCAAATCAAGCTCCTTACACCTGATGTGTCTTCCAGTACCAGTTTTCCAGCCGCCAGATAAGCATCTTAAAGGAGGCTTCAGCGTTTTTGCACCGAATCCAGAAGATGATAGAATCTGACCCCAATATTTGACCCCAGATATCTCTGCATTCCTGAAAAAGCATTAATGGGCAGACATTTACCAGTAAGAATGAAATGAAGCTGCTGATACATTAGCCAATAAAGCTTAGAAATGCAAATTCATCAAACTCAAAGGATAAGATCTGCTTGGAGGCCCAAAAGCCAAGCAACGTTCAGCCTGCTTCAGGAAGCTGATTTTGCCTGATGCATGCAGCTATGGGAGAGGCAGAAGCACAGAAGCCACTGAATCCACAGAGCATAGATTTAAGAAAATAAAACTGTTGAGCATCCAAAAGCCAGAAATGTCTCTATGTGAGGTACAGTTGCAAACACAATGTAAGACGTTACACTGCAGATCCTCTTAGGAGGAAAGAGCCACCTGTTGCCCACAGGGTGATAAACAGAGACAACTGGTCCACGAGTGGAGCTGCAATAGCTGTAGGTATTAAGGGAAAGGTCTTGCCCTTCCCATGGGGTACACAGCCCAGCTCAAAGCGAAGTGCAGCCTGTAGCCAGCTAAAAAGGCACAGGATCTGCAGCAGACACCTCCCAGCATCCATAGTCTTGCTTAATCTCAGTATTATAGCCCACAGCAGTACTTCTGACTTCAATTGCTCTATGTGTATGAATCTGATAGAGATGGAATGAAGTAATACAACTGAGGCAAAATGATGAAATACTTGGTTTAAACAAGATTCATAAAGAAGAAGGCTGGAAAAGACAAGACACACAATTTGTACTCTGCTAACGCGGTGCCTGTGCACGTTACACATACCCCACAGAGCACCGAAGGGAAGTGATCTGTCCAAGCATTCATCTTTCCCTCTTCGTACAAGGTAATATGCACTGAACAGACTCTTAACTCATACACGGTGTTAACAATTCCTCTGACAACCGTAACATGCTAAACTGAACTTCAATGCCTCAACAGGAGCAACTGGCTAGATGAAAGCAAGGCATGCACAAACAAGTGTTTCAGAAAGAGATACTGGTTACAAGGGACAACGTACAACCTGGAGCTCCCCTCTACCTCCTTCTGTGGAGAAAAAAACAAAACAAAACAAAAAAAAACAAACACACAAAAAAAGGAGAGGAACAAAAGTTAATAGACCAGATTTCTGCCATGAGATCTGTAAAATGATTTCAGAAAGTGGGGTAAACATTTGCCGCAAGTTGATAAAACATTTGTGCAGCGGAGAGTTTTCCCATGTGCTTCCTGCGATGTATAGCAGTTAATTAATCTCTACTAATTAATCTCAAGTTAAACTAATCAAATTTCATCCATAACTGCACATGCAGTAGAACATAGGCTTTTGAGAGCTGATTTTTAGAGTTTCAGTTCCTGTTTAATTAACTCAAGAATTTTAAGTAATCTTAATACAGAAAGGGAGCTGCTACTTATAATATTGGAAGGAGAACCTGTATTTATTACAGAAAGGAACAGATGTGTTCCCCTTTTCCCCCCAGACTGCATCCACTGCCTGCATCTGAAGCATCCCCCCTCCTCCTCTCCTTGCCCCCTGTGCATTTTGCCCATTATGAGGAAACTACTAGTTCCCATGGAACACATTTTGCTTTGGCAAATACCATAATGCAGGGAGATATTTTCTGGTGTTATAAATCTAGGCAATTCTCCTCTGAAAAAAAAAAAAAAAAAATATATATATATATATCCAGAAGCCTCCTACACCAAATCTCATGTTTATGGAAAGGCAATTTCAAGGCTAGTAAAGTTATATGAGAGTCACACTCAAAACTTCCGGTGCAGACATGGTATTTTTTTTTTTTTTAAGTCTTCCAATCAGGTAATTCTGTATCTGCACAGAAAAATCATATTACTCATTTGCATATGAAAGAGGGAGGGGAAGGAATATCTTCATGGCAACAAGGGCCACTCAAATTGGTTTAAAAGCTAAAATAGTTTTCAAAGTTACTGTCTATATGGGTATAATTACACACATGCAATCACTAAGACAGGAAAATAGAGAAGCTATTTTAAGTCAATCACTAAGGCGAAGTCAAGTAACTTTGGCAAATGAAGTGCTGGGTTGTAGCTAAAATAAAAACCCTTCTCTCCACCTTAAGGCATGCCTGCGTGGATCCTCACCAGGGAGGAAAGCCTCCGGACCACCCTGCAGGCTGCTTCTTCGGAGCTAACAAAGGAGAAAACCGCAGCAGCAGGACGCTGTGTCTTCTGCACGATGGCCAGTGCCGCAGGCGTGCCGTGTTTTGGTGGCCAGCTGTGCACAGACCTGACAACCTGGACAACCTGAGGAAACCTGAGGTTCCATCCCAGCCTCAGATGACAACATGCTTTTTTGGGCACAGGCACTTCTGACTGTCCCCCGCCTAAAGTAATTTTCTACCCCATCTTCCTGCCTGTCTTGCTCTATTAAGCAAAACCTCACCTAGGCAGACCCAATTCCTCTTCAAGACCTCTGGTTTTGTCCTTCTTTGTGCATGGTCATCCCAAAGCCTTCAAACCCAACCCAATCTCTCCTGACTCAGTCCCTGGGGTTGTTTCAGTGTGTCCCAGGAAGATCTAGACTTCCCTCATTCCTGGGTTTTTCACTCCTATTTGAACCAGATTCTTTCCTGATGTCTCCTGTGAAGTCTCTGAAGGCAGAAGATGCAGAAGACCTGGACTGATGTCCCCTCCCAGGCCTGCCAGGGCTCTCAGTCACGCCAAGAGGAAAAGCCCTGCTTTAGCTCCCAGCTGGAAAACACTGAGGACAGATGGAGTCTCGGGCAGCACAACAGCTCGACTGTAGCAAGCCATCAGTGAGCATACGCAAACTACACCTTTTTCAAAAGCTTATTCACTCCACTCATTTCGGGTTGATTTTCCACAGAAAATCTTTGACACAGACTAGCACTGCCAAATTTTAAGGCCTGAGGGCACTAGAGCTTCTCAAATGTAGGTCAAGCTTATTTTTATACAAACACAAAGCAGTAAGTCTTGCATTAGATTCATTTGGGGGGGGAAAAAAAGGATTATTTTGGCTTAAATTCCATATTTATCTTTGATTTCTGAGCCCCTTCAGTTTAAAGCTGTTAGGGACAGTTTCAGGCCCAATAAGTTTGGCAAAGCTCTGAGAAGCTGCAGACAAAGATTTAAAATCTTCTGATCATGTCTCATTATAAGAGGTGTGCTCACAGCATCATCAATAGTGACTAAATTGGCTAAACCCTCATCACAGAATTCTTTCACTATTCTACTTTTGAGGAGTCAATTTACATCTACAAAAATCTCTGCCATTTTAAGGCTTTATTTAAACATACACAAAGTCAAACTGTCTTCAAATTCACTTACGCTTGCCCCCTCCCCCCCCCCAAATTAAAACTTTAAAAGCTTGCTCAGATTTTCAGGGATTATTTTATTTTTTCTCTTTTGACTCCAAATTGAAGAATTTTTTGTTCAACAATATAACAACAATTACTTACACACATCTGCCAAATTCTAATTTGTGCTGGTAATTTGCATCTGTGTACAACTATAAATAAACCTTTATGCCAGTGCATCATCTCTGATTCACCAAAACACACAGATTTACCAACACCTTCTAAGTTATTATCCATTCCTTTGCCGCAGACTGCTGCCAAACACATTTAATAACATACCTTGAACTGAACTTTTAAGGAGGCATGAGTAATACACCAGTTCAGGCTCAGAATCAAAAAGCCAGCAGGCAGAACTGGGTTTTCAGTGAACCCAACTCAGGAACCTAAAAAGCCTATTAAGAACAAATCATATTTTTAAAGTAAAGACATAAACACTCATCTGCAGCTGGGAAAAAAAAGCAAACCAACAACCTCTCGTTGCATTCAGCGTATGATGCTTTTTTCCAAAGGAAGAAAACAAGAGCTTGGCTCAAACTTCTTTTGAGTACAGTGAAGAAGCACATGAAACGGTTACTTCACTTTCTTGGAAAATGCATGCCAAAACGATCCTATTTCGAACGGACATATTACATGGTTAAGTTTACTGTGCTCTACAGCCCTTGGCAACACTGTCATCCCCTTTTCTCACTCTGGCTACTGCCAAGTTGTTATTCACCCACTGCTTCCTTGCCCACGTGCTCCGTGCTGCGTGAGCACTGCTGCTTTGATTAGGTCCCTTGACCTCCACTCTGGACAGGCATGTTCTTCCCTTCCCAGCGCCTCTGCCTTGCTCTGATCGTCTGGGGTGCTTTGCTTTCTGACGTCTCCTCCAGTTTGGGGTTTTTTTCCCCAAAGTTCTCTCCCTTTTCTCATCCCTTATCCCGTGTTTTCCACTACTCTTGGCTCCTTTAGACTCCTCCTGTCTCTCAGAGCATCATGATTTCACCCCACACTTATAACTTCAATTGTCATATCTACCATATAGATATGCCTTTACGTGGGTTTCCAACAAGCATCAACTCTTTGTCATGTCACTAGATGACGTTCAGGAGAGCTGAGCCAGGGAGGCTCAGGAATGTCAATCCACCCCAGAGTCAGACCTAAGGTACTGAAGTCCAGCTGTGATCCTCCCCCGCCTTAACTGGTTTGGCTGCTTCTCACTCTGTGAACATGCCTGTACTGCTCAAATTCTGCTAAGATGAGCAGCCTCCTCTCACATTCAAAAATAGGTTACTTCAGTACTTTTGCTGCTCTGTGGCAAATGCTAATCCAAACCACTGTCTGTTCCCTTGGGTCCTAAAATTAGGACATATGTCCAGGACTTGAGCAGTATGCAAAAATGAGGGGGAAAAAAAAAAAAAGAAAATAATTAACAGAAAATAAAAATAGCTTTCTGAATAATAATAACAAAAATTAAAAATCAGCTTCATCTGTATGATCTATACTTTAATAATCTAAACATTCCCTCGAAGCACAAAAATACATATGCAGCTGTGCCGAGCCTGCTAACAAATCCTAGTGTTTCCCTCATTAAAAACCTATTGTTTGTATGAACTCCACACTAAGGACCTCAAAGTAAGTGAAGAGCTGGTTACAAGCTTTGTGATCTGCATAACTGAGAAGGTCACTGGTACAGAAGTCAGACACAGATTGACAGATTGTTTCTTCACAGCAAAAGCCGTCACTGGAAAAGACACTTGGAGCAAATAAACTCTTTTCAATGGGAAAAAGAGCTCTCTGATTATTCCAACTAGCTTTCACAACTGCAAGGAGAAAAGTGAACAAAATACGTGATACAAGGAGGTTCACAATAAGGATGTGAAGATTTCAAGCTGTACTTCTAGTATCTTCCACTCTTGATACAAAGCCTCTTCCCTTAACTGTGTAGTGGTTTGGACAGAGACGACATCACCGAAGTTTTCTCACCACCTGGTGAGGGAGGGGGCAGATGAACCTACATTTCAAGGTTAGGTTTCGTTTTACCAAATCAAAGCCCATCAAAACATGTTGGTCATTTCTACCTCTCACATCCTTAGGAATGTGTCATCCGGCACTGCTCCACCACTGTATCAGCTCACATCTGCCGTGGTCAAACATTTCATTATCTGTGCTGGCAATAAGGGATGTAGCTCCACAGAAGTGCAAAATTTCCCATCTCACAGACAAGTCATGGAAACAATACCAAAGCACAGGTCTCAATACTTTTTTTAAATTTTATTTTTATTTTTAAAGGTCTCTACTAGGATAACATCTAGCAGTGATTAAACACTGAGAACTCCCACTTCGTGATGGAGCCACTTGAAGTCTGGATCCATTCAATTCCCCAAACTGTAAATCTGGCTACTTTTAGCTCAAATGCACACTTTGTTATCACATGTCTTAACTATTATATTTAAAAAGAAACCAAGTCACGAATTATGACGAAAAACCCTAACACCTGCTATTTTGAAGATGCACTGCAAATCTCCCTCTCTCTGGGGGAAAAAAAAAAAGAAAAAAAAAAGAAAAAAGAAAAAGAGGTGAAGCTTACTAACTTACATTTCTTAATTTCTTAGTTTTAAGCTTACTAACTTACATAACCTAGAGTGTGCTACACAATAAATTTTAGGGCTTTTTTTGGTCAGCGCTGTTGTATACCATACGTCCTTGCCTTTTTAATTATTTGCTCACAACCTCTAATAAACTGTTCACCCAGAGAGTGAGGTGTTGCCTACTGGTTGCACAAATATTAGATTTTGACATCTCTTTAAAAAGTATTTTTTTGGTTTACCTGAATTTGTCTCCTCAGCAGAAATCCAGTTTCCTTCCTGTGCTAATTCTTTTAAGAGTCTCCTACGCATTTGCCTCTTTTCCCTCAGCACATTTTTGAAATTGTTGATGCATTTGTTCAGGTAGATGGTTTCTGCGCACACTTTGTCAAGGCTCATGGGTCTGCACTCCTTTGCTGGCTCAGGTAGAGAGTTCACATCTGCTCCGAGCTCCTCAGGAGGTGAGCGCTGCCCAGCAAGGATTTCACAGTCAGATGATGGCATCAAACTGGGAACAGGAGGATCATGTGGAACAGAGGAAAGAACGGAAGGGGCAAACTGCACCTGAGCAGATGCTTCACTGTTGACAGTTGTGTTTGCCTGGCTCTCAGAGGACTGACTAGGAGGGGTTTCTGCGAAGTTGTCAGAGCTGCCACACATACCTGAACTGGTCAGCACAGGTGTATTGTCATCATCCATCTGCAAGCCACTATCATTTTCCAAAAGGATTTCAGAATCGCTTGTCTCCAGTTTGTGAAACACCACTTGCAGAGCAGACCTGAAGTGATTAATAGCTTTCCCAAGCTTATTAGTGTAGAACTTCATGTCTACAAGATCAATGCTATCCCGGGAATGGTCAAGGAAATACTGGGAATTTTCCAGAACATCCCTAAAGACCTGATCAGTTGGATCTTGGTCATTCAGGTCCATTTGGATCATATCTTTCAAGCTATCACTACTATCAGCCATTTCATCTGTTGTATGATCGTAGCTAATGGTTGTGACCCCACTAGAAACGTCTTCTCTTTGAGTATCAGCTTTCTCCGCACTGGTAAATTTGCATGGGGTATCACAGTCTGTTTCAACTTCTTCTGCAGTTATTCCCTCATCTTTATCTAGAAGGGAAGAACAATTCTCAGTGATGCTTTCAGTGTCACGCCTGTGCTCACTACCATTGCTTGAAGCTGACTTCTGGCTTCCACGGCCCAAAGAGTCAGATGAGCAGCAGTAATCTCCATCACCCAATTTGGCCAAATTGGTCACCTGCGGATTTTGTGGAGGTTCATGAAAGGCCTGGTGAGTGTCACTGTCACCTGAAGGCTGTTCACTGCAGGTTATTGTTTGTGATTCCTTCCCAGTTTCAGGTATCGAGTTGCTTTTCTTAGTCAAGGCTGACTTCTGCACAAAATCAAGTCTCTCCACTATGCACTGTGTTTTCCTGCTTGTGTTTTTACACTTAACCTGACATGAATCCATTTGAAGGTGTCCAACTGCATCAGTTCTCTGAGCTGCATCAGGACTCGCTGAGTTGCGATGATTTTTCTTAACACCAGACTGCAAAGAGACTGAATCTGTTTTGTGCCCTCTCTGGCCATTCTGCCGCTTTTGCTCTTCACTGGTAGCAATCCGGACCCCTGAGCTTTGCAGAAGGATAGACTTCTGTAAAATGAAGTCCCTCTGTTCAGAATTGACAAGTTTCACAACTGCTGGTCTTGGCATTAATGGCTTGCCTGTACCAATATCTGATCTGTAAGCATCTTTTATATACTTACTGCACTGGATACCATTGAAACAGTGATATTCAGACAAGAAGCTGCAGATAAGCTCTACTGTGTTTTCACCGTCTTTTTCTGGAATGCCATAAAAATACAGTACTGGTTCTTCCTTGTGTACCTCCCTGCTTGGCTCTCGGGCATGTGTACCCTGGGTTTTGCCAGTGGAACCACCTTGCAGGCCTTCTATCTCACTCAAGACCGTATCCACACAGCTGGAGACTTCATCCACAGAGCCTTTTATCAAGGTGAGGTGCTGCCGGAGCTCTGCAATCTCTGTCTGGATGCGACTTATTCCCTGGAGCTCCTTAACAATATAATCAACCACATCAGCTGAGCGATCTCTTGATTGCCTTCTACGGCTCTTGTAGGAAGCAGGCTTTTCCTGGGGAAAGCACCCTTGCCTTTCAGCTACCTCTCTCCAGCTCATGGTAACGCTCAGGGAAGAAAGGTCCTGACCCTCAGACACTCTGCCCTTTCTTTCAGAAGAGGTCTGCATTGAACCGTCAGAAGAATTTCCCTGAAAGTCCTTCTTGTTCTGTTGAACCGAGCACGGTATTTTTACATAGCCATCCCAGTTCAGTTCCACCTCACCAACACACACTTCACTCGCTCCCTTGGAATCACATCCTCCATCCTGATGAAAGTCCCCTCCAGCAGTGGAAAATTCAGTGCTTGCAGAGCTCCTCTTCATTCCACAAACAAACATGTCTGTTTCAATCTCCAACGGGGAGAGCTGGCAGTGATGAGCGTGGTTTGGGTTCTCATCTACCTGGCCTTGAAGAAGCCTCTTCATTTTGTCCCGCAGAAACAAATGGAGTTTGTGCTTCCGGAATTGCTTCCTGCCCCACAGTTTTACAACAGGTTTTCTGTGCAGAAGCACAATTTCATTTTCTTGCTTTTTCAATCTACTTCTAGCAAACATCATCAGCAGCTGCACCTGTGTTTCTCATAGTGCTACAAGCTGCACAAGCACACATCAATCACTTCACAATGCACAACTCATATCCAGTTTTTATTCTGTCACGAAGCAGCTACCAAAAGAGGGGAAAAAACATTACAGTTTTGTTCAGACAGATATAGCCAAACTTAACCAGCAGAATAAAAATCCCAGCATACATATAAAAGCAAACAGAAAGAGGATGTGCTATTTAAAGTGTACAGACATCATCTTGGTTTTGGCCTGCTCCCCAGATCAGGTCCTTCTTTGTCAAAATAAGTGCGCCTCACTCCCTCTTCTATCCAAGAAAGTAAAAAAAAAAAAAAAAAAAAAGTAAAAAAAAGAAAGAAAGACAAGAAAAGAAAAGAAAAAAAGACTATAACAGCAATTCTGTGGCCATCCCCTTTTTCTACCAGGTTTGCAAATTATTTCAAGCTGAGCTCCTGGCACTGGTGTACTGTGTGATTTAATTACCCCTCTGAATACAGAATTCTGACAATTGTTAGGGATTCTATCCCTGCACATTTCCTTTCCTTTCAAGTCTGCAATCTTCATCCTTTCTTGCTTTAAACCAAAGCAGAAATCAAGATTAACTTGGCACAGTACCAGCTGTCCCACAGGAATTACACGAAGTGATGTAAAGTGGCAGGAAGACTGGATGACAGATTTTAAGTGTAAAACCTTTTTGCTATTTTAGTATTTTTATCTTAATATTTTGCTACCAAACACTAAAGAAAAACAAAACCTCAAAGCTTACAAGCTCCCAAGCTAACCTGCAGTTAAATATGCCACACTCAGCATATGTACGAACAGGTTGAGCTGACAGCATGAAGATTCTGCACGTCACTTCGACTCCAACCCTCAAGATTTTGCAGTGGATCATTTTCCCAATTTAAATCCCCCCTGTAAAGAGCAAAATTTAAAAAAAAAAATACTCTGCTTAACTAATTGAAATCTTCATGTGTCTTTACTGCTGTACTTACTAAGCACCATACAATCAGCTTTTTCCTCCAGAGAGGAAGGCAGATGGAGACCCATACAGAGGTCCTCCTGGAGTCAAGGTGTCTGGAGAACACCAATACTGTTGACAATTCAATTTGGACCTGCTGCTGAAAGACATATTCTTTTCCACATTCTTGATTGCTTTAAGACCTATACTAACTGCCTTTCATTTTTATGATTACCTGTTTCTAAAAAAAAAAAATAAATAATGTTTTAAGCTCCGCAATGCACAAACAGAATTGTCACACGTAACTTTCAGCCTAACAAATTTTCCCAAGTGCATCCAGCTTCGCGCAGGATGGTTTTCTGCCATGTCGAAAGGAACAGAAACACATTTTCTAACCTTGGTTTTAGCTTAGCTGTTTTAAGGCTAATGTGTTAACAATTCATACCAAGACCTTTTTTGCTGCTCCGTTCACACCTTCCTTGAGGTCTAGTAACATTGGCTGTCCTAACATAGTCTTTCCAGCCCTCAAGTCTTCTGCAGTGAGGCCACATGTCATCCTGGCAGCACTCAATGGAGAACGCTGGACCAGGTGCTGAGCCCAAATATTTCATGCTGTCATGCTAAGCAGAGTACCGAACACTACAGTATGTCTGTTTGCTCTGAATTAAAGCTTTGATCTAAGGTCCAGCCAATGGGCTCTGAGCATTTTTAGCACGCAAGGGCCAGCTCCAGAGCTCACAGAAGCTCTTGTCTGGTGCCTCTTTCAGGCGTCATACAATGATGCCCATTTCCAAAGCATTAACTCACGGTTTCCACACGTGCGCTGACCCCAAGCCGCTGCAGTGCAGAATCCCCCCCCAGCACATCCTCCAGCTCTACCTGACAGCCACTGGCGCTACCACCAGCATTTTTCTGCTAGTAAGCGTTTTCACCCTGGTGAATACCTTGTTTATGTTTTTGTTTCACTCTCGGGGCAGGGAAAGGAGAGAGTGGATTTTGATCTGCAGGAAGCATCATTTGCAAATACCAGTCTCTATAATCAGAGCTAATTAATATGCCATAGCAGAGGCTGCATCTGTGCTTCAGGTTTAAGCCACATCATCCAGCATCTCAGTTGAACTTCCATACCAAAGGCAATACCTGCCTATTTGTTTGTATTTGTAAGCTAAATTTGTAGTCTAAACAAATTCCCTCTTAGACTGATTATCAGCTTCTTAAAGAAAGTAAGTTTTAATTTTACAGAATTTTCAGGCCATCGGTCCATAAAGATTAGGATTTCTTTTTAATGTCTTTCTTATCTAACTATTCCTTCATGGAACAAGGTTGACCCAAGAAGTATTTGCTTAGGCTCTCTTTTTCCACCACTTACACAGTTTACCTTTCATTTGAGTGGCTAACTGGTGTTTAACACCAGAAAAACACTTTTATATCAATATTAAGATGTGAATCCTTAGAGAGACAGTACCTGAATTCAATGGCACCCAAGAAGAAGGGTTCTACAGCTGTGGCTCCACACATGCTGCTTGAGGGCAGCACACACGGATGCTAATTTCAAATATTTCCTAGCATATCAAACCCCAAGTACTAGGAGAAAAGAAGAAAAGACTACACGTGCTTGTGCAAGGATTTCCTCAGAAAGCTCATCATGCTTCCTTCCACATGCAGCTTTCGAGGCATCAGGAGGGATTAATGATCATTTTAATTTAAAAAAGAAATTGGTTCAGGCCAGAGTTCACTCTCCTTTATCTGCCGCAGCACTTAACAGCAGCAGTTTGTTACAGAGAACACTTTTTCCTACTGCACTCGCAGGACTGCAGCCATTCCAAAGCAGGCAGCTCAGTGCAAATGCTACAAAGCTGTCATTTTTATATATTTATATAGTGTTTGTGGTATATATATTTATGTATAGGTATATATAGATATGCAGAAATACTTAAGTAAAAAAAAAAAAAAATCGTTTATTTCAAATACCAGCAATATCTTTCCAGTTTGCCACAAGAGGGACAAAAGCTGTTTCCTCCCATGCTGGGAACAAGGCCAGAGCAGAACACGAGGACAGCAGCTCTGGCTCAGATGGAAGCCTCTCTGCCTTTCCCTACAGTGGGTGGAAGTGACTGGAAATCTCAGTTTCCACCAAAAAGCAAATCATTGCCCATTTAAAAGAATGCCAAGAAGCAGGTAAGAGAATCGCCCTCTGCACCTCTCCCACAGGCTTCGTTCCTCCATTCCCTGCCTTCTGTCATCCCAGACCCATGCTCTGACCTGGAGCTCTGGGTATCTGCTGGCCCCACAGGGCATCTGCACCTCCTGCTAGGGTCCTTCATTCCTCTGCTCCACCCAGGGTCAGGCGTGTGCTCCTGTTCCCCTCCATGGCTCCAGAATAGGTACTCTGCACTCACTTGTCCCCTATAAACATCTCTTATTCCTCTAATGTTGTTTGTATGTTAGGGTCATGCTTCCTTGTGGCACAGACAGGCAAAGTGACTGTGCAAGTGAATGCAGGTTCAGCGGGGGGGCAGGGAATCTAATCTGGATGCAAACCCTTCCTGCAGTCTTTTTCTCTTCCAGAATCACTCCAGGAGTCACATTAACACGTAACAAGAAAACAAGTCTTTAAAGAAAGCATATTTGCATCCTGGTATCCTGCCAGATCCCGCAAGCCCTCAATGACTACACAAGCTTTATTCTGACTGCTTTTTTAGCAGGCTTTTCTCTCCAGGAGAACTCCACGCTCGGCTCAGCACAGCTGTCTCTGCATGCGCAGACTGAAGCGCAGCATGCACGGGTACCATCATTTCCACATTCCCCAACTTCCCGAAAGGAAGCCAGGCTCAGGCTAAGCAGGAAGAAGACATAGCTGGCTTTACTTGGGGGTATTAGGGTTGTTTTGCTATTCCCATGAGGACAAAGCTAACATACTAATATTTTAGACAGGGGAAACAGGTGAACTGCCACAACAACACTGCACAGCTTATTACCTTGTTACTGAGCAAACTTCTGAAACATCCTTGCATACATGAATATTCCTCTTGATAAACGGATTTGCCATGACAACAGGAGCAAAAGCACGGCATACCAGCACCATAAGAAAAAAGAACATGAGAAATCCCATGAAGGGATAAAATGCAGTTATGAGATCTCTGCTCATCAGCTAGGAATCAGTCATACTTTACACTTACAGCACTCTGGGGAAGGTCAGGCTCTCACCAAAGCCGGGACAGCTGGCTGCAACCCCCTCTGAGCAGCATCTTCACTTCTGTGAGCCACCGGATGAAGATGGTTCAAAACCAGGCAGCACGGCGGTGCCCTCAGCACTGCCACGCACAGCGGTGAGCTGGCTGCAGCCGAGTGGAAGAACAGCAGGTAGAGCACAACCCCTATGTCCACTAAACCTCTGCTGAAATGATGTGGGTTTATCTTACAGAATGATAGAATCTTTTAGGTTGGAAAAGATCTTTAAGATACCAGATCCCACTGGTAACCTAACAATGCCAGTCCTTCACTAAACCATGTCCCTACGCGCCACACCTATACATCTTTTAAATACCTCCAGGGATGGTGACCCAACCACTTCCCTGCGCAGCCTGTTCCAATGCCTGACAAGCCTTTTAACTGGTTGTCTAGTTTTCACCACACTAAGGGAAACACTGAGACACCTTTACCCCACACCATCATGTGAGAAGGTGTTGGTACCCCAGGGTAGATGTGATGTTCAGAGTCACCAGCAAAGAGCTATAAAAACAGTTAACTATGATAAAAAAAATTTCACGGCAGCCTCTCTGGCTATCAACTCATGCCACCACTAAGTGAAGTAATTTAAATTAGATTATATTTACAGTCCACACAAATTGCACTACCTGCCCTAGCAATTACATTAGGAAAAGTGACGAAATGACTGAGAAATGGTGTTTCTACATTACAAAGAACCATTTAAACATGAAGAATATCAATAACTAAAATGCAGGACATTCTGGGAAAAGAAAGGTTTTGGCATTAACAAGATAGAGAAATCATGGCTAAGGCTGCCATAGCAACATCGCCCCAGCACTCTGCATGCTGAAACATCGACTCCTCCTGGGAATATTACAGCATTTTTAAACACGTTAATTGCTGAAAGAATCCTAACAACAAGGCTTAACAGAGATATGAAGGGTTACTGCCAGCTTTGCTGATGTATGACTTCTGGAGGTGAGCATGCAATTTTCTAATTAACATAATTAGATTTAATTTGGGGTTGGATCATACCTAAACATGGCATTATTGCTTGCTTCTGAGAATGTGCCTCTTTTCAAACCTTCTCCCGATAATTAACACAAGCTCTTTTCAGTCCTGGCATGAATGATCAGAACAAGAAGGTACTAAACTGAGCAATCCTGGGCAAAGAGCAGCAGGACTGAAGAACACAACCTACTCTTGAAAAACCTGTTCACCTCAGGACATTTCAGCTAAAATTAAGGTGCAGAAGAGACACATGACACTTCACAGGAGGTTAAAGAGGAAACACATCCATACCATTGAATAGATGGTAGCTACAAAAGGATGAAAGTGATTTTAAAAACAAAACAATGTGAACAAAGAAACTATTTCACAGTCCCTCAGTAATCCTTTCATGGTTCCTTTGCAGACATGCCTCAACCTAGGTTCTGGTCCAGGAATTACTGTGTGGTTTCACAACCACATTCCCCACCCCTCCCACACACCCCTGGCTTTTAGAGCCTTCTGAAATTTTTAAGCACTTCCAATGATGTTTTCCTGGTTTCATCTGTACCCACAGGTCTGTTTCAATAAAGCTGAGCAAAAACTCTGTCAGAACACTTCAATGCAGACATCAATGACAGCCAGCCTTCCCACCTGTCACATTTTAGAAAAAACACACTTCAGATCTTTCCAAAGCAGTTTGATAGATGTGACAAAAGGTCAGGTTCAGCCAGTCACCCCCCCATGATGAAAAACTGACCCAGTGAACACTGCATAGTGGCTGAATGAATTACACAGTTCTGCACCTCCCACATCACATTTACTTCTTACCTTTTACACCAGGTCGTTCAACTGAGGCAAAACACACCTCTGAATAATATTTTCCTGTACCAGCAAGTTATCAGTGTAGCTATAAAGTGAAGGAACAGTAAAAATCTCTAAGTGTGAGGGCAAAACACCCACCCAAGTGTTGTGAGTGCATTCACCAGTGTAAAAAAATCTGTTGCAAAACAGCATGAAATTAAATTAATGTAATTAAAGAGTATCACTATGTAGTAGAGCAAGGAGATAGCACACACTGCCTTAACTCGTTAATACCGCCTACAGACACAGGGGACACCACAAAAGTGGTGCTAAGTGTGTCTCAGCCTTCTGTAAAATGGGACTAACGTCGGTCATCCACCCAGCATCACTTCTGTGAGCACAGATGGAGAGGCACTGAGATGTTCAAGTCTTTTAAGTCCAGCTGTCTTGGGAGCCCTCAGAGAGCCTCAGCAGCAGCCAGCCCTGCCATTCTTCAAGAGGTGCTTATTCCCTCTGCAGCCACATCCTTTTATCACAGCTTTTTCTGCAAGCTAAAAGTAGCAGCGGCTGGCACAGCGATGCACCGGTTACAATAACAAATGAGGTCTGTCATTACCTGGCTGCCAAGAAAAGGCGGCACCCAGAGACAGAAATAAGGGTTGTCCCCGAGTGCAGAGGGAGGCACAGGCTGAAAGCTGCCGACTGTGGAAGTGCAAGACTCATGCCTAGCTGGCAGCAAGCTAAGTCTAAGGCATCTACCTAGTTCTGAGACTCTCCTGTGCTCAGAAAAAGGCAAAAAGAATAATTGACTACCAAAAAAAAAAACCAACACCAAAAAAAAACCCAAAAACCCAACAAAAAAAACACCACATCAAAAAACCCAGAACAAATAATAAAAAAAATCCAAACAAACCAAAAAAAAACAAATAACCCACACCTGCTTCTATCCTTCTTATATAAGTTACTTCACTCCTCAGTAGCAAATACAAAACCTGAGCAGCAGCAATCAACAGTTTAAGAGCAAAGTGAGAAGCAGTTAAGCTCAACAGCCCCCTTTTTACCAGAGCATGGGGTGTGTGTGTGTGTGTGTGTGTGTGTACACAGCTGAATCAATCAGTAAATGGAATACCCATGACAAACTAAAGGACAAGTTGTTCCTTAGAACAGATTTTTCCCAAATCAGGATCCTAAGGACCAAGTATTACATCGAACAGATGAGCCAGAAGCAAGAACCAACTTTTGTTTAAAGGGAACAGTAACAAGAACTGAAACACAGTACTGGAGAGCTGGCCTGCCTTGGGATCAGAACTGTAGAAATATCTGCTAGGCTTTAGGGAAAGGTTTCTGATTATTCAGCTACCTCTAACCAGAGAGCAGACAGCACTACCAGTACTTCTGATTTCCACGCATCATTATGAAAACACTGAAGGATGCTAAGAGCTCTGCTTAGGCTACCAGAAACAGAACATGCTGAACCTTTCCTCTACTTGTAATTCAATTTACAACCCAGTGTTGAAGAAAAACAGTGAACTCTTCGAGCACTGCATTTCTCACAAGAACCACCAGGAAACACTCATCCCTAAGAATTTTCTCAAAACTGATTACTCACAGAGGAGGTCTGGAGCTGATTTTTCAGGTAATGCTGCCTCAGCTCACAGGGACACCCAGGCAGGGGAGGGACAGGTAGCACTCACCAAGACAAGGTGACGGGTTAGAAGATCTAACTTCTGTTGTCAGGGCAGTGCCAGCACAGCTGCGGTGCAGACTGGTGCTACATGATCTTGCTCACTGTTCCTGACCTGTCCTGCACTCCTTCAGAGCAGACAACTCAAGCAGTGTTCAGCCAGGCTGGGTGACGGCAGTGTAGGCAGCTGATGGAATAATTAGGGTTTTCCAGCTCATGCTGCTAAACTGCAGTGCGCTCAGCAACAAAAATCCTTCTGGGCTAACCCTGCAGCTTTACTTCTATAAGCTTTCTCCTTTTCATCTTGAGGACAGAAGACCTTAGCATTCTGTATTTAGTCTTGATGTTTATCCCTCAAAGGCTTGCTCCATTAGCAAAAGAAAGCTGCCCATATAAAAGGAGTGAAAACTGAAAAGATATCTGAAAGTCACACCATCTGGTCTGATTCACGAGCTTGTACAGCACCCTCACCACTCCTGCACGCCAGTCATTCCATCTCATCTCATCAACTCACAAGCTTCCCAGTGCAGGGAATCAGGCCAATAAATACTCTGGGTTAAAAGCAAGCCTATTTTATGTGACACTTAAGGAAGAATCAAACCAGTAATTTAATTACCTCAAACTATTTGCTTTTCAAGTGTTTAAATTTAAATTATCCCCAAATCCCTTTCCCTTTAACTCTTCTTCACATAGTGATTTTGATGTCAAATTCCAGCCGAGATACAAAACCTTTTAACAGAAAAGTACGAGAAGTAAACAGATAAAACCTCAATTATACTAGCAATAAGACATATACAATTAGTGTCTAATGGGTGAATACAAAGCCTAAGAAATAGAGCATACAAATGAACATACTAAGAGTAAATTGTTTTTAGAAAGCACATGTTTAAATCCAGTCAGCTTCCAATAGAGCTATTGTATTGCTGAAGTAAACACACACACACACACAAGCCCACTCTAAAAACAAAGACCTATTCTCCTTGGTTGCTGTCTACTTGCAGTTTATACCCAGCAGTTCATTTATTCCAATCATTCACTTACCTTGCTGCTTCAAAATAAAAGGTTAAAATGTAAAGGAAATATATAGAATTAATAGAAAACTACAGAATACAATAGCTTGTTCTCATAGAAAAGACAAGTCCTGAAGAATTCCTAATCTTGTTAAAGGTACACAATATAGTGAACTTTCACTATGGAGATTATCAACATATTGTTGGTGTCCCATCTCAGGTATCAGGGAAAGCAACGTTAAAGGCACCGAGAGTATCCTGCTCCACAGCAGCACTAGGATGAGAAATCACATAAAGTTGAAGGCATGTTTTGAAGGGGTAAAAAAAAAAAAATTAATAAAAAAAAAAAAGGCAAAACAGCTACTAAAAATCCAAAAAGCAAAAAACAGCAGAAGCCAGTGAAAGCAAAAGCCAAAAAAGCAGAAGTCCTGTCAGCTTCCAGGAGTATCCCTCAACAGACGTTATTCAGTTCACCAGCACAGTGCATCTCTTCCCTTTCACAGGCAGTACCAAGTACAGTTAAAACTTCATCCTTCTCTTCAGTTGTGACTCAACAGAAAATATTGTACTTCAGAGGCAGAGAGAAAGCTGTGCAGCTATTGCTACTTTACTCCTCCTCGTCAGCTGCTTACTGCCTAGCTCCTCACACACGCAGCCTCCCTGCCTCACTCACGCACCAACACTCCTCGCCTCAAAATGATTCTCCACTTTATTATCCATTCAGAAGAAAATACGAACTGATGGAGCCAATCTGACTAAAGACAAAACACGCTGCTTTGGCATTGCAAGAGCAGGCAGTACAGTGCAGCGAGCTGATCTGTGCTGGAAAAGCACTGTGTCCGACTCCTGTCATCCTGCAGGGCTATGGAGCAGGGGGGCTGGGGAAAAAAGTCCAGGACTCAACATAATTAACCAGCTCCAAGAAGATTCTTTGCCCAACTCTGATATAGATGTTTATTTTTATATCTTCTGTTCACCCCCAGACTAACCCGCAAGATTCAACGATGCCCTCACTGAAATGAATCCTATCCAGTTTCCAAGGAAGACTAATACCAGTTCTGCTACAAGTGTGGGGGATTGAACACCCGTTGATCTCGCATTTCCCAAAAATAAAAGTCACATTGTTACATAAAAGAATGACTGCAGAAGTGCTGTGCACAGAATCAGATCCACTCACGTTGTACCGACACTTCTCTCCTGGGAGTGAGCAGCAGCAGGCACTCATCCTGCAAGAAGTGCCTGAATGAAAGGCACTATTTATTTGCCCCACAAGCTGCTCCAGGGGCATCCAACACACCGCTGATAATAAAATATTCCTGGCCAGCTGATCCACGTTCACATCCTCCTTTTCACAAATGCTCCCTTCATCCTGTCCCCTTCTTCATGCACCGAACACATGCACCCACCTCCCTCCCAAATGCTCTTTCTCTGTCTTCAACACCAAAGGCACTGAATGTGAGCTGTGCACATTCCCTGATCTTGTTCAAGACAACTCACTGCATATTTCAAAACAAAGTCTTTTCACAGTGTGGGGTGGGATTTTGAAGAGGCCTATGACTTAGCTGTGGAAATGCCACTATCCTCCCATCTGCTCAAATACCTCCTACCTCCTCATGAGCCAGCCTTGCTGTGAATGATACTTCCCCTCCAATCTCTTACCTATACCAATATCAACTTTTATCCACCACTTCCTTCACAAGCCTCACTGTGCTCCCAGCCCTGCCCTTGCTGCATGGGACATTCTCTTAGCACCTTCTACCCCCTGGTCCCACAGCTCCATCCCAGCACCTCACTGAAGTGTCAGCTGACAACAACCAGGCTGATGTCCCCATCAGTTCATTTGTTTGATGGACGTAAGCACAAGTTTTGCATACAGGCAGGCTAATGCCATGCTTCACAATACTTTGTCTCAGCAGCACCACTGGTAACAGTACCCCAGCTGCTCTTTCCCTGTAGCACTGTCCCTTACATCCAGGCACAGATTTCGGATCCCGTGTAAGGCTGGTGGTCGCTTATATCCTCCATCCCTCAGAAATCCCCTCTTTTTTTTTTCCCCCCGCTCTTTCCCTTTCAGTAGGGGCAGGGACCATAGGTCAGATTTTCAGAAGTGCTTTATCTTTAAATGATTTTAAGAGTCTGACCCCAAGTTTCTCATTATATGTTTGCACCCCACCAGAACAGGGCTCCTACCCAACTGAGGGCGCTGAGTTCCACTGCAATGATTGCTACTAAACATGCCAATTACAGCATTTGAGCTCAGAGCCAAAGCTCTGTATCAAATTCATCCACATAAGAATGAAGACTGCCCAAGTGAGAAAATAAAAATGGCAATCCAGGATTTGCACAGCACTTGGTATCTTCAAAGCTCTGCGTATGAGTAAGACAAAAAAGATCTTGCCAGGGGTCTCTTTCACACCAACAGCTCTAAAAAAAAAATACTAATCATCTGTCAGACAACACTCTTTTATTCGCATAAAATCTCTATAGCACCTGAAGATCCATTAGACAACCTCCCAAGGTTTTACAAACCTTACTTTTTCCCAAGATCCTACTACAAGTGGAGCCAATGTCATCTCGCTATCACTGCCTCTGTGCTTCACATCTCTTCCTTCCTTGGTCTTTGCCCAACCCTGCAGCCATCAACACCAGACATTAGCACATCCAAGTCCAAAAATGCACTCCCAGCCAAACACGGTCCTCCAGCTGCAGCTCTTAAGACCCAAAGAGCCTGTGCAGTTTTCCAAGCACTGCTACCTAAAAACCCAATACTTCCACAGCTGCTCTATAGGAACAGGAACAGAAAAAACCATGGAAAAGGTAAGCAAGTCTCACTAGACAGAGGCAGGAGACATCGCTAATGGAGGTCAGGAGCAACGAAGTGCTGGAAAATGTCATGGCCCTGACCACAGCTCACAAGGAGCTGGAGAGGAGCATGTGGTGGCTATCAAAAGACAAAAGCACAGGTCCCCTCAAAAGCAAGGAAGATTGCACCTTTCATTTAAAACCCTTACCTAACACACAGGACATTGTGACAGGCTCTGTTTTTCAGGGATATTTTGTTGACTGAAATAATTAAGGTAACTCAGTATTGGGAAAAATAGGCACAACTTCCACCTAAAAAAAGCCTACGAGAAAAAGTGCACTTTACCTTAAGGTTCACTGAGTTATTTGCCTTCTACTAGAGAAATAAACTTCCACTTAAAAATTTAAATACTTCTTACTGTGATTTTTTTAATTCACCAACAGATTTTAATTTTAGGTTGAGCCAGCAGGGAATTATTAAAACTGATAAAGTCAGGCTCAGCTATATAGGCCAAATGCTTTGATGTCTGCGAGGTATACATTACCCTTTCTTCTTTTTTAATCCTCATTATCTATTTCATTCCAACTTCCTGTAAAGTACTGAATTACTGATAAAATTGTAAAAGTAAGCAATTCCTTCACGAGCACGAGTGGATTAACCAAAGGAAAATGAGTACGCTTCGAGCACAGGTCCTGCTCCTCCCTCTCCCACACTCACTCCCCTTCTCCCTGCAGGAAGACGAGCAAGAACACTTCTAGTGTCACTGCTCTTAGGGAAGCATAAAATTGGGTGGCTAAGTAAATTATAGAATAAGGATGTTACACATAGAGATGAAACAAAGAGACAAGAAGGGGAAAAATTCAAGAGAGAAGAGGGAAAAGTCAATGGAGAGAGCTTGTCTGGAACAGCAGGGATAAATTCTGTCCAACTCACACTCAGGTATAATTCATCTCACGAATGGCCTCAGAGATCTCTGACACAAGAGCTCTCTAAAACAATTTTTTTTGTTTCACTGGAAGAAAAATAAACATCATTTGTCCCAAATGAAACTGCCTTCTGCATCTCCCTAAAGACAGTTCTCAGTAGAGTAGTTTGTGTTCAGTGCTGCATTAGACCATAGAAGTTCAAATACACGATACAAAGTTTATCAATTGATTCAGCAGTGAAAACATGCTATTCATTATCTTCTTCAAAGCCACAAGAAGATCAAATCCATTAGCAGTTTAAAGACAAAGTGTTAATGAAAAAGCAGTGAACTCCTGCTGTTTGACAGCTGTCCTCAATGAACGCCACACTTTGAGGAGCTGTGCATCACCACAAGCTAAGCAGTGCTGCTGAGACAGAAGCCTGGAAGACAGGAGACTGTATATTCCAAGGCATTTAAAACTACCCTGTCAATGCCATTTCTGTCATTACAATAGCTCCGGAACACACTTAGAAAATATATGCTTAAGATGTTGCTTTCAGATGAAAGAACAAGTTGGGTTTTTTTTAAGAAAGTGTCAATCAAATCACTATTCTTGTTTTCCCCTTAGGAAAGGGTAAGGCAAGGTGCAAGGGCAACCTACAAGCTCAGAAGGGAACAAAGGCACAGGTACCTCCTACAGCCCCTTGAGCGCCTTGGAAACTGATAATGGCCAGACATTAGCCTCAAAACACTTGAAAAAGAAAGGAAGGAAATAATCTTCCCCAAAGCCCCAAAAGTTCTCCCCCCTGAAAAAGGGTTTTTTTCCTCCAATAAAAGAAAAAGTTGAATTATTTTGTTTATAGGAAGGCAAGAAGAATAGCACTGGCACACTGAAAAAACTGCTGAAGACAAGAGGTATTGTGACTGTTTACCTCCCAAAGACAGGCAACAGACGTCTATTTGTTGTGAGTAGGTGAGACCAAATCGTTGGCTGACTTGTCTTGGTAGGAAAGATGTTTACACTCCACGTGTTAAAATCATTTGACTATAGGGATGCCTGCTGAACCCTGAGACATAAACATTTCTGAACTAATAGAAGGAAAGACTTTCACACAGCTTGGGAATATAGGATATTTCCAAGGCCAAGAATGTAGTAAGATTCAAGGAGTGGGATTTTTATGTTAATGAAAAACTGAATTAATGTAGCACTAATGTTTTTGCAGAGCTATGAATCTTTACACTCCACAGTTTAGGTCAACCGTTATCAGGCAAGGATGCATCAGAGCTGCCTGCAGTGAGTCCTCCCATCTCCTCCTCTCCGATGCTGCTGCTGCCACACCAGTCAAACACCCCTCCAGGGGCTAGAACACATCTAGTCTGATATGGGAATTCTTAAGGTGCAAAATCCTTAAGGGAGTGTTGGTCAGGTCAGTTAGAAAAGCTCAGATTTAAATCATCCTCCATTTGACTTGTGTATAGTCATCAGTGTCACTCACAGTGACAAAGCCTTCCCTAAGAGATGTGAGGCAGCCCTTTAAACACACAGGGTGAATCTGCCTGCCCCTTTCTTGTTTCCCTAAGGATGCTGGGATGTTTGCACTCTTGACTTTTGGATTACAAACCCAAACACTATCAGCCTCAGTGCTTCACAGAAAAGGCCATTTTATTCCTCACCCAGTAAGTTCCAGGCACTTCAGGGCACAAACAAGCCTTATGTCCCAGAGAGCACACAGCTTTCAGAAGCTGCTGCCGGGACAGTGCCAACCCCACTCGTCGCAGCCCCCCAAAATCAGAACCAGACTTCAGAAGCAGAGCTGCCTCACGTGACAGGCTCTGGGGTAGCACGTTGTCTCCATGTGCCCCAGCAACAACAGACACAAAACCTTTCCTTAACGTGCTCCTGAAAACAACTGAACGCCCCCCGAACTCTTGTCCTGGGTTTTAGCTGCCCAGCTGAAAGCACGGAAGCCCTTCTCTAGCTGGACTGTCATTCCCCATTTTCAATCAAGAAGCACAAGTAGAAGACGGACTCTTAGCAAATCTATGCTGCCATCTGCAACTCAGGCGACTCCAAAATTTTGCCGTCTGGGTGCCGCCGTTCCAGAAACAACTATTATACTGGCTTTTAAACCAGAGTCAGTTTGAATACCTTAGGTCAACAGGCAGCGAGAAAGCAGAGAACATTTACAGCAGAGAAAACTCTCCCTCTGCTGCTTCCTCCTTCAAATTACATCTCTTTCTCTCCCTCCTAAAGGCATCCAAACCATAAGGACTGGATACTTCATGAAATTGAAAAATTCTAATCAATGTCTTAATTGCACATCTAATTAAATAATCAGGATCACTAAAATGCAAAGGCATCTGAGCGCAGACGTGCTGGGGGTGGAAAAACCTGAAATTACTCTCATTTAGAGCTGTAATTGCTTTTTTGATCAAGAAACCTCAAAAGAAGAAGTTGCACATGCTGTGAAATGTAGACCTCAGGTAGATATAACAGCCTTCAAACATGAACTAGCTGAGGCAAGCACAAGGGAAGTAAACTATTCAGCATTTCTATTGCAAATACAGATAAATAAATAACAGGCTTAACTTGCAGCAATGGAAAGCTAGGTTAGACATTTGGAAAAGCTTTTAATCATAAGTGAGCATGGACTTCCTAGGGAGGCTGCAAGATCTCTTATCGCATAAGGTTTTAACAAGAGGGAGTACAGGCGTTTTTCAGGGATGCTTTTCAGGAAGACGGACAGTCCAGTTAACCTCTTCACATATTGCCTGGGGCTCAGTTTTATTGCTCCTTACCTGTATCGTTCCAGAACCTATCTCAGGTAGGAAACTACATGGTAACACACATAATGCTACCAGGCATTAATGTGAATTACTCCCCACAGATGGTCTGCACGACAACCCAGCTGCCCAGCACACAACGGCTTAGCTCACGCGCTGCAGAGCATGTTTTCCTATTTCAGCTTGACAGTGAGAACCCAGAAATGGTCTCTGACAAAACTGTTTGTGTATTCTGCAAAAGGTAGGTCCGACACATAAGGATTTGGCTACAGGAGTTCAGCGCCCTGAGCCCACAGGGTAGGACCCAGTATGAATTTAAAGAGGATTCTTTCTCTGGTTGGAGGTAAAACCCTTTCTCTGTAAGAAGAGAGGGTGTTCTACTGCTCGTTGTACAAGAAACTATGTAATATTGTTCAAAGCACAATTATGCACAAAGATTATGTGCATTATTTATTGTATCACAACCAGGCCCTACCACTACGTGCAGTTGCATCACTGTTACGTGCAGTGGGGGCTAAGGAGTGTTCTCTCGTTTACCAACATATTACTCAAGTAATTCCACCATTAATTGGTGTTTTCATAGCACACCTGTGAAGTGAAAAAATACCCATTACAATTGAAGAATGAGGGCAGAGTCAGGTCAAGACTTTCTTCTCTGTTTGGACAGTCATCTCAAGATAACAAACCCCTGATTTTTCAGAGTACTTGTCTGGAGCATATCAGACACTATGAAGTCTGGCTTCCAGCTACTCCTCTTACTGTTCTGATGGCTTATTTCCAGAATCTTAAATCAAATAACAAGGAATCAATTCATGGATCAGAGGGAGAGGCAATGGAAAAAAACCCTTTTCAAAAGCCAGCATGGCCTCTCCAGCATCACTTAACGTGGCAGAGAACAGCAACTAATTACCTTATGGAGCAATGCCCTGCTACCTGGGCTGACAGATTGCGTCCTCTACCAGCACTTTCTTCCTCATTTGCCACAGATGCACCAATTTTCAAAACGCAGGGAAAGAATCTTTTTTACTACCCTACCTTTGTCTTGATGACTCCTGGCTTAATATGCTTTTCTCTGCAGGTAGGAATAATTTCATGTACTTATATTTCCTGCACAAAGTAGCTGCTGATTAATGAACCAAAATACCCCATAAATACCTGTTATAAACTACATACAACCTCTCTCAGTCTCTGAGGACACCGATAGTGTAGGCACTGAACAGAAAAAGAGTGGCACTGCCAGACCATAGCTCTGACAAAGCTGACCCCAGTGATCACACCTATATTGATAAGCCCAGACACAGCTTTCACGCCTCCAGTAAAGGCACTTGACAAGCTCTACAAAATGGGCATGAATTAACAGGGTCTAGAAACCCAGGCAGTCTGCTGCCCTGATTACGAGGGACAAGGGAGGAAATTTAAGGCAAAAAAATAATACGGCTGGATTTAGAAAGCCTCTGCAACGGGATGAAAACTGCACTACAAAGCAGGCTTTGATTACATTGGTGACCTAAGTCAAGTGACTGAGAAGCCGGTTAGCCCCTTCAGCAAGTCTGTGATGGGAGGGACAAGCACAGTTTGACCAACACACACAAATACTGAGCAGGGATGTTGGGGGGTCATTCCAGTAGCTGCTGCCTCTGCTCTGTGCTCTCAGGTCTTGGAAGCCACTCCACCTTCACCAGAACTGGAGCAAGGCAGATGTAAAGACAGGATGAAAAAGGGATGATTCTAGCAGCTGTACAGACTTCTACATTAACTAGCAATTGCTCCTGCAAGCTAAAAATAGAGCAACTTAATTAGGATGAGTGACACGTATCCATGTCACAAAATATGAAGGAGAGTGGTACTTGCTTAAAATTAAGTTCCTTAAATTAGGCATAACAAAATTCAGAGTGACTACACCAGCCAATCTATAGGTATTTGTGTAGACAAAACTGGATGCTTCAAGTACCTGTTATATGAGATACCATAAAAACACTTGCATGCTGCACTAGCACGATACACTGAATAAAAATAGAAAAATTTAAATAAATAGCAATAGAATTTAGCACTCTCAGTTTCTCAATAACAGTTTCTAAAAAATGTGTGTGTTATCTTAAAATACAAGGTGAATATTGACTCATTAACAAAAATAAGAAACAGATGGAAACACAGTTAAAATAAACTGATCTTTTACATAAAGATATCTCTATTTGTATTTTGTATATTCTTGTATGCAACAACCTAAAGTATTGACCATAGTGAGGGTAAATAGATAAATCAGTTGAAGGCTAAACCTAAACTCCCTTCTAGCTGGAGAGCTCTATTATCTCCTTTTTAGTACATATCACCGGTTTTGTCTTGATAGTCTGTTGCTTTTCAAGCTCTCCTGGAAAATAATTTTCCAGTGTTGGCTTTTTATCTAATTAATATAGGTTCAATTGAAATTTACTGTCTAAATAAGCAACTGAAATCCCATGGGGAATTTTTATAATCTCATTTAAGAACAAACCTGTTTACTAACTACACCACATTTTCTGAAACTGTTACCACTTGATGATTTGTCAGAAAACAAAATTATACCTATGACAGGTTCATTAGGCATGAGTCACTAATAACTACCATTCTTCAAGAGAACCCTCACACCGTCTAACATCCTTAATATCTACTGCGTAACTGCATAGAAAAGCCACCATCCAAGAGGGGCTGCAATATGATTTTCACAATTTCACTTCAGTGACAGCACTAAGTAGCAAATACCTCTCCTACACACCTTCGGTCATGCTCTGAAACCCACAGGGTCCTGCAAGGCAGCACAGCTTAGCAGCAAAGGCAGGCGGGTGGGCAGTGTGAGCGCATCACGGCCATGCTATGAAAAATAGTTACAGAGGCTATGGTCCCACGGACATTTCTCACAGCCTACTTAGAGGCTTCCTGCATGACGAAGTCCATTCTTTGCTCCCACAGGCGACTGTCACATAATAGCTTTCATAAACAGACCCATTTTTAGATTAATTAGAAACAGAAAGGGCAAAGAAACCCATTTGGAAGCTGTTCACTAACAATTAGAAAAATTGCTTTCTGATTTCTAGCCTGAGTTTGTTCATAACCAGCTTATACCCTTCTGTTCTTGCACTAACATTAACCTTTAGCTTAAATAGCTGTAAACTTGCCAATATTTACTCCCATGCTCTATTAGTACATGGCAGCAACATCCACTCTCAGTTTCCAGTCTGCTGAACTGAGCCATACATCTCACACATCCTCAGCACCTCCCCTCCCAGGACTACCCCAGTGTCCTCTCTCCCACTTCTAGAACCTATTCTTTGATTTTTGCAATAGTTCCCACCTTCTCCAAATCATTCGCTGGTTTCCCACATGGCGTATTAGAAAAATTATGGAAAAACAGGCAGATGAGACCTACTGCCCACCTGGTCTGTCACAGTGTAGCAGAAAGCAGCATGAAATTAGTGTTTTTACTATTTCCCATTTGACAGGCAGTAACACTTTCTTTCCCGCAGCAACACTTCCTTTCCCAATTATTTCCACAGCCGTGCCAGCGAGGGCTGACTAAATGAGTCCATAGTTACCCAGAACAGCCCTTCCTTCCCTCTTCCTGATCCAACGTGTAAGCGTGGCTTAAACAGGATCCTTCTGGTTTTAGCAGGATACTCCCGCTGGCCAGAGGGTAGCACCGATGCTCACCCAGAACATCACCCTGCAAGCCTGAAGGCACAAGCTACTCCGTACAGCAAGGGACTTGCCGCCTATGGTGTCCCAGTAAATCAGCACTCAAACTTAGCCAGCCCTGCCAGCATCTGGTACCTGCACACTTGAGCTATGGTTGAAAAGCTCAAGCTGCATTTGGGAGTTCACTCCAGCTTTATGCCTACATCATCTTTAGTTTTATAGCACACAAAGGATGAGAAGCTGTCAATGCACTTGGGAAATTCCCCCTGCAAACAGGTATCTGATACCCTGATGTTCTCAAGTGCCTTTCAGCAGAGGATGCACATTACAAAGCCAGCTCACAGACTGCCAGGAAAGGCTGCAGACATTTCCTTACAGATTCAAAAGCCAAGGAATGGAAGAACTGCTTCTACCTTTTCCACATACACGTTTCGAATGGAACCGATGAGGAAGCACCAAAAAGCCCTTTTGAAAGTGCCAGTGTTTAACCATCACAGCAATGGAAATGAAGCCACACCCTGACCCAGGTCAGGCTCATCTGATCAGTCCTCCACAACGTCACAAAATTGTTCAGACTCTTGAACTGACAGTAGACAACTTGTTGGTGGCCATGATATGCCCTAAAAATCCTGTCTGGGTGCCAAGAAAGGAGTCTGAATGCAAAGAAAGCTCTTGTATGACCTGGCAAAAACTACATCCTAATAGGCTGCATTCATTTGCTGTACCACAAGACCTTCAGATGGCTTGAAGTCAATAAATCACTGACATTAAAATGTGCAGAAAATCAAAATGCTGCTCTATTTTACATTCTACGTAGCATCAGCCAGAACTGGAGCTCTGCTCTCTTCAGGCATTACATTAAGCATTATTAACAGCATTTTGACTTCCAAATGCTGCTTTTAGGTGGGGGTGGGGAGAGGGAAGAAATCATCTTACTTAAATCCAGATGCACAGTACTAGAAGATTCCAATTACAACAACCCTTACACAATTCCAAAAATTAGTTCAGAAGCATGCAAAGCAACCCTGCCCTACATCTAAACAAGTTGTGTAACCATGCAGCTTGGAAAACAAGAAACAAGTGAAAGAAAAACAAAAACAACACTAAAAGACAAAACTGTCATGTACCAAACCCCTTTTTCTGACCTACTGCCTTTTTTCTGTGAAGTTATAATGTTATTCAAGGCATTTGTTAACATTGCATGAATAGTTAACGCTTCATTTATGGTGCTTTCAGCCAGTGCTGGTTACCTTATCTTTTCCCCAAGTCTTGTGCTTTGTAAGCCGTAAGACCACTGCTATCTCTCTGGTGCAGCATTTCTTGTACATACTGCTTCATTAATACACAACTCTGGGAAATATCCCCTCCTCCCACACAAAGTCTTAAAAATAAGAGTGTGAAGTCTGGCTCTCCCAACAGCCAATGCTATTTTTAAGGGCTGCGTATGTGGCAGGTAGGAGTCCCCCCACCCACCTCTCCCATTGCACCCCTATTCTGAGCAGGAGGAACTAACTTACTCAATGCCAGATGAAGCTCGCTCAGTTTCTACTGATGAGCACCATGCCTGAGTGCCAAGTTGAGGTGGTCAGGACACCACAGGTTTCTGTGTCCCACTCCACATCAGACACAAGCCTCTATTGACTGAGCACAGTGCTGTAATTCTTTCTGCCACTACATCCCCAATGCAAGGTGCAAAGAGGGGAGTTCTGCATAAGGTGGCAATGGTTGCCTCACCTCTAACATTTTTAGTGTTATTCTATTTCAGTATATACTATTTAGAGGACTTGGTCCACTCTCCAAACAGATCCGTGTTCCATTTTTTCCTGAAAGCTGCTGACAACTGCTGCAGCAAGTCCGAGGAAAAGACAAGCACTTGCTCGACAAAGCATTTGGAAGAGTCTTGGTACAAATGTGAAAGGAGGCTGGGCAGCATCAGACAGGGAAAAAGAGCTTACTGTAGTAGTTCATCCTGGTTCAGAGGTGCTCTGCACACCTGAACACATGGACAGTTCCTTCAGCCTGCAACACACACATCACTTCTGGAGGTAACAAACACAGGAACTGCTGTGACTGTATTGCCTAAGAGAAACGATGTCAAAGACAAAAAGGCAGCAATTCTGGGCATGCAGTCTAATTGGGAACGGAGGAGTTCTGCAAGACATAGGTCATCCATGCACACCATCAGCCCGCTGCTGCCACCCACACCACGCTCTCTGGTCAGCAGAGGTACTCCTTCCGTGGAGAGGAAGGAAGGTGACTAAGACACCTCTTCCTTCAGAGAACACCAACTTGTCAGAATCAGTATCTATTTTATAGGACCACAATAAATTTGAATGGGAATATTTCTCTGGTCTAAGATGTCCAAACAGGGGGAGGGAGCACAGGGAAGTCATTCCCTAAAAGAGTGTTCCTGCTCAGCAGTCAACACACTTTTCAAAATCGTGGGAAACCTAGGTTAAAATCTCAGTATTACCCAGTTTAGATCAGGAACTAGAGTTCTATTCACCCTTTATTCCAGATATATTCCAGCTTAAAGTGCTGGCTCTTCCACAGAGCAGTCTCCCATCTGTCATATCCCAGTCAACATCAAAAAGTTAAAACCAGAAAGTCTAACCCCCCGCTCACCACAAAAAACTCCACACTTTGCAAAAGCAGCAGCCACTTTTCATCCAGCTTCACCTAGAAGTCAAACACTTACACATCAAGTGTTTCAAATTATAGAAAAAAAAAAAAAAGGAGAGATATAATGGCAGGCTATTCATATGCATCCCAGTACTGCCATTATAACCTTACAAGCCAAAGAAGTTCAGCCAGGCTGGATTACTTGAACTTAACGTGCAGTGCTGGCACAAAGTAAGAGATGCACCTGATAGTGAAGCATCACATGATTGTAAACTACATCCCAGATGTCGCACAAACACCTTCAGTTTATTTTTAAGAAAAAACAATGAAATAAACCTCAAAAGAAAATTACACTTGGATTCCCATTCAAAACTTTCATAAGAATTTTGAATTATAGATGTGCAGAATCTACAACACAAAACTGGAGAAGCAAAGCTATAGCCCTGAATACTATGGTAGATCAGGAAAGAAACAACGTCAGGATTCTTTGCTTTCCTGTGGAAGCTCCACCTGATCTTGTAAGCCTGCAGGAGGCTTGCAGTGACTATAATATAATATTATATAATTGCAGCAAATATAATATAATTATAGGAAAGTTAGCTACTCACTCTGCAAATCCTGTTATGACTAAGAAAATTCCCCAAGTTTGTTTGGGTTGTTTCTAACGAGCAACGGGAAGGCATGGAGGAACTCTGTTGTCACTGAAGGGGACTGATGTCCCTTGTACTGGGGAATACAGACCACCAACACCAAAACTGGTTTTTAGCAGAGGTGAATTGAAGTTGAGTGTCAGTATACTTGCAGAAAATCCTGTTAGCAACTGAACAGGCTGCTAACTGCTCTGGTCATTATGAAAAGCATCTCTGACCATCATGTTGCTCCACAAGAGAGCATTTATCTTAATTTTAGCATAACTACTTTGAAAAGGGCAAGCCTGCTGATTTTTCCCACTGGAGATAAGGTTATCAAAAAGCTACTCAAAAATCACAACAGCAGTGAATGAAGGCACTATTTTCTTGTGTATACAAGAAATAATTATCTCTTTGCTGTAACGTAACCGTTAACATTCATTGTAAAGCAGGTTAAACAATGATAGTAGGTCTTGGAGAATCTCAGTCAGGCTAAATAAACATGCATTTTATTCCAAACAGATGTGAATATGCAGGTATCATATTTAAGACACTCAGAGATGAAGGGACCTTTTCCTCCTCTGATTACCGCATGGCAGCTGAACCTTTCCTCTCAGAGAGGCAACCAGAAGAGACCACAAACACAGGTTGTTCAAGCACTGGGGAACTACCCTGCACTAAAATCTGCCTCAGGAAAGCCGTGAAGGGCTTTGAGCAGTCCCACAAGGCTTGACAGCCTGCCAACGCAGATGCAACACAGGGAAGTAAGATTATGGCATGAGGAGATAGCAGAACACCTCCACTGCTTTTGTATTTAAATGTTTTGTAAGTAATTATTGTTGTGCAATCTGTAAGAGATCTGAAAGCCACACGCCTTTTATATATAAGGTATGAAGAAATCATTTTGCTGCCACGGTGAGCAAAGCCACCTCGCAACAGACAGTCTGCACTGCAGCTGGCAGGAACCCTCCGATCACACTTTACCTACACATACGTGACGTTGCAGGAACACCTCGGGTGTAGGAACAGCGATTTCATGAGCACCAGGGTGTCCTACAGATTCCCACCAACACAGATCCCTGGGACATTTAATCAGCAATGCTGGTATTTTGGTGGAGGTTAAATACAACAGGTAGAGAAGATGTTTAACTGGTTATGTAGTTTTTCTGTATGAAGAGAAGTTTCTAGCAACTCTTAGAGTCACAGTGCTTCAGTTTGCTTCTTTGCCACTGTGTGGGAGGCTATGAAAATGCACAGCTTACTCATCTTCACGGGACTGAAAAGCTTTGTTGCCTAGGTGTCTTTTTAAGGGAAATAAAATGTTGAAACTATTGCATGGACTGCACTGCTCATGAGAGGCAGAAGGGGACAGTTTCTCACCTTTTGGTGATGGGCTCAAAGCAGGCATCTCCTCCGCTAGCCATCTGGGCTGGAGCATAGGACACGGTTTTACTGATCAGAGGGCCTGGATCCACATCAACTAGCAACTGAAAATGCACCAGCTAGTGCCTTGCTGGTCTCCTCTATAACAATGGAAAACTGGAAAGGGCTCTTCAGGGCACCCCACAGCTACATAAGAAGAGAACTGTGGTGGTTTGCACCAGTATTTTTCTTAAAATAAAAACAGGGCTTCACACTCCAAAATCACCAACGCTACACCCTCCCTGGGCCAGGGCTTTTAAATGTGAGACCCTGATGGTTCTGTTTGCAGATGCTTGATCAGAAGTGCCGACTGCTACAGGACATGGAAAAATAAGACTGAGGATAGGGCTGGGTATCTGTAAGACTAGAGAACAGTCGTTTAGTACCCCCACTGCAGGTGCTTACCATATTCCAGAAAAATAAGGTAATGAACTACACCCGCCATCTCAGTATGTGATCTAGTCATGTAGCAGTCAAAAAGAACATGACTACTGACATTTAACAGGGACCGACAAACATTAAAATCAAAATAACTCAATATCTAGAAGAAGAAAAACCAAAGAGGCAACATTGCTCCAATGATTTTGTTTTTGCAATGAAAACAAGTAAATTGAGGTATTTAATCTCCTGATATAAACAAGGAAAATTATGCCTAAGACCTTTTTCCCCTGTAAATGAATTCAATATAAATTGACCCTACTCCCTCTTGTAATACTTAAATATACTTGAAAGAATTGGTAAAAGATGCAATATGATGACTTGACTGAATTTTTGCTCTTCTATGTTACAAAATCTCAGGTACACATCTGTGTGATTTTAAAAGTCAGCTGTGTCCCTAGCTGAAGGCTATTTCAGTTAAAGAGGGCTGCAAGGTGCCACTGAAGGACTGCAGCAGACAAGCTATCAATTAATCCCTCTTTGTAGACAAAGTTCTAAGTGTGAAGGTGAGAATTATTGAATCATTCCTCTAAGGGTCAAAACCCCCAGGGTTGATTCTGCCATGATTAAGTTTCCTCCTCACAAACACAGAAAGAGAACAAATAAAACAGCAGAAATGAAGGAAAAACCACGCAAGCCATGCTTAAGCTTCTTTAACATGCACAGTTACAAATTTCTATGACATTTTATAACTGTCCAGTCTTTATTAAAATACATTTATTTGAGTCTACATTTCTTTGACTCCTGGTGCTGTAGGATGCAGGTACATTACTGATATGAATATTAATCTCTTTCCAGGTAGGAGGCTGAATTGCTCAGGGGATATATAATCATATCACATATGGGAATTTCTTGGGTGTCTTTTTTCTTTTCTATCATTTAAATTTCAGCCAGATCATTAACAATTAAGAATCATAAGAACCATTTCAGCAGCCTATGTGAGAGGAATCCAGCAGTTCGGATCCATGAGCTGAAGCTCCATGTGTATTAATGAAATTATATTGCATGTTGAGGAATGGAAACTTGGAAAAGAGCTGGAGGCATTGCTTTGAACATTAAGGACACAAGCAGCAGGTCCAAGCACTGGAACAAGAGAGAAAGATAGTCCTCTTGAGAGCTTCTAGGCAACAATGGAAGATGGGAAGATGTTAATAGTCTGATCACAGAAATGAGACATGACCTTTCCTAACTACCAACAGAACCACCTGGTTAAGACTATCACCACAGGGACCTTTAAAATCCTGATACCCAACTGGATACTCTGTACTCGTACCACTGACTCTCAAACAACATCTAGGAATGAGCTGATGATGCAGGAGGTACAGAGAGCGGACAGAAGAGATGCTCTTCTAGATTTGAGCAAAAGTACAGAAGAAATGAGGGTGCAGTTGCATCTCAGAAAACTAACAGTCTTTCGGATACCTCAGAAGAAAAGGAATTAAGACAAGCTAGAAAAACACTATGTAATTCAAGAACACAGACTAATAAAAAAATCAGTAACTAGAGCTCATGAGAAGCAGGCTTAAAGGACCAGACAGTTCAGGAAGCTGTTAACAGCCATTGAAACAGCATTAACAGAGAAAAATCACAAGCTATTGCAGTGAGGAAGGAAAGGACATACAATGAAAGACCTGTACCCCTCTTCAGAGGGCTTGAATACTCTTCATGTGGAAGTTTTAAGGACAAGCATGACTGTACAGGAAAGAAATCAAAAAGCCAAAGCACTAAATTAAACACCTAGCAGTGAACTCACAATATGACAAAAAACCCCTATGGCTGCTACTTGCAGCAAGACAAAGCTATCATCAGATGGCATCAAGAGGACTGGAACATTTGATGCCTTAATTGCTTCACCTCTTCACTGACAGTGACCAACTGCAGTCAGGCAGCTGACAGAGTATCGGGTTTTAAGAAAAGGAAAAAAAGTTTAGCGAGTTATAAAAAACAGTCCGCAGTAAAGGACAACAGATTTGAAAGTAAACAGAGAAGGTAGTTATTTCTAAGTCAGCTGGCCCTGGTAAGTCTTCAGCCTTGGGTACTGGGTTCCAAGGCTGACAATCACGAAGTGCTAAGAACTTGAAAAACAGGCAGTGGACTTGAGCACTTGAAAAGGGCAAAGCAAGCATTCGCTTTGCTTACAAAATAGGAAGAGGAAGACTTGGATAATTATGAACATGCTAACTTGACTGCCCACCCCTCCCCAGGAAATAAGACTGGACAAACAAATTAATTCAAATTTTCTAGAACATAAAAAGGAGAGAAATAACAGCAAGCATGGTTTCATCAAAAGTACAACTGTTGCCTTTAACTTCCTTCTGTGACAAGGTAAACTAGTTTTAGCGGTAGGAGAATAACAGTACAAGTTTCATATCCTGAGGTCTGAATAAAACTGCTAAAATAGATGCAAGCACACTGGAAAAAATTATACTCAGGACAGAGAAACTCCAGGAATGTATCAAGTAGGGTCCCTCAGGCACCTCTGGTAGCGCACAGCCTGCCAGCCTGGGCACTACACAACGTTGTCACATACAACTTGAAGGATTTATAAGCATGACAGATTAGGAAGACACAATGTGCTTAAGGAGTGAAAAAAACAATTCTGTAAGAACAAGTGCAATTCAGCTGTAATTCAATGTAAGTACAGGCTAGGTAGAAAGCTGACAAAGCCCTTCTTCAGAAAAACCTCAGGTCTAGAAAGGACAAGAAGCTAACTACGCATCAGTGTTAGTTTGTGATACAAAAGCACCATCACAGCAGGATACCAGATATCTTGGGGTATCAGGATCACAGTCCGGAAACAGTCTTCATTGCTCTGCAGAGCATGTGAGCAGGCTCTCAGCGAGGTTTCTACATTCAGCTTTGGACACTGCACTTCAGCAAATACAAAGAAAGGAGAGGGGAAAAAAAACCCCAACCAAAAACCCCAAAAGACAGGCTGATTAAAGAGTGCAAAAAAAAAAAAATCCTGACAAGAAAAGGCTGAAAGACAAAGCGTCATTTAGTAAACACGAGAAAAGTGAGTAGGGCTTCGTGCTCTCTTTGCAGCAGCCCTTCACTATTCCAGAGAGGAAGGGAATCCATTCTGCTTCTTTACTACTTGTCCTAATCATAAGAAATAGATTTATACAGCACAAGTGAGATCTAGAGCAGAGGTCAGGAAAAGCTTTTGGGCAGTAAAGACAGTTGAGCCCTGGAGCTGGCTGCTGGAAAACTCCATCTGATGTTTTCGGTTTTAAGGGAATTTTCGATGAATAACTGTGAAAGTCATCAAGGCAAAGCAAATCATGACATATTGCTATCACAACTACACTAGTGTTTCTGTAACAGTCATCTCAAAGCATGTCTTCCTTCCAGCTCAGTAGAAGCACAAAGATTGATGCTGAACCACTTCATGGACCTCGTACTCTGTCAGAAAAATAAGAGAGAGATCCAGGGATAGGCATTACTGAACTTCTTGTCTCTTCTAGTATGTTTGTGCACTTGTTTTCCATAAGGCACAGAAAAAAACTGTTTTGCTTGCATGCTCTACAAAATCACAGCAGTTCCTTTTCTTCTTATATACGAAAGATGTTCTTAAATTTCAATTTCTATGTCATGCTGACAGTTCTGACCCAAATGCCTTCCTCTCAGAAGTGAAGTAATCACACATTAATTGTTAGGTTGGAAAGAATTTATAATCCAGATAAACTAAAGGAAAAACTATCTCTGCTATGGCATTTCAGATGCCTCCCCAGACACAAAAAAAGAATAATAGTTGTTCTCCTAAAAATCTGCCACAAATCCAGAACAGAAAGGAAAGTCCTGCTACTGATAGATACTGTAGAATAACTTCTTACAAAAACGAAATGAGAGAGCTCTAGAAGAAAGTAGTGTTTCCAAATGAAATACATTAACACTGCACTTTGTGTAGTAGGCAATAGTTTATCATCTATAGAATATGAACACCATATGTTATCTTTCTGTGGGCATACAGATGGATGAAAGCATAAGACTTTTTTTAAAAAAAAAAAAACTTTTCGGGTCTTAATCGCTGTTTTCTAAAACAAGAGTGTTTACACTGTTGAAGAAAATGTCATAACCTTTTCCTTTTGACTTCCCAAATCAAGATTATTTATTTTTAAATCTTACTTTCATGAGATGGAAATACCAAGACTACTTATACACCCACTTTCAATTAGTATATGTAAAAATATTTGATGTAAAGTTTCCCAAGGAACATTTTCACACGACAAATAATACAGATAACTCCTACTAAGCTAACAAGCTATCCTCAAGTTGCCTTGAGAAAAAGTCTTCATTTTGAACAGTTTAACACAAATCATTACATGCCAGACATTATTATTACTATTGAAAAATTCTGAGCTAATTTCTCTGCTTTTGCATCTTACCTGATATTCATCTCTAGTTCCACACAACAATGTTCAAAATGTTTGGTTGAATTAGATAGCTCTAAGACCATCAAGACATGCTGCAGTCCTATACAATACACTTAATTAAACTTTTGTCTGTAAAACATCAAAACTCTAAGAGGTGTCTTACAAGGAAGAAGAAATGAAACCTTCAGCCACAGATCTAAAACCCAGGTAACACAGAAAAGGAGTGAAGCAATACTCCATCCTACCTCTTGAAGCTGCAGTCGAACTTTGCTAATGGCTCTAATCCAATGGACTCTTGCTGGAGGAAATGGTGGTGGCTCATTGTCACCATGGTAGCTTAAAGGCAAGAAACAGAAAACCACTATATGAAAAACACTCATCTGTAGCATTAAAGATTCAACATTACACAGTGCAATCACAGCTTCAGAAGTAACCAAAGGGCTCCGGTCAATATAGCCCTGCTGTGGGAATTGAGAGGCTAAAGCAGAGGGTTCGTTATACACAGGAACTGTCTTGGAGATAGATGCGCTGAAAGATACAAACTAGGACACAATCCAGACCCAGGAGTAAGGCAATGTTGGTCACACCATCAGGAAAGCAGTCTGAAACACCCGATCAAGTCAGTTAAACACATTGGTATCATAACTGCACACGCAGAGAGGCAGATAGAACATTTTTCCATCCCCATGCCTGTTGCAGGTCCCTTCTAAACTCTGACTCTTCCTGCTCCCTCCTACCGGTACAAATTTACAGCCCCTTTTCAGTGGAAACACTGGCAACAGGGCACAGCTGTGTTCTTCCCTACCGACTGCACCCTCCTCACACCGCACTTCCATACAGCTTTGCAGGAGGGCACATATATCTGGCAGCAATGCTCCGTCTCAGTGCCCCATCTCACATTTTACACTCCCTAGCCTCACTATACATTGGGCCTTTGGTTGCATTCCTTCTTTTGTATGTTGCTGAGCTGTAAATCACCAAAACAGCTTTCCCTGCTGGCAAAGCACCCCACACTGCTGACAATATAAAAAATAAATAAAATAAATAATAAAATAAAAAATAAACAAAATAAAAAAAAATGTAGCTGAGAGCAACATGCCTTCGTACTACCCGTCTAGCTCAGGTGCAACCCTAAGGAGCAATTTCAGAGCTCACTTCCATGCGTGCTCCATGCAGACAGGGAAGTATTGCCAGGAAGTGGACAGAAAGGGAGCCAGTGATGCAGGAGCATCCCAGTCACATGCCTAAAGCAGCCTGAAATGGACTGTGTGAACAACCCTCCCTGTGAACAAATACAGGCCAGCCATTCCGGGACAAGACTACGGCTGCTCTGTAAGAAGAAGAAAGCGAGCCAGAGTTTAAAATCAGTTCAATGCTTTTTCTAGTCTTGCTTTCCTTTTTTCATCTTTAGTGTAAGGGTTGCCTACACAGGAACTGCTGTGGTTAATTCTCTTCTGTAAGCACAGCGACACCAGCTGTACCCTCCAAAGGGTACAGACAGGCAGACATCTTCCCGTGGATCTAACTGAACCAGATGAAAAAAATCCCTCGTACTTATGGAAGTATAACCATAACCACACTAGGGGCTGCAATGACTTGATTACTTCAAGGAAAAAAAGTCACCGCCAAAGTTAAGTAGTGAAATTTGAAATTCCTGTAAAATCTGTACAAAGCCCAGGGCATTACTCCCCCAAGCTTAGCTGAAATACTTTTGAAGACTGTTTTCAATTCTGCTGACAGCTTGGAAAGCCCAAGTGCAAGGACAAGAAAGCCTGCCACAGTGAGTCAGAGCGGCATGTCTATCCATACTGTAATTCTACAGCCTACAACTACATAAACACTAACTCTAATTGTGGTAGCCTACTACACAAGAAAGGAACTAGTGCAGCTCTAACCATGACTACATGTAGTTCTTGGTTGCTCACAACAAGAAATGGAAGCAGCTATCTTTGGGCCAGACTACAGTCATCAAGCCAGAAACAGAAAATACAGCAAATGAGCTTCAAGGCACCAGCAGGTGCTCCTCTTCACATACACAGCAAACATAGTTTAAGCTTAGGCAATGTCTCATAAATAACTGGCCCTGCACATAAAGATGTTTCACAGATCAGCAACATCGAGTTGGTTGTTACGGAAGGATGCAAGAACAATGTGCATAATTTGCCCCAGGAAGCAGCAAAGAGAAGAATCCTCTTTGAATTAGTTGAAAAGAAAGTTAACAGCTTCACCTACCTCACTTGGGCTCTTGCATCAACATCCTTGGGCTTCTCAAGTTCCAGAGGTAACTTAGCTGCAGAGTGGTCTGCATGTTTCTCCTCTGCCTCACAGATCTTCTCCTCCTCTCCTTTGCTGCAAGGCTCCTCTTGCTCTCTGAGCCATGCTTGACCATCCTTCTGGTAGCTGCTCAAACCATGGTAGGAATTATTCAACCCTCTTTCCTGGTGATCATCTTCTTGCTCGGAGCCATGGGCACTTTCATGGGAATGGTCCAGCTCACTTAGGTGAGAGCTTCCCTGGCTGACGTTACAAGAGGAGCCATATCTACTACTGCCAGCAGGACTATGAGAGAATAAGAAAGGCCATCAGAAAAAACAGTAGCTTGGAGAAATGCAAAGCAATCTGCATGTCTAACAAACCGAGTGGGACACTAAACATACTGAAAAGGCAAGTTATGAAGTCATATTTAACTACTATAGTCCCTGAACTAGATCTAGACTTCTGAACCTCAAAACTGTGGTAGGCACTAGAAGTACTTTACACACAGCCTACCAGTATATAGATCAGATATGCCAATGGTCTTTCTTGCACCAACTGATTACTTCTTCACCTTACATCAGCTAGAAACTGCCCAGTGAAGATATTCTAATAACCAGACAGGAATAAGAATGGAAACAGCAATTCAGAGTGGAAGTGTTTCTGTCTTCTGCAGTTTCACTGCAGCTAAGTGCTTACCATAACCATTTAAGCAGAGTATTGTTAAGTAGTACAGTTAACTTAAAGTTAACTTTATTTTTATATATATCTTACATGTTTACAATAAAATACATTGTAGTCAAGATTAAGGTTGTCAAGACTATCAGCTGAAAACCTTTTACAAAAGTACAGCAGTTGTTCGAAGGCCACGTCTCGCACCAACAGAGCTTTTTCAAGAATTTAATTTCTATAAAAAAGAAACACCACAGGGGTGTGATCTCTGTGACTCAAGGCACCACTTCCAGGACTGAATTCCTAGAATCCTCGCACAAAATACACTGGATGGAAATTTCTCATGCAGTCGGGAAAACTATGGACAAGAATTAAGCAGCACTAATGTTTCTCTCACTTGCACACTTCGGATAATTTGAAGCCAGATAAGAAGTTTTAGAGGCACAAATTTCACTTACATCATGCAGAGCTACAAGTTTAGCGAGGCTCTGTTTTGATTTTGGAGGGCAATTGTAACTGTACAGATATACAGGACTGAATACAGAATCATGAAATACTGATACTTTAGGTGGCTTTCCTAACTGCATGAAATAATCTTTGCACCGATTTTAGGAAGAAAAAGCATTAGAATATCTTCACTAATATCTCTGAAAATGTTTTAAAATCTTTAACAATATGAAATGAACCTTATTAGTTCTATAATAGATAAGCAGTATCTTTTAGCAGTACTAAAATTACAAGCCTTTACCTTACACTTTGAAAACAAAATGCTCCTTCCTCCCAATACATTCTACCTACTGTTGCTTTTTTTCTTAGCAAAGAAAACATAATTATCACTGAACAATAAAGCAAAATTAATTGTACGCGGCAGAATTAACACACAAATCATGAAACTTCTGAAAGGCTCATGAAACAAGCACTAAGAGCATCTCATTCAGTGGGACACGGGATAAGATCATGGGAAATCCAATTAGACTTACAGAAAAAAGCATGGGAGAAGGTTAGAAAATGGTCTAAGGGCTTGTACATAACTAGTCACCGCAGTTTGCCACATCCTCTATGACAGCTATCAGTAATACTACAAAGACTTGACGACAAATACGGGATGGGACTGAGCTACAAACATCAGACATCAAGGCCAATATCTACTGCTGCTGTATTGCATCATAAATGGTCAAAAATTTGAAACCATTTATGATGCCTCATTTGTAACTAGCCTTTTCTCATTCGGTTGTTCCACACTAGTCAGATCTGCAACCTGTGTGCTAGGTTGAAGCACTGCTTCATTAGGAGCAGAGTCAAGCTCAGCTTCTTTCAACTCAGGCCCATCTGGTATATGCTCTTCTGCCTGGTCTTCTTTCTGCAGTTCACCTGAAATCACGTTCTGCTGATCTTCCGACTCTTCATCAAACTTCTCTCCTAGCTCTTTGTTGGATGTATCATCAACAGCGCTTGCACCAGATGGTTCTTCAGAAGGTTCATTGTCTGCAGTGTCAGGCTGCTTTGAAGGCAAGTTTATTTCTGTATTTGCATCAGTCATTTGATCTGAGACTGCAGATTTTGAGTTTTCATCTGAACTGACTGTTCCCAACACCTTGTCATCTGGTTTTGACAGCGCCTGTGGTGGTACATGTGGTTCCCTTTTGGCAGAGGTCTCCCTGTTGTCTTTTTGCCAGGGAAAGGAGAAATCTACCTTTTTCCCAAACACTGCTCCCTGGGCACTCTCTGGCTTACTCACCTTTTCTTCACTACCTCCTTCAAAAAGAGTTGAAGAAAGTTTCTTAAAGCTGGACATGAAACCCTGATCTGCCCCTTTATTAACAGAAAGTGGCTGCTGAGAGAAGAATGACCCAAATGGCTTTCCACTATCAGCAGATGACATAAAGCTGAATTTTGGCAAACTGGGCATGTTTGGCATTTCAAAGACTGGTTTACTACTGCTTGCATCTGGAGGAAAGTTATTAGGTTTACCCTGTTTCTTCAAGTCACATTTGGAAGCAATGCCTTCTGCAGGCACCTCATCAATTGCTAAATGTTTCTCCTGTTCAGCAGGTTTCTGTTCTACCTCACTTGTCTTCTCTTCATTCAGCTGGAGCAGGTGAACACTGGGATCATCAGCTGGAGCTGTGGGTTCTGTAGCACTACTACTGATCATGTCCTGGTGATCAATACCAGCACTGGCCTGATCCTCGGTCACAGCAGGCTCCAATTCAGGTGTAGCACCCTCATCCAGCTGGGAAAGGTTTGTGTCTACCCCATTAGCTGGGGCTTCCACTTCCAGTTCAAGCCCATCAGCAGAGCCAGTCTGAATGACTTCAACAGCTGCCTTGTCTGTAGGAGCAGCCTGTTCCTCTGTTGCCCGTGAAGATCCCATATCCAGTTGGCATGGATTTACATCAGTCTGGTCAGCGGCCTCAGCCTGCACTGTATCAACTGCATTACTGAAATCAGACTGGCGTGGCTTAGAATCTACCGCCTCAGAGGGCTGAGCATCATTATCCGGTTGCAGAACCTTGAGGGCCTGATTTTCACCGGAGACTGCTGTTTCTGGAGCGACGCTCAAAGGTTCCTCTTTGCAGGTTTCCAAGTTCCTATCTTCCTTAGTTTCTGTTTTCATAGGAGACTCTCTTGTGGAGTCCTCTTCTGCTGAAACAGGTAATATATCCTCCTTCAGGGAGCTCATGACATCTCTTTTGGACTCTCTGACTGCAGCTGTATTTTCTGTTTCCCTAGAGTCTTTTGCTGAAACAGACCCAGTGACATCTTTCCCACTACTGCTTTGAGGTTTAGGGGTGGATTTTGGAGGCATCTCTTTTGGAGATTCTTTTGGACCTTTGAAGATGCCAAAGAGATCATTTGTGAAAGCTGGTGCTGGGCCACTTGGGAGGGATGAGAAACCAAAGAAAGAGGAGCTTTTCTTCTGTGCAGGAGGAGGTGCAGTAGCTTGAGGTTGGGAAAAGAAACCAGATAATGTTTTAGGTGGTTTCATTTTTGTCATGAAACTTGAAAACATTTCAACTGAAGAATCTAGTACAGATTTATCACTCTCAGATTCCCTAGGTTTATTTTGCAAATTAGGTATCTCTGGCATTTTAGAAGGAGAGTGTAGCTCTTGTGCCTGTTGTAACATGTCACCAAGAGCTTGTTCAGGTAATTTATGTTCTGGCAACTCACGCTGTACATGTACTTCTTCAGAGACCACTTCATTTTTTATGTCACTCATACTATTTACATCATTTAAACTCTGGGAATCCATTTTTTCACCTAAGGCCATGCTATAATCTTTCTTTTCAGAAGCTTGTTCTTCTGAAGTATCAGGCTTTTCTTTATCAATAGGAAACGCATCACTGTCCGCTTTCCCTGTGCTACCCGAAGCATCTTCTTCTGCCCCTAAGGAAATAGTCTGCTGGTCCTGAGAACCCTCCTGCACGCTTGGAGTCTGAAGGCATGGACGAGAAGCAGCCGAATCGGTTCCTGCAGCATCATCAGTCTGTGGATGCTTCTTTAAGTCACCCTCTTCAGCCACCTCAGCAACACTTTCTACATTTTCCACTGCCGGCATTTCTGATTTATCTTCTGGAATCATGGCATTACTAGACATTTGTTTGCCAGTCACCGCTGCAATAATATCAACTTCTTTTTTATCGTCTGCATCTTGTTGCCTGGCAGGACTGCTAATTTTGACAACAGAGTCAACAGAGATATTTTGTTTCACATGTGGCTTAGAGTTCACTGGTTTAGCTGGTTTTGTATTATTCTCCTGTCCTGGAGCAGTTTGTGGCTTTTCATCCAAAAAGGATGTCAAGTTAAAGAAGCTAAAGCTAGTGCTTCTTTGAGGTGTGCTCTTCTCAGCAGTTGGGCTGCTGGAGAAAAAGGAGGGCAGACGAAACAGCCCCTCTGTTTCTTGCTGCTTCCCACTAGCAGGAGCAGGTGCTGAAGGCTTTGGTTCGTCTGATCCAGTGAAGAAGGAGAATATGCTTCTGCTAGCTGTCTGTGCTGTCTGTGATTTTGAAGCAGTGATATCAGAAAAGCTGAATGGCAAACTGAAACCTGACTCTTGAGGTGCCTGATCCGGCTTTGGTTTTGCCTGACTAGCTGTGCCTCCTGGACGATCTTCTCCACGTTGCTTTGGTGTAACCCTGGGCACGCTGCTTTGCTGCACAGCTGACTGACCCAAATGGCTTATTCTGGGATCTACACCCTTTGGCTTCTGTGAAGCATCTCCAGGAGGCACTTTTTTACTCTTAGGAGACTCCTCCTCAGGTTTTGTTCTTTGTGGTTCTGTTTGCACCCCAGGACCAGGAGAGACCTGCCTGTCTGTGCCTTCTGTTCTCACCCCTGCCTTAGGGGTGGACGACAGACATGGCATACTGGCACTCTGAAGACCCCCAGACTTCCCAGTTTGTTGTCTCAACTCAGCCACAGTTCTGCTATTGGTTTTGGCCAGAGTCACAGTACTCGAGACTGGTGGAGAAGACACAGCCTCCACTTTGAAGAGATCTCCAAGGGATCCAAATAATGATGAGATGCTGGAGGTTTCCTTCTGTTCTGGCTGTATCACCTTTTCTGGCTGTATCACCTTTTCTGGCTGTATCACCTTTTCTGGCTGTATCACCTTTTCTGGCTTATTGCTTCGACTTTTTTCCAAATCAGGTGGCAGCTGTGGTCCTTTGCTTACTTGCGTTTTAAAGAAATCAAAAAACCCAGAAGCTTGGGTTTTGCTGGCAGCTGAGCTTGCAGGAGAGTCTTCTCCCAGACTGAACAACTTCAGAGCACTTTTGAATAACGTCTCCTCAGGCTCAGTGGCTGGGTGGCTCTCATTTGGCTGTGGCTGACTCGGTTTGTTAACACTTGCACGCCCTTCAGGATGCCTCGAAGCTGGTGTTGCTTTAACAGGTCTCTCTTCTCGTACGGGACTGTGGTCTGGAGCAGTCTGGCTCAGCTGAGAAGGAGACTTTCTTAATCCTGTTTTTTTAACAGGGATGTTTTCATTCTGATTTAATTCTGGCTTTTCATTTCTAGCAGCCTCCAAATTAAGTTCTGAGGAAGTATTTCTTCTCGATTCTGATGTAACAGGCAACTTCTGCCCTGCTTCTGCCTCATCTAATTTTCTATTTGGTGCAAGTGATAAAACATCGGTTTTATTTTCAGATGACTTTGATTGTGTGTCTGTTCTCTTCAAGGCAGAATCTTCTGATGCAGGGTCAGGATGCGCAGGCTTTCCAATTAGTCCACCCAAAGCAGAAAATAAAGAGCTAACTTTGTTCACTGGTGTTTTCTTATCTTCCTCAGTCTTTTTTACTTCTGTTACTCTCTCAGTCGATGCCACAGTTTCCTCAGCTTTAGGAGCAGATTGAAACAGATGGAAATTAAAGAATCCTGATGACCCACTGCCAGTAGTTGTCACGGGGACAGCCTTATCCGCTTCCTTGGTGTGGACTTCCTTACTCAGCGATTTATTGAAAGCTGCTCTGGAATGTGTTCTGAGATCAAGGGTTAGCGGAGACTCCTCTGAATAATTCACAGTTTCCTTCTCAGGTCTAAAATCTACTTTGAGTTTTTGAAGCTTATAACCTGAGAAGTCTAACGGCTGCTCTCTCTGATAATAAATAGACTCTTCAAACATTTGTGAAAAAGTCTCCAAATTCATGTTCATTAGCTGATCACTCCTCTGCAAAGCTACTGACAAATCCAGGGGTTTATTTGTTGTATAATTATCTAAAGACTCTTCTTCACAAAACCAAAAGAGCTCATCTTCGCTGCCAAGAGGGACTTTAAAACCACAAACAGCAATTGTGCTGTCTTCTAGCACAGCTCTTGGAATGGAATCCATCTGCAAATGATAATCCCAGCAGTCCGGGTAGGAATAAGTTTCTGGAGCACACATGTAGACATACTGTCCAGTGGGATCAGTGAGCAGCGAATACACATACTGGCTATCACTGTACATGTAGTATCCACAATCACCATCTTCTGACGGCCACCACACACCATGCTCAAGCATCATTAGCCACTCCTGATACTCCTGGCTATAAGACGAGTACATAAAGCTCTCATCCATACTTAGAGTCTCTTGGTCAATTAGAGTCCACATAGTCCCATCACAGCCAGAGGAGTAGCTTAAATCCATGGGCAGCTCTTCTAATGAGTAACTGCCATCTCTTTCAAATGGTGGAAAGTTACTATAACTTTCATTGAGAGAATTAGCAGCCCACGCATCATCTTCTGAACAAACATCTTGAAACATTAACTGGTCAAATGACTCATATGACATCACACTTAAGTCTAAACTCTGTCTATCAAAATTGGCATTAGTCTGCCAATCCATCACATTTGCATTTCCATCCTTTTTACAGAGATTCACTACCGTATCATTTTCAGGCCAGTCCAAGAACTGAGGGGGTGGAACAGAGTTCTGGTTTAACACATAGTAAACTGGTACTGCTATTTCATTAGTGTCAGCCAGCTCCCTCACTTCATATTCCCATTCAAAGCTAGAATGGCTTCTTGTTTCTTGATAAGCCAAGTACTGCTCCGTGAGATTGGAGCTTTTATTAGTCAAATTGAGAAATTCATTTGATCCTTTGTTTAAAAGAGTTGGTAAAACTCTGCATTCTGCATCCTGATAAGGGATACGCCTACTATTTAGAGGTTTTCCAGATAAATCCTGTACCTTGTCTTGAAGGTTTATAGCACCGGGGGACTCAGGATGCCCGCAGTGGGGAACATGCAGCTCAGCTGTTTTATCTGTTCTTGCACTGGACAGACTGTCAGTAGTTTTGGAAGATGCCATCGTTTTCACATTATCCAGTTTCTCCTTTGGTTTAGGCAAGAGATTTTTTATGAAGCTGGAAGCTTCCTGCTTTTCTCCAGTGCTGCTCTGAGTGTCAGAAGCCACCTCCGAGTTGCTGGGTTTTGTCTCTGAGCTAGATTCCTCACCTCTATCAAAAAGCTTCATGAAGCCTAGAGAGTTTGTTTTCACCTTCTCTTGCTTACACTCAGACAAGTTTTCACTTGAAGCAAATTTAAATAAGCCAGATAATAATCCAGGAGAAGTGCTTTTCTGGCCATTACTCTCACTTTTAGCCATCAAATCTTGATTATTGGCTGTGTTTTCATTGGAAGAAATGTGGAGAAGCCCGGAAAGAAAACCTGTTGTGTGCTTCTTCTGCATATCATCTGCCCTTGCAGCTTCTGGAGCTCTGGCTGAAGAGGTGGATTCAACTAAGCTGTCATTTAAGTCTGGTACATTTAGTCCTTCTCTTGTCAACCCTCCTTTTACATTTCTGGGTTCTTCCTGAGTATTCTTAGTACTCTGCTGCTCTCCTGCAGCCTTAAAGACAGCACAGGCACTCTCCTGGTGTTTTATTCTATTTACTTGGGCACTAGATGAGTTTTCTTTAGTCACGTTTTTTGTTTGTACAAGTTCCCCCTTATGGTCTGCTAAATTTGGAACCGAACTAGATTTTAACGAAATGGTATTTTCTGTATTACTGTTTTTGTCTTCCAGCAAAGAAATGCCACTAGAACTCTGATGAGTTCTTTGGTCCTGTGAAGGTGCTACATTTTCTGCAGAAGAAAACTTAAATAATGAAGGAAAAAAGCCTCCTTTCTCATGTGTATGTTCCTGCTTTTCTGAAAAACCCAACCCACTGAAAAAAGGAAGTTTTCCAGTGAAAGGAAACGTGTGTTCTTCATTTGATGAACTGTTTTGTCTTATATCCTCCTCAGACTTAAGGCCTTTAATATGCCTGGATGTACTTTCTTTCTGCCCTTGTTCAGCAGAAGGAAGCAACAATTGACTCAAAGACTTTTTGAGTGGACTGAAAAAGCTTTCAGATGCTGTACCCTGATCTTGAGGCTGTGGGTTAAGTTCCACATTACCTCTGTTTTGGGTGTTTCCCTGTCCATGACCTGCAGTATGCTGATCCCCTAAGGAATTTGCAGGAGGCTGCTTCCTGGCAGCCGGTGCACCCTCCTTCACAGCGGCATCTGGCTGACTTGTAGCATGATGCAAATCTGACTGCTTCTGTGGCACCTCCTGCTGCTTGGGAGCCAAGAGACCATCCAAATTGGCTTTCAGGCTGAAGGAACTGACAGAGTTTGTAAGCCTGCCAAAGATTGAAGACACAGAAGTGCTATTTGCGTTTACCTCTGCCTCACTTCTAGTCTCACCCATCCCTGTCCCTGGAACAATGCTGCTGGTCCTGGCTGCCGTCTGTCCAGATGGTTTCTCACTTCTGTTTGCCCCATCAGCTTGCACAGCATGGCTGTCCTCCTTGGTGTGCTCCTCTTTCATGACTTCTTGTTTTGGCACTTCCTTCTCAGAGAAGATCTTTAAAGGATTAAACAAGCCTAGAACAGAATTTATAACTAAATGTTGGTTCTGCTGGCTGCCAGCAGTAGTTCCTTGTGACTGATGGAGATGGTGTGGCGCAGAAGCTTTACTGTCCGTCTCAGTGTTTTCTGGATTGTTGGAGTTTATGTTCTGGGCTTTTTTATCACCACTTACTTGGGGTGGTAGCAAAGAGTGAATGGAGAACTTGGTGTCAGCTTTATTATCTGCTGTCACTCCAGAAGATGAACTCTCGCTTTTGGACTTACTAGAAAATACACTTGCGATTCCACTTTCTGATGAGTTTCTGGTTTCTGTCTTCTCTGGAGTGGAAGAAACAAGCTTTTCAACAGAAGCTGTAAGCTGCTTTGTGCTTGACCCCACCTTTTCAGTGAAAGAGCTGAACAGAGAATTCATTGTATTCTTCACACCTGACAAGTCTGGGAGAGATTCAGATTTGCCCTTGGTGCTTTCCTCTGCAGCAGGATGTTTGGTCGGTTCAGACTTCCTAACTTCTACTGAATTATCAGTATTATCCTGCTTCAGTGACATGCTCTCACCATTTTTTCTGGTCTCTGGCAATGTACTGAATTTGCTGATTTCTTCCTCCTTTTCAGCCAAGTACTCTGAAACTGATTCTACCAGACACTGAAGTTCATCCATCGTGTCTATGTACTCCTCGCTGGGTTCTTCAACAGGAGACAGCATTAAGTCCTGCACAGGATGACCATGCTTGTTGCTCCCTTTAGTCTTGAGTTTTTTATCACATTTAGCCTTTAACTGGGAGCCCAAATTTGCAGGGTAGTTAACAGTGAGGTTTCTCAAATGGCTGATGTCAGAATCACACCACGTTTGTGAAAGTGTAGCCAGTTCCTCCATTTCATCGTCTGAAACAGGCGAGTACTGGAACTCATCAGAAGCACTGCTGTCAAATTCCTCAACAGCATCCACTGGCACAAAAGTGTTATCCATCACCCCTGTGAGTTTCATGTCTTCACTGTTGCTGAGGTGAAGTAAGCCCTCACGGTTCACTCCCTGCTTGTTAGGCAACTTGCCACTTTTAACCATTAAGCCATTTTTGTACGGACGCAAGATGGGATAAGCAGGCAACCGTTTCTTACTTTCAGAGCTACTGGTGTATTTTCCAGTTCTATCGTATATTGGGAAATCATCATTAGGTTCAGAACTAGTTGCCACACCATTGAAATAGATAGTTTTCTCCCCAGGAAACTGCAGACCTTCATTACTTTGCAGGCTTACTTGTTCACTCTCGTCAAAGTTGTATCTCAGCTTCTTTTTCCTTCTCCTATCTATTGTATCGTATTCCTGAGGATACCTAGGGACATCTACAGACCCTGATTCCAGACACACGTTTTGGTGGCACCTTGATCTTTCACAGTGATTGAAATTTTCTCTTTTTGACAGAGTTTGCATCTTTTTGATGTTTGTTTCCTGCCACCTTCTATTTTTATGACTCTTTTCTAAGAACTCCTCTATCAGCAGTTTTCCTAGCTCTTCATAGTTACTCTCCTGTTCTTCTTCTCCATCTTCGGAGTTAAATGGAATGATCCTGACTCTTTCATCTCTAGCTAGAGATCCTTGTCTAAGGTGAGAAATAAAAGGGGTAGGAGAAAAAGGAAGAGAGGCAGCAAAAAAAAAAAAAAAAAAGAAGGAACATTTTTTAAAAGAAACTCAAAAAGGACAGAAAAATAGTAATGAAAAAACATGCATTAAATAAAGGAAAAGTAAAACCAGAAACATCTAGAGATAACAAAACTGAAAACCTGTCAATCTACCACTGTTACAATTCAATCAGATAGTCAGAAAACGCAGCATGGGTTATGATATTCCACTGGCTACAGCTGCACAAAATTTAGAAATGCCTGTTTGACAGAGAACAGTGATCAAGTAAGGGCACACAGCCTTGGCTGTACCAGTACTCTGCTGTTACTTTTTTAGGCATGCTGATAGAAGTCACTTATTACAGTAACAGGACTACTTTGAGATACATTGCCCACGTGCACCATTCCACTATGCTATGCATGCATTTCCTTCACTCTAGGCTGCGGACTTTGTTTTAGCAGTATTCATCAAGCACACAGGCACTGTGTTTCTCCCAAGGGTGGCTACAGAGCACAGACTGCATGCAAACACTCAGGAGTCACTGGACTCCAGTGGGGACCAGGGACAAAATGCAAACTGTGCACACCAACAAGATGAGGAGTTCCAGCTACTCCACCACTCCTCTTTGCTGGGAGGGTTTGCCCTTCAGCTGATGCCCTCAGGGGGTGCCACCAACACAAAATTAAGATTCTCAGACCTGTTACTGGATCAGAAGGCAAAACAAAACATTGGCGATGGATATTAGTCTATTGTAAAGCATCAGGTGCTCCCCAGGATCTGTGCTTCCCATTTATAACGCACCTAAAGAGATCCAACAATCTATACTTGTCATTGTGGTAGAATGGATTAAAGCAGCTAGTGTTTTGCTACCAATCTGAAGCTCCCTAGAAACCCAAGTAAATTATCCCTGGGGTTCTGAGACTAGTTTCTAGCCCTTGGTTAGGATTATCTCAACTGTTCAACGATGCAAAGGCTAGCACGGCAAGAAAGCTTCCTCTTTTATCTAAATCTCACAAGAGTTACTGCCAGCATCCATAAAAACAAACAGGTAGAAACTGCCTATAAAAAAAATCAAAACGCTCATCTGAAAGATGCACTGCAGCTTTGTCTCACATCATTCATTTGTTGTTGAGAACTAAGGAGCATGAAGGCACACATGCCCTGACCCCGTAAGAGCAGGGCAAGACAAAGGAAAGGGCAAAGGGCACACGGGCATTGTATGGATACTGCTCATGCAAGAGTCTTCACCTTGAGAGCTGCACAGGGCACTCCAGTATAGGATACTGATAGGGTAGCCCTGGAAGAGAAAGAGTTCACTGCATTTTCACTACTGCTGGTTTAGTGCTTTATTTCCACCAGTATTAGCTAACTTACACTAACTGGAAAGATACTCATTACTTTAAATATGCCTTGTTGTACACAGTTTAGAACACTTACAAGACTTCTTGCTTGCAATTTTAAGCCAGTAGTTGAAATAAGTTTCTTAGAAAGGCTAATGAAATTTAAAAGACTCCCAGGGCCACCATAGTCACTGGATCAAGTTCTTCCAAATCTCAGCTGAACGCAATGGGTGAATGCCTGAAGAGCTATTAGCTGTAAATGCTGCACCAACAATCTAGGCATAAAGGAAATTACTGTTCTTTCTAATTGTGCTCCTCCTCCCATAAGAGTTTCCCCTGATATTCTACAAAGCATTTTACTAGAAGTAAAGCAATGACAAGTCCAACGCCTGAAAGCAGAAAATGACAACATCAGCCCAGAATTAAACCACTACAGACCTGAAACAGAGCCAAGGCAAACAGTGAGTTTTGTAACAAACAGCTGAAAGGTATCACAAGACCACTTCACAGCAGCCACAGCAAGGAGACGGGCACGCAGTCTGCAAAGAGGTTAACCCACCTATCAGACAGATCTAGAGAGCACCTGCTCTCTAGCAAGCACTGGCAGCTTGTCATTTGACTAGACTCAGATGCGGACTCAAGGTCATTTCGGCCACTCACAACGGAATCTATGCTATCGCATCGCCTTGGAAGTAAATAGAGCAAGAGAGACATGGAGGACACATGGTTATACAAAATGAACTTTGCAAAGAAAGCTTAGTGCCTAAAAAACACATCTGAGGGGAAGATGTCTGCTATTCTGAAGCAAACTGGCTCTTGGCAGCAAAACACACTCCGAAGTAGAACAATACTTGTTATCCTTAGGAGAGGGGGGAATAAAATTCATGTGCTTCTATCAAAGTATCACAATCACATGTAAAACTGATGAGGAAGACCAGAACTTTTCCAGTCAAATTCAAATGTGAAAAAAGCCCAGGTGTAAGTACAGCCAGTTTCAATAGGAGTGTTTTGGCACAGACAACTTTTTGCCAAATTCAAGATAGGTTCTAGCAGAACCTTGTCTGGTTCCTCTGTGCCTGTACAGGACAGCCTTCTACAGGCTGTCATTTCCCCAGCAATCACCAGCTGCAGTTTTCCAGGAGCATTGATTTAATCAGGCGGCTGCCTGGTCCACAGCACTTAGAGCTGTGAGGAGCAAAAGTCAAACACCATTTGGTTTTGCAATACTCAGCTACAACTGGATTTTGAAAATATTTAATTTGGTATCTACCCATGTGCTTCTTTTCAGCTGGCTCTCCTTAGAAATACCCTTCTGACAAGAAAGAGAATCTCACATAGCTTTTTTGGAAAGCTTATTTGCATTTCCTAAGTTTTAAGATGAAGTATGTAGCAAAAAATCTTGCTGGGCATGTGAAAATGCACATGGGAATAGGAATGCTCAGAAGGAATCAAACATCATCTAGCACTTGCCTTCCTGGTGTGAAAGTGATTTTAGACCAGAGCGGACTACAACGCTCATAGTTTTTAAGCAAACTTTATCAGTCCAGACCCTTTCATATCTGTACCTTCAAGAAATCAGAAAAAAAAATACATAATACCATCTTGGTATTCTTTAACAATCCATACCAGAAGTGCTTCTTTGGAAGGTCTTACAAACACAGTTATCCATCAGATACAGTTAAAAGTTCACAGACCCCCTGCCTCCCACCAAGATGAGCCATGAAAGATTGCTTATATTGTCAATACCACCCTCAAGTCATGTTACAAAAACATGTGCAAAAACACCCAGCCACCACTGGCTTCCCCAGGCTGGGCACCCAGTACCACCGTTCAGCTTGGCTCTTCCATAAAGAAAAAGCTTCAGCTCATCTTCCCAGACTCTCAGTAAGATCTTCAGCAATTGCACACTGCAAACCAGCAGCACGGAATAGCATGGGAAGGAAAATAACTTGCTCATTTAAGATACTAATGGACTAGGAAAAGAGCACTGAGAATGACATATCACACTGCAGTAAATGCATTTTGTTCTCACATTTGCCTCTAATGATTAAAATCTCAGCAACAGTAACAACATTAAATGTTACCACTAAAGATCATCTTTTGCCATTAAAGAATGTAAGGCAAAAAGAGTAAAATTTAGCCTCAGTCATACCGCCATGAGGACAACTGAATTCAGGTTCAGGCTTCAGAAAACAGGAACATTCTTAGCAAGGTGGATCAGGTAGAACAAATCAGCCATAATATATATAAAACCCTGCACTTCTGTGACAGTGTTTAAGCAACTGCCTCTTCCTTCCACACCAAAGGCAGAAGCAGCGGCACAGCCTGTTCTACACACCCACTCTTCAGCACTCTCCAATTTCTTGTGCTTTCCCCTGACACATAATTCATCCTTTACCTGAAACAGCAGGGTTTTGTAAAGTTTCTACAGTTCTCACCACAACCAGCTCTAGTTCACAGCCATTGATCCTGGTAAGTTCATGCTGTAATGCTTAATACTCAGAGAAGATAAAGCAGTTCTGAATCTACTAATTTATGGTCAAAAAGCTAATTTAGAGCAAGTAAAGTATGTTTTCATACAGCTCAAAGGAAATCCAAATAGAAGACACAATATTCAACAGTGCTACCTGATAACAGAAAAAAAACCCAACCTAACTGGTTATAGCCTTTCTTCTTGAATATGCTGTTTTGGCAGACATAACAGAACAGGGGCTAATCCAGAATGGAAAATAAATCTACCCCAAGAAAGAAACTCCTAACAGGGTAACTTTGCTAGACCATGTTCCACTGGCTTGGGAAGCACACCCATGCAATGGTGCCAAAACAACCAGTTATGTGGTGCTCTGGCCTTCAAAAGGTAAGGTGAACTTAGAACCAAGAAGAAATGACCACAGAGTGGAGCATATCTTTAAAAGGTAATTCACTAAACTGCCAGATCTAGCGTAACACATAGCCTTACAGGTTTTTTCGGATTCACAGCAGAGTCCCAGTGTTAACAAAACATGCAATGCCTTCCTATCAGGAGCCTTGTGGAGCCCTTGAGCTGTCCTCCTGTGCTAGCATGGCACCACCAGGGTCTGCTAGGGATAATCAATGGGAAAAGAAGAGCTACCCAGAAGACAGCACCCACCTGATAGCCACATGCTCCCGATAATCCAGATCATAATTGTGTAGGGAGTCAACACAGGATTCCCGCAAGACCCCTTGCTGCTGCAGGCGTGATGGTACAGTGAACTGGTGCACGGAGGCATTGGGCTGCACAGTCGTGTGGTACGGAGGAGGAATGCTGTTACTTGTCTCACTGCGATAGTCACTGTCTCGGTCATCCACAGCACTGTCAGCATCTTCAAAGGCTAAGAAACAAAAGCAGTTAAGGGCAAAGCTTTCTCAAGTCACCTTGCTGGGACACTGAAGCCCATTTTGCGTTTAAAGAATGACAAAAAACACTATTTCTGCTCTGGATTTTCATCTGGCAGCTGGTTATAACCTCTGGTTCTCTCAAGTATGCACCAAGGAATTCCACCGATCACCTCCACACCCTCCTTCCCCACTTCCCATCATAGGAGTTTATTTCTCTCTAGTCATTCCTAGTAAGCAGATTAAGAGGTGTTTATTAAAACAAACAAAAAACCCCACATCCCAACACCCAAAATTTCAGGTTCTTTGCTGCTGCCAAAACAAACATTTAAATGTTGGGGAAAAATATGCCAAAACATTTTTTATGGAAAGGAGCTCTTTCCTGGAAACTTTTCAACCTTTAAACTGTAATACTATCTGTCTTTCTCAGCATCCTTGACCAGTACTCTAGGGTTCGGGATTTTTTTCTTTTAGTGCCTTTTTTGTTTTGTGGTTTTTTTTTTAAGTATTGGTTTAAGTTAAGAGAAACTAATAAAAAGCACTCAGTAGGAAAATCAGAACTGGGAGAGAAGCTTTGCTTATAAACAATTATACTACTTCTTATAGGGGAAAATTACTACATTTAACACACAGGTACATTAGCTTTTTAGTAGTCAACACTAATGATAACCTTTGCAAAGGAAAAAGCTCCTTTCCAGTGAGTCCCTCCCCCTTGCAGAAACGCTTCTGCTTGCTAACCCTTCATAAAAGGAGAGTGCAGAGTTACAGTGAGGAAAGGTATCAAAAATACAATAGTGGTGTACAGCTGTGTTCAGCTGCGCAGGATGCAAGATTATCTTTGCAAGCTTAAAGTGAAATACACACACTATAAGGCAACGGAGTGCACCATTAACATGCTGGAAACAAAAGAAAATAAGGATCAGCCATTATTCACTCTCTCTGCCACCAAAAGCCCGTCTAAAAAAGGACAATCAAATTAAAGCCCCTCTGGCAAGTTATTCAATGGTATGTGTCCTACACAGGCATTTACCATGAGGCTGAACAATAAAGCAAAAGTCTATTTTTCCTGTCAGATCCTTTAAAAACCCTGAATTTAGCTGCTGAAATTCCAAGCAAATGGAATGCAGTGTCAAGGAACACCTTTTTCTTCCACTGGTGCTTCCCACACCTCCAATTCAATTTCCATTTTTTTAATCCAAAGTAAAATTTGTCCTTGGTGATCTTTCAGTTCCTTCCCAACTGAGCAAGATTATATCAGTGCCTTAAGGTGGATGGAAGAGTACAAAACAAACCCAGCAGAAAAAATGTCTGCAAAATACAAACCACTTGAAAAAGCCCAGCTCCACTCTCTTACGTACAATCAATTCAATTTGATTGTCCACACCAAAAATGGAGTTAAGCCTCCTGCTATTTAGTAGTTTAAATGCTGCAGAGTCCTTGTCAGTCTCTAGTTGATCGAATACAAATAAACAGCAATCTTACACTGCTTTATTCAGCTTTGTTAAAAGCACAATGTCCACCAATTTTATTACAGTTCAGTGCTTAGGAGAAACACTCAAGATGTGCTACTCAGAGATGATTTGACGTGCCAAACCCCGCCGAGGGGCACCAAGCTTCCAGCCTGTGGAGCAAGGGGTGGTCTGTTTGTAGGTCACAAGGCAGACACCACCCTCAAGAAGGACCATGAGCTATTACTCAGCCGAGCAACATCATTGCTGAACACTTCAGCCATTGCCATCTAATGCACAATAGTTACTTTTCTTGGGACAGAAACACTGTTTCAAAGAGTTTTCAAATGCCTTACTTTGCTGCTTGACTAATTTCTTCTTCCCATCAGATGTAACCTTCACTTAAGATAAAGCCTAAATAACTCTGGTATGATGCAAAGTTCTTCAGCTGTGGCTGCATCCTCATTACAAACACTTCTAGGGTTTTAAAGCAGCCCAGCTGAGTTACAGGTTTGGTATCTGGTGACAGACACCAGACCAACAGCTTTAGGGATAAACAATTTATCTCACCACAACAGTAAAGAGCAAATACAAATCAACAGTACAATTACCTGGGTCAAAAAACCAGCAAATTCAGTAACTCACTAATACTGGGACAAACTTAGTACCAAGCTGTGCAAAGATGTACGTAATTACGGTTATGCAGAAGCAGGACGCAGCTTCTCCAGATCAGCCCTGCCCAGCTGATGCTCTCAGAGATATCTGAATGCCCTGACCAGACTGTTGCACAAGCACTACCTGGATTTGTTAACCACCACACCTCACCTCTGCACTATCAAATGAAGATTTTCCATATGAACCACAGCACCTCTAATCAAAATCCACAAACGGCTAATTAGCTTAAGTGTTAATCACACATTTTACAGCATGTTTGTTTATAAAAGGTGGCACTAGAATTTATCCCAGTTCCTACTGGTGTTTAGCAAGAGGAAGTCTCTTAGAGGTCATGACACAAAATGCCTCCTTGATGACATGTTTAAAGGATGCATGGCTACAGCTACCACAAACATCAATGAGGCAGGAACATGCTGTTTCTCTGATGTATATGAATACACCTACAGCATCTGTGGATGTTAATACCAGGCAGAAATCCTCAAGTGACTCATAAATAAAAGCCAACTCCAGAAACACTTATTCATGCTGAATTGCACCTACCCTATGAGCAATCTCACTTTATTCAACAGAAGTGTTCACAAATGAAGACAGACATTGCTCAGCCTGATTAAAAGCACCAAAACCTGGCCCATATGTGGCTTACAGCACACATTACCTTTGCAAGAAAGTATACTGTTAAACGCCTGCACATGGTGATGATCCCATTCATTAACATACTTGAAAATTAAATGTTAGTTGAGCAAGAGACTGACAAGAGCTTGCAGAGGCAGCTTTGGGGATGCATCATCCCTTCAAAAGGAGGGGTCAGGCATTACAGCCCATGTTTCAGCAAAATATCCCTCACAACACACACAGTATGACAAATTCAAGCACAATCTTCTCCAAAAAGATGATACACCAAGTCTTCCATAAGGAAAGCTGTACCTTAGCCTCAGTCTCTTAAGATCAGTTATTTAATACAAGATACATAACAATAAACATAAAGAGTTGGTAATTGGTTTATGCTAGTTAATTTCACATATACCAAAGAGCTCTCAAGGAATAAAAGCTGTTTCTTTGTCACTGGACCCACTATGTAGAGAGAGGGGGCTAAGGCTGAGGGGGCAGGGCAGAAGCATGCTGTTCATGTTTAATAATTGAATATTCATGCATATAGGCAGCATAAGAAGAAACCCATTGGACAGTCACATCACAGTAGGATTTTACAAAGAGTGGGTAAAATCAAGAGAGGTAGCTTCTCTGAAACAAACTGCTTCCTGGAAACTCCGTTATTCCTCCCCACTCCTACGGTCAGAAGTTATTACACCACTGCTGCAGGGCAGAACACATACAGCTTTTAATATAATGATCTGAAAAACACTTTCCACAGTCTTGTCACGCCAGCTCTACTCATCACATTTAACCTCTGGCAACTTCCTTTACATCAACCTGCAGGCCGGGAAGGAAAGCTAACAGCAGAATTATTACAGGTGGCTGGGCGAAGGCACCTTTCAGAAGTGCTTTTGTTGTTTTAATGTCCCAATGCACAGCAGGAGCTCCTCTCAAAAGGTTGCATTCACTTGAAATTGCCTCGTTTTTCTAGCAGTGATGTGTCATCAGTCACTAGGAGCTGGGGTCCAGTCCCTAAGCTTAGTTATGCTCTACAAACTTGAGCAAAAACTTCAATAAAAGCAGTAAGTGCAGCATACTCAGGCACTCAGGAAGAAGGAGGTTCACATAAGGTTCTGCATCCCAAAATCCCCACTACTTCTCCAAAATAAACCACTGAGCTTTTCACAGCTTTTGTCTATTTTTGTAACAGTAGGAGAGAAGAAAGTGTACTAACTGAAAGAATGACTTCCAGTCCAAGTCCAGAAGAGATCTCTGCCAGCTCCACACCAAGGCCTTTGCAGTTCACCTTCCCCACCCTTCATCCATTTTAATTGCTTTTCACAATAGCCGCCAACTGCTTCTTTCCTTCAGCCTCAGACCCCAATACTCCACTGTCTACCGAACCATCAATCACTTCTGACAATCACATACATCTTCTGAAATCTTACAATCAAAATGCATGCTGGTTTAAAGCGGAGTATTGACGTAACAAGGACAGGGCAGGGGGGAATTGTGAAAGGTTTTAAGAAATCATTTCAGTGCAACTTTGCAGTTCATTAGTCCATCCTAACACCCTCACCACTTAAAAGTACATTAAAAAATTGTGTAATTTTAGAACAACAAATTAGCAATATTCAGTCTTCTGCTTATGAGCTTTCATAACCTCATTTTTCCCTCTTGTAAATACTTGCTGCTACGCTCAACAGACAAGACCTGGACTGACAGTCTGAAATGCAAAGACTGCCTTGAACATCTACCCTACTTCTTTAGTCTTTCCCTTTCCTAAAATGAAACCAGGCCAGCAGCACAAGATGACCCTTTTTTAAAGCTCTCTCTCCCCAACTAGCAAGGCTCTGGGCTACAGCACTCTTTTTGCAACTCTCACCAGGAAAAAGTCTTCTAGCTATGGACATGCTGTTTCTGCTGCTTCCTCCTCAGCTGCTCTTGTAAGTTTACAGTTAGAAGTATGTTTTTCATTACATACTAAACAGAGTTCACTTGGAAACATCATTAACACCGGCCCAGGCCTGCCTGTAAGGGTGCTAACATGATTTCAAAGAGGACAGAGCACAGTACAGATAAAGCAGAGGGAGGGAGGGACGGATCTCCATGTACAGAAGTACCTTTTAAAACAAAACCACCGTGGGCCAACACTCCAGGTAAAGAGGAGAAATACCCTCTGCACAAGCCTCCTAAATCTCTGACTGACCAATGCCTAAGCACCTCCCCAAACACACAAATTGGGGAATAACTAAAAAAAAAAAAAAAAAAAAAAAAAAGCTGTTTAGGACACCAACCTTTGTTTTAGTAGTATGCAAAGTTTAGTTAATTCTCAGTTATCCTATCACACCTCTGAGAATAACCCCAAACATCCAACACTGACAGCATCAGGGAATTGGTCAACACTGTTAATGTCCAAAGAACTCATGGCTTGATCAAAGACAGGAGAACAAGGATGACAAAACATCTTGTGAAAGGAGAAACTGACCAGAACAGGTCCGTGTGTGAAATGCACTGTAACATTAGCTGGACATTAGACTTAAGTTACTTGGCTGCAGTAAGACTGTTCTCTCCAAATTCCATTATGTCAAAAATGGAAAAGCATCAGGCAGAATCTCCTCCCTGCTGGCAGTGGTCACAGTGACCTTTCTTTGCGTGCTCCTGTCAGCAACACCCTCACTCTTGGTTTTGACACAGGGAACAGACACCTTCCTTTTAAGGCTGATGGATCAATCTTTGCAGGTGATATGAGCAGCAGAAGCCACGCACTGCACCCTGAGCAGAAGCCTCTTGGAACCTGTATGATTTCCAGAAAGTGAAGCTGCTTCATGCATGTTTTCTGGAAAAGTTTACAAAATCCTTGTGACCTCTGCAAAAGTTATCATACCAGTCTCCAGGTGCAGGTGTTAGGTCTACAGATCACAGGCAGCTGTGGTACCTGAGTTTTATCTTTCCCAGTCTGGTAAGCACTGGTTAAAGCAAAGCCCAGCCACTTTTGCCATGACACTGTCTCATTAAGCTTGAATACGCTACAATACCTACAACTTTTCTGTCACTCTAGCGTGTACCAGCTATTTCTACTTTCAGATCTACTCTTTATTTGTAGTATTTGGAACTTCTGTGATGAATTCCAGCATATCTTTACCTCTTAGTCAAACAATGACTGCAGACTCCTTTGTGTTTTTCAGTTACTCCAAACACTGATTTGGGCTTAGGTGGGTATGAAGACCAACACAAGACACATACAAGCAGAAAACCAGAATCACCTTTACAGGAAAAGAATAATAGTCCAATTCTGCCATCTTATCCTCAAATTACAGTAGAAGGCACAAGCAACACATTTAAAACATGGTCAAAACAAAGCTAAACAGTGAAAAAATGAACATACATACATCCACGCAAATACGAGATTTAGTGAAAGTAAAAGAAAATACAATGGAACAGATTTTCTATATGCATGAATATTTCCACTTCCCTCATACTGGAGCATGCTGTATTTCTATAGGATCAGAAAACTTGCAAGAAATCAAACTGTTACGTACTCAGCTGCTCTCCCCATCCGAAATAACTCCAGTTGCCTGCATGTAACACAAATGGCAGCAAAGAATAGGAATGGAAAAAGAAAGCTTAGAAAAACAAACGACAAGCATACTTTTCATGTATTTAAAATGCCTTATAGATTGCAAACTTGAAAATGTAAGAGGATTTTTTTCTTTATAAATACAACATTCAATTTATTTGGGGGCTTACTCTTCACTGTCCAGTTTGTTTAGAAGACACCCTGAAGATTAAGAACACCATAAACTCCAGGAATTATTAAGCAATCATGCATTTATTAACAAAAGTAGACCAAGTATTATCAACACACTACTTAGAGCAGTAAACACCATTATTTCCTACAACACACATTATCAGGATTACAAGGATTATGGACAGAATGTCCCAGAAATCAGAGTTCAGTTAGGAGTAGTATCTGATTCTAAGCTAAAATGTGCACATCAATGGCAAGAGTTGCCTCCTGTTCCCACTTCTGCCCCATTTCCAGAAGAAAGCTGACCCAGTGGTGAAAGCACAGCAGTAGTAACAGCGTGAAAAACTGTGCATGTTAATGCATGTAAACCAGCATTAAGTGACAAGTTTCTTAGCTAGACACACACTGGTAAAAAACTTAAGAGCTCTCACTCCATCCTAGGTTGTGAATAGTCACAAATTAATACTACAACAGTAAGAAAATCTCTTCATGTTAAAAGATGACAGCAAATTCATGCTAAAACTAAACTGCAAGCTGGTAAGACAGTCAAGTTCTTACTCATCAATATCCACAATGTCACTCCAAGGTCATACTCAGTATGACAGACACAACAAAGTACTACATATAACCCCCAAAGCACCTTGGAAGCATGCACACAACTTGCAACTCCAATAAAAGCTTCAGAACCAGCATTTTTAGAAGATGGAGTGTAAAAAACGCTTTACTGAAGCTTACAGGACTATTGATGCATAAGTGCAGCAGGCAATAAATAAATCCTTCATGTGCAGGCAGACAACAAGCAAGAACTTTCCGTCCTGGCTACCAGCCTCATCCAGGCACACATTTCCAAGAGTAAGACAGCTTCAAGGGTTCAACAAATCCCTCTGCCCCCAGGAACAAAAATCACAAAGTTAGAATGGCCTAGTTCTTGTTTTTAGCTAAAATTGCAAAAAACAGTTCTGAAAAAAAAAATATTTGTCCTAAAAAATCACTACCAGACTAGTACTTAAATAAACCATAACTGGATCTGGCGAGGAACTTGTCTTCCCAAGGGTTTAGTCCCTATGCACACACACTACAGAGGAGCTCTGTTGCCATTTCAGTTCTACAGGTGAAGAAAACATGGGCAGGAAAAACAAAAATAGGCAGAGATGTGGACTCCCCCCCAAGGAAAAAAACCCCAGGCAAATCAGGATTTAATTCTCTGTCCCTATCTGGGAAATAATGGTGCATCAGGGCTACAAGCAGGTTGCTCCTTTCTCCTCAGACACAGGAGGTTTACAAAGCAATGCAGTTCCTCAGGTACACCTCAGTACTTCAGGGTCCCTGGGCTCCAGGCTCTCGCACACGTGTGGTGTTTCGCATGGGCACAGCCACAGCTCAGGCTGAAGTGGCACTTCTATTACCTAGTAGAGCTTCAAAGGTAGGTCATTCCCCTCCAGCTCCTACTGGGGTAGTTAGAGGGGGGGAAAAGTAACACGTACGTTTGTTTTGGTCGTTAAATGAAGCAGCTCTAACCAAGTACGTGCAAGGATTCAGTATTTTTTACTGAGCTGATTTAGAAAGAGCTACAAATTAAACTGGTATACAACTGAATGCATGCAGTTTCCATGGAGTATAAAAGGGTTATTCCTCTCCTGTCTATAGAATAACAAATATAAACTTTTTTTTTTTTTGGTTACAGAACTTAACAAGCAAGGAAAACTGAAGTTCAAAGAGTCAAGCACCAGCAGACAAGAGTCAGAGACATGGCAAACGCTGCTTCTCTGGTTCACAGCAGCAAGTGTGACAAGCCAAAACTTTGACAGTGCATCTGACCAACATGCTGGCAAGATGAAGGTGTACCCAGACACATCTGAAGCCTGCTAGGATCCACCAGACAGTGTTTACATGACCCTGACCACAGGGCTATGTTCTCAGGCTTGCTTTTTACACAAAAATCCATGGATTGCCTAATGATCATCTTCGACAGAGGTTTGAGTGTTTTTCAGGGGAAAAGGAGAGGAGAAAGAGGAATATGCAACCAAGGTGGTAAAGAAAAAAGAAGTAAAACACATGCACCAAAGACAGATGAGAAGGGCAGACAACCAGAAGGAAGGGTATGAAAACCACAGGCAGGGAAAGCAGGAGCATCAGACAGGGACATGGGGAGAGGGTTGAAGGTAAAGAGTGAGAAGTTGACAGCTCTGCACTGAGTTTCAATTTGCTGTAATAAATAGTTCACATTAAAGAGAAGACAATTTGCTATTCATGTGTAAGTCAATCAATTGCTTATGTGTATCTCATTCCTGAAAATCTCAAGCCACTAACACACAGGATAGCAACTTCAATGCCTCCTTTTATCAAAAGATTCCCGGCTCAGGTAAACGTAAGAGGCAAAGCAAGCCAACATTCAGACAGTTGCAGCCTGGATTACCATTAAAGATCCAGGAAAACTCTGCTGTGGCACAACGTTACAACACTCAGACCACCTGCTACTTAAACCCATGTCATTGTTCACAAATGAATGCACATGTAACAACCCAAAGCAACTGGGGAAGAAAAATCTGAAGATACTATGGATTTCCAGAACCAGTACACAGATCAGAAAAACTACAGAGGAAATGGAGCCTACCTGTCCTGCACCTTTTCCCTAAGATAAAAATCCCAGTCCAACAGCCTCTCTGCACAAACCTCATCACAAACGACTGCACTGAGAGAATGAGTGGCTCTTTAAGGGAAAACAGAAAGCCTGACTCCTGAAACCAGCTCAGACTGTTTTTAGCCCGTTTCCTTGATAGCAAATGGTCCGATGGTTGGCACACCACTACTCAGTTTAAAACTGCAACAAGGAGAAAACCACCAAGTGCTAAAAACAAGCCTCGCAAGTACTAAGTCGGTCCTTGGAGGAGAAACTTTACTACCTCCCATAGACCAGGGTCCTCAAAATGACAGTGATACCCCTGAGCTAGCCACTTCCCTATGTTATAGCCACCAAGCTCCTTATGAACATCACAAAACCCCCACAAACTTTCAAAAGCAGATTAGAGCCTATTATTTCCGTACCTAAGACAAACAGCAGTCAATGCCAAGCAGGGCAGGGTGGAGAGAAGAGCAGCTGCCTTCAGACACCAGCTCCTTGCCCTGAAAGGTTTGTCACATTGAGAAGCTGGATCCTGGCTAACCAGGGCATGCTACAGCTAGAGACTGACTGGGAAGGCAACGCTGCACAAGCAAACAGAAAGAGATGTAATCACAGAGAGTAAGGGATTTTCAGCCAGAATCTTAAAACTCCACTCTTGTTTGTTTTCACTAACACCCACTTCACTTCAGCATCTAACATTTTGGATAAAAGATGAATTTATTAAAGATTCAACACATATGCTGCTTCATTTAAGATTCAGGAGCTAACAGTATGTATCTCAGTCCTTCCGCACAATCGCAGAAGACCTGGGTTGACAGTCTTGATATTTTGAAGGTTAATGAAAACAGAATTTCATTTTAGCCTTTTCAAGTATTTTTGCTGCTTCATAAAAATAATACGCATAACCTCAATTTGTTAAGAAAAATCCCTTCCAGATCACCTTTGGGAACAAATTTAAGCCTGTACAAACTTGAACTGAAAAGAACCAAGAAGTCCAGACTGACAGAAAAGGGAAAGTTGTAATTCTAAAAACAAACAACAACATATATTAACACTGGAATAGATGATACAGACAAGTCAGACTAGTTACTCCGTGTGCTTTTAAATACCAACAGCGTGTGTCTTGGTTATCACATCATTTTATATTCATAAGTTTCAGTACTCAAAAAATGAGGTTTCATATAAGCCTCCAATGAAGGACTAAGTGATGCCAGCAGCCTGGTGCCTTGGAAGCTACAACATTCTTGTTGTTAACACGTTATAAACACATCTAAGTTCCCACAGTTAGCTGAACATAACATATGCTTGTTCTGTGCCTCAATTATGCAATTATTCAAGGAGGAACTCCTCCTCCCCACTTCACACTGTTGAGCCTGGATCAGCAGGGACACTGCAGAAAAGCAGAATATTCTAAGTTTTTCATGCAGTCTAATTTGATCGCCTGCATGCCATTTTGTTTCTTTTCTGCTTACAAGTCTCTCAGAGTGGCTGGGACCTACTAACCCCATCAGAACATCAATGTTTACTGCTGTCCACTGCTTATAGTCATGATGAAAATTTATTTAATTCTCCTGTTATATCCCACACTGAGCGAAGACAGAATATAAACAACTTTATAAAAGTAAACTGAGCTCAGGAAATTACACTATATTTGGTGCTGATAAAATAATGTTTATAGAATACAGAGCTGGGAAGGTCCTGGTCAGTTCTTCCTTTTAGATTTAATAAACCTCCTTTTCCCTTGGCCAAGACCTTCAACACAGTGTGCACAGATCTCAGATTCCATAAAAATGTACATTATTCCAGTACTCAATGTAATTGAGTAAAAAAAGTTCCAAAAATTAAAAACATGGTATTTTAGTGGAGTAAGCCTCTAAAATACAAAACAAACATTGAATAGCTTTTTAGAATGAAGTTGAGTTTTCAGTAAGCAGGATGGCCAAGAGGGTTTCATAACAAGCACCGCCGTTTCCAGTTCAGTTTTGGAACACCACAGATGAGGGCTAAGACTTCTGCACAAAAGGAGATGAGAAAGCACAGGAGGGAAATGAGCTAAAATGAGCTGGCAGACACAAGGACAAGGCAAGCAAAGTACTCTCCTTGCTCACTACTCTCTCTTTTCCACCACGTTTTACTCTATTTTAGCATTCAGCTTATGCGGAAATTTTGAAGTAGTTTAGTTCACTAAATAAAATGGCCCTTCTGGCCGCATTTACTGCAGCTAAACAAAACAAAATCAGGTTGAGAGCTGAGAATTTAAGCAGGGCTTGGATGACCATCAAATCATTGAGAGTATCCATTAAGCTATTACAAGCTTGTGCAACTCATTAATAGCCATAGTAAAACGTATTGGGCAGACTGCCACTTAATTTTATCTATACTGGAAAAACTGTAACATTTCTATGGCTGGACTAATACCCAACACAGTTGTCTCATTTACAAATTTCTGGGCTACCATGTCACACAGACTATTTGGCTAAGAGATCTAAACATAATCAACAGAAGTTTTACATACTCCTCATGAGATACAATTTTGACTATAGTGGATTACCTAAAATTACATATATCCATAATAGCAAAGAGGATTATAATGTTCTACAGCAGCTGAGATAAAAGATTTGACACCTTTTTTTCTTCTGATTTTCAATCTTGGACTTTCAGTACAAGTCTCATTGCTCAAGGACACGTATTTATGGCTTGTCTATAAAGTTGAGCAATAATTTTTCTGTCCGTTTAAAATCTTTGACCTAATTTTTAAAAAGGTTATGTTGTGTTGCAGTATGAAAATTCAAATTAATTTTCTGTTATTGCTATGACATTAAAGGATGATTAATGAAGTTTCAGAGTCCTTAAAAAAAAAAAAAAAGAAAAAAAAAAAAAAACACCAGAAAAGAAAAAGATTCATTCATGAAAAGCACTAAACAAATCATGAAACCTAGAGTGATTAAGCAAGCATTTACTTTTTTTGTTCACTGCTTATAGAGAGACATGTCACCATTAGCAGTGTTCAGCATTTCAGAAAGAGCTTTAGGTCTGGTGCTTATTTAAAAGCCAAAGCTTTATTTCCTTGTCAACACCTTTCAGAATACAGCATGTACTCTAGGAAAACAACAACTAAGAAAGGACACTTAGAGGATCAGTAGCAAAACCACAGATCTGCTGCTCTCCTCTACAGTTCAGCAATAAGTCAAACTTTGTTACTGTACAATCTTCTAATATAGCCAGTATTTTTAACTTCCATTTGCTGAGTACTTTCCCTTAGACATATCCAGCCCTGAAGTAGCAGCTTTATCCTAAAAATGCAGGCAGAGATTTTAGAATAAGACTTTGAATCTGCATTCCTTTGAGTAGACCTGTCACCTCTTCAGCAAGCCCAGGCAGCGAGTACCATAAGCCTACAAAACCTCAAGTCTCCCAGATGGGATTTACCTTAAACGAAGAGGAACAGATGCTGCCAGTCCCTGAGAAGCAGAGAGGCCAACCAAGGAGCCTTCCCAGCCTGACAGCAAGCTACCAAAAAAGAGCTCATACAATGGTTTCACTTGTACAGACAATAGTTTACCCTCTGCCTAGCTTTATTTAAAAAAAAAAAAAGAGAGAGAAAAAAAGGTCATTCATGTGTCCTGTTCTGAATTACACTTACAATGAACATTTTTTGTGTTAAGACTTCTTGTTTGCACTGTGGCCAGCAGTGTTACTCTCAGTGGAGCACAGCTTTTCAATGACTGCAGCAGGACCTTTGGTGTCACCTACCCTTGAGCAGGGTAAAATTACCGCTGACCTCTTCCTTAAGCTTCCCAAGCTGGCCTGCCCTGGAGATGCTGAAGGTAGCTGCTGACCTCTGTTGTTTCTAACTGTGGAAGCAGGCTGGGACTGAGAATCAACAAATGGCAAGAATCTAGGCATACAGCATATATCTCTACATCAGGGAGGGCAGTACCACCTCCCAGCAACTGCAGCCGACCACAGTCTGCCACCACGCTACTACAGGTCATACATCTCTGTGGACAATTCAGATGGTCAAGCTGTGGCCTGCTCAAAAGTATTTTGATGCTGCCTAGCCTTCACAGCGTGGTGTAGCCGATCTTTCTTTTTATGGTTACCAAAGAGAACAAAAAAAAAACTCATAACAGGATGTCATTTCAGTACATTTGCTGTTGGGTCAGCTCACCCAGTTTAACACTGTTGGATGGCAGCCAACATCTTTGACTAGAATAAACCACAGGATTCAACAAGCGCAAGGGATGGCGTGCTCACATCAGTGCACATGTAACCTTGGATGGCTATGGCTTCATTTCAGGAAAACAGGCTGCAATGCACATCCTGCCAACCAAGCTCTTTCCAGCTTCATTCCAGCTGCCTTGGACGCACAGCCTGCCCAGACCTGTGCACTCGGTGACACTGCTTCTGCTAGAACCGCACCATCTGCACTGTGGAAAGCCCAGCAGCAGGGTTGGTAGCCCCAACCCAATGGCACATTAATGGCAGCATAAAGATGCTAGCATCCACAGCGCAACACCATGAACACAACACTGGCATGGATGTTTTCAGGGCTTGCTGGGGACGTGGGGGCACAGAAGGCATTCGTGTGGCTTTTTAGCTGACAAAGCTCCTCATCAGTGCCATAGAAAGCACAGCAATCTCAGCATCAGAGCCAGTTTATGCAAAGGAACATACAGGACTTCTGATGCACCACCGGAATCTGAGCTCCTAAAAAGAGAACTAATAGGCATCAGGAATGAAACCTCTAAAGTCAGCCTTTGGTACTTTTGAAATAGTAGTGAATGTGTAGATATTAACAGAATCTTGCCTAACACATTTTGCAGAAATCCATTTTTTCAAACATTAGCAGGAAAGAAGGGTCAAAAAAAATGGATCTGGCATCAAATGACACTCATTCCAGTAATGCATAAAACACGTTTTGCCAGCTTTAAGTAGTTAAAAGGCGGCTTGTGTCTCTACAAAAAAAGCTGTAGCATTTTCTTCCCTCCCAAGCCATGTGCAGGTTTCCTGGGAGGGGTGCAAGGGACCCCCCATAGTTATGCGCAGCCTGGAGGTGGCTGCCTGCCCGACACTCACCTTGGGAGGCACCTGAGGAATATCTATTGCTTGCAGCTTTGGTTGGGCTGGCTCGTTCCCCAGCTGGATGCAATGGTGTGAGCACTGCCACTTTGGACCTGGCTGCGCCACACCCCCCACCCCCACCCCACCCCCCACCCCCCCAAGTCCTTCAGTTTAAAGCTGGCTCCACCAAGCTGGCCAGCCTGCTGCCAGACATTCTCTTGCCTCAGTCAGTGATAAGAGGACAGACATAACCGGTTGATCCAGTGGCACTTAGGTTATCTTTTCTGGGAATTGTACTGAACAAACCTGTTCTCTTTCAGATTTGTAAACTTCCTGGCAAAAGGTATAGGACAGTATTTACAGGAGCTGATATTAATAAGACTGCCAAATATTTTCTGCAAAGACCAGAGAATCACAGAATTGTTTAGGTTGGAAAAGACCTCAGAGATCATCAGGTCCAACCAGTAACCCAGGACTGCCAGGTCCATCACTTAAACTACATCCCTAAGCAATGCATCTACATATTTTTTAAACATCTCCAGGGTTGGTGATATCCACCACCTCCCAGGCAGCCTGTCCCAGTGCTCCACCACCCTGTCAGTGACAACATTTTCCCCGATACCCAACCTAAACCTCCCCGGCACAGACTGAGGCCGTCTCCTCTTGCCCTGTCACTTGTCACCTGGGAGAAGAGACCGACCCCCCTGCCTACACCCTCCTGTCAGGCAGCTGCAGGGAGCCACAAGGTGCCCCCGAGCCTCCTCCTCTCCAGGCTGACCCCCCCAGTTCCCCCAGCCGCTCCCCACCAGCCTTGTGCCCCAGCCCCGGCACCAGCCCCCTGCCCGTCTCTGGACACGCTGCAGCCCCTCTGCGTCCCCCTGGCAGTGAGGGGCCCAACCTGAACACAGGAGTCGAGGGGCGGCCTCGCCAGTGCCCAGGGCAGGGGGACAGCACTGCCCTGGCCCTGCTGGCCACGCTGTTCCCGGCACCAGCCAGGATGCTGCTGGCCTCCTTGGCCACCTGGGCACACGGGGGGCTCATGCCCAGCCGACTGCCCACCAGCCCCCCCAGGCCCTTTCCCCCCAGGCAGTTCCCAGCCCCCTGCCCCCAGCCCGCAGCGCTGCGGGGGGCTGGTGTGACCCACGGGCAGGACCCGGCACTGAGCCTGGTTGAACCTCACACAACTGGCCTGGGCCCATCGCTCCAGCCTGCCCAGACCCCCCTGCAGAGCCTCCTGCCCTCCCGCAGATCAACGCTCCCCCCAGCTGGGGGTCACCGGTGAACTTGGTGAGGGTGTGCTAGATCCCCTCGTCCAGATCACTGATAAAGATACGGAACAGGACTGGCCCCAGCACCGAGCCCTGGGGAACACCACCTGTGACCGGCCACCAGCTGGATGTAACTCCATTTAGTACCGCTTTTCAGGCTTGGCCATCCAGCCAGCTTGTTACCCAGTGTAAAGTACACCTGTCCAAGCCACAAGCAGCCAGTGTCTCCAGGAGAATGCTGAGGGAGATGGTGTCAAAGGCTTACTAAGCTCCAGGTAGACATCATAAAGTCTTTCTCACATCCACCAGGTGGGTCACCTTGTCATAGAAGGAGATCAGGTTCCTCAAGCAGGACCTGCCGTTTGTAAACCCATGCTGGCTGGTTGTCCTGCACTTGCCCTGTGATGGCACTCAGGATGATCTGCTCCACAACCTTCCCTGGCACCAAGGTCAGGCTGACAGGTCTGTGGTTCCCCAGATCCCCCTTCTGTCTGTTCTTTGGATGAGCATCACATTTGGTAACATCCAGTCAACCAGGACCTCACTGGTGAGCCAGGACCGGCGATAAGTGATGGGAAGTGGCTTGGTGATGCTTCTGCCAGCTCCCTCAGTGCCCTGGGGTGGATCCCATCTGGCCCCATGGACTTGTGCAGAATGCCTTTCTCATCCACCTTTGCGTGATGTCTGCTCCAAGTCAGAGCTGCATTTAAAATACTGACAGAGTGACTCACTTATGGATTATAATGGACTTTAATGTTGCCAGAAATTATCTTGACCATACAAGAAAAATAAATCTGTACCTATCACAATAAGTTACTTGGAGCTTATTGACTCAATAAATGCCAATGTAATCAAATAACATTTTTTCAGTCTGCTTCATTTAAAGTGAATTTCCAGACAATAAAAGATTGCTTTCTTTTTAATTTACATGCAATTTCAGGTTGTGGGTAAATGCCAATATGAGGATGCTGCATTTATCCAACAATGAGGTACCAGCAAACTAAGAATTATGATTACATTTAACAGAAATGCAAACAAAACTGGATCCATTGGCACTAAAGTGCTTCACTAATTGCTTGGGATCACTAAAAGCTAAATCACTTGGAAGCATGTGATCTTTCTGGGGCAGGAGAAATGTACAGGGAGGCACAGAATTTGGGAGATAAAAATGAAATGGTATGATGAAGGAAGAGGCAGGAAATGCAAAAATCAGTCAGGCTTAGAAGAGACTGCACATGCAAGAACAGACCCACCAGCTTCATTTAAGAGCAGGCAGGAACCCTGGATCCCAAATTACCTCAGAAATCATGGGTTAAACTCTTCTAAGAACAAAGCAGCACGTAAGACTGTGAAAGTGGTCCTGAAAACTACATAATCTCTGGAAAAATCAGAGCACCTAGTCTGGGCTAAGACTTCCCAGAGCATCGTGCCAAGGCAGCACAGTGCACACATGGCCAGAGATGAAAACCCACCCTTCACAGATCTGACATTGGCTTTCAGACATGACCTGGCTCCCTTTCACATTCTGCTTCATTCTTCTCCCCCTTGCTACTCAGAGGAGACAACAGAACAAGTTGCATCCACGCAGGAGATGGGGAAATAACCATGAGAAAAGGCGGACTGAGAAAGGGAACAGATGTGTGAAAATACAGAAGCAGAACAGGGCAGAAGTGCAACCTCACTTTAGCATGTAAGGGTATGTATTTCCCTACTTAATGAACCCGACCCTCCCTGCTGGAGTAGGATTTTCTCCAGCTAGGACAAAGAAGCTGCCATTGGCATGTGCAGTTACGCCATTATTTCTTGAAAAGCAAGCTGTGTGAAGTATTTTGCTGCACTTTTTCTCCATAGTGCATCAGGTTTTAAGATAAATTTGTATTTTTTAGAATTTGTGAAAATGTTCTCATGGGGTGAAACCTACTTACACTGAGGAGGTTTTTTGCTCCTTCTAGATACTTAAGTCTTTTGTCCAGCTGACTGTGTCCCGCTCCCAGCAGTGATCACATCTCATCTAGCACATTGTGATAGAAAACTGGATGAGTCTTATAATAAAAAAATCCTCAAGAACATTGGTATCTAAAAACATATCAATTATTTACCCACACAATAAGTAAGAACACCCCATATTTAATGTGTTTTAGATCAGGGAAGGACACCCACCCTGCTCCTATGTAAAAGAGGGTTGAGTTCCTGTGTCATATGCAAAGGTCAGGTCAGCTTTCAATAGAGACACAATCAATGCATCTTCTGTGTTGAATTCTTGGGTTCGAAAGGACTATGATATATTCAGGCAAGCTTAAAATTCTTATGCACAGACTGATGCAAGCAGAGCTCATTTTTCAAAAGTACTTATACATTAAATGTCTATTTTATATTTGTCCACGTAAAAAATTTGATAGTCATAGATGTTGGAAACTTGCAAGGCAGTAGACAAGCAAAAGTACATGCAGTACCACAAACTTTATAGAATTACTAGAAAATTCTTAAATACATTCACCATAGATTGCTATGAAATGTTTAACATCATTTCTAATGAGTGTTTAAGTCCCATGAATGATTAAATTAATTCTTATGTGATATTGATTGTTCAAACCAGGAGCCTTCAATTAATTACTGTAAAAGGTCACTTCCTAGCAAGATGCAGGCTGTTAACAGGCAACACAAAAGGGGCAGCTGCAGTTCTGCTGTTTACTGTGTCTGTTTGACAGAGCTGAGCTGGTTCTCCAAGGAAGAAACAGGCTACAAGAGCCTGAGGTTGTAAAAGCACCATGCTGTGGGAACAGGTGCAGCTACTTCCCCTACACAGAAGCATTCCTCCTAATATACCCACACATCCCAATACTTAGAAGAGTCAATCAAACCAGCTTCTCTCAAACAAAAGCAAAGGACAGGGCACATAGCCAGGAAAGTCATTTCAGCAAACACCACGTTCATTTCTTAGACACTTCATATCGACTTTTTTTTTGACCTTTTAACATTAGAGGTTCTGCATAGTATGCATATGATTTAGTCAGATATTTTCTCCAACAATGTTTCTTATTTGTAGGCTTTACAAATCAATTGTACCCTTATAAGTATCTTTTAAAAAAAAAAAAGTGCTTTATTCTTTACATACACTCTTTTTAAAAAGAAAGGGAGGACATATTTGGTGTTACCTAGGGTACCACTGCCAGAATACTTCCATATAGCTGTGTACACGTTCCAGCTACACAACACATTCAGATTTCCTAAGCACTTGGTTAATGTCCATGTTTTGTTGAAGATAGTTTTAAGATAACTAGTAGCAGTATATAGATAAATTAATTCTACTAAAAAATGTAAACAGTAATTAACATTTCCTAATGTTAACAGTTTTGTAAAGATCCTATAATCAGCCTAATGGATAAACAGCCTGCAAAGTGAAATATACATGCCTTATAGAATTTGTAGTATAAATAGGATAAGTAGGATAAAAGATTTGTTCAAATTGAGCGACTTGTATTTTATTTATGTTTTTGCCAAAAGTAGATAAGACATTTATAAGAGGCGTCACTGAGCTTTAATCTGTTGTACATTAAAAGCAGTGTTTCAAAAATCTAAATTTGCAAACCATCAGATACAGTAGGTCCTAGGTTATTTTTCCATCCATGTTTTTAGAAGCATAAAAAGATGCAAGATGAGATAAGCATAAATTAGTAAAAATATTTTTCAACCATCAACACAGCACTGAAGAGTATTATCAAAAAAATTAGGCATCAAAGTACACAAGTCTCTGGTGCATTTTGAAAGGCTACTACTGGCAGTACCTGTCTCCATCTATTCTCCTGCTCTTGAAATTTCATTAAAAAGTCATAAAAATATTATTCAACACATGATATTTAAAGAGAACATTGCCTAACTTAGTTATATGAGAAAATGTAACATTTTCTAACTTGCGTCAATATTACAAGGGTCTGTCAATCTAGGTGACTTTGAACACATTTTGTGTTCTTATTGCACATGAGAACACAAACAGGCTAAGGCTCAACGCCCGATTCCACTTTCTAGCATCAGATGCTTTAGACCCAACACTTTGAGGGTCAAGTTTTCATAACCGACAAAATACTGGCTTCACAGAGATTTACACACTTCTAACAAGAAAACATTTTTCAGAAGTATCATCGTTTCATAACTAACTAGGGAAAATAAAAGTACGTTAAAAGAGGAAAAAAAATATCAAGAAAAAGAGTCTAACTTACAACACTGGGAGGCAGCACTGGGCAATGGTTTCTTCCGGACTTCCTCCTGAAAGGAATACTAGAGGGGGGGAAAAAAGAAGGAACACAGACTGGTAAGAAAGTAATTGGTAACTTCGTGAAACAGCTTCCAGAGTACAGCATGCCACACCTAAGACAAAACATCCCTGGCAGTATCAAAGCATTAAATATTCTCCTTAACATTCACATCCAGACACACTCCCAGAAGTCTCCTCTTTCTTCGTGCCAAGACCAGGTGTTAAAATGTGCACATCTGGTTAAGGTAAAGTCTGCTTTACTACAAACACAGGCTCTGTTCTCATTTGTGAGACCTCAAATTAGACACCTAAAAGACTGGATTCTCTACACCACTGTGATGGGGAGCTCAGAACTGAGAACATGCCCAGTTCACATTCAGACACTCAAGCATGGCTTCAATGGTTCAAAACTCACGTGGGCTCACAGCAACACTGCAGTAGGAGACTGAAGTAGTTAAATAATTAGTGTGCCCAGCAGGGCAGTAACACAACGTTTGCCCAGCAAACACAAACTGTCCTGTGGTCCACTGTACATCTAAAGTGAAGAATTTTTCAACTCATTTAATACTAAATTAGAGAACACAGATATTTCAATTAGCCAGCTTTGACTTCTTACAAAGCTGTTTGTTACAGCATCAAAGCATTCCCTAAGGGAATGCTAGTGGGTTTACTTTGTTATTCTCCTCGTATTACATAGAGATATGAGAAAATTAGGACAATTCAGTGAAATAATGAGAACAGCCTTTGCTAGGGAAAAAAAGGTCTGACGACAAAGGAAGTGGCGAGCTTAGCAACCTGGTGCTGCAATCTGTGCAAAACAGGGCCAGCAGACAGCCTCTCCTTGGATTTGGTAAGGATTAATCACCAGTTCATTACATGGAAGGTGACAAGCTGCAGACTTCCACTGTGGCTACCTTCCAATCTGTGTTATTTAAAACGCACAAGTGATCCTGAAAGGTGGTTAGCCTTATCATCAAACTGCCAACTCACCGAGTTAATCAGGATCGTGAAAACAAGAACGGCTGGATCTCACAGCACTAACTGGTTGACAAAGTAGTGAAAGGAAGTCTGTTGATGAGCAATTTCAGCAGCACAGGGCAGCAATGGATTCTGAATTATTATACTCAGAGATCCAAAAATTGCGGTAGTTTTTTTCTTTCAAGGCATCAGCCCAACAGCTATCAGCAGCCCCAAAATCAAAACTGAATATTAAATGTTTGTAGGAATAGAGACTGCAAAGTATTTTTATGACAACATATAAACTCCAAACGAACCTGTTTCTCAAATACTGCTGTGCAACTTCAGTCTGTTCATCCACTGTCTCAAACAGAGATAGCTGAACTTAATGCACAGAAAAGAAGATGAAAGGCATATAGTTGTCCTGTACTAAATACCACTATGCAGACTAGGACTCTGCAACCCAAAAGCCATGCAAGAAGGTGAGGTCTGTAAAGCTGAGTGGCATACAATGGAGGAATGAAGATCAGTCATTCAAGGAGGAATGAGGATCAGTCATTCAATTTCCCCAAATAAACCTGCCTCCAGCAGGTTTCACAACATAGGGTTTGTTTGCTGGAAGCAAATAAGGTACTTCTTCGGGCAATGCACAATTAAGGTGCTGAATTCCTTTGCTACAACATAACTGACCTGGGTGCTTTTCAAAAGGCTGCGGACATCCACAAGTGTTAAATGCAAAGATACTGCCTCTGGCTCTGCAAGTTCCTGAGCTACAAGTCTCTGCAAATCAGGGGAATATGCAAGGAAGACACCATCCCCACTCTGGGTTGCTGTCAGACGTGGGACAAGATGAACCCTAGGTCTGGCACCACAGTGGTGCTCTATTTTTTTTCCATTTTCTCACTGATGACAGTGAACATCCATAATAAGTCTGAGACCGTTGGGTTACAGTTACAGAGACAGGGTTTTGTTGCTAGTATTTGATAAAAGCATGCACATGGATGGCACTCCAGGGGAAGAGGAGTCTCACTGTGCTCTGGGTACCCTTCAGCAAGCACCAGTGCAGCGAGGAGTGCACTAGGGGGCTCTTGTGCTCCACCGAAGTCCCTGGCACAGATTGCTGCTACAGCTCACAGAAGCGGGGTCAGTAACAGGACAAATCACAGATCAAGCCTTGCATCAACTCCAAGGAGGTTCTCAAACCTCTGGGAAGGCAGGAGAGGTTGCCCTCAAGCGCTTATGTTTTTATCCACCCAAAATATTGGTCTGTTCTGAGTTAAGAAGAAAACCCACCTTCTTACTCTTCATCTGCACAGCAAACTGAATGACCCACATAAGGAATGTAAAAGAATAGATGAAGGATCCCAGAACAAAAACCTCCTAAAGTCACTGGCTGAACTTTTTTCAAGTTATCTTGCTAGGGAAAGAGACACATCAAGAGTTTAAGCAAGCACCATGTTCCTACTCAATGATGTTGGCACATCAACACATTAGTGTTTCAGGGATTTTTTTGAGTGCTAAACTTCTGATACAGCCATTAAGATGTCAAATCTTATTTTGCAAACAGTATGAAATGTAAATAGAAGTTTTAATCATGTAACAAACTCTCAAAAAAAATTTGTAACTTTTAGTTTATAGCTGTTGAACCAAGAACACACTCAAAAAAAACCAGGAAACCAAAGCCATAGCTAGCAGATTCATATAAACTGAGCCATATAAATAAAAACAAGATTATACAAACTATGGCATTAACATCTGGATTAGGACATAATCTAATAGCTCTCAGCTCCCAGAAAGATGCAGTATCTTGCCTTGATTTCTTCCCAGAGACAGCCAACTGCAAAATGTCCTTTCTGACTTGGCTTCTCAAATACAGAACCTAACCACAGCTTGTCAAAAGCAGTTTCACTCTCTTCTGAGGTAAAGCATGGTGTTACCTTTCCTTTGAGTGCATGCACATCAACAAAACAGTTCCCATTATTCAAGCACTTCCAGCACGTGGGAAGAAGTTCGTCTCCTTAACACCAAGAGTACACTTTGGGAAAACAGTTCTGTAAACAGTTCACGGAAGACTTGCAAATGACAAACATTTAGTAGTTACCTTAATCACAGGAATGCCATATAAAGAACCAAAACAAGTTATAAGGCACTCAGGGCTACATTCATCTTTCAGTTTAGATATTTACCTCGTCATCTCCCAGTGAATTTATTTGTTCTAATTTTCTGGTCCAGTATCTGGCCTCTTCTTCAGGGATATCTATACCAAAAGAACAAGTCACATAGTCTTTACTAACCAGACAAACTTGCATTTTATCGCCAGTAGCATTAAAACAGGGAGGGTATTCCAAGACCACACCACAAAGAAAACACGTGTTTTAAGGTAGTAGGACTGTCTTATTTTAGCACTTAGATTGAAAATAAATACTGTAAATAGCAACACAGTTCAAGGGTTTACATTGCTTTCTTGTTTAAAGCTGATTAACCAAATGCACACTGCACAAAGGTAGGAAAGAGTAAGACAGAATAGTTTGGATTTAATTGAAGTATTAGTTTTATGAAGAGCCATTTCACAATGATATTCATACACTTGCTATATGCTTCATAACACATAGCAAGATCAAGAGCCTCTTCTGGAGGCTTTTATAACCTCAGAAGAACAAGGGCTCCTTTTGAATAGCACATCTTTCTTACAAACCTGGTGTAACACACATTAAGTACCAAAAAAGAAATGGTCTCTTGTTTTCCTTTGCAGGCAATAAGCCAAATCTTTTGAGGTAATGAACAGTGCTACAGGCAGTCATATTCACATGAAAGCACATTCCTATTTTTGCACAACACTGCAACTTCATCGTGAAATGAATCACAGCAACCCTTTTTACCTTCTAGAAGATATACCAAGTTGATGACTGACAGCAAGTAGCAAGCATTATCACCTTTATTTTGGTAACTATTTTCTATTTCACACTTTCAAGTCATATAGTGTCCTAATGGTTTGAAGGGAACACAGACTTCTGCCACTCAATTTCATCTCTCAGAGTGCACCCTTGGAAGTGCAGATGAACTGCTGTGGAAAGGTGAACACAAGGCAAGTTAGGTACCAGCTGTGCTTAAGGAATAGAGCAAGGTGCGCACAGCACCAAGGGAAATAGCCCACTGAAAAAAAAGCATCGATCAGGCTTTCAATCCAGGAGAATTAGGTAAATTATTTAGGGACAGGGGAGTGTAAAATCATTGGAAAGAGGGGGGAAAAAGTATTGGTTTGGATTTTTCTAGCCACTTGACATCTCCCTGACTGCAATGACTTCTGAAATTTGGCTATTCATCGTCCAAAGCTGCACCAACGCAGAAACTTCAGAGCTGATGCAGGAAGGAAGTGGAGGGACTGCTCCAGGTAGACACCAACAATAACCCTGCAAGCTGACAAATGAGGATGAGTATAATACCAGTTCAGCTAGTTTTCCCATCTCTTATAATTGTTTACACTCTCAGGTCCCTCGTTAGGAGCCAAGTTTACATCTAACAAGTTTTCCTGCAATGAACTGTACCCCATGAGCACAGCCATAATGATATGCTACACTATCTGTTGGCAAGAGTGAGAGAAGTAGGCTGTGATGATCTCCTGATAAAAAGGTGGTTCTAAAAGTTACAGCCACCATTACTCCTGAGAGAAACAAGAACAAGATTTATTGGCAGGTGAGTATTCCATTGGGACCTACGATGCTTTCAAAGAGGACCAAGTATTGCTTTGTTCTTATACTTAAAGGGTAATCTGTCCTACATGTGTCCTCTCTCAGCCACACACACCATCATCTTACAAAGGCAGTGACCCCAAAACATCTGGAGATAATAGTGGCCCGGTACCAGAACATGAACTGCTTTCAACAAGAACAGGTAACGTGCCAGATTCAGTGGAATTTGGAGTTTCAGGAGTAGGCATTTCTTTGGACTATGAATTAACGTCCACACCTTTGTAACAGAAACACCATTGTATTTTTATGCAACTAGTCTCACCCAAACAAGGGGAATATAACAGGCCCCACTTGAGAAAGCTTTAGGGAACTGGAAACTTAGAACCTGACTCTAGAAAACCTGCATTAAGTAGAAAAAAAGACAACCTATTTGTCCTTGCTTGAAGGCAGAGCAAATTAATTTATTTTAATAATACACACAGCTAGTTGCTCTTTCTGATGCACAGCACGTTGCTTTGTTGTTACATGGTATTAGAAAACAAGGCAAGAGAAACATGAGAGAGCCTTCCACAATTACAGTAGTTGCAGAAAAACATACATGCTTTTGATCATCAGGGCTGCAGATCACAGCTGCACAGATTTATTAGATGAGCTGTGGACAAATTAGGGATGGTATTCAAAGGAAATCTGGACAGAACTGATCTGGAAAGATGACATCAATTAATCGAAGAGCTATCAGCATACAACCTGATGAGATTTAGGAGGACAAACTCCAACAAGGATCTGAAGCAATGCAGACATCAAAGCAAAGCCTATGGAATTTTGCCTTTGAAAGCCATCATCACCTCTCTGAAAGATGAAGAAAAACTCACAAACAGAGGACTAATGGTCAGAGTCAAAACAGCTCAACCCTGGAGCCTGAAATCAAGACCAAAGAGATCTAGGAGGGATGAAGCAACAGATTACCACCAACATTGAAGCCTCAGGGTAGGCTTCAATGCTTTCCCATAGACCACGGTTTAGTGGCACGCCCAGGCACCAAGAAGCACCATATGTCTCTTGGATTTGTTGCTCCCATCTCATACCCAAGGCACCCATTTCATAAATGGAGCTATCCGATTTCTAGTGCAGGATTGCTGCTATTCTATTGAAACAGCTCCTTACGCAAATCAGAGATAAAAATCTGCTATTGCCTAGATACTGGCTGCTTTAAGGACATCACCTTGATCTTGAGAGAAGCTCTTGTCATCAATACTAATGGCAGCACAGTTACTGCAAAGCAAATCTTAAATATGAAGCAACTGGCCTATGAACTTGAGTTGTTACCTGGTCAGAAGAAGGAATGACCAATGAGACAGAATTCTTGATTTTTTGAGGAAGCAGTTCATAACTAATTTTTAGTTTCATGATCCATTTGTGTCTTGCCCTGGTCAGCTGTTTTGTTGAAGCTGGTTCTTTGAAACACAGAGAACAGAAAACCCCTAGTGCTGAGATTACAAACTGACTGCTTTCAAGGCCATGTCCACTGGCCAGCTCCTACATCACTGCTGACCTTTGATTACAAGTACCATTTACTCTGCTACATTAACTTTTGCTTAAAGATAAAAAGCTGAACTAGTCCAAACAGATGCCATCTGATGCCAGCTCAGGATGCTGCTGACATCATGCTTTGTAAACAAGAGGAGTAAGGCCATACGCCAGCGAAACAAAACGGCTGAAGAGCTAGAACTGAGAGGAGATGGGCAGGTAACTTCACCAGCTTTTAGGGCTTCTTAATTTGATGCCAACACAGAAATGTGGCAAGCCTTACTGTCCTTGCTCCTACTGCCATCTTCAGCTGGAAGCTGAACCCCCTGTCTTCTCTGGGCCGCTGGTGTCAGGGAGCAGTGAGGTCTGTTTGCTCCCTAAGGAAGGGGAAGCATGGGAGATCCCATGGCTGCCAGGACAAGGGACTTACTAGCCAGGGGCCCATCCCACAGCACCTGAGGAAGGAGAGCCGGGCAGGCCCAGAGATCATAGCCAGGAGCCCAGGTTGCCAGACAGGTTGGAGGTCAAGCCAGGAAGTCAGTCCACATCTGGGCCTGGATCGATGAGGTCCACCAGCAGGCACAGACACAGCTGCAGCTGAGGTGGGAGATCAGTAAGCCCCACAGCACCACTCAGGATCAAAGGCTAGGAGCTAAGCTGAAGCGGGTCTCCTGGGTCCACGAGCACGGGGGTATGAGTGCAGGTCCCAGGTGAGGCTAATCAGAGCCATTAAAACTTACCAGTGCACCCAGGGCCATGCCACCTGGATACACTGCACCACCACAGAAATGGGGACACAACAGCACAGAGACTTACCAGGCTGTGGAAGGAATTAGTGGAGAATTTGCTAGATCTATACAGGTGACTTCACTCATAGTTAGACCCCCCCTCAGGTGCCTAAACATAACAGTATTCCTGTTTACAGATCTCTACCTTGGCAGTAACTAGGAGTTTCAGCCCTAAAGCTTTTCTTCCCCTCGGGCTTGGTGGTCCTTGCTCTAGTCCTTGCACATCACCTTCTGCCACCTCAGTTTTTTCCAGGTAGCAAGTCCCGGGCTGGGGCATCCCTCAGGTCAGCATGAGTGAGAACAAGTGCTGGAAGCAGAAGCAATACCCTTTTTCCTCCCCACTTTCCTACAAGCCTTCACCTGGCCTCTGTCTCTTCTCAGCCCCAATTTCCTCCCTTTCAGAAGTATGGGAATCTTCACAAGTCCTTACTGAAATAACTCTGCAGAGCCGAGCGTTTCTCTTTCTGTGCAGTTCCCAAGACACAAAAACAACAAAGCATTTACTCCACCTGACGGCCGGATGCAGATCAGCATGCTTCTAGCCTGGGAGCGGTGAGAACACTAAAAGCATTTTCACTCCAATTATCCACTAGAAACAGCCTGGCACAGATCCAAACTGCTATAGATTAGTCGCCAAAAGCATTTTTGAGTACTCCATGCTGTGAGGGACTTGCACATAGCCACCGCACTTCTGAAAAAGGGGGACAGATTAAAAGTGCTTCCAAACAGCAGTTTTACACTTGAAAAGCAGCATTTTGGAAAGTCTGTGCCAGCACACATTCACTACAGCAAGACAGTAATAGCAAGACTGTCTTCTCCCTACCAGCAAATTTTCTAAACCAAACAAGAAGAAAAGCTGTCTCCCTTCCTTGATATGCCTATCTTGTTCCTGAGAAGAAACATATGATCGGTGGAGAAACCTGCTCCAGCCTGTCTTTGCTAACAACCACTTCCTCCCATCAAGAAGGCAGCTTATTGCCATTTTAAAAGACTACCAAGCATAAAAATGCTTTGCACCCTAGGGGTTAATATCAGCTCTCGCTAACACTTCACATTTCAAAATGCTCACGCCTTGCTGCACTTTTATAGAAGAGGATATTCAGTCATTCTTCTTCTGCAAGATTGAACATTTAAGAACATAGGGCTGGCAGAGAACATAAGATGACAGTCTGGTCCCCAGCCCTGCAGTCCATTGCACACAGATGCTCACTGCAGAAGGGCCCACAAATCTGCTCTCTCTCCTATACATGGCAAGCTAGTGTCACACTAACGAAACTACTGAAAAAAATGCAAGGTCTGCATCTGAAACATGCAATGCGACACATGGAAGACATACCAAGGCCACCACAGATGTTCTTTGTCCCATTGGAAATCTGGGCATTAACAAAATTTAACTCCTGGATGACATCAGTAAAGTTTACGGCTCTTACTAGCCCTGTTAGGAAGTGATTGCTTCCCAACTCTAAGCCTGGTAAACTTTTAAAAACAACTTCATATGAAAAAAAAAAAAAATATTCTCTAAGTTGCCCTCATCATGTGCTACCACTAGCAGCATCAGCACGTTCTGCATTTCAGCTGTAGCTGTCACCAGTCTCCAGAGTACCAGGGGAAGACACAACAGGGAGAAAGAATCCTGAACATACCAGGTGGAAGCAGATGCAGAAAACTAATCCTGGATACATACAGTGCAAACAACAAACCAGTTTCTAACTTCTTTGCATATACAATCACATTTTACACCAAAGACTTCAGCTGTTCTGTTTTTCAAATTCATTTATTCTCTCTTACAATCCCTTAAAAACTTCTCAAGCTACACCTAAATACAGTGAAACACTTAAAATACCTGGGGTACTGCATCTGCATGCATCATCTAACCTGAATGAAACAGAGCAGCCAGAAGGGATAGGAAAAGCTCGGAAGCACAGCCAAACAGAAGAACACACAATTTTTTTTAAAGCTGCTATCCCGGACAGCTGTATTTTACCAGACCTGGAAAGCAGCACAAGCTGTATATGCACATGCAGATCACTCTGGTTCTCGTATATCTACAGTAGCCAGGAGATCTTCACCTGGGAAACCAAACATGATACACAATGTTCCCAAGCGCCACTCCAAACATGCTGTTATTAAAAAATTGCCTCTACAGCAACAGAGCTGCTGACTTAAGAACTTACATGGCAGATCAATGATTCATTTAGTTCTCTGGGTACATTTAAAGCAGCAGTTCCCAGCTCATATGACAACAAAGTCTTAACATGTGGCGCACTAAGAGTCCATAATGCTGCCCTCCACTTAAAGGGAAACTGAACTGCAAATGCATCGAGATACGGAGGCAGTGCTGCGAGCTGAGCTACCTCTAAGTCTCGCAGTACTGCAACGGCTGGGAGACAGAGCCTCATCCATCTTTCAGGGCCCTTCTCTATCCTAGAGGTGATGGCAGGAGGTGTTCAGTCACTGTGTGAAAGGAACCACTGCTGGAGAAGGAAGTTGGTAGAGGTAGATGCTATCTTCTAGAGGAACGTCCCACAGTCTTAGTGGCTGCTGCTTTGCAACCTGCTTCTGACCCTGCCATGGCAGGACAGACTGAAAACGGAGAAGACGCAAGAAATGAAGAGCAGCAGAAGCCTTGAAAGAGCTAACTGATGCACCCATTCTGGACAGGCAAGACAGCTTTTCCCACTCCAAAATAAAAACCCTTCAATACTGACTAACAGGAACTTCGCACTGCTGTATTTGGTACAGTAAGCAAAGGAGTAAGTAATAGATGCGCTTTAAATGATCGACTGTGTTAAAAACAGAAGACCTGCAAAAAGCTGGTTATTTACTTCATGTTTTCAGTTTTCTACAGAAGTCCTATTCTCAAAATTCTATGTACTATAAAACCTAGGATGTTTTAAAAAGCCCAAAACAGACAGAGTCCTGTGTTTTGAGTATAGCTGTAGGGAGAAAACACACTATTACCACTATTAGCTGATATACTCTTATTTTTTAAATTCAGATGCTCTAACACATAATGGTTTACAGGGAGTACATTTTCTTATACTTGAAAAAAATAATAAAAAAAATCAAATCACAAGAAGTAATGCAGTCCAAAACATCAATTGCACAAGAAAGCAAATTCTCTTTTGGATACTCCCTCAATACACAGGGAGAGACAGGAATTTCACCTTTTTCAAAGCAGAGACAGCTTACAAGCAACCGTGTCAGAATGAACTTGGATGAGGAGGTAGCAGCTGCAAGCCTTGACTTCAGCTAGTATGCTGTGCCCCCTCCCTCCCAGAAGCCTGAACACTTGCCCCAAAGCACCGATGTTCCACCTCACAAGGAAATCAAGTGAGCTGTACTTCCCGTTAAATAACAAGCAATTCCAGTAATGAACTTCCCATTGACGGGGTCACAGCAGCAGTGCATCACTAGGACACTTTCTCGAGGAAGAGGGATGGCTCCAGACCAACTTCAGACAGCTTAGTTGTCAAGGCAGGTGTCAGACACACTTTCCCCTTTACACACTGGACTGTGGTTAAAGAGCGGCGTTTGTTACATCCACGAAACGCTGCACTCGCCCCGAATTGCACCATCCAGGAGACCGTGCACTCAAAATAGTACACTCAAAGCGTAAGATACAATTTGTATTGATTGTAGTGCTGCAGGGCCAAAGCCTGCATCCTCCTTTGCACCCTGAAGCGGGGTATGAGACTAACGGATGACCTAACTTTTTTCCACAACAGATGGCAAATCCTGACAGTTGCTGGCCAAATGCCAGTGGGTGCACTAATGTTCCACCTGTGCTTAGAGCATGATACAAATTGCTCACGCTGCTAGGGGCTTGGGAGCAAAAAGCAAGCAACAGGCAGAGGGGGAGAGATGAGCTTCACAATGACAGACAACTTAGAAACACTTCATTGCCCAATGCAGAAAAAAAACCCACCACAATCTCCAAAAACATCATCTCTCTTCTTGGTCCCAAGAGTCAGCTAAGAGCTTGACAGAGCAGCTACGTAAGCCTTGGATGCATTCTGGCTAAGGCCTTACTTTTGGGGGTTGTTTATTTGTTTGGTTTTTTTGGTTGGTTGTTCTTTTTAAATAAAATAAAATTATTTTTCAAATAAAATCACAAAAAATTCACACTCAACTTTACTTGAGATGGGTTTGCTTCATTTAGCTACTTTCCACATTCTGTGCATTTCAACTACAAGCAATTGCCAGAAAGGCAGTTCTTATAACATCATGTTATTTATATACTGTGCTAACGATAATATTCAGGAGCATTCAGCACTGATGTTTCACTAACTGAACTGCATACTTCTAACAGGGTTTAAGTGCACCTACCACAGAACAACTCTAACAACACGCTTGACCTCTTCTAGAGCCAAATTTGTCTAGATACAAAGAAGTTAATGTTCCCTGCTCAGGAACAAAATGTCTGACTGCACAATCCTGAAATAGTATTAATAGTTTCTTAAACTGCTGCTAGTCTAAACATTCCAGCACTGGGAGAGCTTTGCATCTTCCCTGTTTATTCTGATCTTCTTAGAAAGAAGCCAAACAGGAAACGAACACCGGCAAATTGATCTGCACTGAACTATTCTGACCGAACTGAGAGTGAACACCACTATAAAACACAAACTGCTCCCAACATACTTCCTCTGCACTGTCAGCACGCCGGGTAAGTTATTGAAATGCACTCACCGAAAGGTAATTCAAATCTTGTATCCAGCAAAATTTTGTGAGGAGTTGGGTTTTTGGTTCCACAGATTTCATCATGTTTCATTACAACTTCTGCCTCCAGCGTAGACCACTCCCCGGGACCTTCCTGTGAATCACAAGCCACAGGTGAATTTTCAAGTCTGGCAGGCCCTTATGCAGCAACTCTCACACATTTTCTAACAAAAAAGACTTCAGGAAGAGCTTTACAGTATTTACTAAGGCCCGATACCCAATTTTAATATCAAATGACATCTATTCAGCATGTGCTGGCAGCTTTTCCTCCAAATCTTAACGGCCTTTACCAAGACAGCAGCAAACACCTCATAGCAGAGCTACTGCCTTCTCAGTGTCACTGCAAAGGTAAGTCCCCAAAGGCAGGCACCAAGGAGGGACTAGACAGCCAGAGGAAGTGAGCACCAGGTAGACCTTACGGCCACACTGCTGGGCATCCACCCCCTCGCCTCCCTTTACAGAACACACAAGTGCTCTCTCTCTACTCAGATTCAATGATCTTTTAAATAAATGCCCTGAAGTTTAAGGTAAAAAGACAAACATGTTCTGCTTAGCTGTAAGAACTGCCAAATTCAGTAGTTAGGACAGTTACAGACGTTGGCACAACCCATTTCCTACCTTTTCCAATTCATACTAGCACCACTACATACCTTCCAACACTGCAGCCAGAAGCTTTAAAATGGCGATGTAGACCTGCCCTGGACCTGCCTCAAAGATCGGATTGTCTTTTATCTGTCTGCAGCAGGAACTCAAAAAAATCTGAGCATCAGACTAAGCAGTCAGTCCTTAAGACTTCAGACATTTATCAATGATATGGGTTCCTTAACAGATTAAGCCCTGGTTTTTGAGTCCATGTGAATGAGATAAGACCAAGGATACGCACTTGAGCTCAGTTTTGGTCTATTGGCAGCCTCCTTCAAAAACAAAAGCAACATGATGCCAACAGACCTCCCCCCTCACCCAGCCCTCCTGACTGCAAGAGGAAGTTTTACTGAGGAGCACAGTCCTGGGCTGCACCACACCAGATTTGTAACACGTTAACTATTGACATTGGAGCTGTCAAAATAAAGCTTCTGTGTCAGCTTAACCTCATCAGATTGGTGAATGGCCTTCAAAGCAATCCACACAGTCCCAACCAGCGTGTCCCAGATCAGTCCTTTGTTCCATACTTCAACGATCAGGCCCAGGTCCAGCCGATTGATCTCACTGCAATAAAAGGAAAGGCAGCACAGGTGAGAAAAAAGCAGAATATAATCTAATTAGGTTCTGCGTTACCACCATGACTATACCAGTGAACTCTTTCCACACAGCCATGTCAAGCTACAGAGCGCTTCTGGAAGGATGTGGTCAAGGTGTCCCACACTCACAGGCAACGCTAGTTTCTAATGACCCATTTCTCACAGTTTAAATAACTACACAAAGACTGCAAAATAAAACCCTGAACTATGCCGTGCAGACACTGCCAGTTGGGAACTTGTCTCTGCAGCTATGTACACAGGAGCAGGAAGTGTATCTTGGGCCAAAACCTAGAGGTAAGCTGTTCTTTGTCATCAGGCACCCCATTCCTAATGAAGTGGGTGTCTCCTTTCACTTGGCAGCACAGCAACACAAGCACACCCCGGCAGGTCCAAACACGCCAGTACTTATCTGTGAGAGGAGCTGCCACATGCCAAAAGTAACAGTCCCAAACGCAGCACAGCTGCATCAGCAGCACTACCTATTGCTCAAGGCTGTGTTGCACCTCTTCTGCTGCAGCACTAACTTCTTCCTCTGTGTGACAATGACAGGCTTGGAGCCATGCGAATCGCCAGCGGCAAGCAGTGGCAATACAGCCACACGACCATCGAGTGCCAAGTTCGTGGAAATACTTATCTGAAGGTTTTCATGAACACCTTCCCTCTCGGTAAGGAAAGGATGTATCTCAAATCCACTTCTTCCCTATTGTTCATACCATTTATCCCACCCCCCCAGCCATGCTGGTTTATAATATGCCTGCTTAAGAACAGCATAGCGCTTGCTCACCCTGAACTGCGGGTAAAAGCAACAAGTAGAGAAGAATCCTGAGTCCGCCTGTTGATATGCAACTGTCCCACACTTATCATGAAGAAAGGCTATTCTTCCTACTTCTTTGAGCTCAGGACTTTCCTTTAGTGCAACAGCTAATGCCCAAAAGTAGGTATTTTGGACACACAGTGCTACTGCCTGCTGTCCTTCCTTTCAAATGTCCACATTCAGGTTATTGAGGGAATTTAAAAGCACGTTAGTCACTAATTTCTATAGACTGCCACCATGGCCCAAAAAAACCTGCTGCCAATTCCAGCACCTATTTGAGCTTTGTCCCAGAGACTTCTTACAACTTTAAAACAGAACATTCTATCTACAAAGTTAAAGACAAACTCTACAGCTACAGCAAAGAACATTAGCACCTATTTTAAACCCAGGTGTTTCTGTTCTTGTTTAAGACACAGGAATTGAGGTCAGGAGTGTCCACTACTCGGGCTACTCAGTCCACATAGTTCAAAATGAAGCTATTACACAGGCTTCTTATCAGTTTACTGCTAGCATCTTGAAATTGAGTCTCCAGCTCCCTCTGTTTGCATATGGCTACTTAATACAGCAATAACTAACAACCAGCCACCCGCACCCATCACTGCTCTGTCCTCCCACCACTTGCCTCTTGGAAGATGATATTTCTCCGATTGCACAAACCTGCAATAACAACAGAAGCAACTTGATTTTCTGCTGGCTGGACTAGCATGAGACCAGAAAGGGAAGGGAAGGAAGAAATCAGGCACGCTGTAAAGACACGTTCTTTGCTTCAGCAAACATTGACAGAGCAAGACACTGATCATATGACACCCAACAGACTTCTATCCAGAACTCCACAGGACAGGCCACCAGATAGGAACGGGGGGGGGGGGGGGGGGGGGGGGGGGGGCGGGGGGGGACTGGGGGGACAGATTTTCAGGACAGTGGCTTTGATTGCCTTTGTGCCTTTGTGTCTCCCTTTCCCCACCTTCTGGTTAGATGCAGAATAGCTTCAAAGAACAAAAGAGCTGACTTTGGAATCTGGTGCCCCTCCTTCTCCACACGCACGCAGAATTCAAATGAAAAACACTCCTAAACTTCAACACCGATGTAATCATCACGTTCTAAGCATCAGTCTGCACTTTCACTCAAGAGGTGTTTGCTGCAAATACACAGTCCTTTTAAAGCTGCTACAAATTTAGAAGATGTCCCCAAAGAACACATTAAAAGTGTTTTACTGGTCTGGTAAACAAGCAAATCTCAAACAAACCCAAAGTCTCAGATTCTGAAGTGTCTCAGAAGATTCTAAAGTCTCATAAGGAGTTTGGAAGCAAAAACAACAAATACAGATAAAAAGCATTTTCTTCGTTGTAGTCTATTCTTCTACTGTGCCTCATAAAAAAGGTAAACACAAATACAGACAATAAAAGCATCCTTCCCTGAGGAAAAAACTAAAGTGTTCAAAAGCCTTTTTAAAACTCCAGAAAGAAAAAAAGCAAACCAGTGAATAGTAGTATTAGAATATCAGTGTTATTTCTCCTGGGACAAATTAATGTACACAGAATCATGCAAAACACATTCCCTGCCATGTGTAATATTTCTGTTATCAACATACGAACAACTGTGCTGTTGCCTGGCTAAAGCAGGGACGATAATGGTGAGGTGGTTCAGCCAATATTCTGCTTTCATATCCCCTAGCAACTAATTACAGAGCAGCACAGTGACCTTACAGCATGCTAACTCAGCTCCCAGCTGATACTGGAAAGCAGTTCCAGGAGTTGTTTGAGGGGAAGAAGGAGGAGCAACCATGACAGCTGTCACCCAGCACAAATAAGTGCCATTCTTAAGTCACTGGTGAGCAGCCTTCTCTGTAGCTGGCCATGTTTAAAGCTAGTTCCTGTCTACAGGATGAGCACAAATAACAGGAAGAATGAGTTAGTAGTTTGAGTACGAGCACATGATTTGCCTGACAGGTACAATTCCCTGTCCCAGACCTTACCCCAGTCCTGCACCGCTTACATCAGTGATAGCCACAGCCTCTGTCTGACCAGAAACTGTGGAGTTCAGAAGACGGTCACATTCAGAAGCACATGTGTGTCACCAGATGCTAAAGCATAGACTCCAGACTCTGTGCAGAAGCACAGACCTCACGTGCTGCTCCAAAAGCAGGGTGCCGCCAGGGAAAGGAGATGGGAGCACAGCTATAACAACACAGTACTGACCCAGGTGAACTCCTCAGCCAGAGGCAAAAGCCTCCCACTTTTGGCAGAGGACCAACTGCTGCTGGACTGTGAAACATACTCACAAAATCCCACGTTGGGTCTCTTGCTACAGACACTATGTAAACAGCTCAGACCCACTCAAGACCAGCAGCACTAGCTTTGACTCCACAAGATGAACACAACATCACTACCCCTGCAACAGCACCGTCCATGCCACCTTCAGAGAATCCTGGAGGTCCAGGATTTACTAACTTGAGTTCACTTTGTCTCACAAAGCTATAGAAACAAAGCAGATGCAATATATCAATGAGTCATTCATCCAGCAGCAAAAAAAATCCCTCCACCATTTAAAAAGATACTGGGAAATCCCTGTCTACATGTCAGGACTACAAGGACCAGAGCAAATAAGAAGTGCCAACTGCACCAGAAACCCCGGGAGAGCTGAACTCATTCTGCTGCTCATGGCAGGGACCGGCAGCCCCTCAAGCTGCACAGAGAAGCTAGAAAACACATCCATGGGCCCTAGGCCAGTGGCAGAAAGCATCAACACACAAGAGCAGCTCTCACACTGAGGGAAGCAGGACCACCTTGTCAATGCCTTGAGTGCACTAACAATGGCCCTTAATCACCCTGACCAGCCACACTAAGTGTCCTCCACCCACAGCCTCTACCTATGGCCCATTTAAGCTCAGCTCCGGGTCTTTAGCCCTTTCCTAAGCTATGTTGTAGGTGTGCTTGTCTCCAGCTTAGCTGCAGCTTGCCCATGTCTGATCACTGACCCCATCAACCCACAGACTGACTTCCCAGCTCAGCTTCAGACTTGCCTTGTCATGGAACTGACTGGAAATTACTGGACTATGCCTGACCCTGATTATTACCACCAGATGCAGCCCTGAGCCTGACTTGCTAACTTACACTCCCAGCTTGACTTTTTTTGGTTTTTTTAATGACTGCCTCATTACTACGAACTTGTCTGATGAGCTGACCTCTCAGCACACGCTGGCCTGATCCTTAGGCCAGCTCCGCTGGTGCTGCTGAGGTGCTGTGGGACTGGGCCCTGGCTGGTGAGGACCTTGCTCTACCAACCATCCTACCACACTCTGCTTCTGGCTGCCTGATGCTGTGGGAGCAGCTGGTCCTCACTGCACCCTGACACACAGGTCTAAGAACAGGAATCCAGGCAACCTTGTGCTATTAAAGAGCACAGGCTACTCCAGCCACTCTGTGGCACAGGCAGAGAATCTCCCAACACACATCTCTTTCACCACAGGTCAGTGTATAACACAGAAAAGCAAATGATTCAGACTGTCACCAGACTCGTGCATTTTACCCAAGTACTCCAATTTATACACACAATAGCAACTCCGTATAAACATCATGCTGTGGAAGGACTCAACCACAAGCAACCCATCGCTGCACCATACTTACAACATGAAGTCCTGTTCCCAGCAGGGTTGGTCACCTCGCACAGCTACAGTCGTGCTCTTCACATTTTGCACTTTCAGGGTCACATATGTATTGAATTTATCTGGGAAACGAGAGGCAGAAGTTGTCTCCTTCAGTACACCCTTTCATCACATAAGCGCAACATTTCAAGGTTTTCAGTCCATAGGCTGCATCCCAGGGGGACCCAAAATGAAAAGCCCATGTGGGAAGACATCACTGGGTTATGGAGCCAAATGTGCAAGGTGTTTTTCACTTGCCATCAATTTCTCCATCACAGTTTTTTAGAAATTCAGGCACAAACAAAACCAAGCAACCATGCACTTGCAGCAAGTCAGGGACAAAGAAAGAGTATAAAATCCTGAAGAACACAGACACTTCGTGTTTAAGATGGTTACTGAAAGGAAGATGAGAGGAAGAAGAGACAGCCTGAAGGAACAGGGCCCCATCATGCAGACCACCCAGAGGGAGAAACAAACTTGCAAAACATACAAGCAAGAAGCAGTTGGGCTGGTTGTATCATCTCTTCCCTTCTGGCCCAACCACTCTGCCAGTTCCAACCTGGTTTTCCAGCCATGAATCCACAAATAACTTTACAGATCAATCAGGAGCAGAAGGAAAATACAGTGATTTATGCTAAATGTGCTGAAATTGATCTGCATTGCTTGAATGACCTGACCTAGAAGAACCATGCTGCACTCACATTTTGACAAGGCGGGCTTCATTTAGACATTTTGCTTTTTATTTCAAATCTGAAGAAAAACCCTGAAACAACTTTTTTTCCTAGTTGCTGCTATCTCTTTGCTAATAAAATCAAAAGCAGCCAAGCACAGACCCACACAAAGTTTGAGTCTCAGCATCTGAGAATGAACAAACTCCCTTCGAAGAGGAGTTACCACCTTAGACCTATCTACTAGTTTCATGAAGCCTGGAACAAGATGTACGCTAAGTAGCTAGAAAGCAATGTGCATATTTTAATACTTCGATGTTCTGCTACATCTATTCCCAGCATAAGTTAGATCACAGTCCGTTTTAAAACTGTCAAAATTTGCATACGTCGTTGCTGTGGGCTATTATTGCTTGTCCCAGCACCTAGCTTGAAATATCCTAACAGAAAGGGAGGAAATGGAAACGATACGATCCAGCAGCTCTGGAAAAAGCAGGATTCACTGCAAGCCAGGTTCCCTCATATCTTGCTACATCATTTGCATCCTCCTGGGTCACTGGGCTTGTCAGTGAAACCACACGCTTTGGTTGAGTTAAACCTAGACTACAGGACAAATATTTTGCAGCCATGAGCAGGCTACTTGATTAGAGAAAGGATAAAGTACACACTATCTCCTTTCCAGTCTGGGCACTCAGCCTTCCTTCCCTGGAAATTCAAGGTCAGTGCACACACAGATCTTGACCTGACATGGAGTACGGACAAGGAGCCCTGGGAATGTTCCACTATAACATGAGGAGGGCTATATCAAGAGAATAAAGCTGAACAAATAAGTCATGAATACAGCTTTTGCTTTTGGATCAATTGCTTTGGATCTAAATGCCTGAGCAGGTGTTTTTCCAGAAGAAAACCGCTTATTCTTTTGTAATCTATACATCAGATTTCATTCAATAAATGTATTTGCCTGCTAAGGGATCCCTGGCTAGCCACTGAGGCACAGTGAAATAGTCACCTAGACTGTTAACTATTCAGTTTTATATTATGCAGACACAAAACCCAGTGGATGGGGTTTCAGCCCCAAGCACAGCCATTATGGACTGCCACGTACGAGAATGAATCACTTCTGCAGCACCATCCAGCAATCCCAATCAGGACTGAGGAGGCACTGAACCCAGGCAGGCACACACACAACAGTCCTGCTTGGTGGAGATTTTCAGATCCTGTTTTTAACAGGGACAGAGGAAGGGTCAGAGGAAAGGGCAGGGTGGGGTGGGAATTGGTGACAGTAAAGGACCAAACTTCCTCATCTATCACCCGTTTAGGTCAGGTGAGCAGGGGTTTCTTAGCACTGTGATAGCAGGTCACAGCCTCAAGCTTTCTACTAACTCAGGCCGCCTGATTTTCAGGGTAGATTTTGTCACTCCTAAGAACATGAAGGAGCCAAGAGGAGGTAAATGAAAACTGGAGGGACCAGCATGAGTAGAAGTGAGAGAGGAGGTGTCAACATAGCTGCAAACAAGCAGTAAAGCATGACTTACCTGGTGGTCCTTGCAGTTTAGCTTTTTTTACTGTAAAGAGAAAAAAGGAAAAGGGGCGGGAGGTGGGGTGGGGCGCGGGGGATGGGGAGAGAGAGACTGTTAGTGATTTTGTCCTGCTACAGTTTCCTTTGAGTCAAAGCATCACAGGGCATCACATTAACTGGACAACAGCCCCAGCAGAGGCCAGGTAGCTGGAAATCCACACTCATTTTTAACAGTTTACCAGATCTGGAGACAAAAACTCCTCTGTACCCCATGTCACCTCTCAAAAAATTCATTTTTAAAACAATCACAAGATTAATGTTTGGAAAACAATGTGATATGTCTAATGCAAAGCAATTTCAAAACCAGTCCTTTGCAACCAGCAGTTACTGCTGCTTAGCACGACATCACTTCGTACCACCTCACTTCAAGTTACAGACACTCCAGCAGAAATACACATTTCATTTTAAACAAAGAATCTCTCCTAACAGTGGAAAGTAGACATTCAACCACAACTTGAAAATGATCAAGCCTGAATAGTAGTTCTGTAGCATGACATCTATAAATCAAACTAACCCACTACGCCAAACAAGCAGCAGTCTAAACTCAAATGTCACTTTCCCAAGCTTTCCTCTGTTAATTCCAGGACAGTATTTATCAAAAACAATGGTTAAAACATAAAACAGCACTAGTTCTTATCTCACCAGATGGGGAAGGTCCATGTCTACCTAGGGGAGATTTTGTTTACATTTCTCTTTGACAGGCTCATAGGCCCACTGGTATTGCTACGTGTAAGCACTAAGAAAAGACATCTCTAGGCGCCAGCTAATTTTCCCAGTAGAAAACTAACACCAAGAAGAAAACACAGTTAACAAGCTAGAAAGCAAGATATAACAGAAAGCAAAAAGATTTAAAAACTGGAGTAGTGGTTTCCTCCAGAAAACAGAGCACCTAGCACCTACTAAGGGCTCACACAGTCTAACTTCCAAGATACATGTTCTAGGAAGGAACATTAATAATAATAATAATAATAACGGCCCTTACACAATTACATGCACAGAGTTGCAATGGCGTCCACTGTTGGAGAACACCCTTGCTATTTGACAAATTCGCATTTGCAAGCATTTACAGTCCAGGTAGATGTTTGCAGGAAGGAAATGCTGTACCAGATACGGCACGAGCCAGAGGCATCTCAAAGAGAAGGCAGAAGAGCTGTAGCTTTACCTGCCAAGGCCCATGAGCCTTTATGCCCAAAATAAACAGGTTCACTCTCTCTCAGGTTCAGGGCCTGAAGCATTCCTGATGATAAAACTAATGGTGCAAGCAAAATATACAGTTGTGGGGGCCAGTGTTCCTGCTGACTGAAGAAGCGGATTGCTTTTTAATCTCCAAATCGGTCAGCTGAGAAACAGGCAGGGCAATCTACCCACTTTCTAGGTGCCTTTGGTTACCACGTAAAAGCAGGCATTTCATGAAATACTGCCCTGGAGCGGGCAGATACCAGATTCCCTGCAATCCTCCCCTCTCCACATCTTTGCAAGAAGCAGGAGACAAAGGAAGAAGTGCATGTGCTTGAGGGAAGTTAGAAATGAGGAGGAGGGCAGGGGGATGCACAGTAAGCTTCAGCTTGTTTCTCTCCCAGTTCGTAACAAGCTGCGCTGTCAGGATCAGGACCAGCCATGAGACTGCAAGTTCCCCACACAACAGGTGAGAGCTGGAAAGAGCCGTTAAACGCTGCCAAGACCCAGCCCGTTCATCAGCCCAGAGGATGCACGGGTCGGGTGCAATGCACAGAACTGCACTGCGCCATGCCGCTGCCCTGCCCGAGGGACCACGGCTTTGGAAAGGCACAATAAGGTCAGCTTCCCTAGGGAAACTTTTGTACCCACACCTGCTCCTTCTGTCTGGTTAGAGCTCCTCTATGCCACGTGCTCAAGAAAGGACACAAAGAAGTAATGAATTCATGAAGAAGCCTGACGCACTACCAGTTAATTACTCGGAGTGTTGCAACAAAGGCTGAAAACTCATTGCTACTCCAGGGACAGGAGGACATCGAGTCACGTGAAACAGTACATTTTATAAAATGAGGTCTGTATCACAAAAGGAAACCATTCCCTAGCGCACTCAGCAACACCAAGTTTTACCACACTGTTGCTTCTGCATTGCCACAAAGCGAAAACCTGACAACAAAGTCTAGCTCAGAGATTTCCTGACTCACTCCCATTTAGCCCGCAGGCATTTCTGGGCTCTGGGGAAGCTGCATTTTTAAACTCTCTGGAAATGTTAAAATCCATTCAGTTTCGAAAGGCTTCTCTCAGCAAACTGGGCAGCACAGAAAGTCCAGCCATTCAGAAGCAAACACTGAGCTATGCTGAACCATAATCCTTCTAGCCAGTGCAAGACTGTATGGGAAGGACACCAGGGAGGGAATAAAAATGCTGGAAAATTAAAAAGGAAAGCAAGACCTAGCCCTCTGCACTGCCATGTACAAGCACTGCACAATACAGATGCGCAGAGATGCACTTGTTCTCATGGTGCATATGAAAATTCATTTAATCACTAAAAAAGACTTGGGCATACGAGAGATACAGCTATTGCACCTCAGTTGAAGGACCTATTGGAAAGCAGACAGGCTGCACTGAAATAACCGCATGCAAGTTAGACAGATAGAAAAGCAAAGAAAACTTATGTAAACGTTCAGTTCATCCAGGGATTTTTTTCCTCTGGGAATTTCTCACCATTTGATGTTACTTTAAATCAAGAGACAACAAACAAAGTTGAAATCTTGCCTGCAACTTTATAAAAAAAAAAGCCACAACAGAATTCCATATGCTCTACAGCTGTCAGCTACAAAAGGCTGGAGAGTCAGACAGACCCCTGAAGACTAAGGAAGACAAATACAAGCCAGAGATTGCAAAAAAGGTCCAGAATCACTGTCGGAGGGTGGAAAAACAACTGCAGAACATGTATCAAAGTATTCTTAAACTCAGTTCTACAGAGAAATTCTTCCTGTGCACTTATCTTTCAGTCAGCCTGAAGGATAATTTTTTTTCCTGACTAGGTGCTCCATCCACCAGCCAGAGAATTAAAATTGAGCATGGCAAGTTACTGCGAGGTTCAGACAACACATTGCTCAAACCTCCTCAGCAGGAACATGCTCATATTCAGTGAAAGGGAGCTGTGGCGTTCTGAACGTCTGCAGATTCGAGATCACCTTTAACATTTGCTTGCAAATCAGAGTGATGCAGAAACATGGGAGTGCCTGAGCAGATGGCGAAAAGATTACATCTAACTAAATCCAGCACATGACTTACGTGCTGGTCACTCACCACACTACAACAAAGTCTACATCCCTACACAGAGGCCAATAAAGTGCCATGGAGGGGGTGTGGGAGAAATTAAAAGAATGAAAGGATGCAGTTTAATTAATGTTCTTAAAAAGAAATGCAGTGCTAAAAGCAGAGCATTCAAAATGCACTTTCACGATCAGCAATTTGACAAATAGTTTCTTCTTCCCTGTAAAACATGAATTCAGTATTAATGTGTTTTTGAGAGCACTCTAACTTCTACAGTAACGGTCCCCAGATGTACAGCAAAATCGATACACATTTCCACTTCACTCTGTGCTTTTCTCACCTTTTCCAGGTGCTCAGGCTTCAGGGCACAGTGGTACACAGCACCAAGTGCAAAGGTTGCTTAAGCTACAGAAGTAAGAGACCATGGCAAACCACGCATACTACTCAAGACTAAGTCAACACGCTAAATTCACAGCCTGTGCACCCTGCAGCAAGGACACAGAGTGGAGGGAAGCCAGGGCTAGACCGTGCTCTAGCCCTTCTGGTCCGTTGTATTTTCTGTAACCGAGCCTTTGGTAACAATTTTGCTGTCTGAACCGTGCACCAACAGCTACAGCATGTGTACTCATTGCAGAGCCAGAAACCCACAACCTCCTACTCAGCTCTTGAAAGCAATTCATAAAATCCATGACAGGCTGGCAAGCAGCGCAAGACTGGCGCATCAAACAAGGACCACTCTGTCCCAGGCAATCTCACCCTGGCACACGAGGACCTTTCCCTCCTCTGGAAATCAAAACATTTTACATGCGCAGCCCCTGCACATCCTCACGTCCCACCGGAGGGTGAGGAACCCTTGTCTCTCCCACTACCTGAACCCAAAGATGCTCCAAGTCGGAGGAAGCAGAGGCCATGCAGTGACCTCATCCCTGATTTTAACTCAGTCACTGGCTTTTTTCACATGATCCTTATAAAAGCCCAGCAGCATCTGAGGCATACTATTAAATGCAATTGCATGTGCCACAGCAGAAGAGCAGTACTAACGGTGTCATGAAACTCTTCTCATCCCTTCATAACTCTAAAAGAGCTGGATAAAAGAGCATTTTAATGGTTTTCCAAGCATGTGATGAAGATTCTACACATCACAGCCACCCTGGTATTCCCAGTCTGAGATGGGTCTTAAAAGAAAGGCTCCGCTGCATTCTCATACATTCAGAGCTTAATTATATTCAGAAGGAAAAGATTTTCCTGAACCACCTCAGAGGCAGGATAATTGCACAGGAGGCCCCAGGGACGCACTGGCACTCACCAGCACCTCAGCAGCCTCTGCTGTAACCACAGGGTCTGCTTGGGCTCCATCTCCTCCCAGCAAAGCCCTGCTGAGCTGGGGTGCCAACTGCAGCTGAGAGATTCCTTCAGCCTCAAGGGCCATTGAGAGACAAGAAACTTAAATCACATTTATTACTTTATACTTTGTTTTTCTGCCAGGGAAATCAAAAGGCTGGTTTATATATAAACACTGTTCCACTCAAGTGGGAAAGAGCCTTTTATGCCCCAGCATATTCCCTCTGAGAGTGACGCATCGGAAACACAGTGGGTACCTTCTTGTATCGACAGACATAAAAGCTGAGACTGCATTCACAGTAAACAGAGGACAACATTTTGTCACTGCTTGGTGTGAGTGGAGGGCCGGGCTAACCAGAGAATGCTCCGCTGCCAGGAGGAAGAAGAGCCACCGTGAAATGCCACTTTGCTTGGTAACTGGCAGAGCAGCAATGCAACACAGATTTCTGTTGCTACCTGCAGAATTCTGTTGCATCTACGTGCAGAATTTTTCTCAATACCCAAAACAGTCCTTCAAAAATCTGTTTGGCTGAGAGAATTGTGAAGGAATCCAGATAGCCTCAACAGCAAGCCATCAGTGCCACTAAATTTATTCATCCATCACTAAATAAATTCATCCAAACCAAGAGATCCATCTGCTTTAATAAGTACTCCAGAATAAGTGGAATGGACACAATAAAAGTTTATCAATTTTTAATAGTTCATCAAAATGAAGAGAGGGAAAAAAAAACACCAAACAAAAAAACCAAAAGCAAAAACCTGCACTTTTGCACTGCAGTTCCCATTCATGTAGCACAGAGCATTTTCAATTTGACCGCCTTAAATGCCCACAGGACAACCTGACCCACCTTTCTCCAGGCCTTGGGTACCATGTCAAACAAAGGGAAGGTATGGCCCCTCCAGCGACCAACCACATTTAAAAAGCAACTACTATCACTCTCGGATCCTGAGCAGGGGGAAGAAAAGAATTCTATTCTGTTGCCGGTGGTAGCAAATTGACCTACCCAAAGGATTTCCATTCTGGCAGATGGCTTGAGAATGAATTAGAATCCCTCCTAATTCACATGAATTAGCATCTTCCTGTTCAGATGATCTGCAAATTCATTACCCTGTCCAGAAAGCTACTAAATTTATTTGATTTACAATACATTTTCCAACAAACAGCCTTCTACTGGTCACTCCACCCTTTCTGCCCACTGGACAGTGACTGATAGCTGCTGGGACATGCGTGATTTCTTGGAAGGGTTTTCCGGATTCCTGTGCTAAGAAGAGACACGCTCAATACTAACGCTACTTAACTTCAGCACCATTTCACATAGGAAATCCAGGAAAGTACTACATGAAGTACGTATCCCAGTAACCCTCCACACTGCCAAATCTCACTAGATGCTCCCCTGTTCATCTGTAAATTCTCTGGACAGTTAAGGTCCAGGGCTTGCACGCATACAGGTGTCACAACCCACAGGCAGATAGCACTTGGCTTGTTTCCCTCCACAGCCCATACATTGGGGATGACAGATGTTTCCAGCCCTGATGTGACACTGAAGCTGCCACCTCATTCTGCTTACTAAGCTTCACCCCAACATTTGTTTCTTGCCAGAATTTTCACAGCTACAGACAGAGCATCTCACCACCTGTTCAGGCCGAACTTTGGTGAGCAGAGTACTGAAATCTACCCAGAAAAAGCCTAGCTTTTTTATATAAAGGCTACATTTCATTGTCTTGTCTAAATCTCTATCACTGCCACAGCCCATGGGCATCAGAGTGACATAGCACAGTGGCAGGGTATCTGGAGTATTCCCTACTGCTGTTTCATTCACACAAACTTGTGAGAGCTAGCGGAACAACACAATGACCAATGTACACAAAACTGAGCAAACCCACAGCTAATAGAGTTTGCTGAAACAGTTAAAGATATATCTGACTATTTTGCTCAATCATCCAGTCTGATCACCTTAGTGAACCAGGTAATTTCACACCTCCTGCAGATACCATCACTTTTCAGCTCAGCTTTTGCATAAAACTTGGTAAGCGTACACAGCACGGCTCCACTTGCATCAGAGCTTCACAATATTCTGCTTTTTCCATCCTTACCAAAGTTACTAGATAACTTACACAGAAACAAATTATAAAGCTTCGTAGGAAACCCTTTCTGGTGGTTGCAAACACTCCAACTGAAAACACATTCTCACAATATACCTGAACAGAGGATCAGCTTTGCAGACCCTTTGAAAAGGTTTAATTGTTGGTTTTTTTCAGTAAAACTCAGGCCTTATAAGCCTTCTCTTAAACAACCCTGCTTCTTAAAAGGTATTTCATGCAACAGAAGGGGTGACAATTCAATCTACTTTCTGTGATGGTTTAATGTAGTAGGCAGTTAATGTAAGTAGGCCTCTGAACACTTTCAATGACAAAATAGATTCAGACAGGTAAGAGAGACATCTAGGTCTCGTTTACAGGTTAATCTTCTACCAGATTTGATTTGACACACTGACTTAACATCACACAGGTTTTCAACCTCCTGAACTGCAGAGTTTCATCTGCTTTCTTGTTTGTTGCTTAGCTCAAGAACTCACCTAACCTAAAATATTCCTTGAACTATTTCAGCAACAGAAATTCACAGGTGAAGAAAATGCTACAGCAATTAAAAAAATTATAAATAGTGCTGCAGAAGATACGCCATGGGGATTGCAGTTGTGAACAGTTTTGGACAGAAAAATCAAACCGGTATCTCGATGAAACAAACTGAAAATAAAGCATCTTATGAGAGGAACACAAGACAGTAAAAATGGAACTGAACCTATGTATGCAACTTGTAGAAAGCAACTGTGACAGGGAACAAAATGCAAGAGGAAAACTGAAGAGGTCTGCAACTGGTTCCTTCCCCAGAGTTAGAGCAGACATCAGATTGCTTTTCCAGGATCCTTACACCAGCAGTTCACCATGACTGTTAGGTACTGCGAGAGGATTCCAGCATTTTAAAACATGCAGACCATGCTATCCAAAACAGTCTGAAGAGATCTTACCAGTAAAATGCTTAAAATGTTGACAAGTTATTTTGTAAACCACAGCTCAAATCATTATTACATTAAGCATTAGCACTTAGTGAAACTTCAGCTTTGTAGTGAGGAAGCTGCAAGAAATTTACTTAGAGCTGATCTCAGAAAAAGCTTCCTGAAAGGCAGTAGGAAGCATTCAACTAGTTTCAGAGAAACAGCAGCCTAAACAAGCCTGACAATATGGTTTCCTCTGTCGGGGCGGGGGGGGGGGGGGGGGGGGGGGGGCGGCAGTTATGAACCATATAGCCAAAATAGTAGTTATGAACCATATAGCCAAAAAAGCTGGAAACAGACGCTGGGAAGCAGCAAAGAAAGTAGGAACATGCAAGTCTTGAATTTTACTTCAGAAAAAGATTAGCACTGCCAGTGAATCCAGAGGGCCAACAACCCACAGAAAAAATTCCAGTTTTTACATGAAATATACTCAGAAATGAAAGAAGTGCAGACGCCTCTACTTCCAGGTGGAGGCTGAACGCTGTTGCAGGAGAAGGCAGCAGCACTTTGAGGAAAGGAGTGGAACGTGTTGTGCTGGAACTCCCAACACCAGGACAGTCTCCCAGGAATTCCCGTCACTGCAGATGTTCTTCCAGGCTATGGGGCTGTCTATCCTCATTTCTCTGGCCTTCACGGTCGCACAGTTCGGGGTGGCAGGCAGGCAGTCTCAGGACATTTCCCCAGCCAACACAAAGCCCATCAACCATTGAGCTCATCTAACATTTCAGGTAACTAAAACAAGTTGAGAATCATAAGCCATCTTCTGCCAGCTTTGGGACTTTCTGGAATGAGAGTTTCCCACTGCTCAGACAAAACCCTCTCCTCTAGCTATACACCCCGTTGCCATCCATAAAGGCTGTGCAGAAAATGTTAGCTCCAACTCTCAAGAGCCCTACAGCCTGTGCCTGAATACATCAAAGGTATGCCAAGTCTGCGTGTTGCTCTCCAGAGAGCCCTTTACCTCATTACTTACCTTTTCAACTTCCCTGACAATAATAACGAACTCAGCGCAAACCGACAGGTTAATTCTAGCAAGGTGAGAACCAGCATACTTATACAGATGCTTATTTAGAATTGTGCTTTCCTTCCTCTTAAACCTTCCCACAGACATATTAACACCTACCTGAAATTTAACTTCGCCGCTAATTGTCACCTCAACATCCATTTGCTACTCAAAGCCAAAGACCCGGGCTCTGACACAGTTAATGGAGCATTCAGGCTCTCTTCAGACAGTTGTCTTCACCAAGGAAAGACTCTGAAGTGTCAGTTCTCCTGCCCCGTTTCTCCAACATGAACTGCAAGTCACACAAAAGCATCACAAACAATGCTCCACAGAGACCTTTATGCCACCTCACAGATGTTCGCCTTGTGGTTACTGCCTCTGCCCACGCCAGCACCATGACAAAGCCAATCAGATTCACAATTTAGTGTTCCCAAAACATCAGTTGTTTGAATAAGTCCAACAGTCCCACTGTTCAAACTGGACACTGAAATCCCCTGAGAGCCACTTTGACACCAGTGACACCTTGCACTTGGGTCCCGAACCAGTATCTTCTGCCCTGCAGACCAAGAGGCAGGACACTGCTCCACACCTTCAGCAGGAGTCTGCACTAAGAGAAGGGGTATCATGATAGGAAGTGCTGCAGAACAAGCCTGTTTAGCCTGGTACGTTGTCCATACAAACACCTAGATGATTCCTAGGAAAGACCATGACAGAATGATATGGCAGTACCTACTCTATATATTAATATGTCCCCAGTTTCTAGGCTTGGGACCAGAGGTGACATTTTCAGAAGCAGTTTCAGAAGGTCTGTTCTACCACCAAATCTCCTCCATCTCCAATATAACCAAGACTTAAGAGTGTGCCAACAGGCAATTTCAGGTGAATTCCACTTTGGTATTTCTTCAATAGCATGGTGGAACACGTGCTTCAGAGACCTCCCTTCACAGTTTAGCCTCATCTTTGCTCTTGACAACAGTATCAGATGTTTTAAAGTAGGCAGACAACCCAAGCAAAACCGTACCACTCCACTGTGAAGAAAGGGACTGTCACTCAGAGGCAAGATGCTTTGCTCCTTGTTTGACACAGCAAATACTGTTTTTTAAAAAAAAAAAAAAAAAAAAAAAACAACAACACCAACCTAAAACAAACAGCCTCCCCACGACCCCAATACACAAAAGAAAATCCTTCTTCAAATTTTGTGGAGCTATAAGCAGAGGTAAGTCCTTTATCACTACCACTAGCATTCCTTAAGGGTAGATACACGTATGTTAGTTGACTGAGTAATCCCTCCTACCTTTGGCCTGACCTAGCACAGGCAGGCAAGCATCACCTCTGACTGATTGGTCTAATCAGTTAGATTTTTCCTGAGAAGTGGGAAAACTGACACTGAAGTTTCATTATGTTGCGCTTACAAACCAAGAGATGATGCCGTTGTCAAAAGTTTGCTTTCCAAGGGGAGGTGGAAAGCAGACTGTGGTGATGGAGAAATAGGTTTGATACTATTTGTGTAACAGAACACCTATTAAACAAAAAGGAAAATGAGGACGTAGCCAACTTCCCTGATTCTGTAGAACAGCTCCACCTATATACACTTACCATGCAAACACTAAAACCATTTGCTAAAAAACACAGCTAGGAGAAATCTTCTAAAATCTATTTCTTCCTTTTTTGGCTGACCAATACAGACACGTTGCTGAAGATTCACTGAAGTTTCTGCTCAGCACTGCTTTGAACTGAGCAGTGAGGACAGGAACAAAATCTCTTATTCAAATCACTGAGATTATGAGAGGTTAATCCTTCTGACGCTGGCAACACAGACAACTCTGTCAGGTGACCTGGTTCCCTAACCAAGAGGTGAACTCAACAGTAATCCAAGCTGCCTCTTCTCTCCAATATTCTTTTGCAGCCCTTATTTTATTTTATTAGGAAAAGACCTGCTTGGGTGCAACATACTGGAGTGAGTTATTGTGTTTGTAACTGAGAAGACGTATCCTGTTAGACTGTGCTTTGGTCACTTTCCTTTAAGGAGCTCCCTGCAGATAGATTTCTGCTGAACTTTTAAATGTTTTATGATCAGAAGAGATAGCATCACTATCCTGAATCTGTGCCTATTAGGAAAAAAATAAATCCATCAAATCTTTCAGAATTTTTAGATACAGAAGATAAACACTACTGGGCAGAGAATAAGGGAGGCTTCCAATTTTCAGTGGCATAAATTATCTCCTTTCAAGTTCTGTAAGGTTCAGGAATATATTAAGTTAGTGGAAATGCCTTAATTGAATAAGCAAACAAAATCCATGCTACTTAATTTTACACAAAACAGACTTCAACTCATATATGCCCCCAGCTGTCAAAGACTAAGAAATATGCATAATGAAAGCCATATCCTTGCACCAGAAGGCAGGAAAAGAGACAGACTGATAATGTATTAAGTCTGCTAGGAGCCACTGAGTTGGTAAACCGACTTTGCTGATAAGTGTATAGTTCAACCAGCTAACAAGAAAAGTTTCAGTGCAAAAACCACAAGCCAAAGAGAAAAAAAAAAAAGGCAAAAACCCTTAAAACTAATTCAGAAACAAGATGAACAGACAAATGTATTTGTTTGTTTGGGGGGAGGGGGAAGTATTTTGAAAATAAGGTAAACATCTTTACTGAATAATTTCCTCCAAGACACAAAGCATAGGCAGCCGCTGCTCAGACACTACATACAGGTAAAAGCCACCTCATCGACTAGAATCTTGCCAGAGTTACTAGGGCAAGTCACGCTGCCTGGTCATGGCAAGGTAGCAGCTGCTAGAAAACGCAAGTACTCTGGTACCAAACCAGAAAAAAACCCAACAGGAATTACAGATAGAATAAAACAGCTTGTGTGCTCTTCCTTTGCTGGCGTGTTCTTTTCTCCTGAGTCAACATAAGCACTGAAGTCATCCCAAATGACTCAGGTTTCTACACTCCCTGTTCAGATTTAGTTCCAATGAGATGCACCCTGGAACCAGAGTTGCTGACTAACCACACCAGAAGTAACCTCACCTAATCACAGCCTTGGTATATTTGCTGGTAGTTTCGATTTAAGTTACCGGATTGCAAGCAACCAACCAACTGGAACACAGCTATTTGTCAAGCAGGACTGAGCACACGCCTGCCCTGAAAGGCATCGAGCTAAAAACTAATACTAAAAAATATCATTGTCCAACTTCAGAAGTCTAGCATATTCACCAAAAGAGAAATTCAAAAATAAAGCAACAGCACATGTGGTGCATTCAGTAACTTTTTTTTTTTTAACAGCAAAAACATCCCACCATACTACAGCAAATGACAAGCTCCCAGGAAAAACAGCACCTGTGTTTTCCTGCACCAAATAATGGAACATGACTGATCTAGTTTCAAAAAACAGTTTTAATAGAAATATTAATATTGTGTTACTTAAATATTTGCTTGGTTGAATTCAAAAACCAGAGAAAAGATTAATATCTAGGAGATACAAAGAAGCTCACTGTAACCATTAAGAAAGTGTAAAACAACTGTTTAGGATAAAAGTTACAGCGTAACTGATTCCCTGGGAGGATTGGGAGATCTAAGAGAACGCCGTTTGCAGACTCATTCCTTGGCAGCTTGAGTTTGCTCGTAGCATCTAAAAAATGTTCAGACCCCACTGGTCCCTGGAGGACACACACAAATTGTAGAAATAGGGCAGTTAGACTGGCACCAATATTTTTGCAGGGCTTTTTTGCTTAAGGTCTTGGGGCATTGGTCACTTACAATACCTCCCCCCAGAAGGAAGCTGAAAAAGATGGTGTGGGAGCATTTGGGGGTTTTTGCGTTTGCAAAGACAGAATGTGTTTCATAAAATTCAGCCTAGACACTGGTACCTGAGCAGGCACATAACTTACCTCCACCTGGGAGATGGAGATAAATCTCCAGCTGAATGGCTGCTCCCCATGGCAGTTTTACAGCACCTGAAGGAGCCATGTCTCCCAAACACATTAGCATTCACCTGCCAGTATTTTTGTTTTGACACAGCACGTACAAAAAGAACTGAACCACAACCAGGTCTTACTAATGACAAGAATTATGCCCAGGACTGTTCTCCAGAAACCCATGTTGTTTGTTTGCATCTGGGCCTCCATAAAAATTGAAGTGAAATTCCATCTGGCTAAATGCCATTAGAATCAAAATCATTAACTAAACTAAACAGCCTTAGGTAACAATTGGGTATGAGCAAGTTCCCTCACCTGTTCTTTGGGTTTTTAATTATTAGAATTATAACTAAGCAAGATGCTACATCAAAATTTTACCTTACTATACAATTTGTCTATAGCAAGTAGTTGTCAGAGCAGTAATTCACATCATAATGAAGTTAGTGGTGTGAGGATCATAGGACTGGAAGGGCCCTTTGGGATCACCAACTCTAATGCTGGTTCTCCCATCACCTGTCTGTCCCACTTAAGCCATTCAAAATCATTCCTGACTTCCAGCCTATACTTTAATTACTGGCACGCTTATACCTTCTGTATCTTATGTCAACACTATCCTCCACCTTAATGTTTTTCCTCACCCCGTGTTTAATTTCCTGATGTTTTTAATGGATGGACCACTGGTTTCTGTTTATCAGCGCCACGATGCTGAGTCACAAGGACCCCTCAACACCTCTCCTTTTACTAAGCTTTGCATTTTTCAGAAATTCTTGTTATTTGCTTTTAAGTGCATAGGTGGTCTTCATTTTCATTTTTGCTAGCCTCAGGGGCATTGAATCCTTAATGTGCTGTATTTATCTGCTTCCAAATTGATTACGGCATTAGAAGTTGTCTTAAGAACAACTTTGACATGCATATTCCTGCTTCTCTTGCCATGCCACAAGACACCTACCACTTTTCCCATCAGTCTGCAACATTACCAGCTTCTGCTGCAGCCAGTTCTTTACACACTTTACACATCCTTTGCCAATTCCAATTTTCTTCAAAAAGAAATGTCTGCTATGGTGATTTGTGAGATATTACAAAAGTCCAAACAGATGCATGCTTTCACCTAGAAACAAGAGGTTAGCCCAGCACGATCATCCTCTCGCAAACTTGTGCCACATTTTATACCTTCACAATTTATGACCTTCCACACTGCTTCCACCTGTTTATAAAGTTTTTATTATTCTCTCCTGAAAGTTTATTTTAAACCTTGCATATTATCAGTCCTGTCTGCTTTTGAAGTCAAGACCCGTACTTGCCCACATTTATCATCCACCTCCTTATCTTCCTGCCAACCCACAGAAACTACCTTTCTTGTTCTCCAGTTCGGTGGTGCAACTGCAGTTAAACTTCTGCAAACAGAACTCAGATTCCAAGTATTGCATGTTTTAGCACTCTGGGCTGCCGATTACCACACTCGAAATTCAAGGCATTAAAAGTTTTGTTCCCACCTGATACATCTGTGCATAGTTTTGAGCGTCATCCTCCTAAGAAACACAATTCCTACAGTTCAGGGATCATACTTAGATCATCTTTACTCAACTTTACATCTCTGTCCCTATCCACTGCAGCTCAACTCCTTCCTTTGTAAGACTGCCTGTTTCTCTTTTTCACATGACCAAAGCACCTTCTGTTATCTGTTTTAATACTCTTTGCAAGACGTCACCTTGTCTGCAGAGGCAGAAGCCCCTGCCTTAGCCCTGGACTTCCTGATCCTCAAGATACACCTTCCTTTACAAACTGATTTTTTGCCCACACCTCTCAGAGGTTCTGTGTTTGCTCACCATATCGTGACGCAATGATCAGGTGAATCATCAGCTCTGGGGTCATTTCCTAGGTGGAGACTTTTCTGTTATTTGAGATGCTAATATTTACCCCTGTAGCTTCACTGAATTTCATGCCCTCCTCTGTATCCAAGCTCCTTGCTTCACCAAAAAGCTTCTTCAATTTCTCTAGAGACATGTTTCTCTAGGCAGCTGCTAGTCTACATGTTAATCTGTTTAACTTAACCTAGTTTAAGTTGTGATCACTCAAAACCAGTTCGCTTCTATGTCCACCTTCCCTGAAGCATTTTCTGTGCTTTTTAAAGCCACATCTACAGTTAACTCCATTGATTTTATGGCTTCAGTCACTATCTGATGATGAAAATGCCAGATAACACAGCTCTCTATACCCAGCCAAAAGCACTCATTCTCTGGTGTGGGGAGTTGGTCTTTCACAGTGACAATACCCAGAAATACTTCTCTCTAACCATATTACGAGATTTCTACCCACATTTAAATCCTGGACTACGTGCAAGCAGATCTCTTGCGCTATCACAGCAAAATCTCTTATCAGCTCTTCCCAACGCAATTTCAGCCCAGCTGGTTCTCTTTTATCCACACTAATGCTGCTTTACAATTCTGCATCACTAACACACAGTGGAATTTTCCCAGTCACCTTTATTCTTCTCTTCCCAGAGCAGAGCATCTCCTCCAACATCTCTGTCCCCCTCATAATGGCCACTCCTTGTGGCTCCTGCTAATCTTATGAGGGCTAGTTCCGAGTCCGACACCAACACCCCCCCTTCCACCCATTTTAGACACAAGCTCCCCACTTTGCTTTAAAACATTAATGTGTTTGCACCTTCTTGGAAACAAACTCAAAACTACTAATTAAAGTGTTTTTCACTGTTAACTTTATACATCTGTATCACCTGTCATTTCAGGATCACGTAATCCCTATTTCATCTTCAACATCAGCTCTTTCCTGGTGCTCTGTGAGGAAAAAAAATAGAATGCAGGCCCCCAGCAAGCACACACAGGGTTAATATTCAGACTTCCGTCATGTGCTGCTCTGCTCCGGTAAAGCCTCAACACATTTCTGTATCTCTGACCAAAGTGCCAGAGATACACAGAATAGTAATTTCAAACTCAAGTTTACAATGGAAGTGAAAGGTTTGTCAGTAGAGCTCCGTGAAACCACACTCCTCCACGGGACCAAGCATAACAAAATACTGACCTAACACTGCAACCCAATAGGTCACGGCACATTGTGATCGCTTTTTAACCGTGGAAAAATATGTAAACATTTCTCATTATAGTCAGATTAGTCATAATAAAACAGCCATGTACCTCTGCTCAAGCAACAGACATTACCAAACTCCATTTTTTTCCAATCCACAAGTACTGTAAGGGCGACAAGTACAAATTTTGTGACAGCTTCTCTGATCTAAGGAGGGGCACGCCAGCTTCTGCTGTTGGTGGTGCTGAAGCTAGAAACTCAGTCCAGTCTAAAAAGCATGAATTTGTCACACATGATGATAATCAACAACGCTGCTGAGATCTGTAGGAAATCCCTCAATTTTAATTCAGAATCTGATCTTTTTCTAGAAGACTCTAAGTTGTTTTACTAAAAAATGCTATGTCCTACAGAGGGTCATATTAGATGATTACAACAATCCATTCTGGCCTTACAACCATAGAGTTTCTAAGCAGTTAATCTCCTCAAAAAATCTCCTACTAAAATGGAGCATACACAGACTCCACTTACTTAATTTGATATGTCAAAATCTAATAAAATTTTGCACATGCAGCAAGTACGTACCAGGTACGGAAGGCTGAAATAAAATTACTGTTTCATATCCATCTTTCCCTCCCCACCAATCCATATCCACGTTGTGTGCCAAATTCAAGTCGCATACTACAAGTCTAGGTTCAGATCAGGAGTTCAAGGTTGGGGGATGTTTGAAACAGGAAATAAAAAGAATTTATTTCGTTAAAAAATAAGACTTTACTTATCTATAAAATGGCATGATTTTATTAGCATTAGAACTCCCACAACCAAAAAAGGCGGCGGTCTCAGCTTTCTAGTAATTTATGGCCCCTCAGACTTCTCAAAGAGGAGGCACATGAAGTGTGCCTTCCACAGAGGCCAAAGCATCTTCTGAACACCACCTGCTTGCCTGTAAAGAAGTCTCGTGAAAAAGAGTAACTCATGAAACTAGGAAGTTGAACAAAACAGGAATGACACATAATTTTCTAACACGTGTGTAGCAGTTTACTCAGCAGTCAAATTCCTTCCTCACTCAAAGCTGATAAGCTACCTTGGCATCATCTCAATTAGTGTCTGTTACTCCTGGCCTGATAGGAAGAAACAGTTATTAAAGATTTACAGCCCAACAGTTTGTAGATCCCCAGTGTATAATTGCCGCCCTAACGCTCCACAGGGACTTCATCTGCGAAGGCCTGTGGTTGTCGCAACAGAAAACTATGACAACTAAACGTGGATCATCACAAGAACTGGAAGTCTGAAGTCCCTGGACATTTCCTGAAAACACGTTCTGAGGTTTATACAGGCCCTCAGGAAAGGAAAATGTCTCTAAAAGATTTCTCTCCAGAAATTTAAACATATTCATATATATACTTGGAAACTAGTATGTTTGCTAAGCAGAAAATTTCAGTTTACAACATAGCTTAAGTGAAATTTGACCCCCAGTTTCTTCACACCTAGCCTTTCCATTGCTACCTGACTATATGGAACTGTTTTGAAATATGCTTAAAACATATTTTAGAGCAATTAAAAAACAAACAAAACCAAAAGCAAACAAACATAAAAAAAAAAATCAGCAACAAAAAAAACCAAACACCAAACTCTGTTTAAAAACCACTGTACAAACTGAGTTCTATCAACCTGGTCAAGGATTTGCTGGGGGAAAAAAAAAAAAAAAAGGGCAAAAAAAAAGCGCCTTACAGTAAGTAACCTCTTTGTGATACTCAGGACACCAACAATCAGTACAAAGAAGAATAAAGCACACAGCTCCCCACACTTGAAGTTTATAAATCTATCTGGCCTCAATTAGATATCCACTGACACAAAAAATAGAATAAACCTATGACAACTCCAAAAATTATGGCAAGCCAGGAAAGATGGCCAGGGAAAAGTCCCGTGAAGGTTTAGAAGCACAGCGTATGTTCATCAGCACACGAGGCTCCAAACCAGTGCCTGACTGGGGGTTTGCTCTCTGTGCACAGCACCGCTACCCACCCGCCTCCCAGCTCAAGGGCTGCCCTGGTACAGCTGAGCAGAGAGAACGCCTGGTGGCACAACATCACAAAAATGCCACGCAGCAGGACAACACATTTGCTACAACATCATAGAGAAAGTTCAAGCAACGCTTGTCTGTTCCAAACCAGTAAACCATCTCCCAGCCCAGGCCTCGGACAACAGCCCTACATCATCCTCCCGAAGAGGTTTCAGGTGATTCAGTCCCTCCATCAGTCCATTCTGCCTTACCCAAGCGTGCCTGCATCCCTGCCACAGCCTGCACCACTTGCTGCCGTAAAAGTTTAGAAGAATGAAAGCATTTAATGGGCCACCAAACTTAGGTCCAGATCCAAATTCCTTTCCTCAGGAGAGGCCAACAAAGAGGACAGCAGGTTGGTTACATGTTGCAGACTTCATTTGGACAGAGGGGTAACCCAAAAAGTCCTTGCATGTAGATTTTTTTAAAATTATGTTTTTTAAACTGCCTACATTGGCTTGAGCTGAGAAAATAAGCATTGCGTGTGCCAATACTTGAAAGTGTAATTCTGCAGTTATGTTATACCTAATGATTATGTCTCCACGGTGGAAATGCTGGAGTCTGTTTAGCAGAGCATTTAGCTGTAAAGAATTAACAGAGTTAAATCACAGGAGCTTTAAGTAATAAGGTTAAAACCAGTATTCCTTAAAGGGACATGGTCAAGCCTGGAAGCCAAACTTCTTTTAAAACTCGCCAACAGTTTTATGCTAGAGATTATCTCTAACACCACATTCCCTCTTATCCCTCATCTGACATGCCACTCCCAGTCCCATTCACTTTCCATTCATATGGGATGGCCAAACTACAAGGAAGACCATCAGGAGTCTGAGGTCAGCAAAACGTTGTTGAAAGCTCATACCTTCTTTAGGTTTCTAAATGCCCCAACTCCCCAAACATAGGTAAGAAAAAAAAAAAAAAAGGGGGTGGGGGGTGAGGGAGAATCAGGTTTTTCATCCCTTTAACACACTTTCTAAGCCATGCATCCTGCCCAGCAATGTTAAGACCCTCACAAATTTAAGCCCGGCCAGCAAAAGTGAATCCTGTGCTAAGTGGGTGAAGTTTATAGACACCTGACACCAGCTCAGTTTAATTTTCTCCCAGTATAAGATTTCCATAAACTGAAGGTCTCTGAACATATGCTTCAATGTTGAATGCATGTACCCAACCCTCTTACCATTCTTTTCAAATCCCACCCCAACTCATCTGACAAAAGAATGAACATATAGACACTCAAGAGCAGTGTGCTAGAGGGAACATAAACTGAGTCACAACCATTACCTAGCAGTTCCCTTCATTTTTAAGATGCCCTCACCTAGCTGTCAGAGAGACAGTGTACCTGCCAGTGCCATGCTTCAGTTCCTTGCCACTTACCACAACAGCAGGACATGAAACCATGCCACAGCATGGTGCTTATGAAGTTCAGCCAACACCAGCCAAAAGAATTCCTCAGCTGAGGATTTATCATCTAACTTGATCCCATGGCCACCACTGGTCTCTTGCACTCCACACTGCACAAGAAGGAAACTTATTATCTGTAGGTAGTCTGTGTTATATAGTAGTCAGAAGTGTAATTAATCAATGTTTCGAAATTAATAATGGGAAAATAATTTAAAAGGACATTGAGGAATCTATTTTGAAAGCCTGGTGAAGGAGGTAGGCAGCGCAACCTTCTGTGATACACCAAGTAAACCTCACTTGCATCTTTTAATTAAGCTATCAACCAGAGGTTTCTCAGTTTAATTTAAAAAAAAAAATCTGGATTAAAATTGAAGCTTTCTTCCTAGCTGAAGTAGAAATATAGATGCTTACCATGTATTTCATAATGTATTTAACTGAAATCTGTGATCTCATCACAAAAGACAGTATTAGTCATATGAAAACAGCTGAACAGAGAAATGCTGGAGCATTCATATGCCTACCAGTACTTCTTCAGTTCTTTTAAAACTTGTGAATTTGAGTTCCAACTCGAAAACTGTTAAACAGAAAACAACTATTTTGGATCCCCACCATGATTTACTTCTACAAAGCAATTATTTAAAAGTTACCTGCAGTATTGTGATCAAAACAAATACAACAAACAACAATGCACGAGGGACATTTTAGACGTGGTTAATTTCATAAAGTTGAGGATAACTGTTAGAAAAACGGCTGAGAAGAATAAACCAAAACTGTGATATCAGAAGCAGGAATCATTTATTAAGTTTTCTAGGAGGTCAAAAAGCCATTTCTCAAGCAAGATCAGCTGACGTCCGTTCTACCCCACAGAGCTATAAGCCATGGTAAACTATACAAGAAATAAACAGTATTAATACAGGTTGGGTAGCCCTAGGTGGTGGAAGCTAGATGGCAGGGGAAAACGAGAGTTAAATGTAACAAAAAATCTTAATCATGTTAAAGAAAAAACACCAACAAGGATACTGCCCTCACATTCCATCACTTGGCTTAACTGCTAATGGTGAAGAAGCAATAGGCATCCAATAAACATTTCCCTGTGCTCTGGAAGAGGCAAGTACCTGTGAGATCAGGTATTTTCCAGCCCATCAATAAATGAAGATGACGTTAAATATCCAAGATGCAAATAATAAAAGCCAGAAGGTCTAGACAACTGCCATTCAGATATTAGGAAAGAATTCTGTAGCCCAGTGACATTTGCTTTAAATGCATCCTGAGAGATTAGAAAACAGACTCCAAGGAGATCAGAGTATGGCACTCGACACTCAGCGCACACTTGTAGGACAGGTACCTGCAGATGACTGAGCACACCAGACAAAAGCCTCAAATGTCTAAGGAGTTAACGTTCTGGAAAAATTATGCCTACTATTCACAACCAGTTTGGAAAGACTGATCTAAACCATACAGATCGGACACGCAATTTGTTGAGAGACATGACTCATGAGCGCAAGACAGTTGCATTAAAGTGTAAAACTACACAGTATGGTGGAAAGCCAGTGAAACAGTTTAACCGTTAGCCGCTTGACCAGTCATGATTAGTGGGGTTTCACATAGCGAATGCCTGCCATGTTTCAACATTTTCACTCCTAGATTGATCATTTGCCATTTACACAAAACCAAGCAGGAAACAGAAGGCAGTGAAGGCATAAATAATAAAAGCAGCATTATGCACAGCAGCCTAGTCAGGTATAAGGAGGCCCTAAGATAAAAGAAAATCCACCTGAAATCCTGCTAAATCCAGAGAGATCTGATCCAAACACCCAGAATATACCTACAGAATAAGAATCTGTATCACTGAAAGCATCTGCCAAATTTTACAGGTCACAGTAGACAAGCAAAACATTATTTCAGCAAAGTCCTTGGCAAAGACAGACAATGCATGCACAGATAAGCATGAGCTGGCAATAAGAATAAAGCAGATTTTAGTTCTCCATTTAATGATGATGAGATCAACCCAAGAATATTAAATGCAATTTTCATTTCTATGGAAACTTTAGAAGTATGGTCAGAAAATACAGACTGCAAAGAAGAGCAAATTCAAATGCTGAAGAGAATCCTTTCAAACTACAGACTCCAGAAGTCTGTCTAACAAGAGACATATTGCTTTCACATACTTTCACACCAAGAAAATACGAGGTACTAACTAGTAAACTTTAACCTACCAAAGAGGCAGAGTAAGGGAAAAACCTACACAACCTAACAGCAGCTTGCAATTCATTTGCAAGACCAAACAATGAAATAACTGAATGAAAAAGCAAGAGAGAAAGTTACTAGGCATATCACTCTGGTTTAAGCTTTCTTGGAAGAGCACTGAGAACAGCTTTTACCAAATGACTGAAGTATTTTCCAAAACATTGAGCAAAAATTTGATCACAAGGCATGAAAAAAATATGTAGGAAGAAATTTCAAGAGAAATTTATAAGAAGATCATTTGCCACCAGACATATCCATTTCACATGCCTCCAAGTCAAATATTTGAAATAAGGTGCTGGGTTTAAAAAAGCAATTTCATTTGCCTGATCTTTATATGCCATCACGTAAATCGCAAATAGCTCTGAGAATGTTACGGTTCAAAATCAGGATCTTTCAGCATTTGGATTAAATCCAACACTGTATGTTAGTAACAACTTAAATTTAAGTTTGACCTGGCAGGTCCCAAGCTGAAGGAGTCAACTGAGAGGACACCAAGTGAGCAAGAAGAAAGCAGACACTATTCAAATCCAGGAAGAACCTCTGTACGTTTCCTTCCTCCCACTGAAAATTACAGGGGGGGGATTAGTAGGTCCTAGTCCCTAAATAATTAAAACAAAGATTCCACACTGTTCATGGAAACTTTTGCAGTAACAGTGTTCAAAGCTGAAGGAGTGAGGGTTTGAAACAGAAAAACGAATGACCACCCGTGCATCACAAGGCAAATGCAGTCTACAGGTCCTCAACATTCCTATTATTTAACAACAGAAGCAGCTTGAAAGTCTTAAGAGTTTTCTCTCCAGTTAAGCCACCAATTACAGTCTACAAACCCCAAACTTCAGTCTCAACGCAAAGAAACTCCTTCAGTAGCGAAGACTCTTTTATCTTAGTGTTATTATCCAAATTTCTAACACATTTTATTTTGTTCCAACACTACATAGACTGGTAGCTTCCTGACTAACTGCAGCTAGAGGAACCAAGTTCATAATACTTACGACCAAATTCTTCAGGAAGCATTACATTTTTATTAATACCCTACCTTTATAACTTCTACTTCTGCTACCACTTTTAATTTAATTTAAGTCAGATTCTGGTTTTTGCCATTTTGATTTACACAAAGACAGGGAGGGGTTTTTTTCAGTTCTGTAACCATTTCAGAATACTGTCACAACACAGCAATACAATCACCCGATTGCTATGAGTGCTGTTTGCAAGTGTGCAATGTAGAGAGCTCCAGCGAGAGACCTTCTCCCCCCATGAGACAGAAAGAGCTGGAGCCACTCCATTCTGCCTTACAGAGAGAAAACAGCCTGAGTTGAGGCTATCGCTTCACGGGTGGGGGTGGAAATCCTTTAACACAAGGAAAAAGCCCTGACATTTGGCTGCCAGACTTCTAGTTACAAAGATTTCTAAGTACTCCACAAGAGGAACATGTTTTCATTTCTGTTACTGTTAACAACCATTTCCATTTTCCCTGTTTGGTTCTTTCACTTGGACGTCAAGAGTTCAATTCGGTGGAAGGGCACTGTAATTTGAATTTTTCTGGCAATACAGGGACACACAGTTAAGTTCACTGAGCAGCATTCCAACACTCCAGCTATTCTGGCAACTGGATAAGCAAGGTTTAGTAACTCTTCAGAGCAGCAGAAAGATAAACAGCAGGCATAAAATTCTAGAGGTTAGGGACGGGTTTTTTTAAGTGCAAGACCTGAAGAGATCACCTAATTCAATCTCCTGCAAACCTCAGGCAGCAAGATCTCGTACAGATACTGCAAATCAGGCCCCAAGACAAAAGCACATTAGACAAAAGCACTAGGCACTCCTGGGGCCAAGCCAGGTACCCTGCACAGCGATAATGGCACATCTCCACCGCCAACAGCCTTGCAACAGCACAGTACGTCAGACATCGATGGAGTGAACAGGACAGGCGAGTTATGAAACAAAGAGACACAATTTTTACTACAATTCTCAGGTGGATAAAGTAGGTCATGAAGTTAGGAATACAACACTGAAGACACAGCATAAACTGATATAAAGCAGAGAGGAGGAAAACTAGAAGACAACCATCACTATTTCGAGACAGCAAGAGCTGGGGACAAAGTGAGATATAATAAAGGTGAGCAAGTGAAACAGTGTGAAATATGTCTGGGGACTACAATGTAAACAGAGCAAAGGAGCCGATGACAGAGCACCTGTAACCAGGTGATCCAGCCTCAGCAGGGTCCTCCTTTGCTATGACCTTGCAAGCGGTGCTGAGATAGCAGTTACTTCTATCTGTAAGTCAGAAGACAGGAAAGCTCAGAACAAGAATCAGTTGAGAACTCGGGTAAAATCAAGACTTCCAAGAAAAGGCCAAGAAAGTTAACGACACAATACTGATGTGAAAAACTAGACTGTTTCACTGGGATTAGTTTTATTTAATATGTGCTATTTTCACAAATACAACACTAAATGCAAACTAAATAAAGCAAACTATGCCAAGAGAAGATTATCAGACATAATCCAGACACAGCTGCTCTAAACAGGAGTATATGCAATCTCTTTTGCACTTAAGCAGTAGAATCAAAATATGAAGAAGTCTCCTCTAAAAGCCTCAGTCATGTAATATTCAGGATTTGTTTTCTCCTTCACTTCACTTATACCCTCTGCATATTTTCCTGCTCCAAAAGAACCCCTTAATTTGCTTCTACAACAGCCTGTTACCACTGGCTCACGTCACACATCCTCTGTACACTTGCAGGTGACCCCAGATGCGCAATTCCTCTGGGCTTAGGTTTTCTGTCAGGTACTTCTATGGCAGAAAGAGCACAATGATTCTGAAGAAAAAACAACCAAAAAACCACCCCTGATTCCTTCTCTAGGAAGAAGATGTAAAAGAAATGTACCACTAAATACGAGATCAAGAAGCCATGCATGTTAGCTGCTCTTTCAGGAACAAAGGCAGCACTCAGACATGTTTGGTGTGCACTGTTTTAGATTAACTATTCATTAAAATACTATATTATGTGCGGGGATAAATCAATTAATTACAACACTATCTTTCTGGCTGCCAGCCTTTGTTACACTGCCATTGAGGGGGTTTTCCCCATTTCCCTTTATCTGTTAAACTGCATTTCAGAGGCTATTAACAGTGTCCCAGTCACCTACACTTATTTCACAGTTCCTTTTATTGTCTTTGTTTTTTAACCTCAGGTCTACAGCATCCAACCTCATGTTATTACGCAGTCTTATGTGTGCACCATTTTTAATGGAAAACCCCCTCAGCTTTTCCAACTTTCTTATTAACAGCTGTGCTGCTTTCTCAGCAAGATTAATTTCAGTAGAAAGGCAAAATACATTGTAAAAGTGGCACTTTACTTGCAAAGAAGTGACAGTTAATATAGCTTTCTTCTCCTTGCCCCAAAAGTTACTGTTTTATCTCAGCTCCTGGTATATATTTTGTTTTTCAGATGGCTCTGCCTCTGCATACTTCCATTTTAGGTGTAATGGTTCATATTGTGAGATCTCACCAGCTCATTCTTTCAGCCGTGGCTATTTCAGAAAACCTGTTTCTTCAAGTTTAGTAAACTGGCTACATTCTGCATTCTTGTAAGTTGCTCAGTATCATCTATCTAAATTACTGCTGGCATTTTCTACTGTCTTAGCACAGCACTGAAAATTAAAGATATAATTTTCACAGTAATCCTCCATCACCCACAGTCACCACCAGCCACCTCGAGTTTCTTCCTTAGCTCTTTACACATAACTAAAGAGTAAGCCAAACACAAAAGCACATCATTCCAGGCTGCTGAAATGCTTTTGTCCCAAAGACTCCATGGACCAAGAAGTAACACCCTGAAAAGGCAAGACAGTTTCAATGACTCAGTCATCCAGTCACGATCTTTCACTACCCTTAGTAGCTGGGGTGTAAGTACCTCTTTAACACAGTCAGCTCCAAGTGGCATCAAAACCACATTTCTTTAAAGGACAGCCTGCGAACATTTTGAGGATAAACAAACAAGAAGAATGAAGAAACACCTGTAACGTATAAGCATCTTTGAGCTAGTAAGAATGAGCTTCAGTGAAGGCATTTTGGCAAAGCCTTCAAAATAGACAAGTTTACCAGAGATGCTACTCATGCTTCACAGTTTACACAGAACTACATCAAAAGCATTTTTAAGATAAACTTCACAGTTATACACCTCTCCTATCTCCTTAAACACAATATGTGTTTCAGAGAAGGACGGAAACTTAATTTAAGAACGCCCTCTTGCAAGAACAGCACTCTCCCCGAAATCACACACACTCAAGATACTCTGCTGGCATCTTTTTATTAAGACCATCATCAAAAGAAGGATTTTGATTCAAAAACGTGACAAACAGCTGGATGAAGAGCTGTTATCAAATCAACAGATGTGAACCAAAGAAGAGTTAAACTGTCATCAGCACACCAGTGCCAGGGGTTTTTTTTAATCATACCTGGCAAAGGAGTTGAGAACATTAAAACTGTACTTTTAAGCCGCGGGGCACGACTGGCGTGCAGGGATGTGCTGTGATCACAGTGCTCAGTGCAGGACGCTGAGAGGAGGCACGTCCCAGTGGCGTGAGCCCTGGCAGATGGCTTTCCCCGGGATTTTTTTTTTTTTTTCCTCCACAAGAGAGCAAGAAATTGAAAAACGGAGATAGAGAGCAAGCCGCTAGCACTATAATGCAGCCTGCACGAGAAAGTGCTGCTTTTCAGTAACCTGGTCAGCAAGGGAGCAAGGCTCGATAGCAGGACGAGGGGGTAATTAGCGACGTATCTGCAATAATTGTGCACGTTACGAGCGACCACACGGAGCGCGACAAGCGCAGCGTTCAGGCGGGTGACAGCAGCCTGCCTCCTGCCAGCGCAGTTTCACTCGGCGGCAGCGTTTCAACTCGTGTTCAAACGAACTCGGAAAGTCAAACACGGCTCCTCCCGGCCGCCGGGGCCGCGGCGCCGGGCGGGACCGCTGCCCCGCCGCACCCCGCACCCCCAGCCCCCGGGCCCCGCAGCCCCGGGGCGGGCGCCTCATGGCGGGGGCTCGGGCTGCCCGGGGACCGTCCGCCCCATCCGCCGCCCTGGACGGAGCCGCGGGCTCAGCCGAGAGGTCACCGGGACGTCCGGCGCCGCGTCCCGCAGACACAGTCGCTGATTTAACGCGGAAAACGGTCGCCGCACACGCCCGAAGGCTCCCAGCCGCGTCCCGCCGGGAGCGGGGCGCCAGGTGACAGCTCGCTCGGGAGCCAGGTGCCGGCGGCGGGCAGGCTCGGCCTTCCCGGGGGGGGGGGGGGGGGGGACACCGGCTTCGTCCCGCGCAACTCCCCACCGTGGCGGCGGGACGGCACCGCGTGGGCACCCGGCCCGGCTTGAGGCGCCCGCGGCACCGGCCACCCCCGGCCCCGCCCCGCCCCGCCGGCGCCCCCCGCCGCTCCCGCGGGAGCCCGGCCGCCCCCCGCCGCCGCCCCGCTCACCTCGCACACACAACAGCGACATGGCGGCGGCGGCCGCCGCACCTCAGCTGCCGCCCCGCCAGCCGCCCCCGGCTCGCCTCATGCCGCCCCGCTGCCACAGGTCGGGGCGGGGGGGGGCGGGGGGGCGAGGCGGCGGCGCCGTGAGCCGGGGCGGAACCGCCCCGCGGAGGGGAGGGGCGGGGGCGCCACCGGGCGGGGCGGGGCAGGGCGGGGCCCCCCCTCCCAACGCGCTGCCGTCGCCACCCCCGCGGCGGCCGACAGGGGGCGCCGCTGCCGCAGCCCACCCCCACCCCCCCCCCGTCGCCACGGCAACCGCCCGGGCCTCGGGCTGCGGCGTGCTGGAGCTGTCGCCGTCGACCCCCCCCCTCCCCGAAATTAACCCCCCGCAATTAACACAGCGGGAAGGAAAGGCCGCGGCTGGGCGGGCCGCACCGGGACGGGTTCCCGGGGCGTCGTGTGCGGGCGAGAGGGCCCGGGGGCGCCGGCAGCCGCGGGGTCAGGGCGGCGGGGACAGGGCCCCGGTCCCTGAGGAGAGGCAGGGCTGTTGGCGGGGGGGTGGCGGGGTGGTACTTTGCCTCTTTTTTTTTGCTTGTTTTCTGCTTTCTCACTTTTACTCCCGCAAGGTAAGAGCACTTACTGCACCGGTGACGTCCTGCCTGTGTCTGGGAGCCGTTCCCAACGTTCCCACCCACCTGACCTGGAACAGGCTCTGCTTTATCACGGTGCGATGCTCGACTGATGCACAGCAGTGGCCACCCATATCCCCCCACGTAGCAACAGCCACCAGGGAACACTCTGGAAAGAGCAGGGACAGGACAAGCAGGTGTGACACTGTGTCTGAAGCTCTCCCTCAGTACCCCTCCAGCTCTGAGGGTTTCCAGAGCCTGATGTGTTTGTGCGGTTAGTAACCCCCCAATCCATCTCTCTGCTGATGCATTGTCTCTCAGACCCCTGCAAAGTCCTTCCCTCCCTGTCTACTGGTAAGACAATCCACATGCTGCCTGTTGCAGGAAGAACCACGCTTTGGTGTCCCGTGAGCCTAGGAATTCTAGTGGTTTTTTTCTGACGACCTCTAATGCTTTCAGTGCTGCTTCTTCCCAAACTATAAATAACCATAACACTGCAGGATGTGCTTCTAGTTCCAAACAGAGGATCCAAGGTGAAACAAGTAATTTATAACATTGAAACTCAACAGCAAAGTGTCATATAATTTGATTGCTATTGCATTGATGTTTAGAATAGCCCAAAAGTCTACACAGAGGATAGAGGACAAGGCTCCTAGCTGGGCATTTCAAAGACACCACAAACGTTTCCAAAACTCAGACCTAGACAGGAGAGAACTTACTTTTGCCCCGTCCAGTACAGTGTGTTTTCCTGCCCTTAGGTTTGCGGCACAGAAGTGTATCAGCCAAGGAAATATGTCAAAAAGATTCATAAAGCTGCTCTGAGGTACCAAGAGGAACCACTTGGGAGGAAAAACCGTGATGTTCCTATAAACAAAAAAGCAGACTGCGTGCTAAAGGTGTCACCAGAAGCAGTCTTGAGGGACTGAGAACACTTCCACTTTGCAGTGTGAATGTGAACTGTTACTGCAGCTCCCAAGTGCCAGCACTGAGGCAGGCAGGGAAGACTCACACAGCACCTGGTACCTATCTTGCCACAGCTTGTAATGCTGCCATAATACAGAAATTATCTCACCAAGGGCAGATGATGTCATATGCATTTTAAAATCATAGTAATGCGTTATTAGCAAGCATGGCAATCAAGTAAGCATCCTGTAGCTAGGATGAAATATCTTGCTATGAGCAATAACTGTGAAGGCTGGGATTATCATAGCTGTTACGAATTCCCCAGAGTTCTGATGTCTAATTAGATGCAACTGTTTTACCAGTCTTTATCTAATCAAAAGAGGCCATTTGTGTAACTCCCAGTCCCAAATAAAGTGGTTATTTGTGTGTCTGTCTGTCCATCCCTCCTCTCCTTTTTGCTTCAGATGGGCTAGAAGAAGCACCATGACACTACTGCAAAACTTTTGCAAATTAGAATTACCCTCTTCTAAATTATGCTTGCTCCTTGAAATCAACTTCCTTATTTTCCCAGCTGAAGTGACACTCCCCAAATGCATCTTCCTCTTGTTATTTTTTCTAGTTCTTCCTTTGGACATTGTTTTCATAAATCCAAAAACAGTTTAGCAATAAAAGCACTGCAATAGGAAGAGAAACTGTACCACTTCCTGTGTTGTCCTTAACCTCTTAAACGTGAACAAACTTTCCAGATCTGTTTCTATAAATCCACAAAAAGGAATGCCAGGTTCATAAACATTTAACTACAAGCAAAGCCCCAAATCCTGTTGTAGCAGACTGGATCTAAATTCTGCAGCTGACAGCATGCTCTGGTAGCACAGGCAGCAGTCTGTCAGCAGTGTATCTTTTTTTAAATGGAGAATTCTACCCAATTAAGGAGGAAAAATACAGCGCAGCGGGCACACTACAGTAACCTTCACACACACTGAAACTGTATGTCTTTCTGAACAAAGAATGAGGTACTCTACAAACTCAGAAAGAAGGAGTTACTGCCAGCTCCAAAGTGATACCCAATTTTCCCTCCCTGCAAAGCAAGAGTTAATTTTCTCTGGCTACTCAGACACCAGCCATCCACCTTGGTCTCAGTTTACCTGCTGTTGGATAGTAATAAATGGGTGATCCTCCACTCAATGCAGCTTGCCAGCTGTTTTATACCTGCCTGTTTGCCATAGTTCCCCTGTTCAGAGAGCAATACTGTAGCTATATTTGCAGTCTAGGTAAACTGTGTTTTCTTCTTCTTCTTCTGTTCTTGTTCTTCTGCCTTTTTTGAGTTTTGTATTTCTGCTACTGGAGAATGGCTGAAGCTGGAACTTGACATGTAGCGAACCCACATGGGCTTTATTTTAAATCAAAGGGTTTAGGTCTGTTAAACCATTTTTCTGTTATGCAACTGACAAGGAAAAAAAAAAAAAAGTCATCTCAGACCTGGTTTTTGGGGCTTAGCTCTAAAGATAAGGAAAAAAAGCTTTTAATTTACCCTACGACATTTGGCAGGAATTGAGTGCTGAATATAGAGTGAGCGGTTGATTGATATTCTGATATTGGAAAGCAGCCCTCAGATTTGACTGTAAAGGTAACAGGCTACTGAAATGGCTTTCAACTGTATTTCTACTCTATTTTTTTACTAATAAAATGTGACATTTGCAGAACAGCTAGGGGATCACAGGATCTCTCTCACCACAGGCTGTCCTACCTGTGTGTGGGAGTCATTTCAATAGTATCTTGAAACGCAGCTTTCTCTGGAGTGGGTCGCAGATGATAATCGGTGCACCAACTGAAGAGCACCATAAACATGCACTGAAACACACAGGGAAGCAGCCTGCAAGCCCGTCAGTTATATGTAAACCAGGATGCTGGGTTTAACACTCAGAAATGCTCAACCGTCATAATACTCATGAAATTTTAAAGGTCCAGGAACGAACAGGACTTTGGCACCTGCAGGGCATGAGGTGAACAGGACAGTGAGGGGCAGCAGCCCCCACCAAACAACCATCCAGACTTGGGGCTGCATCTTGGGGCATCTTCTTTCTAATGTCCCAGTCTTGTCTTTTCCTAAGGATCCATGACATCTGGAAGTGACAGTGGTCTGGCAATTTAAGGCATTAACTGGTGTCTTAATTTTAATTGCCGTTTGAATCAGAGACTCTCCGACTGTCATGGATCAACCTGCCACCATGCCATTGAAGTCCCTGTATTGAGTCTTTCTTTTTGGCATGTTCAAGAACTCTCTGCAGCCATTCAGTTTTCCTCCCTGCATAGCATGGGCACTTGGGTAGGGTTTAGTCTTTGTGCCTTAATTCTCCATTCACAAAATGGAGGTTGTGGTAATTCTTTAAGGAAAGAGGTATTAAAGATAGAGGGTGTCTTGATTATAAATGTGTTAGCAATGATGAGATTGCTTGGACACTGTCACCACATAACCATTTAAAACAGATAGCACAAAGAGATCTGCCAGCTTTTAGATTACAAATCCACGTTCAAAAGGCTGGAGAGATGAGAAGCATCCTTTCATCTCAGGGAAAAAAACTCTCTGCATAAGAGGGCAGCTTCCATGGGAACTGACCTTTCAATTACAGCTGCTGTGCAGAAAAGTCTTTCAACTGCTCATGACAGAGTCGACAGAAGCGAACCCCTTTCTCATGCAATTATCCCAAGCATCCCAAACACAGCATTTCTTGTTCATATTGGGATGCTTTGTCCTTGAGCAATGCAGTGGGGGGATTGCACTGCAGCGTACCCCCAGGGCTACGCATGTGCAGCGTGGGGTCCCTGTCTGTCCAAGCAGTGAGCAGCAAAGGCAGCATCACAGGGTCTGTGTGAAGCAGAGATCCCAACAGGGGATATTTTCCTGTGATCTGATCATGGACTGGTGCTGTCTGCTAGTCCCTCACTTGGCCAGCATGGACACTGACACTATTGCTGCTCCCCCAAAAGCAGGTGCCATAACATATGCATGAGCAGAAGGATGTTCAGGTGCCCTGAAAGCCTCTGCCTTAGGGTGAAGTGATCTTTCATCAGCTGAAATAGTGTCCTTTGAGAAATATTTATACTTGGCTACATTTTAGCCTCAACTATCCCCTCCTCAACACGTCTGCTGTCTGGCAGTCAGGAGCTAGGGACATGGGGACATAGGACTGAAGAGACCTCTGGGATCAGAAGTCTTGTCCCTGCAGTCACGCTGCCCCCTCTCCCCAGTTCTGTCTCCCTCACAAACAGCTTGTGGGTTTGCTCTGGCACTTTACAGGAACCCCTCAGCGGCCACCATCTCCAACACACTCACATTCTTCATGCTCCTGCCAGCTTCACCTTTCAGCTAAAACAGTGTTTCTGGCTTCCTAATATTTAGCCATGAGACAGCAGCCTCGCCCCCTCTCTAATTTTGGTTTGCCAGACTTAAAAAAGGTGTATTTTCTAGGTAGTCCAGAGACCACTGGCTGTGACTGTATGATTCCCGTTCTGTAGCTCTTCTCAAGTATGGATGGCACGTATCCGTGCACAGCAGGTCACATCAGAATCAGGGCAGTATTTGCTGATGTTGATGCCTCAAATTAGCTACACAGATCTATGCAGTCCTGTGGGATGGTCACCTTCGGTTTTAATAGGAACAGGTGAAACTCAATTCTGCTATTTCATACTTCACTTCGATTGGATTCATATTTAAATTCAGCCATGGCTTCCCTATTGAAAAGGGAGTGAATAACTATTTTATTTTAAAGAAATCAGATATTTTGCCTTTCCAAGAGGAATCACTTTTAACTTGGCAAGGTGCAAAACCCCTCACCCCACCCAGGCCTATTTGCTGCCTTAAAGCTGTATCTTTTTGCTTTAACTGTTTGCGTTAACAGATACTTGAAGAGTGCAGAAGGTTATTCTTCAATAGAGAAACCTAGGGGGATAGCTTTTCTCTTGCTTTTGTAGTTTTTATTGATTGAAGAGGAACATTTGTCAGAGATAAAAGAGGAGCTATTTGTCAAAGTTAAAGTTGTTGGCAAATACAGAAAGCGATGGGCTCTGAGGAAGAAGCATCATGAGACTGCAGAGGACTCTTCTGTCTGTGTGACCTGCTTCACCATCCCAAGACCACAGTTAAAAGGCACAAAGTCAGTTAACTTCTAGCAAAGAGCATCACAGGCGTAAGGGAAATGGTGTTACCCCCTCAGGCATTCTGGATCCCTCTCACTTAGCTGTGCAGCAGCTGGCCAGAATTTCTCCCCTCCGGTGTAATTTTGTATCATAGCACATCTGTTATCTGAGAGCAGCCCAGAGAGAAGGGGGGCTCCTACATTAAAGCAAAAAATGCCAGGGTAAGCCTCATGAAGGGTATGGGAAGGCATTTACCTATTATTGTGAGTAACATATTTTTTTTCAGAGGATTTTTATAGTGTTCTTGTAAGATTACTTTCTAGAGGAATAAAATACATTGCAGGGAAAGGCTAACCTCCCACAGTTTAGCAGAGCCACTGACCCTCTAGAAATGGCCAAGTGACTGACAATTTCCAATGCAAACAGGCTGTTTAACCTTCCAGGCAAGTTGTTCCGTAGGCGCTGGAGTCCAAGTGGCATGCATGTGTACCGTGCCTTCCTGCTACGTGAGGAACAGGGGGAAGAGCAGGCAGGCTCGCCTTCCCCTGGGCACACACATCAAGCTCTCAATGCTGCGATAGCAGAATAAAAGCCCTGTTGTGAACGCTTGCTGCCACTATTCTTCTCAGAGGGGTGTGCAGAAAGCAAGCATTTCACAGTTCTGTCCTCACAGGTTCACCCAGGAGTCTCTCTAGTTCACATTTTGACTCCCCTTTTTGTGCCTTTTCCCAAAGGATTTAGAAAAATCCTTTTCAAAAGAATTTAAAATGCAAAGTTTACCCATTTCATTAAATGCCCATGCAATGTCTAGCACTGTGCTGCTGATTGCTGCCGTTTAAGAGAAGCAGTAACTAAAAATTAGGAAGCATCTCACTGTCCAGATTGTAGTTTTTCTTATTCCTCCCTCAAATCCCCCTTTTTAAACAAGCAAAATAAAAATTAGGAGTCTCCAGATTTTACTTATTTGTGCCCACAATATAGCCTGCCTGGCAGCTGAGCACCATGGTCTCCTTAATAATAGAGCAAGCTGCAAGTGAAGATAAGTTGCAGAAGATGTAGCGTTACAGTTGGAAAGCCGTTGTTTTTATGGGCCATAAGTATTACTGATACTGATACCTCCTGCTGGTCGGTCTGGGAGGGTGGGTTTTGAAAGAATGACAGAAATAGAGGTTCCTCATGCAATCTTGCCCAGAATGCCTTGAGTAACAGCTGTTTGAACAAGATGAGTATCATTTAGGGACTATTTCTCTATACTTTTTGCTGCATCTTTGAATTAAATAAATTGACAAAAAGCAAATACAAAGCAAAATTCAAGACTGTAGCTAAAAATCCCAGATTTCCTCTGGTTTTTGGTCTGGGTATTATAATTTCATGTTACAATCAGAACAGACACCATTCACGAGCTCTTTGAGCCTCTTCCAAGAGCTGAGGATTAAAAAAAAAAAATTTAAAAGGAGGAAAATACTGCTCTTCCAACTTTCTTTTATACCATAAAATAGCAAAGAGGGCAATAAGCTTTCGTTCTATACTAATAGAAATCCAACCCAGCTGGTTACATAAAGTTGCTTAGGAAAATCAGCAAAGGTTGGAGAGAAACAGCCTGGCAGAGATACGGCTGTTTAAACATTGGGGCTGTGATAAGGCATCTGCAAGGATCCTGCTATGGTCGAGGTTTGCCTTGGCAGCAAGCTGCAAAAGCTGGGGAGTGAGACGTCCCTGGTTAGTAAGATCGCAGCTGTGGGGCACTAGGGCAGTCAGCCCTGAGCCTCGCTGCAATGCCCGATACCCCTTGCCACAGCCATCTCTCAGCTCACCTGGGGGACTTGTCCAAATCCACCCAAAGGGAAGGAGCAAGGGCCTCCAACACCTCCAGCCCCCATCTCCACCCTGAAAAGCACTTGCATTATGCTCAGACTATTGTTTTTCCCTCCCTGCTTCACTTCTGTCTCATCTCTTCCCATCTGCTTGAGAAGGGCTTGGCTGAAGCATCTCTCAGAGCCTACAACCAGAGCACGACTGCAGTCAATACCTCTAACTCATGGCTGATGTTGGCACGAGTTTGCCCAGTCTTGTCATAAGCAAGTAGCTGGTGATTCTTGCTGAAGAAAAGGACAGCAAAACCATCCTGGAGAAAAAGGCAACAACAGAACAATGCCACTGAGATCGGGTCAGGTGCAGTGGTGGAAAGCAGGTGGTATAGGAGGGGCTGGAGGGCAGCTTGGGTCTAGCCTTCTGTCATCTATGGGAAATGAACTTTCCTGTCTGCTGAGATGCTATTCCCTGTTCCTGATTGTGTAGTTTCTCACACTGAGCACTAAAACCTCACAGCCTGTGGTGACATCCATCAACGCAAGCCGATACAATCGTGGCAGGGGTACCCCGCAGCAGGTTAAGCTGGGACCCACCATCTGAACCAAAACCTGCTCCCAGCAATTGATAGCTGGCGTGCCTAAGACCTGCCAGGAGGCAGACAGAGGTTGCTGTCTAATTTATAGAAACAAGAAGCCATGAAGAAGCAACCTTAACTGCGATGTAATTTGCTTAGCCCAGAGTGGGTTTTGACAGTATGAGGCATGCTTTCTGCCCCTTTACACTTTCTGCTAAGTGTATAAAGCCAAGATCCCGAGTGGATGCACTCATCAGAGACCCTACAACCCTTTCCTTAGGGTACTGCTCTTAGTCCCAGCATCCTGGCCGAATTCCAGTTGGGTAATTAGACCATGATTAGGTAACGGCTTGCATATGCTATTTCTCTTCCCTAGGGAGCCTGGCTCTACATTATTTGACATTTTCAGGAATTCTAGTCATTAGCAAGGCTGTTTCCCCTGCCAGTGGGAGACTAAATGCTGGCAGAGCTTGGGGAATGGCTCCACTGTAGATCTGCCTGTAGGGTGAGCATTGCCTGGGTGACTTGGATATTGCCTACGGTAGTCAGAGGTCTGACGTGAGCTTGCTCATAGAGCTGAGGTGCAAGCAGTAAGACCTCCAACTGGGAAAAGGAACCCGGTGTCATTGTTATGCTTAGTGGGTAGGAAAGAAACAGATTGGCAGAGTCATTTACATGTGTGAGGGATCATTTTGTGGTTTACTGACTGAAATTCTTAATGGCACTCATTACAAGTAGTTTGCTTCCAGATGCTGTTTGCTTTCATGTTCAGAGCTACACACATTAACATAGAAAATTCTGCTTAGGAACATGTTGAGTACTGGCAACTGCACAAATCTAGAAAAAGTCAGCATGCAAAACGCAGGAAATTTTAGGCAGATACCATAATTTTGCCCCGTCTTTTGATCCTGAATTGCTAGCCATTTATCTCCCAGGAGATCTTTGTGTACACACCAAAACTTGATGGCTCACAAAGATACTGGGTAGAGGTTTTTTGCTTAAGTAACGGGACCTTTTATCCATCACTTGACTCTTCCCCTACCTAGGAATTCCACACTATAGTCTCCAGCTCTCATCCAGCCAACTATCACCTCCTGTTCCCATCTGGTGACACTGGTGCTGTTGTCTGCCTTCAGCTGCCCCTTAGAGCCAAGGCTTGGCTGACACATCCACAGGGCAAAGCCCAGTTCCTCAGGCTGATTACAGCCTGCAGCATCCATGGCAAGCTTGACTGCAAAAAAGCCAGATATTCTGGCCCCCAAGCCCCCTACAGAGACAGCACAGACGTAGAAGAAAAGTATCCCTATCTGAATCCACCTTCCCATAAGGCAGCAAAGTTTCTCTAGATGTCTCCCATGAAAATATCAAGCAGTCCAAATCCTGCTTTTGTGTGGAAAGATCTGCTAATACAGCATCCAGCAGCAATAAAGTGCATGTTTCCCTGCAGGATCTGGAGGTTCAGTGCAGAGACTGAAAGTACTAAGGAGCCTTGTAGGTCAAACCTAATGTGTTTCTTCGGGGTTGTTTGTAATCTGAGGATTTACCAGAAAACTGCCCAGTTTTGGTGTCATTTAGGGAAAGTTTCTCCCTGTGGCCTCACCAATTTAGCACTGACAGTGAGTTTCTACAGACCAAAATCTCTAACTGCAGGATGCTGTGATGGCAGCATGAATGACCCTTAGGTACTGAGTGTTAGTTAGTAGTAATTAGATCTGCATGTGAGGATGGAGGAGCTGACATCTATATCCTGCCTCAACTTTCTGGAAAGAAAAGCAGAGCTTTTCTAGTGCTTTGGGGATGTGTTGGACCAACAACCAAAGCATGAGCCCTTTCCGACAGCAGGGAGAAAGGGGCTGTGATGCATGCTGGCGTCTCCAGCCAAGAGCCAAGCAGACAGCACAGCTGGGAGCTGGCAGCTCTCTCACAGAAGCAAACCAAGACAAAGAAACTTTCCCTTTGCACACAGGGGTTTCGCGAAACTCATCCTTGCACCTTTTTCGAAGACCATCGGCACTGAATGCTCTCAGCCTCATCATTTCTACATTTTTGTGTGTTCATGCAGCTCCACAGGCAGTTGTAGCTGTTTCACAGAGGTGGGATGTGCCAGTGCCTTGGCCACACAGCGAAAGCAGGAGGGGTTGCTTTCTCCTGACACTGAGTTTGTGCAAGCCTGTACAACTGCTCTGCTCCCCTGCAAAGCTCTGGAGGACATTTTCTAGCCCCTTCTTGGCCCTGCTGCTGTCCTGAAACAACGTTAGAGGGTGAGCAGATGCTTTGTCCTCCTCAGTTTGTCACCAATGGGTCATTAACCACGTTTTTCTCCTGAAGAGCACATTTTCCTTCATGTTCTGTGTTCTGTGCCCTCACTGGTCATTCCCCTGGGGTGTCCTTTGGAGCAGACAACCCCCTGGGCTTTCTGTGAGATGTGCAAATGCAGGTGTCTGCAGTGTGGTTGTCTGTCTCTGAGCTCTTCCCACTGTGTCCCTCATTATAATCCATGGAAACACTTCTTGGGAACAGTTCCCTTCACCCTCAAATACATGTTCAAACTAGATTAGATGTCCTGAAAGTGGTATTTTTCTCCACTGTCTTGAAAGGGAGTCTGGGGACCTTAGCATAGACGAAAGAAAATTTCAGGTGAGATGAATGTAATGCTTTATCTCTGAACACAGACACCAGCTCATACAGCACCATGCTGGAACTCACAGATCTGCCTCTCGTCCCAGACCCAGATTTCTTTGTTCAAAATGAACCTCGATCTGCCATGATTTTCTCCTCACAGATCCACCCCAAGGCCTCAAGTTCAACTTGGCTAGAACAAATTCTCCACATTCATCAAATCCTTCTATGGTGGAGTACCAAATCGTTATCCTGCCAGTTTTTCAGGCCATAACCAACATCTCATCTCCAAACCAGGTGCCTCTCCACACCAAGCTCTCACAGAGCTTTTCAGCAGAACATGGCTGATTTCCCACTCCCTCGCAGGAACAAGCGTCATCAAAGCTCCCATCAGAGCTATTCTGAACTGCGTGACAAAGGATCTTTTCCTAGCCAAATGCCGGACCCATCTGACTTACACAGTCCTAAAGAAAAACCTCATGAACCTCCTGCATTTATCATACAGCTCTCTCAGTTCTCCACTGTCTGCTTGTTTTCCTCTCTGAGGTTGTCAGCATCCCTCCACACTCATCTCGCAATGCTCCCCAAATGTGAGCTGACTGGTTAGCTCAGCTGGCATGCTTGGATCCATACAGCATTGCCTGACTTTGTTCCTCCCTGGTGTCTGTTAGCATTGTCTCTACGTGCTGCTGTGTTTCAGATAGCAACCTCTCAGAGGCAGGTTTGTCTCTTTATTGTGAACTGGCACAATAGCCACTGAAGTACAGCTCCTCTGGAGCGGGTTGTTGCTGCAATAATTCAGACCACAAGGACTGAAATACACTCTTTGCCTAATTAAATCTGAATGGAGATTAGTAATGGAGGAGGGAAGGGCTGCAACTTTTATTCATAAACATTATCCTCTTTCCTTCCATCACCCATTTGGCAGCAAAGTGGATGCACAGCTGCAGAGCAGCACTTTTATGAGAGCTGCATGCACCCCCGTGCTCCCCTGTGTGTTTATTCAGGCTGCAGCCACTGGAGATGAAACTCCAGAGCCAGCTCTGTTGGGGCAAGAAGCCATCTTCTGGAAATAGCTCATCCCTGTGGAGCATGTTTAGGTAGCACAGACTAGGGATAGGTACCCCAAAATTAGCCAAGTGCCTCTCACCGCAGTGCAGCCACCTGCACCTGGAACAAGATCAATGTGATCTCTTTCACACTGGACAGCTTTGCTGATGAAAGCTACCCTGCTTGTGCCGTTTTGCCAAAGGACTCAATGGCATAAGGTGCATCAGCAGGTGGCCTTTATCAGCGCTAGTTCACATTTGGGGTGCATTTTTTTTCCCCTCTGAACTAAAACCAACCCAACTTTGCTAGTGGGGCTTTTCTGGTTCTGCAGATCTAAGTGTGAAAGATAGAGAGGCAGGTCCTCCAGACTGGAAATGCCTGCAGAGAGCCCAAAACCACTCCCCAACCATTGCTCTCACTCCCAGCATTGCTGTGGCACCCCCCACCAGTGCAGTGAAAAGCTTGGCTCAGCCCCCAGCCCCCCTCACACGTCTCCAGTGTGGTGCCAGGGATCTGCATCCCAGCAGATGCTTCCCTGGGGTGGGGGCAGCCCTGGTGCTTGGGGCCAGGGGGGGCGACACTTCTGCCTCCCCCGTGGCCATGACCTTTGCTCGCACACCGCCTGCACCTGAGCTCATCCAGGGAGCTCCACACAGGCAGCTGGCAGAGCTTTTTGTATCGTTTAATTCTCAGTCCTCCCAAAAGTCTGGTGAGGGATTGAGTGCATTCACTGAAATGAAGGGTAGGCATGAGGGGCAGAGCCATGCACTGGGAGCTGAAGGGACCCAGTGAGAGCAGTTTCTTCCCAAACATCACTTTGAGCAGGAGAAGCTAAGACAGAGATAACAGGCAGAGGGGGCATTTCTCTGGCCAGCAAACCAGTGGCACAGCCAGAGCTGGCAGGTCCCATCCTGCCTTCAAGCAGCACGCTGAAACCTTAGGGAGGGTCCCAGCCCCCAGCCCAGCGCCAGAAGAAGTGACAGGCCATGAGCAGCCGTGATTCAGGGTTTGCTCTCTCTGCTGCCTGCTGCCCGCTGAGCACAGAGATGCCCGTGTCAGTGGAGTCTGTGGTCCTGTGTGTGTTTGCAGATCTAAGCATGGGGGTCAGTTGTACGTAGGTGGATGCTCAGAATGGGTTTTTATGGACGCCGATAGACACACTGGCAGTGCAGCAGCTTGCTCGTCTGGTCAGCCCTGCCTGATAATGCTGGCAGCTAGCTCAGCCCTCCTTCATATCTGCCCCTCTGCTCCATGGGCTCCTTCTGACCTGGTTTTGTCTATAGATAAAGATGCAGATGTGCTTAAGATGTATAGAAGGGAAGAGCAACTGTTCAGTGAGGTATCTTTCTGCCAGTTTCCTACAGAAACTAGAAGCAGCCCCTACCCCAAAAAGATGGTTTTAAGACAAACGTGCAGTGCCTGGAAAGCAGGGTCCTGCAACGACAGGAAAGGCTGGGGATGCCCAGCTCCCAGCCTCAGGTAGTCAAGGCTCAGGTTATGGCAACAACAAGGAGATAAATCGGTCTGGCATGAGATTTGACTATAAATCCAAAGGAAATGCTAGCTGGTGCAGACTTCTAACAAGGTCTATCACAGCAGCAGTGTTCTCGTGTTCCTGTTACAGATGAACAAACAGAAGATGGGAAAGGGTGCATGTCAAGACAGAGCTGGTCCAGCAATGCAACCACACACAGCAGCTTTGGCTGCTTGGGGGACAAGGGTGAGCCAAGGCACCATCAGGAAGATCACCAAGGGTGACCAAAGCCTGAGCCAGGCATCATCACAAAGATCCACTGAATTATCCCATGCCAGGAGTTTCGCGGCTATTCTTGTTCTTACAGAAATGCACCTGCAGAGCATGCATGGATGGATGGAGAGAAGAAATTGAAGCCTGCCGTGCCTCCTCATGGTTGTCTCATTGAACATATCCACAGGGAATCTCAGGCACAAACCAGCCTCCAATCTGCAGCATGAAGAGGGAAACAACAGGACAGGGGAACACAGTGAATCTGAAGAAGTTTGATCTGATGCCACAGCCTCATAGCCTCATGGCTGTGTTAGAACACATCTCTCCATCCCTTTGCTGGAGGTACATGGCCACTTCAGGGTGAGAAGCCTGTGAACACTTGTAAAGCACCCTAACACTCCCATCTTGGGCTGATTATTGCAGACCCTAGGGTGTCCCTGCTCCCTATGGTTTGAGAAGCTTAAGGACATGGTTTAGTAGTGGACTTGACAGTGCTGGGTTAATGGTTGGACTTGATCTTAAACGTCTTTTCCAACCTAAATGTTTCTGTGATTCTATGATTCTATGTCCAGGTCAACCAACTGACCCAAGGTGGTGCCCCCCTGATGCTCCCCCCCATGCCTGGTGGGGCTGGCTCCTGCAGCAGGGCTTGTCCTTCCTGTGATGCTGACCTACAGCAGGGGCAAGGGCAGCACCCTGAAGAGGACATGCACTGGCTTCTTTCTCCATGCCTGCATTGCTCCTTCTTGCTCAGAAATGCCCTGAAAGAAGGTCCTGGTAGCAACTATGTACCTGGTGCAACCTCATCCTGAGCCCTCTGTAGTCCAGGAGCTGCAGCACTAGAGCCCAGCCACATGTCCCTTGCCCCCACATCCCCTCACAGAGAGAAGGTGCAGCAGAGCCAGCACAGCTGAGATGGAGCCATGGGTGCCCACGGGCAGGGCTGCCCCATGCCTGGGGGCCTCACTGCCATGCATCTGAGCAGAGAGAACTCAGTGCCCAGGGGTAAACCTTCCTCCACAGAGTGGGTGGTTTGGGTGCAACCCTCAAGCCGCTGCCTGGCTGCCCTCAGAGCCCTTCTCCAGGGACATGTCAGATCTGGTATGAGACAGGCACTTGCCTGGATCCTGCACCGACCTGCTGGGTGCGTGCTCACAGGGGACACACTCTGCAAGGCTTCCTGGTGCTGGCAAGGGCCAGGCTCTGATTTGTGCCATCATGAGGTCCTTTTCCGCCAGGCAGCTTTCCAGTCACTCTTCCCCAAGCCTGTAGCATTGCATGGGGTTGGTGTGACCCACAGGCAGGACCCGGCACTGAGCCTGGTTGAACCTCACACAACTGGCCTGGGCCCATCGCTCCAGCCTGCCCAGACCCCCCTGCAGAGCCTCCTGCCCTCCCGCAGATCAACGCTCCCCCCAGCTGGGGGTCACCTGTGAACTTACTGAGGGGGCACTTGATTCCCCCATCCAGATTGTTGATAGAAATATTAAAAAGGACTGGCCCCAGTACTGAGCCTTGGGAAGGGGAAATTTAGATTCGATATTAGGAAAAATTTCTTCATGGAAAGGGTGGTGAAGCATTGGGACAGGCTGCCCAGGCAGGTGGTGGAATCACCATCCCTGGAGATGTTTAAAAAACGCATCGATGTGGTGCTTAAGGACATGGTTTAGTAGTGGACTTGACAGTGCTGGGTTAATGGTTGGACTTGATCTTAAACGTCTTTTCCAACCTAAATGTTTCTGTGATTCTATGATTCTATGTCCAGGTCAACCAACTGACCCAAGGTGGTGCCCCCCTGATGCTCCCCCCCATGCCTGGTGGGGCTGGCTCCTGCAGCAGGGCTTGTCCTTCCTGTGATGCTGACCTACAGCAGGGGCAAGGGCAGCACCCTGAAGAGGACATGCACCCCAGGTCTGTGGGACAGGGGCCACCCTGGCAGGTCATGGCAGAGCCCAGCACCCCCCTAAAAGGTGCTGGCCACGGCCTTCCTGAAAATAAGCTGGGCTGGGCTGCCACCTTGTGCCAACAGGCAGCATCCACTGACCAAGGCAGGCATGGGAAGTGATTTTCCATCACCCCAAGTTTTCAGCGACTTAAGTGGGGATATACCCCCGGCCTTCAGTTTGCATATGAACCCCACAGAGCTCAGCACCTCTCCAGTAGCGGGCGTTAGGGAAGGGGCTTTGCTGACCCTCCACACAGCACAGCCGTGGAGACATCTTTATCCACAACCCAGGGTTCAAATATCCTGTATCTGTGCAAAGCTTAGCCTTGCCGTCCATCAGCTGTGTCCTCGGGGAAATGCCCAGGTGCTGGAAGAGGGGGTGCAGCCAAGTGCAACACCCCAGGGTGCTGGTGCTGCATGGGGTGCAGGATCCCTGCGAGTGCTCTGAGCAGCAGAGCCCAGTGGAAGGGCACAGCCCCAAACGCCAAGTGTGGCCAGGGAGAAATGCCAAAATTTACAAATTTACATACAGGCAAGGACCCGCAGTGAGTGGGCAGTCCTGGGCCGTGTGGTGGCCTGTCGCAGCACGAGGCATTTGTGCGTGGTCCCAGCCTCCACCGCCCTACCAAGGTGATACCAAGGGGACCTTCACCTTCTGCTGTCAGCCCTGGTTCACACACTTGCCATCGGCGAAGGCTGCCAGTGCAGCTGTGGGACTAGCAGCAAGGCTGAGACATCACTGCTCAACTCCAGGCACGTACCAGCCCCGGCACGGCCCATGCCAACCAGCAGCTTGGGGCCAACGCTATCTGAGTGGGTAAACGGAGTTAATCAGTTCCTCCCTTGTTTTCTCTTTTCCTTTTTTTTTTTTTTCAAGGCAGACAAAACGAAAAGTAAACATTTCTGCAGCGAAGCTGCAGCAGGAGAAGCTTAGGCTTTCAAGAACAAGAGAGGGACCCATTCTGGCACTGGGGCACAGCACATCTCTCCCCAGAGCCTGACAGGACCAGCAGCACCCTCCTTGGAGCCTGTACCTGCTGCCATCCTAAACCTACAGCACATCCCCCAACTGCCCAGCTGCAGGGCAGGGCAGAGGGCCATTAGGTGAAGTCAAATTGGCCAGGCTGACAGGTCATCCCCAGGGCTGAAGTAGCAGCAGGGAGACATTTGCGTGCCGAACAGTGAGGGGTCAGCAGGGATTACTTCTCTGGTGCCGAGCAGGCACGTACTGTCCCCAGGTGGTGTTGTCCCATCACTGGGTACAGGACTGCAGTTGGGCATTCCCTGAGCACCACCCTCAGACACATTCCCAGCCTGACCTCCTTCCTGCTCAGAGCAGGACACAACCAACAGACACCAGATCTGTTGTGGCTTTGTACTGCAAACCCCCAGGCCTGGAGAGCCCAGGACTGCACATCTCCCTTGCAGAAACTCTTCCTGCCGAGCATCCTCCACCTGCCAAGCTGCAAGCAGCAGCCTTTGCCCCTCATTAGAGTGTCTGCCAGCAGCTCCAGGATGGACCTCTGGAGTGCTGCCCCCAGCCAAGGCAGACCTGTTTGGCTCTGGGAAACCCATGTGCATCTGAGACACAAAGCAGCAGTGAAGTGTGGTGGCTAAAGTATAGGATCAATGACCTGCAGCCAGCTGTGTAGCCTGTAATTGTTCCTTTTCTCCATGGTGCCTACATCCCTCCATGGTCCCATGGGGGTCCCAATGCTGCCTTCCTCTGCAAGGTGCTGGGAGACAGCTGATGGGAAAGAGGCAACGCTGGAGCTACGAGGGTCATGTGAGGTTTTGGAGAAAGTGAGCAGCCCAGCCCAACCCTACCACCAGTGCTTGTTGAAGACGTATGAGATCCATCTTTCCTTAGGAGTGCTCTCACCTCCCCCTTTCCCATCAGGGGTCTGAATCCCAGCAGATGCCCCCAGTTCGGCACGAGGCATCAGTGGGCAGCCAGGGCTCAGTCGGGATGCTGCAGTGACTTTCAGCTCCATTGTGACCCTGAGCCCTGCTCAGAGCCATGCAGGGAGGGACTCCTGCAGTGCCGGGAGGGAATGCCACCCCTACCCCCATAAGGCAAAGGACTCCTCCAGCAGGAAATTCTCCAAGCGTGATTCACATCTCCAGTTTTACAGCTGTTTCAGCCAAACAGGTAAACCAAGCACCTTGTGGAAACAGGTTCCAGTGGGGGAAAGGTTCTGCAGCACCAACTCACGTTACCGGAGGAACGTCCCATGGCTCCAGCGCAGCACCATGGGGCACTGGTGTGCGTCGCCTCCTTGTGACAGCCGCAGGGAAAGAGAGGCAGGATTTGGCTTCTCTCTCCTCTGGTGGCTAAACATGGGGAGGATGAGAAGCGTCAAAAGCCCTGGAGGCAGTGCTGCAGGAGCCAAGGTCTCTCCGCAGCATGTGGAGGGGTGTGGCTGCAAGAGATAGAAAAGCCAAAGCCTCTCCGTGGCAGCCTGACCAAGAGATGCTTGTGCGGCCCACCATTAAGAGGGGAAGTGACACCCAACGCTTCTCTCACACACCTTCCCCTTGGGCTTTGTCCATCTCCTCTGCCAGCTGGGATGAGGCCATGAGTCACCATGGGGTGCCCAGTCTAGCCCTGCCACTGCTCTGCACCCCGCTGCCTGGCATGGCTTGCCAGGGGCCCCCAAGAAAAGTGACAGCTGATTCCCACCAGCTTCCTCCAAAGGCCTTTTAAAATTCCCCGCAATCTCTCCCTGGCAGTTCTCCAGGTCTTTCCGGGCTCGTTTCTGCACACGGGTCCTTTTATTGCTCTACCTACATGGACTTGGATCGGGTGTGCGTGGTGTGGGCCAGCCTGCCAGCGTGGGCAGCATGCAGGTAGTGCAGGGGTGCATCACCCCTACAGAGGCACATCTTGCCCCATCAGCTCTGGGAGATGGTGGGTGTATTTTTTGAAGGCGCTTTTGCTATTGCAAAACCTGCTCACGCCAACAAAATGAGCGTGTGTGTGGGGACGTCACCCTTCCATGATGAAAACGATTAAATTAAAACTGCAGCAGGAGCCTTGCTGGTGTCAGCTCAGCCTGCTGAAGCTCAGCACACAACAGCCTCTCTAGCAGGAGCAGCCAGCCTGGCAAACAGGCTGAGCAGCCCCAGCCCACAGCCGGCCGGTTGGGCAGCTCCGGGAGGGAGCTAACCCAGCGATGAACTCACCGGTACCCAGTCACCTCACCAGTGCACCCTTCAAAGGGAAGCCCCGCAGGCAGCAGAGCTCATCACGGAAGGACGTCATTCCACCACGCACTGCCTGGGACACCTCATCTTCCTGGGGAAACACCCTCCTCCCAGATCCCCTGGCAGTCGAGCCTCTGGAAGGTGGCCAGCCATGGTGCAGAACCCTGCCTAACATATTTAAACCTCCCTGCTTGCCTTCACCAACACTTGCGAAGTCCTCTGCAGGTCCCCCAGGGTTTGCAGGGAGTGGATGAAGCCCACTCCTGGCAAGCCCTGGGTGGGCTGTCCCTCTGCAAGGCAGCAGTATGGCTCGTGCGGTAACTTTACCCCCATCCCCATCCCCTCCGAGCCTCTGGAGCTTTTCCAGACGCTCTCTGAAACACTGCTGTCTTCTGCCTGCATTACCGATCCCCATCAAATGGCCACAGCTGAGGTTCTGCCCCATGCCTGGGAGAAGCAGGAGCACCCTCACCCCACCCAGACTGCTAAAAGGAGCTTTTACATCCTGCTCCTTAATCCTGCTTCTGGAACAAGGATATGTTTTAAAAATCAGGGGAGGTTGCTAAGGGACAGTGTGCTCAGCGGGGACATTGCTCACAGACCCTCAGCACTCAAAAGCAGGAGGTAAATAACTTGGGGTATTATTAATCCTTCGCTGCCCACACAATAAACAGAAATGTTATTATTCTTGTCAAGGACAAAGGAGCCCATATTCCCTGCAGCCGAGGAGCTGAACCAGCAAATCTTTTGGATTCAGCTCCACAGCGGGTTCAGCTGTGACTGAAGTTGTTCCAGTTCAGTTCCCGTTCAGGCCAATAATGGTTCATTAACCATTTGTTAACCCTGAACTCAATTCAGCCAGTTCAAGCTGGAAAACTCAGCCTGTGGAAGTGGCTGTGGGATGGGGACTGAGCCATTTCCAGCCCACCTCTGGTTTCCATGGCCTCTGCTCCCATCCCAGTTGGACACCAGAGCTTCTCACCAGCTTGGCAGAGCTGACACACAGGACCAAAGGGCAGAAAAGCTAAATATTTCCCTGGGAGCATGTAGGAAACCCCTGTGATAAGGGATGAGCAGGGGTGTGGGGGAACTGAGCTTCCTGGGCTCTTCCTCCCTGAAACCAGCACCTGCACACATGCTGTCCAAGGCAGTGGCTCCTAAACCACCAGGAGCACCCAAGGATCGCATGTTGCTGTCATCACACTCAGAAATTAAAATGCTCTGTACTTTCAATACCCTCTAATGGCCCACTACCCAAATCTGGGAACAGTCAGGGGAGACTTGGCAAGAAATCTCCTACAACAACAGGCTGAGGCTGTGGCCTCAGGAGGCGATGAGGTCCCGTGTTGGCAGCTGCTCCGTGGTCACATAGCACTGCATTGCACTGCCATTTATCCCTGCAGAAAAGCACTTGTAGGGCAGCGGCATGAAAGGACTGGCCATCCCGCTGTCCCCCAGCATGGCTATTCGCAGAGAGCACCCGGCGTGGCTTTGTCCATGACGGCACCTCCAAAAATAATGCCCTGGGACTGGCAGCAAGGCGAGGGGGGTGTCGGGGCTCCAGCAGCCGGTGTGCTGCCGGTTTGCATCCAGCTTGCTGCATGCTAGCACTGACAGAAGACGAGATCTCAGTTATATTTATCATTTGACGGTACCGGTCCCTGCTATTTTTAGAGCGGTGTTGCAGCTGCAGCTTGCTGCGGAGTGAGGTGATTTGGCCAGGGGTCTGGTTTTTACTGGGCTTCACACAAAATCGCTGAAGCCAAGGTGTCGCTGCCCTGACCAGACGGCCCGCAGTCATGCTGGCAAGCTCCAGGCTGCTGCCCCTCGGGGCGGTGGGTCCTGCCCAGGACCCCTCCAGCGGGTAGCAGAGCCCTGGTGCCCAAGTATTTACGATCAGCCATTTTGCGGGGGCAGCTGCCCCCACGGGTCCTGTCTGCCCCCCCCCCCCCCCCCCCTCCCCGGATCCGGCACAGCCCAGCCCAGCTGCGTAGGTGGCTGGCAGGCTTGGCACGGGGGGTTCCCGGCATCACCCGCGGGGTGGAGGACACCTGGCTCGTTCCACTCAGGACATGTCCGTGGGGCCAGGGACACGGCTGGAGTCTCACCTGGGGAGGCCTTGCCCGTGGGGGGCGGGGGGCTGTGTGTGTCCCTGGGCGTGGGGCCGGGGGGAGGTGGTCTGTGGGGCTGGGTGGGTGGCAGGGGGTGCCCATGGGTCCGAGGTGTGCCGCGTCCACGGGGTGGGGAGGGCTGCGGCTGTGGGGGGGCACCCCGTGCCCGTGGGGCGCTACACGTAGCACCGGCGGGGCCGTGTATGGGCCCAGCGCCCCCCAGGGCGGGCCGGGGTCAGGTCAGAGATTAAAGGTCGACCTGGCTGCGGGTCAGAAGCGGAGGGTCAGGGCGATGGCAGCCCCCACCCCAGCGCTGAGTCAGGCCCCGCCCCCTCCGCCGGCGGCCAATGAGGGGCCGCTTCGCTTGGGGCCGCCCCTTCCCCGCTGTCATCACACACCCGCACGTGGAGCGGGCGGAGCCCGGGCGGGATCTCGGCGCCGCGTGTCACCACCTCTCCTCCCGCCCATTGGCCGCGCCGCCACGCCGCGCGCCTCGCCCCGCGCCGTGCCCCGCCCAGCCCACCAATCAGCGCGAGGAAGGCGGGCGCGGGGGGCGTGTCCCCGCCGACACCCGGAAGGAGCTGAGGGAGCCGCGCAGCAGTCGGGGCCGCGGCGGCAGCGGTGGCGGAGGGGGCGCTGGTGGGTCTGGCGGGGCCGCGGCGGGCAGGGCCGAGGGGCACACGGAGCGGGACCGGGCACTGGCGGGAGACGGGCCGCCTGTCCGGCGTGGGAGGGGTTAATACGCCCCGTCCCCGCCGCCCCCTCCGGTTCCAGAAGGTTCGGGAGGGGGGGCGATGGGACTGGGGGCTCTGGCCGAGTAGGGCGAGCGGGAGCTGGGGGGGGCCGCGGCGGGGAGGGACCGTGACCAGGTAGTACGTGGGGGGCTGTGACCAAGATGGGGGCTGTGAGCTGGTGGGGGGGGCCGTGACCGGGGCGGGGGGACCGTAGCCGGTAGTGCTGGGACGGGCGCGGGGGCTGTGCCCGGCGGCAGCCGTGGCAGGCGGTGCTGAGGTGGGGTAGGTCCCCGCCAGGGTCGCCGGTGCCCGGCGGGGGAGGGCTGCGCCATCGCGGGGGCTGAGCGCGAGTCTGGCAGGGGAGGGTCTGGCAGAGGCAGCTCTCGGGGGAGCGGGGCGGGGGGACACACGCAGCGGGGCTGTGAGCAGTCGCTGCCCGGGAGGGGCGCGCTGCGGCTGGTGCGGCGGGGCTCTGCCCCCACCCCCGCTCCTGGCCCGCCACCGCAGCCCCGCAGCCAGGAAGCCTGCGCTGCCCCCGGTCTCCCCCGCCGAGGCCACGTCCTCCGCGCCGTGACACGGGCAGGGACAGCCTGCCCACGGCCCTGCCGACAGGACGGGGCCTCCACCTCCCCGCGGGCATCGGCTCAAACCCGGCCCCGGCTGGGACCGGCCACCAGCCCCGGCCCCCCGGGACGGCCCGTGCCCGAGGCACCATGGTGCTGGGGCCGCGTCGGAGGCCCGGGGCCGCCGCGCCGTCGCCCGGCCCCGCAGCCCGCCCGGGCGGCCAGCGGCGGCTCGGCCCGTGCCTCCTGGGCCGGCACCTGCCCCGTGGGTACCCGGCAGCCGCCAGCGTGGGGCTGCGGGCGCCGCGCCGGGCGGATGTGGCCTGGTGGCCGGCCTGCTGCCCTCTGGTGACCGCCGCCGCCGGCGGAAGGGCCCGGCGGGGGGACATCTGCCCACCCCAGACCCGCCGCCACCGACCTCCCGGGGTTTTCAAGCGGTTCGCTGTGGCCGTGGCGCCCGGTTCCAACAGGAATCACGCCGGCGGTGCTTGGCAGTGCCAGACGTGCTGTTTAGACGGCTGCTGTGCGTTAGGGAAGACGGAGATGGCTGCGTGACGGCAGCTGGGGTGGTGGGCTTGCCTGCAGCCCACCTGCAAATGTGATCCTTCGGGTGATGTGTACAAGGGGCATAGACTTAGCTCCCGGGTTTCCAGACTCCTTTTATTCTTTAAGGAAGGAGCGTGGAGTTTGCAGATGCTGTGGAAAGTATGCGGTAGAGGAATGCCATGCTGCGTCTTGGGGTGTTTTGAAAGTTGCTTTCACTCAGTGCCTTTTAAAAAAGCGTCACACAAGCGAGAATCTGCTTACAGACCTGTCCTCTGCCCGGATTGTGTCGGTCCGTCCTAGCAAAGAGGGGAAGCTGAGACCTTGTGCAGAGTGTAGCAGGACTGAACCCTGACGCAAAGGAGTCTCAGCAAACCGGGTAACACATGTAGAAGGTGAACAAGGTCTGGCAGGTGAAACGTGAGAAACCTCCCAGTGTGATAATACTAGGCTTTTGGCTGGGCTGGGCTTTAGGAAGGGGTTGAGGACCAGGAGAATTAAGTCATCCTTTAAAGTGTCGCCACTGCCTTGTTCCACAGCATCGATTCACATTGTGTGGGTCTCCGCGTGAGCGAGCGGTGGGGACCCTGGTAGGGACTACATGTCCCAGCATGCAGCTCCCTCCACGCAGCCCAGCCGCCCCTCTGGGCATCGTGGCAGGCTGGGATCTGCAGCCTCCTGTCAGCCCTGCCTGTGCTGAGGGCAGGGCAGTGGTGGGAGCAGGGTGGGCAGGGGGATTTATGCAGGGTTTGGATCGCAGTGGGACGCTGCTGCCACGGTGCCTCTTGCAGAGGAGGCAGCACCTGCTTTTGCCTCATCTGCAGCAGCTGCTCCCGTAATGTTTTGCCAGGTTCCTGCTGACTCCCATGGGACCTGCATGCCTCCCTTCCCATGGACCCTGGAGTGACCAGGATGTGTGAGGACAGCAGAGCCCTCCTGTCATCCCAGCTGTAGAGCTGTGGTCCTGGGCAAGCTGGGCATGTGGAACCACAGTCTAGCCAGCAAGCAGGGCAGGGCTGGGGCCGTTTCAGCTCTGCTACTCACCTGCCTTGTTTCTGTTCCCTGTGTGAAAGGTTTCCTACCTGCTGTCAGGTGGAAAGCTGCTGGGGTCACTGCACTGACTTTGGCAACCCTGTTATTCGGGACACAGCTCACTGAGGGTCTCACCTGCCTTTACAGCAAGCTGCGCAAAGCAGCTCTCGATGCTCTGTTCTCCAGAAACGGACCTTAGGGAACAACAGATCATTTTAATTTTATGGGTAGGGATGGTGTTTGACTTCTGGTGGCTTCCTCCAAGGCAGGTGAAGCCCCTAGTCTGTACATCTCCCTCCACTATAGTACTGAGCTTTCCCATCCCCTGTGCCATCAACAGTTCCAAGTCTTCTGAGCATGCGGAGAAGGAGGAAAGGAAGTTCCCTCCCTGAGTTGAAGGGACCTCTGAGGGCAGAGAATCTGCATTGCTGGTCTTCCTCCTCACTGCTACCACTGCTTGCCTTGGTACATTTCTGCACAGCCGTGCTAAGTGGCAGACGCCAGAGACCACAGCATGGTCAGGGTTGGAGGGGACCTCTGGAGATCATCTAGTCCAGCCCCCTGCTAAAGCAGGTTCTAGAGCAAGCCACACAGAGTTGCGTACAGGCAGGTTTTGAATGTCTCAGAGAAGGAGATGCCACAACCTCTCTGGGCAGCCTGTTCCAGGGCTCTGTCGCCCTCAAGGTGAAGAAGTTCTTCCCCAGATTCAGATGGAGCTTCCTGTGCTGCAGTTTGTGCCCAATGCCCCTTGTCCTGTCGCTGGGCACCACTGAGAAGAGCCTGGCCCCGTCCTCTGGACATTTGTCCTTAAGATACTTGTAGACATTGGTAAGATCCCCTCTCAGCCTTCCCAGGCTAAAGAGGCCCAGTTCCCTCAGCCTTTCCTCACCAGGCAGGTGCTCCAGTCCCCTGATGGTCTTTGCAGCCCCCACCGGACCCTCCCCAGCAGTTCCCGAACTTGGGGGCACAGCACTGCAGGTGGGACCTCACCAGGGCAGAGCAGAGGGGGAGGATCCCCCCTCGACCTGCTGGCCCCGCTCCTCCTCATGCCCCCCAGGGTCCCACTGGCCTGCTTGCCCACCGGGGCACGCAGCTGGCCCACGGGCAACTGGCTGCCCACCGGGGCACACAGCTGGCCCACGGGCAACTGGCTGCCCACCGGGGCACACAGCTGGCCCACGGGCAACTGGCTGCCCAGCAGCACTCCCAGGACCTTCTCCGCAGAGCTGCTGGGTCAGCCCCAGCCTGTGCTGGTGCCTGGGGCTGTCCCTCCCCAGGGGCAGGACCTTCCTCACTGCTTCTGAGTCTCAGAGTGGTTCAAGGGGATAGTTATTGATTGGACTCTTCAAAATCAAAGACTCTTGACTCTTCCTGAGTCTTTTACCTGCCCTTACTGCTCTGGGCCTGCCCATACTTTCACCCTGCTAGATTTGGTAGGCACCGTGGTGTGCTGTTTGGAAATGCGCGGTGCCTGGGGGCCGGGATGCTGCCTGGATGCAGAACAAGAAAATGTGTTGTTCATAGATATGTGACCACAGATGTGAAAGGAAAAAGTGAAGCTGTACTGGTTAGAGAAGTTGTGTCCTCAGCACACTGTCAATAGAACTGTAATCAAATTATCAGAGGCTCCATGGCTGGAGGAATTAATGAGTCAGGTTTGAAGCAGGACAGGTGTGAAGGGCAATACAGGAGAACACTCAAAGGGAGGCATTTGTACATTTAACAGATGGCTTGTGGAGGGTGTTGTTGCAGGTTACTCGGCAGTGACAGTCTTCTGTGGGGAGGTTTTGTCTGGTGCCTCTCCACCTCACATCACTCCCAGGAACTCCCTTGTTCCAGTGGGTTGTGTGGGTCCCTGTATCCCAGTAACACCATTGGGTGTTCCGCTCCTTCCTTCCATCTGCAGTGCCTGGCAACTGCTCTTTGGAGCCTGTTTTCTGACCAGCTCTCTTCCTTTGCTTTTCCAGTTTGCTTTTGCTTATGAGCAGGCAAGCCAGGTGATTATAACCTCTAGAGAACTTGCTCTCACAAAGGTTGAGGTTCGTTTTAAAAACCATTTTCTTTGACTGGGAAACGTCTTTGCAAATCCTTATTCTCTCTTGGCTTTGCCCCTCTCTTTCACAGCCTCCCTTCCTTGGCCTCGTGAATGCCCAGCTGCCAATTAATATGTTTTCCCCCTGTTTCTGTCATTATCTTCAGCTGGTTGTGAATCCTGAATGAGGAGCAGCTGAGCTCACATACTCTGCATTTCAGAGAGCTTTTTCAGGACTGGCCAGTGGTTTGCAGTCATACTTGCCTGTGTTGTGGCCTGGAGAACCCCCCAGCTAAGCAGCATGATGGTAGAACAATACTTGAATGGGAGGCCCTTAAAGGAGTCCTGTGTGTTGCAAAATGCGCAGTTAGTGATTCAGCTGGAAGTGCTTTTTAGTAACAAATCTGTGTCCCAGGCCAGGGCTGGTGTCAACCCTGTGATTCTTCGTGTTGGAAGTGAATAAAGATGCAAAGTCCTTTATGCAAGAGCTGAGGTGATAATCCAGATCTCCTGGCCTCAGTCCATTTGGGGTAATTGCATTCTTCCTGGGGAGTGTTTTCAACCCATCCCTGTCAGATACGTTTCCATTGCTTCCTGTGCTGCAGCAGTATGTGGGTGGCAGTAACTCAGCTGTGTCCAAAGCAATTCTTGTCACTGTTCAGGCTGAGAGCCTTTTGAACCTTCTGTGAAGGGTAGTGTGGTAGAGCAGGGAATTGGTACATGGTTTTAAGTATATATATATTTACATATACACATGCTACACTTAACTGGGGCTTTTTCTGCTTATAAATTCCCCCAAAACTTAGCCCTAGTGACTAGCTGGTACAGCTCCCAGGTGGGACGTCTCCTGGGACACTGGTGCAGGCTGACCTCCTAACTGTGTAGATGCAGGTGACATTTAAGCACAAACACTCTGGGTGCCTTTGACGTGCGGAATTAGACTCTATAACCCAAAAGTTATAAAGTAGGTGTGTTTATTGCGCGCAGATGCACGGGGGATCGCTCCTCCACAAGTGTGCATACCCGAAGTGACGAACCATCTCACATTTATACAATAAAACATGAATATTCAATTAACCCCTATACATATTCGTTACCTAAACCCTGCTTACTCTCGCTTTGTATGTTAATTAGCTTATCAGTCCTTTGCCTGGACTGTGGTGGTCTTGCAGGTTTGTAGGTGATTCATGTCTTTGTGACCATCTGAACTTCTCCAGCAAGAAGACTTAGCACTCCCTTCCTCTAGATAACATTGAAATGTCTCTCATCCTTTTCTCATCCTTTTTATAAACAGCCCCTTTGTTAGAGGAAGAAGGGTAGGCAGTCTCCTCAAAGCTGTGTGGCTATGTGACCAGACACCACACCCGTGACCAGTCACCATACCCACATTCCTTGAGCAGACATACACAATCACAGTCGATGTCCATTGTCCCCATTTCACACTATTTCTCCATGTCACCTTCATGACTGTTTTAAGGGCTGGTGCACCAATAAGCTAGTGTGATGGTGCCTCCCCAGATCATGATGTAAAGGCTGTGCTTCTGGGGGACCAGCAGTGTGGCTGCCCACAGTGCTGTGCTCACTGGTGCTGTGGTCGTGGTTGGAGCTGGGTTGTGCCGCCGGTGGTACCACAGGGTGGTTACCCATGTGGGAGGGTAGGCTGGGGATTGGGGACTGCCCCCAAGCAGCTTTTGCTCATCATGCTTTTGGGCAGCGAAAAACCTGGGTCTGGGGAGGCTGATACTGTCCTGGTTTTCAAGATCTGCTGGACACGAGGATCTAGCCCCCACACAGTGTGATCACCAGAAGTTTATAATTACAGCACTGGGAGGGGTCTTGAACAACCTCTTTGTGATGGTGTTGGCAGGCCCCTCAGATTTCTATTGAGCAGTTGTCGTTTTCCCCTTTCGCTGTAGCCTGGGAAACACTGCAGCATTGGATTTGGCTTGGCCTGGAGTTGTTGGGAGCAGTATCTCTCCAGCAGCGGAGTTCAGCCCTCCCTGCCCTGGCTTCATGTCACTGCAGGGTGGTTTAGTGGGTGGCCCATGGGGACCGCAGCCAGAGTCTGTTCTTGCAGATAAACCATATGCCAGCACACGCACTTGAGTACTGGCAAAGCCTGAGTGGTGGAGCAATGCACAGCTGCGCAGGTGCAGAAGAACAAAGTCAAGGGCACAGAAAGGACTTTACTTCCCACTGAAATCTAGGGAAGGGGGACGGTGGCCACATCCTTAGCAGCCCTCTCTGGGGAACCACCCATGCACTCACGTGGAGTCCTGCAGGGAACTGGGGTGGTAACTGGAACCCCAGGAGGGAGTTAGGGCTGCAGCTGAAAGGGTATGGTGGGGTCTTTGAGGTGCTGGGGTGCTTGGGATCTCTCATTTCATGCATAGGCCACTAATGTGCTTGGCTTGGATGAGCAGTTACTGCCTGCCTAGAGTTTGGAAGCTTGTCTTGCATGGGCAAGGTGTTTTGAAGCTGAGCTGAATGTTTATTTGTGCATGTGTCTTTCCAGGTTACCCAAGACAGCCTGAACGAGCAACTCCAAGACTATGCTGCGGATGCGGAGACTGGCGTTTCCCATCTTCTTCAGCCCTACACCATAGTTAGTACCTGCACAATCTTCATTGGTCTCTCTTCCTTCACCAGGGCTGTGTGAAGAAGCAGGGGAACCCCGTGCTCTCCTCTTGGCCCATAGGGACAGCTCTGTAGAGTAGGTGTCACCCAGGTGAGGCTCCCACAGCCCAGGCTTGTTGGGTGCTCCTGGCTCCCACCTGGTTGGCAGTGTGGCAAAGGCAGCCTGGTTGTGTGTGACCAATGCTGTTAAGACCACTGAGCCCTGCACACAATTTTCGGGAGCTCAAGTGCAGTGTGTTTTAAGCCCTCGAGAACCTGTAGTCTGTGCTACTTGCTGCACTTGTCCTTCTGCCTGCCAGCCAGCAATATGGAACGGGAACATTTCCCAGCTGCTGGTCTCTGCAGCTTGCTGTCCTTCACCTGAGCAAATAGAGCTCACACAGCTCGTGGCAGATGTGATCCTGCTTTCTATCTGAACCAGTTGAGCTCTTCCTGCATTTTCCCAGGATTTTGTAGCGTGAGGAGGCCCTTGGCCGTGCTGTATGAGGCTTAGAGTGACAGCAAAGTGTTTCAGGAGGACTGGTAGTCTTTGTATTGCCACTGTCAAGAAATGTGAAGAAGGTCAGGCCCTTGCTGCTCTGAGGTAAGCTGTCTGGAGCAGGCTGAGGCAGCTTTGGGCTTCCTGCCCCAACCCTGTGCCTGAATGCTGGTGTGCATGCCTGGGCCCCAGCAGTGCCCGCCCCACCTGCACGGTGTGCTCTCACTGGGAAGGGAGCCCTCATCAACACTGTGCCTCCGAGGGAGACCTGTCAGTCCAGAGCTCAGGTACGATTTAGCTCTTTGGAGAGGTTGTATGAGGAAGCTGCTGTTTAGGATGCATGGTCACCCAGGGTCTGTGGCTCTTCCCTCCCCATGGAAGTTTGGGGCTAGTCCAGAGGCAGCTGGAGACAGGGACTCAGGCCATCTCATCCTTCAGCCCGATGCTGAAGTGGTAGCCACAACGAGTGAGGCAGCGGTAGATTTACCTGGGAAGTTAAAGGTAAGAAGTAGTCCTTTGCTGGTGTTGGTGTGTGCTGAGGACTCCAACCACCCAACATGGTTGCAGCAGAGCAGCCCCTTTATCCAGCTGAGTTGTGGCAATCACTAGTACCTGCTCCATGCTGGGATCTTATGTGTATCTTAGTGATGGAAAAGAGACATATTATGTGGCTAAGACCAGAGAAAAGGTTTGCCCTTGGTTCTGCTGGAGCTGCTTGCAGATTCCAGTCCACCAAGCTCACAGTATCCTCTCAAGGCTCCCCTGCCTTTTGACAAGAGGCATTTTAACACACGGTTTACTGTGTTAGATCCACTGTTCTTCCCCTCCCCTTGCTGACCAAATAGCTTAATATCTCCAGGGACAGTAAATCTCGCAAATATGTGTAATGCAGCAGCTTCTCCCATTACTTGATCATAGCATGAACCTCCTCTCTGGTTTGGATATCACCAAAGCCAGGTGGCATTGGTAAACTTATATTTGGGCTAAATTAATGATGTTAATTCAGTTTAGTGCAGTTGGCTGTAATCTGGAAGCTGGTACAGCTTGCAGGCCCTTGGAGAGACTTGCAGTGCCTCTGTTGAGAACAGGATGAAATGCTTTGCTGGCGAACTTGAAGACTGGGCAAAGTGGAGGTTATGTCTTAGACAAAAAGTGGTCAGCCTAATGTCCTTCAGTCCACTCTTTAGCGTGTGTGGGCTGCCGTTGCTTCAGTCTGACCAGCTGATCTAGGAGTAGGTCTTTCCACTGGAAACCTCAAGAAAATGCTGCCCGCCGCTTTCTCCCTTCAGAGAAGGAGCTCTGGGTTCCTTGTGAGTATTGGCACTGGAGTTATGCGAGGAATCCCCTCTTTGCCCTACCATCTCTGCTGCAAGTCGGTCGGGCATTCAAAGATCCTGCTCATGGGAGTGTTGGGACAGCTGGATCCTTGTTCGGTCCTCACTGCTCCCAGGAATGGAGCAGACGATCATCTGCTGAGGCTAATTTTAGGTCTCTGAACATTGCGGGTGTCCCTCTGAGCTCCTATTTGTGTGTGATCCTGTGGCTCCCTGCTAAGAGCTATGTGAGAGTCCTGTATCCTCATGTGCAAAGGTTTTGCTGGGGCATAGCATCCCAGGGATTAGGAAGAACTTCGAATTACTCACTTACCTAAAACGTCTGAGCCATATCAGATGCATGTGTGACCCCTTTTTTTAGCCCTAGCACCAAGCACCCTTCGGACTTTGCTTTGTGGGTGCCCATGCATTGCATGGTGGGAAACAGGCCACAGCCTTCCAGCCTTTTCCTGCCAAAAATGCAGCATCCTTCCTGTTCGTAGCAGTCAGTTCCTGTTGTTTCAGATGGGTGCACGTGGTATAGAAAATGGTCTTCCACGAAACCTCTGGGTGTGGAAATACTCCAAAGTCCACAGCCAAGTGAGATGGGAGCCCAGCTCTGGGCCTGTCTGTATTGGGTGAATGGCTGCTTGTTGTCTGCCACCACCATCCTACAGCACAGCACAGGGTGAGACCTTCTGGCCTCTCCTTTGTCTGTACGCCCAAGACTTGTGGCCTCTCTGCACTTGTTGGTTTCCACCTGCTCAGGTGATTTTTCAGCAGCACTGAACTTAGCGCTAAGCTTAGCTAAGTTTCGTGTTGAGGCAAGATGTGGCTCTGCAGTTTTGGCACATCTTTATTTTTAGCCTGTGTAAGGCACGGTTGATGGTATCAGAAGGAAGTTGCGTGATCTCCTGAGCTCTGTGACTCATCCTGGATCAGGACCGAGGCTTTGCTAGCTTCTGCTGTAACCCTCAAGTAATGTAACTGGTTGTGGTGGGCCCTACTGGATCTGGGGAAGGGCAGAATGGGGAGGGAAGCAGAGCTTTTTAGAAGTTCTTTATTCTGTTAAGTCGTTAAATTCATTCATTGAAAGATATTGGCAGGTATCCCGCCCGAGTGTGGTTCAGCAGGGTCCTTTGTCTTCCCCTTGTATCTTGTGCCCCTGTGGGAGAGGTGAAGGGGAGAGGAGCTCTGCTTACGTGACAGGTTGGGTAACTGCTTAGCAGCACAGTGATGGTAGACAGCAGTTTTTAGGACAGGAAGCAAAGCAGGATCTGTCTGCCTCTGGTTCAAGCCACAGTGAGGTTTGGTGCAGAGGAACAGACCTGCTTGAAGTGGAAGTGGCTGGGACTAGAAAGCAGAGACTTAAGAGATGCCTGCCAGGCTGCAGCAAGTCAAATCTGGGACCCTCATTTCCATCAAACCTGGTACTGCCACGAGGTAGAAAGAGTTCATGGGGCTTTCTGACCTGCCGGCAGCCGTGTTGGGCTGGGCTGGGCAGGGGCTATGTGTCACCACCATGGAGCGGGCAGCACAGGGCAGGTGTCGATGTTGAAGCATCCCTGCCTGCCACATCATGACGTGGGATGCACCTAGAGGGGCCTCTATACCCCACATCTGGCTGCCTGGCTCTCCTGTGTTGTGCCTTGGCACTGGGCACGGTGGGGTATGGTGCACCAGGTCCAGAGTAACCTGTGAAGCAGGTGAGGGTGATGGCTTGTGGGAGTGGACATCCACCTCTGTCCCCTTTCCTTCTTCGGGGTAATGAACAGCCCTTCAGGAGCATGTTGAGGCTTCTGGATGTTGTTCAACTGGTTTTGTGTGTGGGGCAGCAGGGAGGGAGCAGTGAGGCTTGGGGGAGCAGAGACAAAGGAGGGAGGTAGCGGGGCATGCTTGGGGGAATTGCTATGGCAACTCGCTGCTGGCTGCATGCTGCACTGTGCTTTCTGCAGCGCGTGGTGGAGGAGCAGCCCTCGATGCAGCACCATCCTAGCCATGCCATGGGCTTGGCACTGCTGGGCTCCTACATGACAATCTGGCACCTGAAGCCATTTTCCTTGGGCAGCAGCTTCAGGGTGGGTGGCCGGGGATGTTTTGTCCATCTTCTCCCCTCTTTTGCCTCCCGCTGGGGAATGAGCAGTCAGCTTCTCTTTGCAGACCTGTTCTGTTTGAAGCCTCAAGTTGCAGAGCAGGCTCAGCCGGAAAGAAACCAGTCTCCTGAGCCCTCTCGCTGTACGACAGAAGAAAGCAAGTCATTCTGCTGCCCTTGCTTATCCTCAATTAATCGATGTGAGTGGCTCCAGCCGTGCCTGCATCTTCCCAGGATGCTTGGCCCTGTACTGTGCTTTCTACCTTGCACAGCCAGTTTGCCTTGCTCTGGGATATCTGTACTCTGATGGAGAGCAGATGCTTTAGTAAGCCCTCTGATACGGTCTGAGACCATCCTCTGGAGCACACAAAAGAGTGGTTAAACATTTCTGAAGCTGTCTTTGGGCAGACCTCTTGCCAGGTGCTATCAGAGAGCTGGCCTCTGTTGCTGAAGGAAGTGGGGAACATCGTGCTCCTTGCTGCGCAGAGAGAATGGGTCAGGAAGCTGGCTCCAGCCATAATGTGAGCGTGACTGAGACCTGACCTGTCATCCATGATGTGCCTAAAGTCCTGGATGTGAGCCAGGGGGAAGGGACTGGCTGGCAGCAAGCACAGCTTGCCCATCTCGGTGTGGATGGCTGTGTGAGCTGTAAACTTCTCTCATTACACCTCTCAAAGGTCAGTGCTCTGCTCGCAACAAGCTACAATGCCCTGCCCACATCTCTGCACCCAGCCCAGAATGAGAGGGGAAGGAGCCTGCCCCACCTTCAGAGGATGCTCTGAGGTCAGATGTGTGGGCTTGCCAGGGGGTGGCATGCACTGCTGTAGCACCTGTGACTGGATTTCATCTGGGACTAGGATGTTCAAGCAAAACTGGAGCGGCAAGGATGCATGTCTGTGAGCTGCCCAAATGGGTCTGCACTCATAAAAGTCATGATTCTTGCCTGACCTGTGACCCCTTCATCCAGCTCTGAACCAGGGTAAAAAGCCTCAGAAATTCCCCTGAAAATCGTTTCACTATTTCTGATCTGTCATAGTGTCCATTTCCTATTTAGGGTGATTATAAGATCAATATAGACTGCCCAACACTGTCCAGCTACAGTTCCAGTCATCTTAAAATCCCAAGTAGGCTAGACTTGTTTGCAAAGTGTCCCCTGGACTCCAGACTCTAATGTTCCCAAGGGAGAGCAAGCCAGGAGGTGGAAGCTGGAATGTGGAGCCTTTGGGAAAGCCGCCTGCAGTAGACAGTTTCCTCCCTCCTGCTTCTGACAGGTTCCTTCCCTTTCCAGAGGCGAACAGCTTGCGCTGCACTGGCAGCTGAAGCTTCTTTCCCATGAAGGAAGCTGGGACACTGGTAACTGACACTGAAGGCAACTTCAGATCAGCAGCTCGAGCACTGCTCTTCATGTATGTGTCCTTCAGCACTGTGGTGTGAGAATTGGTGTTACAATATATTGCAGGTGTGGGTGATGGCAGACCTTGGTCAGAATCCATTGAGCCAAACTGTAATTCCCTCTGACCCCCCTTTCACAGCCTGTTGTTTCTGATTTTTTCCACTGGACTGAGGCCCCAGGATGTCCTATGGAATATCATGGAGTGGATGCAGAGCCCAGCAGGTAAGGCTCTGGGTTACGTATGGGTGTGTTGGGGTGTGAGTTGCCAGGTTCTAGGGCAGAGGGTATTTTCACTTCTGCCATTTGTACAGCACCTTACATGCTGAGATCCTTGCCTAAGACTCAAGCTCCTGGGCGCTGTGACCTGATGAGTTATAACTGTGTCATCTTTGAAGTGCTGCTCCCTCTTTTTCTGTCTTGCCTCTTCATACTACACATTTTTAAGCACAGTGCAAAGGATCAGAAAAGCCCAAAGGCAGTGGGGTCACATACTCTACTCCCAGTTTGGGGAGGAGTTAAGACAGGCAGTGCTGGAATAAGCATTTAGGGAGAGGCAGCCAAGAGAGATTTCCTCCTGGCTGAGCTGTGGTGTTCGAGTTTGGAAAGTACTGTGTGGGTTACGTGCTGCTGGCTTCGCTGCTGCCATTGCCTTAGGCAAGTCTGGGACATGCATGCCTGCAAGTCAGATGGGCACACCATCCTGAGCAGTGTCACTGAAAAAAAGGCCAGTCTCCTTTCTGGACATCAGGAGCAATCTTAAAGCTGCTGCTGCTGTGGGAGGAGTGCTGGGGATTTCAGCAGAGAGATGATGGATCATTGGGACCAAGAGGAAACTTTGACTCGGTGGGTGTTTCTACCTGCATTCCCTAAATTGTGAGAAGATAGTGAAGCCCAGAAGTGCCATACAGATTGCCCAGTGGAAGATGCGTAAAGAATAGCCTGCAAGAGCCAACTTTTTGCTTCAGCTCAGACCTGGAGAAAATGCCTGGACTCTGTGCACTGGGGTTTTCTTACTGCCAGTCAGCAGTGCTGTGGCTGTGCAGAGAGAGCATAGCCTAGACGCGTTAGCACAGTCACTCAAGTCCTTTCTATACCAGTGTTTGCATTACTGATGAGATTAGCATAGCTGGGCCGGGGTGGACAAAGAGGGTAATTCTCAAGGTGCTCTCTCCTGTGGCTGACAGCAAAAGAAAACAGTTATGGCATGAAGTAGCAGGTCAGAGCTTTGCTTTCAATTTGTCTTCTAGGAGCGGCAACAGCTAAAGATAAGAGCTTTTTTTGAAGAACTAGAATATTGTCAGGCTTTTTTATCTGGGTTTGGTCTGCCGACCTCTCCCCTGGGCTGGCAGTCTGGGATCTTAAGGTGTTTGCAATGACTTGTCCTAGCCACATGATAAATCTGGCTAGAGAGAATGCAAAAACTGGTGGCATCAGTCTGCCACCATTCTTGCTGCTGTGCCTGTTTTCTGTAACCAAAGGGCTGTTATGTGGCTTAGATTTGTGAGGAAACAGGCTTACATCTCCTCTCTTTCTTCTGTGCAGCTATCTCCCTGGCAGCACAGTTGGAATGATTTATTATAGATTACAGCTCTGTTTAATTCTGTTTCCCTACAAATATCATACTGTTAGAGTAACTGAGCAAAATGCAGTGGTGTTTCCGGAGGAAGGCTGCTATCAGAGGCCACCCCTGTAGCAGAGGCTGGAAGCAAGGAGGAACAGTTTATCAGGAAATGCCTGTGTTCATGTGCTGGTCGCTTTTGGGAAGGAAAAGGCATCTCACCCTTGAAAGCTTCCTCACTACATGACTCCAAACGTTGTTGATGGAGCTGCACCAGTGTGAGCAGCAGTGAGAATGCTGCCCTCCAGAGCCTAGGAAAGGTCTGGCCAAAGTGGTGGTCTGGGAAGAAAAGTCAATTTCTGTCCATAAGTGAACGTCCAAATGTGTTTTTCAGAGTGTTTTGGTTTAGTTTGGGGTTTTTTTTTGGTGGTGGTGGTGGTTTAACTTGGGGGTTTTTTTCTACTGAAAATAAAAGGTGTGGCTTGTGCAAATCCTTGTAAGGAAAGAGCAGGGAATTTACTCTGGATTGAGCCTGCCTGAAACTCACTGTGTCTCAGATGTGTGTTAACAGAGAAATGAAAAGATTGTGCCATAAAGTGATAGGGGATAATGAATTTAATCCACTATTATGTTGTCCTGGGAGATAAAGCTAGGGCAAGGGTATTGGCAATAACATTATGCTTTGCATGACAACAACAGCAAATACCACCTGAACATGCTTCCCCGGGGAGAGGTGGAAGGGTCTGTTTTCAGAGAATCATCAGGAAAGTGGAGTGAGGCAACCAAGAGACACAAGCCTGAGGAAAGATGCCAGGATGTTTGCAGAGAAGAACAGCATAATAGCTGTGCATTTTCTGCAGCTTGAGGTCTGCTTTCCCATTCAGTGGCCCAGTTGAACTGGACAACGCTGAGCTCTTAACCTTGTTGTGATCTTGAGAAATGCACTAAAGAAACTGTAACTTCAATAACATTAGTAAGATGTCGGACCCAGAGCCTGAATGAACAAATCTTTATCTTTAGCTTCTCTGCCTACAAGGTTGTTAGTTGGATGGTGATTTGCTACTGCTTCAGACATAGGAATTTTAAAGGACGCTGGTGTCTCCAGACTGCTGTGGACCTGGTCCTGGGAAGCTTCACTGGTAAGCAGGCTCAACACTCAAAAGGGTTTTTGGGGGCGTGTGATGAAAACAGAGAGGCAGAGGTCAATACCTGGAAACTTAATCAGCTCCTAGAGCTGAACCAGAGAATCCAAGTCTTTACTCAAACACATGAATCTTTTAAAGTGAAGGATGCAATGACGTGCTCTGAAGGAAGTGTCTGGTCCCCCACCAGCTATTTGGGAGCCAGGGCACTCTTCTGGTTCGTAATGCTCAGTCTGGGCTCTGGGTCTGTAATGTTTTTTTCTTATTTTGTTTCATTTCATTCCTACGTGGTATTACCTTTCTTTTCTGGGCCATGCTGAGCTACGTGCATCTGATGCAGGGCCCTGCATGTCCCTGTCCCCTCTGGTGCCAGAGAGCACTTGGGTCAGTCCGTAGGGCCAGATGTAGCCCAGCAGAATGCGTGCAGTCCATATGGCCAGCAGCAGAGTGGGGCCAACTCCTGCTTCAAGGGAGGTGGAAACAGAGGAGGCTGGTAATCCGGATAGCTGCTTGGCATAAGCCACGTGGGTATCTCTATCTTGCTCCATCGCTGGGGTTTTCAGAGGTGTCAGTACTGCTTTTGCCCCACTCCCCACACTGTGCCTGGTGCTGGGGGCTGCCCACCTGCTCTCCATCCTTGGGGCAGGGATGGCACGCTGTGACTCAGTTTCCCTGTGGCCTGGGGAGCAGGGAGGGGTGGAGTGGGAGCGGAAAGGGGCAGAGGGGAAGTTACAGCAGCTGGTAGGAAATAGCATTTTGGGGTGCTGCAAGGTGGCCCTACCCCATCCTGTCTGCAGAAGTGGTGGTGTGCCAATGGTACAAGCCTGCTATGTCATGGAGACATTTTGTGGTGCTGCCAGGAAGCTCTGTTCCCATCCCAGCTGCAAAGCTGGCATTTTTGAACGCCACAAAGCAGTCCTTGCTCCATGCTGCCTTCTGCTGTGCTGGGGATCATGCTAGGGCAGGGAGAGCTGGCAGCATCTTCCATCCTCTCTGCATTCCTGCGTGCAGGGTGTATGATTATGGACAGTCCCATGGCACTGCTTCCTCCAATGCGTGATTTATGGGCTGCTGCTTAGGATGTGGGTCTGATCTTACCTCAGACAAGGCAAGAATCAGGAGTGCTGTTAGCTGTGCGCTCACCTAAATGCAGGCTGTGGAGGTAATGGCGTGGCATCCCTCCCTGTGTCTGCACCTGGGCATGGAGCAATGACTGCCTGGGGGCAGGAGCAGAGGAGTCCTTGTGGGAGTGACAAGGGAGTGCCTGGTCCCACCTGCTTCCTTCTTCACCCCTATTCCTTCCTTGCAGCTCCAAATCTGCCTGCATGGAGCACGTTTTGTAACAAACCTGCTGAACCGAGGGGAGGCAGAGCAAAACCAGGAGGCTAAACAGCTGCAAGCCCAACCCATTGCCTATGTTGCTGTAGCAGTGTGGGGCACAGGGTTCCCACATGCACGTCTTGGCAGTAGTTTGTATTGATGATGAGGGCAGTCAGAGACATCTCCCCCCGCCCTGTCCCCCTGTCCCCCCACCCCGCTGGGTGTATCTGATGCGTCCTGCAAGCTACCAGCAGACTGTCAGCACAGCTCTTTTGTAGGTGAAGGGTAGGTCCAGCTTCCCATGGATGCTGCAACCCGCTTTGCTTCTGTGAAGCACTCTTTATTTGAGGCAGTGCCCTAAGGGTTAAGCCACAGTAGTGGGGTAGGGTTTGTATCAGGAACAAAGAGGGCTTTTAAGGTCTGTGTTGGGCTAGGAGTAGAGGGAATGGATTGAGCCTTTCCCAGTGTGTTGAATTACAAAGGTCATGGAGACCCTTTTTCTGGGAGGCAGTGGTGGCTGAGGTCCCTGCTGGAAGTGGGGCAGAGAGAAAAGGAATTGTGAAAGTCAGTGTGAGCAACTTCATGGGAAGCTTTAAAACCAGAATGAAAACTGGAACTGTATGCTGAGATGAATGAGTGTTGAACACAAGGCTGGGAGCCAGGAGGCCAGGACTGTAGGCTTTGTGCAGGCCTCCTGCCCGGGGAGTTTTGGGTGGTTTGGTTTTGGTTTTCCCCCTCGTATTGCATTTGCATCTGCCCCCACACATGGCACCTGAATTTGCAGCGTCACTGCTGTAGCCAGCACTTGGGCCTCTCCAGCCTTCTCCGAGCCAGTGAAGGCTGTAGAGGGTGAAAGGCAATGCCCGCAAGGGAGGGTCTCTCCAGAATGCAGAAGAGGAGACAGTCCTGAGTGCCTGCAGGCACATTTTGCCTTGACAGAAGAGGGAAGTTGACTTTTCAATGCCTGCCCAAGCTAAAACTGGATTTTTTTTTCATGTGTAGTTAAGCAGGAGAGCCTGATTCTAGCTGCTTTCCTAGCCCCTCTGCTTAACGTCGTCTGTTCAGGTTGCCCTGTGGGGCACAGGACCAGAGGGTCCAGCAAAAGAAGCTAGGGAGGGGGTGGATGGCAGAGACCTGTTTCCCTTCCCACAGCAAGGCTGAAAGAGGACACAGCTAGTTTCCATCTTGAGCTTTGGATGGCATGAGCCAGCTGGCCAGCCCACCCAGGACATGTACAGAGGGCTGCAGGATGTGCTGAGTCAACAAGAGCATCCCCTTGCTGAGGGCAGGGGGCTGATCAGGGCTGCCAAGACAATAGGGGTTTCCAGCTTGCAGGAAGGGTGAGCGCCAGCTGCGAACCACACAGTGGGCTTTCCAATTTTAGCAAACATGGATTTGTGTTACCAACCAGAAAAGGCGGTTTAGTCCTTAAAACTTTCAGGCTGGGTTACAAAGCACTTGGCCATTCAGCTCCTTTCCCTGGCACAGGCATGCTCCCCCATTAAGCTTTCATTTAAAGAAATCCCACATCTGGTCTTTATGTTGGATCAGATGACCTTGGATGCAATTTTGGAGCAAAGGGCTGATGCTTCATTCGGCTCCATCTAGGAGATGAAAGCTGGTCCCAGTAAATATGACCGTGAAGGTCAGTGCAGCCACCACCTAAGTTAGAAGCCTGGTGGCTACTCTGCTTTATCAAGCACCATGAAGGGAGAACTGTAGGGAGCGCAGAGCTGCTGTGAGAAGGAGAACCCAGAAACGGAAGGCTTGGTTTGGGGCTCTTGGAAACCATAATGCCTTCTGTTCACAGGTAGATGGCCTGTTCTCAGAGTTGCTCTCTGTGCCTGTCCTTGTGAACCAGGAACCGTTTCAGTTGAAGTGTCAGCGTTGTTTACTTCTTGCTGCTTAACACTGACATTGAGAAAGCCTGAACCTCTCCATCTGTTGTTGTCCAGAATCTTACCTTCTCATCCTGTCCTCTGGCATCACCTGTGCTGCAGAAGCATGCCACTGACACAAAGGTGGGTGAATAAACTGCCTTCTCTCTGCTGACAGTTCCCGACTTGCTGACCTGAAATGTGCTATTTGGAGGCAGCAAGGTCTTGTCGCTGTACTTTGGAGGGATGCTCTGCCACTCTCCTTAGCCACCTGGGCTGCAGGAGGGGAACACAAGGCTGTTGCAAGGGATCCTCTTGGTGTGCAAGAGATGGCAGAAGCAAGGGCACCTTTGTTGTCTCTTCTTTGCTTTTCCCCCGAACCTGGCTGGAGGCAGGTGTCGTAGGTGGGGTGGTACCCCTCTGTTAGTCACAAACAGGGAGCTGGCAGGAAATAGTCACAGTCTGGCTCAAATTGGAGCAGTCTCTGTCTGCCCTAACTGGGTGTAGGGCACATCTCTCAGCTTCTCCATTGCCTGGGGGCGATGGCAGGGAGCCAGCCTTGTGTAAGAGCTCACATAGGTTATTGTTGCTCTCTCAGGGTCTCCCAGAGCTTGTAGCGATGCCCGTCTTTTCAGTGATGACACGCTGATTTAAGGATGTGCATTTAAATTGCTGGGTCTGTCCTGCTGGTAGCTGCTGAGTTTCGTTAGGTGCTTGCCCACTACTGTGACCTTGGTGACACCATGACTGTAGTGTTGGTCAAGTGTTGGCCTTGCCAATGACACATGGTGAGAACTCTGGATCTCCCCCTCTGCCTCCCTAGAAGGGACCCCAGGGACCGGAGCATCCTGATGAGAGGAGGGGTGGTGTGCAGGGGAAGCTGCTGGAGCCCACGGGACCCTTGGTTTTCTTTGCCCTGAGAAGGGGAAAAAGGCTCTGTGTGTACATGGTGAGTATCAGGAATGTTAAAATACAGGGAGAACCATCAGTTACGATATGCAGTCTTGTGCTTTGGCAGAAAATTGTTCTTTGTCTCTATTAATACATGACATCTGAGCCCAAAACATTGTCCCTCCCTCCCCGGCCAAAGGATGGTTTAGTCTGGCCTTAATTCCTGGGTGCCAGGGCCCCCTGACCCCGCTGGGGCTGCGTGACCCTGCTGGAGACTTGATGCTCAACCGACTTGCCCTATTGCAGCACCAGCAAGGGTTGTCCGAAGTACTCTGTGTGTGCCTGTGGGCAAAATGCTGCAGCTGGCCAAGCATTCCTGGGTGGAAGGGACGAGAGCCCCTTGTCAGAGTGGCTGTGACAAGTGGAAGGTGGAGAGGAAGGGGTGAGAGAAGGGCCTGTGTCTGATACTCTTAATTTGCTCCTGTAGTCAATGGGAAATAGATGCTCCAGCTGCAACAGTCAGAGGTGCAGATCCATGACCGGGTGTGCTGCACAGACTGGTGTTTCATGTGCGCCGGCGCTCTCGTGTGCTCCTTGACACAGATGGATGTGCTTTGGTACACAGAGCCGCTTGCCGGCTGGGAGGTGTGTGCCGCAGCTCTCGCTGGGCTCAGCGCAGCTGCGGTGTGCGGTCTTCCACTTATCGCCTCCGTCTGCTCTGGTCCCCTTCAAGAAGGGGGCTGAGGTTAGCTGGAGAGCCTCCAGGATGAGTGATGCTGGGGGAAAGATGAAGGAAGGGATGTGGGGCAAAGCTCATTTGAGCTTCAGCCCTGCCAGGGCATTAGGGGAATTGCCAGCTGGAGAAGCAGCCTGCAGAGAGCATGTATATATAGCATAATGTGCGTGACTCGTACTGTCCAGATTCAGGAACTGACCAAGCCTGTGGGCCTTGCATGGGCAGTGGCACTAGCTGATGCCAAGTGACTGTAGCTGTGCTTAGAAGAAATCCCTTTCTGGATCCCAGGAGCCTCTCCACCCTGGACAGCCAAACTGGGAAGAGGCACAGGCTGGGAGGGGGCACATTTGGCTGTACCCAGACCCAGGTTTAGTTGGCAGATGGCTTGCCTGGGGGTCTGAGCTGCGGCAGTGCTGGGTAACCCTCCCACAGCCAGTGCTGGGAGTCAGGCTGCTGCAGGGCTGATAAAGCGAGTGTTTGCCTGGAAGGCAGCTTTGGAGCATGGAGGAAGCCCTCCCCCAGCATCGCTCCTTATCTTGGAGTGCATGGCAGCACTCCTGGCCTGCCTTTCTGCCCCATCTCCCTGCCACGGACTTGAGCCAGCGGCATCGTCTCTGCCCCTTCTGCCGCTGGTTGCTGCGGGAGGTGAGGGCTTTGGCACAGCCTGCCCAGGCTCCCTGCCCAGTTCACTGCCGTGCGGAGTTTGTGGCATTGCCCTGACAGATGCGGCCAGGTTGCACACTCACACACGTGTGTGTGTGTGTGTGTGTGCACACAGCTGTGGCAGAAATGGGTGAGTCAGGCAGGAGGAGAGGGTGAATCACAAGGGAACGAGAGCCAGTGGGAAGCAGGAGTCAGGTGCTTGCCCAGGGCTGGGCTTTAAGGGAGCCCAAGGGCATGGCAGCCCATGCTGGGTCCCTGGGCGATGTGGTGAGGGTGCTGGAGGAAAGTTGGGAAAGCCACAAGGCTTAGCAGGTGGAGGCAGTGCCTGTGGCTTGGGAATGGGCCAGGATCCAGCTCAGCCACGTGTCAAACCCATTCTCTGCCTACGTCTCCTCCAGCCTTGGGTATGTTGCTGCCCTGGAGTGGCCTGGGGCATCCTCTGTACTGAGGTTCCCCAGGAGGGATCCAAGACAGGCACTGCAAGGGAGCAGTGTGGTGACCAGGTATGGGGTGGATCTTTGTCCTCACACAGACAGTGAGGTGTCCAGCCAGCTCTGGGCAGGCTGAGCAGGTCTCTTGTGGTCAAATCTTGCCCAGTAACCTTCCCATCTGCTCTGAAAGAGTGGTGAGAGGATGGAAAAATGAATGATCCCTGATGGGGCAGAGTGTGATAAACAGATAGCTCTGAATTAAGTGAATGCAGCCCAGGGAAAGAGCTGGGAGGGATGATGCACTGCAGATCTGGGGCCATGGTTGGTCATTCGCCCTGAAATCCCTTCTGTGGTCTGGATGCTGCTGCAGATCCTCTGTGTGTGTGTGAGTGCGTCACAATGGCTGCTTGCCTCATCCAGGGACCTGCCCTGGGCTGTTTGAGTTTCCATCTAGCCCAGCTGGTCGGTGCTGAGTTTGAGTCCTAATGGTCCTGCTCATCGCTCCTGAGGGCTGGTCCCTTGTGGGCGTGATGGAGGTAGGCTTGGTGTCGGTGCCACAGTGGTGAAGCCAAAGCTTTCTCTATTTAGGGCCAAACTTCTCAGAGCAGGTACTCGGGACTTGTAGCTCGGGGTAACCTAGGTGTGTTGCAGCAGGCACTGGTATTGCCACCAGCCACAGCAAGGAACAAATACTTGAACAAAACCAGCCCCACTGGTCTCAGTGTTGAGGTAAGTCTCTTTTTTTCAATATCCCCAAGGTGTGCAGGTGTCTGCTACTCAGTGCTGGCAGTAGGTAGGTACCTCCTGTCCTCCCTGTTGGCACCCTTGGCTGGGCAGGATGGAGACTAGCAGGCTCCAGCAGCCTCCACAGATGTGCTGGAGCTCTGGCCCTGCCGTGGGGCTTCTGGTGTGCTGCAGCAGAGAGAGGCTGGGGGCAGCGGGTCTGTGTAGCCTGGGAAAGGGAAGGCAGCGAAGGGAGTTCTCACTGCTGCTGGCAGCTGTGGGTTTGGAGAGGAGCCGGAGCTGGGCTCCCCTGGGAAGTGCCCAGGGACAGGATAAGAGGCAATGGCACACAAGGGAAATTCCAATTAGATATTAGGAAAAATATTTCCCCACAAGGGTGGTTAGACTCTGGAGCAGGGCCCAGAGAAGGGAGGCAGTCTCTGTGTTTGGAGACTTTCAGCCTTTGGCAGGGGCAAACCCTAAGCAACCTGCTCAGGCTTGGCCCTGCTGTTAGCAGAATTGGACTGACACACACACACACACACACACCCCCCCGAGGTCCCTTCCCACTGTTGTTCCCCAGTTCTGCAGTTCTCAGGGCACTTGGCAATGGAGCATCTTACAGCCTGTTGGACTGACCAGCTTGGAGGCCAGCGGAGGGCTTAGGGGCGTTGTTCTGTCCCTCACCTTTTTCTGGCTTGGTCGTTTCATCTGTACGGTATTAGCGGTGCCAGGAGATGGAGGCGCTGCCTTAGAAGCATTTCCCATCTCATTGATTCACCCCAACCTATCTTAGCTGGACAGCGCATCTCTCCAGAGGTCTGTATTATTCCCTCCCTGCGCGAGCACAAAAAGCCTGTTGGCAGGGAAGCACGGGGTGTAAACCATCCGCCCTGCTCTGCTGGCAGTGCAGAGCCATGGTCTGTAGGGGGGTGCTGGCATTGTCGGGACGTTGGGGAGGATGCTGGCCCCCAGCCCTCCGGCTGGAAGGGCTCCAGGCTTATCTTCCCTGTGGTGCCTGTCCCAGAGACAGTGGCGACTGCAGGGGAAGTCACCAGTAGCCTTTTTAAAGGCTCCAGCTGCCTGACCATCCCAAGCAGATGGAGGCTGAGATGAGCCCAAAGGACTGTCTGGAAAGAATTACTTGCTCCCAGTATTTTCTGTTTCTTTGCCAGCCTTTTATTCTCATGGCTGCTCTTTTTCCTGATCCTGTCCTTCTGCAAGGCTGGCTGCTGGCAGCCTTATCAGCCTTGTCTTCAGAAACAACTTTACTCTGTTATTTATTGTATCTCTGAGCTCCGACCCTGGTGCCTGATGCTGCAGAAGCCCGTGTCCGGTGTGTAAATATTCAAAGGGTGTTCAGTGTTTGCCCCATCCCATCTGCAAGAGTAATGAACCAGAGCAAACAGGGCTGCGTGTAGCCATGATGCATGGGCAGAGCTGACCTGCAGTAGTAGCTACATCTGCCTCCTCGTCTGGCAGAGGCTGGGAGGATGTCCAGCTCCCAGGTGCTTTTTATGTGGGTTTTCAAGGTCTAGGACATTCCCATGAGCCTGTGTTAGTCCCCAGATCCCTGCTCAAGTTGCTTCTTTCAGCCTCTCCCTTGGGCTTATTGGTGCTGGGCTGCCATCTCGCTCAGAGCCCTGTGCGCTCTCCCTTGGCCATCTGCTCATGACTCAACACCGCTCTGGGCACTCTGGCATTACTTGGATGTCCCTGGTACAACACCCGTGCGCACTGAGAGCGGCAGGGTCCAGTGGTCTGAGCCAAGAGGCCCCTGGGGTCCATTCCCAGCTGCGTGGGTAACTCACCGCATGGCCGGGAGTGAGCTTGTTCCTGGCAGTCCATGGAGAGCCCGTGGGTCCCTCATAGGCTCCATCTCCTTAGGAGGGTCAGGTCTTGCGGGGTGTCCCCAGTGGCACAGCTGCCACCCGGGCTGAAGGTCTTTTGGACCCAGCTGACATAGTGAAGCTGGTTTCTGAGGTCTCTGAGCTTTGTGTGCTCCTGCAGAATCAGCGCAGCAATGTATGTGGCAGCCAGCAGAGTTTGCGTGGGGGCCTTCATGTCTTGCAAGGACTGACGTGGGGGCTCATGGCCTGCGCACAAGCGCTGTCTGGGGATGCAGCTGCGTCTCAAGCCAATCCCTGTTCACTGTCGCCTCTGTGAAAAGGGAAGATGCTGATGTGCCAGTGCCCCAGTGCCATGTAGTCCCTGCAGGCTGCACCTGCCAGATGGCCCTGAGGGCACGTCCTCTCTGGCCTCTTCCTGACCTGAAGCACCAGCTGAGCCTTGGTTTCCTCTGCCTCCGTGCAACATCTAGGTGCCAGGTGGATTCCCCCTTCCATCCCAAGGGCATTCCCCAGCCACGTGTGCTGCTGGGAGCCCTGCCAGCCCTGCAGGAGCCTGGTCCTTGTGAAGGGGGTGGCAGGTGCACCAGGCAGAGGGCCCTGCTGTTGGAGGGACCCTGCAGGTGATTCAGAGTGTGTGGACACGGAGGCTTGCCAGTTTCAGGGGATGAAATAGGAGCTAGGCTGTGTCTCCCACTGCCCTCTGTATGGATATACTTGCAGTCAGACATCCTGGTCCCTCGTGTCCCCTCATTTCAAAGGGGGTCGTGCGCGCGTGTGTTTGCCTCCATTACAGGCAACAGCGTGAGAGTTCAGGTGACAGCTGTGACACCCTTTTCCTGATGCCAGCAGGATGTTTCTCTCATCTTCAGTCCCATGAGAAGAGAGACTTTTCCGTGACAAGGCACAGGACATTGAATTCATGGTGGAAATCCCCTTTCCCTGAGTAGCCCTGGCTGTGTCCAGCTCTTGACAATCAAAGGTGGACAAAGACTCACCCTTATGGCCTGAATCCCTGCCCAGCCTGTGTTGCTGCTCTGGCCTGTGCTAGACTTGAGACTTTCTTAAATCGCTGCTGGAAGAGGGTGAGTTGGGTGGGTGTGCACGGCCATGTGTGTGTGTGTGTGTGGTATCTCCTCCCTCTGTGCCACACAGATGTCTAGCACAGGGAGTGGAAAAGATGCTGAATGTCCGCACAGCTGCAGCAGCTTTATCTGCAGGCTGCAGCTTGGTAATGCTGAGCTGGAGGCAAGAGTGCCTGTGCCCGAGCACCTCCCTTGGAGGGCTCTTGCGGTAAGAGGAAGTGTATCGCAAGAGTTGCGGTGGAGACGGGCCGTTCCCATGGAGTAAATGCAGTGTGCACAATCCTTGCTGCCCTCCCCACCGCTCCCTCTTCCCATGCGTAGCTTTGATGCCTGTGGTAGGGAAAGGTGACATTGCTGTGGCCCTCCCAGATGGCTGTCAGGGACTCATCAGTGGAGTATGTGCGAGGAGGCTTGGGCTGACAGGGTTGTAGGTGTGTGGCAGTCAGGGATGAGGGGAGACTGGGGTGAGTTATGGTATGAGCTGCAGCAATAGGGAGGCAACATAGCCCAGGTAAAGAGCTGGGGACACTGAGGACATGCAAGGCAGGATCTGGTGGTGGTGGTGGAGGATGGGGTTGGGGTGGCAGCCAACAGGAGCACACTTGTGGGGATGCAGAGGCCAGCTGCCATGTGAAGGTTGTGGGGAAGGTGAAGTATTGTGCATCTGCAATCAGGCGGTGTGGACGGCTACAAGGCATCAGGGTGCAGAAGGAACTGGCTTGGTAAGGAGGGAAGGTGGGGCTGTGGATGACTGTGGTTGTATGTGATGGTGACTGGAGGGAGAAGAGAGGAGACAACAGAGCAAAAGGGCTCCCGTCACCTGTTGGTTGCTGTGCTGTCTTCTCCGGGCTTGCAAAGCATCACCCCACTGCCAGAGCTCCCTGTCAGAGGCTCATGTTTCCGTACCTGGCTCATAGTGATGGAGAGTGGGCTGGGCTGTTCATGCCGCATGGTTAGATCACACTTCCCATAGCACATAGCCTGGGACAGGGAGCTGATGGAATGGGGGTTACCAGTAAGCTACTGCCTTTCCATTGGGGTTGAGTTAAATGGGTCAAGATAGGGTTTGCAGGGCTTCTGATGCAGACGCCAACCCCAGGGCATCATTCCTCTTCTTGGGACATCAGGTAAAAAGGACTGTTAATGCTAACATTGGTGCATCACTTAGTACAGTGAGGGTCTAGTCCTGCTTGGACCTGGGGTATGCCTCCCTTGAATAAACGTCCTTCCTGAACTTGAAACTTGGCACTGTGTTGGTGCCCTGGTCATGGCTGGAGACCCCAGGCGTCATGCAAGCACAGAGCAGAAGTGATCCCTGCCCCTCTGCCAGGACCCATTTGCCTTCTCGCGGCCACCCTGTGACTGGCTGCACAGGCATGTGACTTTGTAATCTTCAACGGTGGAAAATTTTCCATCAGTTGCAGTTGGCACCAAGGTCTGGAGTGAAGCAGCCGGTCTGCATGGTCACCTGGTGGCTGAGGTCTCTGTCCCTCAGGCCACAGCCCCTGGAGAGGGTCAGGACTGAAAGGGAGCTGGCCAACACGTCCCTGTGCCTGGGTGGCCAGGGGCTTGCTTTCACTGCAGGCACTATCTTTGTCACCCCGGGGTGACTGCCAAGGCTGCCGTGCCGCTGCAAGGCCAGCACCAGTGGGCTCCGCGGACGGCCCTGGCAGCGGGGCTTGCGGGCGCCCAGCCGGCTGTGCCTTCCCCCCGGGAGCAGTGGTGCGCAGCAGCTACCCCGAGGTGAAGAGACACAGCTTTTTATGAAGTGGAGCCAGCCCGGAGGAATTTTCCACTTGTGGCCAGCTGTTGTCCTGGGCCTGGCTTGCGTCCTCCAGCACTTCTCACCCGGTGCTGCCTCGGGGAGGGAGGGAAGTGGGGCTGGCCCACCTTCTGAGTCCCTGTGCCGGGCAAGAGGGTGCCACCGGGGCTTGTGGGGCTGCATAGCTGCGGTGGAGCCCAGCAGCATCCTGATGCCTCTGCAGGGATCCTCTTGGGCAGCGGAGAGTTTTCCCCACCCCCAGCTCTGCCGCTGCCTCTTTGTTTTCTGGCAGAAGCCTCTGTGCCTTTTCATTGCCGTTGAGGCGCCGAGCAGGAGCCTACATGTGCCGTGTGTGCGTCTCACTGGGAATGTGATGTGGGCTGGCAAGCCTGCCGGGCCGGGCATCTCCCTCGCAAGGCTGCGGAGGCCAGCTAGCAGCTTCAGGGGTCTCCTTTCCGTGGGCTGTTCCTCCGGCTGAGCAAGGCTTGGAGGCCGCTGGTTTCCTCTGCAAAACCCTCTTTTGCACTGACAGCGTTTCTGCACCTTGCCACAAGTGGAGTAAGTTGGATGGGAAGGGGCCAGTCCTCAGCTCGGCTGCACTGGGGGCTTGGGCTCTCTGCCGTGGTCCTCCCTCGCCCTTGCTCCCGCTGAGAAGGCACCTGAGATTAGAGCAGCACCAGGGGCTGCAGAGCCGGATACGGCGGTGGCTGAGGATTGCTTGTGCTGCGCCTGCCTCTCCTTGTATTTGATCTCTCGACTTCCAGCGGGGATTGAATTCCTGTGCTGGATTCTGGGCTCGGCTCTTGTGAAAGGATCCAATTATTTCAGAGCTTTGAGCATCTCCATTTGCTGCCCATATTTGCGGCGCCCGGGTCTGTGCTGGCTGGAATTCCAAGTGATTAACGTGGCTGTGACATCCCTCCTAGGGGTGTTATCTTTGCTCGCTGTCCCCCACCGCCCCCCTTTTCTTCCTCCGGCAGCGAGCGAGCGAGACAGGCAGGCAGAGACAAAGGTCTGTCCTCAACCTGGGCTGTCCTCCCCGTGAGCGGCTGCTGCATGGGATTTCCCTGCCCTGCCTGCTGCAGGTTTCCTGGGCTCCCGGTCGAATGCTGGAGCTGGGCGGCCGTGGGCTGTGTCGCTGAGGTTTGAGCCTGCTGGTGCTGGGTGGGCAGGGGGTGCTGCTGGCTTTGGAGAGCTGCCTGATTGTCCTGCCGGATTTTAAGCTGCTTGTCATTCTTTGACTGCGCTTTCCTGGGGAGAGGGGCAGCCGTGCATGGAGGGGAGGCTGGTGGGGTGCGGGGGGGGGGGGATTGGACGTGGGGGAAAGCTGTACACAGGTGGCCGTTGCATAGCAGAATCTGCCTGCAGACCCTGAAAGCCCCCCTTCCCAGCTGCAGGCTATTGTCAGCGTCGCTGCCTGCACACAAGGCACCCGGACAAGGTGTGTGTGGAGGCGATCCACGCCAGGACACGGGGCATCAGAAGAAGCAGGGGTAAGCCCCTGGGCTGGGAGCTCTGCTCTGGCTCCCTGAGCTCGTGGGAGAGGTTTCATTGTGTTATCCTGGCTTGGCTGAGCAGAAGGGCTCAGTCCCTGTGGCACCTGTGTGTGGGTCTGGGGAGGCACCACACGCTGCTGGGCAGACCATAGCTCCTCAGGCACCTGCTGCAGCCTGGAGCCCCGGCGGGGTGCCCTGCGGAGAGGGCTGGTCTGTCCCCAGGGGCTTCTGCATCCCATCAGTGCCCCCTCCCACTGGATGGGACAAGTGCAGCAGCAGCAGCAGTACCTCATGAACATGGGTGCTGGGGGGCAGAGGGGGGTGTCGGGTCTGTCTCTGTCGAAGCTGTCTCTGGTGTTTCCTAGGAGCTTGTGCTCCTAACGTGGGCACTGCCTCTTGCCCCATCCTTCCCCTCTGGGCTGGGGCTTCCTCCCTGTTACCAGCACAGGGGCCGTCACATAGCAAGGCTCTGCGGCTGCATAAATCTGGCACAGTAGGAGGCCTCCTGACCCCCGAGAGCAGCAATTGCCCTTGCAGTGGGGCAAGGATGTTTCCTCCCTCTGCACCCTGCCTCCCTCCCTCTCCCTTGTTTCCACCATGTGTAAGCTCCTTTCCCCCCAAGCCTAAATTGTAGGGGAGTACCAGAGCCACATCCACGCTGGTTGTCTTTCCCTGCAGGCACAATTTTCTCCTCTAGCATCTCTCTAACCAGCTTCTCTCCAGGATTCCCACTTCTCCAGTGGATGGTGCTGGAGGAGATCCCCAGCCTCTCTCTCCTAATGGTAATATGCCCTGTGGAGAAACCCTTGTCTGATGGCAGCATTGCTGCTAATGTTGCTGTCCTTCAGGGTTGTGATGGAAACTTACTGCCTGCTGGTGTTTCTCAAGCTCTGCTCTTAACCCAGAAGCTCCTTGGCAGAGGCTTGCACTTGCACTGGTTGGATTTCCTTCCTTCCTTCTCCTTGGGTTCATATAGGACCAGTGGAGCTGTGATTTATCCTCCAGGCAGTCTGTTTCCAGCAGTTTATGTTGCTGCTTCTCTTGCCTTGTGCTCTGGTCCTACCAAGGATGATTATTTGCCCTCTTGTAATGACAGCCCCTCTTCTTCCTAGCTGTGTGGCTCCTGCTTCATCCCCAGTGAGGCTGTGAAGGTCTCTTTAGTACTTCCCAGGAGAGGGAGCAGGAGGGAAGAAGGCAGGCAGCAAAAGCCTCTTTGGGGTTGGACTGGTTTTTTTTGTGGCTTAAAGGGCGCAAGGATGCATCTTGGCCCTGCCAGGCCCCAAGCATGGCATTCTGCCCTAGGCAGCAATGCCCAGACCAAAGCCTCTTGTGCACTGGCTGTGTGTCCCCTTGACCCAGGGGCAGTGCTGCTCTGCGGAGCCGCATGGATCCCCAGTGGGTAAGCGTGGCCCCTTCAGGCACAGCTCTTGCTCTCTCCCTTGCACCAGCGCTGCACTGCCAGCCCTGCCAGACTCCCTTTTCCAAAGGCTCTGCTGATCCTGCCCTGCAACAGATGCCCCCGCCACCCCAGCTGGCAGAGCTGTCCCCCCACCTATCCCACTTTCTTTCTGACTACTACAGTGCAGTTAAAGCAGCAACAGTTCCTCTTGCAGGCTGCAGCCCGGCATGCGGTGCAGCTGCTGCATTGCCCAGCCAGGCACCCTTCCTCACCCGCCACCCTGCTCTGTTGCCACTAGACTGGGATCATGGTTTGTTAATCGTGGGTTGCCCCTGGATGTGCTAATAGGAATGAAACCAGCAGGTAAGCCAAGTCCCCGACCTGCTACAGGCCTGGCTGTGTCATCCTGTATCAGGGTCTGGTGGCTCAGTGTTCCTGGGGAGTGCAGTGTCTTTGCCCCAGTGCCTGGGACACGGTCCCTCCCTGCAGGTCCTTTGGAGCTGGGTGTTCTTGGCTGTTGAAGCCAGACCATGATGGGCAGGGTGAAGAGAGGAAAGCTGTGCCTGGCATAGCTCTGCACTCAGGTGCTGGGAGATGCTGGCAAAAGCACAGGGCCCCCCCTGTCCTCTGAGCATTGAGGTGGGGGGACTGGGAGCTTGGCAGGAGCAGGACAGAGCAGGAGGAGTTCTGGCTGGGCTTCCTCTGACCAGCAAGGCCCTTCGAGTCCTGTCTTAGGAGTCAGAGCAACAGCACAAGCGGAAACACTGGCAAAATCACCTTCACTTGGGCTTAGGAGGGGCCAAACCCTCGGTCTGGGCACATGGAGCCCCCAATCCACTCCATGTGCTGCATCCAGGGGATGGTACCTCTGCTGCCCAGCTGAGCTGGTGAGGACCTGGACCCATCCAGGTGGCCAGAAGTAGGGCTCTGGAGATGCCTGGCTCAAGGGCAGGTGAAGGGAGAGGTGACCCCCTGCTGTTTCCCCATCCCTGCTTAGAGTGCAGGAGTCCCTTGTCCCTGTGTTGGTCTCTTGCTGCACAGGGTGGCAGTGGGCTCCCGCTGGGAGCTGTGAGAGGCTGAGCTCTCACAGGGAGGAACTGCCCTGGGAGGCAGAGCCAAACAGCCAAGAGATGCGTTTGCAATGGGCTGTGGAATCCTGGCATTTCCTAGCACGATGCTTCAACTGACAGTGTTCGGTCTGGCAAAACGTGGTGCAGCCCCTTGTACTTGGGCGTGTGCAGTACTGGCTAGTGCTGGCATCACCTGGTGACTGGTGTTGAGGTCTCAGCTGGGATGGATTTGTAGCGTCAGCCTCTTGTGATGGACCCATTCTCCTGAAAGGCAGCTTCTGCTGGGGAGCAAAGGGCTGTGACTGCAGAGGGACGTGGAAAACAGAAAGAAAGGATGCAGGTGAGACTGCCTATTTGTCCTGGCATGGACACGCACAGGAGGGATGTGGCTTTCACCACACCATGCTGACTTTTGCTGCTGGTTGCTGACGTTGCTTCCTGGTGGTTGACTGTGCCACACAAGTTGTGGTACAAATCTCCTCCAGGGATGGAGGAGGGAAGCAGCAACCTTCCAGGCAGGGAGAGCACAGTGTGTTGCTAGCTCAGCATCTGCCCACAGCTGTGGACATTTATTTGCTTTTCTACCTGCCTTGGTACAGGCCCCATGTGGGGTACCAGGCGGAGCTGATCTTTACAAAGAGCTTGACCAGAGGTTTGTTATGCTGTGATATTGATTTGTCCTGCTGGAAGTGCTCCTTGGGCATTGGTGTATTGTGTCTCTGTTCTGGCTGGTGGCTGGTCACTGGCAGTGGCCTTTCCCAGCACTGCTGGCGGTGGCTTCTGGGCTGGCTGAGTCTTGGTGACTGGCTGTGACTGCCTGTTTGTTACAAGTCTTACTGGAAATGTGATGAAAGCACAACCTGTTTCCTGTGGTAGGCAAGGTCAGGCAGCAAGCACAGTGAGTGACCTGCTGAAGCTGTCTTCCCACCTGAAACACAATGGGATGCAGAACTTGCTGAACCAGGGTGCCAGAAAGGGGGTGCACTTGGGTGTTCAGTGCTTCTGCGCATCCCTGCAGGGATTTTGTTCATCTGCCTGGCCCTGTTGTTCCCAGCCTTCAGGGCAGTGCTTGCTGCTGGGTGGGGATGCCCAGCGGGACAGATGGTGGTTTCCTTCCAGACAGCTGCTGTAGTGAGCCCTTGGCTGAGGGCTGCACGGGGAGGTCATGGTCCCTAGTGATGGGTAGTGTTTCCTCCTCCACCTGGAGGTTCCTGGGCCAGTAAAGCTCATGGGCTACCCCTGCCACAGGGGGGGCTGAGGGTGTAGGCGCCCAAGGGCTCCTGCCCACTGTGAAGGTGTCGCACCACCAGCTGCTGCCTGAGCTGGTGCTCCTCCTTGCCCTCTTCCAGACTTTGAGGCTGTGGTGCTGGTAGATTGTGACCACAGAAGAGCTGTGTTGCATCTGTAAATCTCTATTGTGCATCAGGACATATCTGAGCAGGTGAGTGCTGTGCACACGAAAGGACTGCTGTCTTTGGGCTGGGGGAAGCTGGTAGGGGGGACATTATGGCTCAGGGCTGTCAGGCTCCTGGTTTCTGTCTTCCCTGCCAGGCATCTCTTATTGGAAGAAAACAATTGCAAGCTCTTCTCCTTGGCATAGGGCTGGAAAGTGTCTTGTGCTGTGGGTGAAAGGGACAGGAGGTGGACATGAGACCAGCAGCTAACTGGAGGCTGCTGGTGATCTGCAGTGTCATGGAAAGCAAGGCATGAAATGGTCACCAGAAAGAAATGGGGTTCTGTTCATACGCAAGGGTTTCATACAGGAAGGCATGCAAAAAGGTTATAAAATACAAGCCAGGTATGAAAGTTCACAGCATAGCTTAAAGTGTTTGTGGTTTAAATGGAAATCAAGGTGATAGCATTGCCTGAGGTGGCTGAGATGTATGTGCCCTTTGGGTTTGGGAGGTTGGGAGAGGCGGAGCCTCAATGCTGTCTGCTCTGCCTGCGTGACCCCACACAGGCAGTACCCTCCTGTCCTTCTTCTAGAAAGCATCTGAATCACTCCAGCCCTGCCTCTACTACTTTCCTTCCCCTCAGAGCCACTGAGGAAACCGAAGAGCTGTAGAGGACGGTGCAGAGGTTCGGGGGCACACCGTGATGGTCGGAGCCATTCCACGGCAGCCACGTCGCTTCTGGGGGGTGCCTGGCTGGCAGGTGTCTTCAGCTACCTGTGCCAACGACCGCCTGCTGAGGGACAGGGAAGTTAATCCGGAGCAAAGTGGAGTTCTGCTGCAGAGGGGTGAGTGCAGAGGGCAGCCAGGACAGGCTGCGTTGTGGTAGATTATGCAGAGAGGTTGAGGTTGGAGGTCATCTGCGTCCAACCCCCTGCTCAAGCAGGGCCACCCAGAGCCATTGCCCAGGACCATGTCCAGACAGCTTTTGAATATCCCCAAGGACAGAGACAACCTCTTTAGGTAACCTGTTCCAGTGCTCAGTCACTCTCACGGTAAAAAAAAAAAGTTTCCTGATGTTCAGACAGAACCTCCTGTTTGTGCCCATTGCCTCTTGTCCTGTCACTAGACACCACTGGAAAGAGCCTGGCTCCATCTTCTTGGCACCCTCCCTTCTGGTATTTATGTACATTGTTAAGATCCCCCTGAGCCTTCTTTTCTCCATACTGAACAGTTCCAGCTTTCCAGCCTTTTCTCATAAGAGAGATGCTCTGGTCCCTTAATTACCTTCGTGGCCCTCAGGTGTGGCCTCACCAGTGCTGAGCAGAGAGGAAGGATCACCTCCCTCAACCTGCTGCCAATACGGTGCCTAATGCAGCCCAGGACACTGTCATCCTTTGTGGCAAGGGCACATTTGCTGGCTTATGGTCAACTTGGTTTCCACCAGGACCTCCAGGGTCTTTTCTGCAAGGCTGATTTCCAGCTAGTTGGTGCCCAGCATGTCCTGGTGCATGGTTAATACCTTTCATTGCTTCTTTTAAACAAAATCCCTGGGCTCAACCACCCAGTCTACCACTTTCCTGTCCTCATCATAGTGACGTCAAAATACCACATGCAGCCTCTCTGTCCGGATAGCCTTGACCCACTTGGAGAACCAATTCCCCTATTGCTCATCTGCCCCTAAGCCTTTTCTGTGCAAGAGCATGCAGAGCTGCAGGTACAGGCAAAAGGCAGAGCTGCCCAAGCATGGGCACATTTGTCAGGCTCTGGAGCTTCTTGGTTTGCTGGTGACTTCTCCTGCATCTTCTGAGCTCTTGCAGCCATTTCAGTATTTGTCATGCCATGCCAGAAAAATTCAAGGTCAGGATTCCCACAGCTCTCAAACTGGGCTGAAAAAACCTAAGTGAGGTGCCATGCAGCATAGACGTGGTCAGGCCCTCAGGGCAGATGGTACAGGAGCCCATGGTGGGCTCTGCAGCCTCTGGTACCACCCAGGTGCTAACTGAGGTGGTGGAGGTCCATGGTCCAAGCTGGCAGAGATAGCTGTGATGGGTCAGGGTCCTGTCCCTGCCATGAGGCTGGCAGCACAGGGCACCAGCCCTGCCTCGTTCAGTGCATGTGGCTGGGACAGATCTTCTTGGCAACTGCTGGGAGATCTTGTTGCTGTTGCCTAAAGGGGTGATTACAGTCCTGAGCCCCTGCGACTGGTCTGACTTGCCTGACTCCTGTGCTCCAGAACAGCGCAAGCACATCACGTCCCTGGCAGAGGGCAGGTCTCCTTTTCTGCACTTGTCCAGACTTGTCCCCAGTAGTCTCTGGCCCAGCTGGAGACTCCTCTCCGTGCCCAGGCTGGGAGGGAAGTGCTGATCCCGCATGTGGGTGTCACCACAGGGTTCCCCCGAGAGCCACCCCAGCCTGGTTCCTCTTCCCGTGAGGGAGGTCTGAGTGGCACTGTACAGGCAGCTGCCTGCATCCTGGCAGGCCCCTTGCAGCCAAAAGCCTGGACAATTACGAGGATCCAGGGCTAATCTCTGTTCTCCTGCTTTTTCTTTCCAGATGCTGTGCTGCATCGCACCCTGTAGTGGAGAGCTCACCCAGACATCGTGAGTGAGGCCGGGTCCCACTCCCACCCCCTGTCCTCACACCCTGACCTGTGGCACTTTACAGTTTCCCTTGTCCACTGTTGCATGGGCTGTTCTGACTCCGGCTCTGCTTGGAGTCCAGGCAAGTAAGGCTCCATGAGGCACATCCACGCAGAGACATCCCTGCCCCCGGAGCGCAGCACGGACTCCAGCCTGTCCCAGCCCAGTGGAGAGGCACCCTTGGAGCCTTCCTCACAGCACTGCGCCCACCACAGCATCCTCATGGGCTACAAGACAGAGATCAAGCGCCAGAAGGTTTACCAGGTCTCCATCTTCTCCCATCTCTCCAGCTCCTCTGAAAGCATGGAGCAGCGGGCAGGCAGCCGGGCGGCAAAGAGGAGTTACCCTGAGCAGCGAACTCTGGAGAGGGGGAGAGATCCCAAACGAACTCACTGGGGTGGCAGGGGAGCGGATAGCAAGTGTGATGGAGGTCCTGGGCAGGCTTCCCTGGATGATGACGATACCTTCGAGGATGGTCTGCTGGTGGAGGAGCTATCCCTGTATGGCTCTGCCCAGCACTTCTCCCACAGTGGGCTGAGAGTGGTGGAGCACCGGTGTGAGGGCAGCCCTAGCCACAGCCCCAAAGCTAGCAGAGAAGACAAGTTGCAGGATGTCTCCTCCTCCTCCTGGCCTCAGCACATTGCTTGCAGTACTTTGCACATGAGAGACAGTTGCCCTGTCTCATTGGGGGATCAGCACCCAGACTACGGAGAAAATGGGGAGCAGGCAAGTGGCCACAACTTACTTCATCTTGATTTGCACAGTATTGCACAAACAGCCCGGTTGGGCTCTGATGGGAAGGAGAAGCCGGGGAGCAGCCCAGCTCACAACAGCAGGGCTAGTGGAGAAGAGGAGCAGCCAGTAGTGTCCAATGGGTGCAGGGAGCCTCCAGCTTCGCAGACAGCACCCAGCCCCAAGCCCGGCAACCTCAGCTCCCTGGAGAAGATGCCCTGTGGGAGCAGCCAGCTCAGCAGCAGCAGCAGCTGCAAGGCCAAAAGGAAGCTGCTGCCTGCTGGTGACGTTGTGACTGACTCTGAGGACGAGAGCCTGTCCCCATGGGCAAGAAAGAAGAGGGTTCTGCCATGCCACATGGCAGCCACGGCCTGCCGCAGCACTGATGCCAAGGGGGCCCCTTTCTGGAATCACCTGCTTCCCAAGGCCCAGGTGAGTGTTGCTTGCAGGTGGAGGCTGGGAATGGCCTGGGGACACCCCGAGGTTAGGGCTGTCCTCGTGGGCAATGTGGTCTGTCATGGCAGCATGCCCTGTCCGGTCTCTGTGCCACAGCACTGGTGTGAACAGGGCAGCAGCTGACAGCCAGCCCTGGGACACATGGTCCGTAGGTTGTCACCAGCTCTTGACACCTTGTAGTCACTGGACCCTCTGCTTGCAACCGGCTCTTTAGCCTGGAGAGCCTTGTTCAGACAGGACACAACCTCCGCATGACAGCGAGAGCTGGACACATGGTGAGGGGCCACGCTTGGTGTCTAGCAGCTGCATGTTGAGTCAGACTTACCAGCAGGCTTGGGAAGAGCAGATGGCCTCTGCCTGCCTGGTGGGGAGGAAGGCAGAGGTGTGGAATGGCTTGGGTCCCTGGCCGTGATGTCCATCAGGGCAAGGGCTTGGTGGCAGGAAGCAGAGCTGGCCATGCTCTGGCCAAGTAGTGGGAGCCCCAGTGCTCTGTGCAGAGATGTCACTGGCTTTTCTGCAGTTCTGAGGTGCCTGTGGCATGTCCCCAGGGTGCCACAGGCTCCCAGAAATGGGGTAGACTCTTGAGGTTTGCAACCACCCTGGCAGTTCAGGAGCTGCCTGTGATTCCTCCCTGCTTACTTGCCTCTCCTGACCAGCTCCCTGCCTTCACCATGCCTTGCCTGCTGAGGCTGCAGCAGGCTCATGCCAGAGCTGGCACACTCCTCCGTTTCCCTGGGGCATCCCATGGTGCAGGGACCAATGGCAGAGCTACCCTGGCTTCTTGCTGCTTGGAGCTGGGACACAGCGGCCATGGAGCACAGCTCCATCCCTGCCTGTGTGCCCTTTTTGGTGACTGTCCCCCAGCCTGGCTACCCTAGCACTGCCCTTGCACAATGAAGCCTCCAGCAGCTTCCCTGGGTTTTCCCGCCCGGTCATGCCAGCCAGCTCCATCATCCCTTTGTGTTTTACTGCCCTTTGTGTGGCTTCCAGAAGGGAAAACCCCTGAAAAGGGGACATCTTTAAAAGGAGGCTGCAGTGTGGCTCTGGCTTTACCCTCCCATTCAACAGCTGTAGGAGCCTGGCTGTGAGCAGGGGTGAGCAGCACACCCCTCTGCCTGGCAGCACTACCGAGGATTTTGCATGAATCACCAGGGGACGGGATTTTTCCTGGGCTGGTCAGGGAGCTCCATTGTATGTGTTACCACTCCCTGGGACGTGCAAGAGGATGTTGGTACATGGCCCTTTTAGGGGGTGTCTTGTCACTAGGGCTGGTCCCAAGACCTGCTTTGCAAGGTGGGAGGTTGATGCTGCACCCTCAGCTTGGATACCAACACCTTCCTCTCCAGCAGAGACACTCTGGGGTTTGGGCACCTCCATGTCCCCACCAGAGATCCCAGCCCTCATGCTGGCTGCCCCTGCAGAGGCTACTGATGCCTTTCCATGGGTGGGAGCCTGTCCAATCTGCTGGGACCTTCGTGGGTCTGTGGGGTAGAGCAAGGGGTGATGGTACTTTCCAGGGGTGCTCAGTCCCTAGTTGCTGCCCTAATATGGTTCTTGATTTCGTGTCCCCTCCAGAGCTTTGCGGATTGCAGTGCAGTTGAGAGGAGGCTGAAGAGTGGGCTGCATCTCAAATCGTGAGTGTCCTGGCAGCCCTGTGGGATGGGCATGGTGGCTCAGGGTGCCCAGCCAACACAGCACCCTGCAGCCCCACAGGAGGTTGGGTCTAATCCTCTTCACTGCCCTGCCCCAGCCGTCTCCCCTCCACCAAGACACCAGGCTGTGGGGCAGTGAGGGGGAAGTGTCTTCTGCACCTGGGGGTTAGTTAAGTGGGTTCAACCTCCACCAAAGAAAGGGATGGGGGACCTGGAGAGGGATCCATCTCCCCAGGGATATGGGCAGCCCAGGGCTGTGTGCTGTCCAGTCTGACACCCAACATTCTCTCCTCTGTCAAAGGCGACATCTCCGGAGCAGGCTCTGGCGGGGCACCAGGTCCTCTGCAGCACCTTGGGCCACTACCACTGTCAGCCATGCTCTGCTGGGCAACTTTGAGGTAATGGTGCCCACCTGCCAGGGCGGGAGGTGGGTCCTGGGGGCTGCAGGCTGGGCTAGTGATAGTCACGAGAAGCTGAACCTGACAGGAGCCCTGATGTGGGGCTGAGCTGATTGTCCCCAAGGGCCTGGCATGCAGTGGCTGTGTCACATAGCCACCATCCACCAGCAGGATGGCTCAGCCAGCAGATCCTTGGGTGATGCACTGGGACCCTGGACCTTGCTGAGATGGCTGCTGTGGGGCTGAGCCAAGCCGCTCTCGCAGCTTCTCTGTGTTAGACGGCTGGTTTTAGCCCACCACTTCAGGATGGGTCTGTCTCAGAGTGAGCAGCCAGGGCCTGTCATGGGTGGTCTCTGGACATGTGAGGGCAAGCAGACCTGTGGTTGCAGTGGAGGTGGGAGTGATCTCACCTGCAGCTTTGAGGCAAGGGGTAGGACTGGTGGTTGAAGGTCCCTAACATTTTGCTCCTCTCTCAGGAGTCCATCTTGAAAGGGTGCTTTGCACCATCGGGGAGGATTGAGGGATTCACAGCAGAGATTGGTGCCAGTGGCTCCTACTGCCCCCAGCACGTCACCCTGCCTGTTGATGTCACCTACTTCGACATCTCCGAACACAGCATGCCCTCGCCTTTCCTGGTATGCAGACAAGGGAGGGCTGGGACCATGAGGGAGGCAAGTGAGGGCTGTACCCAGGCACCACGCATCCTGGGGGTCTTCCCCTCTCTGGAGAGTGTGGTTCAAGCACACCTACCTGAGGAGACCACTAGCTGTGCCGGGAACAGTATTTAACACAAAAGCAAAGAGGGAAAGAAGAGGAAACCCTTGCAGGCGTATAAACGGGTGGTCTGCTGCTCAGCTAATTCATGGCTGTTGCTTTGCTGTCGCCTCTATGTTGCTGCTTGTTCATCCCCTGCTCTGGAGATGGACTGAGCTGGGTGTCTTCCTGCCACCTTGTGCCAGGCGTTCTTAGCGAGGGGCCTCTCAGCCCCGTGTTTGGTCCCAGCTGGGCTCTCCATGGGCTTTCACCCTCTCTCACATGCTGTTTCTTTTGCCCCAGGGAGTGATTGACTTGGAGGCCTTGGGAAAGAAGGGTTACAGTGTCCCCAAAGCTGGAACCATCCAAGTGGTAAGTTGTTCCCTGGCATCCAGTAGTTCCATGGGGAGGGGGGCCAGGTGGGCTCCATTTACGCCTGTCATGGTTTAACCCCTGCCAGCAGCTAAGCCCCACGCAGCTATTTGCTCACTCCCCCCTCCCCAGTGGGAGCGGGGAGAGAATTGGAAGGGTGAAAGTGAGAAAACTCGTGGGCTGAGGTAAAGACAGTTTAATAGGTAAAGCAAGAGACGCACATGCAAGCAAAGCAAACCAAGGAATTCATTCACCACTTCCCATGGGCAGGCAGGTGTTCAGCCATCTCCAGGAAAGCCGGGCTCCATCACGTGTAATGGTTACTTGGGAAGACAGATGCCGCAATTCTGAATGTTGTCCCCACCTTCTTCTTCCCCTGGCTTTAAATACTGAACATGATGTTCTATGGTATGGAATATCTGTTTGACTAGTTTGGATCTGCTGTCCTGGCTCTGCTCCCTCCCATCATCTTGTGCACCTGTTCACTGGCAGAGCATGAGAAGCTTGAAAAGCCCCTGATTTAGAGTAAGCGCCACTTAGCCACAACTAAAACATCAGTGTGTTACCAACATTGTCACACTAAATCCAAAACACAGCACTGTACCAGCTACTAAGAAAAAAATTAACTCTATCCCAATTGAAACCAGGACAACCCCCCGGGGTAGAAATGGTCCTATGTTGTTTGTCAGGGCAGCAGCCAGAAAGCTTGTGCAGAGATGGTACGTGGCCACCAAGGCAGCACAGTGGAGGGGAGCAGGGGGTCCCCAGAGTGCTGGCAGGGAGACAAGGTGATGGGAGATGCAAGGAATGGAGAGGTGGATGAGAAGGGATGGGGTCTCAGCAGGAGAACGTGCACATGCAGTGAGGATGGGATACCGTGGAGTGGGAGCACAGGAGTGGAGGTGGGTGGAAAGGAGTGACCTGTGGGCCTCAGGCTAAGCCCTTTGGGGTTGGTATGGGGCTTTCTGGGTCCTTGGGCCTGCTGCTGCTGCCCCCAGGTGCCCCAGACCTGCCCTATGGATCTGTTCCTGTGCCCTTCCCATTCTCACCTCCTAACCCTCTGCTCCCTAGACCTTATTTAACCCCAACAAGACTGTGGTGAAGATGTTCTTGGTGACGTATGACTTTGAGGACATGCCAGCCAACCACATAACCTTCCTACGCCATCGCATTTTCCTGGTGCCTGTTGGGGAGGAGGAACAGGCCGTCGTGGCCACCCACAACCCACCAGGTGCTGGCCCACCCCGCAGGGTCCTCTGCTATCTTATGCACCTAAGGTAAGGTGTGCGAGGAGGGATGGACACCTGCGCCAGCGTCACCCCTGGGCTCCTTTCCTATGTGCCCCTGCCTTCCCCCAAGCCCAGAGGCCCGGGTGGGGGGATGTCAGCCTGACCCCCTCACCCTGGGGAGGAGCAGGGACCAGCTGCTCCTTCAGGGAGGTTGGAGCTGCCACCCTGCACAAGGGCAGTGGCTTCTGTCCCTCCGAAGGCAACTGGAGCAGAGCATGGCCACCTTGACCAGGGGCACACTAGGCAAGGGGATTATACCACCTGCCAAGGCTGTCCTGCCCTTGTCTGGGAGCCTGAGGTCCCTCCACCCTGCTCTTGTCTCCACTCAGGTTTCACAGCTCCAAGTCGGGGAAGATCTACCTTCACAATGACATCCGGATGCTTTTCTCCCGCAAGTCGATCGAGGTCGACTCGGGGATCCCGTATGAACTGAAATCCTTCACGGAGATGCCGAGGAACCCCTGCTACTCACCCCGGGCCTGACCTTCTCGCAGCCCCAGGTCCACCAGGGAGCCTCCAGCCCAGCACTTTGGAGAGAGTAAAAGGGCCAAAAACAAGCACTGCCTTGAAGTATCACCCTCTCCACATGCCCCGCTCCTCCTGAGCAGCACAGACACCATGCCCGTGCCCTGCAGCAGGGCTGGGATCACTGAGGGGGCTTCACCTGGAGGGGCAGGGGCTGAGGAGCAGCCCTGGCGCTCCAGGACATGCCGAAAGCTTCTGCCACTGCTGCTCCCAGCTGCACCAGCTTCTCTGCTGTAGCTGTGGGTGGGTGGCAGTGAAGAGTTGGGCCAGAGGCTCCAGGTGAGGCTACCCACACTGGTCCCAGGGCTGGGAGCAGGAAATGCAGAAAAGTTTGTATTTATTAGTATTTATTGTTGCTAGGAGCGCAGAGGAGGCTTGTGCAGAGGTTTGGAGGTGGTGTTTTGTTACTTTCAGTGCTGGATGAGGCCCCTGGTGGCGCTCGGCTTGCCTGGGTTGGGGCAGGGCTATGGCTACTGTGAGAGACTGGAGTTATGGGGATATTTTGGCCCATGGAGGAGAGGGTAGGGCCAGGGTGCAGCTTGGCCAGGGCATAGCTCCCAGGCTGGGGCTGTGTTTAAAGCCCCAGGACAGACTGAGGCTTGCTGCTTAGCAGCTCCGTGGGGCCAGCCCTCCTGCTTCAGGCAGGCTGGGGGAAGCCTGGACTTGTCCTTGCAGCCCCAGGAAGCCCGTGGCTGGCAGGGAAGGGTCTCTCAGCCCCATGATCCACGGCATGTCCATCCATAGTCATGGCTGGGGACCATGGTCATGGGGGACTGAGGCTTTCTACAGCAGCATAGGGACAGCCTTCCTGGCAGGAACCTCTGGAGCCCACATGGACATTTCAAAAAATACAGGGCCTTTTTCTGTCTCCAGGAGCTGGTTTTGGGCAGGAGCCTGGCACCGTGACCAGGTGCCAGAGGATGGGCAGGAGCCTGAGCCCTAGCTCGGTCACGGGGAAGGGAGAAAGCAGTGGAGGACATCAAGCAGGAGCTGTGTTAGGCCTTGGGGAGGAGGTTTGGGGATAAGCTGGAACAGGGCCTGTCCCTGCTGCTGCCTGGAGAGCTGCGGGCCGAGCTGCGGGCGGGCCAGAGAGGGGAGAAGGGCTGAGGGAACCAGGCCCATACGCGGCCTGCATCGCCCCCAGCCTGCGCTCGCCGCTGGGCTGCGGGGACCCCAGCCCCTCTCTGCAACGGGGAGGAAGAGCGGGGCACTTCCTACACCTCCGTGTGCCAGCCTGTGTGGGGCTGGGACCCCCGCGGTGGGCAGCACCCCCAGGACTGGGGGCTCCCAGGGCTGTCCACCGTTGTAGCTGGATCGTACCGCGTATCCGCGGCCCTCCCCTCCGCACCCACGGCTGGGAGCCGGCCGGAGGCGAACTGCACCCCCCACCCCGGGGCCTTCGGGGGGCTCCGGCCCTGCCGACACACACAGGACTCTGGCTCCCGGGGTCTCCCTCGCCCCCCATCACCGGGGGCCCGCCCCGGGTCCTCCTCGCCGCGGCCCAGCGTGGGCAGACAGGTTGTACCGGTACTTTTCGTGCTTGTTTTTAATTTAATGACTTTAATAAAACCCGTTTACAAACGGAAGCCGGCCCCTGCCATTGCGGGGGGCGGGCGGAACAAAGGGCAGCGGCCGCCGGGGCGGGACGGGCGGCTCTGAGCGGCGCCCCGGAAGGGGCGGGGCCTCCCGCCACGTCTTCCGGGTCGGCGGGGCAGGAGTAGTAGCGGCGGCGGCACCGGCACCGGGCGGAGCGATGCTGGCGCGGGCGGGGCTCCGAGCCGGGCCCGGCCTCAGCCTCCTGCAGGTGGGGTCGGGGGAGGCTTTGGGGGTGCCCGGTGCAGGCGGTGCTGTAAGAGGCGGGGGGGACCCGGGGGGATCCCGGGCTGAGGGGAGCGGGGCGGAGGTGGTGGGGCCGTGGGGGAGCTGGCTGAGGGGAGACGGGCGCCGGTGAGGGTAGGGGGGCGCGGGGAGGGCGCAGAGGAGGCCCGGGGATAAATGAGTGTCTGGAGGTGTTGGGGGACCGGGAGGAGCCGGGAGCGGCGGGGTGAGCTGATGGGACGCGGGGGGAGTGTTGTTGGAGGGGTGGACGTGGAGGGCTGAGCAGTGGGTTGCGGTGTGCGGGGGGAGGTTAGGGAGGAGCTGGGGAGAGCTGGGCAGGGGGCGTGCTGAGGAGAGCTGTGGGACTGAAGGGCTGTGGGGAGGAGAGTGCGGGGGTGCGGGAGGGAAACAGGTCCTTGGAGGGGGCCGGGAGGCGGCCAGAGCTGGGAAGGGACGGACTGTCGAAGTGGGGTGGTGTGAGGGGGAAGGGACGGGAAGAAGGTGTCTGACCGTGTTACGGGGGGCTGAGGGGGGCAGAAGGACCATGTGCAAACCTTCCTTTCCTTTATGGTGTCCAGGAGGCTATATTTCTACCTGCCCTAGTAGGGTTGTGGGAGAAGGGGAGACATGGAGAAACCTTCAGCACAAGGACAGGCTCCCCTGCATCTGCAGGGAAGGCTCTGACACTCACACTGGTCCTGCCGTCCAGGTCACATCCCTGTGGGAATGGCCCGTGTCCCTGCACAGCATGGGTTTTTTGGGGGCATCAGAGCTGGTTTGTGCCCAGGTTTATTGAGGCTGCAAGCAGTGATCCCAGGTGGGAGAGCAGAGATGGTGCCAGCAGCTGGGCTCACTCATGCTCCTTTTCCTTTCTCTAGCGCTCCCAGCAGCTGAAGCATTCAGCATGGCTGGCCTTGGCACCACGACGCTTGAATTCTGGCCTGCCTGTGAATATCGGGGTGCTCTTTGTGCCGCAGCAGGAGGCTTGGGTGGTGGAGAGGATGGGCAAGTTCCACCGAATCCTCGAGCCTGTAAGAAGCCACTTTTCTCCCCCTCTGGATTCAGCAGGTTCCTCAAGCTATAGCAAAGCGTTTCCTTTGCATGAGGATTTGGGGGTTCGCGTGCTTACTCTTCCAGACTGCAATCCTTTTGAATGCCTGTAGACTTTTTTCCTCAGTGGAGTGTTAAAAGCACAGGGAAACCTAAATTCCCCCAACGTGTAAAGCATGTTTGCTCTACCTGTAGCATTTGTAGCATGTAGCGTACTTGGGCTTTGTTTAGACAGGTCCCTCTAGTCCGACTGAGGTCTCTGGGAGGAAAACCCTAGATCAGAGGGCTCAGGCATCTAATCCTGCCCTTTTCCCAGGGTTTGAACTTCCTCATCCCTCTCCTGGATCGTATTCGTTATGTGCAGAGTCTCAAAGAAATCGTCATTAATGTCCCAGAGCAGTCAGCTGTCACCCTCGGTAAGGAACAGCTTCTGCGTTCTGTCTCCCTTTCGTTCTGCTGTGGCTGGGATAAGCAATGGACAGCGTGAGGGTGAGTGGAAATGTCCCAGACCACTCAGCCCTGTCCATGGGGACCTGGGCTTTGCTGTGAGCAGGAGATCCCATTTCTCCTCTCAGGGCTGCGGCTGCCTCTTCTTGCTGGGACGAATGCACCTGGGCATGAGTCAATTTTTCAGATGTTTTCCTGTGTTGAGCCACAAAAATCCCTCTGTTCTGTAAAAAAGGTTTCAGATCAGGTTAATGGACAGCTCTGTTACAATTCTAGCACTAAGCTTTTGTTCTGCCACCCCCCACCCCCCCACCCCCCCAGTCTCAATTTAGGAAGATAACTACAGTATGAAATGTTTTGGTCTAGAAATCTGAGACTTGCATATTAAAACACCAAAACACAGTGTTTTCTAGGGAATGTCAAGGTTGTGCTAACAAAGTCTTTTAGATGAGGAGATCCATTTCAGCCAATCCTTTTTCTGTACTACGCCGCTGCCACTGGAAGGAAAGGGTCATGCCCTACTCTGTTGTGGGAGGGGAAGTTGCCATGTTTTGTCTTTGGTGCTTCAGCAGTAATGACATGTTCTCTCCCTGCAGATAATGTTACCCTGCAGATTGATGGCGTGCTTTATCTGCGGGTTATGGACGCCTACAAGGTACTGTCCCTGCTGCGCTGACACTTGGCCCAAATTTGCAGCCTTCGTGGCTGCACCCGGCATGGTCTGTTTGTGCTGCACTGCTCAGCTGGCAGCCTTCTGCTGACTCCCTTTGCCCGATGATACGTGATTCAGCCTCTGCCCAGCTTGCTATGCCCTGTGGGGTGGGTGGGCTGAGCACCCCAGCCCCTCCCAAGGCTCTGGACTCTGCTGTTCTTCGGCAGGGGTATCTGGCAGGTTTCTCATCTTAGTGCTATGTTTGCCCATCCTGCCTTGTTCAGGGTTCCTCCTGGCACTGCCACTGACTCTGTTTTTTGTTTCTGCTCTCTAGGCCAGCTATGGGGTGGAAGATCCTGAGTATGCAGTGACCCAGCTGGCCCAGACCACCATGAGATCTGAACTTGGCAAACTCTCCCTCGACAGAGTGTTCCGGGTGAGCTGGGGAGGTGTATCACAGAGCTGCCAGTGTCTCTTGAAACCTTGGGGCAATCTGCACGGCCAGGCTGATACACTTAACACTAAAATGCCCTTTGGTTAGAGGGCTTCTGGCTTCTGTTACAGTTGACCTATTGGTGAATCCTTGGAGACTCGGCTGGTCCAGCTGTGTTTCTCTGGAGTTGGTGACTCTGCTCAGGCGCAGTGATGAATGTCCTGGCTGTCGCAGTTCGTGGGGGGCTGTAGCCCTCGTGCTGTGTTTGCTGGGAGAAACAAGCAGTTGGCATTCCTGGACAATGTTTGTATCCAGATGTACACCAGATGTTTATATCCCAGCAATTTCAGTTTGGGGCACTGCTCCCTCTAGGAGAGAGTAACCCCCTGAAGAGATGTGGAAAGCACTTGATCCTGCCTTAGTTCCTCTGGAGATGGGTTTTTCTGACTGGCCTTGGCCTGTGATTGGATGTGTCTGTTTCCCTCCTGACCTCTTTCTCACGCTAAGCTATTCTTCTTTGCTTTTTGCCATTCCTTTTGTGCCTCCCAGGAGCGGGAGTCCCTCAATGCCAACATTGTGGATGCCATCAACCAGGCTTCAGACTGCTGGGGCATCCGATGCCTGCGCTATGAGATCAAGGACATCCATGTACCCCCACGTGTGAAGGAATCCATGCAGATGCAGGTTTGGTTCTCTGGGATGACAATCTGGAACAAGAGGGAAGTTGTCAACTGTCCAGAGCTGGCAGTGCTGACCCCTCCTGTGGTGAGGGAAGCCCATTGACACTTTGGCTGCAAACCTACAGCTATTGAATAAATAATTCCCATCCTTATTTCAGTGGTGGTGGCCACTGCCTGGTACACACGGGCCCTGCCAGCTCCCTTTAAAATTCACACTGGGCTCTGTAGGAAGCAAGACCCAGAGCTGAAGATCTCCCGCTGAGAAAAGCCAGGTGCCAGATCTCAGGACTGGAAGGGGAGGAGGGGGAAGTGGCTGTCCTGTTAGGTGTGGACCAGGCTATGGAGGACTGTGCAGTGTGGGGAGCAGAACCAGCCCTCAGTGGGGATCATGCTGTGTTCTCATACTTTGCTAAGCCATGCTTGCCAGAGCAGGATGTAGGAGCCTGTCCTCGCTGCGCTTTGCCCAACGGGTGGGATTTCCCCAGCATGGCTGTAATAGACTGGTGTCTGACCTGTGTTGGCAGGTGGAGGCAGAGCGACGGAAGCGGGCGACAGTGCTGGAGTCAGAGGGAACACGGGAATCGGCTATCAATGTAGCTGAGGGGCAGAAGCAGGCCCAGATCCTGGCATCAGAAGCTGAGAAGGCCGAACAAATCAACAAAGCTGCTGGTAGTGCCCTGGGCTACAACATGTGGGGCCTGGGGAAATCCGTAGCTCTACATTGAGGGGTGATGCCCCCAGGGAGAGACCGCGTTGCTGCGGTCCAGGCTTCCTCAACTACACTGATCCTTCCTTGCTGGGGCCCTCGGGCTGAGCTCCAGCTCGCGTTGCTGCCCCACAGCCTGGTGCAGCAGGAGGTGTGTGGCAGGAGTATTGCCATGCAGGTGTTGAAGGAAAAGGAGGCTTTGCATGCATGAATTTGTCTTGATTTTCTCCTTGAAATTGTCTTGATTCGCTCCTTTTGAGTGCTTTGTCGAGGTTCTGATGTGCGTTTTGCTGTGGTTCCTTGCAGGAGAAGCCAATGCGATGCTGGTCAGGGCCAGAGCCAAGGCAGAGGCTATTCAGCTCCTGGCAGCTGCTCTGGCACAGCAGGTGAGTGACATCCTGGGACAGCCACAGCTTCAGCGCTGGCACTGGGGGAGGTGAAACCATGGCTGGGGCGGCACCTGGCTTTCTCTTGGATGCTCCCTGGCATCTTCAGCAGTAGCAAGTGAAGAGTTTTGCTGTCCTGGGGGCCATGACCAGCCGGGGTGGTGTGGGGCTAGGGGCACGGGTGAGTTCTTGGTGGTGTCTGACTTGCTGCTGAACCTCGTCCCTCTCCCCCCAGCATGGCAGCGCTGCCGCCTCTCTCTCTGTGGCTGAGCAGTACGTGAGCGCCTTCTCCAAGCTTGCCAAAGACTCTAACACTGTCCTGCTGCCCGCCAACACCGGCGATGTCACCAACATGGTCGCACAGGTTAGTGTGCTCACAGGGACCCTGTCTCTTGCCTGGGGGAGGTGAAGGTGGCAGCCCCGAGGGGCCTGGCCCTCTCCTCCCCCATGCCTCTTGTTCCCTTCAGGCCCTGGGGATCTACACCACACTGACCAAGCCGCAAGCTGTGAAGACTCAGGATGAGATGCCCCCAGCCTGTGAGGACCCCCAGCCTCCCACCACGGACGTGCTTAAGAGAGAACAGGCCAGCCCCAGCTAATGGGGCCAGAAGGATCCTGCGCCCTTGACTGCTGGCAGCCCGGCAGGCCCTGGGCCTGTCCTGCCGCCCTCCCTGGTCAGACGCTCTTGTTCTGGTGGTTCTTCCCTCGGTCCTTATTTTTTATTTGGATTGTAACTGTAATAAAATGGTACAGGTGCAGCTGCAGCATGTTTGCTGGCACTTGGGAGCCTGACCCGTGACCCCACTGTACCCCCTAAACGGGCTCTTGCCGCTCCCAATGGCCTGCAGGAGGAACCGGGACCCCCGTCTCCTTGTGGGGACACCCCCCTCTCCAGGGGTGCGAGCTCCTGTCATCATCCCCTTGCCCTCCCAGTAGCTGCCGCCGTGGTGTGTGACCGCGGGGTCTCTATAGCGAGCGCCTCGTAGCTTACGCCGCACGGAGGAGAAACGCCTCTGGCGGTTAATTAATTAATTAAAGCAAAGCTTGTGTCGAGGTGGGGGTCCTCCTAGAGAAGCGGGGGCGTGGTGCGACTCCCGGCCGCCAGGGGGCGCTACCCCCCCTCCGGCCGCTGTCTGCGCCGCCGCGCGGCCACGCGCGGCACTTCCGGGGGGGCGGGGGCGGCCTGCGCTGGAGCTCGGCGGCCGCAGGTAGGCGGGGGGGGGGGGGGCGGCACGGGGGGCCGAGGGGCCCTGAGGGGTGGGGGGCCGGGGGTGCGGCACGGGGGTGCTAGGGGGGCCGAGAGACCTGTGGGGGCGGCGGGGGGTGAGGGGCTGCGAGGGCAGCCGGGGGGGGAGGGGGGGGCACGAGGGCGAGCCCGGGTGTGAGGTGGAGGCCGGGGGGGGGTGTGTCCGTCCGGGGAAGGGGAGGGGAGGGGAGGGGAGGGGAGAGGAGGGGAGGGGAGGGGAGGGGAGGGGGGGTCCGGCCGGGGGAGGGGTGCGGGCCGCGGCGGGGTGCGGAGTCGGGCCCGGCCCAGCGGCGGCGCGGCGGCCGAGCCTGCTGTCCCCCCCGCCAGGATGCAGCGGTGGCCGGTGCTGCTGTTCCTGGCCTGGGTGTGCCTGCTGTTCTTCGCCGGCATCGGGCTCTTCATGAGCGGGTTCCTGCTCACCCGGATCGAGCTCGCCAGCAGCAGTTCCTGCTCGGACCCGCTGGTGCCACCGCCCTGGGAGAGGCAGAGCCTCCCGCTGGGCTCCTGTTGGGCACCCCAGCGCTTTTCCAAGGCCGTGCTTGTCATCATCGATGCCCTCAGTTTCGAGTTTGCACGTTTTAATCCAACCAAGGCCAGCCCGCTGCCCTATGAGAACAAGCTGAGTTTTCTGCACCACCTTGCAACCTCCCAGCCTCGCCATGCCCGCCTGTACCGCTTCCGAGCCGACCCCCCCACTGCCACCATGCAGCGCATCAAGGGCCTCACCACCGGTTCGCTGCCCACTTTCATCGATGTGGGCAGCAACTTTGCCACCTACGCAATCCAGGAGGACAACCTGCTGGCGCAGCTGGTGCAGAACGGTAGGCGGGCAGGGGCAGTGTCCCACGGGGCCAAGTATGTGCAAGCTACTGATCAGTGCTCACATGGCACTCTCATTCTTCTTTCACTGGGAAGGGAACTGCTTACAACACATCCACCCTGTCAGACAATTCTTTTGCCCTACTCAGATGAAAATTACCTCAGGCAGAGCTGTCAGACAGGTAGGGTTTTTTCATCCTACACTGGGAGTAAGAAGTAGCTGGGACCATGGCTTCATCTTCAGTGTCTTCAAAGATGACGAGAAAGCAGATGAAAGTGATTGCACTGACGGTGATGTCACAAGGTCACCACCAGGAATGGCTTCCTGAAGCCAAGGGCAGTCAGTTGTGTCCATGTTTGCGCTCAGGTGAGACACATGACGAGGGAGGAGCTGGTGCCAGGTGTACTGCGAGGCTGTCACTCAGGCAGCAAACCTGCCTGGCCAGCTGCCTGCAACTGTTTGGCAGAGACCTCGTCACATTTCCTCTGTGGTTTGGTGCTGCTGGGGTGTGCTTAGTGCTGCAGTAAAGGGCTTCTTTGGCTGGGACGAGGACAATGGAGTGAAGAGAAGGGGACAGGATGCAGTCTTGTGTTACCCAGAGGTGTTTCGTTCCAGGGCTTAGAGTGGCACACATACCAGTGCCTGGGATGAGTTAGTGTGATGGGGTTGTCTGCTCCACTGAGTGTGACAGGGTGGGCAAATGTGGTAAATCATCTGAGGTGCAAAACACTGGTACACCCTGTGCCAGAGCAGCAGCCTCGGAAGAAACAGTTCCTGCTTGCAGGCTGGAGAGGCTTTGTGGAAACACGGAGAGCTGCCTGCCAGCAGGCAGGACAAGCAGAGTGAGGGTGGTGGGAAGTGTCAGTGCTTTTGCCTTCTCCTTTCTGCTTGTGAAGACCCACCATCATTGTGTTAAAAAAACAGAACCCAGGACTCACAGATTCTCCTCAGCCCCTGTCAGCAGCCAGTCTGCTGCCTTGTGTTTTACAGTGGGGTTGCAGGCCTTGGGCAAAGGTTCGTCTGCTTTGTGCTGCATCTTCCGAAGTGCTGTAGTGAAGTGGGTACCTGCCTGCTTCCTGGCCTGTTCAACTCACTGGTCTTTCTGCTGGGGTGACATGTCAGAGGTCAAAGATAAGTCGTGATGTTGTGCAGGTGGGTTTGGAGGGGGACAGGACCTGTGGGCTTAGAAGCAGGGCTGGTCTTTCCCTGTATTCAAACTCATTTACAGCCAGATGGTCATTTTAATTTTAGGTTGCTCTTGAGTGTGGGTTGGAAAGGAGCCAGAGTTCTAGACCCTGACCTGGACCTGCCCAGGCTCTTTGCTGTAGTGAGAGTAACAGCATGACTTATGTGGGCTCCCTGCTGTCATTAATTCCTTTCTTGCTGAATTAGGAAGAAGAGTGGTCTTCATGGGTGATGACACTTGGGAAGGACTCTTCCCCAAGAAGTTCTTCCGCTCGTATTTCTTCCCATCTTTTAATGTGAAGGATCTTCACACTGTGGATGATGGGATCCTGCAACATCTCTATCCAACTGGTAAGCAGCTCTTTCCCCAGGGCCTGAATAGCCCATATGTTTTGTGGGGGTCCTACTGCAAGTTTGGGGTAGGACCAAAGAGTTCTTTCTGTTATGAAGTGGCTCTGGGCAGTCACACACTGCTGCACAGGGATTACAGTGCTCTAGCTGCATTTCCACAGATAAGCCAGCTTTTGGAGCCTGTGAACTGTTTCTGTAAATACCTTTCCTCTGTTTAGGAGAGAGTGCAACTTGATGGGACGAGGTTAGACTTCAATATCTGTCCTAGAAATACGCTGCCAGGATGGAGCCAGAGGAGCAGCTTAACTTTGACACGTGTCTGTGCAGGGGCACACAGTGCTCTGGGAAATACACAACAGCGCAGCTACCCGCTTGGGAGGCTGGGGCACAGTGTTGCTCTCAGCAGAGCGTCATTGGCTCCCAGCTGTCAGAAGAAGGTGAATTGTGAGATTGGTTTCTGAGTTCTAGGTGATTTCAGATTGTTCTGCGCTCCTGGGACCAAGGGGAGTGCTCTTTGTTTTATCTGTGTGAATCAAAGTGAATCAAGAGTGCAGTGGCCCTTCAGGGGGAAGTCCTTATGCCCTGTGGGAGAGCTGCAGTTCATCATTTTAACTCCAGATATGTTGATTTTTAGGTGTTGAGGCCCTGAAGCAGAGGGGAGAGGCCCAGGTAACTTCCTAGCTAGGGACAGCGTTGGTGTGCCAGGCACATGGCCTAGGTTGGATGCAGAGGGGCACATTGATGAGTCTGACATGAAATATCTCTAGAGGACTGTAGTTCTGGGTTCTCCTTTTCCTGAGCATCCCCTTGGTTTAGCTCAGTGTCCTGATTTCGGCTAGGGTGGAGTTAACTTTCTTCTCAGTAGCTCATACAGCGCTGTGTTTTGGCTGATGTGAGAACAATGTTGATGGCACACTGATGTTTTTAGTTATTGCGGGGTGTATACTGAGTCAAGGACTTTTCAGTTTCTCGGGCCCTGCCAGCGGGAGGGCTGGAGGGGCACAGGGAACTGGGAGGGGACACAGTGAGGACAGCCGAGCTGAACCAGCCAAAAGGGTGTTCCACACCATGGGGCGTCATGCTGGGTATATAAACCTGGGGGGTTGGCTGGGGCAATAATAGCATTATATACTTTATAAGTCTATATACTTATACACACTCAGTTTGTGGCAGTTTGAGTTAAGGGTATTTCAAAGTGACTTGGGTGACATTGAGCCATTCCCCTCCTGAGGAGTGGTGGACAAAAAACATGGATACTGGGGCACTTACCGGGCATTGAGCTTCCCATGGCATTGTACCCAGGCACCAGCAATCCAGGAGTGTGCTGCTTTTAAAACCTGCACGGTCCACTTGAGAGTTAGGAGCGACAATGGCAGGAGGGGGAGAAACAGCAGTTTCCAGAGGCAACCAGAAAGCTCTGGCAAGACGATCCAGATGTAGAGCCCATGCCTGAATCCCGGGTTAGTGTGTGTGTGATAAGGCTGCTCTTGTTCTGCAGTGGACAGTGGTGAATGGGACATGCTGATTGCTCACTTCCTCGGCGTGGACCACTGTGGGCACAAACATGGACCTGACCATCCTGAAATGGCTAAGAAGCTCACCCAGATGAATGAGATGCTCAGGTGATTAGTGCGGCAGTTGCGGGGTTGCCAGCTGGTCTCTTCCTTGACCCAGGCTGGTGGGGTCTTCCCAGGGAGTTTACAGATGCAGAGAGCAACGGGACTTTTACTGTGCCTGTTAAAATGGAGAATGGCTTTGGTCAGCAGCAGCTGAGACCTCAGCTATGGGGTGGTCTCGGTTGCGTAGACCCATGTTCACAAGAGGTTTGGTTTCAGAGGTAAGGCTGTCTTCAGGTCTTGGGGCCTTGTTTCTCAGCCAAACCATCAGGTGATGGTGCAGCTGGAGTACTGAGCCTCACTCTTTTCATCTTCAAAAGGGGGGTTTTCACGCTGAGGTCTGTTTGAGAAGCACTTGGAGGACCCTGGCTAGGGAATGATGCATTTACTGCACAGGCCCATGAGTTGCACCTTTGTGTCAGAGGGCAGAATGGGATCCAGAAATCCACACAGCTGTGGCTCAGCCCAAAATGCTGTGGCTTTTGACTCCTAATTAGGACTGCTTTAATTCTTGCTGCTAGAAGGAGTGGGTAACTTGCCCCTGCTGCACCTGAGAGTGCATATTGTGTCATACCTAATGTGTTCTTCAGGGACAGGTCCCCTCTTTTTTTCCATAAAAGCCGGAGACAGCTCACACAACATGATGCAGTATACAAGACCCAAATAGATGCAGCCTAAAATGTGTTCCTGTTGGGAACTGTTCTTCTGAATTGCATTTTGTCAAGATCCCTGGAGGCATAGAGGAACCAGCCACCATTCACTGGGAACCTGAGCAAGAGCAGTCCACTCTGTCTCAAGGCTTAGAATTTTCATTTTGGTTCTAAAGCATCCATTGCCTTAGTACCTGGGTCAGTTGTTACAGCTCTGTGTCAGCGCTTGGTTTTGCTCAGATCCTTTTGTGGGCTTCACCTCTGTGGTGCAGGCAGGCTTGGTGGGGACATGCCCTCTCCCACCTGGGCTGTTTGGGCCTCTGCCCAGGTAGGAGTTGACCTTCCTTATCTCGGGTGACAGATCCTTGGTAGATCACCTGGGGAATGACACCCTTCTTCTGGTGGCTGGGGATCATGGTATGACAGACACTGGAGACCACGGCGGTGACAGCGAGAAGGAAGTGAACGCAGCGCTGTTTGTGTACAGCAGAACGCCCCTGTTTGGCACGGGCCCTCCAGAGGTGAGAAGGAGCTGATCCTTAGCTGTCACTGCTTGAGGTGGCATTCAGGGTGGAAGATGCATCCTGGGGTTAGAGAGTAACAGTTCCATTGGGGTCATTTAGACTGAGAGGAGGTGAGGAGTCTGCCACCTTTCTGGAGAGAACAATGGAAAAACTGACATGGGGTGCTGGTAACCAAAGTGTTTGGGACCCATGTTCAGTCCCCTCCAGCTGTGAAGGGTGTTTGAGTAGGGCCAGGTGAGCTGTTAAGCAGCCAGGGGCGTACCTAAGGACCTGCAGCTCCCAGCAAGCATCCTCCCCTCCACAGGGCACTTAGGGAGGGCAGAGCTGTGCCGCTGCCTTCCCCTGCATTTTCCCACTCCTGGTTCACCCATATTCTCCTCTGAAGAGGAAAGTCTTCCCCATCATCGTCTAGTCCCAGTGAAAAGCCATGTTGCTGTGTTCTTTCCAAATTTCCAATTTCTCCCTCTCCAGGAGCCCGAGGCTGTTGCCCAGGTGAACCTGGTGCCCACTGTGGCCCTGCTCCTGGGTGTGCCCATCCCCTACAGTAACATCGGGGAGGTGATGGCTGAGCTGTTCTCCGGGGATGGCGATGCTGTGTCTGCAGCCTTGCAGCAACTCTCGGTCTATCACATCAACGCCAAGCAGGTAGGCCTCCCCACTGAACTGGAGAGGAGAAGGAATGGCATTTTAAGCACAAGCCTCTTCTGTTTGGTGGAGGTGATGTGGTGGCAAGGTGTTGTCTTCGTGGGGAACTTATTTTGAAGAGTTACCTCCTTTGCAGCGTTTACTCCAGTAAAAGGTTGCATCATTTTCTCAAAAGAGAAATGAGAGTTACCTGTTTAGTGCTAGATGTTGAGTGCTGCAGCGTGTAAAATACTGGCTGGGAAGGTGGTATTCACTTCAGGGTGAGGGTTGGTCCCAGACAGGTGGATTTGGTGACTGGAGAGTCTGGCAGGGAGGCTGGTTCCTCAAGGCTGAAGACAGCTAGGGGCAAGTCTTGTTAATGGAGATTCAAGAGTACAAATGGATGTTTCGATGCTGCTTCAGTTTTGAAAGAGAAAGTGTTAGCTAAAGAACTATTCTAGTTCTAGATCAGTGGCAGAAGGAAAACACTAATGAATGACTGAGTAAAAGAATCACCATTTAACAGGTGCCAGTGAAGTGGAGTAGAGAAGGAACAGATTATACCAAGTGCAACAAAATACAGAACCCTAATTTCTGAAGGACAAATCTTGAATGAGAGTGACTATACCAGGTATAAAAGAAGCCCAGGCAATGGAGCAGGCCATCTACCAGGGCAAGCCAGAGCCTCCATGGAGGGCATGAGGGCCATCTGTTGTGGCTCGGTGGATCTCATGATCCAGAACCAGATTTGCCACATGCATTGCAACATGTGTCTCAGCTGGTCTGCCTTTGAGGGACCCTTGGATTGCTAGGAGCACAACAATAACTCCTTGCAGCCCCCAGCCAGTTCTTTGGTGACAGTTGGACACCACTGGTGCGAGGCAGTGAGGAGCTGGAGAGGATATGATCGCTGATGGGAGGGCGGAAGTGTTCAGCATCTCTGCTGTGTATTTATAGAGCAGCAGAGTGCTTTGTCATTTAAAGATGATAGTGTAGTGTACGTTGCTGTCTTGTTAGTCACCGAGAATATTGATCATCTTCTGTTAGGAATTAGTGTTATCCAATCCTGCCTGTTTAAATATTTGCACTCATTTGTCTGAGGAGTTTTCTGGCTCGATCGTGTTGGTGGTGAAGAAGCTTTTGCACACCAGGGAAATTGTGCAGGCCTGTGGGAGAGCTGGTGCCTATGTTTGCCATTCATGGGTAGGGGCAGACTGATTCTGTCTGTGCTCTGAGGCAGCTGGAAGGTATGTGAAGGTGTTGGGATGTTTCAGTGTTTGAGCAGACCTACACTGCTGAGCGGCTGGATGTTTGTATGGGTGCCCTGCCCTGTTAATGCCCTGTTAAGACTTTTTTTACAACTTTGGGATCATAGCTGCCTCTGTTCCTGTCCTCTTGAAGTGGAAAGCAGAGTGAGCTGTCCTTAGATTATGGTACAGTGGGTTAATGTGCCTGTATTGAAGAAGGGGGAGCAATTTGATCTGATCAACTATAAGCTGTCTGTCCTCAGACAAACAATGTAAAAGTCAACATGGGGTGCAGATTAATAGGTAGTAATGACTCAGACTTCTGGGGGCTGTTTGCCTTATTGTTACCAAAAACTGTATAAAAGTTTTTACTGATACACAACATTACCAGGCATACACCTGCAGGTGAAGAACTGAGAGGAGTCAGTGTGGCTGTCAGGATGGATACATCACTTGAGAGGGGTTTGGCAGAAGGATTGTGTTTCCTGCCAGTCACATCCTGGATTTAAGTGACCAGCCCTGGGTTATGTGGCTGGGGACAGGTCTGTCCTGGCAGGGGTTGGCAGACTGAGGCTGTTTCCATTCTGAAGGGGCTGTGTGAGGCAATGAATCCCGTTCCCAGTGGTCCCAGTGCCGCTGTCTGACCCAGTGTCCCCTCTCCCATAGGTGGACCGCTTCCTGCACTCCTACTCGCTGGTGGCTCAGGACCTGCCAGCAGAGCAGCTCCAGCACCTGCAGGAGCTCTTCTCCAGCGCTGTGGAGGAGCACAGTCAGCTCTTGGCCCAGGTGCAGGGGTCAACACTGGTGCCTCCGGAACTGGAGTCCAGGCTGGGAAGCCTCATCAGTCGCTTCCAGCTCTACCTGCGGGAGGCACGGGCTGTGTGCACCCAGTCTTGGGCCCGCTTCCATCCCCTGCGTATGGTGGGAGGCTGCACCCTTATTGCTGCTTCCTGCTTGCTCTGCTATGTGGCCTCAGAGCTGGCTGCATCATCGGACTGTTTCTATCGCAGCTGCCTCCTGTACCCGCTGATCTGGGGCCTCGTGGTAACTGTTCTGCTTGGGCTGGCCCATGCCTTCACCCAGGAGGGGCTGGATCTCCTCCTGATGTCATCATGGGCAGCCGCTGCTTCTCAGCTGGGTTTTTTTTGGCACTGGTGGGGCCGGCATCCCAAGCGAGCCCGTTTGGCGGGCGGTCAGCCACCCTTGGCCAGCATTGGCCTGAGGCAGAGGCTGCGAGAGTGGCTGGGGCTGGCCTTCCCCATGGGCATTCTGCTCTTCCGCTGCGGAGCTATGTTCTCTGATAGCTTTGTCGTGGCCGAGGCCAGGGTGGCCCCATTCCTGCTGGCCTCGCTGGTGATGTTGCTAGTAGGGAAGCTCCACTGGGATGGTCGCCTGACTGTGCCAGAAGGCCCCAAGCAGCAGCTCCTTGGTTTTTCTTCTTATCGGAGAGAGATCTGGTACCTGCTGTGCCTCGTGGCCATGCTTCTGGTCTGTGTGCGCCTCTCTGGTTTCTTCCACCAGTGCCGCGAAGAAATCCTTCAGTGTCGGCCTTCTCTTTTCCTCTCCCCCCTTGCCAGCCTGAGAAACACGCGGGCCAAGAATCTCTTCTACCTCCTGTGTGTTGCCTTGCTGGCTGGGCTGGTCTATGCAGTGCGGAGCTGGCTGCGGCGCTACGGCAACCTGAACAGCTCGGACCCCCTTGTGCTCTTCGTGCGCTGGGGTTTCCCACTGGTGGTCCTCTGCATTGCCTGCTACTGGGCCGTTGCCTCCAGTGCTGATGACTCTCTTGGGAAGCTGCAGGAGCTGGTGCAGGTGGCAGTTGTTGCCTTTCCATGGGCTGTCTATGGACTAGCTTCCGTGGGGCTGCTGCTCCTGCTGTGCAATCCCATGACAGTGTTCGCGAAGGACACACGGGAGTCAGCAGGATCCATCGTCACTCCCTACCTGGGGGTTCCCGGCTCTGAAGTCAACTTCCTCCACGTCATCCCTCAGATCTACAAGAGGATGCAGGAGTCTCAGAAGAGCTGCCTGGAGCGGGGCAACTGCAGGGCCACCATTGCAGCCTATGGGCTGGGCAGCGTCTACTCGGCAGCCCTGGTCATAGCGCTCACCCTGCTGGGCTTCCTCTTGATGCTTCTGCACAGTGAACGGCTGAGTCTCGCCTTCCTGCTCCTCTTCCTGGAGGCTTTTGTGCTGCTGCACATCCACACGCGTGCCAGAGGCCTTGCTGGAGATGCTGGTGAGTCAGGGCTCAGTAGAGCTTCCTCTGGATATGCAGCGTGGGCGTCATCTGCAGCAAGCTTGTTTTATGTCCAGTGGGAGAGGCAAGGTCCATGTGCTGCTTTTGGGGAATGGCAATGCACTGATCCTCAGGGGATCCTCCTAGCTTTATTTTAGAGTTGCTTAAGTCCTCTAGTAGGAGACAGGTGTGTGCAGCAGGGATGTAAAGTGGGAGGAGGAAGAGGAGGAGGAGGTGGTGGGGCAGTCCCTTAGGGAAGGGGGCTCTATTATACCCATCCCTTCTGCCTGGGCTGCTCACAGCCACCAGACCTCACTGCTGTTGACAGAGTCCAGTAGCAGGGCAGGCAGCAGACGGAATGCCTGGCCCCTCAGTCTGTCTGTGGTGGGACCCTGACTGGTTTCTGTCTCTCAAGAGACAGAGTGTGGAAAGGGAACCTGGAAGAGAAGTCAGTAGGCTCTTTTCGATTGTGGACCTGTCTTGTTCCCTGGTGCTGATACCTGTCTCTTAATTTTTTTATCTCTCAGAGCCTTTTTCAGTGCCCTGGTATGCAGTCATCTCCTGGCTCCTTGCTGCTTCCCAGTTCTTCTATTCCACAGGCCACCAGCCCATCTTCCCTGCTATCCACTGGAATGCAGCATTTGTGGGTTTTCACCTTGACCACAGCACAAAACTCCTGCCTGCTGTCCTGGTGGGCGCCAACACCTTTGCCTCCCATATCCTCTTTGCAGGTAAATCAATTTCTTCCTGGGCTGTTGAGCCTGAGCAGACAGGGCTCACTGCTTTCTTTGCCTTGTCTGGAGGCCTGCAGGCCGAGCATGAGGCGATGAGCTCCGGCACCAGCTGAACAGCAGCATCCTTGCTGTCCCTTTCTGGGGCCACAGAGCTGCCCGGGGCCTGCAGCCTCCATGCAGTTGTGCCTGACCAGCTGGGGTCAGCTGTGCCTGGGAGCTGGGGTATATGCTTCCTGCATGTCCAGGGCATGATGGCAGAGCCTAGACTGCTCCTCACCTCCTGGGCTCCAGTAATTTCATGTGCCTTTGTCCTTGAGGTAGTTGGCTGCCCTCTGCTCCTGCTTTGGCCCTTTGTGTGTGAGATGCCCAACTCGCAGAGGAAGAAGCCCAAGAAGGAGTCCCGGGAGGAGCTGCAGGAGGTAGAGGAGCACATGATGGAGATGAGGCTGCGGGAGTCCCCAGAGAAGTTCTCCACTGCTCTGCTGCAGCTGGGGCTGAAGTACCTCTTTGTCCTTGGGACACAGGTACGGACAGAGGCAGGATGGCTGTGGGAAGACTGTCTAGAAGAAGTAGGGGTGCTGTGAGAGCCGTAGGGCATGTTGATGAGAGAAGGGGGTCCACCAGGGCTCAGACAGGCCCTGGGGTAATATGCCTGGTTGCAGGTGGAAGAGCAGCTGCACAGGTCCTCTTCTCAGCCATGCCATTTGCTCTGTGCTTTGGGAGAGCTCCAGCATGGAAGCTGAAGTACAGATTAGACTGCTTTTCATACCCATCTATCCAGAGTAGGAACACCTCTTCAGAAACTGCATGGTTGTAATTCTGCTCCCCCTTTTCCCAACCATGCCTTCTATTTTGCACCAGCTGTGATTTCCATCTGATCCTGTGCTGTGGTGATACAGGGAGCGAAACACCAGAAATTTAATCCCGTGGAAGAAGCTAGTAACTTTCTGGGGTTTAGCCCTTGAAATCATTCTCCTGTGTGGTCAGACCACAGAGGGTGCAAGGGACGGGGCAGGCCCCGCAGCAGGAAGGCAGGAGTGCTCCGCTCAGTGAAATACTGGGTCAGGTTAGCCACAGTGTGAGCCCTCCTCTGTGCTGTCCCAGCCTGACCCCAGGAAAGCCTGCATATATCCCAAGCTGCCTGTGTGTCCTGACTTTAGGACATGATGGAAAGGAATCCTGTTTGGGATGCTTATTTCTGGTGTGTGCTGTACCAGCATCTCAGGTGTGTGCAGTTTAGTACCACCTTCAGATGTGAACCTAGTGCCCAGGAGGTCTCTCCAGAGTCACTTGTAACTTGTTTTTTCCTGATCTCCTCCACAGCTTCTGGCCTGTGTTTGTGCAGCTATGATCCTCAGGAGGCACCTCATGGTCTGGAAGGTCTTTGCCCCGAAGTAAGTCCCAGGAGTTGCTCTGGTGGTGGGTTAGGGTTCATACCACTGACATTTTGACTAGAGTTCATAGACAGTAATGTTGGAAGAGACACTGTGGTCGATCTTCAGACTTCTTATGTAGTAGAGGCTGTAGGAGTGTCCTTAACTAATTCCTGCTTCAAGTTCAGAAGCTGGACTTGAGCTAGAGCCTGGAAGTTTCTCCTTATCTTGATTTCTAAGTACGTACAGAGCTCACCTGGAAGCTAGGAATGTTCAGGGCAGAGAGCCAAAGGTAGGGATACCAGACCAGAAACGATAAACGCAGAAATGCTAAACTAGCAAACCTCTGAGCTAGTGGGTGTATAGGGTGGCCTCAGCCTCTGAGGGACTCAAAATCCTACCTGGATGTTGTCCTGAACAACCTCTGAAGCAGAGGTGTGCTTGGCTTCTACGTTGCAGGCAGCAGCTGCTGGCGAGTGATTGTAATTCAGGTTTTAGGATCTGGGATGCTACCAGCCTCTCACTGTCAGGAAGATCTGTCTGCTGGGTGTGAGGGTAGCAGCTTGCCTTCGCCAGGCCAGGGCATGCTGGCTGTGATATCCTTACTGCATCTGTTGTGCCTGCAGGTTCCTCTTTGAGTCGCTGGGCTTCATGGTGAGCAGCATCTGTCTCCTGCTGGGGATCTCTCTGGTGATGCGTGTGGACTGTGCTGTCAGCACCTGGTTCAGCCAGCTTCAGCTCAGGTAGCATTGGAGACATGGGGAACCTGACCTGCTTGTTGGCCAAGGCTGTGGTTGTTTCCTGGCTTCCCTCAGGCTGAGAGGGATACCTCAGCCACCAGCAACGAGTGCCTGCCAACAGCAGTCAGGGATTATCCCCAGCTCCCTGCCTCAGCACTGCACAAAAGGACTGGAGCCAACCGTTCCCCGCTTATTGCGGTGGTGTTTCTCAGAAGTGGAGGTCAGAGCTCTCACTGGGCGTTTGTGGCAGCAGGAGGACTCTGCTGCAGGAGCCCAAGAAGCGGGAGTCCTGAAGTGCTCCTCTGGAGAAACACCAAGCAGATGTCTTGCTGCTGCTTTCCTGACAGCTGTCCCCACTGTGCAGTTGGTTGGCTTCAGTGGCTGGCAGGGCATCACCTTGCCTGTGCAGAGACAGTAACTGATGGGAAGGGGCCTGCTGAGGAGTGGAGATGAGGATGGGAGAAGAGGGAAGGTCCTGCAGCCACCACTTCTCTCCACGTGCTCAGTTTTCATGCTGGAATCAAAGTACACATGGTTATGCATGCAGATGGTTCCTGGGGTCTTGGTAGCAGCTGCTCCTCTGTAAAGTCAACTGGTTGCTCTGTAGTGAGGCCCCTCCTGCCTCACTCACGTTTTCCTGGTCTTCCTCAGCCCTGTGAAGGGCAGTAGGGAGCACTCTGGGCTGCCTTGTACAGCCTGAAGCAGGCGTAGTTTGTTGAGGGGGTGGTAGCAGGGAGAGCTGTGTCTGTGGGCAAGAAATTCTCCACTCATGATCTCAGCCTGTCTGTCCCTGTGGACTGGGCTGTAGCAGCTGGGGCTCCCCATGTCTTTGTGTGCTGCTGGATTCTGGCTGTTGATTGTGAACAGTTGAGATGCAGCAGGATATAGTGACAGAACATCAGGTCATCCCCATTTTGAGTCTGGTCAGGACAAAAGGGGAGTCTGGAGCAGCTGTCCCAACTGCAGGAGTGGTGTGAGCTGCAGTGCCTGGGAGCTGCTGCTGGAAAGCCCTGAGTGGGCAACAACTCTTCTGGGAGGTGGCTTAATTCACTGGTGTCTGTGCACGTGCTGGGGGTTATGTCAGCTTGAAGGGACGTCAGGCACTGCAGCTGATGGCATTTGTGATCCCATATATGGTGCTTGTCTCCCTTTTCACCTTGGTGTTCTGTGTGGGACTTCAAGCTGCAAGTGAGCTACGCCAAACCCACCCTTGGATGCTGACGGTCAGGAGACATCGTATTTCTTTCTTTAGGGGCAGGGGTAGAGGACATGACCATGGTGCCTGGCCATATCCCATCAAAGTTCCCCCTGCAGTTTTGATGGGATCTGGCATTCCTTACTGCCCTGAACCACTGTGTGGCATTACTTGGTGCTATGAAACCTTTTGTCTCTTTCCCCTCTGGAAAGAGCTGAGGACTGCTTGTCTATGATTCCTGCATTGATTTTTGTTCTGATCCCTTTTGTTTTTTAAGTTATGCACCATGATAGCCCCTGTTTGAGTTCCTCACTGCAGACTGCTGGCGTAACTCAAGCCTTTTCATCTCATCTGCCCTGGAGAGTCATGGGGAAAGTGTCTCATCATCTCTCTCATCGCTTCAGTTCTTGCTGTTATGCCCAATGCCCAGTCACTGTGGAAAATGGCCCTTGAAGGCAGGTTTAGTTTGGTATTTTACCCCTGCAAAATGCTTGCTCAGGTGATAGGGTGCAATTCCAGGGAGTCTTAAACTGCTCTAATTTTGCATTTCCTTTGTGGGACCTCCCCTGGCCTGCTGGCTGTGGTCTCCCACCTCAGCCTTTCATCTCCCCTGCCCTGTGGGCTTGTCCTGCTTAACTTCACCTGACACAACCGCGGACTGGTTTGTAGATGGTATGACTCCCAGGGCTGCGTTGCCACGTAGATGCATGCACACCAGTGCTAGTGCAAGGCAAGGAGTAGCAGCATGCAGTGGGGGAAACTGAGGCGGAAGGAACGCATCAATCCAGAATTAGATGGGCTTAGGCAGTCCCACCCTTTAAAATGGGTTATTTGCTGACTCCCTGTGGCCATATGGTTCTCGGTGCTGAGGGGGCCGTCCTGATGGATGAGGGGTGCATTGGTGCAGAGAGGAGGAAGCGGATGGAGTTAGCTACCCAGTGAATTTTCATTTAATGTGATGATAGTCTATATAGCACACATTGCTAAACCCCAAGGCTGGAGCCCAAGTAGGTCTTGTAACTTCAGAATCTGGTCAGGAGCTTGCTGCCTCAACATAGTTGTGCTGGCAGAAATCCTTATGGTCACTAACGCTGTAGAGCTGGCCCCTGATGTCCTTGCAGCTGCCACCCAGGCCCTTGGGCTTCCTCCTCTCCCATCTCTGGGAGCAGTTGTTATTTCAGCAGCCACCATAATGCTGCTGAGCCTTCCCATGCCTATTGTTCATGGTTGGACTGCTCAGCCAGCGCTTGGGTATCCTCTCCTCATCCCTCCATATCACTCCTCTGCCTTCCTGCTAGGGCTGTAGGTTCACAGCCCTGAGAGGCCAGGGTGGAGCAGAGGGGACAGCAGAGCTGCAGCGCCATGAAAATATGCATGCTTGCCTTGCTGGAGGCTAAACAAAACCTGCAGTAACAAAGCTGCAGGTACATTCTTGTCACTGCAGAGATGCCAAGGAATGCTAGCTGCTCAGCCAAGGCAAACTGGCTACTACACCAAAGAATTTAAGTTCAAGATGAGTTTTCCAAGGACTGGAGATGCTCTTGCTTGCTTTCTTTGACTTTTTTAGTCTTTGACAGTCTTCCCCAGCTGCCCTCAAGCTGATTGGCTCCTGTTCTCCCGCGTGTGCTGGGTGTGACAGTTAACCTTGGTCCAAGGCTTGGCAACCCTGGAAGCAGGATGTGCGGCTGATGCTAGAGCAGACATGGCTGTGGTTGCTGCTTTAAAGCCCCAGAGAGTGTCCAGAGGTGTCGCAACAGAGGGAAGACACAGTCACTCAATATGAGTGATCAGCAGACTTCATTTATTGTCCCTTACAGTCACCTTTTATGCCTTGTTATAATTAGCTCATACATATTACAAAAGTTAAGCTCATTATTGGTTAGTTGCCTAAATACCAAGCCCGCCCCTAGTTTCTCTTCTGTAGTTATCTGTTCCCACCTGCAACATTCTTTTCCCACCGAAACCTTCCTGTTATTGTGTAACAAGAACAGCCAAGGACAGTGTATTTTTGCTTTACTTCAGATAAGCTGAGAGCGATGTGCATTTTTGTCCAGCCAGCTGGACTATGTCTGTGTGACCCTTTTCAGCTAGCCAGTTATCCACACAGAGGAAGGTGCCTGCTGGTCCAAACCAAGGCTCTTTGGGAAACCTGGCATGCTGGTGAGCAGGCTCTGCCCTACATTCCCCTGCTGAGGTTGTCACTGGAGCCTACTTGTCTCTCCTGGGGCAGTTATTCCAAGCAGTTTGTTTCTGGTCCCAGTGACCTTTGGCTGAGTGTGACAGGGAATGTGTCATGCTCAGCAGGGTGGTGTCCATGCTGCACTCCACAAACCTGCTGCACTTGGGCTTTTGCAAGCATTGTGTGTGTGCTCCTTGGCAGGGCTTCTGCCCAGTGCCCTGTCCCTCTGGCCAGGGGAGAGCTCTGCTGGGAAACACCTAGCTCAGGCCAGTGGTGGGGCAATGTGTGCCGTGGCCTTGGCATGGGGCAGGGGTGGAATTGTCTTGTTTGTGCCACCTGGAAAATGGCGACGGAAAGCTACCACCACTGCGAAAGGTTGTGGCTGTTCAAGAGCATCTCCCCGCTCTGATCCATGTGGCTGGCATTGCCCGCACAGCCATCCTGAGGGATGGCATTGCTTCAGGGAGAGCACGGCTTGGTCTGTCTCCATTCCCACACCCAGTTCTCTGTCCTGTCTCTGTTCTTCCCTCAATGCTTCAGGCCGGTTATTTATGGCACAGCACAGTCACATTCTCAGTGCACACGTCTCGTCTTCCCCTTGGGAAGCAGCAGTGCCGAGGTGCGGGAGCTGGGCTGTGGAGCACTGCTGTCTTCTCTGAGCTCTAACTTGGCTCGCCACTTGGCTGGGAGTGAGATTGTTTTATTTTTTGTTATAAACCTCTCTGTGCCTCAGTACCCTATTTGGGAAAAAAAACAAATATTGGGGATGGACCCAGTTTGGGAAAGCAATTTGGGAGCTCTGCATTGCAGTCTGGTGCTACACTTCCCTGGGTATCTCTACATCTCTGCCTGTTAACGCTTTTGTTCCCATTCAACAGCTATACCTGGAAGGTGGGAGTGATGCTGGAGTCTCTGCTAGGAAGTAGAGCCTTTTTTCCTTAAAAAAAGACAAACCCCAAACAGGGGAGTTGGCAGCACTCATTCACCCAACAGCTACGTTCCTGGGCTGCCACGGTGGCCCTTGGCACCTCCGCTTGCAGGGCTGGGCTGTGGCTGACCTGCTGCGACGGGGGCTGCGCCGTGCCCGGTGCGTGGGAGGCAGCCTGGGAGAGGTCACTTCGTTATGAAATTACTAATTAATGAATCCTGGGACAGGGTATATTTGCTGTCAGGGTAGCGCAGGGCTCCGGGTGGCTGCAAAAGAGATATCTGCAAATAAAACAGTGAGATCCAAAGCGGGCGGTGGTCGTTTCCTCCTTCGCACCCTCGGTGCGGGCCGCGGGCAGGCGAGACCCCCGCCCAGACGCGGCCCGGGTTACCCCCCACGGCAGCCGGCGGCTTCGCCTATCGCCGAAGTTTGGCCCTGCTCGGCCGCCACCTTTTTGGCGCGACAGCGGCTGGCCACGCCCTCTCCACGCGTGGCTGTTGCCTTGGCGACCGCCGTATCCGCTCCGTCCTGCCGGCCAATCGCGGCGGCGGGCGCCGGCCAATCAGCGGGCAGGCGGGAGGGGCGGCGGGCAGGCGGCGGGCGCCATGAAGCGGCGGCGCGGCCTGTCCCCGGAGCCGGGCTGCCTGCGGGCCTGGGCCGCCGAGAACCGGGCCCGGGCCGAGCGCTGGCGGGTGCGGCCCATCTTCCCCTCCCTCGGCCCCGGGGCTGCCTCTGCCGGGGCCGCGCCGCCTCCGCTGGCGGTAGCCGCGGGAACGCTGCCGCCTGGCGTTAGGCCGCGGCCTGCCCGTCGGCCGCGACGCGGGGTGGGGGAGCGGTGTTGGGGCCCGGTGGCCAGGCCGGCGGGTGAATGTCTCCTTTGTAGGCGGTGTGGAGCGCGGGGCACGGCGAAACGGTGGCGCAGGAGGTGCGGCAGCAGCGGGCTGGCTTCGGGCAGCTGCTCCGGAGGATGCGGGGTGAGTGGCGGCGCCGTCGCCAGAGGCCGCCCTGCCCCGGGCCTTGCTGTCGTCTCTAAAATGCCGGTCCGTTCCCAGTGTGCCGACAAGCTAGTCTTACATGCTGGGACGGGTGTGAGTTGTTATTACAGAGTTGCGCAAGTCTGGGTGCTAGCAAACAGCGTAGGGCAATCAAAGTTACAAATACCACTGTGAAATCCTATCGCGCTTTCCCTGCTCAGAGGGTGGGTCCAGAATGATGATTTGCTACACATTTACATAGCCATTACCTAACTTGCCTTACTACTACATATGCTCCCTGAGAAAGGGTCTCTTGGTGGGCCTAGATCTTTCCCTTAGAGGAGGGGTCCTCAAACTACAGCCCGCGGGCCGGATACAGACCCCCCAGGATCCTCAATCCGCCCCCCCCCCAGCTGGGGGTTGGAGGGGAAAACAAGCAGCCACAGATGACTCCCTGCCACTTCATCTGCATGCCAGCCCCCTGTTTAAACAGTTTGAGGACCCCTGCCTTAGAGGGTGTGACTTTCAGTATCACTGTAAGGCTAGTTGATTTCTAGGGCAAGGCTAAAAACCGTGACAGCTGACTAACCAGAATGTAACACAAACTTAGTCTAAGCATGCGTGATTTGCGTCATGAAGATAGGATGTTCTTTGTTTTGTCTCTCCCAAAGCTGACTCCCTTGATTAGAAGTCCCTTTATTTGTCATGCTTGACGACTCTACAAGGTCAGCTTGACCTAAACTCTGTGCACATATGATTAAGCACTAAATCACAGTTCAAGAATTTGGGAGTTTTTAGTCAACTTTGCCGTCACCCTCTGTCCCACTGTTGTCTTGGACCCAAAGCAGGTGGGCACAGAAGCACCATTTCCTGAGCACTGGTGTTTACCTGGCTGCAGCTCTGGTAGCCCAGTGCTGGAAGCAAACTTTGGAACGGAGGAGGGTGAAATGTTCCCCGCTGCCCTAAACTGAACTGGGCTTCCAAAGGGATTATGACCCAGCCCCAACCTCTAGCTAATCTTGCTGGGCTGTATGGGCAGAGCTGTGGGGTTTCTGGAAAAAGAGAGACAACCTTTGTCCTAGGAAACTGGAGAAGGGGCTCTCTGCCACAATTGTGGTATAAAGGAAGCCTGATGCAAGGGAGAGGAAGAGAGATGCAGTGTGGGACTCCTGTGCAAAAGGGTGGATGTGTGTTGGAAGAGGGTAGGCTATTGATGCTCTTTTGGGAGAGCTGAAAAATCTCAGTCCTGGAGGACTGCAGCACCTGCATAGCTGGGGAATGGATGTCCAAAGCACCTGGAGAGGTGACACCTGCTGTCTCTCTTCATACTGCAGTCCCCAGGCTATTAAACCTCACCACAACAACAAAAGAAATTACTTGCCAGGGCACTTCTCTTGTCACAGAGGTGGGTCATGACACCTTAGCATGGATAGTTGCTGTTTTTTTCCTAGCCAGCTCAATTTCTTGTTTGGTTGGTTGTGATCACAGGGCTGCCGGCTGCCCTCCCCACCCTGCCTCTGGAGCTTACCGTCCTCTGCAACTCCCTGCTTTTTACTGCGGGAGCTTCTGAGTCTGCCATCAAAGGAGAAGCAGAAGGAATACGCCAGGGGCTCCTCAGGGGTAAGGAGGTCATTCTCTGTACAAGGCTCCTTGGGTCGATGATAGCATTCTCTCTGCTTGGGAGGTGTGCTGGGGGTGGGGGTGTCTGTGAGCAGGGAAGCCTGGCTTTGTGGGAAGCGCAGGACATGGGGTAGCTTGTGGGGGGCCAGGGACAATGTGCAGCTGCCTGGCTGTCTACCTGCTGCTCCTTGCAGGGATGGGCCAGAGGTTTTAAGGAAAACGAGAGGTTTTGAGGCGTGAGGTGCCAAGTCTCTAGCAAAGTTTCAATGACAGTAGAAAACCGGTGTTTTCTCTAATTATGGTGTGCTGGCTTCAAAGAAAACACACCGAAACAGGCTGCAGGTCAGAGAGGGATCTGCAGTGTTGGCACATGCTTGCCCAGGGGCAGATGACCTCAGGAGGACTGGCAGAGTTGGAGTAGTAGCTCTGAACTGCATGTTGTCTCCTGAGCGTGCTGCTGTTAACTCCACTGTCTGAGAGCTTGGTTTCCAGGCTACTGAGGCTGGGACAGCACTGTAACCCCCTTCCATCCCTTATTACAAGGAGCTCGTGCTTGCCTGAGACTTTCAATCTCGCTCTTGGGAGGGTGTCTGTTAGAGGGCACCAACTTGTTGTCTCATGGGTTTTTTGTTTTGTTTTTTCAGTTCTGGAGGCTTGTGGGGCCTGTGGCCAGGACCTTAGCACTGAGGAGCTGTGGCAGAAAGTGCTGCAGGAGGTAACCGTGAAGGAGCTGCAGGCACCTCTGCAACATCTGAGGGCCCTGCAAGCAGCATGGTGGCTGGCAGCCAGCCGCCTGGGAAGCGTTGCTGGCCTCTTCAGGCTCCTGAGCAACACTGAGGTAACTGGGCACAGGCGGATGCTGCAGAGCTCACAGATACCTGCACTGGAGTATGTGCAGATATAAATACCTACAGGTTTGGTAAAGGAGGCAGAGCTGACATAAATACTGTGTTTGTCATAAACCCTACTCTTTAAAACATTGCTGTGACATTTGGAAACCTGAACCCATCAGTGCTGCCCAGACAGTGTAAGTAACCCTCTCTCTGGCATCCCAGCATAGCCTTGTGGCCCTGAGTGTGTTAATGAGTCCCAGAATATCTCCTGCCTGTCCAGGCCCTGGACCTCAAGGTGGCAGACAGGAGATTTGGGCAGGCTGGAAGGGGGCTGCAGGTAGACTTGCAGCCTCTGCAAGCAGTGTGATGCAGAGGAACCTTCTGTGCTGGTTGTGAGGCTGGTGAGGCATCACAATTTTTCAAATGCCCTCCAACAGCACTTGGATCTGTCTTGCCAGGAGCCCCTCGAGGTGCATCTGGCTCTGAGGTGGGGAGGTGCTGCCCTGGGCTAGGCAGGAATCACTGTGGTGATGGGATTGTAGTTGAAGTGAGGGGGTGGTAGAACATTGCTCCCCAGCATAGAGAGCACTGTCAAAGTGTTTGGTGGGAGCTCTGTTTCCTTATGCCCTGGGGTCAGTGTTTCCTGTTTCCTTTCAGCATTCCCTGCTCTCTCTGCTCTCTGTGTTTACAGGACCCAGGAAGAGCTCACTGCAGCAAGGACGAGAACAAACTCCTCTCTCTGCTTAAGGCATGGCAAGCACCTACTGAGAGGGCCTCCCTGCCCCTTGTACAGAGCACCAGGCACTTGAAAGAGATCCTCTGCACCGCAGTGGCCTTCTTGCAAGGTTTGTGTAGAGGAGGTGCTCATGCCAGGACAGCCTCCCACTGCTCTCCTGTCCTAGGACCCACTCTCCCTGCCCTTATCCTGGTTTCTCTCCCCAAGCAAGCCATCCCTTGGGCTTTTCTGGGTTGTTCCTTTGGAAGAGAGTCTGGGCTGAGCTTCTGGGTGTCAACTTTGCTATTTAGTATTCAAAGGGCTTCTCTGCTTTTTCCCCAGCTAAGCCTTTCTCTGCACTGTCACAGGGTTCTTCTGCCTGCCTGTGGCTTTAGGTGGGTGTCTGGGCTCTGCAGTGATTTTGTATGAAGTGGAAGGCTGGCAGGGGACTTAGGATTTTCCTTTCTTCTTTCTGTCTTCTGGCACCTGCCTTGTTGCAAGCACATTGTTCCTGTCAAATGACAGAGCTGCAAGAGCCACCAAAGCTGTTACGCAGCTTTGTAACAGGTGATTGATCTTATCTGACTGCTGTGTTCTGTCCAGCTCGTGGCTTTCCCTTGGTGACTGTCTCAACAACCCCAGCAGTGCTGGGTGAAGCCAGCACTGCCTCACTGTGCTCAGGCTGACAGGGGGGCCTTCCTGCGAGGAGGGAGGGTGGGAGTTTGCCCACAGACCTTTCAAAAACCTTTAGGGTGGCAATAGTATTTCCAGCAGGGAGGTGGCAGATGTGAATGTGAAGTAGGCATGTGAGAGCAGCCTCAAAGAGAAGCCTGAAAAAGCAAATACCATTCATAATAAATATTCGTGTATTAATATCCTAAAGCGTCCTGCTGGGAAATAGCCTAAAGGTGACGGAAAAAGTCTTTCTGAGAGTCTGTGTGTGTTTCCCCATCTGCACCATCACCACTGTGGATGAGTGTGCAGGTGGACCTTCCCAGCACCTACCTCTGTCCTTGTTCTGGGCCAAGGCAGGCATTTGGGTTTGGAAATTGCTGTTATTTCTGGTGGACGTTTCCATAGCATGACTTGTTCTCTTGCAACACCATCAAACCAAAGATGGCAGCTTGGCACCGTCCTGCTCTGCATTGCTGGGTGTGAAAGGGATTGGATGGGTACCTATGACGTTGGGAAGAAAAGGGCATGTATGCTTGCTTGGGGACCAGGTAGGGTGGGAAGGGGAGCCACAGAGCTGAGATTTTGGGTCTGTCCTAGGGCTGCAGGAGCTGGAGGCTGGGAACTTCACCACTGCCCTCTCCCTCCTTCAGGAGGCTGCAGGAGGATTCTGCTCCAAGAGAGTCCTGGCCCAGATCTATACCTGTCTTGGCTGCTGTGCTCAACGAATGGTAACGGCTGTCAGCGGGGAGGGGGGAAACACAGCCTAGAGCAGGGTGGGGAGGCTCAGGCTGATGTCTACACTGCCTCTGTGTGGTCCTAGGGTGCTGCAGAAAGGTAAAGTCTTGAGAAGAAGTTGCCCTTGTGGTCCCAGCCTCCTTGGGCAGCTGCAAAATCCAGGGAGAGATTTTGGCTGAGTGCAAATGGTTGCTGCAGAGAAGCTCTAAAGCAGCCTGAGGAGCGCTGCCTTTGGCTAAAGCGCTGCCCTTGCTTAGTGGGGATCACTGGGGAAGCAGAGCAGGGATCTGGATCCCACCAAACAGTAAAGAAGTCAGCAAGATGCCCTTGCAACATATACCTTTTCCCATCTAACTAGGGCAAGCCTCAAACAGCCCTTCAGCACCTGAAACGGGCCCTCCAGGTAGACTTCCAGTGCCTTCCCGCCCTGTCCCACGCGGCAGAGGTGTACCATGAGCTGGGGGAGACCGACGTGGAGCTGCAGGCCCTGGCTCTGCTCTATGAGGTTTGTCTGCTTCCTGTACCGGGTTATTTTTGCCCATAAGAGCCTGCACAAAGCTTTAAGCAGGCTCCTGCCTTCTGAGGGGCTGTTTGACCCTGGAGGGCTCCCCAGAATAGACCATAGCAATCCAGCCATGGTGGTGCCTTCAAGCAGTGGGCAGGAAGGAGCCCATAAAGATCTAGAATTCCTGCTCAGCACCTGGCAGTTGATGTGGCAAGACCTTTGGGTCTGAGTTCATGTTTTTGGTGGCTTGGGAGAAAAGGTTATGCTCTCAGGTCAGAAGCTATCAGTCTTGCAATAAAGTATCTAACAGTAAAGAGGCCTTTAAAGGGCAGATTGTGGCTGTGAGGGGGTGTGCATTAGCCATAGCAACCTTAGTCTGCCTGGGATGAGCAGGTCACAGTGGTAGACGCCAGGTTAGCTTGTCAGCTGTTTGAAATCTGTAAGACAAACTCAGCTGTGGAGAGGGGTCTGTAGTTACAAATGGCCTGAAATCTGGTCTAACTAGGTCTGTGGCTGCAATTGGAGATGGCACTCCAGGCAGCTCGGAGAACACTGAAATAAAAACCTCAAGTGATCTGGGTGATCTTGCAAATCTCCTGATGGTGGGTGGAGATCAAAAGTCTGCCTGTCCCTGTGTGGTCCCGGTTGCTTTTCCTGGAAGTGGCTGTGCTGTAGCAAGTGAGAACAGCATAGCTGTGCTTATGAAGTGCAGTGCCTTGTCTTGGCGCATCTCCAGGTGCCGGAAATGGCCAGTGGTTGCAGCTGCTTGGGACTTGGCCTGCGTTGTGTTGACCATATTTTCTGTTCCTGTTTCACAGGCTCTGGAAAAAAACCCTCCAGCAGCTGCTTCCTGTAGTCCGTATTTCCTAATCCGAATAGAGCTTCTGGTCCACACACCAATACTAGCTTCTCTCCTTTGCCATCGCCATCCCTCTGAAGTGAAGTACCTGCTGGCACAGCGGTGTCTCCAGGAAGGGAGGTAACAGTGCCTCTGGTCTGCTTGCAACGTGCTGCTTGTTTGGGCTTTGCCATTTTCTCTGTGCTCCTGGAAATCGTGCAGTTCAGCTGCTGTTGTAGGTCTGCTCAAAGCAAGGGTATCATGATCAGAGCGAGTGTGTTGCAGGCAGAGTCTATAGGCTGGTGATCCAGGTTCTGCCTGGCTGCTGGAACTTCTTGGGGTCCCTCTGCTCCTTCCACCACATGTCCTGTCCCTGTTGCAGGGTGGCTGATGCAGTGGAACATTACCTGGATTTTTTGGCTCTGCTTCAGGAAGGGCTGCAGCAGCAGGTAGGTGTCCTGGTGGAGAGCTCCCTTGGTGACTTGGTAGATGAGGTTTGGATCCCCGTGCAAAGGCCTGGGCCCAGGTGTCACCCCTGGACTCTTAAGTTTCAGTGTCTAGTTTGAGATGTGAAGGACAGGAGGTGGGGGCTGGCACCTCTGACCTGTGGCATGGGTGCCCTTGGATTCACACCAGAGACCAAGTGGTGGAGAAACAGCTTCCCCTTCCCTGTGGGGAGCAGCTGTCGGCCTGGCTTTGGATGTCCTTCACTTCAAGAATAGGGATCTGCTGCCTTGATTATACTTCAGTGTCTGCCTCCTCTGACAGGCTCCAGTGTCTGTGGGAGTGGGTATGAGCTTTGCTGGGCAGCAGCTCCCAGTTCCCAGTAAGTGTGGAGTCATTCTGCTTGGCTGGGTGCTCTGCAGTTCTGTATCTGAGCACTGATATCACTTTTGTTCACCAGGTGCCCTTAAATAGTAGCTCAGCTCTGCCCAGGATACCCGTGGTGTTCCTGGAAGCAGCATCTGCCTTGGAGCAGGCTGGGAGGCATGAGGACGCCATAACTGTGTGTGAGGAGGTCATCAGCCGGACAACTCGCCTCATCCTACGGGTGTTTCGAGTGGAGGAACCAGAGTGCCCATCGCCAGGGGCAGGGCTGACAGGTGGCCTCCTGTCCCAGAAGAAGGAAAGTCTCTGCTGCCTTGCCTGGAGAGCAGCTGGATACCTGCACCAGGGCTGGGCGTGGGCCAAAATGGGCAAGAGCAAGGAGGCAATAACGCAATTCAGCAGGTGACAGCCTCACTGGGAGAAGAGGCCTCCCCAGCAGGCAGCAACTGCTGGCAGGGTGCAGGCACTGGCCTGACAACTTGCAGCTGGCTTCTCAGCCCAGCAGTGGTACCATGAAGCTCCTTTGTCCTCCCACCCACAGGTGCCTTGGCGATCTCTGTCGAGTCCAGCTTTGTGGGTTTGGTGTGGAACCAGCAGGTAGGACGCTGCACAGCTGGGAGCTGTGTGGGGCTTGGCTGGGTTGGGATCCATGAGCTTGGCAGGAGCAAGGTGCCAGGCCCAGTGTCACCTGTGGCAGGAGGCACTTGTCCCATGTGTGCTGAGCTCAGTGGCACACTGGAGCCTCTGAAGAGACTGGGTTGATTGGAGCAGGGTTTGACCTCGGCTCTGCCTCCTTCCCAGCCTTCTAGGTTACAGTTAAATGGGCTGTGAACTGGGAAGCTTCTCCAATCCAGATTTCAGAGAAGGGATCTGTACCAGCTGTGTAGGTGGACAGCCAAAGGCCAGGCTGCTGCCCAGGTCACTGTTCACCACAGCTATGTAATGTACCGATGTAAGGGCCTTCTTCACGTGCCCCCAGCCACCTCCTGGCCTCTTCTGGCCTGGCGGAGAGGCTGAGCTCTGCCACTGGTGGTTTGTGGAGCTGGAAGATGAGCAGCCCAAGTAAATTGCCTGTCCTGACTGCTAACCTGGCTCGGCCTGCTGGAACAAGGGAGGGAATGTCTGGAGAATGCTGTCTCCAGGTGTGTGTGTCTTTCTGTGCCAGAGGATCCCCTGCCAGAAGTGGAGGTGCTCCAGAAGATCAGGTTTCTCTCTCTCACTGGGCGAGGTATGCAGTTCCTGGAGCTGGGGAGGCACAAGGAAGCCTTGTTGGATTTCCAGCACGGTTTGCAGATCTCACCAGGTAAGAGGGTCATTCTGGTGAGGAACAGAAGCGATTTTCCAGTAATTTGTCCTAGGCTGCTTTGCTGTCTTCAGCAGAAAGGCCTTATGCTTTAGACCACACTTACCTGTATGTCAGGAACTACAGTAAGGCTACTAGTGATATTACATACTTGAGATGCTTCTCTGGGGCCTGGTCAGCTCACTGCCCTGGAGAAGCAGACCAAAACTGTTGTCAGAGGAGTGTATCATAACCCTGCCCTGCTTGGAAATTTCTCTTCTTCCTGCCCAAACCCCAGCTTGGCACAGCCAGCTTTCTCCCAGACAGGGTCTGCTTTCCCAAAACAGAGGAGCTGGAGTCTGGCTTTATCCTAGGAAGCAGCACATCCATGCCTAGCAGTCTAGAGGCCAAGTGCAGAGGCCTGTTGGGGAGAGGGGAGCAGAATGGGGAGCTGTACGTGTCCTAAGCACAGCTGAGGCATGGTTAGTGGTGCTCCCAGGGGTGATCTGCCCTGTTTAGTGTTCCAGCTGTGCTGACATGCTGCAGGGCTGTGAGCTTCACCAGGATCTACCAAACCTGCTGGTCCCAGTCCTGACTGAGGCTCCACACCTTTCAGGGTGCAGACCTGCCTGCAAGGAAAACCCTAACCTGTGTCCAAACAGAGGTGTGGCTGGCTGTGCTGCAGGGCTAATGCCATCTGCCTTGGCTGCCAGCCCCAGAGTTAATTAGAGCCAGTGATGCAACCAGGATGGTCTCCTCCCCATTATGACACCTCTCCTCATGCTCACATCCCTCCTCTGGCTTCTAAGCTTCTTTTGCAACACCCTGCAAACCACAGCAGTGCTCAGGACCTGCTCCTCCTCTGCTAAGGGCTGAAATTCCCCTTTGTGTCTTGCAGGTGACCCAACTGCTGCCTCTTACCTGGTGCAGACCTTGTGGAAACTGAACCGAAAGCAGGAGGCGGCTGCTCGCTGGCAGAAGTCGTCCCACAGCCCTCCTGGGGAGGATGGGCAGCAGGAAGGGCAGAGAAGGTGTGTAGGAGGAAGGGGGGGGATCTCAACTGGCCACATGAGAGCTCCAGCAGCACAGCCTGTTTAAAACTGCGTGGATGGTTTAGTGCAGCTCCTGCTAGCCTGCACCCACAGCTCAGATGCAGGGGGAAGTTTCTCAGACACATTGCTGTGGGAGAAACCATGGGCTGTGGCTCTGCAGGGACTCCCCAGAGCACAAAAGAGCTGACATGTGCCAAATGGGAGCGCAGAGGCTAGGGGCAGAGCTGGGGGGCTCTGCACAGGGAGCGAACTTCCTCGTCAGAGCATGGCAAGGGAATGCTGCAGTCCTTGCTGCAGCAACGCTGCCTTCTCTTTCAGACCCTTCCCTTTGTACCTGGTTTCATGTCTGAAGCAGACGATGTTCCCACACAGTGAATCTCTTGCTAGAAGCATACAGGATTACCTGGAGACTATGAGCCAGGACCCCCTGAGCTAACCCAATCTCACCATCTTCACCTGCTGAAGTCTCCCTGCACAAGCTGGCCTGAAGCCTTTAAGGACTCCTCTAAGACTCACAATCACTCTTGAATAAAGCTTGATTTCCAAAGTACTGAAATGTAATATATCTTCTGTTCTAATAAAAGCCTCGGCTCTGTGCCCTTTTTTCAGGAGCAGACCTTTGAAGTCATGGCCTTGATGCTGCCTGGTGCTGCTGCGAGCCTGTGGGCTATGCTGTGGGAGATCACAGGCAGAGGCAGCCTCATCGCCTGTGCAGCTGTGCGCGGTGGGGCTGGCTGTGCTCCGGGCTCCAGGGAGGTGGTGGCAGAGCAGACAGCCTCATGAAGGATAGGGCTGTCAGATCATCTGTCCTACTTGTGCTCTGTATACTGGCTTCATACTCAGTCAGCATACTTTGGAGCCCAGAGACGTGGTTTGCGCTGAAGCACGCAGCGCTGAGGACCGAATTCCAGTGTGCTGCATGAGCCAGGAATGGTGGCAGGGTCCAGACTTGTGCCTGCGTGTCCCCGGCATCCCTGGGGGTCTGTGCCCACAGCACTGCATGGCTCTGGGTCCCTCTGTGACATGAGCAGGGGTGCAGGGGCACCTTCCTGCCCAACTTTTGCTGGAGCTTATTTTGGGTGCGGAAGGTCCCACGACTGCCTAAGATCAGCCTTGGGCGAGCCTTGCCTCGCAGGAGGGGGCAGGAACGGCTGGGAGCAGCATGGCAAGGGGCGAGCTGGGAGCGAGGGGAGCTGGCGGCAGGAGCTGCCCCGGCCGCCCGGCGCCGGCAGGTGGGGAGCGGGGCCGGGCCTGCGGGTGCCGCTGGGCTCCGGCCGCGCTCAGGCCCCAAGCAAACGCCACCCAGGCGGGGGCGTGGGGACCGCGGCTCGGAGGGCAGCGGGCTGTGCGGCCGGGCCTGCCGGAAAAAAATCCACCAGTAAGAAAAACCGCCAGAAATATAAACAAATAAATGTGGGACCAGGGACGCGGGCGCCGCACGCCACTCAGCACGCGCCGCGACTCCGTGCCCGGGCAGGCCCGCCCCACGCCTCAGCACACGCTCCTCCGCCCGAGCACCCGCCCCCTGCCCCTCCCGATTGGCTGCAGCCCTGCTGCCTTCTCCCCCTTCCTCGAGCGCTAGCCAATCCGAGGCGAGACTAACCCAGGAGGCCGCTGGGGCGGGACCTCCTGTTCGGATTTTCCTATTGGCGGATTTTTGCCATTTGCTGCCCGGCCCCTGTTGCCCGGTAGAACAGAGACGGTGGGGGCGGCGCTGCGATTGGCTGACGGGTGCTGCGCTTGGCTCGTGACGATTGGCAAGGTAAAAAGAGAGGGGAGGGGCGGAGGAAGGAGCGCCCTCGGTCTTTTCCCCACACCCCACCCCCCGTTCCCCCCACTTCCGCCCTTCTCATTGGCTGAGACGCCGCCCGGGAGGAATTTCCGATTGGTCAGCGCACGCTGTTGCTAGGCAGGCCAGGCGGTGGGCGGCGGAGCTCCCCCTTCTGATGAGTCGGCTCTGAGGTTCACTCAGCACGAAGTGCCCGGATCCGCCGTCGTCCCCGCCAGCCTGCTCAGGACCCGCAGCCCGCTGCCGCCGCCCGCCCTGAGGAGCCGCTGCCGCCCGCTTCCCCTCGCCCCTTCCCCCCCAGCGCCATGGCCTCAGGATCAGAGTAAGCGCGGGGCGCCGGTCGGGAGGCTGCGGCCTAGGCCCCGCCGCAGCGGCGCTGGGCCCGGCCCGGCCTAGCCCGGCGAGGCGCGGCGAGGCGCGGCGCGGCCCGTCGGCGGGCCCGATCCGTCCCGCGTTCCTGCTGTGTCATGCAGGCCCGGAGGAGGCGGGGGTACTGCCGGGAGGGGGATGGGCACCTCCCTGCGTGCCGCTCCTCACGCCCCCCCTGTCCCCCGGTCGGGCCTCCCCGGGAAGTGTCGAGTCATGGGGGGGGGGGGGGGGGCGGAGGCGAGGCCTGGCCGAGCCTCCCGCTGGGCCCTGGGGCCGCTTGCCTGCCATGCCCCGGCGCGGCCCGGGCCGTCCCGCCAGGGCTAGGCCGTTAGCCGGAGCGGGCTTTGTCTTCCAGGCCTCGGAGTGGCTGGTGGGGCAGCGAGGGGCACGTCCCAGCCTCCTCCTCGTAGCGGCCCTCGGGCCGGGTCTGGCAAGTGACTTGGCATTAGCAGAGGCAGACATGTTGTGCCAGGTTGCCCTCTGTGCCAGCTGAGGCAATAGGCTATATTTTCATCTCTGGTGTCTTGCCTCGCTCGGTTTTCTGTTCCAGGCCGAGGATCATCTTTCGTGCTCCTCAAAAATGAATTGAGTAATAGTGGTCTCTTGGCTCCTAGCCCATGTGTGTAAGCTACTTCATTGCACGTTGAGAGGAGTAAAAATAGCACCTAAAGAGAAACTGCCCAAATTCAGGACTACTTGAAGTGACATTTTGGGCTTGCCAGTGGCACTTATGGTCCTTCAGTGTCCATCGTTGATGTTCTTCTTTTCTTTTGCAACTCCTGAAACTTAGACCTGCTTGGTCCTGGTGAGTGAGTTCCAGCAAGCTGTGCCAAGAATTTGGTGTCCATGGTAGAGCTTGTGGTGGAAGTGACAGTCTCAGAGGTGTGTCTTGCAGCTGAGTGGGGTGAACAGTGACTTTAAAAAGAAATTTCTACTTTAGCAAAGTTCTTCTCACCACATAGGAGTCAACAAAAGTTACTCTGCAACTGGAAAAGAGTTACTTCTTAGTTGCCTTTTTTGGGTCAGTGCTTCTGGCAGCCATCTTACTGAATTGAGCCTTACCACAGCGAGTAGCGTTGCAAGAGCTAAGGGAGTGTGGTTTCTGAAGGGATTCTTGTTTTCATGTGCCTACCTGTCTGAAACAGTGTTTGAGAACTTGGCATCTTAAGCGTGAGTGCGAACTCACTGCTTGGTTGTCATGTGCTGTTCCAGTGAGTGGCTGCAGTTATCAGATACCTCACTCATTTACTTCAATGGATAAAATATTTAATGTGTTTGGGGCTTTTTTTGGTGTTTTTTTTTTTTTTTTTTTTTTTAATACATACTTGGGGAAAGCAGTTCAGTCTGTAATGTGGATATTCAGGGTGGTAAGAAACCACTAACAGGTTTTATCTTGGAAGCAAGTTCCTGAGGATATAGCTAAAAAGGCACACCAGCATTCAGAGGGTGTGACCGTTTTCACTTTCGTTACTGCAGCAGGAATCATTTTGAGTCAGTGAATTTTTGCTATAGTTTTAGCACAGACTTACAGGAAGAACTTGCTTCCTCAGTTTAAGTGGAGCCTTGGAGCTTGGTAGTCTTTCTCAGAAGAACTGCTAATTGGTAATTACTTTCTGGTCTTGGTCTTCATGCCATCCACCACAATGCATAACTTCTGGGCCTTATCACATGCTGAACAAGGAGAGCTGTGGCATAGAGAAAAATGACAAAGGATGTAAGTTGTAGCAAATTCGTCGTCCCCATGTTCTGTCCCCCCTACCATTCATTCCCTGTGTCAAATGGGGCTGTTGGACTGCTTTACTGAAAGAGAAGAGGAGGTTCAGGGTGGGAACGGGGAACCTGTTACTGTTGGTCTTTAGGGCTAGTAAGTATTTGCTTCAATATTATTGATGTCTTGCACTTCATATACAAATTCGGCCATTAATTGTGCCTAGGGGTTATGTCCTCGCTTCTGACTTTTCTCTAGGGGCAGGCTTGATGCAGGCTTTGAATTTCCTTTTAGTTCCAAAACAGCTCTAAAGCTATCTTATGTTCAGTTTATCTCCTTGTTGAGTCAGTGAAAGAAAGGAGCGAGAGGGAAAGTGTGTGAGGGAGCTCACAAAAGGGGTGAGTAGAGATGATCTAGAGGATTTGCACCAGGCTTTCTCTGATGGGAAACTCATGGTGGAGCTTTAAAAATTACGTAGCTTAGCTGTCTGTCCTACCCTTCACTGAAGTCTTGCCAACACATATAGGAGAGTTGGCAGAAGAGAGCCCCAACCCATGCCTTAAGCTTTTCTGCTTAGAGTTTTCAGTTCACGCTCTCCTTCCCTGGTACCCAGATGTCAGGGATTGTCTGAGCGTGGTTGAGGTGCACAGATATATTTTGCTCTGTCATTTCAGTTACAGCACAAGGAACCCCCAGGAAAGATGCAAGGAGGGCAAATAGTGATGATAATATTCTGAATTGCTACTGGAAGATGCTTGTCTCTCAGAGTCTTTATCATTGTCTGTAGGAGAAATAACATCACTTTCCTGTGTAGCTGACATATAATTTCATAACACCTTTGTTTCTTTGCAGAAATGTCCAGTCAGATAACTGAAGCTGACCCTGCACATTGAGATGGCTGCATGCTGTTTCTGGGAGACCTTCATTCCATTTTTAATACCTCCAAGCTTTTTGATTGCTTTAAGTGCAGTAATGTACTGGCAGCATTGATCCAGTCCTTGCTTCTTACTTAGGAAACTGTAGATTCAGTTCTTCAGTACTAAAACTTTTTTTTTCCATTCAGCAGAACTAAGTGGACCTCTTGCTGTGCTCTTCAGCACTGCTGTGTGTCAGAGGTATCTGAACTTTTTTGCAGTTTTATACAGCTCTTGGTTTATGGACAGTTCCAAAAGCTTCCACTTGCTGCCCAGTTCCTTTTCCATTTATTTTTATCTTGTGTCCCAAACTGATTTTTAGACTACACGGCAGTCTCTGCATCCCAAGGGATAGCCACTCAGTTTCAGTAATGGCTTTTGTAGTCAAAGTCTGGCAGCAGTTTCTTTTCAAAAGGCCTTTGGATCCACATCTCATGTGTGGAGGAGTATGAGTTACATTCATACTTTGAACAGGCTAAATAGGAGTATTGTTTCTTTCTGGTGTCACTTAGCTTAAGTTTTAAACTCTGTCTGCTAAATTAATTTCCAGTGGCCAGGAGCTAATGCTGAGGCAGGGTCCTTACAAATAGGCTGTTGAGTTTTTTTTCTGTTTTAACCGCATGATCCTGTCTGGCCTGACAGTGTATTTGTTTGGTTTTCTTACTGCTCTCTCAGTTTTCCTAGAAATACCACCCTTTTCAGGACTTCACCAAGACCACATTTTAGATTGCAGATGGAATTCATGAGCTTCTTCCAAGATGTGCCCAGTGGCCTTTCTTGTGTCTTTTTGGGTTTGGAGAATGGATCTGTAACATCTTACAGTGAAATGGATGGATGGCAATGTCTTACCACTTGCACTCTTTAATGAAGAGGGGAAAAAGGCGACTTTCCCAGTACCAGCAGTCCAGGAAAGACATATTTTACAGCAGCTCCTTTTGTTCACTTAAAATAATGTCTGTCATTTGCAACATGTTTCCTATGCTTCCAGGGCTTCTTTAAAACCTCTTGGAAACAAGCTGGCTGCGCTCAGAGGCTTGCGTGGTATTGTTCCCCCTTTTATGTGTCAGAGAAGGGAGCCAATACAGCATAGCCTGTCTTGGAGAAGCCCTTATCTTGAGAGGTGGGCGGCCCTTGGGTAGCATCACACTGTAGGTATGTCACCCCTCTCCTATGGACGTTTAAAAATGCAGTGAGTGTGCCACGTGACACACTGCTGCCACGGTCTGCCTTCATGCTGTGTAGCTGCTTGCTGTGCCACTTCCATTCAAGGTGTGATTCCTTCTGGTTATTTTGTCCCTAAAAGAGCGAAATGGAGCCAAAGTGTGTGGCCATCACCATTGTCCACAAAGTGTCCTACCCTTGCTGCTTGCTTAGGACAAATGTCTTATTTGTCAGAATCAAACGAACTGTTCTGACCTTAGTATTCCAGCACATCTGGAATACCTGGAGAAAGAGTCAGGTGCCTGTCAAGGAAAGTTACAGCAGTCAGCCACTGTTGTGGCTGGCAAATATACAACTTCCAAGAGCTCCTTGGGAATCAGTAGATTTGAATTCATATTTCTTTAATGGAGTGTGTTAGATTTGAAGGAAAACATTTAATCTGCCTTTCTTCCATTTCCTTGCTGTTTGATTTGCTTCATTTTGTCAAGGCAAACAAATTATCTGTCATATTTCTTGTGGCATAGTGGGCTAGAGCTGCAGTGACTCCTGTGAAAGTATTACGGAAAGGTGCTTATATCCTAAAAAAACCCACCCACCCAACCAAAAAACCCCAAATAAACAAAAAACCCCCCATTTTTCATGAGCACTTGAATATTTCTACTGGCTTGCTGGGTTTAACTAATAGGCCTTGACAGGCTAAACTCTTACAACTCTTCCTGTCAGGGGGGCTGCAGCATTGTCCTTTAATTCCTCTATTTATTTGGGATTTGACAGGAAATAGACTTGACCTTTTGTTGTGGTGGCAGTGGTTACATGTGATTTCAGATGAGTCTGACTAATTCTTTTAGGCAAAACATCTTAGAGTCAGCAACATCTCACTGACCACTTCTTTTCAAAGGTGGCTTCATAGCTATTTCCATTTGAGGCTAGTAAAGTAGTTATATTTACTGACAGAAAGCATTGTGCTTTGGAACTCCTGCAGCTGGTGTCAGGCAAAAATGTTCTTTATTTTACAAACAAGCATGTTTTTTAAAAGATAACAAAGTTGTAGAATGTGGAGATGAAAACAGGGTGGCTGGAAAGCGAGGAGCAGTATTGCTCAAACTCATAACTTCTGTTTTCTTTTCCAGTTCTAAAGTGGATGATTTATCGACTGCTATTCTGAAGCAGAAGAACAGGCCCAATCGGTTAATTGTTGATGAGGCCATCAATGAAGACAACAGTGTTGTGTCACTGTCCCAGGTGTGTCATCTATAAAATCAAAGCAGTTAATCTGGTAATTTGCAAGCTGTTACTGTGTATTAACTTGAAGTGTAACTTTGTAACATGAGCCTAAGTATTTGTGTCAGAAGCTGCTGCTGGTTGGTTGGTTTCCTAACACTCTTCCATGATAAAATGTAACTCCAATGATTCTCCATTTGTAGGGTTCAGTTGAGTTTGTGCCCTCAGTTTGGCTTCAGTATCAGCTCTTGAGCGGCGGCGTAGTGGGAGCCTCTTGTCCTTGTGAATTTAGTGTTACCACTTCCAAGATGTAATTCTCCAAAGTCAAGTAACTCTCCTTCAAGTGCTTGAATTCTTGTTCGGTCAAAAGGTTTTTCTAATGCTGTTACTGTTCACAGGCAAAAATGGATGAGTTGCAGCTGTTCAGAGGGGACACTGTCCTGCTAAAAGGAAAGAAGAGGAGAGAAGCAGTCTGTATTGTTCTGTCAGATGACACCTGCTCAGATGAGAAGATCCGCATGAATAGGGTTGTTCGAAACAACCTGAGAGTGCGCCTGGGTGATGTAATCAGGTGAGGACTCGTTTGCGAACTGTTGCATAGCCCTGGGTTACCTAAATAATTTGTGTGCTGCCCCTGAATTGATCGAGTCAGCAGCAGAAGCAGGGTCTGCAAGGAAATATTCTTACATCTTCCAGAGGAGATCACAGAAGCATTTTCAGGATCAGGGATCTCAATTTATTTTTGCTTGTGTTTCTGGCTATATGCATATTCAAATTAATACTAAAAATCTGTGCTAAAGATTCTCAAATCTCTTCAGCACCTTCAGGAGCCCATGTCCTGCTATTAAATTGAGTGGTTCATTCATCCCACTGTTGTCACAGTCATCTTCTCAAATTTATATTGTCATTTGTCTTGTCTAAATTTTTAAATGTCCACAGTGTAAACTGTGGAAGGTATTAAAGCAACATTGTAATCGATCTCGTAGTAGCTGAGCTTCCCTATGGCAAAAAGAAGTTAAAACTTGCTTGGAAATGAGTGACAGAAACATAAAGCAGTCACATAACAAGTTTACAACATCCCCAAAGGATGTTTATATTCCAGTCCTTGATATAAAAATTATTTTAAATTTAGAAATGCTTTAAAAAGCATTGCAGGAATTTTATTGCACAATACCTGCAGAAAGTAGTGAAGTGTGTATTTCAGCTTATGGGACGCAGGTTCTGTTCTGTGGTGGGAGGGGTGGGGGAAAGCAGGTCAGCATTTCTTAAGCATACAGATGCTGGTTTGCAGGCTTAAATATGGGAGTGCTAATAGCTGCTCCTCCTGAGCATTGTCCTAATCTGGAATGTCCTGCATGTTCTGGGAGAATTGGTTTCTGACACTAAATTTCTGAGGTGGTACTTGGAATGATCTCCAAAGTGCAAAATGTGCTTCATACAAACTTTTTAGAGGAGAGAAATGAGACTGTTCCACCCATCCCCCTATGACTAGAAAATGCAAGTTCTAAACACCGCAGTAGTCAAAACAGAATAGTGCTTTGTGTTGGTCTGTGGATTTACAGTAAATGTGAATCCATACTGGACTGGCTTGCGTATATGTGGTTAGTAGAAGGTCAGTCTCTTATTTAACTTTAGACAAAATACGCAAGTATCTATAATGAAAAACAAGAAAGATTTTTGAAAAACAGGGGATGTTATAAATGGTTAAGAAAACATGGTCATATGAGAAGGAATAGATGCCATAAAGTAAGTCAAGCTGAGACATAACAAGGTAGGCTTAAGGAGATAATGAGACCAAACATAAAATTACTTGAACTATGTGTGTATCCTTATTAGCATACTAAAAGATCCAGCCTGGAGCAAAGAAAGCCCCCTGCTGACAAAGCCCCCTCTGCACAGAACATGGGGTGAAAAAAAATAATGCTATGCCTTTAAAGGGAGACAAGTCTTATAAGAACCAGTGAGAATTGTGATTAAACCCAATTGTAAACAATTGTTCACGGTGTATCAAGTGTTTTATTGTGTATTATGAGGCTTGTGAGCTTTGTGGATTTACCATCTAACTGGAGTTTTCTTCTGTTGTAGCATCCAGCCTTGCCCTGATGTGAAATATGGTAAACGTATCCATGTGCTTCCAATTGATGACACGGTAGAAGGGATCACAGGGAATCTGTTTGAGGTCTATCTCAAGCCGTACTTCCTGGAAGCATACAGGCCCATCAGGAAAGGTAATAGTGCCTGTTATTGAAGTCCTGATGGCAGCGAGTGCGAGCTAGTCCTGAGACTGTTCTGAATAAAGAGAATTTCTAGAAGCTTGCAGAGATCTCTGCGAAGCATTAGACTGACATCTGTAGAGTGAGATTTTGCTGTTGCTGATTTTTTTCCAGATCTTCAGAAGAAAGTATGATTGCTGCTGCTGGCTGGCAGAGCAGCTTGATTTTTTTTTTTTAATTATTTCTTTTTTTTTGCTACATGAGATGGGAGAGTATCAGAAAAGGCTCAGGGTAGAACTCAGGAGAAAATCTCATTAAACTAAGTTGCTACCACTTGATGGAATTGGGGAGTTGCCTGCATGTTGAGCAATTGCTTGGGTATATCAGCTTGCTCTCTGATAAATTCACCTCTTCAAAATAACTGGGAGAATGTGTAGAAAAGTAAGTGCACTTTAGAAGTTGTGCTAGTAGCGTTTCTGCTGGAACAAATAGGTCCTAATATACTATGCTGTAGCCTGGTTTAGCCAGGAGTCATAGTGCAGTATTATTTATGATTCTGCTTCTGGAGACAACCCGTTATAACTAGTACCAACTAGTTATAATAACTTCAAAATAGATTTTCATCAAGCTAGTTCTTTTTGCCTGTTTCAGGAACGTTAAATTGAAACTGAATGGAAAAGAAATGTGATTCCTTGTCTTTGTGTTTTGTGTTTAGGCAGAGTATTCTTTTCTATTGTTTGCTGGTTTGGTTTGCTGCTTGTTACTGGATGAAATTTGAGAACTTTATAACTGCTGCGAATCTAAATGGTGCCCGGGTAGTCACAGTACATGCAGCTCTGGAGTTTAAAATGCAGAGCAGTTTCAAATGACAGCAGTGTATGCTTGCATAGCCCACTTCCTCATCCTCTGGGGCTGCTGGTAGTACAAGGGTCAACATTTTGCAGCTGTCAGTTGCAGCAGGCTACTGCAGTGTGGGGTTTTACAGGTGACATCTTCCTGGTGCGTGGAGGGATGCGTGCAGTGGAGTTCAAAGTGGTGGAGACAGATCCAAGTCCATACTGCATAGTGGCTCCGGACACAGTGATCCATTGTGAAGGAGAGCCGATCAAACGAGAGGTGAGCAGAATCCTGCCACATGGTTCTCCTGAATCTACTCTGTCCAAAGTCTGTTTCTGTCACAGGGGATGAGAGCAGCAGTGTTTGTGGTTCCTGTTTTTGGCATTTTGTGTATTTAATGTAATGGTTACAAACTCCAGTTTCAGGACATGAGCTGCTGCTGGAGGTCGTCAGAGAAATGTACTTCCAGTGTCCTTCCTCATATACTGAGATAGCAACCAGTGCGTAGGTTTGCTGATGAGATGACATACTTTGGCAGCAGCTGGTTTTGCATCTGCTTCCAGATGTCTCATGCTGGACTTGGGTGCGTCTTTTAATTCCAAAGTTGCCTTGTTCCATAGGAGGAAGAGCTTACAATGTCACTAAATTTCATGCCACGTGAAAAGAAAGCAATTAGTGCTTTTTCAGTGAGAAATCTGAAATCCAAAAATGGTTGACTTCTAAAAATAAATAAATAAATAAATGAATCCCCAGTCCCTTAAGGTGTCTAGCCTTGAATGTCCCAGGTTTGAGGCAGCCCAAGTGGCTTCTCTGTCAGATTTTGACCACCTTACTGTTACAGAGTAGGGAATCTCAGAGAAATGAGCTAAGGTGGTTGCATACTTCATGAAGTAAAAGCCTTTTTACTGCCTGCAGATCAGGGTGAGTGCTAGTTTGTAGTTAGCTGCCTTCTGAAAAATTCACCTCTGTGTGACACTTGTGAGACTGCATCTGGGCACCCCATGACTCCACTTTGGGCTCTTCAGGACACAGCAGAGACGGAAAAGAGAAGGTTCAGCCAAGGCCACCGAAATGATGAGGAGCTGGAGGTCAGAAGGTAGAGTGGGATGATGCATTCTGGAGAGTCCTGGAAGGCAAAGGGGCAGGTGTACTCGCAATTGCCTGATGGGAATGGGGAGATGACCAGGCTCTTCTCAGAGCTGTGCCCAGGGAGTGGGCCAGGGGCAGTGCCATAAGGTGGATCAAGGGAAATTCCCAGTAGATACTAGGAAAAATGTTCCCCCCAAACTTGCAGCAGGACCCAGAGAGGGTAGGAATCTCCAGACGTGGAGTCCTTCATTGCTCGATAGGTCCAGACTGTGAGTGACCTGCTTGAGGTAGTAGTTCCTGTTTGTGGTGTTTGACTGAGCCCCTCTGAGATTCCAGGCTGTGTTATTTTACTGTTTTATTGTGGCCTAATGTTACAGATAACTAAGGCCAAGTAGAAATTTGGACAACCAAATGAGTGGATGCTGTAGAGCTATACTGGAAGAGCTGGTTGCAGTTGATCTTATCCACATATCTTGATCTTAATATTCTTTGTTAATTTGGGTCAATCCTAAAAGACAGCAGTACATCTCAGAACTGTATGATAGCTAGAGTATGTCAAGTAGAGATACTGCTTAATAGTTTAAGGAATAAAGTGTATTTTATACTGAGCTTCATTGTCTATTACTATCTTTGTTAGCCATGTCAGAGTGTCCCAGAGCTTGTTTTGTGCTTGAGTCTGTAGGGAGCCTGGCAGCAGAGGCTGTCATTCAAGAGTCTGAGCTTTAGTAAGGTCTAGGTATGTGCAGGCAATTCCCTTTGTATGTCTGGGAAGACAGAGCTAAGAAACAATTGTAGAAGACACCAGGAAGACTTTAAAGTGAGAATATCAAGACAGCAAAGAAGTGCCTGTGAGCAAAAACCTGGATTCCTGGCTTCTGTAGACTGGGAGGGGTTATTGAACTGTTGTTTTCACTCAAATGTTTGATACATTTCCTTCTGGATAGGATGAAGAGGAGTCACTGAATGAAGTGGGGTATGATGATATTGGTGGTTGCCGGAAGCAGCTGGCTCAAATCAAAGAGATGGTGGAACTTCCCCTCCGACACCCTGCACTCTTCAAAGCCATAGGAGTGAAGGTAGGTCTCCGTGCGCACCAGGTGGATGAGTGAGCTTGCCCTTGCAGATGACTCTTGATGTCAGAGGTTTATGAGGCATTGGCAGGGCAAATAAGTGATTTGTGGTTGGTTGGTTGTTTTTTTTTTAATGATGGTGTTAGGAAAGTACTTGCTTACATGTTCTGGACACGTATTAAAGTACTGGCAACTTGTAAAGCAGAACGATGCCTTGAATCAGTGCTGTCAGTTGCTGGCAAGGTTTTTGTTCATGTGACATGCAAAGTAGTGAGGGTGTTGATAGCAATGCTGGGATGACAGCTGTTGCATGAGTTTGCATCACAATTTCAGACAAGCTTTATCAAGTGTGTACAATTTCACTGTGAAGCTACTTGGGCATTCAGATACTAGCTCACCAAAGTCCCTTGTCTTTGTCTTCAGCCTCCACGTGGGATCCTACTGTATGGTCCTCCTGGCACTGGTAAAACACTGATTGCCCGAGCAGTAGCCAATGAAACAGGGGCTTTCTTCTTCCTCATAAATGGTAAGGTTTGTCGTTGCTTTGGCCCCAGATCTGCTATGTGCTTATTCATCCATCTTATGGTAATGAACGGTGTTAATAGGGCTTGTAGAGCCACAGTGTCTGCCTGACATCCTGCCTTACCTCTTTCAAGCATGCCTCTGGGGACATTTGGAGGCCATTTGTGTGGAAGCATCTGTAGTGGCACTTCAGCTTGATTGTGTTGTAGTAGGGTGCTTGGAAGACAGCTTTGCGTCACAGGGACTTGAAGTCTGTCTGTCTGTCTGTTCATTTATGTTGGTGAGGGCAGAGCTGGGAGCGAAGTGCTGAGATTATTCTAAGTATATGGGTGCAGGACACTTGCTTTTATTGCTGCACCATGTTCCATTTAGAAAAGAAGGTGGTCTGCTGTGGATTTCTCTTTCCTTTCAAGTAAAGCACAAGACCAGTTTTGTTTCACGTAACATCCATTGGGAGGAATTTTCCTGAAAGCTGTGAGTACCTTGGGACTTAGCTACAGGTGAGAGAACCTCCTATTGAGAACTCTCATATGTTGCAGTTGAGATTGTTACTGGTTTATGTCCAGTAAGGACCACATTCTGAATTTTCTGTCCCATTTTACAGTCAGTGCTGGAATAACTGAACATTTTTACTTAAGGAGTGCTGGTTTTCTTTTCTGTTTTCAATCACATAGACCCATGAAGGCAATAGTGAAGAACTGCATAGCACAGCATAGCAGTGACCAGCAGTAGGGATGTGACTTGCTTTGTGTCTCAAGATATCAGATGTAAATGGGCTCAGTTTAACCATATGTCACCCTTGTCATATACTTCCTAAAGTGTGTGGAAGCTGTCACTGAATGCTAATGAGCCAGCCGTTTCTTTATAGACACTTGTACTTCTGTTGCATAATAAAAATAACATTGTCAGGGTTAGTGATGCATTCGTCCCAAGCCTGGATCTGCAGGCAGTGTTGTAAGCAGAGCTGGCATGAACTGATGAATTACTTGTATTGAAGCAGTCTTAGTACCTGCCTGCACCAGTGGCTCTGCAGCTAGGGTGCTTCAGTCAGCCAGCAGCTTTGCACTCCTGAGGATCAGGTTTCTTTTTCTTGGATCTTTTAGAAGCGTACTTTCTGTTCATTACCACTCCCATCAGCATGATGGAAAAATCTGTAAAAACAGAAAAAAATCTGTAAGCCTGCACTAGTTCTCAGCAATTGTAGGAGATCTCAGAGGAGTGTTGTCCTTTCTCTTGGGACTCATTTGCTTACACTTTTTTAATGTTTTTTAATGTATCGTTTGAGAGGAGATGGAGTTTGGATTTTTGGTTTTGTTTTCTTGTTTTTTTTTAAAAAAAACCCTGATTTGTAGGAACTTAGAGAGGTAAATGTATACCTGGTAATGTAAGCTAAAGGCAGCTTCAGTATCTTAGAGCTTTTTCCTTAATTACCCTGATAATTCATCACCATATAATTTGTTTTCTCCTCTTACAAGTTACGATTGCCATTAACAGTGTGTGGTAGCACATTACAGAGCAGCTTACCAAGTGTGAAATAAGGTAAGGAAAGAGGCAGCTAAAGGTAGCTTATTGACTAGTGCTGCATTTGCATCTGTTAGAGTAAACTGAAAACACCAGAATAATGATACAAAGTAATTCTGCATGCCCTTCTTGCCTGTTCAGCTGCAAATTTAGTGTTGATAGTATTTCCTTTGGTTTAAAATACAAATTGTCCCAGAAGAACATTGACCTAAAAGAATTCAGATTCAGCTGCGTGTCTTGGGGCTAGTTGCCTCTCTGAGTGCCACAGTGCTGCTGCTTTTCAGGTCCTGAGATCATGAGCAAGCTGGCTGGTGAGTCTGAGAGCAATCTGAGGAAAGCCTTTGAAGAAGCAGAGAAGAATGCTCCTGCCATTATCTTCATTGATGAACTGGATGCCATTGCTCCTAAGAGAGAGAAGGTAAAGAAAGCATATAGAAGGTGAAGAAGTACAATCTTTTTGGTAGCAGCAGGCATGAATCTCTGCATTTGACTATAGGGTAAAGCAGTATTTAATGCTTGATTTCATTTGGACATGAGAAGAATTAGATGTAGTTCACAATGTTTCTTGACAGCTTCTGGCTGTTGAATCTGCCCACTCTGGTGCAGTACTAGCCCCTGTGCTGTGTTGTAGAGCTTTTGGTCTAACCACTGATATCTCTCTCCATAGACACATGGGGAGGTGGAACGTCGCATAGTGTCTCAGCTGTTGACTCTTATGGACGGACTGAAACAGAGAGCGCATGTGATCGTTATGGCAGCTACCAACAGACCTAATAGCATTGACCCAGCACTCAGGCGATTTGGTAACCATGATTGCAGTTTTTTCTTGTGTATCACATACTTTGTTACAGGCTATGCTTCAGGAGCCTTGGAAGAATTGAGCAGAAATTAATATTAAACATCTTCTGTGTGTTACATAAACTATCAACTTGTCTCCAGCTGCTTGTTTGAAATTCATCTCTAGGCTTCCACACTTTGGTATCATTTTCCATGCTGTATTAGGTTAGAACTTGCGGAAATAAACAAAATAATTCAGAGTGGAAAAGTGTGCTAGCTTCTATTAAGTGAAGCTGGTTGAGGACACACTGAAGGAGTAAGTGCTTAAGGAGATGTTCATGCCTTAGGTTGCAGAAGGCTCTGGACTGTCTGATTTCTCTTCTATTGGTGAGAAGTCTGGTAGTTTCTGAGATCCAGGTTTTCTAAACTTTTCATTGTGAATGAATGTCTGGTGTGTGTCCAGTTGATGAAGTCTGTAATAGCAAACCAGTCACATGTGCAGGGGAAAACAGCCTCTTAAATGTGTAGCAAGCCATTTGAATGCCCGTCTATAGCCAGAGGAAAATTACAAGTGCATGTACCTTGGTTAATATTGCAGTAATACCTCTCTTCAGATGCTGGGGCAGTTTATATTTTTCACCACTTCAGTACTGCTGTGAAAGTTCTGAAAAATGAAGTCTGTCAGTATTTGCGGACTCTTGTGATGAGGACACAAAGGTAGAAATAAACAAAAATATCTCATGGTGTGTTGGTTCAGGGGAGCATATTTTCCTAACAGTGAGGCTTGGAAAGTTACTAAACCAACAATCCAGTGTGTCACATAATTTTGAACTCTAGTTAATGCAGTAGTCTCACTTTCCCTAAATGGCTAAAGCCTTTCCTCCTTTTCTGATCTGACTCTGCTGCTGTGCTGACAGATGCTGCAGAGAAACCCAAAGCTCTGGCATTTTCTGAAATTGTATGTGTTTGTGGCTTGTCATCATGTTCAGTCAGAGGAAGGCAGCAACTGCAGCTCTGCTAGTTTGCAGCATCAGCAGCTCAACGTATGTTTTGTGCTCCCCAGGTCGTTTTGACAGAGAGGTAGATATCGGTATCCCAGATGCCACCGGGCGCCTGGAGATCCTGCAGATCCACACAAAAAATATGAAACTGGCTGATGATGTGGATCTGGAACAGGTGAGTAGTATGCTATTAGGAAAGCTTGTCTTTGCACACAGACATTCCCAGTGCTCTGTTTTGTAGTGGAAGAGTTGTTAAGCCTTGATCGCATAAATGCAGTTGCTCATTTAGGACAGCATGAAACTGTGAATGTGTGATCTCTGGGCTTCCTTCTAACTAGTTTACCAGTGAACAAAAATCCTCACTCACTAGTTAAGAATGCCATGGCTAAGAGAAACAAATGTGTATCATCAGTCCAGTCTGGAAATGCCCTGCCCCTGTTCTTCTGGGTTTGTTTGCTGGGCATTCTCTTTAACAGTAAAGCAAGCCTGAAACAGCTCTCTGAGAGCTGGGTGAGCATTGTGGTGATACTGAACACCCTGTGTAAACTGGATGGTTCCTGTAATCTCTGTCCTGAATGAAGAACTGCAGTCCTCAGGGTTATCTTTCTGTATACCATCTGAATTCCAGTTGCAGCTTGGATCTCAAGTAGGAGGTGGAACAGTGGTGTCTTTGCCTGTTACATGTGTGGTAATGCTTGTCTTGAGTCTGCAGGAAAGCACTGATATTGCTGTCCTCCAGAGCTTTGCTGCCCTTCCCAGTGAGTGACCAGAGCATGTGCTGCCCTTGCAGAGCATTTGCGTGTATCCCTGTGAGTCATAGTCAGTGCTCTGCTTTCAGGTGGCAAACGAGACCCATGGCCATGTTGGTGCTGACTTGGCTGCTCTTTGCTCAGAAGCTGCCCTTCAGGCTATCCGAAAGAAGATGGATCTCATAGACCTAGAAGATGAAACCATCGATGCAGAAGTGATGAACTCACTGGCTGTGACAATGGATGACTTCAGGGTAATGCAGGAGTGCCCCTCTTTTTTGTTGCAATGTCTAATTTCTTATCTGAAGCAAGTGGAACATAATATGTTAGAATTCACATAATGCCGTTTCTTATAATGGTAGTGGGCTCTGAGCCAGAGCAACCCGTCTGCTCTTCGGGAGACTGTGGTGGAGGTGCCACAAGTTACCTGGGAAGATATTGGTGGTCTAGAGGACGTAAAGAGAGAACTCCAGGAGCTTGTACAGGTAAGGATTTTTCAACACATTTTTTTGCTTAGTCAGCTTGAAAAATGAATTATAATAATAAAATCCAGAACTTCTTCAGATTCCTGTTTGGGCTGTGAACTGGCTAAATGCAGAGGTTTTTATGGTATTTGCTTGTAATGGACTAAAAATACCATGCTGTTCCATCTTAGTGAACTTGGAAAGTGCTGGGATGCAGCATCAGGCTTTCCATAGCTGAGTCTACAGCGTCATCTTAGGTGGGTGTTGTGCTACGTGCTGAAACAGCAGCAGTTCTGGTTCTCTTAAGTGGAGACCAGCAGTGGGACCACTGTGAGAGTCCTGTTATGTGGTGGCTTTATATGCCAGAAAGCGGTTGAAGATTCTCACACAGAGAGCCTCTGAAGGGCTTCCTGTCAGCATTAGTACAGGGACAGGTGAGAAGTAACTGTGAAGCCTTCTGTGAGGGAAAGACTGGGACAGAAAGTCAAGAATGCTCTGTGGAAACTCCTGTTGACTGCATTGGGATGGTTAGGGTTTGATACGTTCCTGCTTTCAGCTGGCACTGTAGAAACATCCTGTCTGTGAATAAAAGAATCTAATTTTCAGTCTCAATTTTCTGATGTTAAAATCATCACCTATCTCTGACCTTGTTGCTGAGGATAAATGCTCACATCACACGTCTTGCCTGATTCTGGAGAGCAGAGGGAATAGGTTAGATAATGAGCTGTTCGTTTTTGCTTCTGCAGGGCAGAGTGAAGTTGGGGTTAAGTGTGCTGGAAAACTACTTGAACTGGTACTTATTTCTTAGAGGTAAATAGGTTGTTTAAGGCAGCTTTCCAATTTAGCCACTCTTTGAACCAGTGTCCATTTAAAAACTCCAGTGGCACTGAGCAGGCAGGATCTTTTGTGTTTAACCCATCAGAAATCGCACGTAGTGTTTCTGGTAGGAGGAGAAATAAAACTGATCTACAGAAAGATGTCCTTGCCCATGGCAGAAGGATTGCACTAGGTGATCTTTGAAGATCCCTTCCCACCCAAACCATTCTGTGATTCTAAGGTACAGGCTTGTCCTGGCTCATCACAGGAGATTTTTGTTTATTTGTTTTGTTCTCCCTTAGTATCCTGTGGAGCACCCAGACAAGTTCCTTAAATTTGGTATGACCCCATCAAAAGGGGTTCTGTTCTATGGGCCACCTGGTTGTGGTAAGACGCTGCTGGCCAAAGCCATTGCCAACGAATGCCAGGCAAACTTCATTTCCATCAAGGGGCCAGAATTGCTCACCATGTGGTTTGGCGAGTCTGAAGCCAACGTGCGTGAGATCTTTGACAAGGTAAGCATTTCTTCTGCTCCCTCTGCTGTGTCTGTGCTGAGGTACCCCCAGAACTTTGTCTCCACAGCATCTGCCTTACTGGCCTCGTTCTTGTCTGTGTCCTTTGTGTTTTCTCCACTTGCACCGAGAGCGGGAGCTGCCTTCCTGATGTTGGGGAATTAACCCTCTTCAGCAACATAGCTATTTAAACCCTTTTCTCTGGCTACAGTTTACATCTGTTGTTACAGGGTGATAGGTGCCCCAGTGCCTTAGCAGTGAGGCTAGCATTAGAACGGCGTAGATATCATCCACGTCCCTGAAGACTTAACACCTCATTAGCCATCACCATCTACAGATTTTCAGAATATCTTGTCCTGCATAATATCTTGTCAAAAATCTGCAAAATATCTTCTCAGGTTCTTGTCCTGCAATTTACGTGGCTTAGAAAGGAGCTCACTCCTCCTGCCCAGTTGCTCCATAGGTAGTGTTGCCTGCTGTTCCAGAACATATCTGTGTGGATTACCCTGGCAATCCTCACTTTTGTGGTCAGGGAAGGTGCTGGTAAAATAAAGTTGGAAGGAGAGTGAGAGAGAAGAACCTAGGTTGGGAGAGAACCTCAGAGGCCATCTAGCCCAGCTGTTTGTCCAGAGCAGGGAGATAACTTGGAAGTTTGATTAGGTTGCTCAGTGCCTCATGTTCTTGACACGTGCTATGGGTGGAGAGTTCCTGACCTCTCTGGGCGTGTGTGTTAGTATTTGAGCACTCTCACTGTGAAGAATTTTTTTTTTCCTTATTTCTAACTGGAGTTTTCTTTGCAGCTGTTTGTGCCTGTGGTCTTTCCTCCTTTCACTGCACACCTCAAAGAAGGATCTGGCTCCCTTTTCCCTGTGACTACCCATTAGGTAGCTGAAGACAGCTATTGGATTTCCCCTTTCCATTGGATATATCTTGCCTACTGATACTTGAGGCCCTAAATAACCAGTTAATGTCCCCTGGCCTTGCAAGGAAAATTCTAATCCAGGCAAACTGACTCCAGCTTTCTCTTTAGGCACTGGAGTTTCCATGCTTCTGCCTACTCGGCAAGGCTCTTGAAATTCAGCTTGTTGTTCAGGAGGAGTTAATTGAAGGTTTGTGTGGCAGGAGACTGTTCTGGAGCAGCTCCTTCAAGCTCTTCTTGCAGCAGCAGTGCTTTGGTACTCCTCTGAGCTGCTGTAATAGTAGGGTAGGCTGAGTGTGAAGTCAGCATGCTCCTCACTGGGTGGTATTAACATGGACTAATTGTTCCCGTTTCCTTTTTGTAGGCCCGCCAAGCGGCCCCTTGTGTGCTTTTCTTTGATGAGCTGGACTCCATCGCAAAGGCTCGAGGTGGGAATATTGGTGATGGTGGTGGTGCTGCAGACCGTGTCATCAACCAGATCCTGACTGAGATGGATGGCATGTCCACCAAAAAGAATGTCTTCATCATTGGAGCCACCAACAGGCCAGACATCATTGACCCAGCCATCCTGCGCCCCGGCCGCCTGGATCAGCTCATCTACATCCCCCTGCCTGATGAGAAGTCTCGGGTTGCTATTCTTAAGGCCAACCTGAGGAAATCACCAGTTGCCAAGGTAGGATCTGTGACCTGAGCGTGCCTGACTTGGGTTTGCTGTGTGCTGCACGTGTTCCTCACAAGCAGTGGACAGAACAGAGGGCTTGTGAATGCTGGGGACAGAGCTGGGAAACCTTCAGTCCCTGAAGGATGGAAATGAAGTGGTAGGGGGGGGAGTCTTGATCTTTGAGGTAGGTGTTAACAAAGCTAGGCGTCCGTCTGTAAGCACAGCAGGTCTTTGTCACACGGTGGAGTTCTGCCCACAGCACGGGAACAGGGAAGCCTGCTATGGCAAGATGGAAAAGATCCTTGTACTCTGAAAGAAAAGTTAATGTAGGACACAGGGGTGGGAAAGGGAAAGAGGAACCATTGCAGTTAATTGTTGCTGAACTCTTATCGTACGCAAAAGCTATGTTCTCTGCCTGGGGAGTAGGCCATCATTCAACTGATAGTTAATCAGAGAAAAGCAGATGTCAAGTGAGAGCTCAAGCTTTTTTTATGCCAAGCTTACCTTTTAAAGTTCTGTTGGGAAGGAAAGCTTCAGAGGAGGTTGTGGTACTGCCCCCTCAGCTGAGGGGAAGGAGAACTGTCAGTTGTTTTGGTCTGCCTGTGCCCCATTTCCAGTGTGACAGTGCTTTGTTTGACTCTTAATGCTGAGACCTGAGCAAATCATATCCTAAATCCACAAGTGCAGAGGCATTTAGAGCCACCTCGTGGATTCTTGGTGGATGTGTGGGGAGTGTGGCCTGCCTTTGTGTGGTTAACTTCCAAAGACAGGAACCTTAAAAGCTGATCTTTCCAAAAGTGGCCGGAGTTGAGGCAGCACCTTGATACCATGGGATCTGAAAACACTTCTCTGTCACCTGAGGATGTAAGGTGTTAAGGAGAGGCCTTTCTTGCTTGCCTTTTTTTTTTTCTTTTTTTTTTTTTTTTTTTTTAAACTTGTCTTTTCCCACTAGGATGTTGACCTGGATTTCCTAGCTAAGATGACCAATGGCTTTTCGGGGGCTGACTTGACAGAAATTTGCCAGCGTGCCTGCAAACTGGCCATTCGTGAGTCCATTGAGAGTGAGATCAGGCGAGAACGTGAGAGGCAAACCAACCCTTCTGCCATGGTGAGTGGGGCACTGTGAGCTTTCCCTGCTCAGGTGTATGAGGTGTCAAGTGTTCCTCCCTCTGATTGTCATATGGGGACAAGTGGACTTTTACACAGAGTGTGGAGCTGGAGCGCTCTGCTCTCATCTTGTGGGAGGCTGAGGCCCTCCTGGGGTGGCTCATGGTCAGTATTGCTCAGAAGGCCCCTGCTGCAGCCCTGACTCACACTCCGCTGCAGCATCTTTCTCCAGCCCCCTCGCTGGTGGGTGTTGGAGCATCCTGGCCTGGAGGGAGGCTGTGGGTGGCTGTTGGGCCGTGGAGCTCAGGCACACAGCTCACCTGGCCCCTCTGTCCTGCTGCAGGAAGTGGAGGAGGATGACCCGGTCCCCGAGATACGCAGGGATCACTTTGAGGAGGCCATGCGCTTTGCTCGCCGCTCTGTCAGTGACAACGACATCAGGAAATACGAGATGTTTGCACAGACTCTACAGCAGAGCCGTGGCTTTGGCAGCTTCAGGTAACCATGGGGAGGTGCAGGGAGGGCAGCATGCTCAGCTGGCCCCAAAGCAGGGCACCAAGGCAGATTTCTGCTGGATTCTGGATAACAAACCCCTTTTCCACTATGCTTTCTGATTCTCCCCGGTGTGTACAACGGCCACATTGCAGGTGTAGGCTGTGCTGCAGGTGTTTTGTAGCTGCTCTGTTAGTGCTCCTGAGCTCCATCAACCCTTTTTCCTCTTAACACAAGTGGCAGCCCAGTGAGCTTTTTGTGTGACCTGTCCTAAGGCTTCATCCCATTTCTTCTGCCTGTCCTACTTGGCACCAGGGTATTGGTGTGGAGGGAGGGGATGGTGCTGAGCTGTGTGGAGGCTTTTGAACAGCATCTCTTCTTCTGCGCTGCTGCACACAGGTTCCCGTCGGGCAACCAGGGCGGTGCTGGTCCGAGCCAAGGCACAGGAGGTGGCAGCGGGGGCAACGTGTACAGTGAAGACAACGATGATGATCTCTACGGTTAACTTGCTGTCCTTGGTCGACCAACCTCCAAACTAGGCCACGTTGTACAGGGAAAAATCCAATGTTCAATGGACTCTTGGCTTCTTCATTCCTCAGTCAGAACAGTGTAGCTGCACGTCAGACTTTGTACAGGGAATGTTTTCTGCAGGCACAAATCCAGACCGTTGTTCAGTTGGGAGGCAGACAGTGAATTAACAAGGAGGGGAACTGACTTAATTTCTGAGAAATTTCTGTTCTAGTTTATGTGGCAGAAATCAGCTTTTAGCAAAGGGTACAACGCTAGCCTATATTAAAAAAAAAAAAAAAACAACAAAACAAACAACAAAACCCCATAAAAATAATAAAAATCCCACAAAACTCTAGCCGGGCCCTGGCAGTTCCTTTGTGTGGTGCTGGTGCTGTCTGTAAACCGGTGTCTGGGATGCCGTGGGTTGCTCCTCTGGTGGGGTCCATCTGTATGTGCACGTCCCTGCTGCGTACGGGATTGCGCTTCTTAACACTTCTTAGCTCGCGTTAACTGAAGAAACGGGTTTGGCTGTGCCTCCCCACTGCCCTGGCTTGGCAAGAAAGCCTGGCAGCAGGTGTCTGGTGTTGCTGCTGCGATGCTTGCCGTGAGCTGTCAGCTCTCCTGCTGCTTTGGCTCCTCTGCAGCAAAGGACTTCTCCAACGAATCGTGTCTCGTCTGTCCTGTCTGGTGGCACTTGGGCTGTCTCTGGGGCTGCGGTGACACCGCTGTGGTTGGGCAAGAGGGGAGCTTCAGCACAGCGCTTCGTGCATCCCCTTGGCTTTCTGATGACAGTCTTGGATCTCTGGTTGTGCCCTGAACGCTAGTTGGATTCTGACCATGGTTCTCCTTCCCTTCCACTTCCATCTTGCTGCCTTGCTCCTTGGTTTATTTTCCTTCTCTGAATTGAGGAAAGTGCTGCTGCGTTACTTCTTGGTGGTTTATGTGAGAAGCCCTGGGTCTGGTCCCATCATGTACACATGAGCAGGGTGGGAGGCTGGATTCGGAACCTCTTGGAGGCAGGAGCCATAGGATACGTGTGCCGTCGGCCTTTGGGGGGTGCAGGAGCTGAGGGTTCCACAAAGAGTGTTAAATGCAGACGGTGCGGCAGGAGGTTGCCCTGGGCCCTTCTGACTTCCCTGCCTCCCCTCCCCTGCTGCAGGAGTTGTGTGGGGCCCGTGTGGGGCCCCAAAGCCTGGCAGATCTTGGAGGGCTCCATCAAACCAGCTGGATTGAAGGGGAGAGAGGAGTGTCAAGGTGGCAGAAGGATGGGGCTGTCTGTGAGAGGGGGCTTGTGCATGGCAGCGGGGAGAAACGCACTGGAGTCGGGGATGCTGCCTTTAAATAGGACAAGCTCCTGCTGGGGTAGGAGGCCACGCAGGTCCCTGGGGAGGGTGGGTGGCTCAGGTGCTCTGTCCTACTTCAGAGATGTCTACCCTGTCCTCATGCCACCTCTATTAGAGAAAACGCTGCTGCTTGCTCCTGCCATTGCCAGCTGCGATGGCAGCAGGGCCTGGCGCTTCCCTGCCCCCCACCAGCTCTGGTTTTGGGTTAGGTGGCACCTGGAAACACTGACCCCAGGGCCACTTCCCTGCCTGCCCTTCTCCCCATGGGTCCCGCGGGACAGATGCTGGCTTTGCTTTCGTGTCCTACTGCTTCCCCACTGCGACCCCCGAGAGAGGCAGCTCCATCTGGGGTGGGGGCACCAGGAACCAGCTGCTTTCAGCCACCCAGGAAGGGGGAAGGGGCTGCTCCGCACCCTCCCAGGAGCTCTCCAGGACTCTTCCCAAAGCCTTCCTTGGTTCTGACAGGGGGTGGGTTTCTTCTTCCCTCTGTTTGAGCACGTTACCACCCAGCAAGTGCTGGGCAGAGATCCCACCTGGCATCTCGGCCTGCTGGGGAGGCTGGGACAAACAGGCCACGGGATGGTGGTGAGCATGTCCCAGCTCCCAGCAGCCCAAGTCTTCCCTGCTGCCTCTCTTAACTCAGGATGCTATTTAAATCCAGCAGGAGCGCTGGAAAACCTTATCTTTCTTTCTTGCCACCTATGGTACATGGCTCCTTGTGGGGAGAGTGCCCGTGGGGGCTCTGAGGGCACCTGCCCATGCCCTGGAGTAGTGTATAAACCTGCTAGGGGGCTGAAGGTGTCCCCCACACCAGTACTTGCAGCAGCAAGGGACCTTGGCTGGCTTCCAGCAGTCCCAGGAGAGCAGCTGGCACTGGGGACTGGGTCGGCGCCAGCCCATGCCCCTTTCCAGGGGCCAGGACCCCAGCAGAGACCCCTGGTAGCTGCAGAGGCAAGAGCCTTCCCATGGCACCCTCCTCCCCTGCACAGCACCCAAAGGTGCTGGGGGGGAGAAGGTTCTGGTAGCTGGGGCTTGTTGTGGATGGCTTGAGACTGGTCAAGGTGGCAGCTGAGGGCAGCCCCCCCCCCGCCACTGTGGCTGGCATCTCCCTGCACCACCCGGGGCTCCCTGTGCGGCTGCAGAGCCACATCCCACCCCACAGCTGGACCACACAAGGACCATGGGAACCCACAGGAGCCGCAGCCCAGCCACGGTGGGTGCAGGATGGGAGACCCCCTCGCTGGACAAGGTGTTGCGGTTAGAGGTGGGTCCCTGAGCCAAGGGCTGGGGTCTCCTGCAGCACCCCGGGAGGCTCCGGGCCCTGCGCGTGCAGCTGCCAGCAGAGGGCAGCACCGGCCACACGGCGGCGCCTGTCACTGCGGCCCGGGCGCAGATGCACCCTGCCCCCCCCCCTGCAGTGCGCCCCCGCTGCGGTGCCCCCGCTGCGGTGCCCCCCCTGCAATGCCCCCCCCGCTGCAGTGCCCCCTGATGCAGTGCCCCCCTGATGCAGTGCCCCCCCTGCAGTGCCCCCCCGCTGCAGTGCCTCTCCTGCTGCAGTGCCCCCCCTGCTGCAGTGCCCACCCTGCTGCATTGCCCACCCCTGATGCAGTGCCCACCCCTGCTGATGTGCCCACCCTGCTGCAGTGCTCACTCCTGCTGCAGTGCCCCCCCCCTACTGCAGTGCCCCCCCCGATGCAGTGCCCCCCTGCTGCAGTGCCCATCCCGCTGCAGTGCTCACTCCTGCTGCAGTGCCCACCCTGCTGCAGTGCCCACCCTGCTGCATTGCCCACCCTGATGCATTGCCCACCCTGCTGCAGTGCTCACTCCTGCTGCAGTGCCCACACCTGCTGAAGTGCCCACCATTGATGCAGTGCCCACCCTGCTGCATTGCCCACCCCGCTGCAGTGCCCACCCCACTGCAGTGCTCACTCCCGCTGCAATGCCCACCCTGCTGTATTGCCCACCCCGCTGCAGTGCCCACCCCACTGCAGTGCCCACCCTGCTGCAATGCCCACCGCTGGGCCCAAGGGTACCCCTCCACAGGGGCAGCCCTGGCTCTGTGAATCATGTCCCTATGGCTGCCCTGCCCCAAGGGCATCCCCCTGCCACAGGCATTCCTCCTCCACAAGTAGCCCCTGCCCAATGGACGTTCCTTACTGATAGACATCTGTGGGTAACTGGCTAGCTGAAAAGGGTCACACAGACATAGTCCGGCTGGCTGGACAGAAATGCACATCGCTCTCAGCTTATCTGAAGTAAAGCAAAAATACACTGTCCTTGGCTGTTCTTGTTACACAATAACAGGAAGGTTTCGGTGGGAAAAGAATGTTGCAGGTGGGAACAGATAACTACAGAAGAGAAACTAGGGACGGGCTTGGTATTTAGGCAACTGACCAATAATGAGCTTAACTTTTGTAATATGTATGGGCTAATAATAACAAGGCATAAAAGGTGACTGTAAGGGACAATAAACGAAGTCTGCTGATCACTCATATTGAGTGACTGTGTCTTCCCTCCGTTGCAACAGACATCCAAGAAAACCCACAGACCACCCCAGGACTGGCGAGGGAGGGAGCTGCAGGCCAGCCAGGGACCCCCCTCCCCTCGCCTGCTGGCACCCTGGGCAGCCACAAGACCAGCAAGGAGGGAATCGAGGGAAAAGCAAGAATCTCCTGCTCCGGCCACAAAGTGTCCTGAACTGGCTCTCCCAGAGTTGCCCATTGCCCAGCCGAGCTAAGGGCACCTTCAGGAAGCAGCCTCACCTCTCTGTTTCTGGCTGCAGGAGGTGTGGGGTGAGGTCCCCACCAGGGCAGTCCCCAGTGCCCGGGCTCGGGGGCTGAGCCCCTTCCTTAGGGCAGCCCCAGGGAGGCCGCTAGGGCACTGGGACCCGCTCTGGAGTTCAGTCAGGTGCAGTCCAACACAGCACGCCGCAGCTCCTGGTGCTGCTGCTGCTCAGCACCTCACCTCGCATGCTGGCCCACCCCGAGCATCGTTCTTGCCCCAAAGCCCCTGTGCCCTGCAGCAGCGGCACTGCCAGTACCTGCAGCTCTCGGGGCCACAGAGAGTTCTGCTGGCAAGAGGGAGGCAAGCGCAAGAAAAGGTACAGCCCAGAACACCAGCTGCAGGGCTGACCCAAAGTTTAAGCTTCACACCGAGCCCTGTCCCCGCTGGAGGGGACGCTGGTGGTGTTGGTGACAAAGGCCTTGCAGCCCTTGCTGTGGTGTGTGCGCGCCCCCTGCCCTGCCGCCCCCATGTCCTTGTCCCGGGGCTGCTCTGGCTCCAGTCCCCCCCTGCCACCCCGGTGCCGGCTGCCAGCGCCCTGCGCCTCCTGGGTGGCCGCAGCAGGGGGCTCTTGCACTGTCTCTTGGGCTGCTGCTCTGGCATGGCAGGCTGGGGTGGTGGCAGCTCCATGCCCACATCCCCCCAGCAGCTGTTGGGGCTCCATCCAGCTGATGTCGAATTCATCTGAGCTCAGGATGGCGTCAGCGATGTTGGGGACGCTGCAGTCACCATTGAGGAGCTCCTCGGGCAGCACAAGCGAGTCACAGTCCCAGTAGGGGATGGCTGGGCTGGGGTCCCCAGGGTCCTTGGGCATGGGGATGCTGCTGGGAGCCTCCTGGCTGCCCCCCAACGTCTCCAGGGCACGATCAAAGAACCTCAGTGACTCTTCAAGAGACACCTTCCTGGGCAGATGGAGATCCCCTGGTGGGTCGCTGAGGGCTTCCTTGTGGGGGACAGCACAGGAGCTGGGGGGCATGTGGCTGTGACTGTCCTGGTTACCCCGCACCGTGTCTGGGGAGCAAGGAAAGAGCCTTCCAATCTCTTCAAGAAAAGCCTCCTCAGAGGTGGTGAGAACTGGGGAGACTGGGGCTCTTTCCTCTCTGCAGGTACCACCAGCATCCCCAGGCATGGAGATGCTGCTGGCACTGTTTGGACTGGATGTGTCCAGGGAGCAATGGAAGAATTCAAGGAAAAGGTCCTCATACACATCAAGGTCTGGGGCCAGGGCCACCGCTGTCCCCTCTCTCTCAGTGCCAGCAGGGTCCCCAGGCATGAGGACACTGCTGGCACTGTCACAGCTGACCCCATCTGTGTCCAGGAAACAACCGAAGAGCCCTAGGGCCTCTTTGAGCAGGACCTCCTGAGATGCATCGTGGTCACCTTCTGCATCCCCAGTGCCTTGGTTGTGGGGGGCAGCATAGGGGCTGGGGGCGACATCACTGCCTGGGGGCATGTTGCTGCCCGGGGGTGCCCCCGCAGGGGTGGCCGTGCCCCAAATGTTGGTCCCTGCAGGCTGCCCCTGGATGTGCTGGTAGCTGCGGGTGGGCGTTGGGGCAGCAGCGGGGTGGTGGGGCCAGGGCTCTCCGCTGCTTTTTGGAGGGTGCGAGGTGTTGCGGTTGGCCCTGGGGGACCCCACAGCCACCGTGGCCCCGCAGGGCAGCACCCGGCAGAAAGCCTTGCTGTGGTTGAGCGTGGCAGTGGCCGGCAGAGGCCGGGTGGTGGTGGCCCACTGGAGCTGGAAGATGTGGGGGTCGCAGCAGCAGCCTCCTGGAGCCCTCTGCAGCCCTGCGTGGGTGAGTGGGAGCCATGCTGGGCTGGGGGAGCCTCCAGGGGCACGCGCCGAGCCGGCCCCCATCACCAACTTGCCCCAGCTCTGCGCCAGGCACGTGGGGGGTGCCCGCACGGGCTGAGCTGCTGTGCCAGCGGGAGGGGGCTGCAGCGTGGGGAGGAGCCTTGGGAAAATCTCTGGGAAGGGGCTTTTCTGGGCACGTGTCAGGCAGGTGAGGGCAGGAATGCTGGTCCAGCCTTGCTGCACCACCACCACCCCCCACCCCCCCCACCCCCCCTGTGAAGAGTGCTGGGGCAGCGGGTGTGGTGGGGGCGCTGGGAGCGCCGAGGGGCCACGGGTGCCGTATGGGACACCGGGGTGCCAGAGCAGCCAGGGGTGCCATACCTGCCGGTGTGCCTGGGGGGTGCGGGGCGCCCAGGCTGCGGGGAACGGCGGCTCCTCCTGCCCGGCCAGCTGGCACAGGTTGGCTGAGGCTGAAAGAGAGACCGGAGCCGCGGCCGGCGGCCACCTCTGCACTCGCCTCCCAGCGTGTCCCCAGGGCTGCAGGGGTCGGGTTGGTCCCTACCTTGGGGCAGAAGGTTTTGGGCATCAGAAGTGGAAAGCAGCCAGGGCGATGGGGTGGCCAGCCGCAGTGGTGGCAGTCCTGCCCATTGGCTGCTAATGACTCTCTGGTGTCTCCCAGGATGGAATGTTGGGGCTGCCAGTGTTCCGCCCTGCCCCCCCCCCAGAACCTCCCCAGCTCCTCCTGGGAGGCAGAGGGCTCAGGGGGTCTGGGGTGTCCTGGAGTGCCTACAGGGCAACTCTCGGGGGCTGTGGGTGCAGGTGCCTCTGGCTGGAAGCCTTGGTCCATTGGCAGAGCTGGGACATCCTTGGGATGAGCAGCAACATCCTTGGTGGAACAGGTCCCCGCCTGCAGTGCTGGGCTGGAGAGTAGAGGCTGTTGCGGAGGGGTGGGCAGGGCAGGCGAGCTGGGGGCGTTGCACCTGCTGTGAGGCAGAGGTTTGAGGGTACAGCCCTTACGGTCACCCGTGCTGTGGCTGAGAGCCTCTGGGTGAGGATGAGGGCGATGGGAAACAAGTCAGATGGGGCGGCAGTCGGTGCCTGCTCCCCGGGGCCCAGCGCCATGCCAGAGCGGAGGAGTTATTGCAAAGGCAGCGAGGGGAAATCCCTGGATGGGTATCCCTTGTCCTTCTGGCGGCTTTCTACTTGCCAGGTACTGGCTGGCAATAGCTTGCTGCTGCTGTGCCGGGCAGGTCTGGAAAATTCCAGAAGTTTGTAGGAGGTGAGAACTTCTTGCCACAAGTCTTGGGGAGCCGGCTAAGAAAGGTTGCCCTCCCAGGCTTGCTCGTTGTGAATGGAGGAGGACTCACGGGAGGTGGGACGGTCTTGGCCACAGTGACCATGAGATGGTGGAGTTTAAAATGGTCAGTGGAATGAGCCAAAAGGGAGAGCAGAGCTGCTGCCCTGGGTTTGGAGAGAGCAAAAAAAGTGTCGCTGCTCAGGGAGGCACTTGGCAGTGTCCTGGGCATGTTGTGCTGAGGGCTCAGGATCTGGTAAGTGCTGCTGTGTTTCAGAGGAGCACCCTGGAGAAGCTCAGGAGCGGGCAATTCCCGTGTCAGACATCAGGCGAGCAGGGCAGGTGGCTGGCCGGGCTGCATGGGGAGCTCCTGGCACAGCTCCAGAGGGAAAAGGAATTGGATGGTCTCTGGAAGCCAGGTGAGGCTTTGCCAGAAGACGACAGAGCCGTGGCTCGCATCGGCAGGGAGAAGACACGAAAGCTCACCGGGAGCTGAAACTGGCCAGGGACGTGTGTGACAGCAAGAAGGGCTTTTGAAGAATGTTCATAGCAAAAGGAAGTCTCTATGCAAACACTGGAGGGCTACTTCTTGGCAATGGACACGTGACATTAAGGATGAAGAAAAAGCAACAGACTCAATGCTTTCTTGGACCTGTTTTTTAACAATATGGGTGGCAGGCTGTCCGGTGCCCTGAGCCAGAGGAGCACGGGCGCAGGAGCATGACTTTCTATTTGTGTGGACACAGAAATTGTCAGGGACCAGCTGCATCAGCTGCAGGTTCCCAAGTCCACGGGACCTGCTGGGATTCATCGCAGAGGAGTGACAGAGCTGGCAGATGTTACAGCAGGACCCCTCCCCACCGTGTACTGTTGGGTCTTGGGAGTCTGGGGCCACCGCCGTCATCCCTCCGTTGGTGCTATGTCTTGTTTTGACATCCCCACTTTGCCTTCCTTCCTCGTGGGTGCTCGTGTCCGCGAGGCCTCCCCTGCCCACTGCCGTTCCCCGCTCAGTGCCTCCCAGCAGTACCGTCAGCCCCCGTGCCCAGGGCGGAGGGGCTGTGCTGGCTCTCCCACAGCCTGCCCGGGCTGTTACCTGCCCCCAGACCTGTCTGCTGTGTGGACTTGACAGTTAGGTCTTTGTGGGATGATTTCATGGCCCTGAGGTGCTGGCTAGGAGGGTTAGCGAGCCATGTCCCCCGTTCAGGATTTCATAGCCTCCGCACTGTCCCCTCCCAAGGCGTAACGCCCATGGGTTTTGCTCTCGCTGCCCATCCTGGTGTGCTGATCCTGCCCGGAGCTTAGGGGAAGCATCCTGGGGAGTCAGAAGGTCTTACCCTGGGTGCCACTGGTGCCACTGTCTCTCGCCCTGCCCTAGGGCCCCTCTGAAGAAGAGCCAGGCACTGGCGTCTCTCCAGCCCCATCCCCAGCAGCCAGCAAGCAGTCGGCTTTACCAACCCGTCCCCAGTGGCAGCACCCCACCATCTGTGTCAGCCGTGCCCTGGGAGCCACAAGGGGACACAGAGCTCCTGACCGGTTCCCTCTGCTCTCGGTCCCTGGCAATGTAGTTAGCACAATTAAGCCATCTTCTGTGGCCGGGCAGGTCAGGTATTCCTTCCCTTCATCATCAGCCCCTGAAGGTCCTGCGCACCACGCAGACAAACAGAACTCTTCTTCCCCTCCCTACCAGCCTCAAGCTCCCTGGGCACCAGGCTGGCTAACCCCCTTCCTCACTGGCCTTAAAGGTCCCAGGCACCCTGCTAAGCCCGCCGGTGGGGGTGACCCCAGCGTGCAGCCCCATCCCTGCTGCCTGCGTGAACACAGCCCAGCATCTCCCATCACTATAGATCCTGAAGAAGTATATTTTTAAAATACTTTATTTCTTTCAATAATCACATAACAAAAAAAAAAAAAGAAAAAAAAAGAAAAAAGAAAAAAAAAAAAAGAATAAAATTACAAAAAGCCCTACTATAAAACATTCAGGTCTCATTGAAACCGAGAAAAACAAAGCAGCTTGCATCTGCGCGCTAGCCTGTCTTCTCGCTTGCGGTGTCCACCGGGTTTCTCTACGTTGAACTCCACAGGGATCAGTGGAGGGAACTGGCAGTGTTCCCTTACCAGCCAAACCAGGCGATGAATTAAGCAGCACCTAATGGGTCTCCTCGCCCTGTATGATACACTGTACAGCTATACACCCAGCCCCTATGGACACCATGCACTCAGCCCCCCACCCCAAAGGATCCCCATTTCAAGTCAGTGACTTTTCTTTAAAAAAACTAATTCCTCGGGGTGGTGGTGGAATATTTTGGCATGGTTTCTCTTGGCAGTACTGTGGTGGAAGAGGAGCCGTACACAACCAGGTCAAACGCCTCCTGCTCCGTAGGAGCCCCTTCCCAGGGAAAAAAATCGACACGGCGCAGAGTGGGCCGAGAAAGCTAAGAAATATAAAAATTCTCCTGATGGAAATCCAAGTTTTAAAAAAATACAGCATTTGAAAATAAAGCCACCAAGCAGATTGCCTCATGCGCCTCCCATCTCTACTCTGAAACCCAGAAATACTCTTGAATGAATCGTCCCTGTAGAAAAATATATACATGAGCCTTTCTCTTAATAAAATGCCTAAGGTTGACCTCAAACGCTACTGAAAACCACAGCTCTGCTCACACCTGGCTCTGCTTTTTCACCCAGACTACACCACCCCTCCCGGCGGTCTGAAGTTCATACTGCTGAACCACCCCCTCCCACAAAGTCAGAGCGCACCACATCAGGAACCCCAAAACAGGCAGAGAAAAACCCTTACGGAGTTTATCTAATGAGCTCTATATATATGTACTTAAAAAAAAAGCAGCAATGCAAACTCAACACATCTGAACAAGAAAGCTCTACCCCGGGCTTTCCCCCCCTCCTCCTGCTAGCCGGGGCTCTGTGGGCAGCGGGTACAGGCATGTGCTGCCCACAGGCACCAGGGGCAGCCCCAGGCAGGGGCAGGAGGCTGGACAGGATCATCCCCATGTGCTCCATAATTTGGCACAGCCGAGGCTCGGTTGTAGGCTTGGCACAGGAGAGCAGACCACGGTCGGACTCAGTGCCATGGTCTTAGGTGAGAAACAGTCCAGCTACAGGGGGGGGCGGTCACCGCGGGCAGGAGCAATTGGCACCGCGGTGCAGCCGGGACCCCCGAACAGCAGCAAGTATCAAAGAGGGGAAGAGAAAAAACTAACAGTGGGGACGCCAGATCCTGCAGAGTCCTATTTACACTGCGCCAGACCCTGACAAGTCCGGCCTCTCGTGGGAAAAGTGGCCTGAAAAGCAGGTGACGTAAAAAAACCACAATGTGACATACCTCCCTGGGCAAAGGGCCCGTGCCACTCGCTTGTGGGAGGTTGGGAAGCTGGACCTCTGGGGAAAAAATAAAAAGTCTGGCAGCTAGGAGAACCATGACAGACAGGAGCCTCCCTGCTGCTGGAGTAGAAAACAGGCCAGAAGGGATGGATGGGGAGGGATGGATGGGGGTTGGGTGGGTTTTTGGGGGAAGGGAAGCACTGTGAGGGTGTGTTGTTTTGTTTTGTTGTTTTTTTTTTTTTTTTTTTTTTTTTCATTTGAAAGTGCTGTGGCACCTCTGTCCTGTGTGGGCTAGGTGCTGCAGCACGTGCGTTTGGAGTATTGCTGCTTGGAGGAGAGTCCCTGGGCTCTAAGAGCACGGGAGGTGCTGCTTGAGGATCTGTCTCGTCTGGGGAGCTATTCTGTCTGGGAAGCGGATTTTGAACTCCACAATCAAGTCTCCTCGCTGGCTGGGGGCCTTGGGGAAGGGCAGCCCCTCCCCGCGCAGTCTCTTCACTGTCCCCGGCTTGATGATGTCGTTGCAGGGAAGCGGGATCACCCTCCCATCGATGGTGGGAATGTTCACGGTGCAGCCGCACAAAGCCTGCGGGGAGAAGAGGGGACACAGCCTCAGACAGAGCCGACACTCCGAATCACCCCAACAGCCACATCCCAACCCACCACTGGCTGCTCCTCCTATCAAACCGCCCAGCTCCATCTGGATGAAGCCCAGCCCTCGTCTGGTACCAGCCCAGTCTAACCACCAAGAACTGGGGCTGCTTGCGCAGTGCAGGAGAGGGGTACCCCAGCCCCAGTCCACGGGAGGAAGGACCCCCCCTCCCCACCTCCTGGCCCCCAGGAGGCACCACCAGCAAGTGCCCAGCCACTCACAGCAACAGGACAGACTAAATTTAGGCCCTTCTCGTCCTCACTGCCTAGCCTTGGGCAGCCGAAAACCAAGCTGAGATCATTGGATGCCACCACAACTCATCAGCTGTTCCCCTCTGGAGCCCAGCAGCTCTGCCCAGAGCTGGGGGTTATCTATAGCACAGCCTGCGTCCTGTCCCCCCCAACAGCCCCCAAAAGGTTATGCTGGTGTGGGACTGCAGCATGGCCTCAGCACGGCATCAAGTTTTCCTAGAAGCTGGGGTCCCAGAGGGGCTAGTCGCTGTTGCCAGCCCCCACTGCAAAGCCAAGAGCCAGTTTTGTGGGTGCCTTGCTGTACCCCAGCCCCCAGGAGCAGCCAGGGTGGTGGGTGCCGCGGCAGCCACAAGCCAGCCTGCATTAGTGAGCCATGTGACGTGGGAATGCAGCAAGAAAATCCTTGTGTCCTTAAATAACTCAGACAGTTCTGGTGTACATGTGGGCAGGATCATCTCCAGGCTTTCGGCAAGGGCTGAGGGAGAGGACTGTGGAGCAATGCTTCTGGAAGAGGTGGGGGAGATTGCTGGGGGCACAGCCTTGAGCTTCCAGGTGGGAGGCTGGAGCAAGCTCACCCCTCCAAGCTCCGATCGGGTTGGGGGGGTCCCAGCAGTCCCAAAACACCCTGCAAAGGGAGGGGAGGAGGATGCAATTGCTGCTTCTGGGGTAGGTGGGGGGATGATCTGCATCCAGTGGCAGAGCAGCAGCGGGCCCCAGGAGAAACATCTCTTCTTGTGTTGGCCACTGGCCCAGGGCCACTGGCTGCGGCTTCTGCGGCTGAGCCAGGGCTTTGCACCAGGGCGATTGCAGAGGGATGGACCTGTGCCAGAGCCAGCCAGGGGGCTCTGGTGAGTGGAGAACAGGAGAGATGGGGCCATCTCCTTGTGTAACTCATCTGCATGGAGTGTCCTGGAAAGGGTGCCCTCCAGGGATGAGGTTTCCTGGCTGCAGGACAATGTCCATTGCCAGCTCCGTGTAAGCAGCAGGTGCTTGGCTGAATCTCCAGCAGGTTGCAGGGGGAATCAAAGGACCATCTCCCCCACCAATGCCTTTCTGTCCCACGCTCACCCAAGGAGGCCAGAGCACTCCTGCTCACTGGTGTCCATTGCCAGGCACTGTGGAGGGCCGCACAGGTCCATGTGTGCCACGGAAAGGACATCTACAGCCACAAAATGGGAAGGAGAACATGAACTCCCTGTGGGAACATGTGAACGGGGCAAGCGGAGGGATGCGAGCAGGAGCGGGTGGTAACAGCAAAGGCAGATGGGATCTTAATGTTTCCTTCCTAGAGCCAAGATCTAAGAATTCAAAGCGATCACTCCTCCACCGTATGTCCCTGTTTTTCATTCTTCTTGCTCAATCTCACTGGCATTTGGGAAACTGGTTGCTGAAGAAACACCAGTAACCACGGGAGCTGCCCTGCATCCTAGAAAGAGGCTCGGTTTATCCCTAGAGATGAAATCACCCTGGGTTTGAGAGCTGAGCACCCGTGCTGCGAGAGCAGAGCTTTATCTAGGTCAGCATCAGGTCCTCCTCTGCTTGCAGCAAAGCTGCTGGGAGGGACATCGCCACCAGTCACACCTCAGCCAGGCACTGACACAAATGCTTGGAGGAAGGTGACACCAGGTAAAGGATGCAAAGCAGGTGACAGGCGGTAGGCAGGCAGCCAGGCAGGCACAAGCCCTTGTCGGCAGTGCTGCCTCAAGATCTGCCTCCCAGGAGAGGCAGCTGCCTGCAGAGTGGTGTCGCTCCTCCCTGCTTCAGCCTCCCACTGCCACATGTGCCTGTAGTTTTAGGAAGGGACACTTCCCCGCAGCCCACGAGTCCCTGGTGAAGCCTACATACGCCTCTGGCTTCTGCAGCAGCCAAGAGGCAACCAACCCGCACTGCTCCAGCGTGGGGTATGTGGCACCCAGCAGGGCTGGGAACTGAGGTCTGGGAGGGCATTACCTCCCTGGGTTGCTCTCCAGAGGGCTCTGTGGGAAGGAGGAGGAGGAGGATGCTCTCCTGAGTGCCCCCAGCCTGAGCAACAGGAGGTTTGCTCCTCACGGCAGGCTGCTGGTGAGGGGTCTCCAGCGTGGCCATAAGTGGGGTCACAGCACTGCCTGCCTGCCAGCTCTGCCTGCTGGCACTGTGCTGTGCTGCTGCCACGGCAGTGGAAGAGACTAAAGATGAGGCTCAAAAAGGCAGACTTACAAGGAGGAAGGATGCAAGAAGAGTGCCCGAGGCTATGGCCATAATCTCAAGTGATGAAGAGGCTGTACTCCACCCCATACTGAGGTGGTGGCACATGGAACTGGGGAGCTCCCGGCATCTGTTCATGCTCTGGAGTGCTTAAGGTACTTCTCATGGAAGTTAAAAGCAGCGGAGTATCACCCTGCCCTAGCAAGCAGCAGACTGGGGACGGCAGCCAGGCCAGCAGCTCCCTGAGGATGCCCAGCACATTGGGTTTGCAGTGGGGAAGGACAGAGCCCAGAAATTCCAGCTCAAAGAGACAAGGAGTTTGCTCAGACCAGCAATTTTCCACTTTGTGACTGCATCGTGCAAACCAAACACCAGCATGCACACATTGGTCACGGAGATCACAGATGCCCAGCACCAGCACCAGCACCACCGGTGCAACAGCACGTGGAACGGGAGCAGGTTCCTGCATTTGCTACTCAAAAGGCAATTCCAAGCAAGAGTCCCTGCAGCCTCAGCAGTGCATGAACCTGGGCTAACATGGTCTGGACATCAGTACAACCAGCTTGGGGTTAATTTTACAGACAGGGGAATGCACAGAAGGAAACATCTGAGATATGGCATGCATGGCTCCATAAATAAGGCAGTCTCTCCCAAGTATTTCTGGAGATGCCAGGGGAGCTAGCCACCGAAGGAACAAACCTCTGCACTGCACTTTGCACTACAAAGGGAATTCAAGCCCTGACTCTGCAGGTTAACTGGAGCAGAGTTTGCTCCAGGAGCACCCAGCCCCATCAGACCCACATGGCTGCTTCTTGGCCCCAGTACACCTGGACACAGCCCCAGCTGGGATGCAGAGCCATCGTAAAGTTCTCCCAACTTGCTGGCACACTGTTGAGCTCACGTTTCCCTACCTCAGGACTGGCCCATTGATCTTATTTCTATTATATGCATCTGGGAACATAAATCCATCTTCAGGAAAAAAAAGAAAACCCAACAGCTCATTAAGAAGACAGACAGCATCTACCGTCTGAAAGGAACAGTAAATGGCAGCTGCCAAAAAAGTCAATGTTAAATGCAGTTGCCAGCTGGGATTTATTAAAAGGTAGTTATGTAGCAGCAGCAGTGAATGGCAGATCCTGTACTAGGTTAATCTGCCCTTCCTCTCCCACCTCAATGCAGCTTGCTAGCTCTGAGGCACGCAGACCCACTGAGACCCCCATGGCTGGCAGCCTGGATGCGCTGGGTTTTGCTCACTACCTGAGTATTTCATTTATTTGGTTCTTCATCTAGGAAAGGCTGAACTGGGGAAAAGAGCTAAAGCATTGCTCAGGGAGGGCAAAGTACCACCTTCCTCTGTGTGACCCTTCCCTCTGTCCGTGGGGAGAGGCACTCAGTGCTATCACGGACAGCAACTAAGCCACAGCGGGCTCAGCTACAAGAACAATCAGGGACCAGACTTATGCCAGCCAGCTTGGGTTTTCCTTTGTTCTTACAGAGGATCTGGGCTCTCCTCCACGTGTGAATACCCTATGCTGAAATAGAAGGACAGGACATATGGGGAAAGGGGAAAAGCGATAAATACCACCTGTATTGGCTCAAGAAGCAAGGTGCATTCAGCAGGGACCGCAGCACCTGTGTCCTACACCCAGCACAGAGGCTGAGCACCTCCAAAACCAAGCATGAGTTGGCCTCTACAGCTCCTCTCTGCAGAATTCTTTGCTCGTGTCTCTCGCAACCTACCTGGTCCTTCCTCATTGACACAGGAGAAGACTGACTCCCATCTTGGCCCCATGTGCCACGACCCAGCGCCACCTCTCACCCTGTGGGACTTCCCACCCATACCCACCTCTTTAAGACTGATGTTTGCTGCATAGACCACGTTTGTTCCATCCCTCTTGAAGTGCGCGTGAGGCTTGTCCTTGAGGATGAAGACGATGTCGGCAGGGATGTTGTCTGGGGTGGCATCTCCTTCTTTGGGGAATGTGATTTTAGTTCCCTCCTTCCAACCTCGTTTGATGACAATATTTAGGATCTTGTCCTCAGTCCGCATGGTCCGGCCATCAGCGTTGAGCCTTCTGCGCGTGATCTTCATCCTCTTGGTGGAGCCATGGTAGATCTCTTCCAGGGACACCTTGAGCTCGTGGATGACAGGTGGGTCTTGGACCTTCCTCCGCGTGTGCAGGGACTCTTGGTGCCGCCGGTGAACCCCGTTAATGCCGTTGAAGCCAAAACGGCTGAAGGCACTGAAAGGGTCATCATCATCATCGATATCCATGTCTTCCTGGTCAAAGCCATTGAACATCCGAGAGCGGCTGCTAGCAAAGAAGACGTCAAAAGGGTTGGAGCCCCCAAAGAAGGATGCGAAGGTGGCATGGGGGTCTCCATGGTAGGTGTAGTGGAAAGTGTTCCCTGAGCCACCTGAAGAGCCACCTCCAGTTTTGAGACCTGTAACAGAAGGGGGAAGATGAGACATGAATGTTCCCTGCCAGCAGATGCCGTGCTAGGATTGCATTTCTCAGGTGGGAGCGTGGTCTCTGCTGGCTCCAGGCAGCACGTCCAGCATCTCCTAGGGGTGCAGGTCATTCCCTCCAGCCCAGTCACCTGCGAAAAGCTTGGGCCAGGAAGGCATCACCTCAAGCCACGACATACAGTTCTGCCCCTACACCCAGCAAGCTAAAGATCCTGTCAGGTTTTGTCCCTGCTATCCCTACTGAAGTGCGTCCTTGGTTCTCTCCACCCAATTCATGGCCTTTTAATTTAAAACGCTTCCTGACCAGCCCATCTCTATTTTTGCTCGTGGGCAGGCTCCCTTCTGCCAAAATAGCCATCTCTTGGGCTGTACCGACGGCTGTAGTCCAGGAGCATCCTGTCCTGCAGGTGAGAACAGGCTTTGAGCTCAGCGACTGACGGTGGCTTTGGGTGGCAGAGCGGGTGGAAGTCAGCAGAACTCCAGGTCAGCACACAGCTCCTTGCATACAGACTGTATAAAATGCCAGGTAAGCTCAAGGTTTGGATCTTTTGGCAACCATTCCCCTGGGAAGCTCCCCTGCCAGGTCCCAGGCTGAGCCTTACATCACTGCAACTCCCCCGAAGTCCCAAGCAGCCAAGGCACATGACAAGTGCCCCCCCCGAGAGGTCACACATGCTCTGCAAGGCTATTTCTGACCAGGAGGGGCAGAAAGGGTTAAGTGCAGCCTAGCTCAAGGGCTATTTTCAGGGCATGTGGTGACAGTGGAGGGCTATTTCTGACACTTTACTCCTGCCAGCCCCACCCCCACCCCGCCCACCCCACCCCCAGCAGTAGGGCAAGTTTGGGGGTCTTTTCTGATTAAGTGAATATTCTGGGTGGGCTGGGGGCAGCTTGCCCACTGCAGCACGTGGGACCCAGAAGCTCCTCAAAATGCTGATCCCCAAGTCACGTTGCTCCAAAAAATGGCATCAGAAGGGAAACGAAAGGTGTGTGGGGCCATGGACCATGACTGGTCTGAAGTCGATGAAGCAAGGAGGAGGATGCTCTTCCCTCCCTCCTCAATTTGCTCGTACTTCAGATGCTTTCATGCTGCCCTGTAAGCAGTATGCGGGTCCCTAGCCGGTGTGCAGCATCAACTCACACAACAGGCTGAGCTGTTTCTCTCTTTTTACTCTCGTTTGTGCAAAGTGGGGAGCTAGGTGGAAATCCACAAGAACTAGCTCTCCTCTCAATGCATAGTAAAACACTTTATACACTTTGAACAATTGTTTACAATTAGGTTTAGTCACACTCAAGGGTTCTTATGAGCCTTGTCTCCACTTAAAGGTACAGTGTTCTTTTTTCCTCACTGCATGTTCTGTGGGGAGCAGGCTTTGGCAGTAAGGGCTTTCTGTGCTCGAGGGTGGATCTTTTAGCTCCTTACTCAGGACAGTCCACACATAGTTCAAGTAATTTTCTGTGTGGTCTCGTTAACCGTTTGGTTCTCTTACATCTTATCTTGTTATGTCCCAGCTAGACACATTTTGGCATCTATGCCTTCTCCTAGTTGTGACGTCCTCTCTTTTCCACATTCTTTCTTGGTTTTCATTCTCGACATTTACATATTTTATTTACATTTCAAGTTAAATAACAAACTGGCCTTCTATTAATCACGTATCTGCAAGCCAGTTGACTACACTCGGGCGATGGGGACTTTGCCAGATCCCTGGAGAGCCCCCATCACTAACAGGCTGTACAGCCAGGAGGTTTCACCTTTAATCCCATAGCGCCAGCCAAGCGGGTCCGATTTCGGCACTGCCTTGGAGAAAGGCTGGTTTCCCACTTGAGGCAGTCTCTTCTCATTTTACAGGGTGGCAAATCACTGTGCCCGGTGTATCCATCACAGCCCTGACATAACTAGTGGGTCATGAATTAACCCACCCGCCGCTGGTTAATGCTGCTGGTGGCTCGTTAGGGGATGCACCTGCCTGCTGGCCCCGTGAGAGGGGCTGCCTCTGCCACCCTGCTCCTGCCAGACCTCCTGCTCTTTTAAGCACCCAGGTCCTGGGCTGATTAATGCAGATGCTATTCGGTGCTCTCCTCAAATGGGGTTGCGCTCTTCCATCTTCGACTAATAAGGCTGCCTGCGGTGCAGAGCTCTCCTCCTCCTCCGTCCCAACCACCAGACAACAGCAGCCGCTTGGTTTCAAAACAAAGACCTATTACTTAAATTGGGAAAAGCTTTGAATCCTGCAGGTCAGCCTGTACTGGGGAGGACAGTGGGACCAGTGCCCAAATGCGGGGGGAATGTGGGCAAAAGCAGTACTACTCTGCTGGGATGTTTAGGTCAATTAAATTAATTACCCCAGCTATGACCCGGGAGGTGAGCTCCTTCTATTTCCATCATCTCAGCTGGCTTGCTGGGGTTTTGGGGCAGAGCGCACAGAGAGCCCAGCCACCCCAGGAAGCAGGGTGGCAGGTTAGAAAAGTGGAACAGCCTGGGGTAAAGCAGGATGAGAGGTGATTTCTGGCACCTGCGGAGACTTCGCTCTCCCCAGTTCTGTGGCCACCAGCCCTGTTTTAGGGGCAGTCATGAACCACAGGGACACCGCTGTGTGAAAATGCTCCCTCACCTACAAAACCTGATCTGGACCCAGCACCCCTGCCTCTGAGTGGGCAGTGCACATGCCCTTACCTTCCTCCCCATACTGGTCATAAACAGCTCGTTTCTTGGGGTCGCTCAGGATGTCGTAAGCCTCTGCGATCTCCTTGAACTTCTCCTCGGCGTTGGGGTCTTTATTCTTATCAGGGTGATATTTCAGGGCCATTTTCCGATAGGCTTTCTTGATTTCATCCTCGTTGGCACCGGTCTGGATACCCAGAATCTTGTAATAGTCCTTTCCCATGACGGCGATGCTGCCGGGAGCCGAGTACTTATTCCTGAAAGCAGAAAGACAGCTCTTCGTAAGGTGAATACTGTACTGGGGCAGCTGGGGACAGGACCGGCACACACTTATCACGGAGCCGCTGCTCCCTGTGTCCCACAGGCCAGCAGCACCACAGACGGCTCAAGTCCACACTTCCCACCGGAGGTCAGAGCCCTGGTGCCAGGATGTGGCCTGGCTCCCGTTTTACCCCGCCGAGCCCCACAGCGGGGACGGGGAGATGCATCTCTGAGCCTGACGGAGAGAGCGAAAGCCTGAGCCAGGGCACGGCGTTATTATAGGGGCCACGCCACTGCTAACGTCAGGCCAGGACCGTGTCCCCGTTCCATCCCCCTGGCTGCTGAGCCAGGAGGGCTGAGCTATGTCTAAATGTAGCCACCGGCATCTGTGTGTGTGTGTGTGTGTGTGTGTGTGTCCCTGTGCCCTCCCAGCTGGGAACCTGGGACCCCAGTCGGGGCCGTGACAGCAGGTTTTTGGAGGCTGAAAGCGGCAGCAGGGACCTTGCTGCTGCCTTCACCTTAAAGGAACTTCAAACGTTTTGTTCCTAAAAGCAATTGGCATTCAGCTGGAGATAAGCGCCTCCGGCTGTCAGAGCCATAATTTGTATTTAGCGAAGAGAGAACGAAGCCGTTAGACAGAAACATCTTGTGATGGTGGGAGGGCTTTTTTATTTTTTTGTTTTAAAAAAAACCCACCACTTTCTAGCCTGACTTGCACTCCCCGAGAGCCTTCAGCTGCAGCGTGCAGTAAGCCAGCAGCCCAGGGCTCACGCCCTCCATGGCGCAGGGGCCAAGGCCAGGGCCATGCCTATACTAAGGCATGGAAAACCCGGCAGCTGCAGATCATCCCCCCTCCCGACGTGCCGCTGGAGTCACAGAGGCCCAGGGAGCTGCACGGGACGGCAGTTCCTCCAGGCAGAGGCTGAGCAAGTCCCACACTTCCAGGAATGCTTCCCGCTGCTTCCCAACCTTTTGTTATCCTACAGCAAAGCCCCCACCCCCCCCCCCCAGCCTGGCCTGCGGTCCCCCGCCTCACACAGTGCAGCTCTGTGCTTGCTGCTCTCCCTGCCCTCCTCCTGGCATTGCCCCAGCAGACCCACTGCTGCCTGGTAAGCGCTCCTGCTCACGTCCTGCTCCCTGCTAGGGTCCATCTTTCACCCCATCCTTGCTCCACACACCCCTAGGCAGCCCCAGCCCATCGTGCAGCTCCAGCAAACAGATTTCTGCACAGGGTGTGAGCCTTGGCCCTTGCCTTCACCATCATACAAGTTACCAGGTGTCCTCCCCCACCCTTACTCTATCCATAAGCTCCCAGTGGAGATCCCAGAACCACCACCCAGCCACAGCAGCTCAGATGAGGGTGGCTGCTCTGCCCTGAGGTACATGCCCGCGGCACTGCGCTGAGCCCCCCGAATCCACCCCAAGCATCCAAGGCTTGCCTTGGGTCATGCCTGGGGCGATACCCCCTCTATAGCTGTGTAGCTGCTACAGGGGCTTGGAAATTGGCCCCATACTTGGCCACCTCGATCCAGACCACCACCTTCTGCTCTTTTTTGCCCCAGCCATGGAGCAGGTACTCTGCTGTAGGTGGGGAGCAGGGCTAAGGCACCGGGGTACAGGCCTCCAAAGGACACAGCAAGGGGAGACAGAGGCACTTGCGGATGCATGTGGCAGCCTGGGGTGGCACAAAAGGGATGGGAGAAGGTCTCTGGGGGCATAAAGAGCATCCGACAGCATTTCCCACGGCAGCTCCTGGATGCCAGCATTGTTTCCGTGCCAGCTCCAGCTCCCGCACACTGAGCCACTGGCAGCACCCAGCCCACGCAAGGCGCTGGGGGATGCTCTGCCCCCTGCCCACTTCTGCCTCCCCATCTGCCCTCCCTGTGGGGCTCGAGAGCTGCAGGAGACCCTGGGGTGAGCAACAGGTGTGGGGGAGTGAGAGGTAACCTGCCAACTGCCCCTGCTGTCACCCCAACACCTCCCCTCCCCACAGCAGCCTCTGATGCTGGGCAGGGGCTCCCTGTGACCAGCATCAGGACCTGGACCAGGATTTGGCCCCTGTCTGGAAAATGTCAACCCTCCTGCAGCGAGGGCAAGCCAGGCAGCACTCAAAACAACCCCACCACACCCCAGCTCGAAAGATGTGGAGGTGGTAAACCTTCAGTCATCACCCCCTAAAGACCACAGCCCCCGGCTCCAACCCTGCACAGCCCAATCTGACAGCACCACTGGACCCCCCTGCCAAGCTGAAACCCCACAGTGCTTCCCACAAAAACACATCCTGTACCCAGCAAAACACTGTCGCCCCCCACAAGATATCTGGCCATGCCCACCGAGGGGTCTTTGGCTGGGGTGAGGATGCCCACTGGGGATGCTCTCCCAGCTGGGGATCCCTTTGCCCAGCTGAGCTCAAGGAGGGGGGAAGAGCTGCACCGAAACGCATCCCTGCACCGCAGTTTACCGTGCAGGTGAGGACCAGCTGCTGGCGGGTGACCTGGTGGGTTAAGGCACGCTCCGGAGGCGACACTCACATGTGCGATGATGGTAAAACACGACTCTGTCCCCGCAAAGCCTCCCTTCTTCCCTCCCACCTCCCGGGGATCAGCTGTGCCTTGCCACCGCTCTCCCCCTTCTGCTCAGTCATCCTCTCCTGCCTTCCTATTTAACCCCCTCGGGAGTCGATGGGGGGGGGAAGGCACCGCAGGTTGGGTTTCAGGCAGGCAAAGCCATTCCTGTATCACCCTCCCAAATCAGATGCCTTTGGACAAGCCACGGCCACCTGGCCTTGGAGAAAAACCACAAGCATCCCGTGGCACCGCCAAGCCAGCCCAGCCTCCATTCTGTTCTCACAACCACATCAAAAAAAAAAAAATAAAAATAATTAAATCTTTGTTCTAGCCCCGCACATGACATCAGCCCGTGCAACCGCTGGATGAGAGCACCAGCTGAATAGCAATCATTTGACATAATCCCTCTGCTCGGCAGTCATCTAAGGGAACAAACCGACCCCAGAAGCGGCACTGAGATTTTTTTTTCCATCTCAGGGTTCAAGGTCACCGCAGGACACTGGGGATGGGCACTGACGGTTTAATGAGGACACGAGGTCGAGAGGCGGAAACCCACTTACCGAAACTTTACGAACACATTCAGAGTCCATGCCGTCATTTTTAAAGGCTCTAGTTTTACTTTAAACATCACGGTTGTCCTCAGGCGCTGGCAGGTGCCCTGTGCTCGGCTGGGAGTCACTGGAGGGTGGCGGGAGGACGGCAGAGAGGAAGGTGCCGGCTCGTGCCGGGGATGCTGCCTCCGCCAAGGGATGCTTCGGTGGCAAGCCTTCCCCTCCAGCTCCTCCACTGCACCGAAAAGGGAGCTCCTCGCCAGCCTGATGCCCACGGTTGGCTCTGACCCCTGCTCCCAGGACGGCTCCGAAACGGTGTCAGTGACAGGTGAGGAGGTGTCCACGCGGCACTGGCAGGGAGCTGCCGGGGAGCTGCCGTCCTTTGTGCGCTTCCCAGCCGCGCACAGGGGGACCCTTCAATGGAGTTGCTCGCCACGCCGTAATTTTCCTTTTAATTGGTTTCTTGACGCTTTCTCACTAAGCCGCCCGATTAAGACACTCCTGCCGTCAGCTCCGGCATCCTCCCTCCCCGCTGCCGCAAGGCGCCCAGCCGCCCCGCTACCGTCACGTCCCCCGCGCAGCCCCCGCCGAGGAGCAGGGAGCGCAGCCAGGAGCCCCCGGTGTCCCCAGAAACGACTCTGCTGACGCCCAGGGCTGTGCACCCGCCAGGCGAATCGGGGAGGGAGAAAAGTAGGGCAGCGGTGATGTGGAGCAAAAAAGTCACATTTACCAATTTGCACCTCCCCAGCAAATTCCCTTCAGATGCATGGGGGTCCCTGTATCCCACCACCGGGCACGGGTCCCGGTCCCCCTAGCGGAAAGGGTCCGACGGCCACGGTCCCACCCAGCGACTGGAAGTCCCCCTGCCGCAGCGGGGCACTGGGACGGGTGCCTTCTCCGAGCCCGTCGGCACAAAACCTACTTCTGAGAAGTCACCTTCAGGTGCACCAAGCAAATCCAATGCCACCACGTCCCCCCGGTCCGTCACCGTCACTCACGGGCCACAGCGAGCATCCCCTCTGGATGCCGCACAACGAAATTAGTCAGCCGTACCGGGACATCACCCGGCGGCTCCTGCATCCCACCCTTGGCGAGCGAAATGCCGGGCAGGCGACAGCCCGCAGCATCCCCAGGGGCTGGGGGTCCCGTGGCTTTGCCAGGCACCGAGCGCGGTGAGCCGGGATGCCAGGGTGGGTGCGTACCTCTCGGCGCGGCTCCAGAAGAGCAGGATGGCCGGCATGGCAGCGGATCCCGGGTTTGCTCAGGGAGCCGGAGGGGATCTCAGTACGACGGGGCAGGCAGAGCCACCCGTGCTCGTGCTGGCTGGCAGCCGCAGGCAACCAGGCAGCAATGTCATGACTACCCGCAATGAATCATCCCCTCCCTGAGCCCCCACACGCACCGCCCGCCTCCCCCTCCCCACCGACAGCCCCACTGGGGTGCCGGCACCTGCGTGGGGACAGGGTTAACCCTCCCCTTGCTGCCTCTGCCAGCACAGCCCCCACTGCCAGCACCGGTGGCTGCTGCCTCCTGCGTGGGGACAGGTCAAGAACCCCTCAATGTCTCCCCACATCGGGTCCCCCGTTTCCGTGCCCACGCTGGGCTGCCTCCTGCATGGGGACGGGGTCAAGCCCCACTGTCATCCCCCCAGACAGGGTCCCCCGTTTCCAGCCCCATCAGGTACTGGCCCCGGGGTGCAGACAGGGTCAAGCCCCCCTCGCTGCCTCCCCAGGTAGGGTCCCCTCTTTCCAGCCCCACTAGGGCACTCACAGCGGTGTGGGGACAGGGTCAAGACCCCCTTGCTGCCTCCCCATATAGGGTCCCCTAGGTAAAACACCCTCACTGCAACCCCTCTGTGCTCCCTGACCAGCCCCGACGGGGGGCTAGGACCTGTGTGGGGACAGAGTTAAGACCCCCGCAGGCAGTGCCCCATTTAGGGGTGCCCCATTTAGTGGCTCTGTGTGGAGCTGTCACCTCCATGTGAAGGGGTTCATCCCTCCAGTGCAGGGACCCGGGGAGATGCTGGCCTCTGCTGCAGCCTCACTGGGTCCCACTGTCTGCCCCAAGGGGGTTAACCCTTTCCTCCCCACCTCCAGCTCTCCTGAGGGACACTGTCACCTCGACAGGGGACACGGGTTAACCCCTTCTTTGCTGGCCCCTCCGACCCCTTTCCTGTAACCTGGAGGGGGGAGGTTACCCACTTCCTCAACAGCCCCACTGGGATACACAGGTGCCCCCAACGGGGGTGGGGTGGGGGGGTGTTAATCCCTTCCCGGCCACACCACACAGCTCCAGTGGGGCACATTACTCCCTCCAATGCCAGAGGGGAGAGAGGGGTTAACCCTCACCTTACCACCCTCTGCAGCCCCACAGGGCTGTACAGCAGCCCTGTGGGGGTGTGTGGGGGTGTGTGCTCATGGGTTTAACCCCTTCCTCCCACCCCCTTCAGACCCACCGTGACAGCTGTTACTAGGGAAGGCAGAGCAGTCAACCCTGACCCACATTCCCACCAGGAAACCTTGTCACCCCATGGGGGCAGAGGCGCCAACCCCTTCCTCCCCTGCCTTCAGCCCCGTAGAGACACCCTGCCACCCCCTGGGGGCAATGGGGCTACAGGCTAGCCTCTGCTCCCCACCCATGAAGGGGGAGAGGGGCTGATGTCCCCTTCCCAGCCTCACAGGGGCACCCTGTCACCCCATAGCCAGAGGGGCTGATCCTGCCAGCCCCAAAGGGGCGCCCTGTCACCCCATGGGGCGGGGCCACTGACACCCCCAGCAACACCCTGTCACCCCACGGGATGGGGGCACTGACACTCCCAGCCCCACAGGGCCACCCTGTCACCTCACGGGGCAGGGGGGCTGACCCCTCCCCAGCAACACCCTGTCAGCCCACGGGACGGGGGGACTGACCCCCCCCCAGCCCCACCCTGTCACCCCACGGGGCGGGGGCACTGACCCACCCCAGCGACACCCTGTCACCCCCACGGGGCGGGGGGCCTTACACCCCTAGCCCCGTTGGGACTCGCTGTCACCGCAGGGGGCGGAGAAGCCGCGTCCCCGGCCCCACCGGGACGCCGGTGCCGGCACCGCGGGGGTCTGTGGGGCGGCGCGGTGGGGCGGCTCGGTGGGGCAGGGCCGCCACCGCCCCCGGCACTCACCGCTCGCGCTGTCCCGGGACGCCGCGCGCTCGCTGAGCCGCCCCCCGCCCCCCGGCCGCCACGTCAGGGGAGTCCCGCCCGCGCGCGCCCCGCCCCGTTGGGCCGGGAGGTTGTCCGTCGCCGCGCTGCACCGAGCTCATTGGCTGTTCCTGAGGGGGAGGCGGGGCGAGGCCGGTGAGCCGTGGCGAGGCCTCGCCACCACCCGCCCGCCTCGCCCCTCCTCCATGTATCCGCCTCCCATTGGTCAGTTCAAGTCGGCACCGCCCCCTCGAGGCGCTCTCATTGGTCAGGCGCGCGTTTGTAGCGGCGGGATCCCTAGGGGAATCTTCTAGAAGGCTCTGATGTCACCGGCGCGCCCCGCGTCAAACCGTTCGCCCTCGGCCGCGGGGCCTCAGGGGGGCCGCGGCCGTGCGAGGGCCGGAGGCCTCTACAGCCGGGGTCCGCTGGCCCTGGGGCCCGCAGGACGAGGCCTGCGCAGGCCTGGGCTGCTCCCCGGCGTAGCGCTGGCCGGCCCGGGGCTGGGCTTGTGTCGCAGGAGGCCCCGGGGCCGGGGGCTGCCGGGTCGGTGGCGGGAGGAGGGAGGAGGAGGAGGTTGCTGGAAGCAGCTGCGCAGGGGGGTGAAGCTCTGCCAGGGAGGGAGGCACTGGGCATGTCCCCAGCCCTGGTGCAGGGTGAGCTCCTGCAGCTGGGCAGTGCTCAGGGGGCTGCTGTACCGTGGAGGCCTCCTCAGAGCCTTGTTGGTGCTGTGGTGGCGGCCTGCTTTGCCTGGGGCTGGCTGGGGCAGGAGAGAGAGCAAGTCCCTGATGTTGCTTTGTGGGGTGGCCTGCGGGTGTCTGGTGGGGGTGATGGGTGAGCATCAGCACCCAAGGGACAGTGCTGGTCCCCTATCAGATACCCAACATAGTGGGAGCTGTGGTCCTTCTGCAGCGGCGGCTTCCCTGTCTGAGGGTTGGCCGAGGTGTTTTTAGCCTGGGGGGATGTGAAGTCTTGTGTTTTTTCATCAGGAACAAGCCATCCAACACCAGAGCCCGGGCCCTGCATAAAGCTTATGGGCTGTGTTTAAAAAAGCTCCTGATCTGCCTGGCTCTGTGCATCCCAACTCTGCGGCAGCTCTGGCCAGCCAGCAGGGTGGTGGGGTAGCTGAGCTAAACATACTTCCAGCATTGTCCCCATGCAAAGCCCTGACATGTGTCCCCTTATGAGGGGTGTGTATGTGTTCTGGCTTTAGCAGTTGAGTCTCCCCTTTGATCTTTCGAGCATCCCAGCTAGGGTTAGACCTGGAGTGAGGTGGCTTCTGGTTGGTGGAGCTGTGTTGACCCAGCGTCCTGGATATTGTCCTAGGAAACATGCCTGTCTTGAGAAATTAGCCTCTCACCGACACTGAGGTACCATGCTGGCGCAGAGCGATGATCCATCTTTTGATGGTGTCCTACCTTCAGACCTGTCGTGAGACAGGCGGGGAAAGCAACTGGTCCTGCAGGTGCTGCAGCTCATGGGTGAAGCCAAGCAGTGATGTGAACAGTTGAGGCCGTTACTGTCATGTTTGTAATGATTAGAGGGTGCTCTTATAACCTCTGTATGCTTCCTGTTATAGAGGAGGTGTTTGAATGGGATGTTTTCGAGTAATTCCTGGGTTCACAGCTTGTCCATCTCCTGGGTTTTGGTCACAACATTGATTTCCCTGTCCTTTCGTGGGGTCTCTGACTTGAGTCCCCAGGCAGGGTGCAGGGAGCCACCTGGGCTCCTTCTTTACCCGCCACAAACTGAATGTGGAGCCCTTCTGAGCTGGGAGAGTCTGAGTTCTCACTGTACTCCCCGCACAGTGGCTGAGTCATCGTGATATTAAACCAGCACTTACTGTTACCCATCTATTTTGCTGTCTATTTGTTCAGCCAGCCATGTACCCTCGGTGGGGTGGGCTCATGCTGCTTGTCCTGCACCATGCCAATGCCCTGGCCTTGCAAATGCTTTGTGTTTTGGTCTTTCATCACCAGCGGCACTGGAGGCCCCAGAGTGGGGGAGCTGGTGCTGGCTGTCCCTGTGCTCACAAATGATCTGCTTGATGTGCAGCCTGCCTGGGGACAAACAAAGTGCTTTGGTCCAGGCGCTGGGTGCGGCCCCTGTGCTGCTGAAAGCTGGGCAGGAGCAGGGTCGGGGCAGACCACAGCCTCCCTCCCTGGGTGCAGCAGGTGTCTTAACCAAAATTGCTCCTCCTTCACAGCCTGTCTGCCTGCCAGCACATCCGCACCCTTCTAAAGACACGCCGGGAAAGTGCAGGGAGGGGTGGCAGGAATAATTAAAGGTACGAAACTGTTTCCATAGAAGGAACAATTACATAAACTGGCTCTCTTCCGTCTGGGGGAAGAGATGACTGAGGGAGGCATGATGGGGAATAATAAAATCCTGTGAAGCACGGGAAAGGTGAGCAGGAAAGGGCTGCTCAGGCTCCCTCCCTGTAACAGGGCACCTTGCGCAGGAAGCAGTGGTGGCCTCTCAGGGCATAGATGCGTCTTGTGTAGCAGTTTGGGATTAGTCTGTGGAAATGGTGGCCTTAGGTGGAGGGAGGATGTGAGAAACTTGTCTGAGGTCAAAAGGCAATTAAGCAAATTCCTGAAAAGAGAAATCCAGGTCTGGCTGAGTCCAGTGGCGGTGCTTCTGGAGTGGGAAATCCCCAGGCTGCAGGGTTGAGCAGCACAGTGTGTACCCCTGGAGCTTCAGCTCCTTCTAAGGGTTTGGCTGTGGGTCTCTGTCCGAGAGAAGGTGGGCAGCTGGGGAACCACGGCCTATTTTTTCTGTTGATCTGTCATTACTTGGTGTCTGAAAGTCAGAGCAGTGGATGAGGCTGCCAAGCTCTGTAGCCTCCTACCCAAGTGCCAGCTATGAACCACGTTCCTGGCAGGTGCTGTACGACTGCAAGGGAGACCTTTCCCCTGTCACTGCCACCTCCTCTGAGTTGGATCTGTATCTCCCCGTGGCCTAGCAGGTGGAGCAGGAGTGAGGGCATGACGCCCCATGCAGGAGAGCGCTGGCTCCTTGCTGTGCTGCTCCCTGTGACCCACTCAGACTCCCCTGCTCAGTGTGGCTTGGGGAAGTCTTCAGCAACTGTGGCTGGGGAGATGCATCTGAGGACACTGGGCTTGGCAGCAGTGGGGTTTGTACTCTGTTCTCCACGGCGAGAGCAGTGCCCACGCATTCGGTGCTGTCTCTCCTTCCTGCCTGTTCCCATCCTTGGAGATGCTGCCCGCCTTTTCTAGCACCCTGAGCTGCAGGATGAGGAAAGGGCTGCAAGAAAAAATCCATACCCAGGGTTTTTTGGTTTGGGTTTGGTTGTTTTTTTTGTTGTTTTTTGGGTTTGTTTTTTTTTATTAATGTCCTGTTCCCTGTCTGCGGCTGTCCTGGCTGTGGTCTGAGCTTGATGCATCTCCTAGGAGATGCTGGTGGGTCACCTTCCAGGTCAGGCCTGGGTCTTAGTTCCTGCTGAAACTGCTGTGTGTGCTTGCAACCTCTGTCCTGAGGACATGGGGACCTTCTTCCTTGGGGCCCTTTCCAGCCTCTGGCGTGTCCCCCAAGGAAACCATCAAACTCAGGTGGCTGGCTCTCACCAGCTCCCAGTCGTGTTGACTCATGTCGGTAGCCCCAGCATGTGGTGGATTTGTGCCTGCCCATCTCTGAGCATGGGATAGTCCCAATGGGAGTGGTCCCCAGGCAGTCTCATGCTCCGAGCAGGGTCAGCCCCAAGATCAGGGACTGACCTTGAAAACACCCAAGGATGGTCACAGCACTGCAAGAGCTTATTCCAGCAGCATCTCCGTGTCCTTGTGGGGCTGTGTTTCATCAGAGCCTGCCTGACTTCTGAGGGCACGTGGGTTGGAGAGGGTGGAAGCCACTCTTGGCTATAATGATGGTGTTCGGTTTGTCCTCCCCAGCTGGGGCTGAGGATGCCGATTCCTGCCTCCCCCCTGCCAGCACACTGCCGGTGGCAGCCGAGCCGGCCGCACCTGCGGGGGTGGCATAATGAGCCGTGTCCTTGTCTCAACCTGCCGCTTCCTCTCCCGGCAGTGTCTGTGCTGCCAGCTGGGTTATTTTTTCTTTCCCCCTTTTTTTTTTCTTCTTCCCTTCCTGCCTCTATTCTCAAGTGGTTCCCAGCCGGTGCTGGCACGTGGCCCTTGCTGGAGACCTCCTCCCAGGCTGACCTTTGCAAACCCCCTCGGATGAGCACACTGGGGCTCTCCTGCCACTCGTGGTGGGTGTGGAGGGGAGATTGCAAGCGGCTCTGCATGGCAGTGGGCTGCAGTGCGTGGGAGAACTCGGTCCTCTCCATTCCCCTGCTGCCTCCACCTGTTCTCAGGCTCTGCTGGAGTGGCCAAAACCTGAGGGCAGGAGTGAGTGGGAGAAAAGGGCAGTGTGGGGGATGCTGCAGTGCTTTTCTGGGTCAGAGCCTGGGGAAAAACAAGGCTGCACCAGACAGATCCTGACTCCGGACACCTTGGTTTGGCCTGACCTGCCCCGCTGACTCCTGCTCTGAAACACCAATGCACAGGTCTGAACTGGGCATGCAGAGTGCGTGGGCTGGGAAAGCCTCTTGTGGGAGCTGTGCCTGCAGACCCCCTGACCAAGTAGGTGAAAGAGGAAAGGCAGTGTCCCCACCATGATTTGCGGATGCTGGAACATGGTGAGTTGTCCCTGGTTGTGGTGGGAATCAGCAGCACGCATAGGTCTCAAATCTGGGGCATCTGGACTCTGATTGAGAGAGATCTCCAGCAAGGCAGGATGATGGTAGCTGAGGGCTGGCAACAGCCCTGCAGCCCCTGGAGGCCTCCTTGCTACCCACCTGTGACCTCACATGTCCTCTTGGAAGGGAGCCAGCTGTACTGGGGAGCCTGAATAGCATTGGTCACCCCTGGGGACCCATCTGCACGTGGAGGACACGTGCTGGAGGGCACGCACTGAAGTTTGGCTTTGCTCCATTTCAGCTTCCAGCCTTTGCTCTGCTTTCCTCAGCAAAGGCATTCTAGCACTCCATAGTTTCTCTTGGGAATGGCGCTCTCCAAGTTACATTTTAACCAAGTTATTTCTAGCCTGCATTTGGGTGCCAAGCACACTGAGCTTTTCTAGTCTCTCCAGACACCCCATCATTTGGGGAATTTTGGCCTTGAAATACATCCTGAGTCCCTGCTTTCCAGGGCAGGGACATCCATGGATGTTCCCAGCAGTGATGCTGGCCCTCTGAAGGTCACAGCTGGAGGTGGGTAGTGTCTGGGCTGGAGACAAACCCTGCTGCATCTATTAGGAGGGTGTCCATATGCTTTTCCTTTTGCAGATCTGCCTAGCATCTAATCGTTAATTTTCCAAATGAGCTGAAGGTGGCAAGTTGCAATGGCTTCATCAGGACAAAAAGTGGTACCCAGCTGACTGCTGTAGGAAGCTTGATAGCTCTATGGTGCTACCAAATCTGTGACTTCTAAAAAAAAAAAATAATAAAAAAAACCCTGGGTTTTTTTTGCAAGTTTTCTGAAAGAACAGACTAGCTTATATTTATTCTGCTCTTGCTTTTCTCTGTTGCCTTCCAAACCTCTTTGCCTGTGACTGCCCTGGTCTGATGGCAGGTGGTCCTCAGAGGGGTGCAGGTGATGTTATGCTGGGGGTATAAGACTCCAGTGGTGCCGTAGCAGTGCTGGGTTGCTCCCCTCCTTACCCATAGCCCATAACTACTAACCCTTCTGATTTTGCCGCTTCCTGAGCATCCCATCTCCTTGGTCCGCTGGGATTGTGGACGGTGGGTGCATAAAGCCATAGAGATCCCTGTACAGAAGGAGAAGAAGTAGGAGGAAGATTTCCAAGCACACTCTCTGAAGTGCTGGAGGATGCTGAGGTGCCCCTGTCTCGTCTTTGCGAGCAAATGGGGACACATGGGGCTACCTGGCCCTGGGCATTTTAGCTCGGGCTCATGCCTGCCCTTGGCCCTGCCATATGTCACTGCGCCAGTCCTGTGGTGGTTTTGTGGATCTCCAAGTCACTCACCTGCTGCTGGCAGGGAACAACTTTGCCTGGAGTTTTTCGTCAGGAACCTGAAACACTAACTATTCCACCAGGTTGAAGGATGGTGGAATGCTGGAAGGGGATGTGGTAGTGAGCTGGGGATGCTGGCAGGGACTGGTTGAACATCTGGTACCCTGGGTGGAGGCTGGAGCAAGGATACTTTTTCTCTCTGACTGTTTCTTGCTCAGAGGCAGAGTATGGGGAGATGGGGCAGGGGCTGGTGGTGTATGAAGTGGCTTGACAGTGTATTATGGATCACCATCTGCAAATCAAGCAGCTTTTTCACGTGTCTCTGTCCCAGAGGGCAGACCTTGCAGATTTCTGTTTAATGTGGTCTCCCTGGGTGCCTGTCACTGTGGTATTTGGGCACACTCGTACTACCCTACCTGGCAGAGGATATCTGCAGTGGCTGCTCTGTGCATGGGTTTTTTTTCTGGATCCATTGCCCAACTCCTTGGGGATAGGAGAATGGTCTTGCCAAGGCAGCCTTGAAGACGTTCGCTGATCTGCTGTCCGGCTCCTCCCATGCTTGCTCAGGATGAAATGGGGCTCCTACTCACCACCTGCATCGCTTGGGTCTGGTGGCAGTGCTTGGGCTGGGGGCCGTGCTTGCAACATTCCCCTCTGTAACACTGGCTTGAGAGGACAGCCCAAGAGCAGAGCAAGCCCTATGCCTTCCTCTCAACTCAGACCAATAGACAGGGCAGGAGGTTTGGCTGTTCCCCAGCACCCACCAATGCTTTCCAGCAGCCCCGTGAGCCACCAGGGCTCCAAAGAGGCCAGATCCCTGGGGATGTGGAAGTGTCTGGAAGCACTGCACAGCTGGCTAGCTGTGGGGCCACTTCTGGACCATTGGGACTCTAATTCCCAAAGCCATGTCGCATTGCTTGCAGTAGGGCTTGCAGAGAGGATTCACTTGGCATGCAGTGCGTAGAGTTGCTGCAGGGCACCAAGATAAAGCTGGTTGCCGTTGTCTCTGGCAGGACCATTGCAAAGCAAATACATCTGAGCCTGGTAAGGGGTGGTGGTGGGTTAAGGTGAAAGCAATGCTTTACAACCCCCACCCTCCAATTTGCTGTAAGAGAGCAAGTGAAGAGGGACAACTTACAGCGCTGCGTAATCAGGGAGCAAATAAGGAAAGCAGCAGTGTCTCCACATGAGAAGGGACTGGAAGAATTGACACTGAAGAAAATACAGCCCCCATCTAATTGCCTGCTTTACTTCAGCCTTCAGTAAGGGCAGAAGCAGTGAATGCACAACCCAAAGGAGGGTGAGGAGTGGGAGGGAGGCGGGGAGGAGAAATTGCTGCTGCTGGAGCAACAGAAACAGAGCATTCAGCATGCCAGGCTTGGGGAGAGGGGCTGGGCAGCACTGTGGGCCCCTGGATTGACCCAGGGTAGGTGACACACACTGTGGTGGTGGCAGGGCTCCTCTTTGGCAGCCCACAGTCTTTACAAAGTGTTGTTCAGGCTGGAGCAGTCTTGAATGACCTGTGTTTGTGAAGGAGGAATAGCAATCTGGGCAGGTACAAGCCCTTGTGTCTGGTCTCAAATTCTAGATAAGATTGAGGAAAAATAAGAATATTCAAAGTCAAATGGGAAGAGCAGCCATTGAGGGGATGGGTAGGGACACGGCGCAGACTCTGGGCTGCAGGTGCTGATGCTTTTGCTTCCTCAAGGCATGTGCTCTGGAGCCTGCATCCCTGGGTCATGCCAATGTGGGCAGCAGTCCTCACTGCAAGAAACCCTTGCTGTCCAACACTGATGTTGGCACATGTCTGCAGCAGCAATTAGAGAGGGGAGCTGAGCTTGGCGCGCATCCTGCAGGTCCTGGGGTATGTGTGGATGCATCAGTATGGCCCTTCTGTACAAGGAGAGGGAGAATAGTACTGATATCATGACAGCTGACCATCCTGGATGCCAGGACCTGTTACCTGCCCAGCAGGTCAAGAAAGGGTCCCTGGCCAGGGCATGATGCTGCACTTGTGGGTGCTGCACACATGGTGCCGGCTGCTGCCGCTGCACTGAAGCTTGGTGCTGCTGGGAGGCTGGCGGGTGAGGGGGTGGGGGGTGGAGATGGGATGTTTTCTCGGGCACCTCGTGGGCCTTAAAAAAAGAAGTTATTCCAGGAAAAGAAATGAGCTGAAACCGCTCCATATCCCTGCTTGGTGTGGTGGCTTGTCCCACACTTGGCTGGAGTTACATAAGGACGCGCCGGCACAGTGGGGTCACGCCGGGGCGCAGGCTGCAGCCATCGCTCTGCCCCACTGCTGCCTGGCTCTACTTGTGTGCACCCTGTGTGTGCTGAGCCCCCAAACGGGGTCTGCAGAGCTGTGTGTTGTGGAGTGTGCCAGGTGTGCGCACACATGTGCGGACACATGTTGCATCTGCCTGTGGTTGCATGCAGGTGTGTGCCGTGAGCCTGTGTATCCCGGGACAGTATTTTCCAGGTGTCAATGCCACGCCAGACCTTCTGGCTTAGAAGTGGAGGTTTCTGTCTGTACACCCCACCTGTATGTGTCGCTGGGCATTCACACATTGCCTGCCATGCACATGCATGTCCTGCATGCCATGCATGTGCTGTGCCCTGTGAGCTCCTTCTCAAGCTTTTGGGGATAGAGTGACCTACCTGGCCATGGTGAGGGGGTTTTGCTGCAGCAGCATCCCTTGCAGAAGGTGGGGCAAATGCAGCTGGGAGTGCTTATGTGTGTGCTAAGGGGGCATCTCCTACATGAGAGTCTCTAGATTTGGAACCAAAAAGTGGCAAGGGGGGCTCTCCACCCCCCTATGAATGTGGGTCCCTACCTGTAGGGAACCAGGGTTCCCTACTTGCAGAGCTGGGGGTCATGTGGAGGGACACACACAGGGTGCGGACTGTGCTTGCATTTTGGAGCAGGTGGTGAAGAAGGGGGGTGGGGGTGAGGGGGGGATTCCTGGAGGGTGCAGGGGTCGGCGAAAGTCTGCCGCACGTGCCTCCCCGCGTGTGTGTTTGCATGTACGGGCAGAGCTTCCGGAGAGGGTGAATGAATGAGGCAATTCACTATTTCAGCACTGGCTCTGCTAAGGCTTTTCCTTTAGAGGCAGGCGTGCGCCGGTGTGTGGGCTCCTGCCTGCGTATGCGTGTGGGCTCCTGCCTGCGTGTGCAGGTGGGCGTCAAGGGGGCTTTGGGAGATGTTTGCCACGTCAGGGAATTCACTCCGGGGGCTGGTGCGCGCCCCCGCTGCACTCGCTGCCTTGTCTGCTTGGCGCAGCGTTGTGTAACTTCCGATGCCCCCACCGGATCTCCTTCTCCAGCAAAGCGGGATGCTCGGGCTGCCCTCCCTGCTCGCTGCCGGGGAGACATCCCCCCAGCCAAACAGGGTGAGGAGGGCAGCCCTAATGTCCCCCCTTTCCAGGGAAGCCAGTGCCTTTCCTCCCCGCTGCAGGGAGGGCTGGCCCTGAGCGGCAGACCTGCTCCAGCAGGCAGAGGGACTGGCTGCAGCAAAGAGCCCTTGGCAGCCAAAACTCAGAGAAACCATTTTCCTGGGTCTTACAAATTCATGCCTCTGAAACCAGGGGTTTGCACTGGGAGAGGTAAAGGAGGGGCGTGGTTCTCCCACTGCAGGGGACCCACGAGGGACATCAGCATGCTGCCATGGCTCCCTGGATGCCAGGACCTACGAGACCTGGGCTGAGACCCAGCAACTCATCTCATGCAGTGCCAGGCAATGGGGAGAGGAGGTGGTGAGGCTCATGGGGCCCATTGTGCCTAGTGCCCCACAGCCCGCTGGAGGTACCCAGGGGAGATGGGGCAGCTTTGCTGCTCTGGGAAGCAGAGGGACAGCCAGAGCAAGGGGGGATCTGCCTGACATTTTTGTCTCTCCACCAGCAACTGCGTTGCCATGCTGGTACTGCGTTTCCATGCCAGTACAGCTGTTTCCATGCTGGTACTGCCGTTGCCAGGCTACGCCGAGGGTGTTGGGAGAGGATGTCAGGTTGCTTTAAGGATGAGAAGATGGGAGATGAAGCTGGGGTGATGCTGTGGCCTCTGAATGCCACCTCACTGCCAGCCCAGGGACTTGCCAGACACGGGCCAGCTCTGAGGGGGCTAGGTCACAATGAAGGTGTCACTGACCATGGGAGCTGGTGTGATGGGTAGAGCTCCCCAGAGCTGGGTCCTGGCAGGTCACTGGCCTTGCAGTACTCCCCTGGCATTGCCTGGTGCTCCCCCAGCATTGCTTGGTGCTCAGGGTGCTGGAGGGATGACCTGAAAGCACCCTGGTATGTGCATGGTGGTGTTTTAGCAAATGGATTTATAAGGTCATCAAATAAAGAAGGCAGGATTATTTGACAAGCACTGTTGAGTATATGGGCATGAAATGATGCTGGGTTATAGCCCCTTCCTTGATTTCATTTCCTGTACCATCCTGGACTGTGGTCCTGCTCTTGTAGCTAATAGCAGTTCAGCTGGTGAGGCTCATCCCAGCCTCATCCCCATTCCCTGACTGTAACACACAATTCTGCACTGTTAAGTGAGCCAGAGACCCTTGAGGCACTCCTGGCTACAAGTTTCGGGGCCCTTCTGAGTTAGAAATGATGCTTCCCTTGCAAACACCCTCCTGGGCTAGAAGGTCTGGAGGGCATGCAGGTTCCTTGGCTCCACTCCCCATGCCTGGAACAGCCTGCAGGCTCCCACAAATCCACATGCCAGCTGGGTTGGGATGTTTGTGCCCCAGTTACACTGCAAGAATCTTTGCAGAGTGGGGAGAAGAGTTGCAGCATGCAGGTCAATGAAGCAGGGTGGCCCAACTGAGGTATCAGCAGGAGCTGCCACTCCACTGCTTGAATTGCTCTTCTTCATCCTGCTGCCAGCTCCTAAAGCACAGGGTAGCCCCAGCTGTTAAGTTTGGTACCTGTTGGCTGTGGGAATGGCTTATGTTTTGGTTTTCCTTCCTTCACGGGGGAAGGAATTGGTCCCAGAGGATGCTGAGCCCCTGGGTCTCGGCATCCCCTCCTCCTGCCTTTGATTTTTGTTGTGTGCTGGGTGCTTATGTGAGAGCACAGCTGTGCCAGGCTGGGGCTCAGGAGAGATGCCACATAGTGGGGTCATTTTTCTACCTCCTTCTTCCTGCCATTAAAAGTTCACTTTCTGGTCACCAAGGCAAATTTTTGCAAGGCCGGTGCCTGTCTGTCCCCCGGCAGCCAGCACGGGGCAGTGAGGTGCAGGCTGTCCACAGGCATGGGGTGGCCCCAGCGTGGGAGCGGCATGGCGCTGAGACTAGCAGAAATAACACTTGGACGTAGCCCGCTGGCTGTCGGCATATCTCGGGAGGGCAGGGACGGGGCTGTGCATGCCCCTGCCCTGCGCAGGCAGCTGCTGGGTGTTTTCCTGTGCATGGGAGATGCTGGCTGTCCTGCAGTGCTAATGACATGTCTCCCAGCCGGTGCCTGGCTGTGGGGCTGGGGCCAGGGCAGCACACCACCTTGGCTGAAAGTATTTTCTCCCCAAAAGTGAGATGGCAGCTCACAGTGCCCCTGCCCTTGTGCTGTTTCTCCCCATCCCGGTACCCAGTGTCCCTTCGGTGAGGAGGGGAAGTGCTGCCAGAGCATCCCACCCAGCCTCCACCTTCCCTCTGCCCAGCCCCCCCTCCCTCCACCCCCACGCTCCAGCCTAAATAATTCTTCTTCTGCCTGGCTGTGTGCAGACTGCTCTCTGTCCTTCCCTTAGTCATCGCTCAGCCGAGCGAGACAGATATAGTTGTGTGCGGCTCCCCACGGATCAGTCACTCCAGCCCCCGGATTGTTTCACTGCCGGGGTGCCCCGTGCCGAACACGAGGTGCCTCCCCCTTTATCACCCTCATTGCTGCTGCCAGAGTCCCTTATCCCCTGCCTGGCCTGCCGGTGGCCCAGTTGATGCTGCATGGGCTGGCTCCACGTCCCCTCCAGTGGCTGCAGGCTGGGTACCTTGGCCTGTGCCGAGCATGGTGCTGGCTTTCTGGGGTGGCTCAGATCCAAATCCCTGCTTTCCAGGTACCCTGGCTGCCTGCCTTCTTCCCTGGCCAGCCAGGGTATGCTTTGGCCCCATGGGTCTCCCAGATGAGTCCTGGATGGATGCCTTGTTACCGGTGTCCCCATTGCATGCCTTGACACGGGGGTGGGGGGCACAGAGGGGACTGCGTGTGCTGGCTTTCAGGTACAGGGGCGCATCCCAGATGGAGAGGGGATGTTGGGGTGCACAAGCATATGCATGGTGTGAGAAGGGATGCTGGGGCATGCAGGGACATGCATGGCACTGCACAGCTGCCCACTGTGGTACCAGAGGGACTGTCAGCACCTGCTCCGATGCTAACCACGGGGCTTGGATCTGTGCAGCCAAAATGGGAAGGCAGGTCAGGCCCTTTGCCATACCTCAAACCGTTTCCCTCCCTGACTCACTCAGCAGCTGATGCCCCTGCCCCCTGCAAGCCTTGATGCTCTGCAGCAGCTGCTTAGGGGCCAGTGGGGTGCAGGCTGCTGTGGAGAGGGGAACAGTGGGACATGGGAGCCTAGAGCTGGCCCACCGACCCCAGTGCCACCTCCCAGTCCCACTGCAAGGCCAAGGGCAATAGGTGCAGGGAGGAATGGAGGGCTTGTGATGTTCATGTGTTGCTCCTGCATGGCCTTGCACTGAGGCAGGAGAGGACTTGGACACCCTGCCCGGGTGCTGTGTGGGTTGCCAGGATGAGTCACAACAAAGCTGCTGCCTGGAGCAAGATCCTCACTGTGCCCAGCACCGTGCCATAGTCCCCCCTCCCCCCACCCTGGGGATGCCTCTGCACCCCTTTCACCATGCAGGCACCCCAGGTCCCTGCGCATAGCCGTGCTGCGGGGAGACAAGCTGGAGCAAGCATGCTGTGAACAGGAGGCAGCGTCTGGCAGCCCTGCGCCCTGTCAGGGCCACTGAGCCAGCGGTGTGGGGGTGGTGGGAGCTGGCAGCACGGCGTGCTGGTGGGAACCTGTGCACAGCCCCCTGCGTGGGCTCCCGTGGGTGGCTCAGGCCATGTGCATCCTCCTAGGAGAGGTACACATCATCTCCATGCTTAAGTGCCCACAGGGTTGTGTCCTGTTAAGGCAGCTTGTCCTGCTGCTCCTGGCAGTGTGCTAGTGGAGGTGCTGGGGAGGGCATCCCATTTCCCTGCTCAGGTCCCATATAACTCTTTTCAGGCTGCCCTGTGGACCCAAACAGCATGTGGCTGGTCCCAGCAGGTGCTGGTGGGCATCACAGTTACTACCTCTGTCACCACGCCCAGTACCTGGCTGCATTTCCATTGCTTGAGCATCCTTCCCAGCCCTGTGGCAGTGCTGGGTATGGACGGACCCTGTGGCTCTTATGGGATGCAGTGGCTCTGTGCAGAGGAGGGGGTTCCCAGGGTACCTGCCAGGGGACATGGAGAGGAGGGGGCTCTGGCCCCCTGTGTGTCTCGTGGGGAAGGAGTGCTAGAGCTAAGGAAGCCCTGGGCCAGTCCTTCTTCTCAAAGGCCCAGTGTCTCCCAGCTCCTGGGTGCTGCAGAGGATGGAGCCCACCCCAGACTGCAGGAGCCTGGGGCTGCCTGGGCTGAGTCCCAGCTCCTTATGCAGGGTCTGTGGCCCACCACTCACCTGTCTTGGGCACATGACCATGGAGGAGGAGGCTGCTATGGGGCAGAGATTGGAGTCAGTGCTGGGTTTGGGGCTGGAGGAGAAGGAGGTCACAAACCACCCTACAAAATTATTTCTGGGGACTGAAATCGGTCCCTGCATCCCTCCCCACCGCGTGCTGTGATGGCTGTAGGACCAGGAGCTGGGAGTGTGGATGAAGGCATGGCCAGTGCGGTGTTGCTAGCCCCTCCACTCCACCGGGATGGTCTGGCAGCATGCTCTTGTCCTCCACTGGCCGTGCTGTGCCGTGTCCCCGTCCCGGTGCAGCAGCGCGGCACGGCTGTGCAGTGTGCCGGTCCCAGCGCGGCGCTGCCCGCTCCTGGCGCGGTGCAGGGCGACACCCCGTGGCCGCCTCTGCTGGGGAGGGGAGGGGGAACACACACACGCTTCTTACAGCCCCGCCCCCACACCCCCCGGTCCACCCGGAGGTTTCCCCAAAGGGGTCTGGTCCCTCTAGAGACCCTGGCTCCGGTGGGGATGTCACTTCGGAGTGGTCCAACCTCCTCATCCCAGTTCTGTGCCCCAGGATCCCCTCAGCTTCCCTGCTCCCTTACCCTGCTCGCATCTGGGTTGCTGCTCAGTGGGGACACATCTCTTCGTGGTCACTCCTGCCCTGGCCTAGGAGGGGAAGGACAGTTGGGGCCACCAGGGTGGCACTGCCTCCAGGGGTTCTGGCTGCCGATGTAACTGTCACATGCTGTCCAGAGAACCCCCTTTTCCTGCCAGTGGTCCCTGCTGGTCCTGTGGCGGCGATGGGATGGGGCTCTGACATCCTGCCCCAGCGATGGCTAGCTGCCATGGCTTATGGTGACAGTGTCTCAGCCCATCGGGTCACCCCTATCCCCTCTGTGTCAGCAAAGCCCCCTGCACACATCCCTGAGGGTAGGCTGGCTCTGATGTTGGGCACACCGTGGTCACTTTCCCTTTGGGATGCACCAGACCTGATGGCAGTTGGCCAAGCCCAGTGGAACCCAGGGGACATGCAGAAGTGCCCAGGCTTGGAGGAGGGTGCTATCCTGCACCTTGGGGTGCAAAGCCAAGCGGTTTTGGGGGTGAGTGGCAGCCCTGTGCAATGGCCACGCATCCCAGCAGAGGGTGCAACCTCCCCGGCAGAGTGGGGCACTGCTGGTCCCGTGGGACAGGGGGACACCCTGGGCCGGGCAGGACAGGCAGCACAAGGTGCCCCAGTCCTCTTGCAGGTGGCAGGGCCACCTGGGTGAAGGGTGGCTGACGCTCTGACCACTGCCTGCTGCAAACCATAACACACGAGCTGGAGCTGTCCCCCAGGACTCCATGACGCTACCCCTGGCCCCAGGCTGGGTAATGCTGGGCTGGAGCCCTGGGGCTGGGGACACCCACTGGGGAACAGACCCACAGGGACCACAGCACGCACTGTGTGGCACCCAGGGGTGGGTGATGGACCGGGTACAACAGATGTGTGGGTTACACAAACACTTCCCACAGCAGCATCCTGACATTTTGGTCTGGGGCCTCTGGGACTTTTGGTGGGGAGGTTTGCACCTCTGTTCAGGGAAAGGTTTGCACCAGCATGCAGTGGTAGGTTTGCATTGGGATTCAGGGAGACGTTTGCACCAGCATTTAGTGAAAAGATTGCACAAGGATTCGGGGGGAGATCTGCACCAGCATTCAGGTGGTGAGGAGGTTTGCTCATATGTGCAGGGGAAAGTTTGCACCAGCATCCAGGGAGGTTTGCACCAGCATTTGGCAGGGCTGTTGGCAGGCCATGGAGGCTTTCTGGGGACAGTACCTCTGAGGTCATCAGTCTTGAAGGAGCAGGTGGCAGCTAAGAGATGCCATGGCACCACCTTGCCCATTCACGACCAGCCTCCTGCTTCTTCCCAGACATTGAGGCTGCTGTGTGGAGACACAGCTGGCTGGGGCACGCTCTGCCCCATGGCGGGCACTCAACAAGACCTTGCAGCTGTGGCAGCAGCGCCTGCGTGCTGGGCATTTGGTGCCACGGTTGTGACAGCACAGCCCTGCAGGATGCAGGCCAGTCTGGCCACCTGCATCCCTTGTTAGCCCTGGGGACACTAGCCAAATGCATGCCCCTGGTAGGGCTGCCAGGCTGCTTCAGGGGGTGGCAGGGTAGGCTGGGTCTGGGAAAGCTGTCTGTGCCTTGTCTTCAGGGGATGGGCTGGATGCAGAGTGGGGCTGGATCAGGGTCTGGAAGGGTTCTGCCTTCCCAGCTTGGATCCTGTGGAGTACTCAGAGTGTGGGTTTGGGGTGCTGGCAGCAGGTGCTTCACCTCCAGGGTCCCCAGGATCTGTGCTCTGCCCCATCTTGCTCTTCAGCTCCAGCAGCTGGAGCAATAATGCAGCAATTATCACTGCCTCCCCAGGCAATGGCTTCCCTGGGGCTTCCCTCCATAGGCCGAGCCCAATGACATTGCCTACCGGTGGCGTCCCAGCTTCAGGCACACAAACCACTGCCATCTCCATCTTCCTCTGCATGCCCATCCTCTTCCTTAAGGCGACAGGTGCCTCTCCTGGGAGCTTTTAGAGCTAATCTGTCTTCCAGGGCCTGAAACACTCACTGGATTTTCTCGGGGTGCTGACTGGATGCCACCACTGTGGTCTGGATGTGATGGCAGCCCACTGCAACCATAGGAATGGGCTGAAATATCCAAGTCCAACTTTTAGCAACAAGCTCTGTGTCACTGGTGGTCCTACGGATGCTGCTGGGGCAGCATTGCCCTCCTAATTCTCCCCTGGATCCACTTCTCAGGTCTTGTTCCCCTCCCAGCTGCAGCACAGGCACTGTGCAAGGGAAGCCCCCTCCGGGCAGGTGAGCCCCCTTTGCTGGCAGCCTGGTTCCCACAGACCATATGCCACCAACAACAGCTGCAGCTTTCCCTGGGAGCTCCGTGGACGTGGCTAGAACTGCAGGAGGCTCCAGCCATGGGGATCACTCTCTAGACACTGCCTTCTAGGGACCCTTGGTGTCTCTGTGGGGTTATTTTGCGTTTCCCAGCACTGCTGCAAACAGCCGGTTCCCCAGCATCCAGCTGCCCCCCGTGCCCAGTGTTCTTTTTGCAGCCTCCAGTGCCTCTGCAGGCAAGGAGCACACTCGTCCCAGTGGATGGGCATCCCTCCTGCTGCAGGGGCTGGGGAAGTTGTGGGGCCAGCTGGGCACAATTCCCACTGTCTGCTCTCCTGGCAAGACATGGGGCATCCCAAATTTGCAGGGTCCTGGGTGCAACCCCTGGCTTCCCCCCCATTGCTGCTGTGGGACACCTTTGGGATATGAGGCCAAGCCCATCTTGTGGGACAGGAACCTGAGGCTGGGGCAGGGTGTTAAACACAACAGGAAGCTGTGGGTCCCCAGAAGTCCCCGAGGAGAAGCCAGAGGTCCCGTAAGTACACTGGCTGGAGGCTAGTTGGACACAGCTTTTTAATGGATGCTTCTCAGTACAGTACAAAGCGGTGGGTGTTGTGACCCACACACCCACAGCCACCTCCTTGCCATGGCCATGGCTGTGGCCCCATCTCAGACCTAGCATCCAAAATATCCCCATTGGTCTGGAATGACGGAATGATAGAGGAAGATGTCATGTCACCGGCGTGGTGACATGTGGGAAGAGTCCCTAGAAAGGGGACCTGTGCCCTGGCTGGGGAAGGGGGGACGAGCAGGACAGTGCCCCATCGCATCAGGGGTGGAGGTGAGGGAGCGACCAGGCTGTTGCAGGTGCACCCCTGGTCTGTGCATACCCCGGGGCACCCCGGCTGAGCCAGGGCACACCAGGTGGGGAGAGGCTGAGGGCACTGTGGGGAAGTGGCTGGAGGGGCATGGGGCAGCTGCCGGGGCTGCCATGGGACCTGGGCATCCTGACCCCTGGCATGTGCAGGGCAAGGTTTCCAGGGGTCTCTGCTCCTTTGCCTGCATGCTGGGCACATCCATCCACCACAGGGCCCTTGGGCGTCAACCCTGTCCAGCGAAGTACCTCATCCCTGCAGCATCCCATGGGACCAGGGGGACAGGAGGGGGTGAGGGACACAGGGGAGTGCTCCTCTGCACCCAGCCTTGCCTTCCCATGCCCCTGGTGTTTTCTGTTCCCAATGTTCCTTCCTACACCGTTGCTGTTGGCATTGAACAGTTGGTCCCCGGCAGGGCAGGGTTGACCATACCGGGAAGCACTCTCTCGGACACAGCCACGAGCTGTGGGTGCAAGGATGGACCCACAGGACTCCAGCTCCTGTTGGAGCCTGGCAGGGCTGTGAAAGAGGCCAAGCGGTGGTCAGCCACGTCCTCCCCCTCAGGACTCCCCATGCCAATGAGCTGAGCTGGTGCTTGCTGCAGACCCCCGGGTGCTGCTGCCGGCAGCGTGCAGGGGCCCGCGCTGCCCGGCCGTGCTGCCCTGTGGTGGCTGGGCCGCATGGCTGCTCTGGGCTCCGCTGTCACCCTGTGACTACCCAGACCTGGCTCCGGGACCACAGCAAGTCCCACTGCTCCTCCGGGACCAGCCCCGCTCTGCCTGCGGGTCCCTGGGGGCAGGTGCTGGGTGGCAGCAGGCGCTGGCGGGCAGGGGGCGCCGTGGGGGGGGCACTGTGGGGGCAACAGGCCGTGCCGCCCCCTCCCCGCATCCTCCCCACCAATCAGAGACACCCCTTCCCTCAGCCAATCAGAGCTTGGCACCCATCCTCTTCACAACCAACCCACAGTGGAGGCGGGGGGAGGGAGCAGCGCGGCCACTTCCCCACCAGCCAATCGGTGGCCGGCTCCGCCCACAGGGGAGGGCGGGGCAGGTCTCCGTGGCGGGAGAGGCCTCGCTGCCCAAGATGGCGCTGCCGGGGGCTAGGCCGGGGGCTGCAGGTGGAGGGCGGAGCTGTTGGGGCGGGCGGCCAGGATGTAGGCGACGTTCTCCTGCAGGAAGCTGGGCCAGTCGACGCGCCTGCAGGCAGAGACGGGCTCACCATCTGCCGTGACATCGCTGCTCCCCCAGTGTCTCCTCCAAAATGGCGGTGTCCCCCACCCCCCTAGACCTCCCCTGCCTCACCTGCCTTCCTCCTGCTCCGTGGCTGGCGGGGTCTTCTCCTGGCTCTTGCCGCTGCCGCTGCTGGCGGGGCTGCTCTCCGACATGGGCCCTACATGGCTGATGCTGTTGGGGGGAGGAGGGAACCCTTTGCTCCTTGCACCCGGTGGTGGTGGCTGGGGGGAAGAGGGTGTGCAGGCCCAGGGCAGGGCTGCGGGCCCATGGAGGGGGACGTGGCAGGAAGGGCCGCGAGGGGGGGGGGGGGGGGGCAGGCACCCATTTGTGTGCTGAGCCCCTTAGGTGGGTGGTGGGACTGCAGCTGGAGCCGCAGCAGGGATGTCACCCCCACCGGAGGGCGGGAGTCCCCATACCTGACATTGCAGGATGGTGTCTCCTTTTGATGCTTTCGGAACCAGGTGTGCCGGGCCCGGCGGCACTCTCCTTCCCTGATGAAGCCATCGCTGTCCTGGTCCAGGGCCAAGAAGGCTGCTCGTGCCCTCTCCCGCTCCTTGACTGTCAGCAGCCGCAGCAGGGCATTCTGGGGGGGCAGAGAGGGTAAGGGGGAGTGCTTGCCCCATGGGAACCCCCACCTTGCCCAATGCTGTGGGGTCTCCTGCCCTGGTGCCACAGCCATGGGGTGCTGGCCATGGGAGCCAGCTGCAGGTGTCAAAGCCGTGGGTGCTAGGAGCCAGCCCTGTGCGCTGCAGCCGTGGGTGCTGGTCACAGGAGCTGGCTTTGGGTGCCATGGCTGTGGGTGCTGGCTGTCGGAGCCAGCCCGGGGTGCCATGGCCATGCGTGCTGGCCATGGCAGTGGGACCTAGGTGCCACAGCCATGGGTGCTAGCTGTAGGAGCCAGCCCTGAGTGCCGCAGTCGTACCTGTGGCCGTAGTTTCTGCAGCAGCTGGATGGACTCATGGGAGAGGAAGTCCTGCCACTCGATGTGCCCCTTCTTGTCAGGGTCCAGGGCAGAGAACTGCAGGGCCGCCTGCTCCTCCTGTGCCTCGGCCATGGGCTGCTCAAACTGCTGCTTGTGCACGAGGTGTTTGTAGTGCAGAAAGTCGTCCAGGGTCAGGCAGGTCTCTGTGGGGGGTAGATCGGCGGTAGGGCACCTGGGGAGAGGGGACCTGCCACCCCAACAACTTCCCCTAACCATCTGGACCTGCTGTGGGGAGGTTACGCACCTGGAATGATCTTGCAGTGCTGCAGGGTCTCCATGAGGCTGTACATCTCTTCCTCTGTCAGCAGGAGATTGAGGTTGTCCTGGTGTGGGGGGAAGAGAAGAGCCATGGGGCAAAAGCCGTGGGGTGGGGGGAACAGCTGGCCATGCCAGAACACCAGGGCCCCTTGAAGGTACGTGGGAGAGGGACAGTGCACTGTGTCACCCAGGGGTGCGGCAGTGGGATGGCTCCATGCCCTTGCACTTTGGCCATTCCAGCTCTGCCATAGCCCCTCCTGTACCCAGCAGCACATGCTGTGGTCTCACGTCCCCCGCCAAGGTGCTGGGGGACTGGCTGCAGGGGTGGGGAGGTGGCAAAGGGCCGCTGTCCCCTGTTGTCTGGTGGCTCCTCATGAGGCCAAGGTGGGCGGCAGGAGCTGGAGAGCAGCAGGTCTCCCATCGCCCTGGACCAGGCTGTGACGTGGGACTCGCTCATGTCCACGCAGGGGCATGGCTCCCCAGGGAGCACCCACCACCCAGCAGAAGCCTGGTGTCCCCCATCCCAGGCACTCACGCAGTAGTAGCAGCTCCATCCTGTCTCGGTGTGTGCTGTCTCCGTCATTTCCACAGCACTGTCGTTCTGCAGGTAGCCCATGCGGCGCAGGCAGCCGTCGTGGTACACCCGGCTGCAGATGCGGCAGGGGAAGAGGCTCTCAGCCGTCCACACCTCACAGATCTCACACATCTCGTCATTGAGGACCTGGGGAGAGATGGGCAGATGCTTAGACAGGCAACCGTGGGCAGGGGGCTGGCTTCTCAGGGTGGGTGTCAGGGTGATGCATTGCAGGTGGGGATGCGTTTTGGGGGGCAGAAGGGACAGGAGGGTGGGATTGCATGGGGCTGGCATAGGTTATAGGTGGTGGGGATGTAGAGGACCTGGCTGATCCAGCTAGAGGAGGGTGGATGGGTTTGTGGGGATAAATAGAGGGTGGATAGGTCCAGCTGTGGGGTTGGTGGGGCTGCGGCGTCGTAGGTTCTCTGGGTTGCAGTGTGGTAGGTGTGGATGGCCAGGCTGTGGGTTTGGCTGGTCTTTAGGGTTGCAGTGTGGACAGGTGGAAGTGCTGATCTGTGGGTTGGCTGGTTGTAGGTGTGGACTGCTAAGCTTTAAGGCTGTAGGTGGGCTGGGGTGTAGGCTTGTTGGGGTTGGTGGATGGTTGGGTAGGGTCATGGATGTGAATGGGTGGGCTGCAGTATTGTGGACATGGGTGGGTAAGCTGTTGGGTTGTAGGTGGGCTGGGTTGTAAGCGTTGCGGATACAGATGGATGGCTTGAATTACAGGCTGGCTGGCTGTAGGCTGAAAAAAACATAGATTGAACTGTTCTTCTCTCTTCCCCAAAGCTGGAGCTGTCTGTGTCCAGCAGTGACCTCTCCTCTCCAAGACATCACCAGGTCCCTCCAAGGCACATCCAACCAGTCACACCCTCCTCCTCGTCCAGCTGCCCAGCCCTCAGCCCCTGCTCCACTGAGCCACCTCCACGGTGTTTTGCCATGCCTGGGGAGGCTGTCACTGCCTGGTGGGCATCGGGGATGCTTGCATATCCCTGGGCTCTCCCCTGCGCATCTCCAGCCCTGTGGTCATCCCTCCCTCCACACCCCTGTGCTCTGCTCACCTGCTCCCTTTGCTCCAGGCTGATGTGTGGGAGCTCATCATCATGCAGCTCCCGCTTGGGCCGGATGAAGGCGGGTGGCGTGAACCTGTTGGCCCGGTCAAACTCCTCTGGCTCCACGCCCCGACCATCCCGCAGCCGTTCCCAGGCCGCCTTGCTGGTGCTGCTCTCCTCCGGCTGGGAAGGTCCTGCCAGTGCCTCCTCCTCTCCCTCCTGCACTGCTTGCTCCAGTGTCCCTCGGCTTGTGGCCCCTGCCTCTGTCCGCTGTCGTGTTGATGGCTGCTCCCGCAGCCCGTCTTTAAAGGCTGACACGGCCAAGCTGACCTTCTGCACCTTCTCCACCGTCTGCCGCCTGGACATCAGCACCCCCATGGCTCTGTGGGGGGAAGGGAGGTGCTCAGTGCTAAGGCCTCAGCATGCAATGCTGGTCCAACCCCTGCACCATGTCCCTGGTCCCAAAATGGTGTCCCAGTGGCTTTTCCCTGGCTATGTGGGGAGCAGCTCAGGGCTGGGAGAAATGGGGGTTCCTTGGCAAGCTGGCACTGGGATCATCCATGGTGGCCATGGGGAGGTGGACCTGAAGCCATGTGGAAATCTGGCCGTGGAGGGTTTGAGTGTTGGTGGGGGAGCAGGACAGCAAGCAGGGAGCTGGTTTGGGTTCACCCTGCTCCCCCATCCTTGCTCTGTAGACTCCAGCTTAACAAGAAACACATCCAAGCCCTTCCCACACCAGACCGGTAAATCCCAGAGGGACTGGAACCAGCTGTAACCTAGCCCCTTGTGTGCTTCTCCTTTCTGCCTCGGAGAAAGCCTCTTTGGCCATCCAAGTGTGAGAAGTGTCCTCCCAGCAGCTCTGCCCAGGGCTAGGGCATATCAGAGCTGGTGCTGGGTCTTTGACTTTCGCAAAATTTGTCTTCACCCCCCAGCCTCTCCTGGGCTCACATGCTTGTGTGCGTGTGTGTGTTTGCTGCTGCCTGACCGCTAGGCATCCTGCATCCTGCAGGGAGCCGTGAGGTGAGGCTGGGCCAGCCGTGGGAGGGTTGTGAGGAAGCAGGAGGGAAGGGGAGCAGTTCATGGATATAGGGCACATGGGTCCTGAGAAGGGGGTTTGGCTGCAGAACTAAGGGAAAATCATCTTAGGGTAAAACAAGGAGGGTAACAGCACCAGCAGTAGCAGGTCAGGCCCTGTCTCAGTTGGGGGTGGGCTGAAGCTGGGGAGAAGCAGGATTTGGTCTCCAGTGACGTGGGGCACAGTATCACCCTGTGTGGGTCCCAGCAGTGTGCCTGTGCCCTGCTGGGGTTGCACTATGAATATGCTGCAGCAAAGAGGTGTTCCCAGATCATGCTCAGGGACCAGGAGGGAGCACTCACTGCCTTTGCAAGCAGGGAGACATCGGAGCAGCCATCTCCTGCTCCATCAGCCTCAGCAGGGAAGTCCCCAGGTAGCGGGATAATTAGCAGCACGTGAGCACACACTGGGACCTCACAGCTGTGGGAGGACACAGCACTGTGGGTGCTGCTGTGGCAGGGATCCTGGGCAGGGTAGTTACAGCTGTGTCACATCAGCGGTGCTGAGCAGTGCGTGCTGGCAGGCAGCACCCAAACACCACCACGCACACACGCATGTGATTTCCCAGCCTCCCCACCAACACCATGGGACCATCTGCGTGCAGATTCCCACGCACAGAGCTGGGTGTGCAACACATGTGAGCCCTGTCCCCTGTGTGTGGGTCCCATCAGCGTGCACATGTGTGGGTATTTACAGCTGTTGGTCCCCGTGCCTGGTTTGGGGCTGGTGCCTGGCATGCTGCAGCTCCTGGGGGTTTGCAAAGGTGGGAGTGGGGAAAAGCTGGAGGCAAGCGTCCAAGCCACAGCAACAGCATCCCTGCAGCTGTGCCAGTGGGAGGGAAGACACCTGAGGGTCTCTGCCTCCTTGCTGTGCTGCTACACCCTGCCCGCACATCTCAGGATCACACCAGCCATGGGCAGGATCAATTCTGCTGCTGGGCAGCATTGCGGCTGTGCCTGCAAGCCAGTGAGCTGGGGGCACCGCAGGGAAATTCCCTCCAGGGGCTGCCTTTGCAGGTTCCTGCATCACCAACCATTGGCCAGATCCTGGCCTCATCCTGTGCAAGGATGAGAGGGTGCAGAGAGGCTGGGCTCAAAGAGAAGAGTGAAAAAGAGGGGTGTGGGCTCCAGCTCTCAGCACACTAGTGCTCCCAGTAGCTGCTCTGGTCCTCCTGATGCCCAGTGTGCTGGCAGCATCTCCTGCAGCGCTGTTGGGGCTCTGGGTGGCCCATCCCCAGCCACCCTGCAGTGTGGCCCGGCAGCCTGGGCAGCAGTGGGGTGGCTGGTGTATGGGGCTGCTGTAATCCCCCAGAAATGAGGTTGCCGTGTGTGTTCATGGTGTGGTCATCCCCCTGTCCTGTGCTGCTGCTGGGAGATTCTAGCCCATCTCTGTGTTTCCTGTCCTCTCCCAAGGCCACCCCACTCTCCTGCCACAGTCAGTGCCACTGGCTGCTGCATGCCTGGAGTCTGGAGGGCATCACTCCTGTCACAACTTGTGTCTGTTCTCAGCCCTGTTGGCCTCCCTGTCCCAGCTAAGGCTGCACAGCTGGACCTGCCTGCATGTCCAGGGGCTGAATGGCTTCACCCCAAGCCCCATCTCTAGACCCTGCTGCCTTTCCACAGGCCTCAGTGCTCCCCAGACACCCCAGACCGGCTCTGCAATCTCTTTCCGCCATGCCCTGCCTGACCCATTGGCTGTGTGGGGTGGGACATCACCTCCACACAGAGCCTTGCCTGGATCAGGGTCCTGCCAGGTTTGGTCCTGCCTGGATTTGGGGAGGGGGGACCACAGACACCCTCACCCCATAGCAGTCCAGCTACCTGAGCAGCCGCTGCTTCCTCCATATGTCTCTGAGGGAAGGTGTCTTTGCTGGTATTTGCGCCCAGCCCTTGAGGCACCTGGAGCTGGGGATCTTGTGCCACCGACCAGCTCACTTTGCTGGCGGGGTCTATTTTTAGGTCACCCCCATAGAGGAGATAAATCTGGGCATGGGCTGGAGCTGCCTGCAAACACCCGGCTCCACTGAGCCCTGCTGGCACCAGGGGCTGTTGCTGCAGGTGCTGGGCACATTCCCACCCCCTTCACTTCCCTTGCTCCCAGCTCCCTGCACCCCTGCCCTGTCCCTGTGGCTCTTCTGGTGGGGATTTATGCCTTGCTACTTCATCCCTGCAGCAAAATGCTGAGCCATAAAGCACTTCATCTCCTAGCACCCATCTTTCCCAGCCCCACACAGCTCTGTGTGTGGGGAAACTGAGGCACAGAGGCAAGGCTGGTTCAGCTGGAGTGAGGATCAGCCCGTTTTAGCTGAGGACAGGGCACTGGTGAGACAGGGCTGACGGCCAGCACAGAGGCACTCCGGGAGAAGGAAGCAGGTCAGAGCATCCTGATGCAAACAGAGCCAGTGGTCCCTTCATGTCTCCAAACTCTCCTCCCTCCCATGGCAGCAGGAGCAGGGAGCACCCATTGCTTGTGCTGGGGTTATGGGGTGCCAGGTTTAGCTATGAGGGCAGTGGTGGGTGCGGGGTGGCAGGTGATGTGTGGGTGGGTGCATCACAGCACAGTGGGGGCATTGTGGTGGCTGGGAGCACAGGATGGATGCAGCAGGGAGCAGTGCGGGGTGGGTGTGTTATGGGGTGGATGTGCTATGGTATGGCTGGCAGCGTGGGGCAGGTGTTATGGCCTTGTGGGGAGTGTGCAGGTTGGGGGTGTTGCAGCAGCTGTGGGCACAGCGTGGGTGGTGGCTTTGGGTGCAGGGATGTTGCAGCAGCTGTGAGTGTGGGTGATGTCTGTGGCAGCTGGGCATATGGCATGGGTGTGTTTCAGTGGCCATGGCTGCAGGGTGGCCTGTTGCAGTACCTAGTGGTGGCATGAGGAGCTGGGTCTGTGGAGCCACAGGGTCCATAAGGCTGGCCATTGCCTCTCTGCCTGCCTCGTGCTCAGCCCCCCTGCCCCATGGTGCATCCCCAGTGCAAAGCTCTGCCAGCAAACCAAGGGCCAGCGGGCGCTTGGGCTTGTGTGTGCCATGAGCAGTGTCCGTGGCACCCCTTGCACACACCTTCAAGGGGATGCAGCAGGGGTGTGCCAGGGGCAGGACCCCCAGCCAAGCTCCCCACTGATGGGGAAGGACATGCCTGGTCCCCACAGGCTCCTTGTGGGCCAGGACTCCTCCCTGCCCTTGCCAGGCTCCTTGTGTTTTTACCCACCAGTGCTGTGCCTTCCTGGGAGCAGCGTTATGGACCTGAGGGCAGAGAGATGGGGTATCGATGGGGAGAACACCCTGGGGCCCATGGCAACCTGGGCCCATGGCTTGGTCTGAAGGGCACTGAGCAGGGCTGGGAGGAGCTGCCATGGCTCTGGCACAGCCCTGCACACACTGCCAGCTGCTGCCTGCCTGGGGTGAGGGGGACCGGGCAGCGCAGGCAGCAGGCTGTGCTTGGGGGATGCCATGTCCCACCTCTTTGAGCTGGCTGAGGGTATCCAGAGGGGTCTGGCAGAACCACCTTGTCCCCTTCCCCTGGCAAATGTCACATGCTGGGACTGTGGCACTGCTAGGGCTGCTGCTGTGAGGTGACCCGGTTGCCATGGGGCAAGGGGATCTGCAGCTGATGGTACCCTCCCCACGCTCTGCAGGGCTGCAGGAGCGTGGTGGGGAGGTCTGCAGGGGTGGCTGGAACCCCAGCTCTGCTGTGTTCCCCTCCTGGGGATGCCAAACTGGTGGCTGCATTCCGTGCTGGATCAGGCTGCCAGTCCTGTCATGCCATGGCAGATTTTATAGGTGTGTCGCACGTTTCAGTCTCCCAAAGGGGGATGAAAATGCTGTGACAGCAGAGTCCCTACCCCTGCAGCAGACACGGCTCCTGCCCAGCTTCCCACTTGTCCTCCTCTTCTCTGTCCCCAGCCCCTCTCCCCAGCACCCACATAAGGATCCTGACACCTGGGCAGGATCCTCCCACCCCATCCACACCCCCACTTCCCAGGCACCCCATCCCAGGAGCCCTGGTCACCTTCTCTGGCACCAGGACCTCGGGGGCAGCAGAGGGACACACCCATGGGGTGTCTCGACATGTGTCCAGCCCGTGCCATGCTCTGGGCAAAAAGCCAACGGCGGCAAAAAAGCCACTTACCAGGGTCAGGGTCCGTCCGGGGCGCACGAGCCCTAGAGAGCAGTCCACACGATGTCCATTGCCACCGCCTCTGGCCGCGACCCCCCTCTCCAGCTGTGGGTGCTCACCGCATCCCGTGCCCTGCGTGCAAATCCCGGCCAGGGGACGGAGCGGTGAGGCTGGCACCCGGGGAGCCAGAGCCCCTGCACTTGCTGCCGAAGGATGCAGGAGACAGCGAGATGCTGGGAGCGGATGCCTGTGCGCGCGCACACACACACACACACAGACACACAGACACACACAGACACACAGACACACACACACACACAGAGACACACAGACAGACAGGCGCACGCGCACGCGCGCACACGGGAGGCGCAGGGAGCTTGTGACAGGGGCTGAGCAGATGCAGCCCGGTTTGCTGTCCCTGTACCAATTGCTGCCTGAGCTGTGTTCAACAGCTCTCTGAGACACGAAGCATTTTTTTTTAACCACGCTGACGTTGGCCGGGAGATACCAACAACAGCTTTTCCTTGCGTCTCCCCTGGCCCCTGGGGCTGAACTGCCTTTCTTTGAGACAACCTGAAGGACTAGGAGACCAGTGAAGGTGTTCCCTGCCCTGCCGCGGGGTCTTCCCTGGACCCGGCGCCCCCACCACAGGCTACCTGCAACTGCTTTAACCTCATACATGCCGGTCAGTGTTGCAGGCAGGCTGTCCTTCCCGCACCGCGGTTCGACTCCCCGGTGCAATGCAGCACCAGGGGTTTCGGTTCCCCTGGTCCCCAGGACTGGGCATCACCTGGGTGCACACCACAGCTCTGCAGTGGGGCCAGCGGTTCACAGAGGGTGCAAGGGAATTGGTGCTGGGCTGGAGAGGTGGGTGCAGCCCTGATGCAGTGCTTCTGAAGGTGGCATATCTTCTCCGTGTGCATCCACAGCTGCCTCACATTGGCCTGGTGGTCAATCAGCCCCCTGACACCCTTCTGGGATGGGGTACAGCTGGCTGAGGGCATTGTGCTTTCCCGTTCAAGAGCTGCCAGCCGTACCTGGGAATGATTTAGGGTGCAAGAGGCTCTGAGACCTCCTAGGACCAGCTTCCAGCCAGGCCTGGGATTAGTGCTGAAGGTCACAGCAAAGGGGCCTGGGCAGTGGGGATGGCTGCCAGGATGCCTTGCCCCTTGGCCAGGCTGGATACAGCAAGTCCTCTTCTAGCTAGGAGACAGGGATGTTCTGCTCAAAGCCCCACTGCACTGCTGTCCTCAGGATGCTGCTGAGGTGGGAATCCCACATCCCAGCCTGACATCCTGGCCCTCCGTGGAGCAGGGCCTGGCTGGCTCCATGCAGACCCGCCAGCCCCATGGAGGAGTGGACATGTTGGCATGTGTGCAATGATGCATGTGTCTGCAGAGGCAGTCAGGATGCCTTGGTAGATCAGTGAGCAGCAACCGTGAGGGGATCTCACCTTTCCCATGCAGAGAGTGGGATCGGGACCATGGGGTGGAAGCCATGGGATGAAGGACCGTTGGATGGCTGAAGCTTCTTGGCTCCTGGGAGCTTGAAAGCACCATCTCTGAGGTCTTCTCCACCTGTGCTGTGCTGGACCCTGCATCCAATGCCTCTGCAATGCCCTGCCCTCCAAGGAGCAAGCAGCTGGGGCAGGGCAGTCTCAGAGCGCTGCTACCAGTGCTGTATTTGGGGCAGTTTTTCTCCAGCCGGTGCCACACACTGGTACCAGGCTGGTCCCTGAGCTCTGACTGCTGCTCCTTGCCTTGTGCCAGCCCTCCCTAGACCTGCAGGCACTGACACTGGTCCCACAGTACTTCCATTACCCTTCCTACTCCCACACGTTTTTAGCCAGGAGTGAGCTGAGACTGTTGGCAGCTCATGTCACCTGCAAGCAAAGCCAGGGGCTGGGAAAGGCAGCATCTGGGTGCAGCGCTGGGACATGAGCTGGTCCGTGGTTCCCTTCCGCGCCAGCTGGAGATGTGCAAAGCCAGGCTGCAGACAGGATTTATCTGCTTTCTGCTTGTGGCTGTCAGGTCCTGTCTTACTTCACTCCATTGGCTTCAGGAGCCTTGCATGGAGCCTCCAGTCACCCTGCCCTAGCCTGGGCTGCCTCTCTGTGCTTTGTCTTCCCCCCAGGGGTGCTTCCTTTTAGGATGAATTACATTTTGCATTATTTGTCCAGGGAGCATGGTCAAAAGGTGCTTGGATGCATATGGGGTGGAGAAAGAGGAGGCCAGCTGTAAATAATGACAGAGGAAAACATCTCTACAGACAAACCCTGGCCCCAGAGGACTGGGGAAAGGGGGAAGCGGTGAAGAAGGAGTGTGCTAGCAATCCGTGAAAGCTTTAAGTGCCCCTGCGGGGAGAGCCCTGCCCCAATGGGCCAGTGGCTCATGCAGCATCTCCTGGAAAAGTAAAGGCGAGGAGAAGCCCTAGCTCTGCTCCTGCTCAAGCTGTGGAGGGGCCTGGGGCTCCCGCTGCTGTCTGCCCCTGTGGTCTGCAGTTCCTTCTGTATCACGGCCAGGCTGTACCCCTGCAGCAAGACTCAGTGGACAGGGCTGGCTGAGCTTGGGGGATGGCATCTCCTTGTCAGCCCTTGGGTGCACCAGGGCACAGCCGGTGGGTGAAGTGTCCCACCAATGGAGAGCTACAGTCCAGATCCACTTCTGCAAGGGGCATCCAGCAAGCCTCCCCACCATGCAAGATGTAGGATTCTCTCACACCTCCTGGGGAGAAGGAAGATTTGGTCTCTTGCCCTCTCTAAAAAGCCATAGCGTGGCTTGGGTGCCTGTTGGTGTGGCCAGACAGCAATGGGCTGGGAAAGCTCTTGGCAGATCCAGCAGCACTGGGCTGCTGGAGGAGGGCTGCAGGGGCGGAGGTGAGAGCTGAGCTGCAGCAGGAATGAACATTTTCGTCAGCTCCCCCCATCCCCCCTCCCCGACTTCAAAATCTCGCATGACGCCCGCGTGTAGGTAACTGGCTGCTGCAACGACACGGCGTGTGGGCTCACCATCTGGAGCCTGCCGCCTGGGAACACCACCTTGTGCCGCCCCGGCTTATCCCCGCTCCTGCCTGGCCCCCAGTCCTGAAGCTGCCAGCACCCTGGGGGGGGGGGGGGGGGGGGCACAGGGTGGAGGGTTTGCTCTTTGATTGGGGTGACCCAAACTTTTGGCTCCTGCCAAGAAGTAGGAGCAGCAGCAGCAGGGCGCCTGCATAAGCCAGCATTCGTGCCAGCCAGCGGGGGGTGATGGAGAAGAGAACTTGTCAAAATAGCGAGGTATATTTTTTCAGTAGATTACAAGTTTGGCTGATGGAGATAATAGTGTTGATGCGCTGTGGGGAGGGTTCAGAGAGGCATCAGCACACCTCGTGGCAGCTGGTTCAGGAGGGGAGGGTGATGTCAAAATCAGCATGAAATGGGATAAAAACTGGCTGCCTGATGGGCTGCCATGTAAGACTGCAGGCAGGGAATGGCACAGCATCTCCTGTCATAGGGAACAAGTGGTGCAAGAACAAGCCTGTGAATGAGGGGAACGATGCCTTGTTCCTTCCAGCTGTCCCAGGCCATGCCCTCCACCTGTGTGTGCTCCACATAAGGGAAGGGGCTCAGGATCTCACCCACAGACCTGATCTGAGCTGCAGACATGATCCTGTCTCCACGGGCATCCAAGCAGGACATATCCTGATGCTGAGTGCAGACAGCACCTCCCAAGGCCACCTGCTGATGGCTGTCCTTCATGTCCACTGACAGCTGTCCATCATGCCCACCGATGGCTCTCCGTCACTGCCCCTGGGCATTTACACTGGCTCATCAGTGGCTGTCCATCACACCCCTGGTCATCAACACAGATACTGTGCGTGATGCTGATGGCTGTCTGTCACAGTCCCACTGCTGAGGTCAGATCACTGACACCGCCTGTCACACCCTTGGCCATCGATGCAGCTGTCCTCTGGTGATGCCACACCCCAGCAGCTCAGCCATCGGTCCCCGTAGCTGCTGGCTCCCTGCAGCCAGAGCCTGCTGGTGGAGTGGGGCTGCAGCCCTGTGCCCCCCCATCCCAAAGGGTTCAACTAGCTGCCTTTGGTGGGGCTGTCTTCCAGGAGCAGCCCCTCACCCTAGGCTGCTCTGACACCTTCCGGCTCCCATTCGTGTCCCCCACCAATGGTCCCCTGCCAGGTGGGAGCAGGGGGCTGCAGTGCCAATGCCGTTGCAAACTGCTGAAGGGGTGGTGGCTGCTCTGTGGCTCCTGCTTCTCACATTCATCCTGCCATGATCTTGGCAACTGTGATAGTGACAGGGATGGGAATGGCAGGTCCTGGCTTTCCCCCTGCCCTCAGTGGCCAGGGTGCCCTGAGTAGGAGCTGCCAGATGGTGCCCAGCATGGATGCAGCCCCTCCTTTGGGCCCCATCAGCAGCCACGTGGTAACAAAACTGAAGTAGGTTAAGATGCTGTGGATGCTGGCTGTGTGCCTTGCGGCTGTGGCACTCTGCTTGCTTTGAGTGTTTCCCTCCCATCCCAGGGCCTGAGTGCAGAGCTCTTGCAGGGCATAATTACTGAGCAGCTTTGTGTGCACCATCAGGCTGGCTTTGCTCTCCCTAGCAGCTTTTGTGGCACCCAAAAATCCCCCAGTACAAGAGCCTGGAGCAGGATTTACCTAATGAATTTAACTTCAGCTCTGCTGCTCCACAGGACCTGGGAGTCTGAAGTCGAGGTGTGTCTGGATGCACTTGGTAGCCAAAATCCCAGCTGGGGCAGGGCCAGGCACTGGTCTGTGTGGGTAGGAGGCACCTCTCCTTTGCCCAGCTGCAAATACAGACTGACCTCCCACTCCAGCCTGACTAGGCATCCCCGCCTGGGTCATGAGCGCATTCTGCTGCTCAGGGTGGTTTTAGCTCCATCCAGGGCCCTGGCCTCATGCAGAGCTGAGGGCTGCTTCCTCCTCATCCTCATCTGTGTCTGATGCAGCCCTGCCTCACTGCCATGTCCCAGCGTCTGCTAGGCTGAGCCATGGCAGCCCCAGGTATGTTGGACATACAGTCCTGAGTGAACAATACACCCCACCAGCTTTTTCAGCTGCTGGAAAGGGGAGATCCAGTCTGCACCCAGCCCATCTGTCCTCTTGCTTGTCCACTTCCAGATGAGCCCCTGTCTGTGTGCTGCTGTCTGCTCCCTGCTACTGTCCTGTAGTCACAGTTTGGCTGTTCCCTTTTCCCTCTACAAGACTGGACTCTGGGAGCCTCGGAGAGAACATGAGGTGCTCAGCATCGCGCTGCCTCATGCACCTATTTACCCACATTGCTTCTCCATGAGCCACCTTCATCCCCATGGTTAAGGGGGAAAAGCTGGTGGGGATCAATGTTAGGACCTGGGGAGGCGATACACAGAAAGAATGTGGTCTGATGGTGTGGGTGGATGCCAAAATACCCCAGGATGAGCTGGGGGGAAGATGCAGGGGTGAGGGAAGCAGGTGGGAGATGAAGCAGACAGGAGGAAGCCAACAACCCGTCCTGCCCCAGGGGGCATGACCTGGGGTCTTGGGTCTGCAGGAAGGTGTTCCCCAAGGGTGGCTGCCTGGGCTTACCCTGGGCTGCCCTTCCTGGGTGTGGCATGTCCCTTTGGAGCAGCCGAGGCATGGCACCGAGCCACCAGTCTCTTGACCCTGTCCCTGCAGCTGGCGGCTTGCCAAGCCTGGCCCTGATGAGAAGAGGATGCTCCCTCTGGACAGATAATAGCTGAGCACTTTAGAGCTCTCTAATCTAGGAGCACTCTTGCAGGCATTAGCTAAATTACCCTCTTCACAGGGCCACTCCAAGCAAGCGCCCAGCAAGAAGCTGTCGCCCCCCCTGAGACCATCCTCTCCCCTCCACCTGGAAGTCCTCGGAAAGGGTCAAGGCCAGACCCCATGGCTCTCCAGGGACTGGTACCCCCTTGCCCTAAGTGGGGACACAGGTGTACCCAGATAGCAGGGACTTGTCCCCCAGCACATGCAGGGCTCTGGAGAGCAGGGTGAGCCATGGGGCTAGGGAGGAGGGTCAAGGCTGGGATGAGAAGGGGAGTGCCAGGGCTGGGCTGTGGATAGGTGCAGGGTCTGGGTTTGCAGCTGCAGGGTCCCAGTGCCAGCCCCACAGCACCTTGCAAGGGACGCATTTGTCCCCATAGGAAGGCAGAGGCAGGAATGCTAGCCCTCCCTGCTGCCCACCCTGGTTGCCTGGCTGCTCCCCTGCAGTGTCACCCAGCTCCACATCCGTCCTTGGCGGTGCCATTTCTGCCGCAGCCCGGTCGAGCATCCTCACAGAGGAGCTTTTCAAGTGGAACGGAAACGCCTAATGAAGGCCAACTTCATTAACTGAGGTTGTCACGGGTATGATTGCTGCCTTCCTGAGCTGCTTTATAAGCAATAAAGCTGTGGGAGAGGGAAGGAGGGGAGAGGAGTGGAGAGGAGAGGAGAGGAGAGGAGAGGAGAGGAGAGGAGAGGAGAGGAGAGGAGAGGAGAGGAGAGGAGAGGAGAGGAGAGGAGAGGAGAGGAGAGGAGAGGAGAGGAGAGGAGAGGAGAGGAGAGGAGAGGAGAGGAGAGGAGAGGAGAGGAGAGGAGAGGAGAGGAGAGGAGAGGAGAGGCTGTCCAAATACCTCTGCCCTGCCAGCGAGGACACTGCCATGGCCTGTTTTGGGTGGCGGGGGCAAGCAGGCAGCCCTTGGGGCTGGAGGAAGATGCAAAGCCCAGCTGGGTCTAGGGCAGCGTGGCTCAGCAGAGCTGAGAGCTGGGAGTGCTGCATTTGACCATCGAATCCCCTGGGGCGCAGCTGGGTCCTGTCCCACCATGGAGGTGGGATGTGGTATGACTTGTACCAAGCTGGGGGCTACACAGGGGTCCTGCGTGCTGATATTTGAACAGGGATATAGTGCTTGCAAGCAGGTCCAGCAACCTCCACATTGCTTTTACTGTCTCCTTCAGCTCCATTCCCGTGTCACAGCATGCTTTGTGCAAAGGCTTGTCCTCAGCCTCTCCAAACCTGGAAACCTGGTCCTTTACACACATGAGGGGCTGTGCATGCTCCCTGGGATGCACCTCAGCCCCTGATGCCTCTCATCGCTCCTGGAGGCCCCTGAGTACCTCCAGTGGGTACAGTGAGTGGGGACAGCTCCACGGAGCAGCTGAGCCCCAGCACGCTGCCACTTAGCCTCTTAATGTGGGTGGGGACAGCCCCATGGAGTACCAGAGCCCCAGCACGCTGCCGCCTCGCCTTTTAATCAGCTAATTGTGTGTTTGGGGTTTCAGGCGAGGGCCCCAGCCTGGTGTTGCCATACCAACCACATCAGCATCACTTTCAAACGTTTACCAAGCAGGCTTGTAATGCAGGGAGAGGGGAGAATTAAAAAAGGAGAGGAGGCCAAACAGGGTTGATGGGAGGGAAGAATAAGGGCTGCCTGCACCTCTTTCATTACACTGCGATTAGTCCTGCAGGGCAGAAAGCTCTGATTAAAACAGCTCTTGCTGGGATTCAGAGGCTTTTTGGGGAAAAAGAAAATGCCCCTGCTTGTTGGCATCTGTCTGAGGCACTTTTGGTGGTAGAGCCATCTCAGTTTCTTCAGCAGCATGAAGGAAGGGCTGTGAGACAAAGGTGCCAAGGTCCCTGGGCAGGCAGTGGGGGGATGGGTGGTGGGTGCTGTCCTCGGGGATCCACCATCTCCAAAGCTGGCTGGGCTGGTGGTGCAGCCACCTGGTGCGGTGGCTCAGTGGAGGAGGGAGTGGCTGGGGGGTAATGGGGGGCAGATCTTACAGCTCAGATAGTCTGGACCCTGTTTGTCCTCGACTTGGTGTCATCCGAGGGTATGGGGCAGAACCCCTGCCCCCAGCAGCACTGGCCCCACTGGTGTGTGCCTGCCCTGTTTTCTGCAGCTGTGTTGCATGTCTCCCCTGCACCCTGGCTGTGCTCTGGTCCCTTCTCTGTCCCACTTCCAAACCCACCTCTGCCACCCTTGGCCTTTCTGTGAGCTGGATCAGGCCCCTCAAGCATCTCCTGCCCAGTTAGGCAGGCTCTGGGCTACCTCTCCTTGCCATCACTGGCATGGCACGAGCCCTCCCTTGCCTCTCAGCCCCCCTCCATCCTCTCTGGCAGTGACCAGTGTGGTGCAGGCAAGGGAGCTGCTGGGGCGGGTGGGGGCATGGAGGCGGGTGTGTTTTCCCCCTCCTGTTAACCCAGCTTCCTCTGCAAACCCATTTAACAGATCAAAATTTTATATCTTGAGCCATGCTAGAGCCCAGAGCACAACACGGTTTTGCAGATTTTAGTTAAAGGAGGGCCACATCACAGGCAGGAGGCACTGGCTGCTGCAGGGACACAGGGGAGACAGGGAGAGGGGAGGGCAGGTCAGGGAAAAGATGACATGCAAAGAAGCCCAGTTATTGAGGGTGACGTGGCTTTTTTGGCATTTTGTCTCATGGGATGGCCCTTGCTGTGGCATCTGAGTGCCTCCACCCAGGTCCTCTCCATCCCAGCATCCACTGGCTGGGCTCTGACACCCACCTGAGCAGCATGTGAGCCTGATGGCACAGGGCCATCACCTTAGCTTTGTAGGGGAAGCAGCCAGTCCCTTCTGCCTGCTCATTGCTGAGGTTTCAAAATGTTTGGCTGCTTCCTTTCGAACCCCTGCTCCTCCTCCTCTGCATTGAACAAATTGCTTCATCCCTTGCACACTGGCCATGTGGCTCAGCCATGAATCACCATGGGCAACACTGCTCCTCAGCCTTTTCTTGGTCTCTGGAGAAGACAGCATGCACCACACTCTGTCCTGGCCATGCACCTCCTCCCTGGCTGTGCTCTGCTCCTCAGGTCCCCAGCTGTCCAGAGACAAGGCCTGGCCAAGGGAAAGGGCTGGAGGGAGGCAGAGGGCTGTTTCGCTTGCACGAGCACTCTGCCTCCCCTCCCAGGTGTCTAAATCAGCTCCACATGCCCCGATTTCCCATCATGGTCAATGAGCATTAACCAGCACCACAAAAGAGGCTGTCTGATTACCCTCATCAGGGGGGGTTGCAGAGGGACACATGCCATGCGCCTGGGGGACCATGCCCACCCACAGCTCCTTCCAGCAGCATGTGGGTCCCCTGGTAGTCCCCTGTCCCACCTGTTATTTCTACAGTGCTGAGACTTGCTGGAAGTGACAGTGGACAGTGGGGTGGCTGCTCCGAGCTTCAGGCTTGGAGCAGAAGCAGAGGTCAGTGGCAAGGGAGTAGCTCAGGCTTTGCTGGGGAAGCATCAGGATCACCTGCTCAGCCTGGGGCTTTGCAAGCAGCCGTGAGACAGCTCGGCGGGTGCAGTTAGTGTGGTGCCAGGCCTTGGCTTATCAGCCTGGCTGAGTATCTCTGAGTGGTCCAGGTGGCTTTCTGCTGGCAAAGCACGGTCCTGACAGCTCACATCAGCTGCAGACAGGGTGCAGACAGACCCCTTGCCTGCTCCTGTGCATGCCAGGGGCTGGTGCATTCTGTGTCCGGTACTGGGACTCACCCACAGTTTGCCATGGTGCAAATCAGGGCATCAACAGGGCAGAAAGGCAAATCCTCTCCCCCCAGGCTGTGTGCACGCTTCTAGCTGCTTCCAGCCTTGCTCTGATGTAGCAATTTGGCAAGTCTTAGTGGGATGTCCTGTGCCATAGGGTGTGCTTGCTAGGAGCACCCTGGGGTATCCCTCCTGGATCCTACAGCCTCCCTGTAGCTTCCCAGTTATGGACCAGGAGCTGGGACATGTAAGGGCATCCCCTGTCATAGCCACCAGGACAGGCTGTGTCCTCCTGGCTGCTGCCTGCTTTGCCTTGCTCTGCCATGAACTTCACAGTTTGTTCTCCATCCTCATGCTTTTGACAGGGAGAAACCTTCAAGCTGTTACCCCTGGGCTGTTTCTTCCCTGCAGCTTCAGGAGATGAGCAGTGTGACCTCCTTGCAGGTGGCTGCAAGAGGAGAATTTTTTTTCCAGGACCCTGCGTCCCACCCCAGGAGGGCTCAAATTCCTGTGCAGGACTGTCCAGGGCCTCTGACAGCTGGGTGTGAAGCTCCTTTCCAGGCAGCTCTGTCCATGAGTTTTACAGCTGCCTGGAACATCTCCAAAGGGTTGATTTACTGTAATTCCTCTGGAAAGCAACTTTTGTGATTGCTAGTCTGGAGATCTCAAGCTGGACTTAAACAACAGGATCCTAAAGAGGCCATGAATAATTGAGCCTAATAAATATTAATAACTCGCCTGCATGGTGGCAGGGCATGTAATTGCAAGGAGCGTTCTGGAAACACAGCTCTGCAGGCAAGTGTTTGCTCCTGGCAGGGCTGGGGCAGAGCCCAGTTAACACTAATGCTGCCGGGCCATGCAGAGCAGTGCATGGCCACCAGCCCCTGCACCACTGTCCCCTGGGGCTAGTGGTGGCAGGGACAGGGGTTGCTGGCCACCATGTGAGTATTTAGCTGTCCTCAGGGGGCCTTTCTGCCATGAGCTGGTCTCCTGTTGAAACTGAGTAGACCTGCAGCATTCATTGCATCTTTTGGCAGGGGTGTTCTCTGTTTCTGAGACATCCTCATTCCTCAGGTACCCTGGAGGACCTGGGACATCCACTTCAGAAAGTCCTGCCTGTTCTTATGTACCAACCAGATGGAGGTATGTCCCAAATTGGATTCAGTCTATGGATGCTGCCTGCTCCTTGTTTCCAAGGACCAGGTTGCCTGTCTGTGGCCAGACTTCATGCGGGACTGTCCCATGCATCACAAAAACTGATGCATGGCAAAATCCAGCTCCCAGGGCCAAGTGATACAAGAAGGCACAGTCTAAGCTTTGTGCAACCTAACAGGTCCACCAAAGTTTGGGTGCAGGTGGGTTTGGATAAGTGGAGACATGAATGGGGTATATGCATGGGTTTTCTGTTTGTGACAAGACAGTATAGGGAGTGCATATAGCCATCTCTCTTGGCTGAGGGATGTCCTGCAGGGAAAGGCTGGACCTGTCACATGAACCCTTGCTGAGCAGCACTGAGCTGTTGATCAGACCTTGTGCAGGTGTAGGATCCTGCCCACAGTACCTGAGCTTTTTTGGATGAAATATAACCATAAAGCTCAAGACAAAAATCCAGCCATCCTCCTGGGGTGCTCTAGTTCCTCCCTGAATCATATGCCTGAAGTAACGGTCACACTTGTGGCTTTGCCAACGCCTGATCAAACCCAGCATTTTCCAGACCTCTGCTTTTCAAGGTGGGTGAGGAAGAGGAGTCTAGAAGGGATCGTAAGTGCTTGCACGGAAGGGCACATACTGCAAAATCTCAGCACAGCTGTGAGCAGAGTAGAAACATGTATGTGGAAGCTTTGCCAGAGCTTTCTGGATGTTGCAGTTCAGGGTGGGGAGCTTGAAGACATGCTTTGCAAGCGACTGTTGGCTTTGCCACCTGATGCTGATGGTGTGACAAAGGATTCTGCATGACATACAGAGGAATGGGACAGAAAACCCCTGAGTTTATGGTAAGGACTAGGGGGATTCAGGTAGGATGTTGCCGTCAAGTTTCTGCTTGAAAACTATAGTCTTTGGGCAGCTGAGAAGACCCGTGAATGTCTGGCTGGGGTACTGCGAGGCTGTATCCCCTGCAGGAGCTTCTCCCATACTCAGCAAGTGTTTCTTTTCCCTGAACTGCCTGCCTGTTGAGATTGCATCTTGCAAACGCAGTTTCAGACAACAGCTTGCAATTATGCAGCTCTTTCAAAACCAAGATATCCTGAATTTCGTTAGTGTCTTTGTGTAAAAGTAGCTGAGGCTGCTGCTGGGATGCAAAGCTGCAGCCTGTGCGGAAATGTCTCAGCTGGGATCACCCAAAACTTTCCTTTGTGCTGGAGATGGTTCATCCTGAAGGAGATTTTAGGGCATTGTTGGCTGGTTGGGACGCAGTGCCTGGGCTGGCAAGCCAGAGCAAAGAGGGCAAAGACACATCTCATGGTCTCTGACCCCTGCTTTCTGTGTTTTCTATTGCTGTGGTTGCAGGAGGAGGACTGACTGGTGGTGGGGATTATCCATCCAGGAGTCAAAAGGCCCCGCGCTTTCTGTGGGAAGGGGAGACGTGACTTGGTGAGGATCAATAAAGGGAGCAGTAATTGCTGTATGATCCATTATGGAGCACAGTGTCTCAAAGCCATTTCTGAGCATGTAAAGGGCAAGCAGGGATTTCCCAAGGGAAAACTCTGCTGGACTCCGAGGGAGGCCACCAACAGCCCAACAGCTGGCGGGTGGCCAGTAATGACTGAAGCACCTGGGGGCTTGCCATCAGCAACAGGGGCCCTGACATAGGATGAACCTTCAGCAAAACCTCAGGTGTCACTAGACAAGGGTAGCTGAACACCTAACACAGCCTTAGTCAGGGTGGAATTCAATAAATGTGAGCATTGATACCCTGGAATTCAGCAAAAGGAGATGCAGAGTGCAGCACCAAGATGCAATAAGCCCAGTCTGGGAGCTGAGCACCAAGTGGCAGCACTGATGGGAAGAACTCAGGTGTCATTGTGGGCACTGGGCTGAATACAAGCCAAGAGAGCACTCTCATCACGAAAAAGGCAAACCGCATCCTGGGCTACATTAGGAGGATCGTGGCTGGCAGACTGAGGGAAGTTATTATCCCTTCCCCTTAGCACTGGTGAGGATGCACAGATCACTGAAGCCATTCTCAAATAGTTCCTAATAGCAGCTCTCCCCCACCTTCCTCTGTTGATAAATAGATGTGAAAATACAGATGACGATGCAGGGTTTGCTGCAGAAGAAATAAGGGAACTGTAGTATTATCCCAAGGCACTTGGAACAATTGCTTGGGAAATAGATGGTCTTTCTTGAGAGTCCCATATAGTTCAAATAAGACATTTGGGGAAGCAAGGACCTTTACACTTAGATATTAGGTTCTCTGTTGACTGAAAAAATAATGAAAGGCTTGGCTGAAGAGAACCTTTTTTTTTCTGTTATGACAGTTACCCCAAATATGAGAATATCAAAATGCTTCCAGTCACTCTGTGCTGCTGTGCGGTCGCTCCTCAACTGAAAGGCAGTAATACTTCATCTGCTGGGCTGTTTGCAGACTAACCAGTAGCTGAATGTGTGAAAAAGCAAGTGGTCAGTAGCTTGGCCAACCATTGCTGTGTGCAAGGGAGCAGACAGCAGAAATGAGTATTTGCCCAGGGCTGACTGCCCAGCCTCTGTGTTGCACAGAGCCCGCTCACGCTGGTGCTTTTTCAGGCCTTTTTCCTTTCCAGCTATGGCCAATTCAGAATTTCAGATGAGACCCATCTGTCATGGATGGGTAGAAGCACTGCAGCACATTTTCCTTGCTGGATTAACTTCATAGCGTGTGATTGAGAGGAACTCAAATCATTTGGGGGGCTCTTACAGCTATCCGTGAGATAAGTTTTCACCTATCACTGGGTGAAAGCCACTGACTTGTATTTTGAGAGGTCTCTGCTGGTGACACCTGGGTGCTGTCTCATGGCTGGGTGAAGTGATTGCCATGCCATCAACATTTCAGAGGGATCCAGCATCACACGGTGAGGCTGGCAAGGAGGCACACACTGGAGAGCTGGTGGCATGGCCAGACTGGTGACAACCATCTGGGGAGAGCATCTTTGAGCAGGGAAACTGGGGTAGGATTTTGCTCCCAGCTCCTGGCTTCATGGGTGATTGCAGAGCATCGATCCCTAAATCCTTTCCACTTCTCAAAGATTTTAGGCTCCCTGTGCTTTACTATGCTAAAAGACAGTGGCAGGAAAGAATATTTTCCCTTTGTAAACAGATACAGCGACCTGCTTAGTATCAATCCTTTGAGGCTGGTCTTCAAATTCAATTTGTTTTCATCATACCTGTGAAGATTTTGGTAAATTGATTTCTAAGAACAAAAATGTATTGAAAGTGTTTGCAGCTGATAAATATAATTTTAATAAGTTGAGGCTTATGATCATTGAATTGTTCACCTGAGGGGTGCAAAAATGTACAGTAAAGAAAACAGCGTATTTCTAAGACATCATTTAGAGCACTGACCTTGATTTTTCATTAGATGACTCAAATTTCCATCTCTTTGTCAGGGAAGTAAGCCCTGGGAAAGTCATGGAGTGCAGCTGATGATCCCTAAACCTGCAATTTATGCAGCTGTTGTAATCTCCGCACAACTGTAGCTGATGAATATGCATCATATCATTTCTATGCATGGCAGAAAGTAACCTAGTTCTGGCCCCCAGCAAGCTGTGTTAGGTCTGGCTGCATCTTCCTGCAGCTCACTGCTGTGGTGGGGCTGTGGGATTTTGGGCAAGGTGGTGACACTGAGGGAAAACCCTGAGTCCAGACCTGGTCTGGGGATTAGGACCAGATCCATGTGTCCATCCATCCATCTGTCTGTCCATCTGTCCACCCATCCATCCATCCATCCATCCATCCATCCATCCATCCATCCATCCATCCATCCATCCATCCATCCCATGGGTGCCGTGTTGCTCTGTGTCTGCCTCCTCTGAAGACCCATTTCATGCAGGATTTGGGGACAGCGAGGTGGAAGCCTTCTGGCTGGTGGGGGAGAGGATGACAGCATGCCAGAGGCAGTCCTGAATTAACATCTTGAAGCAAAAGTGGCAGAGATGTGATAGATGAAGAAGAATGTCCAAGTGACACTCTAATGAGTGTTAATGGGAGGCAGGAATTAAATCCTGCCGGCTCATTAGCATGGGAAGAGATGCCATCTGCCATGGCTGGCAGGTTCCCTGCCACCATTTAGGGGAGGCTGCTTCTGCAGGGATGTAGGGTGACAAGGCTTGTGCCCAGAAGGGTCCATGCTTCTTTGCCTGTGGCAGCCAGGATCCAGTCCTGGGGAGCATCTTGTGCAAGAGCCTCCTTTGCCGAGATGGGGGGCTGTCTTGGAGGGAGGAGGATTCCCTGTGCACTCTCATTTTGTCCATAGACCCCCCCAGCCATTTCTAGCCTGGCCAACAAGGCAGCAGGACGTAGCAGAACTGGCAGGAGGACGACGTTATCCTGCCAAAGGAAGATGATGGCCTTTCTGTAAGTGACCACTACCTGGACTGTTCCCTCCCAACCTGGTGACAGCAGCACAGGGATACCCATTGGGGTCCCCAGGCACAACCAGAGCCTGCAGGTCCTGATTGTCCCTGAGCCTCCCAGGACTGAGAGGCTTAGGGCTGCAAGATAGAAGTGGAGCTGAAGAGCTATCCACTGGGGTCTGCTCCCCCATCCACCCACCATCACTGGGGAACATCATGTGCAAGATACTCCATCTCCTAGACTGAAGAGGAGTTCTTATAGTCTCCTGGTTTGTCCATGGTCCCTCCAGCCCTTCCCAATGCAGCCTGCAAGGCAGCAGGACCTGCAGCAGGACCAGCCTTGATCCTGCCAAAGAAAGATGATGGCCATTGGACCAACTTTGCCACCCCATGCTCGTGCATGGTTGAGGTGAGGGCCAGCCTCAAGCTGCAGTGCCTGTTGTGGTCTCAAGCCTCAAGTTGAGGCAGGAGACATGCAGCAGATTGGTTGCACACAGCAAGAAAACAGCTGAAGATAAAGCTGTGAAGTTTCCCCCAGGCAGTGCAGTGTCCATGGAAAGGCTATATTAGCCACTGCCCAAATTCCTGCAGGTGGTGGCTGACCCGTGGTGGCCAGACTGGGCCTGTATCACCTTGCTGAAGCCAACATCCCTCATTAAGCAAGAGCAGGTCACACATCAGCAGCCTGGGGCATTCCTGTGGGGCCAACACCTACCCTGCCCTGTGCTGCATCCCTTGCCCAGCCAGTGCCCAATGACCACCATCACAGCACTTCCTCCAGCTGCAGCAGGGCTGCATCCTCAGTCCAGGAGAACAGGCACTTCTGCACCTACTGCTCCATACTTGCTCCCCCTCCAACCCTCAGCCTGGCCACCTCTGTGGGGTAGAACTGAACCTCAGTCCCGCTGAGAGCCTGAGCAACATGGACCTGACCCAGAGGAAGAAGCCTCTGCAGAGTTGGGGTCTGCCTGCTCCCTTGGACCTCTGCATAGCTGCAAAGCCCCTTGAGCCCTGGCAATGTACATGGCACAGAGGGACTGGAACTGCGGCTGGGGGCCATGCCTGTGCTGGTGCAGGGTCCTGGCAGCAAGTGGTGCTGTGGCAGGGCTGCCCCATGTTGCCAAAGCTCATCCATCAGGGAAGACCCAGCCCTATGCATGGTACAGGCTGTGCCCCTTGTTGCATCCACCATGGTCTCCCTGGTCCTCATCTGTGCGATCCCTGCTGTGAATCCAAGGCTGGGGCCATGGCGAGGAGTGGATGTGATGGGCACCCCATGGATGCTTTGGAGAACCAACCCCAGGAGCACCCCTAGGAACAGAGACTTGCAAGGGAGACAGGCAGGTGGTGGCCTCCCACAGGGAATGCCACACCAGGCAGCTGTGCCACTCCCCAGCTTAACATCCTCCAGCCCAGAAGAGACCCTCAGCCAGCAGAGCTCACCTTTGTAGAATCAATGCACGCAAACCATAGGAGCAAACAGGAGCAGTGCCCCTGCTACCAGTGTGCTCGTGCTACCTGTGCCAAGCCAACAGTGTCCAGGGTACTGCGGTGGTGCTGGCCAGCCATAATCCCTGCTTGGTCTGAGAAAAGCAATGGATAAGGGGTGGGGAGGATGGTTGCATCCAAAGAGTTACAGTCAGTGTCTCAGTGTCCAAGTGGAAACCAGTAATGAGTGGTGTCCCTCAAGGGTCTGTACTGGGACCAGTACTATTTAATATCTACATCGATGACATAGATAGTAGAATTGAGTGTACCCTGGGCAAATTTTGCAGCAAGCAAAGTGGTGGGGGCTGGGAAGAAAAAAAAACACTGAAAAGGCATGTCCTTTAGAAGGCATTATTAGAGGTTGAAGCCCAGACTGTGCGGTGAGGAAGGGGATTTCATGGGTAGGCTCAGCAGAGAAGAGGGAGCAGCTGTCTGAAATGAGCTGGGTGGGCACCAGCAGATGCAAGCAGGAAGCTGGGGAACGTATAAAACGGTGAACGCTCCTGGGAGACATGCATGGCTGACCACAGTGATGAGGAGGAGCAAGACAGTTTTCACTACTAAAACACATCTTCGACTTTTAAATGTTTCCAAAAAAGAATTAAAATGCTGTTACACAAGAAGCAGAAAGGAAGGCAGTATCTGTATTCAGGGTTTGAGAAGAAGGAAGGCTGTGAAATACTTTCCACTTTGTTGGGTGCTAGAGGGGATGCTAGAAGACATACACCGAGGGCAAATATTTCAAAAATGGCTGCCCAGATGAATTGCACCCAAGAGCCCCAAAAGAATGGGCTGAGGGATCTTAGTTGCAACAGTATTTTTTTTGTTATACAGCCGGAATTTCCCTGGTTCTCCCAGGAGAAGCAGGGGCAGGCAGGCATCTGCTGGATATCTCCCTGCTCAGGCATCCACGTTCCTTGGAGCAGAGAGCATCCTTCATGTGAGTCAGGCGCACAGGGGACAGCATGGCTGTTACTACAAGTATCTTGAAAGAAGAATGACTGTGTACTCTTTCTGGGAAAAGCCCAAGCCGAGTAAAGCAAAAGCCAATGCAATTCCCACATGAGGTTTTAAAGGGGAATGGGAGCACACTTCCAAGGGCAGGAGGCCCTTTTGCCCAGCTCTCCACCTCTGTTTCCTCCATCCCTGGGATGGTGAGTAAATGTGAGCAGCTTGCAGAGAGAGGTCACTTCCCCCTAGACACAGAGGGACCCTGCAAGCTTGGTGCTGGAAGAGAGCAACTCTGTGGTGTGTGCACGGACTTGGTATTAATTGTTCTCTTCTTGCCTGCAGCCCTTCAGGGGTTCAATCATGAGTGTGCTGAACTGCCCTTGATAAAGAAAACACTCTAACATCGCTTAGTCACTGCTTCCTGCCAACCTATCTCACAAAACAAAGTCTCCGGAATAGCTTCCAACTTACTTTGTCCATTCTGCAGCTTTTTGCAGATTCTGTGACGTTTGCACAGTTTAAGCTTGGAGATCTTGTGTAACCTTGTTTGTAAGCTGTGCGGCCATTTCTTGTCATTCCCTGTACTGTGAAGGATGCTACCTGTACCCTAGTGGAGGTGGGAGCCCCTGTGACAGCTTGGGGACTCCAGGTTGCCCGGAGCTGAGGAGGGGCCAGAGGTGATTCAGGACAGCATGTGTGACTTGGCACCGTTAGCCATCTGCAGGGAGGTGGCACCTTCTGCCTGACTCCTCCAGGACCTATTCTGGACCTGAAGACATTCAACACGATGGGAAATGAATATTAAACGCTTGTAGATGAAATCTGCAAGCGCGAGGAGACAAGCAAGGAACTAAAACATTGCAAGGACGGGGCAGCTATGCAGCCACCACCAAGGCTCCGGGCTGTGTGAAGTTGATCTGATGGCTCCCTCTGGCCGTAGGCTTCGGGAGTCCGTGGGAAACGCATCCTGCAGCTGCTCCTTTCCGACAGGCATCCAAAGAGCTGGGGAACCTGTTTCTTTTCCAGATCTGTTGTCTGCAAAAGACCTCCTCTGCTGCCTTGCCCTGTGAGATTTTAGGCGATGCAGAAACTTGGGGCTGGTGCTAAGCTGGGCATCGCCCACAGGTTCTTCGGGAATGTGAACCTTCATCATTTCAAGGCAGCCAGAGCAATAGTTTTGGCAATGCCCTTGAGTTGCTAAAAGGCAGAAGGGCTCAGCCCTTTTCTGCTGACCTCGAGAAGTAATTATCCTCCTCTGCTGAGCACTCATTACACCACGTCTGGGTACTACGTCCAGGTTTTGCTCCCCTCAATACAATTTGCTGAACTCAGTGCTCTGAGTTCAGCAGGGGCTGGAGGCTGGCTGGAGCTCGTGCCCTGCAGGGAGAGGCTGGAGGAGAAGGGAAGGCTTTGGGGAGACCTAAGAGCAGTCCCCCAACATATACAGGGAGATTGAGGAGCTAGAGCCAGGCTTTTAATGGAGGCGCATAACAGGAGCATAAGAGAGAGTGATCGAGCTTTTGGCATGGGGAAATTATCTCCATGGGGATAGCCATGTGTTTGAAGAGGGGTCTGGAGAGGTGGTAGGATCTCCAGCCTTGGAGGTTTTCAAGATGCAGATAGGCAAAGTCCTGTGCAATCTGGTCCAACCTAAATGGTTCTATGATTCTATGATCCTACTGCTGTCCCTATTTTGGATGGGAGGTTGGACTTCAGACCTAGTTTTGTTTCTGAGTCCATGAGATGGATTTGTGAATTGGTGAAGGCAGTGGAAGGAGAGTGGGGAGATCAGTAGCTGAAAATGGTCTTGGGCAGAGGGAGCCTGAAGGAGGGATGGGAGAAGGACGACCTGATGCTCGGTAGGAGGAAAGCCTGCTCTACCCTGGGCAGTCGCTGGTGCCTGGTCTGAGCCTGGAGAGGAGCTGGCCTTGACAAGGACCTGCTTGGAGCACAAGGCTTTTGGAGCTGGTGGAGAAGAGCGGGACCGAATAGCCTGAGGAGTCAGACAAACTTGGACAAGAAATGAAGCCAATTTCTAACATTTCCTTCTGGATTCACACTCACCCCAGCGTACTCTTCTGCCAGCTCTAAAGGAGATGGGAGAGGGGAAATTAATGGGGCTGCTTGGAAAGTGTTTGTAAACGCTTTGGCCTCACACAGAGGGCTGTGGGGCAAGGGGCCAAGAGCGGCATGGATCAGGGGGTCCTATGCAGGGCATGTCCTGGAACTGAGGGATGAGCTACTTGGGTGACAGTGGGCCAGAGCTGCCTTCTGGGAGAAAAGGAATGGGCCGCTGACGCCTGCATCAGGAATGGAGCAGGGCATGAGGTTACGCCTACATTTCAAAGGCGCGAGGGTGTAAATCAGGGAACGTGTGGGGTGCACAGGGGAAGGAAGCTGGCTGGGCTGTCTCAGCCTCTGGTGGGACCCGTGCCTGTTGGTGATTAATGAGGGAACTGCTGGGTCTAGACGAGCTGATTAAGTGTGCGCGGGAAGGCCACCAGGCACCTCAGCCAGCTGGCAGGGAGCAGCCTGGGGCCAAACTCTCTCATCCCTGGACAGAGCGGCTGCATCCCCCATCCCTTGAGGATGGTCCCTGACCCTGCTCACCCCCATACACTTAGCTTGGCGCTAGCTGGCCTGGCTCAAAAGCACGCAAGGGAGTGTGCACACAATTTATCAGCACATGTGGTGATGTTCCAGCAGTGTCACTGCAGCCCAAGTATTGCTTCAAAGGGATGTGGTCTCTCCAGGACTGCTGCAGTAATAAATCAGGAGGTACCAATGAAAACAGACTTTTCTGAAGATATAGACAATCCCTGGTTTCACAGTGGAGGTGCTGAAAGACTGGTGACTGCAGCTATGGAGAAACCATCAGGGAAACAGATGAACTGTATGGACAATGCAGTTGGTGGCCATCTCTTCCCAAGAGCTGCTGCCACTATGTCATGAAGTTGAGAAATCAGGCATGTATGCTCTCCTCTTGCTCCTTTCAGAGCCTTCTTCACCCCTCATCCATGGACAGGTAGTCACCCCAAAAGCTCCTCTGTGTGGTCATGCCCTTGTGATTTCTGGGATGCTTTTGTCCTCCTGACTAATGAGAAACAGTCGCCTCTCTCACCACAGTTCACAGCAAGGACATTTGTCAGTGCTGCGAGTTCCCAGGGAGCCCTGGTCAGTGTGGGGTCCCCAGTGCTCCTCTGGCAGCTCCCCTAGCTGGAAAACCCATGCACCTCCCCCATATGTCTTTCAGGAACATGCTTATTTAAAAGAAAAAAAAGAGAGAGGAGAATCAAAAGTACTTTTCCCGTTTCTTCCTCCAGTTATGCTCCTCATTTAAATTAATTAAACTGTTTGTCTCAAAATCTCCCCACCATAAATCTGAGCAAAGTTTCTGGTTTAAATGACCAGGTTTTGGGTCCAAGTTGTCCTGTTTGTATTATCAGCAAAAACTTTGGGCTGTCACGCCTGGAAGACAGCACACTGGGAACGGCCAGCCATGCTATGACGAAAAAGGGATGTGATGTTCTCTAGCCAGGACGCTGCAGATGGAACACCAGTTGGGGTCCCTGCACGCAGGTCATGCAGATCCCTGTTCACCTTCTGACCTGCCAAAATCCATCCATGCTTAGCCTGAGCATTGTCCTTTGCAGCGTGCAAGCACTGCCTGTTGCTTGCCTTCAAAACTACTCGCTGGCAGGCAGAGTACATCCTGATGTGGCTGCAAGTACGGCCAAATGTCTGCAGCCATTTGAGCCTGAGCTGTAAATCCCTCCAACCTCGTGTTGTGCCAGCCCTGGGGAGGATGAGGGGGCTGGTGTCAGGGAGGGGAAGGAGAGGAGGACAGACCTCCCTATTCAACATGCCTGGAGCTGGACAGGTTTGCTTGGATCCCTGTATTACCAGGGACATGAGCTGTGTGCTCTGCTCCTGCCAATGGTGTTGGCACATCAGCCACCGTGCGTCCAGAAAGCACATGGGCGTCAGGGCAATGCATTTTAGCCCACTGTCATGCTCTTGAAGGCAAAATGGCCAGGGAAATATCTCCCTCACCTCCAAAGCAGCAATACTGGGGGAATCTTCTCCACCATGCTGGGGGAAAAGAGCATGTTTCAACCACAAGCCACTTTTATGGGAGTATCTAGTTTCTTTCTTTTCCCCAGCTCACCCTTAACACCCATCCCTTGGGACTCAGTGCTGAACGGCTGGGAAGGGTCATGTTTTCCAACAATCCATCATATACTGCAGCCCACCAGGACCCCCAGATGGCTGCATCCCATTCTTCGCATGCAGTCACAGTGAGGCCAACTGCAAGCTGCTTGCTTCATACAGTGGCAAACATGGGGCTACAGATGGGCTGGGAGTTCAAAGTGATCCCTTGAGCTTGTTAGTAGAGGGGAGACAACCTGTTTACTTTGACAGGGACAGCAGCTTGCTTGGTGGGTGGCTGCAGAAACCTCAGTTCACAGCTGGACAGATACAGGATGGCTCTGTCATGTTGGCTTGGAGTCTCCTGGCCACAAGAGTTTGAAGACTGAAAAATTGAGTCAGTCTAGTAATGAACAGCTCCGTTCATCAGCTACGGCCTGCAGCCATGGGGCAGCACAAGGACAGGAGACCGGCTGGGAGGACTGGGATGGAGGTTCCCCTCTGCCCTGGCCTGGCTGCTTAGCTCCTTGGCACCCTGCTGGGACCGGTGGGCTCTCCCCTCCCCGAGGCGGGGAGTCTGTTAGGGTGCTCAGGAGGATGGAGGTGGCAGCCTGCTTCTGGGGGCGACAGGGAACACTGGAACTCAGGCTCTGTGGTGAGAGGGACAGGAGTCCTTCCTGACAGCTCTTAGGCACCTTTTCTCCAGCCTTGCTGCCTCTCTTAGCTTCCCCGTTGAAGGACTTGTGCCTGGTGGCCCCATGGTTTGTAATGTCCCTAAGCTGGTGTCTGGCTTCTAGCTGGACTGAGTTAGCACTGAGCTGTTCTTGGGAATTCTCTGCACAGATGCCACGGGGTTTATTAGCCTGCGTGCTTTTGTGCGGGAGCGCAACTGCAAAAACTGTTTGCAGAAACAGGCAGGAGCTGTTTGCAAACCTTCCATGCTGGGTCTTTGCCTTAATCTCTGTGATTATCTCAAATGGAAAGGAACAGCTGGGCAGCTGGGGAGCCTGGGAAGGGGGACAAACACGTGTGCGACAGAGCTTCCCAGAAATTACACTGTGTTGATTTTAGTGCCAAGGGACTGGAAGGACAGCTTTCTATAGGGGCATCCTCAGAGTGAGAGAAGGGAGCAGGCAGCGTGTGGTGCACTGGTGGCATTAGCCAGCACGTGGTCTGGCAGCCAGGGATAGGCAGGAGAGCCCTGGGAGTGCAGTGAGGACAGAGGAATATGTGGGTGCCACATCCCCCTTTGTTTCTTTTGGGCTTCTGCTTACATGGTTTGGTGTATAAAGCTGGAAGACACCACTTGGGTTGCCCAGTCTTAGCGTTGCGCAGTGCAGACCACAGACAGCCACGAGATTGCTCTGGGGCAAGGAGGCATTGCTGCTTGCATGGAGACCCATGAGGGATGCTGTCACTGCCCGGGTGCATTTGGTGGGGTGCCCACGCTGCAGGTCCCCCAGCTGTAGCTTTCTGCGTCCAGCTCTTCCTGGGTAGCTTGGGGCCAGCATGCTGAGGTCTTTCGCAGTCAAGGGACTGCAGCGGAGGTGGACAGATCCAGCATGTTGTTTCAGGGAGGTCCTCAAAGGGAGGTTTGATAGTACAACGTAAGATGGGCTGCGCCCACCCCAGAAGAGCTCTTCTAACATTCTGCGTCATTCACTTTATCATATATAAAATGTCTATTCCAGCAAAGCATGCTGAGCACAGGCACTGGCCAAGTCTTGGGACAGTGGGGATTTCCAGAAGATTTAGAAGAAACTGTTGTGCCAGTATTTGACAAGGGTACAGGGGTGACCAGAAAGATGGTGCACATGTCTGGAGAGACACTTAGGCCCTAGCACATACCCAAGCTGAAGGATGTTTCTGGCAATCAAAAGTTTTTAAATAAGACAGGACTTTTTCCTGAAGTCTGTGTGTGACAGAGGAGATCCCAAGGCAGATAACATCAAGTGGGAAGGGAGAGCAGCTTGACCTCCAAGAGCTGCTTGCTTGGATGTTTGGAGTGTTATCATTATCTTTGCAGCCTTGTAGCCAAATTGTCTGTGTGCGATCTCGGCTGGACACTCAGCTCAGGCTCAGCAGCCTGGAGAGACACTTCATCTCTTAATTCCCTGTGATACATGAGCAATTGCAGATTTCAGCAGGTTCCAGGAAGATTTGTTGTGCTGGGCAGAGAAACTAATACCACGGAGGATGGGAGATGAAAAGGCACTCAATGAGAGGCTGGAAGGAGACAGGGTTAGCGCGATGGGCCTGATGATGGGCAATGGGGGAACCCTGAGCGGAGGATACTTGCATGAGAAGCTGGATCCTGGCAGAGGTGCAAAGTCAGCCATCCACCCTGGCTATTCCAGCCTCCCATTTTGGAGAGCAGAGTGTTTTGTGTGCTTTCAGTTGTAAACCTGCCACCCGACCTTTGTGTTTATGCTCCAAAGCCTCTCCCCAAACATGCTTACATCAATCTGTATGTGTCAATCATGTGGCTGGCACAGGGTGAGCCAGCCAGATGGGGACACACAACCTTCCCGGAGCAGCAGGGCCTTTGCAGATGGAAGCAGAAGAAGACGGGGGTCCTGCACTCTGGGGGTGGTGGTGGTGGGGTGGTTCAGAGCATCCTGCCGGGCTGTGCTGAGGCTTATGCCCTCATTCCCTGCTCCTGACTGCCATCACCCCTCTGGTGAGGGGAGCTGTGGGGCTGGCAGTGTCTTAGTATTTGGAAGACAAAACAGAGACGGTGCTTCAAAGGAAATCCTGCTTTGTCAAAAAAGCACATGGTGCCCCATTCCATGATACCAGAGGCACCAGACAAATAGAGGGTCATGTCAAATAGAGGAGGTGTCTGTGTGGGATCTGAAGCCGCTTATCTGCAGCTCTAAATCTCGCAGCACTGCCAGCATTACAGGTAACCATGCCCTCTGTCCGTGCACACCTGGGAAGCAGCAGGAGACGCTCTGAATTCTGCTTGCTCCTCACCTCTCCTGCTCTGGATTTTACCTCCAACATTGAGTTTCCATCTCTGGCCATGAAACTTTTGGCTGTTGGACCATAAAGGAACGCTATGCTGTGTGGTGACGAGGGGAGATACTTTAGCCTTTGGTTTTCCGGGCTTAGTGCAAAACCTTTAAACAGTTGGCACACAGCTCATGGGGGCAGCTGGGCTTTGGGCTTGGAGACCCCTGGTGGTCCTGCTCCCAGAGGTGGGAGCACAAGGTGAATACAAAGAGAGCAGGAACATTCCCAGAGCTTTCAGCATTGAAATGGCACACAGTCCTCTGCTGCTGGTTTGTACATCTTCCCGCTCTCTTCCAGCGAGGCTGTTGTTTTGCAATGCTGGCAGCTCACAGAGACCTTCAGTACTGGAGCAGAGCCCTGCACAGATGGGAATTAAGGCCATGGCCCTTGTGGTCTTCCTGGGGGTGCAAAATCCCCTTCCTGACTGCAATCACAGCCAATTACTGTTGGGACGCATGGGGCATGATCTGATCTGAATCTCATCTTGGCAGCCTTGAGCTTCAAACCTCAGGAACATTTAGGGTCTGCTCTGCTGCCAAGGTGTCAGGATGGGATGGGGACTTCTGGTCCTAAAATGGGGAGCTGGACTTTCAGAGCACACACAGTGCAGGACCCCACGGGTGTGTGCGGAGCCACCCAACAGCTGGGACACCAGAGGTGGATCTGCTTTGGGTGCACAGGGATGTCCCTCTGTCCAGTGTCTACATGCCACAACAGCCCTGACTGTGTTAAGTCCATCTTGCTGTCTCCATTGCCCTCTGCAAAGGGGAAGGGGCCTTGTGTCATACTGAACTGGTCTCTAACAGGAGGTAGAAGAGAAGAGGCACCCACCAGAGCCCAGGGAAAATGGCGTTTGGAGCCGAGACTCTGCTGGAGATGTCGCAGCCGGGCGGTGAACAGCTGAGCTCTTTGGTTCGGCGGGTGGCTGTGGGCGGTGTGCGATGGGCTGGGAGAAGCGTGAGGGGCTGGAAATTCCCTCTGGGGATGGGGATCAGGCAAGACAGCTGTTTACAGCAAGGGAAGAGCTGCAGGGCCAGAAGCCGGGAGACCTCCTGGCAGCATCCTCCTGCCAAGGCTATGGAGACACACCACAAGGATGGAGACAGGACACACCATGCCACAGGGACAGAGTATCTCTGGGCTGTGGGAAGTACCAGATGGGCCAAGGCAGGTTGTTCATTCATCTCCACAGGTCAGAGAGGAAGGGTTTGGGGTCTTCTCCAGAAGAGACACCAGCTTCCTCATTGTTTTCCAGCCATGATCCTTTTTCCAGGGCAACTCAGTCTTGTGGAGTAAGAAGCAGCCCATATTTGCGAGTGCAGGTGGACCGTGGACATTTGGTTCAGGTTCATCCTGCACTCTGACCCGATGCATCCCCAGAGCAGCCTGGGACTCTCTGTGGCTTTGGAAATGCTCCACAGTCTCCAGAAGTGCCACCAGTTCTTCATCCCTGCGAAGGCCCAGGGTCCCTCCTGCCCATTGTAGGATTTCCTTGTGATATATTGGGTGGAGGGTATATCTGATGTTGTGGAGTGTTCCTCATGGAAACTGGATGTTGCAGCCATGGAAAGCTCATCATCACAGTTACTGTGGGGAACAAACTGTTGGCCATGACCAAACAGTGACAGAAAACTGCTTACTGCTCTCTGGTCTGGCCCCGCAGCTTTGAATCAGTAAATGTGCCCAATGAATATTATTGTGGGGTAAATCTGGTGGCACACTATGTGTTTGGGTGCCTGTGAAGGCTGCACACCAGTTTCCTGCCCCATTAGAGACAGCTATTAAAAATTCCCCAGTGCCATAAAGGGAGGTTCTGGCCTGGGTATGAGCCATCCCTCCTCATCCTTTTTTCAAAGTCTTATCCTTTTTTTTTTCTGAAAAGCTGACTCCATAACTGAATGGTGTCAGCAGCAGTCTGCTGATGTTTGTGTGCACAAGGGTACATTAACTTCAATTCCCTGTTTGTGATGCCCTGGCATTAGTGCCAGCCACATATTTTGTAAGTACAGGTTATTTTGGCTGCTGAAACTATTGATACCGGACATACTGATGGACAGCAGGACTATCTGGGTTGTGCTTACAGAAGAGGAATTGACCTGACCGATCATGATGGGCTCAGCTGGTGAAAACTCCTTGGCTGCAGTTGGGCGGGATGAACATAACCATTGATTATGTCTTTCATGTCTATCAAAATACAGCTCCTTGACTATTATAACTTTGGCCTCAGTGGTAGAAGGAGGTTGGCTCTTGTAGTCTGTGCTTGCAGCGGCCCTACCTGGGGCTTCCACAGCATCACAGACAGACATGTTGCAGCAGGTACACATTGAAGCATTTGTGGCCATGGATAAGGCCGTGCTGGAACACCACAGAGCATCTGTGGCCATGGATAAGTCCACACCACAGCAGGAATACCCCTGAAGAGGCTGTGGCCCATGGATAAAGCCACAACGAAGCAAGAACACGGCTAACAGATAAGGCCATGCCAGAGCAGGTTCTGCCCTGAAGGGACTGTAGCTCATGGATAAGTGGAGAAGGGGCAAGGGGAGGAGTTCACTGCAATGTTAAACCCTATGGTCTGCTCCATAGGAACTAGGGGTGGAGGTTGTAATGGATATATATTTAAATTGTTTTAAACCTTGATTTGAACTGCATCTTATAGGTATTACTATAGTAGGAACCACCTGAACCAGTGGAGGACAAGCCTTGCAAGAAGCAGTGCAAGTGCAACACTGACCTGACCCGTGCTGACTTTGATGCCAAATAACTCCATGCGACACACCACCTCTCCTGTCCTGAGTGACCACCATAACAGATGGACCCCAAAGTCATGGACTAAATGAACGCAACGGCGTCCACAGTTTTGTGGACATTTTACAGGGGTGGGCAGTAGACTGACAGATATCCATTTATAAATTAAAGGGTGGGAAGGGGTCAGGGAAATAGTTAATGAGGATGTATTGGATGGTGTGGGATCTGAGCATGACAGAAATGTTATCAAATAAGGGGTAGAGATTGTACTGATTTTGTCTGCGATAGGGTTCATTTTCTTCATAGTAGCTCATATGGTGCTGTGTTTGGGATTTGTGATCAAAACAGTGTTGATAACATAGGGATGATTTGGTTATTGCTGAACAGTGTTTGCACCATCTCAAGACCTTTTCTGTAAGCTGAGGGTACAGAAGAAGTTAGGAGTGGGCACATGTCGGACAGCTGACCCCAATGGATCAAAGGGACATTCTATACCATAGGGTGTTGTGCTCAGCAATAAAAGCTGGGTGAAAGGAGGAAGAAGGGGAGACATTTGGAGTTATGGCATTTGTCTTCCCAAGTAACAACTACACGTGATTAAAGTATTGACTTCATCAGCATGATGAAGGCTTTCCTGGAAGTGGTAAATGCTTGCTGATGGGAAGTAGTGAATTAATTCCTTATTTTGCTTTGCTCATGCATGCATCTTTTGCCTTACCTATTAAATGGTCTTTCATCTCAAGCCATGAGTTTTCTCACTTTTTTCCGATTATCTCCCCCATCCCACTTGCAGGGAGAGCGAGTGAGCTGTAGGTTTAGATGCTTACTGAGGTTAACCCACAACGGCAGATCAGCCTATTTTTAAGTTAAAGCTGTGCTACCCCTGGGCTGTGATGGGAAGGTGGAGCCATTGCTGTGAGTTGTTGAGACCCGTGCTGCCCAATTCAGCATTGATCCTGAGTCTAATAAGATTCTGGAAAGAGTGAGAAGAGATGGGAATAGGCAGAGAATGATTTGTATCTGGAAACCCATGAGAAGATTTGGATCTGGCTTTGTCTCCTTGCTGAGTGGAGAAAGCAACCCAAGGTACATGAGATAGACCACATCTGCCAGAGCTGTGTCCTGAACGGCTTCAGGGACTGTGGTATTTGTCTAAGCGGTCTGCTGTCCAGTGGGAGGTAGCTGTAGGCAATGGAGACAGCAGCACACCCTGGGGATGCTCTCCCAGCCCAGTAAGTAATGTCAACCATATTAAATGGTCTTGCAAACCTCTTCTTTCCCTCTGTAACCTTGCCTTGGTGCAGCCATGGAGGAAGTAGGAAGAGACGGAAACGGGCAGAGAGTTATTTGTATCTGGAAACCCATGGGAAGATTTGGATCTGGCAATGCTGGTAACTGTCACAGGGACCTTCAGGCTTGGAGCAGAGCCCTGCACAGAGGGAAATTGGGGTTGCAGCCCTCATGGTATTCTTGTGGGGGGAAATTCCCCTTCACAGCTGCAACCAGTCAGTCACTTCGGGGGGAGACAGCGCAGGGCCTGGGCTCAGGCTCATCTTGGCAGCCCTGAGCTCCTCCAGATCTCTGTAACATGCATGGTTTGCCCTGCTGCTGAAGCATTGGGATGGGACCCACTGGTGGGTACGGTGCTGCATGTCTCCCCTTCCTCCTGATGCCTGAACTAAGCACCCTTCAGGAGTCTCTTGCAGACTGTCAACATTGCTTTCCCAGAGCTGCTATGGCAGGGTCTGTGGGGCTTTGCCAGGCAGGAGGATGCTGCCAGGAGGTCTCCCGGCTTCTGGCCCTGCAGCTCTTCCCTTGCTGTAAACAGCTGTCTTGCCTGATCCCCATCCCCAGAGGGAATTTCCAGCCCCTCACGCTGCTCCTACCCCATCGCACACCGCCCACAGCCACCCGCTGAACCAAAGAGCTCAGCTGTTCACCGCCCGGCTGCGACATCTCCAGCAGAGTCTCAGCTCCAAACACTGTTTTCCCCATGTTCAGGTGTGTGCCCCTTGCCTCCTCTTGGAGTCACCAGTTTGATCAGGTCAAATGGCCAGTCTTGACTCCCCAAGTCCTTGGTGCGCCCGGGTTAGTCCCTGCTCTGTGTGTGTCCGGGAGAAGGCTGCTTTTCACAGCACGGGTCTCCTTGGTGGTGCAGGGTGTCCCCTTTGCATGACTCCTGTTTGCCTGGGTGCCAAAATGAGCCTCAGGTCACTCCTCATATCTTCAGATGCTGGCCCCATGGTGGAGTCAGCTAGTGCTGGGTTTTGACAGCTCCAGTGCTCTGCCTTCCTGCTCTGAATTACTGTTAACGACCAGTTATCTTTAGGTATGGAGTATATAACTTTTTCCTACCTTTTAATTATATTTGAGCAGGATGTGTCCTGCCCATTGCAGAGCTGGGCTCCCAGAGCCCCCTAGCCATTTCCATCCATTCCAGAAGCTGTTTCTTTTCCATGCAGTCTGCCAGGAAGGGTTTGGCCAGATGTGATTTGGGTGCCCTCCTGGCACTGGTGCTCCCTCTGATACCAAGTCCAGGTCCTTGCAGCCCATGATGCTTGCAGGCAACACAGCGGGTCTCTGCCTGGTGTTGGTGCCTGGCAGCTCACGGCCCTGCGAGGCTTTATCTCCTTCCTCTTTGTTTTCTTTATGGCTTTTGCATTTTCTACCACTGCTTGGGCATTGGGAGGCTGTTTCCCTGTTGAGGTGGCTGGTTGAGCCTTCACCAGGAGCAGAGAGCTTCTCTGGTGCTTTTCAGTCTTGGCTGAAGTATGTCCAGTTCCTAGTTTACATGTTGCTCCGATGTCTTCCGCAAACTCTCCAGAGTGTTCTTTATGTTTTGCTCCATTTCCCCTTGGCTGTCTTTAATTTGCCCTTCTCTATTTGCCCCCTTCTGATGAAATTGCCACATGTGCCAGTTGCTGCTTGCTCTGGAGGCTGGATCTGGCTCTCCAGCCTGTGGAACTGAGCTCATGTCAGAAGCACAGGGCAGAGTGGGCTGCTGGATGGATGCCAGGTGTCTGCAGCACAGATCTGCCTGGTGTTAAGTACAAAGTCCAATGTCCCGAGAGGGAGAAGAAGCAGTTTCCTCTCCAACAACACAAGACAGCTTTTTTGCCAGCAGCTTCTCGGGTCTCTCTGAATTCACACGCCAAGACGATGCCTTTGCACAAAACATACGTGTGTGCGCAACCCCACCCAAATGTTGCCTGGCCAACCCACCCTTCTCAAACGGTGAAGAGCTCCTGGCTTGGCTAGCATGCACACCGTGCCTTGCTCTGGGGGCTGCTGCTTGCTTTGCCATGAGAGGATTTATGACTTGTTACATGTCCACTTTCAATGAAGGCTGCGTTGGTGCCAGCAGCTTCCACCGAGTTTTATGTTCCAGAAGAGGACCTATGGGATTTCTGGATGGAGGATTGATGTGCTTCTCACAGGCTGTGCCTGTGGTTGGTGGAAAAGCTAAGAACTGGCTGAGTGGGGCACAGCTTTTGGAGGGTCAGGCAAACACCAGTTGAACCCCTCTTCCCTGCAGCATCTCCCACTCTCTGGATGAGCATCTCTACCAAAAGCAGGAGCATCTCGTTATGTCCTCTTTTCACCATGAACCTTGGCCACCCCATGGAAGTCTCTGCTGTGTCACGGAGGGACAAGCTCTGAGCCATCACAGCCATCACCTCTCTCAGCACTGAATATATTGCCTGGTGACATGGTGACAAATGTGCATACTCACAACAGTCAGAGCCCAAAGGATCCGATGTGTTGGGTAATGCCTGCGTCAGGAGGGTTGAGAGTTGAGCAGCCCTGACTGATCCTGCCCAGTCCCTTGATTTTGGATCTGGGAAGCACTATGGGCATCACTGCATACCATGCAGAGGACACTGTAGGAAGAAGGTATCTTTCCATGGCACGGGACCCATTTGTGTCCCTCTCAGCCTGCTCACTACGCCCCTGCACATTTTCCAGCAGCAAGCCTGTCCTGCCCCAAAGCACCTCAGTCCCTCTGCAGGCACATTAGCAACCAAAGAGTTAACTCCTTGCACCCACACCTAGCCAGGAAGCCAAATTTCTACCTGACCTGGGGTGGAGGCAAACTTCTTCTGACAGAAGACCCTGTCTAAGCTCAGCCGGGTCCAGCATCCATGTGCAGGGAGTCCCAGGGCTTCCCTGCCCTTCCCAGCATGTTGTGCTCATCCTGTTCTTCCCATCAGCCTTGCTGAATGTCAGGGAATGGTGAGGCAGCCAGCAGGGAGCCTGCCTGGCTCGTGTGCTGCCAGCTTCCAGCAATTCTTTCCTGCTTCCCGAGCACCGTTTCACTATATGGCATTTCTATACGGTGTGCCTGGCAGGCAGCCCACTCCCCTTCCCAGCCACGGGGGTTTTCCATGCTGGGCTTTGCAAACTACCTCTGCGCTGTGTCCTGGGAATCGAGGCCTCTGCAGGAAGGAATTTGCTGGTCAGCGCGGAGCTGAGCTGTGCGACCCTGTTCCTGTTAGCAGTGAGTTTAACTTGGAGGCAGCATCCAAAAGGATTTGGAAATTCCCAGTCCCCCTTTTTGGCTCCTCTTGATGCCTTTGGTCCATGCATGTACCTGAGAAGCCTCTTCTCCCAGGCCTGAGCCACCTGGGGAGCAGACCCTGCCGCCTGGTTAAGCAGGATGGAACTGGGGGGATTTTGCAGGGCTGAAGGGCAGCTCATGGCTGGGTGAGCAGAGGACTGAGCAGTCAGGGGAGAGGATCTCCTGGCATTACGTGGGGTGAGGTGCCAGGAGGCTGTGATGCTGGAAGCCAGGGAACTAATTCGCAGGTGAACTCCACATTCTGGTGCTGAGGTGCAGGGTGCAAACACGGGATGGAGGCTTGAATGAGTCCTGACAAACTGCCACGGTGCTTTCACTGCCTGGGAAAGGCTTACAAGCAAGGCAGTTTGGTGACCTTTGCTGTGGCCCCACTGTTTTCTCAAACCCAGTGTGTGGGGACACCATAGTTTCTGCCTAGAACACCCTGTCCTCCTCCGGCAGTCTGGAGGTCCCTCCCCCACAGGGATGCACAAAGGGCTGCCCGAGCATGGAGGCACCATTTCATGAAGCCCTGTTGCAAAGGCTCTGTACGGTGCCTGACACAGATCTTGAGGCCAGAAAGGCGTTCCCTGTAGCTGAGACACTGCAAAGGGGCATCCTGCCTGGTTATGTCCCCTTCCCAGTGTCTGCCTCAATCCTGCACCTCTGAGTTCTGGGAAAAGGCTGATGCCTGCAGGAGCCCAAGCTGGGTTTATGTGAGTGTGTGCCAGAAATTGTGCCTGACCAGAGCAGCCTCTGGAGGCAGCTGGTGTTGGAGCACCCTACAAAACCTTGCCTCTACCCACCACCTCCAGCAGCTCCTCTGTATCCCAGAAGTTCAGTTTGCTTTGTGACCCCCCTGCAAAGAGGGATGCTTAACCCTCTCTCGCTGCCAGAAGCTCCCCGCTTTCTCCTTGAGCTGCGGGGACATGTGATAGAGCAAGGCACTTGGAGAGGAAGGAGTAAACAGGGGGTGTGAGACAGAAGGGAGGCAGGAGGTGAGATGGGGCACAGACCCTCAGGCCTGTTTCCATGGGGCCCTGCTACTCAGACATGCAGGTGCGTCTGCATTGCTCAGCCAGGGCAATGGCTGAGTACTCCTGCTCTAAGTTTGTTCCCCCCTGCGTGTTCTTCAAACCACCTTTCCTAGAAGGACTGGATTGAGGTTCTGCTCAGCCAGCTGTTTTCTTTGGGGTGCAAATCACAGCAACTAGAGAATTGCCAAAGGCTGATGGCTGTGAAAGAAATGTGTGTCCTGAACGTACTCCGCAGCTCAGACCATGTTTGGGGCTGGCCTCTGGCCAGAGGATGCTGTTGCGGTGTCTTGAAAACACACAGAGAGCCAGGGACTTTCCAGGATCTTGATGCCATGGCCGGGGCTGGGACTGGGCAAGGAAAGGATCTGAGCTCTGTGCTGGGACCACAGAGCTCTTCAGGAGCTCACGGAGTCCTGGACTGGACTGTTCTGTGCTGAGGGTAGCCTGTGACATGTCTCTCCTCCCTCCACATCACTTGTCCTCGTACCACATAGGCTCTGCAGAGACCTGACCAGGGCGGATGACTGTAGAATCAGTGCTCCCTCAGCTTCTCCAGCACAGGGACAGTGTTCAGCCCGTGCCAAGAGTGGGAGTTCATCCAGGTGCTCAGCACCCAGGCACTGCTACCTGGAGGGGTTGCACAGGTAAGGGCTGGAAAGGCAGTAAGTGCCAGCATGGATTTCCTTTTCCTGCCCTGTCCTGATGCCACTGGTGCTTTGGGGTTGGAGGGATGGGTGACAGCACATAGGATGCCTTCAGGGATCAGTTCCCCAGGTTGCCAGGCACCCTGGGGAGTAGCATCCCACTGGCAACCTGCTGCAGCCCATGGCCTGTGCCTGCCACATGCCCCAGGAGCTGCTGTCTGAGGCCACGCCGACCTTGGTGCTGCACGGCTGTGTGGGGAGCTGCGGTACCCCCATTCAAGCACCCGGCACATGGGCACCTTCAGCATGGGAGCTCCCTTTCTCTTCTGCATGGGTGAAGGAGGAAGCCCCAGGAGTGCAGCCCTGGATCCCACACTGCCCCAGGCACCCAGCTTTCCCCCCAGGAAGGCAGCAAGCTGCTGCAGCTTGCTGGTCTCCTGGCCCAAGAGAGGGCTGCAGGGCAGTTGTTGGTAAGCCCCCCGACCATGACTCCAGTGTCTCCCCCTCCCTGATGAGGGGGGAAAGAGTGTGGGCATCTTATCGCAGCTCTGCTTTCTACAGCAGCCAGGACTTTGGTCTCCCCCTAGGTTACTCATTGCTTTTAATAACTGTTTATGTGGGTCCTTATCAGGGACTGGTGAAAAGTCCCGGGGCTGCACTCCAGGTCACTGGCAGGGGCCTGGTAGGAGGCTTGGACCACACTGGCATCGAATAGATCCCATCTAGGCTCTGCATCCCACTTGGGTTCCCAGGACACGGCTGACATGGGCAGTGAGACTGGGGCTGGCCGAGGAGCTGAAAGCCAGGATGGGTGAAGGGGGGCTGTTAGCAGTGGAGTGGTGAAGCTGGGGGTGGCATGGCAAAGGAGGTTCCTTGTTAGTGGGGGCTGTGCAGGGGAGCTGGAGACATGCTGGGGCCTGGCTCTTCTCAGAGGGTAGGGTGAGAGGTAGTGGCACCGGATGCATCAAGGGAAATTCCAATTAAATAGTGGGGAAAACATTTTCAACATGAGAACATTCCAAGCACTGGAACAGGTTGCCCAAAGTGGTTGTGGAACCTCCATCCTTGGTCTGTTCTAGACCATGTCGTGGTGACTGCATGAAATGTGGAGGTGTCTGGCCATCCCCTCCTCAGAGCAGGACCAATGTTACAGCGGGCTGCTCAAGGTTTGGTCCAGCTACATGGCCACCTCTTTGGGTGGCCATTGCCACCACAGGGGTGCCCTGAGAGCTCCTGTCCAGCTCCTGCAGGTCCACTTCTGCACAGCCCCCATCTTACCAGGCATGCCCAACCTTTCCCACCGCAGAAGGTCACACCGTTGTGACCATGGGACTTTGTATCTTGCCTGTGTTAAACCTCAGGAGGTTTCCACCAGCCCATTCGTCCAGCTGCTGGAGGTTCCCACTCATCCTCAGCTCCCCACAATTTGGCACCAGCACCAATGTATGGTGGGCTGTGCTATCTCCCCCAGTGCCATTCGCAGTCTAGCCCTTGTGCCTCCCAGCCCTACAGATGTGTTCAGCTGTTCAGGGAGGTCCCCAAGGCAGCCAGACAGGGACGGAGGTCTGGGCGCTGGGATCTGGGGTCACCCTGAGCCCCTTCTCTCACCTGTGTGGGGTGTGTGGCTTGGCCTGGGGGCAAAGCACAAGGTGGGAAAGCAGAACATATCAACTCCTTGGTTTCCCTAATGGCTTGGCCACCTGCCAGAGTCCCTGCCCTGGGAACAAACAGGCAAGCAGCAACATCCGACCCTCTGAGAGCAGGTAGTGGCAGGTTGTGAGACCGAGTAGGAAACAGGAGCCCACAAACTCATTTATCCATGATGGGGGCCATGTCTCCGGCATGCCCCCCCACCTGGCACCCTGTGCCATGATGGGCAGCTGGGAACAAGACAGGACGTGTCTGTAAAGGGGGGCTTGCAGCTTACAGGAATCCCCCACCCTCCTGCTTCTGCATCACCCAGCCCTTGGCTGACTGGTGGGCTGCCTGCCAGGCTGGCCGAAAATGAAAGCAAAGCGTCCAGAGATAAATAGGAGCAGCCTCAGCACAAGGCAGCAGTGCGTGTCCTGCTCCCCAGCCTTGCCCAGCTTGGCACCCCTGGCACCCACCATGGCGCTGCGCCTCCTCCTGCTGCTGCTCCTGCTGGCTGCTATCCTCGCCATTACCGAGGCTCAAGGTGAGGGGTGAGATGCCCTCCTGCCCGCCTGTGGGGTGGGATGGGGCAAGGGGTATGGGTGTTTGACAGGGTCTGCACAGGGTGCTGGGTGGCGCGGTCGCAGTGTGCGGTGGGTGTTTGTGGTGTGTTTGGGTGTGTGGATGGCTGCGGGTGTGGGGTTTGCAGTGCAGTCGTGTGTTGGTGTGTGTGTTTGTGCACCTGATAGGTGTGTGGCCTTGGCTTGCAGGGCTTGCTTGGCTTGGGAGCGTGTCTGTGTGCATGTGGCTGGTGGGGCAGCAGCACCCCGAGCTGAAACACGCAGGCAGGAGAAGGAGGTTCAGTCTCTTTGCAAGGAGCTTGTCTCTGCCTGTTTCCCCTCTGTTGGCCGTGAAATTGGAGCCACATATCCCTGGGGAAGGGTCTGACCGGCAGCTGGGCACTGACACTGAGAGCTCCTACACTCACGTGCTGCTCCAGCATCTCTCCCACAAATGACACCAAACGAGCCCTGTGCCATCGGCCAGCTGTGCTGTGCTGCCCTGGGGCTGGGAAGGTGCCCTGGCTCGGTGAGGGTCCGAAATCCCACATCCTGCCCTTTCCCCCAGGCATTGGCAGCTCACCCTCTGACTGCTGCCTGAAGTACAGCCGGAAAGCCATCCCCAGCAGCTGGGTGAAGTCCTACAGCCTCCAGGGACCTGAGTCGGGATGTCTGCTGCGTGCTGTTGTGTAAGTACCTTGCTATGGTTGAGACCACTGCGATCGGTTTGGCTCCAGCCGAACACTCCTTCTCCATGTCCTCCTCCTGCCCAGCCCTAGGGAAACTTTCTGCCTGCACCCCCAGGTTCACCACCAAGAGGAACAAGAAGATCTGTGCCTCTCCCACTGACTCTGCTGTCCAGAAGCTGATGGAGAACCTGGACAAGAAGGTCAAAAATAAGAAGAAGAAGGGACAGCCCCCACGTCCCAGGGGCAAGCCCAAGCAGCAGAAGCAGCAGCGGGTCTAAGTCAGGCCTGAAGAGGTAGGCAAGGGGGAGGGGGGAGCAGCAGGGTGATGGGGTGAGGGTGCTGCCCCCCCTTCCCAGATCCATCTTCGTAAGACGCCAGGCATCCAGCTCGTGGAGCTGAGCCTAGTAGGGCTGCCAGAGCCTTGGCTGAAGCGCAGAAGCATTTAGGGCATGGCTCCCTCCTGGTCTGTGCTTGCCTTAAAATCAGATTTGTTTCTGGAGCTGCTGGGACAAGGCTTAATGCTTTGGGGACACACAAGATGTGCCATGCAAGGCAATGGTATCCCAGCTGGGGTGGGTGATCTCACTGAGACCCTCTCCACCTCACTGCCCCCTCCTTGCCCTCCTTAGGACGGACGCCTTCCCCACTGACGACCGACCCACTGCCTGGCAATGGACATCCACAGACCACCCGCACACCCACTGGCCCCAGGGCGAGGACAGGGCTGGCGGAGGGGCTGCCCTTGGCTCTGAGCCGCCTCAGCGCTGCTGTGCCTGCCGCAGAGATTCGCCCAGCCGGGACCCCTGCACCGGCTGGGTGCTCTCGGCAGTCAGGGGCACCTAGGTCCTCACTCGCCGCACAGCCGTGCCAGCGGGGACCTGGACCCGCATGGGAGCTGGGCTGTGGCCTCGAGCGGGACATGGGCAGCCTTCCCACCAGAGGGGATTTCTGTAGCCTGGCAGGATGGCAGCTTTTCCTATGACTTTTTTTTGGGTTTTTTATACATTTGTATTTATATTTAAAGACTATGCTTTCATTCAATCTTCCTGGAAGGCTTTACTTCTGGCTCCTTGTGCTTCACAGAGTACCCTTTATGCTTACAGGCTGGCTTTTCTGGAAGATTGCTCTTATTTTTCTACCAAATAAACGACGGCTGTGTTTCATTTCTCTCTCACCTGTTTCCTCCTTTTTGGCTTGCAGGGCTGTGGGGTGCCAGGCAGGTCCCACATTCCCGTGGCCCTGCCCAGGCTGCTTGCTGGGCGCTTCCTTGCAGAGCAATTAATAGCAGCCGGGATGGAGAGTTTGAGGACAGCAGAGGTGACAGTGTGGCTATGTGTCTGGGCTGTTCTAGGCTTTCTCTTTGGCTTTTATAACATGCTTTCGCAGTGTAGTGTGGAAGAAGTTAGTCAGGATTTATCCTTTTCATTTTTTTTTTTTTTTTAGATATAAAATTGCAATGAAATCAGAACAAATTGTTAATTTTAGTGGAATTTTACCCTTTTATCTCCCTTGGTTTTGCTGTGATTTGCAGTGATCCAGACATTATTAGGCCAAGTATTCTGTTTTCTGGGAGGAAAAAAAAGAAAGGAAAAAAAAAAAAAAGAAAACAAAAAAAAAGAAAGAAAGAAGCTAAAGAAAGTCTTATATACTTTCTTCCCAAATCTGAAAAGCCCACTTGGTGGAAACTGCGTGTGCGGCTGTGCACATAGGGGAATAGAAGACTTCGCAAAATTCATCACAGACACGCTGCAGCTGTTTGAGAGCAGCTCTATCCCAAACCTTCGGTAAAATAAGAACTCACTAACCTGAGGACACCAAAAGGTGAGACTGCAAGTAGAGGGGGGACAGATGCCCAGGACAGGGCTGGTGGGGAAGTAGATTCTCCCTGTGCTTGCAAACCCCCTCCAGCATGCTGAGAAGAGGCAAGTCGAGCAGCTACACTGCAGCTGCAAGTGCTATCTGCTTGCAGAGACTTCAGGCACGGACTTTGGTCAGTAAAGGTCTATTAAGTCATATAATTGCAATAATAGGATTTGCAGAGCTTGATAGTATCAGCAAAGGCTGTGTGTTGGCTGGAGTAAAGCTTGTAGCTGAATGTTTCTATCAAGCACGTTTATCTGGCTTGATTGCTTTATTAGGCAGGCATTTAGGTCTATTATTTTAAGGCTGTGTAAAGAAACTGTGAAGTCCAAGATACCGCTGTGAGTATGGGACGGGTGCTGAGCTGGCTCCGTGTGCTGCCCTCACCTCCACGTGGGAGTATGCAGCCATCTGCCAGACCAGCTTTTGGACAGGATGTGAGGCAATAAAATATATCCTTTACAACCAAACGCACTCATTCTGGCTGTTGTGACGGGCTTTGATGGGGTGGGAAGGGCTGTGCGAGGGGCTGCTCTCCTGCCCTATACACATCATCCCACGGGCCCTGGCTTTCGTAGCACTGCCGGGCGCTGCATCCCTGGAATGCAGGGGCTGGCAGCTGCTGGTACGGGGAAAGGGGACCACATAAATTCCCTCCTGCGCAGCTGTGTTGCCCAGCAAGATGAAGTTGCCTTGTTTGCTCAGCCGTCCCCACCAAGGGGTCCTGAGGTGCCAGCAAACATAAGGGCACAAAATGGTTTTGTACGTGATGTCCTTTGCTCACGGCTGAGCCCGTCCCTCCAACTCTGATGCCCCCCGACAATCAGTGCTTGCTCAAAGCAGGGGCTGTGTGCTTCCAGCCACTTTGGGAAAACACCACTAAAACAAGTTATTAACGAGGCTGTGCTCTGGCCTGGGCTTTGCTGGGAGCCTGGGAACTGACACCCACGCACAGAGTCAGCCGAGGCTACCATGGGAGGGCTGGAGGCGGCCCTGTGTTTGCTGGGGATGCGCTGCATCCAGCCCTGTGAGACTGACCCTTCCTTCTGTAAGACTCCTTGTTGTGCTGGTGGTGGTGTCAGGGGATTGTGAAACGATTGCAAAAAAACCCTGGAAAAGAGGCCCAGCTGAATATGTCTGCAACCACGATCAGCAAAGCACAAGCAGATGGCAGGAGTGAGCCAGCATGTGACTTGTGTCCTGGTGGCTCTGTGATTGCATATGTAAACACCACAGGGGTGGTTTTTTTCTCTTCAGATGATAGGTGGGCATTGGGCTAAAACAGGTCATAAAGATGTGCCCATGGGGGTGCTCTAATTTACCCTAAAATTTACCCTGAAAGCAGGGCTTGTGGAAGAGCACTGGCATTTGTCCCATGCTCAGGCACAGATAGCTGCTCAGGAGGGCACACGTGAGCATGGACACAGATGACAAATGCAGTCCCAAGTGTGCCTGTGCCTGCACACACACGGACATTTGCACACCACTTCCAGCTTTACCGCAGAATGCTGCTTTTAAGGAAAATAATGTGTCAGGGTTAGTGAGAGCTTTTTGCTGGTGAGGCAGGTGGCCGCAGTGCTGCCATGGTGAGATGGCACCACCAAAACACCTCTGAGGAGGTTCCCTGCAAGAGGCTGAGGGGAGCGGCAATGGGGTGGGATCTTCAGTGTGCAGCAGAGGCCAAAACCCTTTCCCCACAGAGAAGCTGAATCCACAGGCCCCGGCGGATACAACCGATGTAAAGAAGATGCTCTAAGATGATGCCGCAGTGAAGCAGCAGGGGAGGATTCACACAGTCATACCCCTGGGCAGGGCAAACCTGCTGCTTTGCCTCACGTGCAAAGACAAGGCAGCATCAATGCGGTGTGTGCCGGGGCAGCAGGTGTGCAAGGGCTGTACGAGCCTGCCTAGGCGTTCGGCAGGGAAAGCGAGAAAGTTACAACCATGTCAAGCAGAGCAAAAAGTTAGGAGAGCTTGGCCACCCTGGAGCAGAAAGGTTTCAATGACAGCAGAAAGTAGCCAGGCAAGACAGAAACCACGGAGCGTAGCCAAGAAAAGGGAGGACTTGAACACAGGCCAAATGATTAGCTCAATTTTTTAGTTGGCGCAGACAGTGCTCTGGGCTTGTGCCCAGAGTGTGCTGGACTGTGACGCCAGGCTGAGCTCCAGCACGGCTCACCTGGAGACACACACACTGGCTCCATCCCCCTGCCCCACGCCGTTCTCAAGAAGCAGGATCTGGCTATGCTGCAGCAGCCCGACAGGTGCCAAAGGCTGTTTCTGGGGCTGCATGGGTGCTAGAGGGGCTGTGGTTTCTAGCTGAGCCTTCAAAGTCCGTTTTGGTGCTCTCTCCACCAACACTGCCCTTCTGGGGTCTGCCATGGTCTTGATTGCAAAGAGGAGGTGGGAAAGTGGCTGGTGGGCAATAGGGACTCCCAGCCTCCCTGCCTCAAGGTATTTCCTAGTCCTGGCCGTCTCTTGGCACCCATCTTGTCCTAGAGGTCCCCAGCCCAGAGCATCCTCTCAACCCTTTCTTTGCCTACATGTAGCTCCCAACTGCTCTCCCTCCCCCTGTCCTCTGTTTTTCTGGCTGGAGACCCTTGGTTGTGGGGTGTCCTCATGCTGCCAGTCCTCCTTCTACTCCCCCAGACCTCCAGGTCCTTCTGCTTCCCTCCCATCCTGCTGGAGATTGCAGACCTGCTCCTGGGCTGCAGCTCTCCAAGGCATGGTGGTAGAGCATCTGCTATCCTCTGAGGATGTCCTGTGGTGGGGCCAATGTGAACTGTGTCACAGAGCTGCATCAGACCAAAAACCTTACAGCCTCCTCTGTCCAGTGTCAGTCTAAAAGCCAACAGAACAGTGAAAGGGAGCAGCCCCCAAGGGTTTGGTCCATCCCATGTGCTTTTAGATCTGTCCACAGGTGAGTTTGTTGTGCAGCCTCACCAGGAATCCTTCCTGTCAAGCCACATGGGAGATGGCAAGGAAATTGCTGATGGGCTGCTTTTTGCACAGGTCTCCAAGCTGTTGCCCAGCCACCTTCTTGTGAAAACCCAGGAGAGGCTGCAAAGAGGTGAGGACAAGGCAGCATGATGGCAGGGAGCCAGGGCTGGGGGCATCCCACTTAGCTGCTGACATCTCAGTGACGTCATAGCACATCTAAGGACATTTGCAGTAAGCACCTGGCTGGGAAACTACGCAGCCCAAGGATGATGCTGAGGGACACGTGTGTTGCAGGGACCCTGGGAGATGGGTGCTCACCCAGGGGATGTTGAGCAGGACCCAGGTGAAAGGTCTTGGCTCTGCTGCCCATCACCTGTGGTGACCTCAGCATCAATGACGCTGAAGCCAATGAGTGTCAGGGATAGACGGATTCTAACAGAGCAGGAATCGGCACCTTCTGCATCACACTTAGCCAGATCCTTAGGACCATCTCTGATCCCTCTGGACAAAGGCGTGACTTGCTCTTTTTTGACCCTTAACTCCATTTAAATTGGTTTGACTGGGTTCTCTCAGCTAGAGGAGATCCAGTGGGGCTTCAAGCCCCATGGGCTGGCAGTGGTCCCAGTCCCCGTGCTGCACTAGAACCGGGACTGCAATGGGAGCTATGCGGGAGGCTCCCTCGTGCTGGGAGTTGCAAGGGAAATTGAAATAGCTGCAACGCCTGCCCAGTATTTCCCAATGAGGTGAATGCAGCCAGGCCAGATCCTGCCCTAGGGACTGACTATGCCTGGAATTTGCTGAAATTCCCCCTTTGCCTTTCCAGCTCTGTAGCTCAGAGGTGCAAAGCAGAGCACCACAAGGTACCCCAGGAACATGCCAGAATCCACACACTGGTGGAGAGCAGCTGCCCTGGGGGGTCCCGCAGCCAGCAGATCTCTGAGAGGGTGGCGGCATGGCTGCTGCTCCCCAAGGAAAGCCAGGGGATGGAGGGGATGCTCACATGGCCCATTTACATTTTGATGGGTTGGATTCCCATGGGGATCCCCTCATATGCGTGGTTTCCACTTTAATTAACAACTGTGTTATCAAGGCTTCTGCAGGGGTGAGCACTCAGGGATGCTTTGTACTGCCTGTGGTGTCCTCGGGGATGCAGCTCCAGCACTCCCAAATTGCTCTGGATGAGGCTTAAATGGGTCAGCATACACAATGCTCTCCCCTCTTCCCAAATTGCACTGCATCCCCTGACCGTTCCCTGCCTGCATGTGCCTCTGAAGTGCCTGGACCCCGAAACATCCTCTCTTCTCCATCTGCACCATCTCTTCAGCCCTGTGAGGGGGATGGGGTGACCTCCCTGCATGCCACAGGGATGCACTTCAGAGATGACCATTCTCTTCTTAGAAATCCCACTGACCCCACTGGAGGTGGGGGGAAACCCATCACATCCCCCTTTCGCAATGTAAGTGGAAAGCCCCCTTCCTTACCCTCCGGTGTCCCTCATGGGGAGCAGAGGTGACTGGAGCAGTCACGCTTTCACCCACTTGGCACCCAGACAGCTGCCAGGAGGAGGCAGAGGCTCTCTTTCCTGCCCATGGGTCAGCAGGCACTGTAAGCAGCTGAAAGGCAGGGACTCCCCTGCAGCCAGAGGCCGTTAAGGGGTTCACCCCGAGAAGGACTGTATTCCCAACACTGAACACGCTTCTTCTGGTGTGTGGCCAGCTGGGAGCCAGCAGCAGACGGTAGTCACAGGAAAGTGGCTGGGGACACCTCCCACTTGCCAAGGGGACCAGGACCCCAGCAGTGCCTGGAGGGGTGTCCCACAGGATGGGAACCCCAGCACCCCTTGCCAGCCCTTGGGCATGCTCCAGTAGTTGCCAAACCCACCGAACAGGCGAGGAGGTGAGGGCATGCTGTCAGGCAGCACCCCTAGCACCCCTTGTCAGTGGGTCGGGGCTCTGCTCTTGGGACCCCCTTTTTGCAGGGGGCTCTGAGTTTGCAGAGGGAGGAGCCAGCTCTGGGTTAGAAGCAGTTGCTCATGTAGGTCTGACCACCAGCACCCAGGAACTGTCATCTTCCCTGCTGTGGCATCTCTTTGGCTGCACCCTGGGGAAATCAAGCGGTCCCAGAGCCAGCCTGAACCCCCAAACCCACAGGCAGGCTGGGGCTGATGACTGACACTAATCCTCCACCACCTAAATTCCCCTTCTGCCAGCCAAGATTTCTCTCCAATAGCTTGTGAGTGCTAGAAGAAGGCAGGTGCTGACTGAAGTTAAGCTGGCACATCCTGTTTGTGCCACTCATCCAGCCCACCAGCCCCTGCGTACTCCTTTGGCACAGTGCCAGCTTGCTGGAGCACAGGAGCACAGGAACTGCTGGAGGCCATGCCCTCCTGACAGGGGACACCACCTCATGCAGGAGGCTTGTGCCAGTGCCGGTGCCAGTGCAGGGATGGAGAACCTTGGCTGGTGGTATGCCTGGAATCTCCTCTTGCTTCTTACCATGGAGCAGGCAAGGAGCAGAGCTCACTGTCTCCTACTGCTGAGAGGAGCAGAGGGACCCACTGAGGTCCCTGGGTCCCATCTGTGTGTCTTGTCCTCTGGTAGATATTTGTCCCTGTGGAAGGGCTGTGCACTGCTCTCTGTCAAGGTGGTAGGGCAGGCTGGAGCTGGAGCAAGGGAGAGGGGGTAAGGACAGAGATTCTGCTCCAGGATTTGTTCACCCTGTGCGGAAATATTTTTCCTACCATCAATAGGAATTTCCCTGGGTGCAGCTGGTGCATTGCCTTTCACCCTGTCCCTGGGCCCCTCCAAGAAAAGCCTGACTCTGGCATCTCTCCAAATCCCTACAAGGCAGCTGCTGGCGGCAGTGAGATCCCCTTCACCATTCCCTCCCTGGGCTGCACAGCCCTACTGCTCTCAGAATCCTGCATGCCATGTATCAGGGATGAAGCAGGCTGGTGAGGGCACATCACTGCAGGTGGCACTGACACTGTGGTGAGTCACCATCCCAAGGAGAAACAGCTCCCATCCCTGCTCTCCTGTGAGGGTTTTGAGCTGGAGTGCTGGTCTTCACTCCCTGCAGTGCCCACGCAGCTGGTGAGCTGCTGGCACCCAGCGCCATGCACACAACTTCTGTGGGGGATTTCTTCTCTTGTGCTGAGAAAGCCTGTTTCCAGGAAGATCTGTAGCTGCCTTTGGCTATCAGCCCACTGAGACACCTGGAAACCAGGTTGTTATTTGGTACATGAGATTGCAGACCTGGAGCAGAGCATGCTGGTTGAGATCTCCTCCATCCACTAGCTTTGGATGTGCCTGCCAGGCAGGCACTGGGGAGGGCAGGGGGAGCAAGCCAGGCTCCCGTGACCAGATGGGGAAGATCAGGGGGAGCCAGGCATTACCCCAGCACCAATACATACACAAAAAGTGGGGCTGTGGCAAGTTCTCCCCCCAGCATCAGTGTGTTGAGCCTATGCAATATCTAATGAGAACGTTCCGGAGATGTCCTGAAGAAGTGACTGGGAAATGTATGGGGTGAGACCACCTATGTGCTTGCCCAGGGCCCTGGGGCACTTTCGCAGGGTAAAGGGACCCTGGAGCTGCTCTGGCCCTGACCAGCAACCCCTGTGGCTCAGGCGCTGGCAGTGGAGGACAGAAGCTCTTTGGCTCTGACCAGCTGGTTGCAGGGAAAGCAGTCAGGATATTCGGGAACTGCTCAAAGATTAAAATCAGCCTGTGGCAAGACTTGTTGCAACTTCCCACCCCTCTTCCCCAAAAGAAAGTGAAAGCCACGAACTGGAAGGATAAATAGGCAGCAGGAAGCACCAGCAGCAGAGCGCAGGGAAGCTGTGCGGAACTCATCTCTCCTGCCTGGAGCACCATCACCTTCCAGCCCACTCTCTGCCAGCCTCAGCAGCAAAATGCAGCGGTTGTATCTTCTCTGCTTCTGTCTCCTGGTGCTGGGACGTATCCTGGATGGTAAGAGGGAACCTCTCAGGCTGACTTTCTTGTGGAAGGGAGAGGATCCAGTTTCTTGCTCTCTTTTGTATTTCCAGCAGACTTTTAGAGAGACCCATGGCTGGGGGTCTCTTGCAGTCCTCCTGCATCTTCTGCTTGTAACCTGTCCCAGAGGGACTCCGTCCTACCCAAAGTCCAGGCAGGAGCCTGCAGAGCACTGGCGCTGGAAAGCTGCACTTGGGAAAGGTCATGGAGCAATCCTGCCTCCCAGTGCCCTAGTCCAGCTTGTGCACACTGGGCTGGGATCACCTTGGTCCCAGTCTCCCCAGCACAGCGGGGGAGCATCCCTAGCGCTCTTTGGCCAGTGGCAGGGCTGGGGGTGGGAGGGGAGGTGTGTGTTAGGGCAGAATCCATGCCTGAGGGGCTGCTGGTATTGGACACGGGGGTTGCACACATTACAGCTGTCTGGGTACGTGACATCAGGCACTCTGCTCTGCTGCAGGCAGGTGGGGCAACCTACACCTTGTGATGTTGCACCACACCTTGCTGCCTGGGATTACAGGCAACCCTGGGCACTGCCAGCCTTGATGGGCATTAACAGTGAATACAGCATTTGCTTGGAGGATGGCTGAGGTCCCCTACCCCACAGTGAAGTGCTGACAGCTGTGTCCATCAGATGTCAAAGGATTAATCGGCGTGCAATGGGCTGGTGATGGAGTAGCTGCAAAATCTGTGGCTTCTTCAGCAAATAAAGCTGAAGTCATTTCCAGCCTCTTGGGAATGGGTGTCTGTCTGTATTGCAGCATACTGAAGCTCTGTGAAGACCCCTGTCCTACCTTGCTTGCTGCTGGTCTGGCCCTGGGGGTGCGGGAGGGAGCCAGGCATGCAGAAGGGTTGCCCTCTGCCAATTTGCTCTTTCTCAACTCCTTTGCTTTCTGTCAAAAGGATGCAAAGGGTTCCTGGTGCTGGGGCATGGGAGCAATAAAGTTTGTGCCTGCATGTGCAGCCAGGGCAGTGTGTGAGGGCATTGCTGGTAGGCACTGTTCTGCCCCACTCCGCTGGGGTGGTCCCGCAGTCCCTTCATTCTCTGGGAAGGCTGGGTGAAGAAGCAGCCAAACCAGGGAGAGCAACCTCAGCATCCACTGTGTGTTTCTCCTCCAGTCCATGGTGGGAACAATGTCCTTGACTGTTGCCTGCGGACAAGCGAGAAGCCCATCCCACGCCGGATAGTGCAGGATTACCGTCTCCAGCTGGTGCAGGATGGCTGCAACATCCCAGCTGCTGTGTAAGAACCCCAGGGTGTTGATGGTTGAGGCACAAGAACCCCAGACTGGTGATGGCCAAGAGATGGACCCTGTGGGGAGGCAGGAAGGGAGGCAGAGCAGGGTGGAGGAGGGATTTCAAGCTGGGTTTGGGGGAGAGGGATAAGGAATGTTGTGGAAAAGACCCTGGAGATCAGAGGTTCAATCAGAGCAGGACTTTCTGGGAGGGTAAAACCTGAGACAAAAATCATGGAAGAGTCATCTCAAGGTAGAGATGGAGGAGAGCAGTAAGGGAGGCAGTGGATAAGAGCTTGAGATGTGCTTGAGCATCCCTGGGGTCTCTGCTCAACTCATCTTGGGTTTTATTCCCCATGGGCCTGGCAGGTTCATCACCACAAAGGGCAAGCGCCTCTGTGCTCCCCTTGAAGCCCCGTGGGTGGTTCGCCTCCAAGAGAAGCTGGATGCCAGCTCTGCCAGGAAGGTAAGAGCCGTCCCTATTCTCAGATGGGACTGGGGGAAGACTGGGGGTGGGTTTACCCAAATAAATGCAGCCCTGGGGCTGTTGCCCACCCAGTGCCACCCTGGGATGAGCCCAGTGGGTGCCACAGGAAAAGGCACTGGGAGTAAACCCCTCCCCAGTTCTGCCCTGCAAGCTTGGACTTCGCAATTTGTGCACCTTCACAGGGAGGGCTTGTAATGAGTTCTGTGGGTGCTTTGCAAGGCCTGCCCGGTCCCCACTTCACTACTATGGCATGGCTGGGGGAGGTCACCCCTTGTTGACCACCCTGACTGCAAGGAAGGGACTCTGAGAAGGCTCCTACACTGAGGATCACAGCCATAACAGCTGGTTTTTTCACTTCCCCAGGCCAAACCCAAGGGCAAGTAGCCTCCGAAGGAGTCTGTGGCTGTCCCCAGCACCTGGAGTGGGGCTGTCTCCCAGCTGTGAATCTGAAGCTAACGGAGCCAACCTGCTTCCACCTCCAGCCACAGGGCCAACCCTCCTCGGGATTCGTGTCAGTGCACTGGGCTGGGCAGAACCCTGCCTGCTCTCTCTTTTTCCCTCTGTCTCCACTGTGACCCAGTAACCTGTGTCAGGCTGAGCTGGAGGCTGCTGGACCAGACACTCTGCCACCTTTGCAGCCTGGAAGATGGTTGGTGGACTATTCTGCAAGATAGGTTTGGGGGGGATCTCAGCCTTCCCTTCAGTGCATCAGCTGTGACCTCCAGGGCTAGTTCTGATCCCTTTAGTTTCTATTGCCAGCTCCACGCCCAAGTCCTTCTGCATCCCTGGGAAGGGCTGACAGGACAGGACAGTGTGGGCATGGATGGGAGGGATGGAAATGTTCATCACTGGCCATGCACTGTGCTGATCCCTTGCTGAGCACAACCTAAATGCCCTTGGGCAGATCGTGGCCCATGTGGTTACTCTCTCACACCCTGACTTTCCCTCCACCATTTCCCCTCCTGCCCTTCCTTGCATGGGTAAGGTAGAGCCAGTAATGCAGTGGTGACAGAGTGGGCAGTGATGTTGCCCTCAGTCCCTGCTGTCCTCAGGGATGTTGGCACCCTGCTTGGTCCCCCAGCCTGCCATCATGTTCAAACCCTGCCCCATACCTCTGCCTTGGCAGGGATGCATGAGCAGCGCTCAGACTGCTCTCAGGTATTTGCTGCTAGATCTGTTTGATGTGACAATTACGGGTGTAAGTTGCCTCTTTTCTCTCTTCTTTATTGTGCTGTGAATTTGTTAAATAAAAAGAAAAGCCAGTGTGTGGTCAACTTGCCTTGTGTTTGAGCCTGAAGGGCAGCATGGAGTGTGCAACATGCAGCCAGCACTGCCGGTGGTGCCTCGGTGGCAAAGGGGCTGTGCTTGGGTGCGAGGTGGGGGAAAGGGGCTTTCATAAGGGTAAAGGATGCTTTCTACAGCAGCTGGGCTGCAAGTCTCTCCTGGGGGTCTCTCAGCACCATGGTGAGGTGAGCACCCTGCTCTGCATTGCTTGGCCAGGCTGTGGGAGCAAGCCCCCAGCTGGTTGTATTGCAGAGATGGGGTGGGAGGGAGCATGGCAGTATTGCACCATCCAGCCCAAACCACTTCAGTCCCACCAGCGCTGCAGATGGGATGGAGCTCCCCACCTCCCACGGGAGCACGGGACACAGATGAAGAGCGGCAGGAACAGGAGCTTTGTCCTTGCAGTGAAAGGAAACTGAGGCACAGCATGGCCGATCAGTTTGGTGCTTGCTAGCAGGTGAGGTGCAGGCAAGGAGAAGGAGTTTTTGGGGAAAGGGAGGCAGGTGAAGACACCTGCTTCTGGGCACATCAATAGGTAAGTCATGGAGGGCAGAAAACCAGGTCCTGCCCTGCATCACTGATAAGCCCCTGGTCATTTTCCCCCCGAGCCTTGGGTCTCCTGTGTCTGTGCACTGGGACTACGGTCTTGCTGACCCAAAGTGGTCTTACGTCCCCTTGGAAACTACCCTTTTGCCTGGGCCATGCAATGTCTAACAAAGCTGCTCCATTCAGTTGAAGCATGGGCTGAACACGCACGAGTGGGATTTGCATGGCCAGCAGCCGTGCTCTCCTTCCAAAGACCACAATGTCAAACATGACTGGCCACAGTGTTAAATTATTTACACTGTCCCTGGCCCAGTTTTGGTGCCAGCCAGCAAGCCTGGGCAAAGGCTGGGAGTGAGACAGCCCAGGGTCTGTTCCTGAAGGCAGGGTTTCGTGGCCACCAGACCCTCCAGGGTATGGCATCCACAGTGGCACAGCAGCTGGGCTGTCCAAGCCAGGGAATGTCCAAGCACCTGATGGCTTTTGCTGAGACCTGTTGATCACAAGCTTAGCCCTGGCCCTTTTCCTCCCCTGCTTGGCTGGCTCCCTTGGTTGGTGACTGGGTTTCTTTTTCAGGTGTTTCTCTTGCTGCAGTCTTCTGCCCTGGTATCTGTGCACACACAATGCCCGGGGCTCAGCTGTCTCTTGGTGTGACTTTCCCAGAGCACCAGTTCTGTCCCAGCTCATTAACTACAGTGACAGCCCCAGCAATACAATCCTGAGGGGGTGGAGGAGGAGGAGGAAGGATAGTATGGGAAGAGAGGCCAAGACAAACAGTGTGAGTGGGAAAGGAGGATAACTGGTGCTTGCTTGGGCAGGAACCTTCCTGCTGCTCGCCCAGTGACCCCTGAGGGGGGTGGCTGGGGGCGGGGGGAGCGTGCTCGGTATGGATCTGCACTGGGGCTGAGCCGCTGCAGCTGATGTGGGTCCCTGTGCAGGGCAGGGGCTGAAGGAGGGCTTAGCCTGGGGCAGATCAGGTTCGTCCTTGGCTGGAGGCTACCCTGACAAGGAGCACAGTGTCCTGGCCCAGTTCCTTGGGAAGCTGAGGGAGAAGGGACTTGCATCAATCTCAGTGATGCTGGAAGCAGGTTTATTTATTTCCATCAGTCTGAGGGATGGCTTGGCCAACCTGCCTGTAAGAGCATGGCTGCAAAGCCCGTGGCTCCCATCTCTTCTGGAAGCAGTAAACATGCCCTCTTCAGAGCAATGCAGTCATTCATCACAGATGCCTGTCAGGTCCTTGTCTGCTGTGGCTCCCAAGCGGATGGTGAACCAGCTCCCAGCTCTGGCAGCAGGCTGCCCTTACTCCCCAGAGAAGGACAGGAGGAGATGCTGTCCTGGGCCAGGCACATGGTCCTGCCTATCTGTCCCTCCTCCAGCCATGCAGCAGCTCTCCCTACCACAGAGCGCAGCTCTTGGAAATCTGTCAAAAAAACAGCAGGGCTCAGTACTTTGTAGACTATGGAGTGAGTTTTTCAGATACAAATTGTCAACAATGTCTTTAGAGGGAAGTACACTTTCCTTTCCATGGCAGCTAGTGACTGCCATGTCAAAAACCTCAAGCTTCAGCCAAGAGAAAATTTTAGTAAAAAATATTCCAAGTCCTCCTGTATCTCTCTCCCCAGCCACGTTTTTCCTGCTCTTTGCCTACCTTCACTGCATCCTCAGGGGTTGTTGGGGCAGGATCAGGATCCACTGCAGTATGAAGCAGGCATGCCCTCAGTAGGTCTGGGGCTTAGTGCAAGGATCACTTTGATGCGAGGGGTTCTGGAACATCAGCTGAATCACCTGCAGTTTTTATCCATGCCTGTGACCAGTATTTCACATGTTGTGGAATGATAGGACATATATATATATATATATATATATATATAAACTCAAAAGCTTTCCTAGGGAACTAACAAAACAGCTGCTGTCTTGGTGGCTGCACACAAGGCCAGGAAAGAAAGACAAGGCTGCATCTGTGCAAGCAAATTAAGCATACTTTGGGTTCTTCTCTGGGTGCCTGGTCTCATAGCTGGGATCATAAGAGCATTCCTGTCCGTCCCAGGCATGGTCAAAACCATCTCAGGTGCTTCCCAGGCTGAATTCAAGGGGAACAAGACACAGTGGCACTAAAGGGAAATGCTACGCTGGTCTCACTTTCTGCCATAATATCCCTTTCAGTGGCTTTACTGGAACTGGTTTTGTCCCTTGCCTCCAAAGAGATGGTGTACATGGGCTTTTTCTGTCACTAGCATCCCCCATGTGTCACATATGTTGTTTCTGGAGCAACAGAAGGACCTGGCTGCACCTTCCCCACGTGTACCCTCAGGCAAGGTGAGCAGCACCACAGGGACCAAAAGCTGTTCCCCCTCCCGCAGCCCTCACGCTGGTGCAGAGAAGTCCATGGGAGCTGTGAACATGCCCTGGGCACGTTTGCTAGTACAAGGGCTGGTGGTCCTTTGTGCTGGTGGTCTCCTCTGCTTGGTGCCTAGGCAAGGGGCTTCTCTCCAGGGGCATGGCTCGCTTGGCACTAGTGCCAGACGCGGCTGGCAGGGATTCAGGGACCTGGCTGGGTTTCTGTGAGGAGATGGGACATGTGGATCGTTGGGAAGGGTGAGAAGCCTGGTGAAGAAAAGCCCCTTTAGTCTCGTCCCACTGCACTGTTTGTTCTTGCCTCAAGAGCAATGCATGTGGGTGATGGAAATGCTGCTTGTCCAGACACTTTCTGCTGAGATTCGTCCTGTGGGAAGCTGCCAGCACCCTTGGCCAGGCTGTGGGGCTCTGAGAGGGAGCTGGTGTCATCCCCGCTGCCCTCTTCCTGCAGCCGAACTCTCCCTGGTGGTATGGCCCAACCTACACCTCCGTGGTCTGGCTTCTTGGATCTGATCCCCAGGGCTGGAGCATGGGACCAGGGTGCTTTTCCTGGCCTGGGGCCCTGGGGTCAAACAGAGCCCAGAAGTTGTCTGATGTTGGGACCCTTGTGCTCACGCAGGACTCGGCTCTGTGAGAGGTAATACAGCTCATTGTAGTGTATAGGCTCAGCCATGAGCCAGGTGCACCTTTGCCCAGGTTCTAGGGCTCAGAGCACCCTTTTGAAAGGGAGGGGGGACCATCCTCTCTGCTCTTAGATACACCCATCCTCTCTTGGTGCACAGTAGCTGTAAAAACTGGAGATTAAAGAGAAAATCAGGAGGACAAACAAATAGACCTGTCCTGCTGCCAGAAGTCTCTGGAAAGTACCTTCCCCATCACCCATCCCTCCCAATGAACTGGTAGGCAGTAATGGGAGGCTTAGTGCCATTTCTGCGGCGCTCCCCACCTCTCCCTCCTGTTTTCCTGCTTAGCTGTGCCTCAGGGTAAGGTTTTCTCTGCTCCAGTCGTGTGCCCCCTGGCCAGGAGGCTGGGGGTGAGCCTGCCCTCCCTCCTTTTCTCAGTTGCTCTGCCACCAGAGCAAAATGGCATGGCTGCATGGCAAGACAGAGCTGGGGCTGTAGGAGACTGAGGTGAGGTGGCACCACCTGGCTCACACTGCAGGGATGGGGCTTGGAGGGGGACTAGTGAAGATCTGGGAGCTCACTTAGCTCTGCTTGGGAGCAGATGGGAGGGACTACCACAGGGCAAGAGCCAGGCAAGGACACCAGCAAAGAAGAGAAGGTTTTGGAGCTTCTCACGTATTTGTGAAATTGATGTGCAGCCCAAGCCTGGCTGGGGTGCATTAAACCCGTAAGTGCGAGAAGCCTTTCCTTGTCTGGGGTGGAAAGGGAGAGCCAGAAGCTTGGCAGCAGTAAGGCAGACTCAGAAGCTCTTCTTGTGATCCTTGTTGAGCTCCATCAAGTGCAAACCTCTAACCCTCGGGTCTCCTTTTCCCTCTGTCTGCTTGGCCCTGTGCTGCCCCATTCCTGCCCAGTTTCCTTGGACCCCTCTGACCAGGCTTTATCTGAGCGATTACTCTTCTGTACCTGTCCAGAGGGCTTTGGCAGCTGTGTTGTGTCACTGCACACAGATGTGCCAAGTGTCGTATAGCTACTTTGCTTGGGAGGTTCAACCTCTGCAACCTTCATTCTGCCTCCTCCACAAACAAATCTCACTCTTTTCCACTTTCCCACAGAAAGTAAGATTTTCTTTCTTGCAGATGTTTTGGCTGGAAAAGCCCCTCCTCTGCTGGTCTGTACACTGATTGTCCCCGCACTGCAAGAACACAACTGTGTTTACATGCACATTCCTTAATCTTGTTTAAATATCAAGCCATGAATTTATACTGACTCTGGAGAGACGATGCTCCAGAAAAGCAGCATTTATGTCAGGAGTCTTGTGAGCTGCTGAGGTAGCCTTTGGAGAAGAAAAGTGCTTTTCTTGAAAGACCCTGCAACTTGTAGTTTCCCACCTTTGTTTAGTTGACATGGCTTTCGGAAAAGCACCAGTCAGCACTTACAGTGATGGATGACAGCCACTATATTGCAAAGAACAAAAGCAGAAGTGTCCCGGATATGCTACAGCTACAGATTTGCCGCCTTCCCACAGTGCTCGGTTTCATTTCCCAGCTACTGCGCAATGCTCCAGCATCCTCCTTTGTTCCTGCCAAGATCAGATACTCCAGGGAATTCCCAGTGTCAGAGCATGCAGGGCTATGGGTTTCATTGCCTGCCTGGGGTGAAAACAGGGCTAAAGTCCGCTGGGTCGATCTCCGCTGTTTCCAAAGTCTGTGTCCATGCTGTGCAATGGCTTTGCTGAGCCTGTGGGGTTTGGTTGGCCTGGGCAGGGAAGCAGGTCCTGGAGATGCTGGCACTCAGCTCTGCACTTCTGACTGAGGGTAGGGAGGCTCTGCCCTGTTTGTGTTGCATCGCCCCGTATCTCAGCACAGACACTAGGAGCAGATCTTTTGCAGCATGACAGGGGATGGTAGGAGGGAAGCTCTCTCTACCTTGGCCTGCTTTCAAGCTAAGCTGCTCACCAGCCCTGCTGCTAGCAAATCCAGCGCAGGTGGCTAGTTGCAAAAATTAGCATCTCCTGGCATGCTCATGTGCTGTGGAAGTGGCGTTTAAAACTGTTACTGCAGACTAAAGCAAAAACTCACCACAAAGAGCCATTTTTGAGACAGCCTTATACCAAGAGGTGCTCCAATCTTCAGTCCAATTTGGCAGGCACTGGAGCTGTCCTGGTTTCAGCTGAGATGGAGTTAACTTTCTCCTCAGTAGCTTGTACAGCACTGTGTTTTGGCTGATGTGAGAACAATGCTGATGGCACACCTATACTTTTAGTTGTTGCTGGATAATGTTTCTACTAAGTCAAGGACTTTTCAGTTTCTCGGGCCCTGCCAGCGGGAGGGCTGGAGGGGCACAGGGAACTGGGAGGGGACACAGCGAGGACAGCCGAGCTGAACCAGCCAAAGGGGTGTTCCACACCATGGGGCGTCATGCTGGGTATATAAACCTGGGGGGTTGGCTGGGGCCTGGGGATCGTTGCTCGGGCACTGGCCGGGCATCAGTCAGCAGGTGCTGAGCAGCTGTACTGTGCATCACTTGTTCTCCTTTCTCCCTTTTCCTCTGGATTTTATCCTTTTCCCCACCTTTCCAGTAAAACTGTTACTATTATCATTATTGTTATTATTGTTATTGTTGTTGTTCTTACCTTTTTATACTGCTTAAATTATTAAATTGTTCTTATCTCAGCCCTCGAGTTTTACATTCCTTTCCGATTCTTCTCCCCAGCTCTGTGGGTGTGGGGAGCGAGCGAGCGGCTGCGTGATGCTTGGTTGCTGGCTGGGGTTAAACCACAACAGCAGTGGTAATGGCAGAAGTGCACGCTGCGTTCAGTTGTTGGGGTGAGGACAAGGGGGTACACATCCTGCAGCCTGCTACCACTGCACCCAGGCACTGTTCCCTTCCCCCCCTGGCAGGGACAACTGTTGTAACCTATCTCTGAGCTTTTGTTTTGAGCAAGGATTTTGGGCATCACTCATGAGTGATCCTGTAGTGCATGAGTTATTTAAGTCAGCCTTGGTGGGAAAGGTGGTCCCAGGTGGGACAACTGGGCTCTGGAAAGCTGTGCACCCTCTTGGGAGGGTTGTGGAGGACAGCAGTGAGCTTGGTCAGAGGGCTGGATGACTTGGCCTCCAAGCACAGGCTGAAGGAGCCTGGGTTTACCCTGCTTCCAGGAATTGCTAAAATGGTCTTCAAGTGCACAGAGGGATGCTGCGAAAAGAAAGTGAAAAAAATACTCTCTGAGTTTACTTCTGACAGGTCAAGAAACCACAGGGGTCCCTGGGGTCAGACTTTAGGGGGAAATTCCATTTAGCAGGAAGAAGCACTGAAGAAATGCTACAGCTCCACTTCTGAAAACTTTCACAGTCCTACCAGTGCCTGTCAGAAAGCTGTAAGTAGTGCTGGCCCTGGCTCAGCACAAGATGGATTAGATGACCTGGGACAGTCCTTCTGAATCCTTTTTTTCCCCTGTTATTCTAACCTACCACGTTCCCAGTGGGTGAGTTGGGCTTCCTCTGCCTTGTGCTATTCCTCTGAGAGCTGCATGAAGTCACAGGGCCCCTGGGACTTCTCTAGAAGGTGGAGGTGGGAGGATGGGGTCACACTCTGAAGTCCCCACTCATTTGCTGGGTGCTTGATGTGAGGCTGCCCGTGACCACAAGAAACCCATGTCCCAGGGTGCAAATCCAGGAACTGACCTAGTGCCCATGAGATGAAGATGCCTTGGGAGCATGGGGAGAGCTTGGAAAGCTGGGCTGAAGGAAGCAGGTCATGTGCCATCCATGAGGCCCCTCTGAAGTGGAGCAGGCTGTGCAGACACTAACAGTAAAGTATGAACCATCAGTCGTCAAAACCAACCTCCTTGCTGTTACCACCTGGGCCACATGCTAGTGTGCTCCTGACTAGGGCCTTGGCAAGCTTGTCTCTGCTTTGTCAGCATAATTTGAGTGTGGGTTTAAGAAGAAAAGAAAGCAACCAAAAGAGAGAAAAGAAGAGTTCTTCAGGGCAGATGTGAAGCTGAAGAGTTTAGCATCAAATGCCTATTGAAAGCAGCTGTGGAGCCTTGCTCCAAGATAAATGAAGGCTGGTTTGAAGCTCTAGAGCTAGCTGGCAGGACATACTGTTCCAATCTTGTCAAATGCTTCCTGGACCACCCGTTCTTGCAGAGCTGGGTTCACCACAGAGCTGCCAAGGTGCTGTGCGCTCCAGTGGAGTGGCTGGGTGTATCATCAGGACCATGATGCTCAGCCCAGACTTGGAGCAAGGGCAGGGCTCAGGGTGTCCTTTCTCCCTCTAGAGAGTTCAGAGAGCGAGAGACGTTTCCACCTGGTGGTTTATCCACATCCTTTTGAGATTTTGAGGATTTTTGAGTGGAGGCAGTCATGAAAGTTTGGCTGGCAGGAGATGTCCACTGCCTGGCCCCCTGGGTAGTACCAAATGGAGGCTGTAGTTTTGGGTTGGTGCAAGGTCTGAAGAACATGAGTCAAGGGATTTTTAACCAAAACGGGTCCAAGAGTGTCTATGCTCAGTGCTTTAACAGAATGAGGAAGGGCTTGAGCAGCTAACATCTGGAATAAGATCAGAGGCCAGACACGCTCCTAACCAAAGGAGATACATGGCCTTGGAGGAGAAAACAGACATGTAAATGGAGATGGAGGGGGCCAACAGCAGGTTGGATTTCTCTGGACTTGTTTTCCATGTACTGCAACTGTCTAAAATAAATGCTGGGGGGCTATGGTGTGCCAGAACATGCTGAGGCCATTCATCACGGGCTGTGCTGGCAGCTGGGACAAGTCCATGACAAGCCGAAGCTTCCTGCTATCCAGAGGGGCTCTGCCTCATTTGCATCGTCAGTCTGGAGGCTGCAGCCTTTCCCGTACTGCATGCAGGCAAATGCAGGGAAAGACCAACTTCTTTCAGCAGGGCATTAACCCCTGCAAATGTGACCCTGCGGTGCTTTTCTACAAGGGCTCTGGCTGGGCCTCAGGGGGGTCATTGCTCTCTCTGCTCCCAGAACCCCTCCAGCGCTGTCCGGGAAGTAATTTCTCCTGGATCTTGCTCCTTGTAGGGTATTTCTGGTTGCACTCACAGAACAGTTCTGGGTCAGCACTTTCCAGCTAAATAGTCCCAATCTGTTCAGCATTGCTTCTTCCAGAAGCTGCTTTCCTGTTCCAGACAGCATGTGTGAAGATGGAGGGCAGGTAGTTCTGCAATGATCTGGTATGGCTCTGCTATGAAGGGCTTTTTCGGAAAGCCGGGAGATTGAGTCTGGCTATAGTGCTGGCATGAAGACAGTCTGCAGCTCCGTGCCATACTTGCGTGGGCCATCGGGGACAGGACAGGCACAGCTGAACACAGACGTTCCCAAGTGAGCCTTTTTCTTAGGTGCTTGCAAAGGGATTTTGGAGGAGGCGACCGTGGCTGGGTCCCTGTGGGCCTCCCCCTGGAGCAGAGGTCTCTATACTGCTCCAGAGGCAGCATCTTCCTTCCCAGCCTTCCAGTGGGATACTTCTGTCCAAGGATTTCCAGGCAGAGGATGGCCAGGGCCAGGAAAAAGCCATCAAGATAGTAAAGCTGGAGTTTGTAGGGGCAGAGCTGCCAAGGCTGCAAAGGCAGCGCCGGGCAGGGGAGCCGGGGAAGTCTCTGAAGCAAATAAGATGTACCAGTCTGGTATTCCTACCAGGGCACAGCAGCAAAGAGTGGAAAGTCCCTGGCTGGCTCTTCTGTGTCTGATAAGGCAGGATGGTTTGCCAAGGAAGGACTTGCTTGTGGATCCTTTCTTACAGGAAACAGAGAGGAGAGTCATCAGGACAGCAGTTAGAAGGCTTGGAAAAGAAAAGTCAGCCAGATCCTTACTTCAGGCAGCTCCAAGCACAGCCGTGGTGTTAGCTGGGCCCCTACACTGCACGGAGAAGCTGTTGGGAGGTCCTGGGCAGCAGGTCCAGGACTTCCCATCTGCAGGCTGGGAGTGTAACGCTGAAGCCTGCTAAGCTCCTGAGCTCTCCTCCCCTCTCCTAATGCTACCACGCTCCCCTTAGAAGTGCACTGCTCCCCGCAGAAACCCTGAAGGTCTTTTAAAGCTTCCTTCTGCTTCAGGGAGGCTGACCCTCCTTCAGTTTGGGTTGGAAACATCCTCCTTGCAGCCCACTGCAGCCCTGCCAGGGCCAGCCCAGCCGCTCCTGTGCTAATGTTGTCCCCAGGCCTGGCACGACCTGTGTCCTTCCCTAAAATGATCAGGTTGCAAGTTTAAAGCAAATGTGAGTGTCTTTTTCACACCCTCTGTAGATAAGTCATGGAAACCTGCAGTGCAGATCACTGGGGAGGCGCAGTCAGGGACTGGACAAACCCATCACAGGTGGGTCCCATGCAAACTCCACCTGGGGAAACTCCTACGCTAGTGACTCCTAGGTGCTGGGAGAGGGTGGCAGGGAGGGATGGCTCTGGTTTGCTCTGCTTCTTGTGCTTTTTCTTATGCATCTAGCAGTGGTCTCAGCTGGAGAGAGAGACAGAGTGATCCACCCTCTGTCCTGACCCAGCACTGCCATTCTTGGGACTGTTTCCTCTGCCCGTTGCACTGCTGAATTTCACCCAGTATCTATTACACCTACTTATTCTTGTAAAACACACTGCCATTCCCCTGAATCATCAGAGAACATCATTAACCTGTTCCCACCTTTTGTGCTGGTGTCCCGTGACCAACCCCACAGGGTCCTGCGACAGCTCACAGATGGACCGAGCCCCATAGCTGCTGCCCTTTCCCAACACCCTGCTTGCTGTAGCCACTCCTCACCCCTCAGCAAGGCTGGGACGCGGGGCACCAGCAGAGGCTCTTCCCTGCCCTTCATCCCTAGGAGATCTTCACCTACCCAGCATTTCACACATCCTGAGGAAGCAACTGCAGATGGAGGAGCCGTGGGTGCTGTCTGGAAGGGAGTGTGCTGGTCCTTTGACCTCCTGTCCTGCAGGAACAAGAGGACTCCTGGCTCCTTGCCCTGATCTAGCAACATTTAATCAAATGTGCCTGCATCCCTGAAAAATCCCGGCCAGCAGAGAAAGGCAGCCACTCAGCAGGAAGGAGAAGGAAGCCACCACGGAGCCTTTTCTTGTCTTTGTTCAGGCAGGCAAAGTCCAAGGCTAGCTGTCACATGGAGCCTATCCCGGCTACGGTTGTGTGCCAGCACATCCCGGAGACCTACAGGAACTGGCAGCAGAGAAAAACAATCTGGAAAGCACTTTGACTGAGGATATCCAGGAGGACCCAGGGCTCAGGACACAATCCATGAGGTTGGGCAGTCTTTTTGCGTGCTCCTGTGCCATTCTCTGCTCACCGTGATGGGCCTCTCTAGCTCCTGATAGGAGAGAAGCAGTTCAGTCCTGGCTGCCCAGGGAGGTTGGTGAGAGACAGGTCTGGTAGGCATTTGTGAGCATCCCAGACCATATCTGGTGCTGACATGTAGAGTGAAAAACTGCTGGTGGGTCACTCCAGCACGTTTTAAGTATTTTGTGGTTTGGGTGTTGTTTGTGGTTTTGTTTTTTAAATTTAGAGAGTGATTTCTGGGGACAGGGATGTTCGGGGCAAACATGGCAAGCCTCAGAGATGGGCACAAAGTAAGGGGCTGCCCTGAGAGATGCCTGCCCTCCATCTAAATCTCTTGTGGCCACTGTTGCTTCACCCCAAATGCCATTTCTGGAGGGGCAAGAGGGTTTGTGGTCATCTTGTGGGAACACCCCTCACCACCAGCTCATCATGCTGGAAGAACAGCCCCAGCAGAGCAGATTGACACCTGCCTGTGTCAGAGAGTTTATCAGGTAGATGTGGTTGCAGCTCTGAGCCACAGGAGAAACTGGCTTGTGGGGGAATGACCCTGCAGAGCTCTGCTCCACAGTGACAGTGGCCTCATCATTCTGCTGTGGCCCTGCTATGATCTGTGTGCACCACTCATTGTCCCTCTCCCCCTTCCCTGGGTAATGGAGTGGCAGATCAACTCTTCCACTCATTGCCTGCCTGGTCTATTTAGATGAGATTGTAAAGTCTTCAGGGTCCAGTGTAGATCTGATCTCTGGACAGCACCCATAAGAGTCATGGTTCCTGTGTGGCTTGGACAGGTGCACACGGCTGGCACATCCCTGCAGTCTGAGTGCTGATGCTCCTTGCAGTGTCCAGGAAACCCAAGCCACGGTGTGCTGAGTGCTGGCACTGGCCACAGCAAATGCTTCAGCGCTCTCCTTCCCTCTCTACTGTCCTAAAATCCCAGGAGAAGACTGCCATACTTCTCCAGGCCAGGGGAGCCCTGCTTGTGCTTGCTGAAGACACTGTCTCAAGGACACTGTGATGTGCTGGGATGGGTCCACAAGCCTTGCTCCCCTCAGCTCCTTTCTCAGACAAAGAGAGAGCAAGCAGAAAGGATCTCCCAAACCTCCATTAGCACCAGCAGTGCTTGCAGGGAGGTAGAGAGACCTGAGCATAGAAGAAGTCTACTTGTGCCCTGCTGCTGGTGGTAAATGAGCTTGTACAGCACACAGCATACATCAGAGGAAGCCAAAATCTCCATCCTGGTGGGTCTGCTACTTTTTTTTAACCTCCTATGCTGGTGCATGTAGGCTTGTATCAGTTCAGAGCTGACATCACATCAGTGCTCCAGACACATTCCCTAGTGCTGTTCCCTGGGCTTATCTTTGGTGACACTGAAAATCCACCTCACTCTGCTAGCATGCCCGGCTGGTTGTCACTAGCTTGTGCATAGCCATTGTACCTGTGCGAGGACACTGAAAGCCACTTGGTTTACAGCCAGGGATGGGACAAGGCTAACCTGCCCAGCCTGCAGCAAGTGCGTGCCAGGAACACTTCCCAGGTCATGAAGGGTGTTTCCCAGTGAGCTCCCAGCCCTGCACAGCTACTGTCTTACACCAGTGCTGTTTAGTGCCATTTACCTCCACAGGGAAATCAACTGTTGATTATGCAGCAGTAGGTTAAAGGGCTTTTAATATCTTTATTGGTTACAAGATACACAAACTTAGCCTGGTAACAGACATCAAGGAAAAAAAAAGTGAAGGTAAATCTAAATGATCACAGGACAACTCAGCGCTTTATCCCCTTTTTAAACAATGTGCTCAGGTTTGCAGATTATGCAGCCCTGGGTGCATTTGCGTAAATATTCACAGTGATACGATGTAGGTTCATATCCTTGAAGGGACACCTGCAAGCCCCATGTCTTGGACTTCCCCTCTCCTTGCATTGCTGATGCTAATTTGTCCTGCTGATGGATTGTGCGGCTGGAGAGCACTTTGTCACTCTGTCCTGCCTCCCAGCACGAGCAGTGAGCAGATAGGCAATAGGGGTTGCATCATCTCCTTGCTGCCCTCGGCAAAGCTGAGGAACACAGGAGAAATGTGTGATATTTAACGTCCAGATCCTAGAGACACTGAGAAGCTGGACTTCCCTTGGTGTGACAGAAGTGAAACCCAACAGCCATCTGGGCAGCACCCCTTCCTTAATACTTCATGGAGGTTCTGCTATTGCGCATCATCCCAATACCCAGCCTCCTTGTATGCAATTGTCTTTTTTGTCTTTTCTTACTTTCTGGATCCCAGCTGTGGTTTTAGGAAGCATATGGAGATTATTATACTGGAGGAATCACAGCAGCAGTTGCTGTGGGCTTTGCTGGAGCCTGTGCAAAGGGAACTTGCACTTCTCTTTGCAGTCAGTGCCCCAGGAAAGGCAGCAGATACTTTCTGGGTATTTTCGTTCAAAGTGGCTGCCTTCAGGAGGAAATGAAAGCATGGCCCTTCAACCACAAGTACCTTTCCTCTGGGCTGCAGACCCTGGTTAGCTCTTACATGTTTTATGAGTTTCCAGCCTTGCAGAGCAGGGAGCACTACAGAGGTGAAGCAGGTTTGTAGAGCACCTGTCAGGTCTTCACCATGGATCCTCAGGCCACAACTTAGGAACCGCTGTATTTAAAGGGTTGTCATGCAAAGGGGTAGAGAAAGAGGTTATCAACTGCAGAATTTGGCCCTGGAGCAAAGCCAATGTGTTTATGCAACAGGAATAAGCAAACAGCTAAAATCTGCAGGAAGCAGAGCCCAATAATCCACTGCAGGATCTAAGCCACCAACAAAGCACGGCTCCTTCATCTTTCCTCCACTCTGAGGCTTCAGTCTCTGCTGGGTTCCCCTCCTGTCAGGCTGCAGCATGGCCGGTATGGCCATGGTGGCACACAAATGGTACTGCATTTTTTTCCATTTATCCTCCCAATGGGCCCCTTAACTCAGCAGTTCTCTTTAGCCATGCTACAGGCAGGAGTCCAAGCTACCCAACTGCCCCAGTGCCCCCTGAAGACACAGCAGTGCCCATTACAGGGCATCAGGGCTCTGTGGGTGACAGTAACTGAAGCGAATGTCCCCTTGTGCTGGAACATATTCGACATTGCTCCTGGCAGGTTTTGGCCCAGGTCAACTAGCCTAGGCAGCTGACCCCAAAGGTGGGCATCATTCCCAACAGGCAGTTTGGGTGAAGCCAAGGAGGGTGAAGAGAGTTCAGTAGGGTGGAGGTTGGCTGTCACATGCCTGTTGGCCCAGGGACAGAAAGTGGTCCCCAGCAAAGCTGGTTTCCTAGTGCAGATGTAGCTGGAGAGTCCCTGCCCTTCTTTGTGCAGTCCTGGGTGTTTGCTTCTGCATGACACTTCTGCTGGGGCTGTCAGTGTGTCATGGTGGGTTATCACCTTTACCCCTCTGGAAAGCAAGGTCAGCTGGGTCTCAAAAGGCTCATCCCTCAGCTCTGCACATAGCAAAAACATTTCCCCAGCCCCCTCAGCTACCTTGCTTGCTAATGCCTCTCATTCACCACCTGCCACGCAAGGTGCTTAGATGGTCTTGCCTGGCAGCACCAGGTGAGGCATGTGGATGGTGTCACCCTGCTGCAGGCAGGAGAGGACATGGCTCTCAGTTTGCTCCAGAGCCTCTGGCTTGGTGGTCAGCTTGGGACCACTTGGCACCAAGATGGAAGCAGGCTCCAGCCTCTAGGGACCCAAGACAGGGGGAAAAGCAAGGCCAGGGGGTGAGAAGGTGCCTGCTGCCCAAGACATCCTGCCACCATTTAGAGATGCCCTGCAGAGGCAGGAAGCGTTTGCTTGGTGAAAAACACCCAGGATGAAACCGCGATAACTTTCAGCCTACAGGGAAGGGCCAGAAACACTCCCAGGACCTGGAATGGAAAGCTGGAATCACTCATGCTTCAAGGTAAAGATGTGACTTCCTCAGGCAAAGGGTCTTGTCCATCCCTCAGGTCAGGAGTGATGGTCAAACCCTCCTGGATCTGTAAATCCCACCTTCAAGAGTGATGCAACTACATCTGTGTTGCTCTGCTGCCTTTGGAGGCTGAGTCTGGCAAAGGGATGGGGAATCCTCAAGACACAGGGATGCATCAGCCTATGCCACCTATGTTGTCACTCCTTCTGCCCTGATCCCATGTCCCCAGGCATCAGCACATGACAACACAGAGGCTGGCAGGGAGCCCAGCTATGCTGCAGAGGGCCAGAAGGGCTTTCTACCTGCTCTGTTTGTGGTTCAGTGGTGCTCACAAAGGGTCAGTGTCTTGCTGCCTTGAGCCACGAGTCCCTTGGTTTCTGTTCCCCAGTCACTCTCTTCCTTTCATTTTTCACATTTTTCTCTTTGACTGTAAATGGCCACGAAAGGGATTTCCCAGCCCTCATGGAGGAAGAGGCAACAATCCCTTCCTGAAGGAAGTGGCCAGGATGCCTGAAGGACCCTTCTCACCCAAGGGTAAATGATACTGATGTCCCCAGGCAGGAAAAGTTGGAGGCAGCAAGGGCAGAGGATGCTGCCATGGGTAGGTCTCTGTAGCACTTTGTGGAGGAAATACTGCTGCTGCCATTACCTCGTTAATGCTGGGGTGGGGGGGCTGCCATTGGGAACCCAGCTGCTGGGGTCACCTGGTGCTCTAGTCCAAGCACTGCTGAGCTCTGGAGCCCCAGGTTTGCCACAAAAGCATGCTGTTGAATAGCCAAGAGTCCCGCTGGGGAACTCCAAGGAGTGCTTTGAGCAGGATTATTTACTTCTCATTCTGCAGCTCTACACCAGAGACAGCTGTCATCCCATTTATCCACCTGGAAGTCTGTCTTTCAGAAACAAAACCTTCCTCTTCAGCGACTGTCTTCTTCCCCCATGTGGAGCTACCTACATGGTGAACATGGGGTCTGCACGAAGATCTGCATTCAGGGTCTTTACCCTTGAGTGCTGCTGGGAGCTGCTGATGCTGTAGCAGCTGGTGTTGTACTCTTTCCACAGACCTTCTCCTCCACACAGGATGGCCACAGCTGAGATGACACACTTCTCTCTCAAGACTGTCTAATTGGCTTGATTTGTCCGTATTAAACATTTACCATCTACAGTTAGCTCCTTCATTAGCAATGACACATCATGTTTAACCACACAGCAATACTACAGCAGTACCAAAGCCAGCAGCAAACACTCAGCAAACTTCTGCACAAGGTTTAACACAAAGACCACGAGAAAATCTGGGGCTGAATTCAAACAAATGTACACAAGCCTGGAAATACATCTGAGCTGGCAGAAGATCTTAGACCAATATGCACATCCACCTGCACAGCCTTCACCCTTGCCTTCTTTATTTATACCCAGCATTATGGCTTGCCTGTGGACCTGGTGGTTTGCAAGGAGGAATGAACACACTTTTGGCTTGCAAACCACAGTGTAATTAATTCCCAACAAAGCTGGGTTTGACTTTGTGGCTGTGGAAAGTGCTACCCAGGCTTAACCAGATGTCTCTCCTGCATGCCTGAGGCGTTCATGCCAGGGGTCCCTGTTGCCCCAGCCCCACTCCCTGACAGCATCAGACCCCTAGCCCCCAGGGATTTGCCCCAAGGAAGGATTTTCACAGCCTCCTCTCCCAGGGAAGACATGTAATTCCTCGAAAGGCTGTTTTGAAAGCAGTGTTTGCCATCTAGTGGGAAAATCGGGTCTGGGCATTCCTCTTGCCTGCAGAAGGATGGGGCTTGGGGTTGTTTTACCAGGACCACTGTTGGGGGCCACACTCTCCCTTGCCTATAAGTGGGCAGCAGCTTCCAGCTCCAGTGGGGAGCTCCGGGGAAGAAAGAAACTGAGAGAAGTGATGCTGGCTTAGCTTCCTGCAGGCAGCTCAACAGGCTCTTTCCAGCTAGTCATGGATGGCTGCCTGAGTGTGGATCCTCAGCCCAAGCCCTTGCAGTGGTCCCTGGCTGAGCTGGTGCCCAGCATAAGTGGGGAGCTGAAAGAAATGCTCTGGAGTAGGGGAGAAAGCACCATGTCCTGGATAAATGGTGCCTTCCAGGTCAGCATTCCCCTGGGGATCAGTGCCTTCCAGGTTGGCATCCCCAGCATTCTTCTGGCAATCAGCACGCTTCCAGGTCAGCATCACCACTGGCATCAGTGCCTTCCAGGTGAGTATCTTCCTGAGTATTGATGTCTTCCACACCAGCATCCTCCTGGTCATTGGCACTTTCCAGGTCAGCATTTCCCTGGGGATCAGATCAGTGCCTTTCAGGTCAGCAAATCCTCTTGGGGATCATTCAGCATCCTCCTGGATATCCCAGGAGTAGATATTGACCTGGCACTTCTGGCACCTTACCACCTCCAGATCCATCAGCACAGAGGTGACTAGGCTAGTGCCCAGCAGGTATGCGGCACTCAGCTGTTGCTGTGTCTGGTGGATCTCCCAGTGTGGAGCAAAGGCTGGGAGTTACCTGTATGCTGGGAGGGCCCCACATGTTGTAACCCTACAAAGCCGCATGCGATTCCCAGAGTCACATTTAACTCTGGCCCATCATTTTCGGGATGCAGAGAAAGGCCCTGCTGTACAGGGCTGGCTGTCTGCCCAGTGCCTGCTCTGTGCAATCCTGCAAACTCATGGAGCACTGGAGTCCCCAGCTGGTGGAAGAGCTCCTGTGTCAGGCTGGGCCATGCTGCCCATAACCTCTCTTTTCTTGGTCTGCCCCTGCAGATGAAGCAGCTGACGTGGCAATGGATGCAGAGGACCATAAGGTGCAGCTGGTGGGAGAAGAGCAGGCAGGGAAGCTCCCTCTCCCTCCATGGGGAAGCTCCCAAAGTGTGTCCTGCTCTGTTTTAGTCCCTGCAGCTCTGAAGACAGCTGGAGGAGAAGAAGGAGTTTCTGTCATAGTGAAGGGAGATCATCTCCTCTGAGCAAGTGACACAGCAGCATTGAGAAGATACAGTTCTCATGCTGCACAGCAAAGGAGATGTATGCATGGGGAATACGCCATGGACACTGCTGTGAAAACCAGTACGACTGGATGTGTCCCATAATGCCACCACACCTCATGGCAAACACACAAAACTTTGGGAACTCTTGCTTGGACAACAGGACTGTTTTCAGTGCAAAAAAAGGCTGGCAGGAAAGACCTGGGCTGGGAGAGCTCATCCAAAGTGTTGCTGCCGCTTTGACATGGGAGCAGCCACTCCCTGGGAGCATCCTGAGCAGCAGTGCCTGGGGACAGCTAAGCTGCTGGCTTCAGCCTCCCAGAACCTCTGTGGCCATGTGCCTTGCATTTCCTGGCTGTGAAAGACCAAAAGCATCCCGGAGGCAGGGAAGGGTCCAGCCCCAGCAAGCAAAGAAAGAAACAACCTACTCCTGCAGGGAGAAGCTTACCATGGGGCAGCAAGAACAGGTGTCTCAGGCCTCTACCCTCTCCACATCTGTTTGGGTGCCAGCACATCTGGTCTGGCAGGCAATCTCCCCTTCTCTTGGGAAAGAGCAGATGATGGGCAAGGACTTTGCAAGCCTGTGGCAGCTAGAAAGGAAGGCAGATGAAGAAGAGGGAGTATGGGTGATCTCAGGGGTCTCTAGCGGGCTGGGTGCTTGGACTCTCTAGAAAGACCCTGGGCAGAGTATCCCACATACAGGCGAGATGAAAGCTATGGCCAGGGTGCATGCTCAGCACTGGCTTTTTAAAGCATTTGTGTTTGGATCCACTGTGTCTCCAGGGCATGTTCCCATTGCTGCTCCACTCCCCGTGGCTCCTGAGGAGGATACAATCCTTCTGGAGATGCTCCACTCTCTCCCTTGACACTCTCAGGACTTGCACCGGTAACAATTCAGGCTCTGCCTCCTCATGTCAGCCACGATGCCACTTCCATGGAGACCAAGTGTACGGGCCACACCTGCGACTTGTTCCCACTGTCCTTGCTCTGCCCAAGGGTGTCCCTTTGCCAGCCTTACACATTCGGCCTCCCAGCCATCTTCACAAGTCAGCCCCTGCATAATGAGGATCTTTGATGCTTAGATGATATTTGGATGTCCAGACTGCCTATTCATCCACCTATCCATCCATCTATGCCAACTGATCCATGCATCCATCTACACACCTGCACAGCTCCTTCCCTCAATTCATGCATCCTTCCCTCCTTGCGAACCACTGACTGTATATGTACCCTTTCTTCCTCACCTCATAACATAAGAATGTTTCATGACCCTACGGCTTCCACAACCTGCCAGAGCTGCTTTTTTCTTTCCTTGGCTCAGGATGTGGTGGAGAAGGAAGCAGGAGCAGCCATGAGAGGTAAGTTGAGACTGTTTTGCTTCACAGTCCTGTGCAACCCGCTTCCTCCCCTGCAAAATGCGGGCTGATCCTGGCAGTGAGGTGGGGAGAGGAGGAAGCTAGGCTTGAGGGCTAGCCCAGATATTTGGCAGGGTTGGTGGCAGTCGAGCAGCCCAGGCACTGCTGCACAACTGCCCACAACCACTGCCCTGCTGCAAAGGTTTTGCCGGGGCTATTGCTTTCCCAGAGGAGACCTACACACAGCTGGGTGCCTGGTGCAGCCCAGCCCCTGCCTGAGAGATGCTCTGGATGTGACCACCCTGCACTGAATGGAGACACAGACCTTTCTGCACCTCAGTGCTGGGGACCTTGTCACTAGCCTAGCTGGAAACTAGGGACCTAGCACTGCCTGCTGGAAATTTTGTGCCCCCAGCAGGTCCCAGGCCATGTTCTCCTGCTCTTTTCTTCTGCTGGGCTTGGGCTGGTCCCTGTCCCATGCCAGGGAGCTGGGCCCATCCCCACTCCTTGTGGATCCAGCCCACAGGCTGCTTCGAGCTGGCACAGACCCAGCATCCCCAGGCCTGGCTTGTACCAGCTCCCCCAGCAATCTTGGCAGAGCATCCACACTGGGAAGGCTGGAATACAGCAGGAAGGCAAGTTTGGAAGTGCCTCTGCCTTCTCTGGGCAGGGTGAGCCCAGGCAGGGCTCCAGCCTGCAGCTGGAAGCCTCCTGCTCAGTCAGTGGCTGTGTGAGCCACTGAAGAGCCTGAGCCTTGGAGAAAGTGCCCTGGCCCCATGGTGGGACAGGGAGGTGCCGGCACTGGGACTGCTGTCATGGTCCCTTCCTGTTTTTCTTCTCCATGCTTGAAGACAAAGTTGACTTTGGCATGTAAAGCCCTCTCCTTTATCCCAGATTTCTTCCACCCCAGCCCTCCCCTTGCATCCTCACTGGTCCAGCGAAAAGCTCTGTTTACCCAGCACCAGGGCATCCTCCCCCTGGGCAGCTGTGAGTGCAGCCCCCGGCACCAAGTATCTTCAGCCCCCAAGGACTGAACTTGCTCCTTGGGGTCCCTGATGCCTGTGTGTCACATTTACAGGCTACTGGGGCAGGGATCTGAGCCTTGGGGCATCCCAGCAGGCAGATGCAGTGCAGGCAGGCAGGACTTCATGGTGGCATGCACTCTCACCCGCTCTTGGTATCTCCAGCTGCCAAATGGGTGGCAGGTCTCATCTCTAAAGCTTCCATTGAAGAGGAAAGGTGTCACCCTCCAGGCCCAAGGGCAGCAGGATGTGGTGATGAGGACCAGATGTGCATCTCCTGCCCTCAAGCTGCTCTGGTCACCAGAACTGGGTGTCCCCCGTGCCTGGCCAGGCAAGCCTCAGCTAACGAAGGGGACACAGGGCTTGGCACTTGGAAACAGCATAGCTACGGAGTCCCTGTGCCTGTCACTTCTTATCTACCCACTAAGCTTGCCTGCACAGTGCAGGCACACATTCCTTTGTGGATGTGTGAGGCTCTGTCATTCTCTTCTCACCCCGGCCAACAACCTCCTTCTATATGGAGCACACCTGGACCTTCTGGAGTTGATAAGCAGGCAGGACACAGGGGTCAGAGACACCAGCTCACACTCTCCCATTTTCTGGCCATTGTGCTCCTGCACCTAAAGCCAGCACCAGGTGCCAGGAAACCACTGAGCTCAATTTGCAAATGCTGAAGCCACTAGCTATGGAATGGACATCACCCATGTTCAACAGCATCATATGGACAACCACAGCCCTGATTCCCTCCATAGTGGCAGAGGAGTGGGAGCTGGTGGTGATAAGAGCAGGTTTCCAAGTGGAAAGGGCTGCCTACGCCATGCTGGTGACTGAGGGGAAATGGGTGACCACGACACATCAGAAAGGGTGCTGTCTGGTTTGGATGCCAGAGATCGGAGCCCAGCAGATGATGGCAGTGTGACACAGCTGGAGCTGACAAGTTCTGAGATGCACCAGGGAGAAGGGACATCGCTATTGGGCCCAGAAGCCCAAGTAGGATCTGCCCCCTTATACCTCCCCAGCTCGGTGACCTGCCTTGCTTGCTCCATGGACAGCCCTGCTCCTGTCCAAAGATGATGCCACACCAGCAGCACACCGTAGATGGAGGGCTGACCCCCATCTCCCCCATCCACTGTCAGTGTGCTCACTGGAGGCAGTGAGGGCAAAGCCAAGCACCAGCATGGGCAGCCCCTATGCCCCTGCACATGGGGTGGGAGCACAGGGGCACCCAGTGAGGGCAGAGGGGTCTGTGGGCACATGAGCCATTGCAAAAGGCACAGCCCTACCCCTGTCCCCTCCAACCCAGTCCCCACAAGGACCCTCTGGGAAGTCACAAGTCACACCCCTCCAGGTTCCCTCTGCATCCCGGGTTCAAGGGCAGCCCTGGGGCTCAGCTAGTAGTGACACATCACCCCGGTGGGGTGGGTGCACTGCAGGGTCCCTGCACCCCCACCCCATGCTGACTCTCCTCCCCATACTCCCCACACTATTGCTGCCTGAATTTCCACCCAGTCCCATCTGGATCTCATTGAGCTGCTGGCGCTGAGCACCAGGGTCAGGAGATGCCAACACATGGAAGTCATTAGAGGGGCCGGGTCGAGACGCAGGGAGGGGGCCACATGCTGAGAGTGGGGGACTGTGCGGAGGGTCCTGTCCCTGCTGCCGGGCTGGTGAGGGCAGGGGAGATGTCCCAGGCATCTGCCTGCATCCTCTTCTGGCACTCAGCGGGGGCTGGCCCAGGCAAGGGTCTCTCTCAGCCCCTTGAGGCACCTGGGGAGGAGCTGACCTGTTTGGGGACCAGCCCTGCCACCTGTGCACCTCCTGCAAGGACTGTCCCCAAGCTGGCATCTTACTCAGTGCCACTCACCTCTCCCCTGGCCCGGCACCACCTGCAAGGGGGTACTGCCTGGGCAGTGCCAATGCTACCCCCTTTATTGGTATCACTGCTCCATGCAGCCACGGCATGGGGCAGAGGGTCGGGGGAGTCCCTTCTGCCTGCTGGCAGCTGGTGGGGGGTGATGGGCAGGGCTCAGCACTCCCTGCTCACTGATGCCCGGCGCCCCTGGGAGCCTACACCCATGGTCCCCCCCCTTGACACTAGGCAGGGAAGTGGGGCTGGCTCAGCGTTTCATCCCCATGTGTTTAGCAGCGCCCAGCAGTAGGGCTGGCCAGAGACGCTGAGTCCAAGGTGCCTCCAGCTGGCTTCTGGAAGGCACAGGCAGCCCAAAGCTCCCAGGAGCAGTGCCTCTCTCCTTAGGGTCCATCCTGCAGCCCCAGGGTGCTGGGAGCTCCGGCAATGTCCACGACCATGGGGCAACCCAGAAGGCGTGGGGTCCTTAGGGGCCAGCAGTGGCATCAAGTCCCACGTGTGAGCGAGCGGGTGCAGGGAGTGGGGATCGGCCAGGGCTCACTACAGGATCTGGGCCTCTGCCGAGAGAGAGGGCAGGGGGTCAGGGGGGCACTGATGGCCCCCCCCCCCCCCACGCTCCTTCCCCCGCATTCCCCCCGTTACCTCCCCTGCACCCCGACTCACTCGGTAGTGCCTTCAAGTGGGTGGCAGCAACCAAGAAGTTGTGGGGTTTGGTCTTGTCCTTGCCTTGTTTCCTCACCCGGAGCCTGGGGACAAAGCAGCAGTGGCTAAGGACCCCAAGCAGCACCCCTGGGCACCAGGACCTACCCACATCCCTGTTGATCCCACTCTGCATCTCCAGCCTCAGCCGCTCCAGTGGGTCAGCTCCAGGGCTACAGAAGGAGCTCGTCACAACACAGAGCAGGACTGGAATCGGGACAGGGACCAACAGCAGAGCCATGCTGTGTCAGGGAGAACACAGCCATGGCAGGATGAGAGGGGACCTGGGGAAGGACCAGCCGGCAGTGCCCAGTGGCAGGACTCCCAGGGTATGAAGGCATATGGAGGTGTCTCTGGGATGACTCTGGAGCATGAGAGTCCCCAGAAAGGCAGACCCCTTTGCGGTGATGTTAGTAGCCGCAACATCTTTGGGGGATACTCAGAAAGGTCCCATGGATGTGGGCTTATCAGAAAGATCCCAGGCAGGCTGGGAAGTACTGTAGCCCATGGGGTGTGCTGGGAAGATGCAGTGATGTTGCAGGGGGCAAGGGGAGCATAAAGCAGCTTATGGGGCTGGCATCAAGCCTGCATGGGCAGAGACCTCAGAGCAGGGCTGGCGGGGGACATGGGGCACCCCATGCTGAGGGTTCGGGGGCCAGAGTGGGATGGGTTAGCAATCATGCAGACTCCTCTGTCTCAAAACCCAACCTACCAGACGAGGATGGTGATGATGAGAACAGCAGCCAGGACAAAGAAGGCGAAGATCCCGAGGGACACCAGGACAGCCATCTTCTCCACGGGGTCACTGTGGTCTGGGACAGAGAGACTGCCACGGTCAAGGGATGCCATAGTCCCCAGCACCCGGGGGATCCTATTGCAAGCTCCTGGACAATCCAGCACCCCAGCCACACATGGGCACAGGGCAAGGGACCCTTGGCACTCCTGCCTGCCACCCCAGGCTCTACTCACTGATAGGCTCAGGGTTGGAAGCCTGGGAGGGCTCCTCAGCCAGGATCTCCAGGCTGGTGTCTGTAGTGGTTTCTTCACTTGCTGTGGTCACCAGGTCTGGAAGGACAGAGGGGATGGGAAATACTCACCAAAAAGCATGGGCAGCATCCCAGAGACCAACAGAGAGGAGTGAAGAAGTGTGCCCTTGTGCCCCAGGGGTCGAATGAGCCCAAGGGTGCCCCCAGGGTGCTAGTAGTGCTCTGGGAGTCCCACTCTGCCCCGAAGCTGTGGGGGGCAATCCCCAAATGGCAGCAGCATGGCTGCACCCTGCCATGGGGCTGGGACATGCTTTGCCCCCTTGATGCAGCCTCCCACCATGGGGCCAGTTCTTAGACAGTGCACAGGACCAGCTTTCTGGGTCAACTTTAAGGGACCTCAGGAGCTGGGACTTGCTCTGCGTAATATTTGGAGGATGGGTGCTCTAGGGAAGGGGTTGGAGAGGAGAAGCCCGGGTGCTGGAGGAGTTTTGGGGAGGGATGGTGCAACCTGGTAGGGCTGTTGGGCTCTGCAGCCTGTCCCCCTCGCACCTCTGACTGGTGTCGCCCGGGCCTCAGCACTCCATTCGCTCCAGTTCCCTGCATCCAGGAAATCCTTGGCGCTGACTTGGACCACGTGCTCTAACCCAGCAAAGGCATCTGTGATCACCTCGGACAGGTTCACCGTCTCCACCTGTGCCGTGCAGAGGGGAGCTGTGCTGTGAGGCAGGCACGGGCACCCCTCACTGCCCTTGTGCCAACCCTCCTCCCACGCCAGCTTTGCCTTTTCTTGCCCACCGCTTACCACAGACCAGGAGCGATGGATAACGGGCCGGTACTGGAGCCGAAACCTGAGCTGGAAGTGGGGTTCCTTGGGCCAGGAGGAGGGATACTTCCAGCTCACGTGGAGCCGCCGTGGGGCGAGGGGGATGGGCTCCACCACCAAGCCCTCTGGAGGGTCTGGCTTAACTGTGCAGGAATGGACAGGGAACCTTCGTCACACCAGAATGCCATGCAGAGGGGTGTTGGGCTCCCTTCTGCTGCCCAGAGCTGGATGCCCAAGGGGTGGACAGACACTGGGATGGATAGATGGATGGATGGGGACTCACTGATGGCCTGCATGGTGACATCAAGGAGGCGAAAGCTGGAGCCCAAGGGGTTCACCTCAGTGATGTTCAAGCGGTAGGAGCTCCAGAACTCTGACCCATGGACAGTACAGGTGCCGGGGTGGGATGGATCCTGCAGGCATGGCCCCACATGCCCGTTCTTGTTCCTGCAGACAGGGAGGCAGGGTGGTGACATGTCCGTCTGTGTCCCCCCCCGCCCCGCTCACCACACAGTTTCACAGTTCTGCCAAGGAGGTGCTAGGCAGGGAGACCCCCCATGCCAAGACCCTGGTGGAGGATGTAGCCCCTGTTGCAGCTCCGCTGCCCGCACCCCTCCAGAGCCCAGCACATCCCTCTGAGCATGACCAAAGGGACCTTCATCCCAGCCCCACAGCCCCTCCTGGGAAGGTTCCTCCTGGGGGCAAACGCTTCTCCCAGGCACCCAGGCTTAGGTAGCTGGCTCCCCTATGGGGACCTTCAGTCCTCACTTTGGGGACCCCACTGAGGACAGTGGTAGAGCCTTCTGTCACTGGACGGGGGTCAGTCCCCAGGGAGCAGGACTGCAGTGAGAGTCAGTCCTACCTCCGCTTCTCTTCACCCGTCAGCGATTTCTTCCTGTCATAGAGAGAGATGGAAAAGCACACGGTGAGGATGAAGACACAGCACGAAGCCAACACAGCCGTGACCCGGAGGAGGGACAGCGGTCCCCGCACCACAGAGCAGCCCCCCACTTCCACAGTGGTGCACACAGATGACGTGGCATGGCAGATGGAGTCAAAACTGTGCCCAGCCCTGCCAGTGAGCAGCCTGGCAGCAGGAGCTGGCAATCCCAGAGGAACAAGATGGCAGGGTGCCCAAGAGGGTCTTTCCCCAGAGGACCCCCCTCCCCTGCCCAGGATTTCATCATGCAGCATCAGCAAAGGTGCAGGAATACAAATAAAAGCAGCTCCTCGGTGGCTGGCTTTGCCCTCCCACTACAGACCCTAAAAGCCCCCTGCGTCCTCCCACCCCCTCCCTTCCAAGCCCCTGATGCTCCACACAGCCCCCTCCCCGCCAAGCCCCCAGCCCGCGGCTCCTGCAGCTTTCAGCAGGGCTGTGCTTTATGAGCTCCAGTTGACTTCAAAGCAGCCCGCTAATTTGGCCTGCCGGGATAATTAGAAGCAGCGATGCTGTCAGGGCTCCTTTCATCCCAAAGCATGCTGAAGCGCTCAGCGGCTTCCAGATGACCTGTTTCTCTTTTATAGCCCCTCTGGTGCTGGCAGAGCTGTCAGCAGGGAGGGAGTCTGCCTGTGCTGGCCTCCCAACAGTGCTGGGGGGCTCCCCTTGGAGCAAGCAAATGCTGAGTGCTCTGCTCACCCCAAAACATGACCTGCTCTGGGGTGCAGCATGGTGAACTCAGTGCATGGGTCGGGTGGCCAACAGAATTTGGTTGTTATCTGTGGCCGGGCCCCAGGGCTCACCCTGTATAAACCCCACAGCCCATGCCCTGTGGGGGACACATCACCTGTAGGTGGTCATGTATCTGGTGGGGAGGAAGGTCTCCACGCTGGAGGTCCAGGAGCAGGAGAAATTCTCATAGTCTGACGCTCTGCAGGACACAAAGGGGACTCCTGGAAGGTCTGGGGTGCAGAGGGAAAAGAGAGTCAGTGAGAGGTCCCCTGTCCTGCAGCCCAGCCAGCACGCAGCAGCCCCTGTGTCACCACAATATCCCCTCTTGGCAAGCCCCTGCCAGGTGTGCAGGCACTGCTGGCCCATCCTGGTGGGGCTGCACACACTCCACACCCCAGCCTGCAGACACGCTACTCACGCCCCAGCCGCAGGGACACGGTGTGCAGGAGGCTACCGTCCTCGCTGTAGCAGCTGTAGGTTCCTGCGGTGGCCAAGCTGGCGTGTGGCAGTACCAGGGTTCCCTGCCGGATGGCTGAGCCCTCTGGCAGTGCCACAGCACCCGCCCGTCTCCATTGCACTGGTGAGCTGGTGAGGAGAGAGCGGGCAGGTGGCATTAAAGGACAGGGATGGCAGGTCACCCCTGTAAACCTTCACATCAGATAAATCCCCTGGTGTGCACAGAAAAGACCTACCTGGCATGGGCACCGGCGCACAGCAGGGTCACGTCTGTCCCCACCTGTCCATACTGCACACCTGGAGGGACACACACAACCCCAGATGAATGTTAGCGCCCTGTGCCACCCCGTGCCAGGGCTGGGGGGGTCAAGGTGGGGAGCCTGGGGTTGTACCCCCCTGGGGAGCCAAGCACTAGCTGTCGGGTCTTGCCTCATGCAGGTACCACCACAGGGGACTGGGAAGGACTGCTCCCACCTGGGGCTGGGCAACAGGCAGCTGCAGCAGGGCACTGGCCAGAGGACACCCATCACCGTGGGGCTGTGTTTCATGTACAACCTGGCTCTGGTAGGTCTGTGCCTGCCTGGGGGGGAATGGGCTTCCCCCAGGGTCCCTATGCCTGGGACATGGGGGGCTGTGTGGGGACTTGGCGGGGGCTCACCTTCCTCTCCCCAGCCCTCAGGGACGGCGAGGGAGGCTGACACCAGGGCTGCCGCAAGGAACACCATCACCCTGCCCAGGCCTGGGATGGGACTGCGCATCTGGAGGAGGCAGAGTCGGGAGGGAGAGGGTGTTATCCCCTGCAGTGGGGTGGCCAGCAGGGTCCACAGCCTAGAGCACCCCTGCAGGACCATGGACCCCACATATCCCTCTTGTCTCACCCCACCGTGCAGGGGACAGCGCGGGGACCATACTGCTGGGACACCAGCTGGGACAGTTGGCAGGGTCTGTGCCACTGTCACAGCTGGTCCCTGCCTGCAGAGAAGTCCCCATGCCTGGAGGGGGAAAACAAAGGGCAAACACTGACCAGGAGCTCAGGACTGTGTGGGTTGGCGGGATTAAGGGCTCTTTGCCATTGCAGTCCTGTGCCGGGAGCCCTGGCTGGCTCCCAGCCCCAGGGTGGTCCAGAGACCTACGCCAGTGCAGCTGTAGTGGGAAGGAACTTAAGAGAAATTCTGGCCTGTGTTTACACGGCAGGAGACAGCAGTTAGATCTGAACAGGCTCACACAGCCACAGAGAGCAGGTCTGTGAGAGCTCAGGCTGTACCAAGGCTGGTGCTGGCTGGGGTCCTGCATCACTGCCCACCCTTGCACCCGCTGCAGGGCTGGTCCATGCAGGTCAGCGCCCTTCCAGGCCATTTGGGGTCTCTGGACCCATGGAGAATGGCCCTGAAATCTCTTCCTTCCACTCAGAGATCACCATTGGATCTGGGGCGAGAAGTGTGGGGCATGCTGAGTCAGGGATGTGCACCCAGCTCTCCATGGGTCAATCCCAGCCACAGACTGGGGTCTCCCCACCGTAGCACAGCTAGCATCACCCTGTCTCTGCATCAGCATCACCCTGTCCATCCCAGCCAGCACTGCTCAGAGCTGTCCATCCCAGGCAACACTGCTCTACCCATACCAGCCCGCATCACCCTGGCCAGCCTGGCCAGTCACCCTCTCCACCCCAGCCAGCATCACCCCGTGTGTGCCAGCCAGCATCACCCTAAGGCATCTGTTCCAGCCTGCATAGTCCTGCATGTATCAGCCAGTGTCACCCTGTCCATCCCAGCCAGCACCCTGTCTGTGACAGCCAGCATCACTTCGGGGCATCCACCCTGGCCAGCATCACACCACCCATACCAGCAGGGTCACACTGTCCCTATCAGTCAGCCCTGCCTGCCCTCAGCACGCACAGGCAGCTGAACCATTTCTCCCTGGAAGAGCCCCCTGCCCACTCCTCATGAATGGGCAGGCTTTTGTTTATTTCACTCGTATTGCTGGGTTCTGGTCCTGGATAAAGGTGGGCAGGGGCCGAGGGCACCAGAGACAGTGAGCTCCCTGGCAGCCACAAGTGTGTACTACAACTCATGGGCATAAATCCGTGTCCCCTTAAGTCATTTGGGTTCAACAGCTGAGGGGCTCCAGGGAAGGATGCTGCAGCCCAGCAAAAGCACCCCAGAGCAGCTGCCAATTCCTGTCCTGCGAGCAGGTGCCCGTGGCTGCATGCCAATCCGTGTGGCGAAGGAAATGAGAGCTACAAGGCAATGCACTGCAACCCAGCCAGTGCAGGGTGGAAGGTGTGTGGCGCCCCACATCAACCCTGTTCTGAACACACCAGGCAGCCTCAAATGCAACCCCCAAATGTAAATAATCTCATGAGACTGTCATAAGCTTTTCCTACCAAACCACCAGTAGAAACATTCCCAAGAAACATCAGTTAAAAGGTCTCTGCCAAAACTATGTTGGTAATGAACTGGGAACATTCAGCCTGAAAGTAAAATATTTTGGTGATGGGGAAGAAAAGAGACTTAAAATACACTTAAAAGCAGCAATGAAAAATAACTCCAAACACCATGTGGGCCACAGTTAAGGGGACGGCGCTGGGGGGTGGTCAGGGAGAAGGGAGCATGTGTTAGTGTGGAGAGAAAGAAACAGTTTTAAAATAAAATCATTTATTCTCCTGACTGCTCTGGGGTTTTGTGCAAGCGCTGCAGAGGGTGAAGGCAGAGCTGCTGCATCCATCGACCACCATGCTGCTCTGTAGCAGGGTGACATGCTCTGGGTGCTGGCTCACTGCTGACATGAGTTTGCTATATCTCAGGGCTGCTGACTGGTTCAAGGCAAGTCTGAAAAAATGACCTTGCAGCTGCAATGCTGAAAGGCATCCCTCCCTGCATGGACAAGGGAACTGCTGGGGGCATGGCACACTTTGCAGCCAGCCCTCTGCTACCATCACTGCGGAATGGTATAAGCCCTGCCCAGCTAGCCTGGCTGTGGATGGTATTGCCAATAGACCCAGAGGCACACCAAACCTTTACACGGTGGCAGAGGACATCTCTGCAGACCCCACTCCAGCTGCATCCCACCCCCTGATCTCCACAGTGACCCCCCAGTGGTACCTCACCACTCATCGTGAGGGTGATCCTGCATCCTCCAACACTTAGGCACCCTCTGTCCCAGGGCGACCCCAGTGCTCCCCATCCTCAATTCAGCATCCATGAGTGACCCCAGTGCTCCCCATCCTCATCTCAGCATCCATGAGCTCCCCTGCCTCAGATGGTCTCTTTTGGGCAGCTGCCCACTCCTGCCAGTGCAGCACTGGGGAAGGCAGCACCGAGCCCCCCCAAGACACACACACTGGCTTAGTAAATGACCTGCCTGAGCACTGCCAAAACCTAGCCATGACCAAGCATCACCACAGACAGAAGAAACAGGGCAAGCCCTTCCTCGGCTGCCCAAAGGCCACAAACAAAAGGGGAAGGAGCCGCAGAGCCGGGGAAGACCCAGAGCCCTCACCCGCCCCGGGTGCAGTGGTGTGGCAGGGGGCCAGGCACTCCAGGCCAGGCAGTGCTGCAAACCAGCCTGCCCATAAAGGATCCCCTTACTTTCTGCAACCAAACTCCCTCACTGAGGGGAAAACAGGCGTGCAGCTGAACACACACAAACATGCATTGCCAGGCCACCTTCCTTAGCAGATCTGCAACCCCCGGACAGGCACATGGGTGGAGAAAGCATCCCTCTACACTTGCATCGGTGTTGACACATCCCAGGGACAGGGAGTCCTGGCACAGTGGTCCTGGAGCCAAGTCAGGACAGAGGGAACAATCAGAGCTTTTCTTCCTCCCCACATGCAAACCCAGGCCAGAGAGGCATCTGCTGCCCGCCAGGGCTGGGTGACCTCCCATGGCCATGGCCTGGGCAGAGGGACCCAGCCCAGCCTGGGCCTGTGGCTTGGCGCTGGCAGGGAGGGCAGCAGTGCCAGACTCTGCTCCCTTGGCATGGGACACCCTGGTCACCAGCACAGTCAGGGTGACCCAACTGTGGCACCCATGAATGTGAGCCAGAAACAAAAGGCGCTGCTCTCCATCCTGCACCAACCCTGCTGTCCCACTGGGCATCATTTGAGCTCTTCCAAAAGTTTTTTGGGGAGCTGCAGGGAGAAATCCTGCCATGAGCCCCTTCCTGCATCCAAACTGACATACTGCGAGACAAAACATCCCCCAAAATCACAGCCATGTGCACCAGCACTGATGCCCACATGGGGTGTGACAGCCCCTCCAGCACAGCCGCTCTGTGCCATGCTCCGCCGTGGCCTGGCAAAGCCCAGTGCAGATTCCTGGGGGAGGCCAACTTTCCATTGTGCTTGACGCTTTGAAAGACAGTGGGGTTTGGTTTTTTTGTGTTTGTTTTTGCTTTGCTTCATTTGAAGTCTCTCTTCAAAGAGAATGAGCTGCACGCAGAGCCGAGGGTGGCAGGGAGGGGGACACAGGCAAACGATGCTGTGCTGCAGAGGCTGAAGATGGCGGCAGGGATATACAGGATGCTTCCTACCAAACACAGAAAGCTGTGCCTCCTAAACTCTCCCCAGGGTGGTCTGGGGCAGCATCGCTGCAATAGAGATGTGGCAAGTAAAGCAACCCAAGAGCACTTGGCAGCTCTGCCTGCTGCGTGCTGGGTCCTGCCAGCCTCCAACCTGCACAAAGCTGCTCTGCAATGGGTGACACCTGATGCTAGCCAGCTATAACACCCTAGAAATGGCATCATACTGTATTCCTGCCCCTGAGCTGGGGGAGCATCCCTGGCCCTGCAGCCCAGACCCTTTTCTCTGCCCGTGCCTGCTGTGGGAAACATGTCCTGTGGTTAAGAGCGGCAGCGTTTTGAAGCAGCAGGAATTTGCCTCTTCTTGCTTTCCTGCAGGGTTGGGAGCACAGTGCCCCACTAACCCCCTCTCCTCCTAGCAGCCCTGCAGAAGCACCATGCCCTGCTCTGAGGAGCTGTGGTGTGGCCCGAGTCCATCCTCATGGCCACTGATACGCCCAGAAACCAAGCAGCATCTCACCCCTGCAGCACCAGTGACCTCCATCATCATTGCATCAACATGCACCTTTGGGGCTGGAGGAGCATGGACGTCACTGCTAGGACAGTCCCCTGCAACCTGCCACTCCTGTCCCCTAAACACCTCTGGCACCCTACCAGCTGCCGGGTGCCCAAGAAAGCCCAGAAATGGGTGCAGGCAGGGAGGGAAGCATGTCCCCCACCACTTCCAGGGCCACTGGAGCCATGTACAGTCCCCAGGACCCCTGGCAGCACCCAGGGGTAACTCCTTGCCCACCTTGGGCACTGCCAGGGGGGTGCTCCCTGAGGCCAAGGGGGGAGCCCTGCTCACTGTTCCCAGCCCCTCTGGTGCCTTTGGGACCTCATGCCTGCTGGGCGGGGGGGGGGGGGAGGGGGGGGGGCACCATGCCAGGCTGAGCTAAGCCAGCACACACACAGGCACTACTACAGCCAGTGCAACTCCAGCACACTGGAACTACCCCAGTTAAACCAGCAAAACCAGTTGCAGCCTTTCCCTGTGAGGCCAGTGCAGTCCAATAAACCCCAGCACAACTCGAGCCTGGGGCAAGACCCAGTACAGTCCCAGTATGGGGCTTAACCCCTAGGAGCCCAAACATGGGATTATACCACATGAAGACCAGGACCAGGATTAAATCCCTTTTAGCCCAGGAGTGGGATTAAATCCAGTGTAGTCCGAATGTGTGGTTAAATCCAGCTCAGCCCAGGTGTGGGGCTAAACCCAGCTCAGCAACAATGTGGGATTAGACCCAGCACAGCCCAAATACGGGGTTATGCAGTCCAAACGTGGGGTTAAACTCAGCACAGCTCAGGAGTGGGGTTAAACCCAGCTCAGACCAAACACAGGGTTAACCCCAGCACTGCCCAAGGAACCGGTTCATCTCCCCAGCCAGGTACGATGCACATCCCCACACAACTCAGACCGACTCCCCACAGTATCCTCTGGCAATGGCTGGATGATGGCAGGCCCACTGGTATCCTCACCAGACCCACCTCCTCCTTGTCCCAAGGCTCATCTCCCTCCTCTGTGGGGCCAGCAGCTGCGGTGGGACACAGTGCTGGGCCCTGGGAAGCCACCACACACCGTAGCATGCCAACAGCTTCATGGAGGTCAGGCTCTGCTCTTACCCCAGCTGGGAAACACTCACCCCAATGCCCCAATTTCCACCCTCCCCTGCTCCATCTCGTGGGAAGAGGTCTCTGGCTCCCAATTGTAACTGGAGGCATCAGCAAGGGCCAAAACAGCGAGGGCTCTGTTAGCAGCCAGCAGCCCTGACGCCACGCCGGCTGGCAGCGTTGTGTTTGGAGGGGGGGAGAGGGCCCCTCCGCCCCTGTCCCCATCCCCACACTCCCCCCGAAGCCACGTGCCAGAGAAATTCCTAAAAATAATCTCCTGTCTGTAAAGAAACCCACTGGCACTACAGCTACAGCAGGAGACTATTTTTAGGATGGATGGATGGAGTCATGGGGGGGCTGCGTCCCCACTGTCCTCTTCACACAGTCACCGGACAGGGACGGGCACGGTGCTGGATGCAGGGACGCGGGTGGGACCCGCTGGCAGGGAGCTGGGCCACCCTGTGATTATAACAGGGTGGGAAAGGCTTTTCCTGTCCCAGGAACGCTTTAGGGTTTGGGACATTTTTCCGCTGCTGGGCTCAGCCTATCCTGGCAGAGGTTTTGGTGAATCCACAGCTCCTGGCACAACAGGGCAGCTGGGCACCAGCCCGCTCCCCATCATTTCACCTCCCCAGCAGCATCTACATCCCCCAGCATAAGCTCCCCCCATAAGCTGGCTCTGAAGGAGATACAAAAGCATATGCATCCATATATGTGGGGAACTAATGTATGTCTGTACATACATGTGAATGCCCCATGCAAGCTCAAATCCTCCTGATGGTCCTGATGAAGTCCAGCATCGAGCTGGGAACCCTGAGCAGGAGAGGGGCCCCACAGCATCCTCCTGCCTGGTGCTCCCCCCACCTCTCCCAGCACTCCGAAGCTGGCTGGTGCCTGGGAGCCACCGGGCTCCGCTCTATCCTGGAGGCACGGAGGCACCCGGGTCAGCCAAATAGCTGTGGGGCCAGCAGGGCCAAAATAAACAGCTCACCGTACACAAAGGCTCCCCCAGCTAGCAATTTGCTGTCACTCCTTTTGCAAAACAAAATCCCTTTTGGGCTGGAGAGGGATTTCAGGTGTCATTAAGGGCCACCTGGGAGGCCAAATAAAGCCACCACCAAAGGGTGGCCCATTAACCCTTTGCACTCCACCGGCAGCATCCGTGTGTGTGGGGAGGATGGCAGTTGCAGAACCCCTGCAATGTGTGGTGTGGGGATGCTGGTGCAAGGTTCTGGCACCTGGTGGGGTAACAATGTCCTGTCTTCATCACACTTGGAGACAACCCTTCCTGTTTACCTGAAGGGAGGCAGGCCAGGGGATATAGCAGGGTGTGAGGCATGTGGCAGGGATGGAGACTGAGGAACTGTCTCACCGCGGCAGTATCTGTGCCCCTCACCTCATGCCAGGTCAATCAGATGGCAGCCCCCAAGCCAAAAGGAGGAGTGACAAGAAGTGGGGAAAAGCTGGAGCAGAAGCCCACCGCTGAGGCTAGGGGCTGCAGTGCAGGGCCAGGGGATGGGGCCTGAGCCATGCCTAAGTTGAGAAGGTTGGAAAAACACCATCGGCTCATTTTCTGCTGGGGAAAAAAAACTCCAGCCAAGTTCTTCTGAAAGATTAAGTGCGATCGTAACCGAGCAGGGAGCGGGGGGAAAGCAGGGCAACGCGGTGAGAGTGCTGACACATCTCCTTCCCCAATGCTGGAGAGACGCCCCAGCCCCACTCGGGGCCAGCTCTGTTTACAGGCTCCTATTGTGTCTTTTTTTCCTTTTGGGTTCCCCCCACCCCTCCTCTTCAATATTATAGTTCGGAGTAAACAAAAGCAAGCAGCCTCTCACTCCAAACATTTCAGCCATCCCAAACTTTCTCTGGAGGGGGGCTGCCCGTGGAATTTTCCTCATCCAGAAGAATTTCGAAATGTTCCCGTTGCAGCCTGCTTTGATTGGAGGCCAAGGCAGCTCCAAAATCCTTGGCAAAATGGTCGAGCTGCCCTCTGCACAGCCCTGGCTCTGGGCAGAGGCAGCAAGGACCAGCAGCTGCTGTGCCCCAAAGCACCCCCATGCACAGGGAACCCTCCAGCCTGGCACACTTGCCAGATGGGGACAAACGCATGTTCCAGCACGTACATCCCCCCCAGCTCAGCCCATCACCTAAAGGGAGCCAACAGGTCCTACTGGGTTTTTAAGTATTTTAAGCTGCCGCTACAGTTATTAGTGCCCTGAGATGGCGACGCTGGTGCAAAGCGCTTGGGTGCACTCTGTGTGTGTGTGTGCATCCCAAAGCACGCAGTATTTCCCTCTGCAGGTGGCATCTCCACAGCACCAGCCGGAGGGGACAGGGTGAAGCAGCTGCCAGAGCTCCTTGGAGGAGTGGTCTGTGGCACCCCATGCACCAGGAGGGCAGTTTGCAGCAGTGATGCCGGCTCAGTGCTGCCTGCTCAGTGCCTGGGCAGACGGAGGAGGGGATGGTCTGCTGCATCCATCCCCGAGGATGTGGAGTCGGGGCACAACACTCTCCCCTGCAGATCCCTGGGAGACTGCATGTGGAAGGGAGGAGGAAATGTCCTCTAGGATAAGCCATAGTGTTGGGTGCCACCCAAGGGTGCTGCTCCTCTCTGGCCCACATTGCACTGACAGGGCCTGCACCCCAGCCCCAGAAGAGGTGGGACCCCAATGTGGGCAAGCAGAGACCCCCAAGAGGTCTCTTGGCTCTGGCTAGGCACAGATGTGCTGTGAAACACATGGGACCCTGGCATGGGGGTGCGAGCACCGCTCAGCCCACTGGCAATGGGGGCATCAGGAGTGGCCCCTGAAACAAGTGGCAGGAGAAAAGCCCCACCAGAAAGCCCCACAGGAAAGCCAGCACCTGCAGGAAGAAGCGCCCAAAGCTCAACCCAGCATTGATTTGGTTGTCAATCCAAGCCATTGGGGTGGCCTGGCATGCTCACTGGCATGTTCCCTGCTCACTTTCTTAAATGGCCCCCTGATGGGCACCACTGCGTAGATGGTCCTGCAGCCCAACAAACACCCGGACACGCTGAGGAGCCCCCATGTCCTCCCTCCCCAGTCACATGCAGATCTTGGTGGCTGTGACCCCTTGATGCACACATGCTGTCATGCCAGGAAGGCGAAACCTTGCTGGTACCCACGGCATCCCATCCCTCCCCAGCATCCTGCCCCAGTGGGCACAGAGCCCCGTGCCACTGCAACAGCAGTAGCAGGGGTGGGGGAGATACCTCAGCTCCACGCCGGACAGGGGTCTTGCCGTGGGACGGGGCTCCGACGGGCGCCCCCGCTGCCTCTGCACCATCTCCCTGCACCGCCTTGCTGGGATCTCCTCCTCCGCAGAGGCTGCTCAGTGGCTTGGTGTAGGAGCGGTCCTACCCCCCCCCCCCCCCCCCCAGCAGCCCCCTCCCCTATAAAGGGGCCAGGCAGCGGCTGTGCGGGAAGTAGAGCCCCCGATGCAGCAGATGGGGTCTGTAAGGCAAGGCTCCCCCAGGTGTGTTTGCCTTGGCCGGGGCTCAAGCCCGTCTAATTAGAGCTACAGAAAACATATATTAAAAAAAACGAGGGGGGAAAAATAATCCTCTCCCCTGTGCTGGGGCCCAGGGTTTGGCCGGGGTTTCTCGGCAGGCCAAGTGCAGGCGATACAGGCTCTGCTGGCAGCAGCCTGGGGAGGGAGGGATGTTTGTGGATACTAAAATGCAGTCATAAAGGAGAATAAAAGGGTAGCCTTGTTTCAGAACGAGTCTCCGAGGCTTTCCCTACTCCCGGCATGCTCGGCACCTGGCCGGCAGCTCAACCAGCTCCCCCTTCCTCAGCCCCCCCCAGCCAACCCAGGCTCGCTCAAGGACTGAGGTCCTGGTGGCGAGACCCCAACCCTCATAGGGTGAAGCCCAGCACCTTTGGGTGGGTGAAGATTTGGGAAGCCCCTGTTTTAAAGTCACCCCCACGGGGCTAAAATTACAGCTGGTGCTTCTGGAAAACTCACCCCTGCACATCGCCTCCTCCTCGCCCCCGCAGCTCCCTGCCTTCCTCTGCCCACTGCCCTGCCTGCGCCAGCTGCTTAGCAGCAGCCACATGGCAGCACTGCCAGTATTCCACTGCCTGGCCTCTCCCTGCCTCCCCGCTGGAGGCAGAACAAGCCTGACGGTGTTTTGGTCAAGGTTTAAAATTAGTCCCAGGCCCCCGACACCCCCAGCACCCACACAGACCAAGGGGCCATGGCAGGGTCCCATGTGGCTCCCTGGCATCTTGGGGGTCTCAGCCCATCCCCAGGGTCAAGCAAACCACCCCAGAAGCCCTCTCCTTGGGACGTCTCCCCAGATCCACTCCTGAAGTGCGATGCTGCCTCCCTGCAGCATCTCTTCCGCCTCCATGCTGCCATGTCCAGCTCCGAAGTGCCACACCAAAAGGCTGGGGAGCTGCTGCAGGCATCAGCCAGGCAGAGGTGGTCCTGTCCCGGACCTACCTGCTCAGCCAGAGATACCTGGCACACACCTGGCTTCACCGCTGCCCTCTGCCCCCTCCCCAGGGCAGAAAGGAGGGGACAGTGGTCCAGAAGCCCCCCTTCCACCCCTGCTCCCATCCCTCACCCTTTTCCCTGGCAGCATCCTGAAAGTGCAGGTTCACCAAGTTCCCCCGTCCCCCCAGCTCATGGGGACCCTGGGCACACCCCATCCCCAGCCACGGCCCAGATGACTAACACCCCGGCAAGCGAGCTGGGTGCCGTCAGGGCGAGCAGGGCCTGTCCCTTGGCCAAGCTCCCTCCCCGCGGCGGTGAAATCACGTCTGGAGAAAGCGTGGAGAGGGAGCCGCTGCCCGCCCCCCCCCCCTGCTGCTTCCCAGCGAGGATGCTCGCTCCCTGCCCTCTGGCCGGCTGCCCCACGCTGCAAACCCCGCATCCCAGCAGAGGGATGTTCCAGGCACACAGCCTGCAACAGGACCGCACATCTCATCTCCTCCTCCTCACTCCGGATCCCATAGCAGCATCCCAGCTACGACAACAGTGCGGGATGCAGAAACGTGGCAGCAAGCCCCAAGGCACTTGTAAAAGTGCTCCCAGGGAGCAGGCAGGAATCTCTAACCTCCCTCTAACCTCTCTCATACCAATACAACCCTGCCAGAGCCTGGAGGCCAACTGCGGGTGGAGGGGGGACCACTGACACCCCCCACAGCAGAGCAAACTGGCTCACAGAAGGAGCTGGTGGCTCTGGCAGGCTGGAAACACCCCTGGGCAGCACCAGAGGGGACGGTGAGGGACCGGCCACCACCACTCGCCTCCGACCTGGCACAAGGCACGCGCCGGCTGCTATGGGGGTGACTAATGCAGCTCTTTAAACGCCTCCGCCGGCACAGGAGCGTGGCTCTGGGTTAGGGTTTAATTATCTGCCTTCCTCTGCAGCCTGTGCTCTCCTCTTTTTGAACTGCCACGGGGACCCCAGGGATGTTGTCCATCCCCCCCCAGCCTGGATTGCTGGCACCAAGTGAGTGGGGCCGCAGCAGGGAGCTGGCCGGGAGCACGCCAAGGCTGCAGCTGGGGGCTATAAAAAGCACGGCTGTGGTATGCAGCGAGGCACTGAGAGGGGAATAAAATAAAATCAGGTGGTGGATGAGTCGGACGCTTGCTTCTGCACCAGGGCTGGCCCCAGCTCTGCTCCCCATCATCCCTCCCCTGATCCCTGCCTGTTTGACAGCGCAGTGAGGCTGGGGCAGAGTGGAGAGCTGAGATTCAGCTAAGGATGGAGGATGCAGGACTGGATCAGCAGGCAACAGAGGGGGTCAAGGCTGGGGGAACAATTGCTGGCTCTGGCATGTGGGCTCCTGCCCGGGATAGAGGCATTGCAGCCACCCCTCACGCAGCCCGGAGACGCCGGATCTGGGCACCCAGCCTCCTGGCAGCTTGCACTGGAGGATTAACCGTACGCTGATTTACGTCCAGAGGTGCCTTTGCTGGGATGGAGCTGGCGCACCAACAGTGAGAGCAGGCACCCCACCATTGCCCAGCACCTGGGTCCCAGCAGGGACCTCACCCAGAGGTGACAGTGACAGCACAGCTCAGGGACAGACAGGGCTCCCCTTGGCTTGGCAGGAGCTCCCCGCTCAGGGACACGCCGTGTTTGCACAAGTCTGAGCAGGAGAAGGTCAGATTAATTTTAAACCTGAATAAACAAGGAGAGAAGTCAATGCCAGAGCTCGCCCTTCCTGGCAGGGATGCACAAGCAGCGGTGCACAGCACCCGCGCCATGGCCGTGCCCAGCCCAGGTACCAGCAGGGCTCAGCCATGGGGCTCATATCGCCCTAGGAGAGCCGGGACAGACTCAAATCCCAAATCCCATGCCTGGGGGCCTCCCTTTTCCACAAGGTGCTCCCAGCTGAGTCACTGCTGGCAGCGAGGAGAGTGGCTGCCGGTTGCCTTTGTAAAATCCCTCCAGCCTCCACAGGGAAGCACCCGCCGCGGGACCCCTGTCCCACCAGGAACAGCGCTGGGGCTCACCTGTCCCCTGGCCACGGTGTACAATGCGGTCTTGAGAAGCAATCAGGAGGAACAAAAACCATGTAATAAAATTGTTTGTGGGTCAAGAGGAAAATAGAAAAAACAAAACCAAAAAGTGTTTGTGCTTTTTGTGCCAAAAGGAAAATGAAAACCAAAACATTTTGTTCTAAATGATAGGCCTTGTTTAGTTTTCAGTGGTTTTACTTTTTTAAAATGGTTTGAGTTAAATCAAGCTACATTTGGCTTCCAAACATTACCTTGGGGTGGGGAATAAAATAAAATTAAAAAAAAAATAAAAATCAAAACATCTTATTTGGAAAATGTCAGAGCAAAATGCCATGGCTTTTCCAGCCCTGGGAGAGCCGCAGCCAGGCGCTGAACCCAGCCTCAGCTCACAGCTTGTGACGGCCTCCCCAAAGCAGCCTTTTTTTCCAGAAAATAAATCAGCTTCTGTGCTGACTGACAGCCAAGAGGGCCCATGCCCTTGGTGCCCGGCTCCCAGCGCGGATGTCCCCTCCACCTGTGCTGGTCCCTGCGACCTGCCAGGGCATGGAGAGACCCCACTGCAGCTGGCAGCCAAGCACGCAAGCCGAATCCCAGCCGAGCGACTCTTCAAAACTCCTCTTTAAATGTCTTTTCTATTAGGTCAGCATTCCTGCGTCGCCCAGGGAAGGTGGTTACGGCCGGCAGCCCGGCACACAGGCTCCTCGGTGCTGGCTGCTGGCTCTCTGTCAGCAAGCAGCCTGCCCACACTATTAAATTACTGAGAAAAATGGATCGTTTCACCAAAAATTAGGTGCAGGAACCTCTTGCGTGGTGGCAAGGCAAGCTGGTAATTGGGAATTCATAGCGCTGGCCACAAATGCTGCCTCCGGCTCCACTCCACCCACCTCTGGTTGCGGTGAGGGATGGTGGAGAGGCATTCGCTGCCATCCCTGAAATGCCGCTGCTGATGGAGACGCAGTGGCCACGTCGCCAGCAGCACTGCTGAGGTCCCCTGCATGCCCCAGGAGGGTTAAACGTTGCTACAGGGTCCCTCTGCCCTCGGCAGACGGGCAAAAAAAGTGAAAAAAAGCCTCAGAGACCTTTCCAGAGAAAACTCTCTGTGCATGGCTGGACCTGCCCACCATTAACCACCCTCCTGGGGACATGTCTGACAGTGACATTGTCTGAAGACATGAAGGACATGCTGTCCCAGTACCCCTCTCACTCTTCCAGCTGCTCCCCAGGGGTGAAAACCAAGATAACCTTCCCCGTGGACCTTGCCTCGCTTACATCCTTCACTCATCCCAGGCACAGCATGAGCACTGCTGCTGCTCCATTCGAGCCCAGGTATCTCAGCATCCTCCTCCCAGGCCACTCCAAGTCCAAACCTCAGCACCTCACAGGCTGAGCAGAGCCCTCCAAGGCATCTCTGGGGCAAACCACCTGGCTGTTGGAGCTGCTAGAGAGCCCAGCACGTATCTGCAACCTCCGGCTGGGAAGGAGGGATGGGGATGTGCAGCAGACCAAGGGCTGTGTCAGCAGCATGCTCTGAGAGACTGGCCCCTCCGGAGTTCACACTGGCAGCTCCCTGTATGGTCACAGGCACTGGGGGGGGTCGGGTCGTACCCTGGCGCGTACCGCCTGCCCTGGTGCTGCAGCTAAGGAGCCCGAGGCACCAGGATGTTTTTGGGTGCTGGGATGCAAGGGCTGTGGGGACAGTCCCAGATGGAGAGGGGAAAAGGAGCTGGATGCAGGATCGGGGAGGCCAGGGAAAAGGGACGCATCCCTGGGTGCAGCCATGCTCCACCCATAAAGCTGCAAAACTCAAAGCTGGGATGGGGTGAAGCAGCCTTGGGGGAGCTATGAAATAGCCCCCCAGGAGCCTCAGGAGCTAAAAAAAATCAAAAGCAGCCAAAGCACTGAGGAACCCCCCAGGGTTGCGTGTTGGCCCTTGCAAGACAAGGATGGAGCAATAGCTAGTCAGGTCCACCAGCTCATCCTAAGCCTTGAGGCCTCAGGCAAAACTCATGGAAAGCAAAGGAAAGGCTCCTGCAGACCTCCCCAGGGGCCTGGGACTGGCCCTGGCCCTGCAAGGAAGTCTGGGGAGATGCCAGCTGGCCTGGGCACCCTGCGTGACAGTGGCTTTTGCAAAGCCAGGCTGGGCCACTGTTACCAAGCCATCCCTGGGGACCTTTGTGGGGCTGTTGCAGCACAGCTGTCGGGAGCTCTGTCGCAAGACCAGCACGGCGCTGGGCCCACTCATGATGGAGAATCCACATGATGCCTCATTTTGGGTTTTCCTAGCTACTTGTGCAGGAAGGTGAGTGCTGAAACATGACTTTCATGCTGTTACTGAATTTAAGAGGCATTGATGCCCATGCTGATCTTCATCAAAAATAAAGGGTCTGGTGAGGTCCCTGCCTACAGGTGTGGCTCTCGGTCCGGCCCGGATGAAGTGTGTGGGGTTTTTGTTCCCAAAGGAAGGGGCTGGTGAAAGCACAGGAAGTCAAAGGAAACAGCTGGACGGGAATCACTGCACCGCCCTGTGGGGATGCTCCAAGGATGCCGTGCCAGCCTCACTGCCTCACGTGCTCTTCTGTGGAGACATACACACCCCTTAGGGCTGCCAGCAGTGTGGTAGGCAGCAGACCTGAGCCATGTTTGGGGCTCCCCAAGGTGGGACGGGAATCAGGGGCAGTCCCTTTTTGCCAGTATCAGAAAACTTTCCCCAAGCTGCTGCAGAGATAGTGCTTACCCAAAGCTTTTTGCATCTCCTCTTCCCCTCAGGGTGTCTCCAGCATCAGCTTTTCAGCAAGGCTTGGCATCCCTTATTTTCACTTTAGGAGGTGTGGTAAACCAGAAGATGCCCAAACAAACTTCTTTCCACCATCAGGATTTCATTAGATGAAGGAGCCCTAAACTTTTCCACATCTCCCTATAAGGCAATCTCTGTGGGTCCATAACCATTTTTATTAGGCTGTTTCTATTTCAGCCATCTCTGTATTGAGAGGAGGGGACCAGAGGCGAGCAGCTTCTGGGAGCCCCAGGCTGATTTCCAAAACACCTTCAGCACCCTCCCCTCTCCTTGTCAATGCATGGTCTTACCTGTGGTCCCCTGGCCATCACCACCTGCATGGGCCAGACCCACATCTGACCATGCTAGGTCTCTCCTGAGGTCCCTCCAGTCTGCTTGTCCTCTCCAAAAGCATCTTCAGGAAACGTGTACAAGCAGGGCACAAGTGGATGTGACCTTCCCCTGGCCAGACCCTGCTGAAACCTCTTAGAAGGTTTTTCAGCAAGGGCCAATCCCTGCTAGAGCAAGCCCAAGCTTCACTGGTCAGATGTGACACAGCGCAGTCCTGGTAGGATGGGGGTGAATCAGCTCTTAACAGACTTCTTGTCCCTCTTCTCCTGGACCCACCCCACTCCAAACACCACAGGAGGAGGGGATGTTTGCCCGGTTGGTCTTTTTCCTATGTCCCAGACTCATACCACTGGAGAGGAGGAAGAATCGCACCTTTCAGCCCAGCCCTCTGCCTGTACTGGAGAGCCAGGCACATGCTCCGGGGCTGTGGGTGCTGTGACTGTCCAAAAGAGCCCGAAGCTCACCCCGTCCCACTCCGCTGCCAGGGTGACTCACAGACCTGGGAAGCAGCCAGACTCGAGAGATAATTCCTATTAACATGCTGATCCCTGACACCGCAAACCTGCTTCTAATTTTCAGAGGAATTTTCCTTTTTCCATGGAAATGGTCCATGGGAATCTGGCTGTTGGAGAAGACAACTGAACCACAACTGCAAGGCATCTGCACCTCTCCCCACCTTCACAGCCTGGATCAGAGGACAGAACCATCACCGGGAGGTATGGAGAGATTTGCTGGTAGGAACTCAGGTCATAAGATCACTGCATCCCCGGCCAGAGAGATTTGGTGATTTTTCACACATGTGATGCTGTTGTAACCACAGGAGCACTTAGAAAAACCAAAAGCTCTCTAAACATCCCAGCGAGTCACCCCAGACATCCCAGGGCTAATTCCTGATGCTGGCTTTGTATCAGCATCCCAAATGCTGGTGAGGCCCCGGCACATCACCCGTAGCGAAAAGCTGCCATCCCATCCAAGCTCTGTTCTTGGCTGCATCTTCAACGGGGGCAGAGCCACCCTCTCCCATGCCTGAACAAGAGGGGGAACAAGCTGGGAGAGATGCTGAAATTTTCCGAAGGGAGAAAAGCAGAACCACAAGCTGGCACCTGCCCCCTCCTGCAAGAAGGACTGTGTGAGGGGTTTTCCTCCAGTGCCAAACCCGTGGGAGAAGAGAAGGCAAGAATCCTTTGGCTTGTTTAACCTAACAAGGAAGCTATAAATACAGCAGGGTAAACACCAGAGAGGGAGAAGAGGTCTTGAACTAAAAGCACAATGTTGGCACAAACCCACAGGGGAATAAGCTCTCCAGGAACACATTCGGCAGGAAACCAGAGGGAGGTTGAGCCCTGCACGAGCAGGAAGAGTCTGGAGTCGCCTTTGAACAAGAGCAGAGTGGGAAGAAAGGGTTTGAACTGAGTGCTCAGCTAGTTCACTGCAGGTGAGGGTGCCTTGCACTGTCACCGTCTGTGGGGTTTCCCCACTCAGGATGGTCCAGGCGAGCCAGGGGAGGAGGGCAGGGGAGGTGGGGTACCTACAGGCAAAGGGATTCAAGTGTGGGCTGCCTGGGCATCCACCCAGCATGACGGCTTCTGATAAACCCAGCAGCTGCAAAAAGGAACCGCCACTGCTGCCACGATGAAGACGGCGGGGAGACTTGCCACGCCATGAGTCATTCATTCATCCTTCACAAACAGGGCCTGCACTTGGCCAAGCATCCTCCTCCCCCCGCTGCTGGGATGGCTCTCTGGGATGGGGAAAAAGTGGCTTATCAGATATAATCAAGTCAAGTTTTCCCCTCCCCACGAGGTTCCTGTTCATGGAGCAGGAGGCAGGGCAAAACCAGAGCTGCTCTTCTCCCACCTCCCTGCAGACCACTTCTGCCTTCAGCTGCACCCCTAGGGACCCCTCCCCACCACCATACTGCACTCCCCATCCTCTATTCACCCACTGCTGGTGACATCCAGCCCCACACACAACCCCGCTGTCACTGCTCAGCCCCTGTCCCCTGACTCCACTCCTGCTTTGGCTGCCAAGGTCAGTTTGCAGCTCTCCAAAGAGGAGATGTAACCCCTTTCCCTCCCCAAGAAAAGGCAAAGGTGATGAAGCAGAGGGTGCATGGGTGCTGAGGGGACACTGTGGCCATGTCCTGTCCCTGTCCCTCCAGGAGGGACTTCTGTGAGCTTACAGCTCCCAGTGAAGCTCCTTTGTGCCAGGCTGGGATGCCGTGCACTCCGTGCAGCCCCATGTGTAACCATGCTACTTCGACCTGCCCTCCTATAAACAGGCTGAGTGCAAACACCCCACCTCCTCCTGCAAATACTACAGCCAGATGTGGCTGCAGCTTGCAAGCAGCGGGCACCTCCCAGCACCCAAGGCACTTGGCTAGCCCTGCGGTGGTTTGGCACCAGCTATGCCACCAAAATCAGTCGGTCCAACACCAGTTTGGGCACAGAAACATATCTGTGAGTTGCTGCAGCTCTGGGTTTCTCCCCATGGAGACCAGGCACAAGTCACCCCCAAGCCCCATCACAGTGGGGTCTCAGTTTGCTGACAGCAATGTCTGAGCCAAGCTCAGCCCCGCGGTGCCCTCTGACACCCTTCACTAGCCTGGAGCCAGAGCTCAAAGGGGACCTCGGGGGTGACACTGCCCAGCCTATGAGTGTGGCAGTGGACACAGCGCAGGGCTGGGCACCCGCAGGGGCTGGCAGAGGACAGAGAAGTCGTGATTGAGACAGCATCCTGGGGCAATGAGGGACAAGGCAGCCAGAGAGACCTGCCAGTGCCCGCGCATGGGAAAGCGCCTTTTTCCGCGCCTCTTGTAATTGGGAGCAGCTTTTCCCTCCCTAGACCCCCCAGGAGAAGAGGGGGCCCTGCCAGAGGGGACCTTTGCTGGTGTTGGTCCAGCATGTCTCCAGAAAAATCCCCCTGGAGATGGGGGGAAGGGGGTGTCCCAATTTGGCGCGGGGGGGGTATGGGGGGGACGGGACATCTGTGGAAGCTGGGGAAGGGGCTCAAAGATCCCACTCCGGGAACTCCGTCCGTCCCCCGAGCATCTCCGGGCGAGGCGGCAGACGAGAAAGGGGAGCAGCAGGGGTTACGGGGGGAAGCAGGAGGCCAAGTCGCTGCCCAGCTGCTTTGCGAGGCGACACGCACCCGCACACACACGCACCCCCAGCTCTCCCCGCAGGCAGCGCACAGCCGGAGCAGCCGGCAGCCTGGCCGCAGCAGCGCGCCCCTCACCGCGGCGTCGGGCCGTTGCCCTCGGGGTGGGGCCGGGGGCCGCTTTCCTACCTTCCTGCGTGGCGCCGCGGCTATGTGTCCATGGCGCTCGGCGGAGCGGGGCCGGGGCCGCGGCCGGGAGCGGGGCCGGGAGCGGGGCCGGGAGCGGGGTGCCCGCGCCGGGCTGGCTGGGCGGGTGGCGCGGGCGGTGCGAGGCCGCCCGCCCCGCCGCGCCATTGGAGCAGGGCGCTGCCAATCTGCGCCGCCGCCCCGGGACGCTTCCTGCCTGCGAGCCGCCCCCCCGCCCCGGGACGGCTCCGCGCCGCTGCCCGCCACCCCCCCCCCCCCGCCCCCCCGGGGGTGCCGGGTCCTCCCCGGGGTGCACGGTCCCCGTCCCCCCCGCGGCTCGCCGTCCCGCCCCTGCAGGGGCGCTGGGCTCGGGATCGCCCGGGGGTCAGTGGTGCACGGGGGTCCCTGCGGGACCCCCCGATGGGCACAGCCCTCCCCTCGCGGGGCAGCACCTCCGGCGCCCGCCAGCCCTGCCTGCTGCTCTCCCAGCATCCCGGAGGAGCCGAGGCAGGCAGGTCCTACCTGTGACTCAGTTTCCCTTGCCACTGGGAGGGGCATTTCCTTGGGGCTTGTTTTTGTAGCGGTTTATTTGGTGGGGAACGCACAAGGTGAAATCTGGCCCCGGGGCTCGTGTTCCTCACCTGAAGAAAAGCCTCGTTCCTCCTCCCAGCTTTTGGTGGGTGTTTGCACACGCCTTTCGCATGACCCCTCCATCACCTTGCCTGCTTTCTCTTGGAAATGGGTTTGGCTCGCAATTTTTATCACCTTGAAACTTTTCAGGAGGAAAACAGTATGTTGAAAGCCTGCGACAGGAGACCAGCTGGTGAAGACCCACTGAGGATTTCCTCCTCGCCTGACATCCAGGACCAAGCGCGGTCTGGGGTCCCCTTGGGACACGCCGGGAACACTGCGTGATGGCATGGGGACCGGCACTGCTGGAGTCCTGGGACAGACCCAGCATTTCCCTCTCTGCTGGGCACGGCGCCTGTGCAGAGATAAAGGCTGCATGCCCCAGGTGTGTGCAGCACCCGTGCAGTGCCGCTCTAGCAATCCTGCTCAACAGACTGCAGCCTGGCAGCAATAAACGGGCTCACAGCCCCCCTCTGCAACCCTACAATAATAAATTGATCCTTGCCTGTGTCCCGACACACCTCTGCAACCCCACGATAACACGCCCGTGAGTCATCTCACCTGCTGCGTAACCCCACAGTAACAAACTGTGTTTTCCTTCGCCCCAGCCCTCCCATGCCGCCCAACAATAACGGATTTCGGAGAGGTGCAGGCTGTGTGAGCATGAGTGTGCCCGGCCCAGGGCTCGCACCAGCTCCCTGCGGCGCTGCAGGTGCTGAGCTCGGCTGTGCTTCAAGCTTTGGTGCCCGCATCGCCTGAGGAATAGCCCAGTGCAGCACATCTGCTTGTGTCCTGGGCTGCCACCCCGCCAGCCACGTGTGTGGACGGATCTGTCCCTCCTGCGCTACCAGATCTGGGGCCGTGCCAAGGCTGGGGATGTCCCTCCCTGAGTCAGCTCATGTGGCCTCTCAGGTGCTTTGCAGGAGAGGACTGGTCCCATCAGCCTGCTGCCATCTGCCCATAGCTAGTGGCTCACGTGGATTTTGAGAGCCTGGGGATGTAGGAGGGGCTGGTCCTGAGCAGACAGAGGAGAGAGAGAAGTTTTCTCCATCCAGCTTCTCACTTTCCCCTTCCCGCCTGTCCACACCATTCTGCACTCTGCAGTCTGCACGAGCTGAGGGACACTGAGCATCTTGCAGGATCAGCCTCTCTGGAAGGAGCAGAGCTGGGCGGGATGCAGCAAGCGTTTGGCCCTGGGTCCCCCCCCGGGAGCAGACCCTGAGCTTTCCCCAGCACTCCATGGTGCTTTCTGGGCGCCGGGAGCTGGGCTGCTTGGCGCCAGCGCTGGCGAGAAGCCACACGCTGCTTTCTCTACCGCTGCAGCGCTGGAGAGCTGAGCCAAGCTGAGGATCTGGGGAATCCCCCAGCTCTGCAGGGCTGGGGCCACCCTTGAGGCTGCGTAGCCGAGAGCAGAGCTTGATTTGGAGGGGTCTCCGTGTTGGCGGGTTGGAGCGGACAGACACCTCACTGTAGCGCTGGGACAAGGGACGTGGTGGGGCGCTGGGTCACCAGCTCTGGGCAGAGCTAGAGAGCTGCAACATTGGGTGAAGAAGGAGCGGGTTTGGCAGGAGTGGTGTGGGTCTGCCAGGTGACCAGCACGCTCAGTGGGGCCGCATGTACCCTGGAGTCCTCGGGGAAGGACTCCTCTGCACCTTCCCGGCACAGGGAAAGCAACGCTGGCATATTCTGCAGCTCTGACATTGCAGCTCTTCCCTTGCTCCATCCTCCGGCTCAGATGAGGATCGCAACCTTGACGAGCCTCCCAACTCCTCCATTCTGCCGTTGCAAGAGAGTTTACAAAAGGACATCTCCCAAGCTGTCTGCAGCATCTTGTCCAGCCACTGGTCTCCCTCTCAGGACCCCAGAAAGATTGAATTTGGGGTAGTAGAGTCTCTCTTCCCTCTCCCTCCCCTCTGAGCAGAGAACAGGCCAGAGGGGAAGCTGCCAGCTCTTGTCCAGGCAGGTTGAGACCTGGACACATGAGCAGACGGTTGGGGATTATATTACACTATCACAAACCCATGCAAGGACCAGCTGAACTGGGGGGCCACATGAGCTGTGCATTGCTCCCTCTCAGTCCACAGCTTTGCCTGACTCGCTGCCAGTATCTGCTCAAAGATGCCCTGAGCTCTTTGCTGGGAAGAAGCAGCCACATCCATGAAGTGGGCTACCACGTGCTGGGCTGGGTGAAGAGATCGGGAGGTTTGGGATCAGAAGCTCAGGAGGTGGGGTGGGACCAAACTTGAAGTGAGATGTGTCATGCTGATGTGCAGGTTCCGTGCCAAGGGACGGGGATGTCAGTCCTCAACTGCACTGAATGAATTAGCACTTGCTGGATTGCTGTCTGCATGGTGCGAGTGAAGCAGATGGATGGATGAAAGAGGATTGTGGGGGCTGGAGATGGGTGCATCAGGAGGCCGTGGTGTTGTCCTACAGTTTCTGTGCAGAGGGCACTGCCACAGGGTGCATCTCCTCCTGTGCAGAGATGGCCAGTGGTGTGGAGCCTCTCCTTGCCCTGTGTAAGGATGGTCCATGACCATGAAGCCTTGGCTTGAATGGGGCTGGACTAATTAATTACAAGGTATACACATGCCCCAGAGGCCAGTCCCAGTGACTGTCCCTGTAATCACAGAGGAACAGGTGACTATTCCAGAGGTGCAGGTGCCTGCTGGATGTAGGGCACTGTGGGTCAGTGGAGCTGTGCTGGTCAGCACCAGCCTTTTTGCCTTGCGTGAGACCTGTCCCGTGAAGTCTCCTGCTCAGCAGCTTTGCTTGTGCTGTCTGGGCGCGTGGCCATGCTCTGGCTGACATGCCATGGGCATGGCCCTGTTTGAAGTGCAAGCTTGTTGTGTGTTTACCCTGGCCAGCCTGAGGTGTACAGGAAACCAGAGAGCTCTGCTTGCTGGCTGTCGCTTTATTTGTTATGGTCATAGCTCAGGCTGCCCACACTGCGAAAAGAAAGTAACAAAAACCCCAAGTGCTGCAGTATGGCTCCTGCCCTGATTCATGCTGCTATCCTGTGGCTGAGAGCGATCCGGTCAAGGAGCAGGATGATGAGATCCATCCAATGCTCGTCTTGTCCAAGAATAGGGTGGCTTGTCCCAGACATGTCCAGCCACACCATGTCAGAAGAAATTGTTGATGAACACCCAGCCCAATGCCACACCACAGTCATTACCTGCACTAGCACCTGGATGTCCCAGCCTGGTCACATCTTTTGTCCCAGTCTCCGTAGCCACATCCCTGCTTCAGGACTTTCTCTTTATCCATCTCTGTCAGCCCTGAAAAGGATGCATGGGGTACACAGCCCAGCTGCCAATCTGATGTGCAGAGCCTGGGGCTCACCAGCTCTTTGGGCTGGTGGGACTCCAGCTGTTTGTTGCCCATGGACAGCAGCTCCACACAGCCTGCTTCACCTCTGCTGCCATGGCAGGTCCTCATCCTGAAGAGGACACCACGGTGGTGACCATGGTTGCTTTAAAGATGGGTTTTAAGTATTGGAGGATGCTAAGGACAGAATTCTTTCCTATGGGGCTGGGGATATGTGCCCAGATGGAGGTTCAAGCCACCCTAGCTGCTCCCCACAACTGTGCACTGCAAGCACCCAGGCAGCAGCATGCAAAGCTGCATTGCTACAAGTCATGGGTAAACTTGCAGCTGAAGAAGTGAAGCAGAGAGAGGTGACATTATCCACATGGCTATTTATAGGGACTGCCCTTCTGCCAGGACTTGACTGGCAGCAGCAAGGGCTGGGCTGGTGTTTAGGGATCTCAGTCCAAAACCACCAGCCAGCAACCTGGGGACATGAGACGAAACCTCCTGGCACCCGGAGCACTTCTGGTCCCAACAGAGTCACATGGCTCTCTGGGCTGCCTTGCTATAAAAGGGAGAAAAAGGTAGTGAGCTGATAAACAGGGGGAGGTGAGCCAGCTCCTGACAACCAGGGCCATTTGGCAGCCCTCCCCCCAGAGCAGGCAGCTGGGTGCCAGAGCCCACTGTGTGGAACGGAACACTTGGTCAAATCATCAGCAGGGTGGTCTGAGAGAGTTAAAATTATGGAGGGTACAGAGTTGCCTGTAAGGAGGACTTTTAGAGCTCGATATTAGTCTTGTTGTATTTAGGTATCTTAAGTCTTTGTGTTTTCCAACAAAAGAAAGTCCAGGCAGGAATTCACTGAATTCACAACAATGTATGAGCCTGACTTTCTGAAGACACAAAATTTATAGCGTGAGATAGTGAGCAAGAAAAACCTGGAAAAGTGGAACATGAGACGTTATTTGCAAAGGAAAACTGGAATGTTTCCTTCCAGACATGGATGACTCCACCTCTCCTCCCCTCTCTTGTGGCTCTGGGCAGCATCTCCCCAGTGCCAGCTCTCTGCAGCTGGATGCTGCCCCCGGAGCCACCCCCTGGGGTGCTGCACAAGGAGACCCTGCCCATGGATGAGGTTCATCTGCTTCCCAAAGCCACTGGCTTTCATTTGTTCAGACCCATCACTCACATACCTGCTCCTTGGTCCCTTGGCAGAATAACTCTGTCTCCCTGGCTAATATCAGCAGAGCCAACGTGATGCTGCTGTTCCTGCAACATCTGCCTGCTCCAGGTCGAGATGCTTCTGCTGTGCCTGCTGGACCAGCTCCACTAATGTCTGAGACCCTGCTTCTGGCTGTTAGGCACGCTGCCTGCAGAGAGGCCTCCTTTTCCCCCCATCCCACACCCAGGCTAGTGTAAAATCAGAGGGGAGCCATCCCTGGGACCTGCTACCACCTATGGATCAGGGCAGGATGGGATCTCTTTTTATGCGCATGCTCCTGGAGGCTGCTTCTGGATGTGGTCCATATTGGATGGGAAAGGTCTTTACACTGACATGAAAAGCCCCACTGGTCCTGCCCCCATGAGCCCGGATCCATGCCTCTGGGCTCCAGGTGATGCTGCAGCATGGAGGGAGCAGAGCTGGGAAAACAGGGGCAAGATGGGAAGACTCAGAGCGCGGCACTGAAAACCCTCCATCCTGATGGATCCTCTGCTCCATCACAGAGTGTCGTTGCTGGAGGAGGATGTTTAGCGGGTGAGCATGGGGCTGGTGTGTGCACAGGCCCGGGGAGGGCAGCAGCCACCAGGCAGGACCAGGGGGTGCTCAGCAAGGGCTGTGAGGCTGGCGGGGGGAGCAGGAACAGTCCCCGCCTAGGCCCGGGCTGCAGGCAGCCTCCCCGGCCCCGCTGCTCGGGCTGCGGCTGCCCTCTCCCGGCTGCAGACCAGGGATGCGCTTCGCTGCCCGGGTGGCATCTGCCTCCTCCGGAGTCCCCGGCCTGGCTGCAGCCTTGTGCCTCGCACCCCTCTGTCGCCTTTCCCTGCTCCACAGGACCAGCAGGTCCCAGTAACTCCGACCCATCACACTGGAGTTTCCCTCTTTCACTGATGAGAAAGTCACAGCAGAGGTGAAGACAGCATCAGGCTTCAAATCCTCAAAAGCTGCTCCTTCCCCTGTGGTGAGAAAGAGCACTGTGACACCCAAGGCGAGGGATGTCATGGTGGCTTGTTCTACAGGAGGTAACAGGGACACCCCTCCTCTGTGCTCCAGAAATCCTGGGTTCCTGATGCTCAGAGGCTTTGCCTATTGCAGTGGGAACCTGAATCAGTCAGAGCTTTGGGGATACCTGTCTGGAGTTCTTTCCTCCAAGCAAATAAATACTCTGAAAAGCCAAGTTTTGGAAGGAAACAAGTCAGGAAAAACTATGGTGGGAAAGACAGCAGGACTGTGGCAGGTGACAGCGTGAGGCAGAACAGGGACATGCCTGGGTTTAAAGACAGGCAGGCGTCAAAGAGTATGTCTCTGTGAGGCAGGGAATTCCTGAAAGGAGCCAAGCCATCCCAATCTCCATTCAAAACTCCCCTAGAGTTTTGAATTTTTCAGGCACATCCTCTGAGGATGATGCTTCAGGCAATAGCTTTCTAATCTGTAGAAAGGCAAAAGCATCCAGCTTGGCCAGTGTTTCTGAGCTGGCACTGCTCCAAGCTGCTCCAGGAAGAGTGGGGCATCTGGGAGAGAAGGAGCAGCACAATCCAAGGCATCTACCTCTATGTCACAGGGTCACAAGAAGATGGACCTTGAGCTAAGAGGCACCAGGGAAACTGAGGAACTGGCGAGTAATAGCAAGCATCCCTTGAGCAAGGGCAGGTCTGGGTGGAGAACAGCCTACCCGTATTGAAAGGGAGGGAGCGACAGCCACCCCTGCACCAGGAGGAGATGCAGTGGGCTGGACATTTGGGTGATACATTAGGGAAACCTGATGTTTCCCTGAGCATGGCTGGGTTCATTACCCCCTCTGTGAGAAACAACACCTGCAGAGCAGTAGGTGCCATTTGCAGGGGCATAAGCAGCAACGCAGAGGAGGGAAGCAACAGGGAAGATGGAGAGGTCTGTGAACAGAAAAGAAGGGTTTATGCGTTGTGCCATAAACCCAGTATCTCCAGTAAGTCCCTGGCATTTGCTGTCTGGATGGGTTATAGCTCATTGCTGGAAGCTGGTCTGGGCCTCTTTCTTGGGATCAGGATGAGAGGGTGGCGTGGGAGAGGGGGAAATATCCCTCCTTAGGGGATGACTCTGTCCCTCATCAAGGGGCTGTGTGAGCTGCCCTGGTGCAGAGCACCTGCTGCAGCTCCCCGACAGTGTCACAGAGGTGGGGGTCCCTGTAAGACATATCACCAACAGGGTGGCATGTGTTAGTACACCCATGGCTGTTTGGAGGTGTCCTGCAGGCTTGGCGACAGTCCTGCGGCACAGCCTGCATCTGTGGGTTCATGGGGTCGGTGAGGAGCTGGCTTCTGCGGAGGACGGTGGAGATGCATTTCGACCAGCACCTTCATCGGTCTGCGCCGGTGCTGCGGCCGTGCTGGGAGCTGCGGCGCTGGCTGCAGCGCAGACCCCGAACACAGCCCAGCCCCGCTGCGGGGAGGCGGCGGGGGTCGAGGCCGAGGCGGGCCGGGGGGCTGCACAGCCCAGCAGCACGCCCAGCCTGCAGCGCAGCCGTGCGAGGGCAGCACAGACCGCTGCCCGGGCTGGAGCAGCAGCAGCAGCAGCGGCAGCAGCAGCAGCAGCAGCAGCCACAGCAGCAGGAGCAGCAGGAGCAGACCACAGCCTGCACACCTGCTTGCTAAGAACCCGCTCCGCGGGTCCTTTTGGGAACCCTTGCCTGGCTCCCTGCCTCCACCAGGCCGCTGCTTGCTCGGGTCAAGTGGAGCTGCTGCAATGCCTGCTGCTGCAATGCCTGCTGCTGCAATGCCTGCTGCTGGCTCAGGAATCTTTTTAGCTCCTTTCCCTGCAGTGGATGAGATGCAGTGACTAGCCTGGTTGGGCACACGTGGCTCCAGCTGTGTGTCTTCTTCCTCAGGCTCTGGAAAACCGGCTCATTCACTTGGAAAACCAGGTTAAAATGTGAAAAGACACGAGAAAAGTTGAAAGAAATTAAACTTTTTGGGAGCTGCATGGGGAGCCCTGCTCATGAAAAATTTGCCCTGTGCACCAACAGGTCATGTCCTTGCATGGCACTGAGGACAGGGACTAGAAATGTGTCTATGCCAGTAGTGTGCCCACTCTGGCACCACATTGTGGGGGGTGGGAGGGGGCTTTGGCCAACCTGCTGCCCTGGCAGAGCCTCATGGGGACTGGAGGGGAGGATGTCCTGGGTGACAGAAGCCTCTCCAGTGTGACAGGAGACCAGCATTGCTCCTACAAGGGATGGGGATAGATGGCAGGGCTGGGGAAGGTAGCAGAGCAGAAAGTGTGTGGGCTGTGAGCTGGCAGAGGGAGCAGCAGGCTTTTGGGACTGGCTGGCATTTAGGAGAGTAAGCAGGTAGGGGGTGGTTTGTGCAGGAGCCTGCAGATAATGTGGAAAGCATCCCTCATTGCAGATGCTGTTGGTTACAGACAGGAAGGCACAGAGGAATTTCCAACATTTCCCAGCTTCAGGCAGTGTTTGGGAGACTTTCAGCCTGGGAAAAGGTTTGCAATGGACAGTGGGAGTGGGCTACCTGCATTTCTGGGAGGAGAGGTAGGACTGTGAGGAGGATACCTCTCGGGTCTATCCTCCTGCCCAGCCCAACCCACCTAGCTCCCAATGGCTTGTAATGGGACCGAATCTGCTCTCTGCATTTGCCAAAGGACACCAAAAAGACGCAAAGGCACTAAATTTGGGCATTGGTTGACTTTCTCCTTGAGTAAATCACCCAGAAACATTTGAGAAAGACACATCGTCTCCACCGTAACAGCTGGCAATGGCATTGGCAGGTTGTATCCTAGAGGCATCCCTATGCTAAGAACAGAGAAGGTTGCTCCATCTTTGGAGGAGCTAGTGTACAGGGAGAGCATTTACCCAATCAGCTGCAGTTAACCTTGATACCTGCTCAGGTTATAAAGTTATGTAGAATTGTACTGTCTCCTCTCTGATTTGACCTTCCTTCCTTTATGGTTCCTGGAAACATCTTCTCTTCAGAAAAAAGTGATCTTGGGAATTTGAAGTACTCGGGAATATGGGTCTGCGTGAATCTAAACACAGCAGCAAAGCGAGTATCACCCCATTGCAGCACAGTATGCAGATGGTGAATCACTGGTCTCCCTCCTGGGATGTGCCGCAGAAATTACACAGAAGCTCTTGCCCCAGCTGTTGGGCTGAGTCCAAGTGCCTCCTGCTCATTGGAGGCATCAGGGACAGGGCATGGGCTGTCCCTGAGAGCTGTCAGCTTCAGAAAGCATCAGGGCTCCAAGAAACCCAGGTCTGATGTTGCAGACCACCCTTGGATGGTTGAGCTGGGAGAATAACTGTTAGCCTGTTTTTCCACTGGGATCTGGAAGGGGTTGCTGCTATGTCCCATGTCTTGTTCTCCTTCCCCTCCTCTGCTCCTTGACTTTTCTCAAACCCCTGCTCCACTGAAGCATTAGGTAGTGCTCCATCCTGCACACCCCTTCCCTGAGGGAGGCCAAGGCAATGGAAGAAAAGACCTTTGCTACTGCCTCTGTTGTAAGCCACATCCTTGTCCATGCTAACAGCTCCAAGGTGATATGTGTGCAGGTTTCCCTGCATGAGTAAGCAGTCGGTCATCCCAATAATCCCATCAAAGCTGGAGCCACCATGCTCCTGCTCAGGCATCTCACCACCTGGCATAGCCCAGCAACGTGGTTCATCCCTAAGGCCTGCCAGGCACCACCCAAAGAACCTCCACCTGGGAAAACAGCTCCTGATGAGCAGGGACTCTCATAACTCTGGCATGTCGGAGGCCAGGGAATCCGTGGCCGCCCCTGGTTTCTTTTTCCAGGCAATTTGCAGATCATGACGACACCCAGGACAGTTTATTCTCAGCCATCTGATGCTTTCTCGCCTGAATGTGCTCCCATGCTGAGGGAGTGCTCAGCAAAACACACTTCTGGAGGAAAGTCCCCCAAGACTGCAAGAGTCCATGGGATTTATCTCTGCAACTTATAAAAGTTTTACTACAAATCTTCTGGCCCAAGCGAGCCAAGAGCTCGCTCCATAAATTACTACCAAGCTAGGGATTAGGAGCACTAAAACAGACGTACTTCGCAGCTAAAAATAAGGCACGGCACAAGCTTGAAGATTTGTTCTGCCTGGAAGTTTTATTGCACCCAAACTGTATGAGATAATGTGCAACAAAGAAACGCTTAGCGGATCCATCTGCTTTTGGACACATTCGCCTGCGCAATCGCTCTGGAACGAGGCAATGAAACCACGAAAGTGGAGTTAGACGGTGTTACCCAGCACAGTAAAACTTTCTCCAGACAAAGAGAACAGCGACCCCGTCCCCTCCCAGTGCTGCTCTTACCACAGTCCTGGAGATGCTGCAGCCCTGGTGCTCCAAGGACCTTGAGCTTGGCCAGTGTTTGGGGCTGCTTGCAAAGGAGTGAGCCACACTAACGCTGGCGCTGGGTGTTGCTTTTGCTGGGTTCCTGCCATCCCAGGGGGACTTCATGCACGGTCCTAGGCTAGGTTTGGTATCCAAGCCCAGCCAAGGGCATGTGGACAGGTGGCCTGTCCCCTGGCTGGGGCTGGGCACAGGAACTCTTGAGGTCCAGCCAGGCATAGTTAGGTCTGGAATGGAATTGCTCCCCTCTGTCCACAGACACATCTCCACCACGCTTAGGTTGGGCTTCCTTAGCCCATGGGTATGAATGGGCTTTGAGAAAGTGTTTTCATTCAGCTAAAGCCTGGCCATATCTCCAGGAGTGTCCATCTTCCTGCTTTCTGGGTGATGAGGTGTAGACTTGCCAGCCTCCAACCTGGAGACATGCAAAAAAAGTAATGCAACAATTGTAATGCATACATTTTTCTTCACAGAATCACAGAGTGGCTAAAATTTTCAGGGAACTCTGGAGGTCATCTTTGCTGAAGCAGGGGCACGCAGAGCCGGTTGATCAGGACCACATCCAGACGGCTTTTAAATATCTCCAAAGACAGTGACTCCACGATCTGCTTGGGCAAACTGCTCCTGTGGTTGGTCACCCTCACAGTAAAAGTGTTTCTTGATGTTCAGAGGGAACATTCCATGTTCCAGTTTGTGCCCGTTGTCTCTTGTCCTGTCACTGGACACCACTGAGAAGAGTCTGGTTCCATCCTTTTTACACCTTCCCTTCAGGTATTTATAAACATCAGCAAGACCCCCCTGAGCTTCCTCTTCTCCAGGCTGAACTGTCCCAGATCTCTCAGCCTTTCCTTATAGGACAAATGCTCCAGTCCCTTCACCATCCTTGTGGCCCTTTGTTGGACTCTCCAGTAACATCTACAACTACTGGGGAGCCCAGAACTGGACACAACACTCCAGGTGTGGCCTCACCAGTGCTGGTAGAGGGGAAGGATCTCCTTCCCTTGACCTGCTGGCAATACTTCTGTAGTGTAACCCAGGACATCTTAGCAGCAAAGGTACATTGCTGGCTTATGTTCAGCTCAGCTCGGTGTCCACCAGGGTCTCCAGGTTCTTGTCCTCCAAACTGCTTTCCAGCTGGGTGGCCCACAGCATATATTGATGCATAGGGTTATTCCTCCCCAGGGACAGGACTTTGCACTTCTCTGTGTTGAACTTCATTAAGTTCCTGGTGGCCCATGTCTCCAGCCTGTTGAGGTCCCTCAGGATGGCAGCACAACCCTCTAGCACATCAGCAGGAACAGAGGAGGGTGAATTCCTCCCGCACACTCTCAACCTGGGCCAGGGACACTGTGTGAAGAATAGGACAGACTAGCATGGTGCAGCCATCATGCAGCATGGTTGAGACTGGTTGGACCCCATGAGCATCAGCAGTGTGTGTAGGGTGTGAGTCAGCGTGAGCTGTGCATCCCTCAGAGACATAGCCGTGCTGGCTGACCATATATTAAAGAGCTGTATTTCTGCCAGAGGGCCTCTGGTGACATCGAAAGCTCTAAGAGTGAAGCACCTGCTGTTCATCAGCCTTGCTGGAGTCCCCGTGGCAGGGGCAGGCTCCACAGTATGTCCCTTAGGCCAGAGGACCACAGTACTCACAAGGAGGTGCAGGGAATGAAGCAACTTAGGGGCTTCCTGTCTCCGTGTTCCTGGGTCCTCTGCCACTTGTGGCTCACCCTGCACCCCTCCAACATCACCAGGGCTGAGCTGCTCCAGCCGCAGCCTCAGAGGTGGCAGCAGCACCCAGGCACGTGGCTGAGATCCCAGTCCTGCAGTGAGGGTCAGCCCAGGCTGGTTAATATTGAGGCACGATCACAGCAGCATCTGAGGAGCCCTGAACATGAACTGGCAGCAGTTACCTGTCTCAGAATGAGTTTCTCTGGGACATGAACCAGCACAAGGGGAAAGGCAGGCACTGAAGCAGTCAGCAGAGGCACAGAGTGTGGCCAGGGGATGCACAGCTTAACAGAGCTGGGAATCACAGCTGTTCTGTTACCCTGTCCCCTGTTTGAAACAGAGACAGCCCTGGCCTGCCACCCTGCTGAATGTGACAAGTGTGCTGCGAGCTGGAGAAATGTGGCACTGTCAGGCTTCAGCTGGGGTTCTGCTGCCCCTGGGTATGAAGGAGCCCAAGTACTGAGCTGTGGTGACCCCCTTGGTCACATAGTCAGGACATGAGCATGCACCTGAGGCACAATTCCATGTGCATCCACATCCCAGATCTTAGCGCCTCATGCCAAGGCTAAGAGGAAGATCCACCCTGCTCTGGGAACTGTCTGTGCTTATGTACATGGATGGAGAAGGGCAGGAAAGGGTTTGCTGGGAGAGGTTCAGCAGCAAATGAAACCACAGCCGCAGCCCCTCAGGAAAGCCGCCAAGTCAGCTCCTGGAGGCTGTGAGCATCCTCCTGAATGAAAACCCAGTGAGCAGCAGAAGGAAGACAGGTCTCCTGCACTGAGCCATGCACTGCCAGCGTGGTGCCCAGCTCCACAGCAGCACCAAAAACACCTGCCCGGAGCACCACGATAATAGCTGCAGCGTTTGCTGTTGCTCCAGGGATCTGCAGCCACAGGTGTGCCCAGGTGGTCATCAGAGCCACTATGAAAAGGCCAGCCCTGGGAACATACCCCGCACTGAGACCAAGCTGTGGCGAGCAGCAAAGCCATCTGTTTCTATCCTGCAGCTGCTGTCCTTCCCATTGCAATTTACTCTGCCTCCTATAATTTATTCATCCCAGGATGCAGCTTGTACATCTGCAGTATCATTACTGGAGACGCCATTAGCTTTAAAATTTTATAAACCTCTGTGCAGGTGATAAGTTGAAAAGTTAAAGAGGGTTATTGTGGCAAGAAAAAAAGGTATTTGCTCAGTGTTCATCTCACACCAGAGAGACAGGCTCTGGGGGGCTTTGGAGGGAGATCAGCAGACTGGTGTAAGCGAGTGAACTGCTGCCAGCTCTCAGCCAGCTCACCCAGCTGTGAATCCATCCCTGATGTATCAGTGCGCTGGCAAAGGGACCTACAGGCATTTCCATGTCTTTCTCCATTCTTGCCTACTTGGCTGTACTATTTCCTCAGGACAATGACAAGAGGTGCTTGCTGCATGTCCAGATGTTTGTGTCTGGACATCTTGCCCATGTTTCTACCAGCATCTGTGATGGACTTGCCAGTGACTGTCCAGGGTTAGGGCAACTCTGAATCACCTGCCTGCAGCTTGTTGGTCTGGATATTGTAAGACTTTCCAGGGAGCTGGGAAAGTCCCCATCATATAGATGGCCATCACCCAGAGCATGTGTGGGGCTCCTAACCTGCAGTTCTCTCCTGCCTCTCTGCTTCCTGACGAGAGCACTCAGCTGCATGCACCCTCATTAAGGACCACAGCAATTAACTCATGCTGGGGAATTTCCCCTAAGCAGTTTCTGTGGCCTGGGATGTGGACATGCACCGAAGATTGTACTTGCAAGGTTTGGCAGGGAAGCAGGCATGGGAGCCTTCATCTGAGGCCCCGCACCCCTTGCTATGAATTAAGAGCATGCTGATCATTCCTGGCAGCTGGAGGTCTCTCTGACAGCTGAGCCAGGGGGATAAATTCCCTCTCCCCAAGGCCAAGGGAGATGCCTCTACAAGGATAATTTATGGGCTGCTTGCAGGGAGCGATGAGTTGGAAGTCTGCAGGGAGCCAGGTCAGTGCCAAGCATCTTGGGGCATGGAGGATTGAGGGGTGGTGTGAAGGAATGAGGTGTGTCTGGGAACAGGGAGGGCAATGGAGGAGACAGGACACCAAAGGAGTCCCACAGCCTGCAGACAGCTTTCTTTGTCCATGTTATAGGTGAGAGCATGGATCTGGACCAGGCATCCCAGATTCCCCCTCCATCTCTGGCATACCTGCAGCCCTGCTCAGCCTCCTGCAGCCTGAGAGCTTAGGCACCATTGCCTGTCCCCAGGGTATGGTCATGGCAAAAACAGGTGTGAGCACTGGAGAGAGGCTTCTCATGGGTCTTTCTGGTACAATATCCATCTTCTCCAAATTATTTTTCATGCTGGTGTCTATCCACCAGCAGGCTGAGGCTGAAGAATCTGACTTCCACCTGCCCCTTCTGTACACCGAGTCAGTCCCTGATACACAGTGCCACTCTGCCTCCTGTGGGTCACCATCCTGCAAGGTGTGTTCGTCACACACTGATTAACTGCATTATCCAAGCCCTGAGCCTCACATGATCTTTGCCAGCACTCTGTGGGAGTCGAAGTTCAAGCTTCAGCAGGCATTTCCCAGCCTGCACATCCCTCTCCACCCTACAGGCATCTTGTGTCTCCTTCCAGAGCCCCATTCATCTGTAATGCTCTAGGACCAGTCTAGAAGGATACAGGATCTAAACGCTCAGCTGTAGGGAATTCCCAAACCCTTGAGCAACAGCAGGGGAATGAAGCATGGGGAGGTCTGCAAGATACATCATCCCAGCTGGGACTGACCAGTTTCCAGCGTATCCTGCTCTCATGACATTGCCAAGTTGTCTTTTCCTTCCCTGGGGGGCATCTACACATTAACTTTGCTACTCCCCATCCTTCTTCACTGTGATTTTCTGTCTCTGGTGTATGGTAGGAGATTAGCTCGAGATGGGACCGAGAAATCTGAAATGGTCCTACGTATGAGGACAAGCTCATTCTGCTGCCTGCCTCAGGAAGCTGTTGTCTGCTGGGGTGACTTTGCCCTAGGGCAGTATTCCCATGTGCTTTCTGGGGTGGCACACCATGGGCTGTGAGCATCATCTTTCCCACATTCCAAGACCCAACGCTGGTGATGCCAAAATAGGTCAGCCTTCCCATCCCGTCTCGGTCTGCTGCAGCTCATAGCAGAGACCTTCTCTTCATCTTCCCCACAAAGCCCTGGCTCCTCAAGAACAGAGGAGGACCTCCTAGCAGGGCCTGGTCATTTTCTGTAGACCACAGTATTCTTGAGGACTTTATGACCCCCAGCAAGCCTTGGCAATACTGGACTTTACTCCATGTGACTTGGTGAGCTGGGACAGAAAAGACAGCCCTGTGCTGCTGTTGCTGCTACCCACTGCCAGATTTTGGGGACATACACCACAATGTGGTGCGTCTGGGGACTGCTGGCTGCCTGCCCAGCTGTCATGCAAAGGGGGACACTTTGGAAACAGATCATCATCTCTTAGGATGGGATGGAGCTGGCCGTCTGAGCAGAGGTGGCTGGAGGAGCTGCCTGCTTGGGCTACACTGAGACCTTATCCATGACAATCCCTTCTGGAGTGTGAAGACCAAGCAAGACTGCACTTGATGGTCAGTTCTGCTAGCCAAAACTAGCTCCTTCTTGCTCTTCTGCTGCACTGGCTTTTTTCTCCCCATGCTGTACAACTTCCATTCACTGATATGCCAGGAGAAGGTCTTCTTGAACTGTTCCTGACTTCAGACTTCTGTCAGGTAAACAGCATGGAAATTAGTGGAGACAAGTAAATAATTTGTAAACAATCATTTATTTATTACTTTCCTCTCCTTTCCCTGTGCAAGCAGATTGCAAAATGCCTCAGAAGCACTCACAATTTGGAGTGAGTTCTCTTGTGAGGCATTTCCCACTCCCTATGAATAACTTATGAACAGATCAGAGTGAATATTAAAGGCCTGAAAATCCAGTGACTTGGGCTGCTGAGCTCAGTAAGTACTGTTTTAGCTCCTCGAATAGATGAGCTATCTAATGAAACAGCACTAAGTGGATTCACTGTGCTGTAATTAAAGGGTGCACACATTTGTTAGTCAATGGTTTACCCATCAGGTGGGGTAGGTGGTGTGCAGCAAGAGGACAGCGTGCTGGAGGGATGCTGCAGGTCTATGAATATGATTTGGACACCAAGTGTTAGGATTTGCTTTTGCGGGTGATCCGTGTTGTACAGTGTTCCCACTGAGCTGTTCAGGGGAGGCAAATATGACCAGGCCAGCTGGACTGGGTTGATGCTGGAGGTTCACAGAGCAGCTTTCTGGATAGACTTGCATGTCTACAAATTACCCAAGAACTGGTAGAAGGCACGTGAGGAGGGTTTGAGCCCCACACCCACTGAGAGCATGAAGATGCGCTGACTTCAGAGTCCGAAGCCAGGCTTGCACTTGGATTCATTCAGGTGCTCCGTGCTGGGCATTTATCCACTTTCAAGCTCAGCTGCCTGCTTTATGTTATTTTTTGGTTTTAAAGATATTATAATTCACTCAGAGAAAGGCTCCCAGCCACCTGCTTGGCTCCTGAGGCAAGGATTCAGATTAGCACTACATGAAATGGGGGAGATGAGCTGTATGCTGTTGCTTTTACAAAGCTCCCTGCCAGTCCTGTGCACAATGCTCCCCTTGTCCCAGCTCCAGCAGGACCCACTGCCCAGGGTGGTGCTTGCAAGATTGTGGGCAGTGCCTGATCCTAGTTGTCTTTCCCAGGGCAGGTCTCAACCATCTCCCACTGCTGGAAGAAGAGCAGGAGCCCCCATGGCTGGGGACGTGACCAGCACCCTGTCCTGAGGCACTTGACACAATTTCTTTTAAGCCACCTGGCTGAGATGGCAGGAGGAAGAGGGACTAGATGTTATCTTCAGATCTTGCCTGTTTCCTTCATAATAGTGGCTAGGAGGTCCTTGGCAGGACTTAAACCAGGTGTGAATGTGAGTCATACAGCTATGGATCCAGGTACCCGAACACTTGTGGTACCCGAGGGATGCCATCAGTCACCTGCTGTCCCCCAGAATGCCAGGGGTCTCTGACTCTCCTCTGGGCATCCTGCAGCACATCTCCTGGCATGGTGTAGGTCTTTCTGTGCCCCTGGGTGTTGCCACAGAAGGCTGCGTGCAGGCAGCCCTGCCAAGAGCACCTGCAAGGCAATGCAGTGGGCTCTGGAGCAGACAGAGGGGACTGTTCCCTCTGCAGGGACGGACCTGAAGCAACACACAGCTTGAGGCTAGCCCCAGCTCCCCCTTGCCTGATCCCCCATGCATCTGTAGTCCCTTCCTCTCTCCGGCAGCCCCGTGCACCTGCACTCCAAGGCGGAATGGGATTTATCCTGCCCCAGGCGCTCGGTGCAAGGGGTCAGCCCTCATAAACCTTGCCGGCACTGGAGCCCAGGCCAGCTGCCTCACTCGCACCCATGGGGACAGCCTCTGTATCCTGGGCGCGTTTTGACATTGGTGCCTGGGGCAGTTCCCTGGACCAGCACTCATCCTGGTAGGTCCTGGGCATGGCGTGGTGGCAGCCCAGTGGGGACAGGGCTGCATGCTCCCAGCCCCTGGCTTCCCTCCCCACACCAAGCACTTTGGGTAACCCCCGGTCTGTGGGAGGCGGCGTGAAGTCATTCTGGTCCTCCAGCAAACCCCTCCAGCTGTCTGGAGCCAGCGCAGATTGTGGGACGTGTCTGGTGACTGACGGGGCCTCAAATCCATGTTTATGTGAGATGATATCGAGAGTTTTAATTTTTTTATGAGCAAGGGGTTGCAGGGAGGAGGGGATTCCCAGGGCGGCTTGGAGGGGAGGCGGTGGTGCGTGCATGTGCGTGTGTGAGACACGTTTCGTCCCGCTGACCCCCAGCTGCAGGAGTCCTGCACAGATAAAAACAGCATCCCGTCACCTCTGAGCAGTGGGGAGCAGCTGGAGAGGAGGTCAAACAATGGCTGCTAGTTGCGTGCCTGGAACAAGGATGCAGCAGCAGGGTTTGGAGTTGGCTCTCTGGACCAAACCCTCTGCTCAGCCCTTCCTGCACATCACCAAAGTCCCCTCTGGTCGCTGCCTATGGGGTTGCTCCAGGCCCAGCCCCTTCCTCAGCAGACAAGTCCCTGGAAAGCTCTGTTGAGCTGGTCTCCTTCTTCCCCAAAGGAAAGCCCACTCAACAGAACAACCGAACACTTCTCCCACATCCAGACCCTGGTGAGATGTTGCGGTTGCTTTCAAACCCCACTGATACTCCTGGAGAAGTTGCTCTCCTGCCCTTCAGCCTCATGGGCAGCATTTGGTACATGCTGGTTTTCCATAGGGGTACCCTGTCTGCACTGGTTTAATCTCTGCAAACCTTAGCTTGTAGCCCTGCATAAAACCTCATCATGTCTTTAAGGAGCAGGTCAGAGTCACCAATGTCTTTCAGCCAGACAGAAAGTTGCCTGGTCCAGTGTCAGCCAAGAGCAAGGCAGAAAGTGAGCCAAGGTGAAGCCTGAACACCTGTTCCTGAGTGCCCTGTGCTGGGCGGGATCCTGCTAGGAAAGGACCTGGAGCAGCCGTTTGACCAGGAATCTTGAAGAAGAAAGCATCTGCCAGCTGTACAACCAGGGCCCATGGCTGAGCCTGTCCCCAGGACCACTTTGGCACCAGTTGGTTTCCAAGGTAGAAGAGATGCCCATGGGGAGCTGAGAGCCATCAATGTTACGTGGCCAAGGTTGCAAGGTGGCCATCAAGGTCACACGTTGCCACCCTTGACTGCGGGATGGGGACATCCAGGTGGTGCCTGGCTTTTTCAGAGGGAAGATCCTATCCCTGCTTCCCACAGACAATGGGGATGGAGCAACCTCTCCCCGAACTGGCCAGAGTGCCTGTGTGCCGTGACTCTCACCCGGAAAGGAGGAGGGGGGCCGAGGCCTCTTTGTAACCCAATCTTGTCTGCTTGGGCCCCTTTGTTGTTATTACATTTATTTATTGATCCCCCTTGGGAAAACCTTTGCAGTGCTGGACTTGCTGGGGCTTTATTAATGGGGGTGGGGGGTGAGGGAAGGGGAGGGGGGACGAACAGAACGCTCGGACCATCTGTTCCCACCAAAGGGATGGAGCAACAATAGCCATGTTTATAAAACTCCTCTGCAACTCATTGTGTTTGCGAAAGGAGAGCTTCCACATCAAAGGCCATTTCCTCTCCCGCTGCTCAGGGGCCCCTCCATCTTCTGACATCCTGCAAGGATTGCCCCGTCTTGGTCCCCTCCTCCCCCTGCAGCCCTGGACTGATGGTGAGGCGGTAGTGGCATCACCCACGGAGGGACCACCATGGCCAGGAACACCCAGCTGAAGGGAGCGTGCATCAGCCTGCTCATGCCTGATGGTCCAGGGGAAATTTCTGAGGGGGTGTTTCTCCTGAGTGCAGTGAAACCCTACCATAAGGCACTGGACAGAGTTTTCTAGGCACTGGTGGTGGGAACATCAATATGCCTGACACTGGAGACCTGTGCCCAGACTGGTATCAGTCAGTCTACTGGAACAGCAATGTCTGTGAAGCTGCCTTGGTTTTGCTCAAATTTCAGATGGGGGGGGGGGGGGGGGGGGGGAAAGAAGAAAAACAAAATACAAGGAAGGGAGTGGGGTCTGGCTACGTCAAAGCTGGCTGGTGGGGTCCTTCATAATGAAACAACTGTGTCTGGCTTTGCTCTAGGCTTGTTTTAGATTATCCGTTACAATCAGACATGAAATAGAGACTGTTAAACAGCAATGAAATATTTTGACTGAACCAGTATGTTGTTTTTTCTTCCCAAACTGATCTTTACGGACAAGATGAGGGTTTAGTTCTGGCTCAGATCAAAGCTGAACGCCTTCGTGGGGACTTGCAGTTGTCAGCCATCTCCTGACCACGATCCAGTCCTGTGGCTGGGGGACGGGCTGCTCTGGGGTGAGTCTACAGGCTGGAGGTTTGGGACATGTCCAGGCTGTCACAGGTCCCTGGCATGTCACCTCCTGGGACTGTGGCTCCTTCCCTCTTTGCTGGTGCTTTATGGCAGCAATTGTCTCTGTGGGGTGATTCACACATGGGTCAGTGACTCTGCCGGGGTTCATGCCCACCAGGTGTCAGGAACAGGGAAACCTCCCCTAGGCATGTGGGAATGTCCCAGTCCAGCCTTGGACAAAACTGAGATGTCTGGAAGATGCTGCCAGCCTGCAGGAGGGCACTTTGCCACCCACAGGAAAGGCTCCTCTCTGCACCATCTTGTTGTTCAAGGAGATTTCCAGGCTGTAGGACAGATGACCTGACAGCAGGCTGGTGGCTGGGCAGGGACAGGCTGTCTTGCACCTTTGAACTACCCCTTCCATCCTGGAAGGGGGAAACCTTCCTAGGGACTATATGACACCTTCTTGGAAAGTAGTCCAAGTCCTTGTTGGCCATGTCCCCTTGGCCTGTCCTCCCCCAGGCTGCTGGAGGAGACAGGAGTACAGTCCCTGATCACTCCTGGAAGGGCATAGGAAGCACGATGCTCTCTCCCAGCACTTAGCAGCTTCCCTGGGAACCATGCAGGAAAGAAGGGCCCAGACTTCTGGGAGACACTTTCATTTCATGCCTAAGCCACTACTCTGCTGCTCAGCCACATGGCTCCATTAAGTCCCCTTCTGACTGTCTTCTTTCCATCAATCACCCCGTCTCCATGAGCAGCCCAGACACCGGATCTGGGTTATAAATAAGACAATCAATCAGTGATGCTATTAGATAAACAGAGTGGCAGAAGCCAAATTAATGCTTGGCTTTTTCTTGAAAGAGAGGAAAAAAAGAGTCAATTGCTTATTAGGGGACCCTGGTGTGGTCTGGCCTCTGTGCTGCAGCTGCCTTGGGTGGGCTGCGCTTGGCTGCTGTGTCTGCGTGCAGGGAGGTTCCAGATGCTGTGAGCAGATGGTCTCTATGGGCCACCCTGGACAGAGCAGGCAGGGGTCTGGGGCAGACTGGAGGTGGGCAGGGAGGTCACAGCACTGGGGAGGTAATGGGGAGCTGGGAAGGCAATGGTGGGTGCTGCCTATCTGGCAGCTGGGGGTTGAGGAGATGTTAGAGCTCTTCTAGCGGGGAGGGAGGGCATGAAGCTGCAGGTGGAGGTGTCTGGGGACCAGGGACAAAGTGCCAGGGCAGAAGGCGAGCCATTCAGGACAGAACTGAGGAAGAGAAGCGTCACTGCTTTGAGGCTGAGAGTCACTGCTCTGAGGCTTTTTGAACAACACATAACCTCTTCTGGAGAGGCATAAGTCCTGATCTGGAGCCACCAAGGAATAAGATGGTTCAAAGCGGTCCTTTGCAGTCTTCCGTGACTGTCTGCCAGCTCTCCTTGTTACAAACTTTTGCCTTACAGCACTGTGGGGATGCCTGGGACTCTTGTAACACCCAGAGACCCCACCTGCAGCTCTGTCCACTGCTCTGTGTGGTGGTGGCTGACTCACTCAAAGCTCCAGGGCTCATTCCTGCATCAGTGGTAGTAAGCAGGAGCCTTTCCTTATGGTGGGACCCTGATGTCTGAGGCAGGATGCCTCCTGCCACTGCAGAAGAAAGTCCTGGGAGGAAGGCTATCATTTGCCAAGGGCATCCAGTGCTACATCTCTGTACAGGAGATGTAGGCATTTTCTGAACCAATACCCTGTGGTTTGGGGTGGGCTCTTATGTTTTGCCGGACTTAACACCGTTACAGGTTGAGGACTGGGAGAGGCTGGGCTCCTCCAAATCAAGCTGACTTTATTTACATCCTCACCCCTTGCAGATGCTGCTCTCATCCTGGGGATCACCCTTCCACCAGCTCCTGATGCTCTTGCCTCCACCTCCCACCTCTCCCTGTTGTGATGGAGGAGCACATTTTCCCCTTGGGGAGGAATTCTGCTCCTGTGCAAATAAGCAACAGCTCTCCTTTGCCAGCTGGCTTGGTGGATCTCACCTGGCATTTCCACGCGGCTTAGCAGGATGCTCTCATGCTTGGGTCTGGCTGTGCAGCTACCAGTGCGCCTACTCAGCAGCCAAGCCTGCCTTCACACATCTCTGCCTCTCTCCTCTCACCTGGGACTAATGCTCTGCCAGGGCCAAAACACACAGCACCGTGCCTGCTGATCCTTCTTTGCCCACCGAAGTGTGGTGCCCCATCAAAGCCCAACCACTCACCCCTGTCAGCCTGATTTGTGATAAATAAACTGCTTATTTACAGCTGGGGGCTCCAGACTCCTTGGAGGCTGGTGTGGGAGCAGGGAGCTTCTCCGACTATTGGGTCAGGAAGGATGAGGTCTCTGCTGGCACCCATCTCAGAGAGGGATGCAGGAGATGCAGGGATTCAGACCTGCTCCACTGCTCAGCCCATTCTTCAAGCAAGGGGGCTTTCTGCTTCCTACGAAGCTTTGCAGCCAGGAAATAGCTCCTGCTTTCCAGCCACACTTCTGATCCCTTTTGCAGAGTCTGGGGAGCTCAGCAAAGACTGTTCTTGCATCAGCAGCAGATGAAAACAACACGTAAGGTGGGATTTACTGACACATATGTACTGGGAAGATGCAGGGACCCATTGCGCCTAGCTGATGTATTGGATTTCAGGTTATGCGATGCACAGGTCTCTCTGAGTGCTGCAGTTCCCTCTTTCTTCCTGTATGGATTTATACTGCTAAGTGGATGGATTTTCTGCTTGGCAGGGATTCTCCCATGGGACCTTCCCCAGTTTGAAACATCTCTGCACATCTGTACGTAATATTGCTGGGGCACTTAATGAGTGGGCTTTTGTGACACCTCTTGCTTTATGGACTGCCACTTAATCTGGCCAGGTACTGCAGAGGGGCTGACAAACTGCATCCTGGAGCCAGGCCCGGGCTGCATGCCAGCTGCTGGAGGGTGCCCAGGACTGCATGTGAAAGCCACTGTTCTTGGATGGCTTCTCATGCAGCTGCCCCGGGCAGTGGGAGCACTGCTCCCTCAGTTCCTGAAACAGCTTGAGAGGGACAGGTTTCCTCTGTTTAATAACTTGAGATAGTGTGCCTCTGGACCTCGCATGGAGGTCCTGGGTGGAGATGAAGGCAATCCGTCTGTCTGGGATGCTTCCCCCAGGCAAGGACTTCGCCTGATGTTTTCATCTCTGCTAAGAGCTGTCCCTTCCCCCTGCCCCAAAGAGCCATCTGCTATGGTAGATTACCCTGGCTTTTAGCACTGTGAATCCATGATTAGTGCATAATTAATTATCAGATGTTTTTAACACTAATGAAACATTAATAAATGATGGAGGCATGTTGTCTGGTAATGGAACATTAACCAGTGAACCAAGCCAGGACGCAGGGCAGCACTGCTGCTGGCACAGCCAAGCCAGAGGCAGGGCTGCATGGGACTGAGCTCTCTTCTAATAAAGCCCCAGCACAGTTAAAATCACAGCCAGTCCCTGGTGGGAGCTAGCAACAGGCTTGGTGCTGCTTTCAGACTTTGCAGAGCCAGGGCTGGTGCTCCTTCACCTCCACCCTTCCCCCCCACCCACCCACCCACTCATCTGCCCATCTGTCTGTCCGCCCATGCATCCACCCATTCTTCCATCCACTCCCATCTCCTGACTGGAGAGGTGCTGCTGGCGCACTGGGCAGGTAATTTGCTAAAAGATTGAGCTTTTTTCCCCCTGGCATGAACTGCAGCTTAATGACATCTCTACCTCGGTGCTGACAGGCAAGGCACACGGGGAGAGGCCAGCCCCTGACACAGCACGCTTTGGTGCCCCCATTGCCTCTGTGCCAGGTCCCTGTGAGCCCTGCCCTGACTGAAGTTTAATTCAGAGCATCTGGGCAGTGGCATTTTCCTAATGTGAAATTATTAATCAGACAAGGAAAGTGCATTAATTGTGATGACATGCCACATGCAGCCTCCAGGCTGCAGTGGGACGCAGGCAGGTCTCCATCCTCTTGCCTGCCGGAGGGATGTCAGGGTATGGCCAGAGCTCAGGGACACATGCGACCCCTGAGGGCATGTGAACAGTGATACGTGGCACCTCCCCATCACAGTATGGGTGCCACATAGGGTGGTGAAAACCATCTCCTTTACATCACCAGGGGTCTCCAGGGGTAGGCACCCCCACACACACGTTCTCAGGATGTCCCAAAGGCCAGTTTTTGTGTCCCCCATCCCCTAGGGGAGGCAATGCTATGACCTCAGGCCCCAAGGCAGGCTCCAGGGTCTCTGTGTCCCCCTCACTGCCATCCCCATATCCCCATCACAACCAGCACTACGGATGAGAACAGGCAGCCAAATTCACCCACACCCGTCAGAGGGGAAATAACACCCAGAGCTGCCAGTCATCATGAAATGATCATTTAATGAAGACGGTCTCTCCTGGTGCATGTGTGTGTGCGTGTGTGTGCATTTTGTCTGTGTGAGCTTTTTTTTATCCCCTCTATTATTTCGGTTTTTTTGATTCTTTTTTTTTTTATATATATACATCTATAAAAAATTCAAATACAGCATGTCAACAGTGGGTATACTAGGACGTACGGTATTAAATACTGCGCATGGGTCCAGGCAGGGGCAAGAGGAGGTGTCTTTACAAAACAGGGCTTGGGGCAGGATGGGGAGGAGAGCAGAGCAGGCATGGGGACAGCCGAGGACAGTGGGGAACAGCAGGGGACAGGTCTGCAGGGCTTCAGCTTTAAAGGCAACAGCAGAGCTATTCTGCTTTTGTTGGAGAGTGAGACAAAGACGTCAACGGGGGGGGGCAATTCCCTGTATCCAACATGGTTAAAAGTTTGGGGGTGATGTGGGGATGGGCTTGGGGGCAGTGAAGAATCCTGCAGGTTGCTGGGGGGGCCAGCCAGAGGGGCAGCTCTCCCAAGTGCTCAGCAGGGGCAGGGGGGGGGGTATCGGTGTTTCCTTTTTTTTTCATTAAAACCCTGCTAGCTCCCTGCTCCCCACCACACTTGTGAAAGCCACCAGTTCTTCCCTCCATCGTCCCCTTGGAGGGGACCAAGACCCCCCACCCATGCACCCCTCCAGATTCACTGCACGGTCGAGAGCTTGGGGAAGCGAGTCCGGTCCTTGGGGAACCCCCTTCTGCCAGAGGAGGGTACAGCTGGGAGCATCATTCCCCTCACCACCACCCCCATTTTCATATCCCCTTTTCTCGGTGCGCCGTCACTCTCTCTGTCACCCATCTGGGCAGCGGGGGCGGCGGGCACGTCTTTGGCATGGGGGGGTTAGCTGTATGAGTGGGGTCCTCAGCTGTGGCACAGTGTCCGGGCTCGCTTCGCCTTGCTGGGAAAAGAGGGGCGGGGATGGGTGGGACAAATGCGTCTCCTTGCTCCGGGCTGGGAGAGAATTTCGAGGCTCCCCAGGGGACGGCAGCAGCTCTGTCCTCCTCCGAAGCGATGGCGAGAAGCGTGATACGTCCTCAACGTGTGCAAAATCGAAGAGATAAGAGACTCAACCCGGGAGGGGGGGGCGGCAAGGCGAAGGTGGTGGTGGTGGTGGGCGGTGGGAAGGTGTCTGCGCTGGGCTGCGATGGATGGACAGACGGGGATCTGCGAGCACAGAGAAGATAGGTCACTGCTCCAGCTCCAGGCTCAGCTGTGCCCAGCCACCAAGGGGGACACACCAAGCAGAATTTGGCCTTTTTCCACAGGGAAATTCACCCCTTCCTAGAAGCCAGGTGCCTAAACACGTCACCTCCACCTCCTCCTCCCAGGGCTGGACCCTGCCCATCCACCCCTGGCTGCGTGCCACTGCCTGTCCCCTTGCCTCTGCTGACACCACATGTGGAGATGACACAGCTGGAGGGGAGAACAGGACTCTTTGCCCACATGAGTTGCCTCACGATGGCTTCTTGGGCACTGAAGAATGGGTGGCACGTCCTTTATCCCCCAAAGTTACACATGTGGTGGCTGCCAGGATTACTCCCCCAGTCACTGGGCAGAGCGGGTACAGTGAAAGGACGTGGGGGGACATGAGACAGCAGCCCTGGCCTGGAGAGAAGCAGGGCATTTTGGGCTCTCCAGGCTGCCAGTTCCATTCTAAGCCAAATGCATCTTTGAATTGTATGAGCTTGGACAATTTTTAGTCTGTCACTGTGCAAAGGCCTTAGATTTCCATGTGGTTTTAAAATACCAGCAGTGGGGAGGGGGAAGGGCTGCTGAGAATGAGGCATCAAAGACTGACCCCTTTGCAGGCTTTGCAGAAAATGTTTGAAAAGCCATTTTTGAGATCTCCACCAGAACATCCAATCTGGATAAGCAGCCAGATTTGATGCATGTACAAAAAACTGCAAGAAACCCCAAAATGGCTCTTTTCTCAGTGCCCTTCACCCACAGCCTGGTTGGAACATCCCCTTCTCAACCACACTGGAGTCCCTGGGGTCCCCATATCCCTGCCCCCACCCTCCCGGCATCCACATCCCATCTCTTACACTGCCAGTTTGGGACATACTCACTAAATAAAGAGGACACCATAGGCAGCCACGACCAGTCCAGCTGTCCAACACACTGCCACGGCCCCGCTGCCCACCACAGCCCCCTTGTCGCAGATCTTGGTGGTGGGGGGCGGCATGAAAGAGGAGGTGCTAGCGCTTGTTGTCTCTGCAGGGAGGGAAAGTGGATGGCAAAGGGAGCCCTGGTGCTCCGGGTTGCATCCTGTATGAGCAGCTCCAGTCCCTGGCCAGTGGGGACATGGCATCGCCCCATCCCAAAATCGCCCCTCCCAGTGCCATGCCAAACTAGGGCTGTGGTGAGGGGATGGGATGGTGAACCAGGGGATGGTATGATCCATGAGACTTTCCTTGCTCTAACACAGGACCCAGTGCTTGGAGAGGCTCGCACCACCAGGCAGAACTGGGCATCCCTCCCCATCCCACCCTGCTCAGTCAGGCTACTCTGTTCATTAGCTCTGTGGGAATTTTGGCTAGGAAGTCATGATGACATGGCTACAAGTGCTCAGCAGAGAGCATCCCTTGCCCAGGGAACATTCCAGACATGGCTGAGACTGTGGGGCTGGTTTGCAGGGCTTGTCCTCCTCTATACAGGATCAGACGGGTTGTCTGTGTCTGCAGAGGGCTGCAGGATTGCAGGGAAGGCTTGTATGGGCGGTCAGGCTAGGGCAGCTCTGGTCACATGCAGAGGGTCTCGGAGTGCCCCCAGCCAGACAATCTTTAGTGGATGCTGGGGGCCACAGGTGTCTGCCTCAGCATCTGATTTCAGACTCCACTGAGGTGTCACAGCAAGGCTTAGCCCCAGAGCCAGGCTGTCCCACATCAGCACTTCATGGCTGCAGCCAGCTGCATGCACAGGGACATGTGTGTGAGGGACACCTGTGTGAGGGACATGTGTGTGCCTGCACTGGGAGCTGGTAGGCACCATGGGAAGTGGTTTTTGCATTAGCACGATGCAGGGGGATATAGAAGTGAACCCAAAATTCTGACACCAGCACCCCTGCAAGGTGTGCCTGCACTCCTTGTGGGGATTTACCTCCTGGGGATGAGGGGATGCAAATCCCCATTGCTGCCTGAATCCTCAGGTGCTTTACTGGGTGCTGTTTCTGCAAGGGAGCGTGTCTCTGTGTAGGAGGTACCACCACCCACCAGCAGTGGGGCTTGCACATACTGCATCCCCATGCAGAGAGCATCCCCAGGGCCCACAGAGGTTTGTGCACAGTTCTGGCTTGCACCCACATGCTGGGGTCTGCATGCACAGATGAGGTAGGGTTTGGAGGGTGGGGGCACTGAGCACCCCCCACCCCACATGCACACCTGGCCGCCTCACACACGTGGCCCCAACTAGAAGCCCGCTCGCTGCCTGCCTGCCTGCACACCAGCCAGTGCTTCCCCCCGCCTCACTGCCGGTGCCAGCCGGGGGAACTGGTGCAGGGTCTGCTCCAGCCCTTCTGGGAAATGGAGGGCTGATAACACCCATTTGGACACAGTCCCAGCTCTTTCCTAGAAACAGAGGCTTGTTAACTCTGTGGCTTTTATTTCAAATTGGCATCACTCCGAGCCATTGTGTGGGGTCAGAGGTGTGGAGGGGATGCAGCTCTCCAGGAAGGCTGGCAAGGGGCAGCGCTCCGAGGAATAATAATAATAACAGCAACAACAACCACCACCACGAAATCTCAGCCTTGTCACACCCCAGGCGTCCTGCAAGGAGGATGCTGGAGCCAGGTGAGCTGAGTCAGCACCCCTCAGGCCACAGTCGCGCCAGCTGCCAGGGCCATGGGTGGGGGGCAAAGTGTAGGGTGAAGGGCTGCAGCATCCCCGGGTGCTGGGGGAATTTCCTTGCCTGGGGACAAAACCTGCATAGAGCCAGACGGGGGGATCCTCAGACAGGACTCATGGGCTCCCCCTACTATGGGCACAGCCTGTTTGTACTGGGAGGGGGGCTCTCACCTGTGACCTGGGCCTCCGTGGTGAGGTGCTTGGGCTCCTCTGTCCAGGGGGTGGCATGGACAGCCACGCTCCAGTCACTCCACGTGCCGATGTCATTGTCTTTGGCTGCCACCTGGATGATGTACTCCTTGCCAGCGTAGGCATCTGTGATGGTGTGTGATGTCCCATCTGAAAGCTCAACCTGAGGGCAGCGGCAGTGAGAGGAGGGTGGTCAGAGGAAGCCCCAGCAATGGGAGGCATAAGATGATCAGCATGTTTAGCTCAGCTAAGGCATGACAAGACTTTACCAGCACTTTGGGAAGTGCTGTGGGGTTTTTGGCAGAGGCGTGAGCCCAGGACAGGGATGCAGGGGGAGAATGCTCTAGCTGCAACTAAGCCGAAGGGCTGGTGAGACCCCGTCCTGCTCCCAAACTCACAGTGCTGGAGTGGAGCAGCTTCCTCTAGAGGTCACCAGAAACTAGCAGATATGCGGGTGGGCTTGCCTCGGACGTGTTAGCGTGGCTGCGAGCAGACATCCAGGGCAGTGGCTGGGGTGGGTGCACACGCTTCCCGGACATCACTGCCAATGCTTGGGAAGAAGCTTCCCCCACCAGCACATCTCTAGCCACCCTGCTCCTGGTCCTACGGGTGTCCCACCGGCTTGGCTTGCATCCCTCTGGCTGGGCCCTTGGACAGCTATCAAGCCACGTCCAGCTGTCTTTCCTTCCTAGAAATATTCCCTCTGTACTATTGCCGCTGCTGCCTGGGCCATGGCATGTCCTGCCATCCTCCTGGGGACGCGGCTGCTGGTGCAATGGTTTAACCCCAGGCTGTGTCCAAACCTTCTGGGGATCACTGATCCACTGGGAGCTCGGCTAATGGACAGGCGGATGCAGGTGTTCAGCAGAAATGCACGCCCATCACACAGACACCAGTGAGCAACCACGCCTGTCTGACAGAGGAGGGGGGCTCAACACCCAGATGACCTTCCAGGGACTGAACCAGGCTTGGCCTCAGAGTCCTTAGGGTATGGAGGGGACCACAGCAGGAGCATCCCACAGAGGCAGTGTGGGAGATTGCCCTCCACCTGCCTCTGAGGCTAAGGACCAACACACTGCCAGCTTCTTTCCCCCTCTCTGATGCCTGTGCATGGCATGGGGGGGACATAGGGCACCCTTTGTCCTTCCCCTGTGCTCTGGCTGACACAAACCACCTTCTTTCCAGACACATCTGGATAATAAAGATGCTGGGGACTGAGGAATGGTGTGGGTCTGACACAGCCCACCTGTGAGTGCTGGTGCCCAGCCAGGGGCTCATACTTAAGCAGAACAAGTGACACTTCATGGGTAGAGGGAATTTCATGGCGCAGCCTGCATGGGGACCTCCACATCTCCCCAGCCACCCAGGAGGTCAGCCATAAGATCCCACTGCCCCAGGGAGCACCACCAGCTGAGTTTTATTAGAATCTCAGTTCAACAACAGGAGTAAGATGGAGCCAGACTTCTGCCTGGTCCTTGATCACATCCCAAAGCCCAAAGTCAGAAAAGCTCCACCATTGGGACGCCCAGGGATACCTGGGCCAATGCACCTGCAGGATGAGGCTGCTCTGGCACTGTGGCTTTACACACGCAGGGATGGTGTGCACACCAGGGACAGGTGTGATAGCCTGGCCAGCAGGCAGCGTGGTTAATCTCATCACCTTGCTGCTTGCAGGGTTACCTGAAAAGTAGGAACCCACTCTGAGAAAGTCCCAACCTTTACCCAGTCCCCCCAGTACAGCATGTGCAACTGCCTAGCACAGATTTAATCCCTTTGGCATACAAACCACAGCCCCCCTGGCTTTTACAGCCCCTCTGGGGGATCCCTGACGGGGAGGGAGGCACTTTTACTTTCTTGCTCTGGGTGACAGTCTTCCCTTCTCTATTCCCTCTCCCAGCAGCACATCCAGCCGGCTGCTTGGCACAGCAGGGCCCTTGGGCTCTGAGTTCCCAGCTGCTCACACTGCCCAGCCTGAGCCCGCAGAAGCCCTGCATCTGGAGCACATCTGGAGGCAGGCCCGGATGGTCCCCCCAGCAGCCGTCGGGGAGCAAAGGGCCTCCTGTGAGGCGCAAAGCTGCTACCAAACCTCAGCAGGTGAGCAGCGCAGAGAAAGGCACGTGTCTGCCTCATTGCTGCAGATTTTGGAGCTGGATGGAGGGAGGCTGTGTCCCTCCTCTCCTCCCACCACCAGCTTGGGCCTGACACCCACAGCGCTGGCGGGATGCAAACGGTTGATGCCTGTGGCTTCACTGCAGGGCTTGTGCCAAGCCAAGACATGCCTAAGCCCTAAACTACCATTAAGCAAAAGCACTGGGACAACTGGTCCCTGAGTCCATCTCTACCATCCAGGGGACACCTTCCCACCGCACTGGGGGTCTCACCATTGGTTATGACCCACTGGCATGAGGGCAGCTATCTGGGGGTCTTGCCAAGGGCATCTGAGGTCAAAGCCTGCTCAGAGGGAGTGTGGCATGGGGGGCAGTGACCTCAGGGGCTCTTTGCAGGGTCTCCTTGAGCTGCCAGCATGCCAAAAAGGCTGAGAGCAAGCCCTGGGTCACAGGTGCTGCCTCCTGTCCAGGTAACAGGGTCAGGCTTAGAGCAGTCCTGTTTAGCAGCTCACAGATCCCCAGCAGAGTCTATACCAGGGAGGTAGCTGCTCCTATCCTGGGGCTGGGCACAGCCCATCCTACAGGAAAAGGGGTTTGGACCATTTCACTTATGGGACAGGTGAAAACTGAAATCCTGTAAGGTCTGGGCAGAAGGGAGGATGGGGAAAAGAAGATGAGGAGAATGCCAGTCCCTCCTGCAGGACATGGCTGTGCATCCTCCAATCCGCTGGGGGTCTTGGCTGAGACACACCCCACGAACCTCACCAAGCTCCAGCCTTTCTCAGCCAAGGATCAAAGCCCGAGCTGGATCAGGTCCTCAGAGGTGATGGGCTCTTGGCACCCACTGCTGCACCCAGCAAAGCTGAGGAGAATTCTGCACCCTCTTGTCATAGGGACACACCTTCATGGCCCAGGCATCCCAGGATGGGTTGGCAGGACAGGAGACCTGCCAGGCTGTGAACCACCTGGCCCATGCAAAGAGCCACACTTGGCAGAGCACCTCCCCACAGCCTTGCGGTGCGCTGAGGCTGTCCCTGACACCCAGACCCTGGGATTCATGTCCCTGCCACCAGATCCAGTTACTGCTCACAGGCGCACTGCCTGCAGGCACAGTGGGGTGGGATGCACGTGCAGGACCATGCACACCACACAGTGGGGACCCGCCTGGATGGGATCACCCCAGAGCTCTTCAGTGGCATCCACCAATTTGGATGGCAATGCCAAGGTCATCAAACTCAATTAATTCCTAATGACAATGAAATTAAATGAAACCTCACTGGGTGAGCTGCCAGCCCCCTGCAAGCCTGTTACTCCCAGCTTGGCATGTGCTGGGCCAGGGGTGCCTTGGAAGTAGGGAATGGGTACAGGACTTGGAAAGATGCTGGGGTTATCTAGCTGGTGTGTGGTGCTCTCTAGGTCTTTCAGCATCTTCTGAGCCCCCCGGCTGCTCTCTTGAGCCCTGCAGCAAGCAGGCTGCATGCAGGCTGGCCCCACTGGCCTGGCCAGGCTGGTCCCACCGGCCTGGCCAGGCTGCTGCTCCATCCAGAGCATTTTCTCCAGCCCAAAGAGCTGTCCCAGCTGAGCACTTCCCCTTGAGAGCAATTCCCTCCTCTCCCAGGCCACAGCCAGACTGCAGCTGAGTGTTTGCAGATGGGTGGTCAAAGGCACAACAGGGTCAAGGCTGTGCCTTGCCTGGAGGGGGATATTCTCCCAGGACCCAGGCTAGAAGACCTGGAGGACCTTCTCTGTAGGACCTGGGAGGATGCTGCCCTAAGCTTCTCTTTAGACAGCAGATGAAAAGTGAAGGCATAGATGACAGCGTTCATCTGGCCCCACACACATGATCTCTGCATGCAGCACTTCTGAGTGGGCAGCTGGGGGACACATCCAGTATTTGCCATGTGGGTGAGAAAGTCCCTGGACGGGTGCCCATGGCTCAGCACAGAAGTGCAGCAGCAGATGGGAAAGCACGTGGGGACTGGGTCCAACAGGACATAGATATGGAGAGCTGGGGGGGTTGGGGGGACACTGGGGAGGTCGTGGGGAACGGATGGACATGCAGCATCAAAGGCAGAAGGAGAAATTCCTTAATCCGTGTCCCCACCACACAGAGGCAAAAGTTGAAGGAAGGCTGCACATGGTAATTTTTTTGGCTAGGGGGTTATGTGTGTCATTGCCTGCTTTTGTGCACCTGCCAAAAGCCACTCCAGCTGGTTGTGAAGCACCACCCAGATTAATGAGAGATCAGTAGCCAGTGCAATGCAGAGCTATTAGCAGAGAGAGAGAGAGAGAGAGAGAGAGATATGAAAAAAAAGCCCTTGAACCCAGTAATGCAGCTGACAGCTTGCCGACGACAGTGTGGGCTGGGATCCCATTCCCTGCCATGGCCACATATCCCATCAGCCTGCTTGGAAAGGTAACGGGGCTGTCAAGGGACACCCAGTGCCCCACTCACAGCCACAAGCACCAGGATAAGCCGAGGGGTCAGTGCCACATGGATGGTATGGGGACAGACACCCAGGGCAGGTGGAGGGGAGGACTTCCCAGCACTCAGCTTTCCCCCCGTCTACGCTGGTCCTCTCTGCACATGTGCTAGAGGGCTGGGGACATCCACAGCAGCCATCCACACCAGGCACGGAGCAGGGGACATCTACGTGCACCCTTGTCCCAGTCCCTGCCTACAGACTGGTGGCAAGTGCTCGGCACAGCAGGAGTTAAGAAAGCTATGCCTCACTCTGGGTTCTCCCTGCTCCTGCTGCCCCCAGCCCACCCTGCTAGAGTGCCCCAGCAGTAAAAAAGGTCAATGTGCTCAGTTCCCACCCTAGCTCTGCTCCTGGTCCAGCATGACCAGGTAGCAATTACTTGCAAGCAAAGTGATGCACAGGCAGGTCTGAAGCCCAGATGGCATTTGGAAGGTGATGGGGGAAAGAAAACCTCAACCCTCCCTGCCCCGGCAGCTGGGCGGGGGGCTGGCGTGTGTTGGAAGGAGGTGGAGGGAGAGAAGGGGGGATCAGATGCCTCCTCCTCTGCATCCCACATGAAAATGTGTTTGCCAGCTCCCCTGTGGCGGCAGTGGCTCTGCTTTCCATTTCTTGACACTTTCCTGCTCCCCAGCACGGCTCCCAGTGTGGGAAGGGGATGCTCCACTGCCGTGAACTAGCAATGTGGGGATGGGGGGTTGGCAACCCAGTGGGCTCAGTTTCACAGCCTCTTTTCCCCACTTGTGGCCAGATCCTGCCATCTGGCTGCAAATGAGTTTTGCAGGGACTCATGCTACACATGTAGCTGCTGTTTCAGGTGCCTTCAGTCCCAGTGATTGCAGGGGGATCATGGCAGGCTCCCATCTGCCCTGGGGAACAGGCTAAACCAAAAGCAGGAATAACCCCCAAGCAAGCCACCATGCCGGTGGGAAGTGCAGGAGGATGGCTGCAAGCAGCCACTGCAGCGCACAAAAAGACGTCGCCAAATGGAAAAGAAATGTTTTCCTTTTTCCCTTTCAAAGCCATGTCTGGAGAGTAAATAGGTCTGACATTCATTACTAATAAACGAGCCCCCACATACCTCCTCCTTCCGCAGTGCCGCAGGAATCAGTTGGGCTAACCCCAGACAAAACTTTCTGCCCAGACTCTGGAATAACTAAAAGGTTGGGGAAAGTGAATGACACCATCCTTATTTTCTGCCAGCTGGGCAGTGGAGAAACCCAGCAGGGTCTGAGCTGTGGTCTCTGCTGTCACACCCCCCCAGCAAAAGCTGCTGTGCTGCTGCTGCACATAGCTCATCCCTGCTGCCGGTCTGGGAGGATGTGTTATCACAGGGCTCCTCTGCAGCCTGGGTTGTGTCACACCAGATGTGGCTGAATGGCTCCCTTCTGGCTTAAAATAAAGACCATCTTTGAAAGCAAACATGTAAGATCATTAATAATGGGACTTTTTCTCCGGATGCGCCGTCCCCTCCTGCCAAGTGACAACTGGCAGAGCTTGCTTTTGCTTGTGGCTGTGGGGAAGACGGGACCAGGGATGCTCGGGGTGCTCAGCACCAGCTCTAACCCTGTTTAGTGCTGGCATCTGCCTCCCACAGATGCATTTACCATGCTGATGCAGTAGGCTGGCAGTGAAAGCAGATAGGTGCAGCTTGTGCGTGGACATCACGGGGCAGGGGCACTTGCCTGGCATGGTCTGCACGTGGGCAGGAAAAACTAAATTTGATGGTGCCGTCCTACCTACGTGTATCTGTGCAAGCATGCAGGTGAGTACATGCACACAGGTGTGTGCATTAGTGCCCTGCAGCTTAGTTGCACCTTTACGGCTGCCTTTGGAGGCCTGATCCTGCCAGGTGCTCAGTGCTTTTAGGTCTGATTTCTAGCTGTTCCCAAGGGGGATGAGAGCACCCAGATACTGCCAGCCAAGGATCCAGAGCCCAGCCCCATTCCTGGAGCTGGGAGAGATAGAAAAGGTGATTTCTGAGCATTTCCCACCTCCATCCTCCTCTGAGGCACCCTCTGCTCCAGCACTCCCTGTCCCATGCCACGCTGCGAGTGATACAATTACAACCTCAACATTTTGCTCCCACCTATTAATTTCTTTTTATTTTTTTTCTTTTCCTTCTTTTTTAATCACTGACTTTGCAGCCAGGAGGAAAAGGGAGAGAAGTGCTGCAATAAAAGTTATCAGGCGTGAAGCTGTAACCAGGCTTGCTCAGGGTGACCTCCCTGCCAAGGTTGCCTTGCAAAGAGGGGGAGCGCAGGCAAAGCAGCAGAGTCATAGGGACGGTGCAAATGGGTGCCCAGAAGCATGCCTGCTGCAAAGTGACATTGCTGTCACACCGGTGGGGACACAGCTGCGGATTGCGGTAGCACTAATTGCCTTCCCCAGCTCCATCCCTCCCCCTTGCCTGTTGCTGGCAGGATACGCACTAGCACACACCCTTCGGCTAATTCAGGCTGCTGCACCAAGGCAGGAACTTCCAGAGACTGCCTGCGAAATTCACCTATCTGACTGAAAAATGTTGCTTGGCCTTGGGAGATGAGCCTGAGCCCACCCTGGCAGCCACCCCCTGACACGAGTGATGGTGACCAGCCCAGTGGACCATGCCCTCCTCACACCAACAAACCCAACCACTAAATACTTGGCAATACCCACAAATTGCCCGTTCCTGTCCCCAGATCCCCATCACTTGCCTGGATCAGAGCTGCTCAGCAGCAGAGCTGGCAGAGATGCCTGCATCAGGGGCTCTGTGGCCCCAGCTACTAAAATCCCAGGATGATGGAAGCACCTCTGTTTGCTTTTCTGAAGAGGGATGTTTCCAGCCTTTGCAAATGCTTTTAGGCATGGCTCTAACGCTTCCAAAACAGAAGACGAAGGAGAGAACCCAACCACATTATTAGCTTTAAATATCTCATGACCTTTTACTGCAAATCTCAAGATTTGAGGCACAGCCTGCCTCACGGTTCGTTAACATTTCATGTTGTCAGCGCCGCCAATGGGTTCAATTAGACTTTGTGATGGCATCTGCAAATTGCTGGCAACCTACCGGAGGAAATCCTCCCTTGGTCTGGCCACCAGCTCTGATGCTGCTTAAGAAATACCTTCTGAGCCTTGCCATGCTCCCAGGACGTGCACCGAGCTGGTCAGTGCTGAGCACATGCAAAGCTCTACCCAAAAACTGGGAAAAGGGGAGATCCTGCTCCAGCAAATGCTATAGAGTGGGAGCAAATTGGGTGCAAGACGTGCCCTGGGCTCTGCAAAGATGCTCGGGATGGCGCCTGGCCACCCCCCTGCATCTAGGGGTGAGCGTGCAGACGTGCTTGCAGGGAGATCACATGTGTGAGCATGGTGATCGCTGCTGTTGCGAGTTAACTGAAGGAGCCTGTAAAACCAGAAACAGGCTATTAGCAATCCATTAGGAAAGGGTATCCAGTTCCAGCCTAGGTAAGCCATTAGAGGAACATCTGAGAGCATTAGGAGAGCTCGCCTGGGGCCAGGATGGGGCTATAAAACAGAAGAGGAAACCACGCTAATCTGGCTTGAATTACAAACTTAAAAGCAGGAGAAAAATAAAGGATACCCTAAACATTTAATGTTTTATATTTAGGAGACAGAAGGAGAGATTCTGCCAAAAGAAGAGAATAAAAAACCTGTTTAGGCTACAAATATCCCGTCTTTCTTTTGGCAGCAGAGAAACCACCAGCACCTCTTCCAGAAAGGGAGGAGCGTGACTTTAAAGTTGCTTGAGATTCAGAGCGAGCTCAGTTCTGGCAGGCCTGAGGGGAGTCGGTGGCCACCCGATATGACATGACGTGTCACGTCTGCATCCCAATCAGCTGGGAAATGCCCGTGTCCAGGTTTGAGGAAGCTGCTATGAGGTGGCAGGATAGTGCAAGAAGCATCTAGCATATGCCCTACCGCACACTCAGGTGGAAACCCATCATCATCATCTCTCCATAATAATTCCAAGAGCACATCATCATAATTCCCACAGCAAACTGCAACACGAGAGCTGCCTAGTGGCCTGAGCAGAAAGGCACTGCTGAGCAGGGGAAAGGGAGAGCAAACGGCATACTATTGCTCAAACCCACCTTTGCGAAGCACTGGGAAGGGGATGAGGGCATACCCCCAGCTCTGGGTCAGCCCCAGATGTAGCGGGGGGGGTGCTTGGGCCAAGCATTGCCTGCCTCTCTCTTGGGAGGGGAACTGCATTTATGGCTAGCTTGTGTAGTGGCGGTCTCAGTAAGATCCACTACTCCTGCCACGGATGGCTTCATCTTCTGGTGCCAAGGCTGGCATTATTAAAATCCTGAAAGGAAAAGCCTGGGAGAAAGCAGATGCTGATTGAATCAGGCCCTACGGTATTCAACAGCTCGACATCCATCTGATCCTATTAGTGCTCATTCGGTCCTGCCTGCCGAGGTGCTGTGCATAAATCAGACCCTGCAAAGATAACGGGAGGTGGAGGGAAGAAAGGGGAGATGCTGCCAAGAAATGCCAGGTGCGAGCGCAGCCTGCATGGACATTCCAGGCTCTGGGCAGTCTCCTGTGCTCCTGTGTGGGTTTGCTCCCACAGGGATGTTGGGCTTCCCACAGGGCTGCCACAGGGGTGGCAGGAGATGCTTAAAATCTACAGCTGGTGCATGGGTGAGTTGCCACCAGGACAGGGATGGGGATCAGTGTGGGAACCTTGGGCACACAGGGATGTGCCAGAGCATGATGTTATCCAGCTCCTCCCAGCTGCTGTCGGAGACTTCTCCTGCCAGACTCCCAAGCTGCCCCATTGTCAGCAAGCAGGTTGTATGCAATTACTTTTCCATGCTGGCAGCCAGTGGGGACAGCAAGAGCTAAGACGGGGGCAGCTTGTGGCGGGAGACCTTCACCTTGGCAAGAATTTAGACATCCCCATGCAAGCATGGCATGTATGACCACTGCATTCTTTCTCAGGGCATTTGCCCCTTCAAGGAGAGACCAACACCACCACTGTAGGACAAGCTGGATGTTTGAGCTAGACTTGGCCCTACCACACCATGTCCTTCCCTTTCCTGGCTGGATTTGAGGGAATGGGGACACCCCCCAAGATGCCCACAAGCAACAGGTCAAGCAAAGCAGAACGCAGTATGGATTGGGCATGCTCCCAGCATGCTGGCATTGGCGAAGTTCATTTTTGGGTGCAAACCCCTGCATTTGAGCCCAACTGAACTAAGCAGGCTGAGCATACCAAGGGGGTCTGGGGTCGGAGCAGCTCCAGCTGCTGCAGCACTGCCATCCCCTGGTGTTTGGGAGCTGATTGAATTAGACTTTGCAAATAATTCATCTGATGAATAGTGGCAGTTTTCCTCAAATCATCCACAAATCAGATTTTTCATTACCCAGCTGGCGGGGCAGAGTCAGAAAACAAGGCTGATACCTTACTCGCTGAATGCTTCCACTTGCTCACCAAGCAAATTGCTCCCCAGATGCACTTCTCCATCAGCCAGTGACAGGGTACATGCCTCTTGCAAGGGGATATTGATTAAAAGAGGTACCCAGGAGTGCTGTGCCCTCCCAGAACACAGGGACATGAGCCCTTCCCAGCCTTCCTTGTACCCACTCTGAGGGCTGGTACCTTGAGCTCTCTCCATACCTCAGGGTATCTTTAAATAGGAGAAATCAAGTTTTTACTGCCCTAGAACTGCCTTTTCCAGTCAGGGTGGCCCTGCCACTGGTGTCACCAACACCTCCATGTATTTCCCACCATTTCTGCCTGCCTGAGATCACTCAGGGAGAGGCCACACTGTACCCGCAGAGGCTCTGTGGTGAGGGGACTGGCAGGGCTTGGCCTTGCAAATATAATACCTAATATCCAGTGATGGAGGGACCAGCCACCCTGAGGGTGTCAAGGCAGGAGGCAGCGCACTGGCTCTCTCATCATTTTTGGGTGCCAGCCCCTGCATTTTCAGGGTGTTTGGCTGGATCAGGCTTTAGCAGTGTAAAAACATCAGCTTTCCCCACAACAGTTTCACACCTTGAAAAACACTGATGTTGTGTTTGATATTTCACCTTTTTTTCACAGCTTTTACAATTTCAGCATTTCTCCTCGAAGTGAAAAAAAAAAAAAATATCCATAGCAAATTAGTATCCAAACTCCACCTCTGCATTCTCACCCCTTGGGATGCTCTGTGGATGCTCTCCTGCTCCCAGAAGGGAAGCAAAGGGCAAAGACACAAGCAGGAAAACCCTCTCCCAACCTTTCTCTGACTTTCAAAGCCATGAGCAAACACTTCAATCTGAAACACAACCCGTGGCGTTGCCTCAGCAAAAAAATCTAATGAGTGCAAGAAGGAAAAGTCACCGAGGCACTGACATCTTGCAGAGACATGAGCAAAGCTTCTCATCTTCTATCTCAGCTGTTTCTCCCTCCAGGAAGAGCTGGCTGTCAGAAAACACTGCTTGGCTCCACAACACAGGTGAGTTCTCTGGGGACTGGGTGCTGCATCCTATATGTCTTCTTTTTTTTTTTTTTTTTTTTTCTTTAGCAAAATGCTTTATCAAGAAAGGCACCTAACTGGTTTTTGATTGGCCCAGCTTGGCGCAGAGGGGATGTTGGATGGGCCATGCCAGCATTAGCAGCACCTCTCCTCGAGCATCAGATTGCTTTCCTTCACAACTGAGCATGCAACCAGCACACAGAAGAAAAAAAAAAAGCCCGTTCATTATCCCCCTGCAGCTAACAAATGAAATCTGTCCTCCGGGCTGCCAAGGATTTCACTGACTGTTTTTTTTTTTTTTAAAGAAACAAGAAATAAAAGTAAGAAATACGATAAGATCGCAGCAATTGCTCCGTGACTGTGCTCTGAGTTACAGTGAGTGGTATTTTATCTTCAGTTCAAAATCTAAATGTGGCAGAGGCACATTTAAATGTGGTGACATTTATATTTTAAATGCCTTTTACATCTCGCTGGCAGGTTTTATATAGAACATATGTATGGAAAGTAGATAGGGGGCCATGGATGAAAATGCGGAGTGGAGAGAGCGTGCAGAGCCATTTGTAGGCAGAATGTGACTTAAAAGACGAAGAGGAAGAGAGAACAGAGGAGAGGCAGAGAAGGAGAGGAAAATGGTCCCTGAGCACTTGTTCCCAGTGCAACTTGTTCCAGAACACCAGCTCCTCCCTCTCCCGCCCGTCTCAGCCAGCCCAGCACTGCTTACGTGTTGCCACTGGTCCAGGATGAGGGGCCGATACCGCAGGAAGAACTTGAGTGGGAAGGACTCAGGGTCGGGCCAGGATGAGGGGTTTTGCCATGATACCTCCAGCCTCCGAGGGTTATTGGGCACGGGTTTGGCCACCACACTCTCCGGAGGGTCTGGCTTTACTGGAAGGGAAGAGAGAAGAGCATGGCTGGTAAAGCTTTGCCCATGGCACCCTTCCTCATACCCCTCAGCACAGCTGGCTGGGCTTTGCGCCGCGTGCTTTCCAAGGGGAGCAGCCAACATGCAGAACACCCTTTTACCAAACTAATTGGATGCAAATCACCTTCTCTTGTGCAGGTTAGTGGTATGGCTGTCCTGGCTCAAAATAACCACTGTCAAGGAGGTGCTAGGCTGGAGACACACAGAAACAACCTGGTGAGGGCAGAGAGCATCCTTCCTCTCCAGGGCTACTTGGGACACAGTGAAAAGCCCACCAAGCCCAAACCCTGACTTTTCCTTGCACCTCCTGATTTCTGGGAGTCTGACCCATATTCAAACCTGCTTACCTGACAGTAATGTGGCACAGGTTTAGGGCTGGGGTTTTGGGGATTCAAAGTACCGGCACATCATATTTGCCAAGGGTGAAGGATTGCTGTGGTCACCTTCCACCCCAGGTATCTCTCTCTCAGCCCTGCTCTGCTTTTGTGACACGGGAATACTTTCTTACTACCTGACTAGTATTTAACGTGAATATTAATTGGCTGAGAGCGATGCAAGGTGCTTTGAAGTGCAGTCACTTTTAGAGTGCTGGGAGCAAATCACAGACGGGCTGTGATGAATGGCATTGCCTGTTGCAGAGCAAGCCTTGCTCCTCGCCAAGGGTTTGCTCAACTCCCAGCAGCTAGAATTCCCAATTTGCAATAGCAAAGCTACAAAAAGACTGAGATTTGGGTACACCCACACTTCTCCTTTTCTCATGGCCAGGAAGGAGCTGGGCATATGGAGCTGGGTACACAGCTGTGCCTGGGGTGGAAGAGGGGTCTTGGTGCACGCTAAGAGGAATAATGCACTGGGAGGGCTCTTTAACCCCCTCCAAAGTCCACGTGCAGGCCAATGGATCCCTCCTGGCCTGAAAATCTCTGCAGTGAGTAATGGTTCCCTGGCTTTGACTGCCTCAAGCAGCAGCTTGCAAAGATGCCAGCATCAAACTCCACCCCAAAGCACAGAAGAGGGATGCTGAGGCTGTGGGGAGCCGCTCTCCACCTGGCAGAGCTCCTGCCCTGCACTCAGACGTCTTCTCTCTATGCTGACCTCAGGGATTCACCTGCTGCAAGTAGGTAATTATCTACACATGGGGTTCGCATTCCCTCGAGACGTGGTGGTGGTGGTGAGCTGCTCCCTCGCTAGCCTGTGCGCCTGCTGCCTGCATCCCTTCCCTGTGTATGGAAGGCATCTCTCCCTCTGCTTGAAGCTGTACAGGACCAGGCACTGGTGTGGGGCCAGCCTGCTGCGAGTGGAGTCACGTGCCATCTCTGCTCCAGGATCATGGTGGCATCACAGCAACTATCCCCAGGAAGACACCCTCCCTGCACCACCACCGCTTGCTCCTCTTAGGAGAAACCAGCCTGTGATGTGTTCAAACCCACTTTCTCAGCCATGGGTGAGGCAGAGGAGGGCCACTGAAAGGAAGCCCAGCCACCTTGGTGGGACCCAGTACTGGCTTTGTTCCCTGCAAGACTTAGCCTACCACCACCTCCCTTTCCCCAGCCCTCCTGCTCAGCACCCTGGCATACACCCTGCTGAAGTCCTCTTTCACTGTCATCCTTAGCACCACCCCAGGAGGCAGCTTTTCCTGCCTCCCATTGCCTCCCCTCTGCTACGATGGGTGCAAAGAGGGCTGGATGGCTTCCTCCATCCCCACTGCACCCAGAGCTCAGAGCATGCTCCTGGAAGCCTGGGGAGCGGCTGGTGAGCAAGCACCCATGGGCCTGACCACGGGTGCACAGTGCCACATCCCGGCTCTCATTGACTCCTCTCTGCAGCAGGACAGGATATAATTTTCCATTCACAGCTTTATCCTCGGCAGGAGGGATGACTTGCTGGGGCTGTGCCGTGCTGAGCTACTCCAGATGGCCGTGCAATTCCTCTGCTCGCTTTGAATCCCCGGGCTCAGGCTGGACATCAGCTTCCATCGACGGGGTCTTGGAGTCCAAACGCATACGGAAAAGTATAAATCCAGTGCTGGCTCGGCAAGCTTGGTTTGCAAAACAAAAGTCTGTTCAGCTGAACGAATGCAGATGACTGTGAACTGTGGCTCTGCAGTGAGCAAGTCAGAAGGAAAGTGCTGGGCTGGGGATGGATGTGATAGGGTACTCCCTGGGGTAACACAGGGAGCCTGGCCCTGCTTTTTGGCGTACCAGCCTGGAGCCATGGCAGAGGGATGTTTCAATGTGGTTGTGCCAGGCAGGGCACATGTCCTTGGGCAGCAGTAAGAGATGCCACTGTGGTGTGCTGGAGGAAAGCAAAAATAAGAAAAGGTGCCCTGATGCTGGGGTGGGAGTCACCTGCCTGTTTTGCAGGGGGCTGACCCCCAGCCCTGCTCCTGGGGGTTGGAGGCTGTCCCTGCCTGGCTCTGAATGAGCATGGCAGAGCCCAGCCATCGAAGGCAGCTGTGCTCTCAGCTGCGGCAAGCCTTCAAACAACACTGTGGGTTAATGGGAAAACCAGCCGTCCCTGCTACCTCCCCATGTGTCCCCCTATCCATGGGACTCCTGCCCAGGCTAGAAAGTGCAGCAGTGCCAGCTCCTCCAAAAGCACAAAGCCAAAGCTGTTCCTGCCACGTCCCTCCAAGGTGGTGGGGATGCAAAACCCAGAGAGGGAACTGCACTTCTGGCAGCTGGTCCAGCAAGGACAGACCTACACCTCTTAGGACAGACCTCATTACACTGTGCTCACCATGGGAAACATCAGGGTGGGTCCTGCAGGCACCAGCTGAGGAGCAAGGGGAGACAGGCCATATCCAGCTCCCCCGTTTCTGTGTATCCTTGAAGGAGTCCTTTATCTTCCACAGCCTCCTGGGTCCCTGCTCCACACACAGGGATAAGCACTCCTCCTTCCCCAGCCTTTGTCTGCCTCCATTTAGCCCACACATGGTGAGGCAGGGGCTGTCTGGCCATACATCAGCCAGCATAAGAGCCCTGTCCTTAGCAGGGCCTGCAGGCAGTAACGTAATAAAAGCAATAATAGTAATAGTAATGGACGATAGGCATTAGGCTGAATACTGGTTAAGTGGCTACAAAACCAGACGTAATATTATCGTGCAGAGCCGAGGGAGCATCATCAGACATTCCTGGGAAGGGGACTTGGCCAGGAGGCGACTCACAGCCTTTCCCACTTGGTTTTTGGCTGCCACGTCCAAGGAAGGGCTCAGCGTGCAAGAAGAGCTGCGGAGCGCGGCTTTTCCTAAAGGCTCTGCACGCTCACGCTTTACTGCAAGTCTTTAGCTATCCATCACCCCTGGCTGTTGTTAGACACATCTTGAAATGAAGCTGGTGGTTCAGAAAGGCAGCTGAGACCCTGCAGCATGGAGGGGCCTGTCGCCCATCCTGTCTCTCCAAAGAGCACTAAAATGGATCCCTTGCGGCCATTAAATATCCCCTGGCATTTTCGACGAGCAGAGGGATATTAAACTCCATGTCTTAGCCAAATGTCAGTCTAGGTAATTTAATTCTGCCTCCCTAAGTAGTATGAATTGAACTGACCTTCTGCCTAGGCAACTGTATACCGGTGTTCAGAGACTTTGAATTTCATACAGACATGGGCACGTTTGTCCCCGTACAGCCCCTGTGAGATGCTCTGTATCTCGATCACCCCAGAGCTGGAGCTGGGAGAATCAAATGACCTTTCAAGGTCACACAAGGGATGGGTGACAGATCTGGGGAAGGTCGCCATGCCTACAAGGCCTTGTCCAAGGCTGCCTTCCTCCTTCCAATGCTGTGCAACTTCTCTTGCTAATTTGCCCCAGGCTCACATGAAGAGAAAGGTACCGAGGTGGGATGCCAGCGTTGCCGCATGATGGTGATGCCCCTGCTTGACAGGGTGATGCATGCGCCACCTACCTGGTTCTTGGGCTGAAGCACAAGCAAGGAAGGTGGAGTTATGTTCTGGAGGGCCACAAACGTTCCCATGCTGTTCCAGCTGTCACAGTGGAGGTGGCAGCTCCTGATACACCACCTCACTCTTCCCTGGCACTTTCCCCTGCCTCCAGGCTCTCTCCCACCCAGATCCTCCAGCCCTTTTCCCACCTCCTCCTGCCTTGGGTTGGAGCCCTGAAGTCTGCAAGGCTTTGCAGAACCTTGCCCTCCCCATGTTCACCTTTATTAACACTGATACCTTTGCAGAAGATGTAGTTATAAAAACAATTTCCAGGAGCAAGATGAGGAGGAAGGCAGCCCAGATCTCCTGTCAATGAGAGATGAAGGCCAGAGGGCCGGAAAAGCTTTTTCAGTCATCATTGAAAATGACGATGTGGGGTGACCTCTCACAGCTGGCTGCTAATAACCAGCACAGCATGACTACCATCAAGGCATGGGCTCAGGACAGCAAAAGAAAGTAGTATCAGTCATTTTCTACTGAATTAGGGTTCCTCCTCCTGAGCAGCCAGGGAAGTATTTTCTGCTGGGGGCTCCAGGTGAGGAGGAAGGAGAGAGGAAGCGAAACCTAAGGAGGTCATTCCTTCCCAGGGGGTTTTTTGTGCTTGCTCAGGCTGGGTGGGTGGTCTGACCCAGCAGTGGGTCTGCTCCCAGCTCAGATAGTGCCAGGAGAGCTGTCAGCCTTGCACCACTCTTGCACTGGCTGAAGGCTGCCCCATCTCCAGTAGGGCATGAGATCAGGGCTTCGCACCTGCAGTTTAACCTCCATGCAGAAGGTGTGATGGTTTTCTTTAGGCTGAGGGAAAAACCCATGGCAGGCTCTGACATCCCCAGCACTGGGATTTTAGGAGAAGCATCATGCAGTGGTTGACATCATCTCTCCATTTTAGCAGGATGCGTGCACATGTTGCAATGCTCCCACGCAGCATTTTTGCCATGAGCCGATGCAGTGGTTTTGTCCTGAGGCATAGCTTTCCCACCCCTCCATCTAGCAGAGCGAAATTCAGCACAGCTCCTGAGATCTCAGCCCAGATCATGCTGATAGAGAATCCCAGGGAACCTACTGGGTGATAGATACACACTGCAAGCACCCACCACACCGGGCGACAGCCCTGGGTTTGCAGACACAGGGAAGGAAGCCAGAAGAAACACTGAAATGCAGAGGCTTCTTCAAGGAGACAAGGCAACGTGGGGCAAAGTTGCACGGCAAAATACATTAATGCGTTGTGTTTGTTTTAATTGGAAACACCGGGACGGCACATGAAGACGTTCCGTGCAGGGTAGGTGGCTGTTGATCGGCGGCAGCTGAATTCATCCTCTAATGACTGTTAAATCTGCTGACTGCCTGCTTGAACACACTCACTCAACACCATGTCTATGCTTCTTACGCACGGCTGCCATACCAAATCCTGAGGAGGAGAATTTCATAGCTGTACAGAACGTGAAGATTTTATGGCCACTAGATACTGAAGTGTTTATGGGAGCACGCTGCCTCCAGGGTGCAGGACATAGCCCTTCATATTGGCACTGGCCCATCATTCCTCCCCAAATTCCATCCTGGAAGGTGGTAAAATATCTGCCAGGTGGTGCAGGGGGACTCACCTCCCACTGCAACTGCCAGGACATGTTCAGGCATCCTGCACCCCTCCAGGCACTCTTGCAGGAGGCAGCAATATTGCACCCATGCTAATGGCTGGCGTGGGGCAGCACTGCCCTCTGCTTACTGCTCCTCTGACCTGGGATGAGTTCAAACTGCTGGGCTGGATCCGGCTTGTGCTGGTGCTGGGATGCCCGGAGCTTGCAGGTGGGTGTGCTTCCCAGGGGGGTTGCCCTTGTGTGCTGGAGAGAGGACCAGATGTTTGGGAAGCCAGGCAGGGCATGGGTGGGATGCAGATGTTAAAGGATGATGCCCTGAACTCCTGCAGGAGGGAATGCAAGGAACTCAGAAAATGCAGCTTAATTGCTGCCCTGGGCCCTGCAGGCTGCAGATTACCTTCATTTTTAAGGAGTGTATCTTCTACAAACACAAAAATATCCATTTAAAGGCACCCAAGTGACTAAAACTCTACCACTTCCCTGCTAAGGTCTCTGCCTTGTTATCAACATTCAAAATGCACTGATGAATACAAGCCTCAGATATGGAGCACAGCTGCAGGCACACAGCAGGACAGTCCCTGCTCCAAAATAATTTCCCTGCTCTGTTCAGAGCTGGCATCTCAGTTCTTGTTTGATGTTTTCCAGGTTTTGGGGCAGAAAGGGAAAATCTGGGATAGCAGTGGAGCTCCTCTTCTTGTACTCTGGCACTTCCAGCCACTCAAGACTGGGACATGCAGCACGTTGAAGGCAAAGACTGACTGCTGGCTGCACTTCAAGGATTCATTTATTTGTTTTCTGGTCCAGTAATTGCCACATGTAACCAGAAAATTGTTTTTTGATGTGTTCTGAGCTCTATTCTCTCCCATTTTTCCTATTCTTTGAGGATGGACAGTCTTGTCGTGGCACCGGCTGTAATCCGGCTTTGGCTGGTGGTGAAGGCGCTGTGTCCAGCTCACTGCTTTGCTATGCTTGGCACTGCATTGCTCGGTCCACACCAGTCCTTCACAGTCAGAGGACCATCCAAGCCATGGGTCTGGACGAGGTTGGGCAGCATCCCTGCAGCACAGCCGTTGGCACAGACACCCCAGCCCTCAGCGCCTGCTGCCCCCCCCTCCCACACTGCACAGCAGCCACTGCCTGGACAGGGCAGTGAAGAGGTGCAAAGCAGGGAACAGGGGTTTTAGGAGCATGCTAGGTAAGGGCTGGTCAAGGATGACTTTGGGAGGGCTTTATCCTGACCAAGGATGGGAGGAAGAGGATGGGACATTTTAATTTCTCTTCCAGTCCTAATTCTCGGGACTCTGCTTCCAGCACAACCATCAAACCTCTCTTTTAGAAACACTCAAAGGGGCAAGAAGGGCAATGCCATTTGGACCACACCAGTTTCACAGCCCTCTGCCCTGGTGCATGGCAGCCTCTTTCCCAGCCCCCAAGCAGGGAGGAGATTAGCAACCACAGAAGACCTGGACCACCTGGGATGGGACCAGACAGGGTACCAGGCCACTGATGGGACCAGCATGGGGGCTGCCTGTGGGCATCCTGCCTGGGTCTGCCAGGATGTTCAGGTGCCAGCATCAGTGACTGCAGAGCCATGAGAATGAGCGGGGCACCAGGAGGATGCCAGTGTGGCTCAGACCCTGGCTCCATCTCATGCAAGGATAGGCAGAGGCTCCCCTTGGAGAGTGAGCCCCTTCCCTGGCCCGTCACTGTGGCGGGCATCGCTATGTGCAGAGCAAGCTAACCCCAACACCGCCACAGAGAGGCCAGTTGCTGCCACAGAAGTTACCTATGGTGAACTCGTCAAAGGTGAGAGTGGTGGAGTTTTTGCCCAGAGGATTCGTGACTGTCAGAGTCACCTTGTACTTCACCGTCGAGAAGAGCTGGAGGTATCTGATGTGACACCTGTTTTTTGGAAATGCATCTTTCTCACAGACCATCTCTCTTGTGCCATGTCTGGAAAGTAGAGGCAAGAAGAGCTGTTACCTATGGAGCACTGCTCGGGGTGGGGATGCACCCATGTTGCTGGAGGCAGGAGGCAGAAGGAACAGTGCTGCATCCCTGCTTTGCCTGAAGCCTCCGTGTACCAGCCCCTGCTGCAGCCAAAGGGCTGCTTTCCTGCTGCTGGGGAATTATGCAGGCTCATGTGTGTGATATTTTATTCTAAGCTTGCACAGAGACTGCAGCAAATGTTCTCACGCTGGCCCCAAGGAAAGGATGAGACCCTGCTGGGGTTGGGGTTGGCTCTGTTCCTCCTACGAGAGGAATGGGATCTCCTTTCTGCTGGTGACAAAAGCCCCAGAAGACAATGCATGGCATCAGCTTGTATAAGGGCTGTGCCAGGACCTGGGCACAGGGTGGGGGATGATGCCATGCCACGCCATGGCCAGTTCTAGGCGAGGGACACTGCTGCTGCCTGGCCACAGTCAGCATACAGCAGAAGGGAACACACCTGTGCCAAATGCACCAAAACCAGCAGGCACAGCCTCCACTATGGACAAGTGGTGCAGAGAGGATGGACTTGGGGAGCATGGAAAGAGGAGCTGGGAGCTAGGGTCTTTCCTGATCACCTCTGGGGAAACTGGAACTTTATTAGGACAAAGCCACAGTGCCAAGCCACCAGTTTGAATGTCCCTGGAGCATCTTTCTCCAGGGTGATTTCTGGGGCCCTGATCCTGTATGCTCAGTGGAGGCCAGAACCACTGCCCCAAGAATGCACTGCTTGGGACCTGCCCCAGGCTGTAGGGATAAAAACTCACCCTGCTGCGTCCTCCCTTCCCAGGCACTTACATGACAGAGATGTTGAAGGAGTTGGGGATGTAGGTGGGAGTAGGCAGGTGCCAGCTGCAGTAGAAACCCTTCGGGTAGTTGTTGGACCGGCACATCAGCACTGGCTCCTTTGGCGGGGCTGCCAGGGAAAGAGAAAGAGCAATTACCCATCAAGGTGGGATTATCACCAGGTCCTGAACAAGGGGTTGTCCCTCCACTCTCAACTGCTGCCAGCTGGGAGGGAACACAGTTTGCAAGGGGAGTGTGGTCTGTGTTTATCAGCTGCTCAAAGCACTGGGGTCCTTTGTCCCACATCTGCTGCCGATGTCCCTCATGTGGCCTTGCCTTGGACTGAGCTGTGCACAGCAGCTCGCCTTCTCCCCTGGCAGGTCACTGGCTCTAATGAGGGATGGAGGGATGCAGGAGGTTGGCAGGTACTAGAGGACACTGTCTTCAAGGCTGTGACAAAGACATCACTGGTGAGCAGAAGGTGCTGCTCTCTTGAACCCATTAAGCAACAGCATTCACAGCTTTCTCTGCCACGTCCCCAAGGAGTGATAAACTTCTTGAGGGCTGATCCTCAAAAAAGACCAGAGGTCCTCAGAGGGAGGGAGAAGACCACTTATGGCAAGCCAATGCTTGTTATGAAACAAGCAGAGAAAATTCAGCTCTGCAGGAGGACTGGCATAATGTTTTCAGCAGCGGGGCAGAACATCCCACCCCAGAGCCCTGCCTCCCAAGAGACGGAGAGGACCTGGAGATAGGACGAGAGCATGCACTGGGGAGCAGCCTTCCTCTGGCCTCATCAGCTGGTTACAGAGGTTAGAGGCAGAAGAGGATTTGAAATCCAAGCAAGTGTTCACACTACATTTGGCTTTCCCAGACATATGTGCAATTTGTGCTCCTTGCAGGAGCACAGAGCTGCAGGAAGACTCTGCAAAATGCCAAGGGCCAGTGCATGCAGGAGGGTGAGATGCAACACCTTTCAGCTGATAAATTTTGCCCTTGTTAGGCTGGTAAAAATCTTACCTGAACTGACACCCAAGCATACTTCTCTTGGTACTTGGACACTTGAATTGCTAAGAGCAGAGTCTGGCTCTGACTGCAACACTTTGGCACAGTACCTTGCCATAAAATACACTCCCTGGGCTGAATGTGCACCAGGGCTCCCTCAGAAAGGCTGTCTGAATCTGTGGTGTTCGGCCTAAACTCTCTTTCCCTTCCTTCGTTATTGCTTGTTCCCATGCATCCGCCCAGGATGTCCCAGGACACGCTTTTCTCTCCAGGCAGAGGTTTTGCAACAAACCCAGCAGACCTGGAGCCTCAGTGCAGACATTGCTGCCCATAATGCTACTGCACTTCTGGCAGTGCTCCCCACCACACGGCTAACTGCTCTCCTCCCTGCCACCGAGGCCATTACCAAAAATAAGATGCAAACCAGGATATAAGTGATGCAAGAGTTCAGGGAGCACCCACAGGCTGGGAAAATCATTCCCGCAAGGCTGCAAGGGCCAATCACCAGTCCCACAGCAGTGTGCGGGCACCATGTCTTGCTATGGAGCAGCCCATACTGGTGTTGGTGCAGGGAAGCCATGTACCAAGCTAAAACCCCTCTGCATGCTGTGCCAGAAAAGCAAAGGATGCAGTGAGTTGGCTAAGTGTGTCCTTGCTGCACCGGTGAGCTGGCAGCACTAGGAGAAAGTGCCAAAGCTTCACAAGACCAACACAAAACGGCACCTCACTGCAGCCATGTCTGTGCAAATCCCCCACGTGGCATGCAGCCCTGCAGAGCTGCTGGTGTCCTCTGTCCCACTTAGGTGCAGCCCTGGACTCACCGGTGTAACATGCCTGGGGATGCATCTAGGACCAGAGCAGGACCCTGATGGGAAACAGCAGGCCAACCAGCCTGCTGGAGAGGGCCAACCCTGCCTGTTTGCCATGAGCATAGACTGCCAGGGTGGGCTGCCAGGATCCTAGCTTGGCATTGCACAACAGAGCCCACGGTCAGAAGATAACGATGAATTTTGCTAGAAAAGCTTTCTGGGGGGATGCCACAAGCTCCAGGTGCAGCACCGTACTGCTGTCTACAAAGGGGAAACTGAGGCACGGGGCTTGCACACGTGACAGCACTGGCATGTCTCCTGGGCTGGAGAGGGAGCAAGCAGATGACAAGAGAGCCAAGGGCAGCAGAATCAGGGAGCACAGAGAGGGAGATGGGAGGGAAAGAGAGAGGGAGAAGGAAAGGAGGGGGCCAGCCGGGAGGGGAGGCTGTGCTGGTCCGCGATGCGTGTTCCTCCTAATGGCTATTTCAGCCTTCAGCCAGCAGACGAAGGCCAGAGCCTGGTTAATGAGCCTCCGAGCTAAATTATTCAAGCAGACCCTCCGCAGCAAAACAGAATGGCTAATCGCAAGGCCAGAGACCAGGGTCTGATCCCTGCTAACAGCTCCCTCCTCCTCCTCTTCCTCCCCCTCCTCCTCCTCCTCCTCCTCCTCTGCTCCTTAACCCCTTCCCTGCCCCACAGCTGCCCCCGGAGTGAGGCATGAGCAACCGCAGGGCACCATCGCCCTTTGCAGGGGGCAATGGGGCGGGGAGGGGGGGCGCTGGGGGCTCCCGGGGGGTGTTTTGGGGAGTGTGCAGGGGGGGCAGGGGTGTCAGGGACAGACTCCGGGGGGCCAGCGGCCGCGCGGTGGCAGTGTGGGCTAGCAGCACCCGCCGGGCACCGGCGCTCCGGGCTGGGGGCTGGAGAGAGCCGCGGCAGGGAGGGAGCGGGGGATGCTGCCGGGACACCCGGAGCGGGCCGGGAAGCTGGACAGAGGCAGCTGAGGCTTCGGCAAGCATCCCTGAAGTCCTGCAGGGCCCCTGCCCGACGCGGAGGCTCTGCCTTGCTGGCACGGCCCCAGATGCTGCACTGCTACGGAGCCACAATTAGTTCATCTGAGGGCAACTTACCTCCGTTGTCTCCAGTGTTATGCTGGATGTGGCTCTTGGTGATCTGTGCTAATTCCTGCACTGAGGAGGCTGGGGTGGGCTTGTGCCTCCAGGTTTGCTTTGCTGGGAGAAGGGGGGCTGCCCAAACTGCCTCCCACTTTCACCCCCGCTCTGCAGCCACCTTTGGAGATGCCCCACTTTCACAGCCTTGAATGCCTTGAAGATCCTGTCCTCTGCTCCAAGACTGGGGCCCCAAATGCAGCCTCTGTGCCCATAGCATCCTCCACCTTTCATCTTCTTTTAGCAAACCAGAGGTGGAAGGAGACCCTGGGGGACAAAAGGACCCCTGTATCTCTGCCATCCTGGTGCCCATGCAGCATCCTCAGCCCACTGCAGCTGAAAGGACGCTGCTCTACAAAGCCTGTCTCACTCCAGACATTGCCCTTTCTTTCTGGACACGGACAGGCTGTCTCACATGGACATTCCTGCCACCTCCACCTCTACCTCTCCAAAGAACCATTAGTCCCAGAGCCACAGTAATTTTGTGAGGGGGATATCATGCAACTGCCCTACTTTCCATCTTGACAGGCAGAAAGTCCACCTCATAGGAGAGGGCAGGGTGGGTGACCATGACTACCGGGTGCCACGAAGGAGAGGGCTGCAAGTCCCTTTTCAGATGCCACAGTGCACTGAACAGCTGTCTTTGCCCTCCCTGCCATGGTGTCTTCCCCAAGCTGGCAGAAGGGTCACTATCTCCCTATGGGAGATGGTGGCTTGCAACCTTGTTCCTCTCCCCTCCTCTCCTAGGAAAGGCACTCGCCAGCACAGCTCATCGTGCCCATCAAAGGCTCTTAAAGAGAGCAAATAAAATTGCAGGCTCCAATCGATCCGTCGGTCTGTAATGCTGTCTTTGGAGGTGGGCCAGGCAGTCCAGCAATGGAGAGATGTAAGAAAGGCAGCGGAGGAAAACAAAGCCATCAAGGGAGCATTAAAGGCTTTTTCTGCCCTCAGGCTTTGGGCAGTGCCTCTGGGTGTGGGGTGTCCTACCCCAACCTCCTCCATCCTCCCCCATCTGACATCCAGCTCTCAGTCCCTGCCTCATGCTGATAACAGCCTGAGCAACATGTTGCCCCTGCACGGGCATTTCTCCCCAGGCTTCTGGGCGCAGCCTCCCTAATGCTGGCAAATACTTACTTCCCTGTCGCTTCATGGAGCTGCTGAACCCTGTAAAGGCAGAGCTCCTTTCCTTTCGCTGCAAACAGCGCCTGCCCTCTCTAATCTGCCTATTAACCTCTCGCATGGCAGGAAGCCACTTCTCCCACGTGCTCTGCTGATGTCCTATATGCAAAACTGGCATGTTTAATGCCCAGCCATTGTGGCTTCCAAGTAGCTTGGGCTGCAACCAGCTTTGCTGCAAAAGCTCAGGGAAAGCGGATGAAAGGCTGCGCCACAGCCAGGTGCATCCCACCTCATAAGCTGTGAAATATTCTAGCAAAATTCAGAGCTGCGACAGGCAGCAAAAGCTGGTGTTGGGGGCATTGACTCTGCAGATCCCACAGAAGACCAGTGGCAGGGGCAGGATTTGCTTTCCTACCATATGACCGCTGCCTCTCTGACTTGTTGGAAATAGCTGTTGCTTGCCCAAGTCCAGCATCTCTGCTCAGCTGGGGAGAGCACAACAAGTGGTCCTTGAGGATGGAACAGCTCTGGATGCACCAGCACAGACATAGATTTTTGCCTCCCTCCCCATCTCTAAAGCCCAGTCGTCCTTGTACCTTGAGTCCTACTGTGCAGGGGAAACTGTGACCAATCCATTTTAGAAACCACTAAAAATGATCTACAATAGCTTTTCCTAGCTCTGCTAGGTCATGAGATAATGGATATTAAAATTGTGGCATTTTTATATATAGAAAAGTTATTTTAGGTCATTTTTAGAGGTTTCTGAAATGGATCAGTTATAATTTTACTCTCCTGCTGAGGGCTGAACGTACTAAAGATGCCTTGCTCCACAGGTGGAGGGATACAAAAAATAGTACCAATAAAAGTTTTAAGAGGCCTCTCAAACACTGCTGTAGGAGGTATTTCTTCTGGTGCACTCGGGGCACATTCAGACGCTGGGCTGCTGGGAGATACTGATCCTACAGAGTGCTTGTGGGGTCAACTGCATAACTCACCATCCCACTTTTGGGACAGCAAAGCCTCCAGGGACCACGGCAGCAGCATGTGCTTCTGCTAGAGCTACAGCCATGACACAGCCTGCCTGCGTGTGGGCAGGACCACTGTGCTGCCCTGCACTGGGGAACAATCCCAGCACCTATTCTGTTCTGCTGCCAGACTCCTGCTGTTCGCATCCCTGCATCTCCCCAGCGCCCATGGCAGGATCGCTGCCCCGTCTCTTCCCTGTGCTTAACATGCCCTCCACATCTTCACCTGCTGACTTCTTGCACCACAGCCATGACCTTGCAGGTGGTGGGTGTGTGCCGATAAGAGGCACTCAAGTGACTGAAAGCAGAGCTGCAGAGGCTGGAGGGTACAACAGAAACCCAGCCAGGTGCAAGGTGCCAGCGCCGAGTATGCAGGGACATGGGCATGAGAGCAGCACATCCTGCACATCTGCATATGCACCTACACAGATGCTTTTGTTATGCACATGTGGCTGCAAGCATGATGTATTATTTATCTAACACTGCTTTTCTAAAATTGTCTTGTGTGCAGCAGGCTGGTAGGAAACAACAAAGAAAACAATGATGAATAAATCATGTTTCTACTGCCCGGTGGATCAGGGGAGCATCTGCCAGCTGTGCACCACCTGTGCTGGAGTACAGCATGGCTGTGGCTGGGGACAGTCCCTTCCATCACCCCAAATGTTGGGATGTGGCTGTGTTTCATTGCTGGAGAAAGGGAGTGAAGTGAAGCTCTGATTTTGCTGTGTTACCCCTTGTCCAGGCTGTTCTTGGATAAAGGTGAGGTGAGGAGGAGCAGAGGACAGCGGCGGGGCAGTACAGAGGCAGGTGATGCTCCTCTGCATCATGCTTCTGCACTCTGGGAGTGTCATGTTCAAAACCACTGCTTCTTCCAGAAGGATTAAGCAAGTGGTGGGGTTTTCTTTTGTTGTTTTTTTGTTTGTTTTATTTTTAATTAATGTGGCAAACTTCATATGAGAGAGAATTAAGAGAGCCCAAGGGTGCAGGGGCACAGGGTGAGATGGGCTCACCCCTCACTGACCTCCTGGCTGACCTGGGCGAGTGAGGGACACAGGATTTAGTTCTCTCCCAGTCAGTCTAAGCCACTCCAACATTAGGAAGGGAAATTTTCAGGGAGACATTCCTCCCCCTTGAAATTAAACACCAAAGATGTATCCCTCTGGAGTATGAGCCATCCCAGCCGAACACCAGAGCTGCCCACATTCAGCCAGCACCTAGCTCAGCCCCAACACCCTCACGATGCAGCATCTCCCCAGGAGCTCCCAAAATGGGCCAGCAATACCTGTGGCTATAACCAAAGTCTGCTGGCCCTGCTGCCACCTAGGAGTTAGTTCCCCAGCCTCAAAGAGCAAAAATTTATTCCTCAGAAGGTGCTGGAGAAAAAGGTGGACTCAGCAAAAGATAAATTTCTAAAAGGCCCTGTTTTACACTGATTGGGGCTCATAAACCAAGCTATGGATTTTCTAATTTCCCTTGCAGAAAATTCAGTGTGCACGTCAAGAGGCAGCACTGTAAATTTTTGGGTGAGGCATTACTCAGTAGAGAAAAGAGAGCTTCAGAGCCCTGTTTTAAGCCCAAATTGTAGCGCAAGCTCCTAGCCCTAAAAGCTGCCTTGCAGCAGGACAGTGTGATAACAGGCTCACCAGTTTGATTCATCCTGCACTGCATGAGGCCATGCTATTTGCAGCACAGCAGAGGTGTTCTTCCAACCTGACAGCTTTCAACCTTCAAAAAATTAGCAAGCAAGCTTGCTAAGGTTAAGCAGTGAGAGCAAAGAGCAAGAGGAGAGGGGCTCTGGCAACCACAGCATGGGGTGGGGTGGCCAGCTGATACCACAGCCCTCTGCAGAGATGCTCCCCAAGGTGCAGGATGCTGTGGGGAAGGCGATTTAGGCAGGTGAAGCCATCAGGCATCTCCCATGACAGACCCTCTTGTTCCCAGCCACTGAGCCAGTCTCCAGCAGTGCCAGTGCTGGGCAGCATTGCTGTCCCATGGCAATGCCTGTGTGGGGTCCCTGGAGACCCCACCTGGCACACTGGCACCCCAAACCCAACTGTACTCTTGCAGGTGGCCTTGTCCCCACAGGCCAGGATGCTGGGCTGAATGCACTGGGGACCAACGTGCAGCAGCTATGCTCAGTGCCTCCAGCCTTCGCTTGGGACCGCACCACAGGAGAAAGTCCCTCCTAACCCTCCCATCCTCCATCGGAAACCAAAGAGCAGCTTTGCTCTGAAACAGTATTAAATATTGAACAAAAGAAAGCAAATCTGTTATCTGGGATAATTGGGAGTAAATAAAACATTTAACCAAACCAAATGCAGCTGTTTCTACTTGGAGCCGGCACAACAGCAGGGAAGCCAGCTCAGCTACTCTGCATCCTCGTTACGGCAGCTGATTATTGTTTTGTGTATAACGGTAGCACCGCCAGGCCTTGAGCAGGGCCGGGGCTCACGATGCTCGGTGCGGCACACCCGGGAAGGGTACACCAGCAAGGCAGGATGTCGCAGCACAGCCAGTGCACCGGGCACAGGAAGACCCTCGCAGCAACAGGGTTTGCTCTCCAGCCTAGGGAGTTCACGGCAAGGCCGGCTTTCCTCCCCCAACACCTCTGCAAGGGGATTTGCATGTAACATAAACCATTTCAGAGCCAGGTCACTGGTTCGCACACAGCCTCGGGCAGTAATGACCAAACCTCGTTACCGGCTGCTCTGGGATTGAGTGTGCCGGGCCTGCATCCAGCTCCTGAAGACCTGAAGACCGATGTGGGGTGAGGGACTGTGCAGCTCCCAGGGGAAGGTGATGGCCAACAGAGCCAAGGGAGTCTCTGGGGATGTGGAGCATATCCCTGCCCACAGCCAGGGGCTGGAGCATCCCTGGTCGCCAGGCTGCCATGTCCAGCCAGTGGGGAAGGGGCTACAGTCCCCAGGAGGAGAGTAGGGTGCTGATGTGCTCTTTCATTTTTCAGTACATCCATGGGACTTTCTGTTGCTGGGATGTGTGAAGGAGAGCTTAACACCCCCGCAGCTCCCGCCCAAATGCTGTACCTATCCCTTATAAAAGAGCCAGGAGGGATGCAGGGCATAAATTGCATGGGATTTTCCAGTACCTGCCAAAATAGTTTCTGCTTCCAGGGGACCCTTCTCCTCAACATGGACTGGATGCACTGTGCCAAGGCAATACAGCGGGAAAATGCTTCCTAGCACCCGTGAGCGTCCTCCAGCAGCTGCTCTTCACTCCAAGGAGCTTGTGGTCAGCGCACATGGCAGCACACCAGAGCCCTGATCCCCAAACAGGAGTAGCTGCCTTCCTTAGTACTCCTTGATAAAAGGCTTGACCAGAGTAGCCCAAAACTGCTCTGAAGTATTGGTTTCTGCTGTGCTTTGCCTCAGCCCACACCAGCTGTGAGCAACATGCAGCCCTGCAGCCTGAATCTGTGCAGAACCCTGGAAATCCCCTCCAGGAGCTTAGCTGGAAAAGCTGCCAGCTAGAGAGAGGGGACATCCCTGCCTGCTCTGTGGGAGGGCAGTGCCTTTTCCGCTCAGTTGTGCAGGGGGCATGCAGGGTGCCCTCAGGGGCTGGTGTTGGGGAGCCCAAGGGTCTGTGTCATGGCAGCCCCCTGCCTCCATGCCTGCGGAGCTTGCAGAAGACAACTTAGCACCCCCTCTTCCCTCTTTTCCCCACTCCAGACACAAATCCCCTGCACAATCTACACCATGCAATACCCCTGCCCCCTCCATCACCTTACTTAAAGGCTGCAAAAAAGCAATTTGTCCTCCCCGCCTCTGCAGATGGAGAAGACAGGGAAAATACCAGGTGTAATCAGACACAACTGGGACCATCAGCAGCCGTGTATCCTCGGCAAAGCTGTCCCACCAGAACTCCTGGAAATTGTATATTTATCCGGGAGAAGTCTCTGGAGGGAAGCTACAGGCATTTTGTCATGTACCGAGCAACAAGCTAGCCACAAATATTACCAGCTATCGCTCCCGGAGGGGGAGTGTGGGCTGTCTCTAACAGCCAGGGTCTCTCCAAAAATGCGTCTTCTCTCTTCATCCCTTTTAAGATGCAGCCTGGGCATGTCCCCTTCTCTGTCCTGCTCTTCCCCAGGTTGCTCTCCGCACCACCTTGCAGAGAGGGTAAATGCTGGCAGAGGAGTCTCTCACCCCATGGGGAATGGAGAGGAAGAAGTAAGAAATTTCTGACTCTCCCAAGGAGAGAAAGGAGTATTTTGGGGCTTCTCTTCTCCTGCCTGGGCAGGAGGAGGAGCCAACAGGAGTGGTTATTAACCAGACAAAGTCCTGATCCACTTTCTTCTTACCCTGGGATTGGCTTTTTGCAGCAAAAGCTCTTTTCCTTCAGCATTTATGGAAAACCACCCTCTCTTCTTCTCTCTCACGTTCTACTAGAGAAAATGCTGCAGGCTGTCCTCCCATCCCCTCACAAGTCAGACCCCACGGTACCCTCCAGCCCACACCAGCTGCTCCACCCTGAATCCAGCTGGGACAGGGGACATCTGCGGGCATCTGCATGCAGGTAACCCTCTGCACACCAGGTGTCTGCACAGGCAGTGGAGCCATTTGCTCACCCTCCAGCTGACCCCGTCTTTGGCTATTTGGATTGCATCTGGGCTTGGTCACGCAGACTCAGCAACCCCTGGCCATGGACTCACAGCCTTGGGGCTGCCCTTCTGCCCTGCACCACTGCTTTCCTGGTGAGATGCTATGCTGCTTCTTGGGGCTGATCTGCAGGCTGTGCCTTTCCCTCAGCCCCAGGGACCATGCAGCCCTTCATGTGTGAGAGCCCCGGTCCCCGCTAAACTGGTGGCTTCGCCCAGCTTCATGTCATTGGTGCAGTCCTAACAGTAGAAGGGTTCCCAGCTTAAGCCTAAATCCTCCCCCGTGCTGCTGGTACCATGGGGTGGAGGCAGGAAAGAGGAGGGAATCCAACTTCAGGGCATCAGTCTCTGCAGCTCACCCAAAGGGCATCCTTCAAGGGAATGAAACGCAGAGGGACATGGTATTCCTGGAAAGGGTGGGCTGAGATACAGCTCAACTAATGCCATTGCTCAACACCACTGCTCTCTTTACAAATGTCTTTCTTTTTTTTTTTTTTTATTCTCAGGCCTGAATCAGGCCCTGGACTCATTCTTATCTTATGGCAATATGATCCTTGGGATGATGAAAGTCACACAACCCCCAGCTTCACTACATTTGGAAGTAATAGCTGCATCCTTAACTCAGCTACCTTCAAGGGAGGTCCCATTATTCAGCCCATCTGTAAAGAAATGGGAGCTAAAAAAAAGGCTCTTTGCTTTACAGAAATGACGTTCATCTTCCTCAGATTCTGGCTCAACACTTAAATCCCCACAAGTGGCAGTGAGCAAACCCTGCAGGATGCTCCTGGTGTGCACGGTCAGGGCAGCTCAAACAGCTCAAAGGGCTCATGGAGCTCCTACCCACCCACCCACGTGAAAGCTCATGATTTGCAAAACGAAACATGAAGCACAAACTGACTCAATTACTCACAGCGACTGTTTTTACCCGCTCTAATCATCACCTGTAAAATCTCTGCAAGGTTGTTTTCATTTTCTTCCCTCCCCGCTTCCCCCAGCTCTGCTCTGCAGCGAGCACCTCACTGAATTCCTTAATCCCCCCTTTAGGTCATACGTTATCTTCTAATCCTTTAATCATTTTTCCTCTGGACTCCCACTAATTTATCTATGGCCTTTTAACAATGAAACCCCCAGAAGCAAACACACTTTTCCTGAGGGCATCAGCACCAGATCAGTGGTAAAAGCAGTGCTGCCCTGGCAGCAATAACTTGGATGCTCAGCACAGCCTGCCCCTCCTCATGGAGGACAGTAGCATCTCACGCATCCTCCAGTTTGCTTCCAACAAATAAGAAGCATTTACTGTTAGAAAAAATATTGTTATAAATATTTTATTTATTTCCCAAAGGCTGGCAAAACCCCCACCAAAGAGCTCCCCTAGGGCAGGCAACCCTCCTGAAAACACCAAGAACCAGAGCTGGGGACTGAGCTGTCACCCAGAGGTCCCCAAATCTCTTTTAGGCAGAGCAAGAGGGGCAGGATGCCAGGATGGGCACTACACAAGGTGACTGGGGCATGGAGGCTTTGCTGGGGGAGGCACTGACTGCTCGGGCAGTGGCACCACCCAGAAGAGCAGCAGACCCCCAAGAGACCTGGATCAGAGAAGAGAGGAAGGCATGGTGCCCAGATACCTCACCGATGGGCTGGGACTGATTCCTGGCTGGGTCATGGTCTCTGCAAGAGGCTCAGCACAGGATCAAGGAGTTTGGCAGGGAAGCTCGGGGCTGCTTTTTCTTGCCCTGCCTTTCTCACTCCCTCCAAGGTCAAACAGTCCTGGACTCTCAATAAACTGTCATTGGGACTCCAGGGGATCTCAGGAGGTATTTGATAGGATTTCAGCAGACCTAAAGCATAACTTCACAGGGACAGGGAGCAAGGAATACCCTAGAGCTTTGGAGAGAAATGTTATTAGAGTCACTGAAGGATTTTGCTGCACTCTTTGAAGCGCTCCACAGAAAACTGCAGAAGAGCAAGCCCCATGGTCCAGACCTCGCCAGCAACAGAAGAATGCTGCAGTGTCCTGGCTCACATAAACTCCACTGCCCTGTCATGGACTGGGAGCACACTGCTTCTGTGCACACTGCAAACATCTCCCGCAACAGGGACAACTCTCCCTTCAGTGCACACAGATGGCTCAGCATCCTTCTGCGATGAGGTGAGCAGCAAGGACAGGTCTGGGAGCAGGGACTGGGCTGTGGAGGAGAGCTGCAAAGATGTGCTGGGGAAAAGTAGACATAGCAGGGCAGTCTGGTTTTACCCAAATACCTTGTCACCCTCTCCTGGAGCAGAGGAAGCAGCTCTGAGTTAATGCCAATGCAGCTAGGTCTGTCCCATGGCATATATACTACCAGCAGCACAGGAAGGAAGGCAGCATGCCTGGAGTAAGTGAAGTGCTGTGATGCCACCAAAGTTTCTGACCTTTCCAGCAGTGACATGGGGTTGAACCTGCCTAGATCGGGTAGGAAGGACCTGGGGTTTGTCTGCAACAGGGAGACACCGGAGGCACAGCTTGGTACCTGCCCCGTGCCCTGAAAGTTGTTCACGGGCATTTTCAGAGACCAGTTCCTGTAGCAGCACCCACGGCATTATGGCAGAGCAGCTCAAACTATGGTCCGGCATAAAGAAATGCAAATTACTTTTGAGGTCATAACTCCCACATGCACCTCAGTGCCTGTCTGTCCTGCTTTCTGCACTAATACTGGCTGGAAAGGCAAGAATCAGGCAAGGACCCAGAGGTCAGGTGCATAGTCTCTGTTTCTCCTCCCCATCCCAATGCTTTACTTGGACCTTTGGGGAAGTTTGTAGCTCAAATGCAGCTCTCGCTGTGAGCCAAATGGGTTGCAAAAGTATTGGCATGTATTGTGTCATCTGCAGTGGTTAAAAGGATCTATTTTCCAAGGAGGGGGGAAAGAAAAGGAAGGAGGGGAATGCTTAAATCTGCAAAACGCATGTCCATCACCCCTTCCGAAGCACTAACCCCACAGCAATAGATTATATATGAAAGGTTGGTCTAGAGCAATAACCTGCAAGGGCTTCTCACAACAATGCAGCTGGATTCAGATGTCAAACCAAAATTCTTAGCACTTAATATCTTCAAAGCCTGTACGAAGAATGGATGTGAGGCTGGCCCCCGTAGGGTTATCAGGAAATTTGTCTCTGATTTCAGCAGCAGCCCCATTGACACACTAATTCCTGCTGCCACAGGAAAGGGCAGGGGACCTCCCTGCTCTGTGGTACCTATGCCATGCCCCAGCTCTGAAACATTGCAGGAGTTGCTGCAAAGCTTGGGAGAAGTGATGAATGGGAGAAAAGCACCCTGTACCACCTTACAGCCAAGGAAACGGAGGAACAGAGCAGCCAAGGGACAGCCGCTGAGGATGCAGAAGCCGACTGAGGATGCCTGCTAAAGCCTTCGGCCCTGCATGCGTCTCCCCATGTATCCTGGTGAACCTGTGCGCTCCGTCCACCTCTGCCTGCACGTGAGCGTGGCCGGGCTCAGCACCCATGGGCGGCTGAGCTGCCCAAGCCCCTGGCCCCCTGCCTGGCCCCAGGCAGGGCTGGGAGAGCCCTCCTCGCCCGCCCAGCTTCCCTACAGCCCAAGCAGATGTTCTGGGTCCTGTATCCTGGGACAGATCCCAGCTTGATTTATTACTAGACGTGACTTCTGGAGTTTGTCAAAGGCACCCACTTCCCCTCCCCTGACTTTCCCCACACCCTTCCCATTTTCTTTTACATTCACTTTGTGGTCTCCCCACCATAGCTTGCAATAAACAGAAACTCATTTCCAGTATAAACAACTGCACACTCTGCCCCAGTGAGCCGTACGACCCTGCCTTTCCCGCTCCCCACCCCTGCCTGCTTTGGGCCCTGGGAAAACGGTCTCTTCCTTCTGCTTTTTTTCACCCCCCAACCCCCCCAGCCCTTTGCCCTATTTTTTTTTTTTTGCTGAGATTTATAATGTGCCAGCCAGAGCCAAAGTGGTCTATCCCCCTCCATGTCACGTACATGCTATTAAAAGTAACTCTACCAATAGATCTTGGTAAAGAAAGCCATCTGAAATCCCAAAGAGCTGGGAGAATGGCTCTACCTGAGCTGGGGGTTTATAACCAAGATGGGGATGTTAGCCCCAGCACAGCCAAAAGCCTCCCAAGATGTGGGATGCCTCTCAAGCCAGGAAACAGGACAGAATTTAGAAAACTTGAGTCATAGGTTCAGCTTTTGTGCACCGATGGGTGGTGGCAAGGCTCTGACCAGTGCTGGAGTAGCTGCCAGGTGGCTATTGGGATAACAAGGCTGTTAGAGACCCTGCATTGCTCGTAATCCGGAGGCGTTAGTGCCAATGGTGTCGTACATGGGGGATGCTAATGGTGTTTCCATGAGGGTCATGGCTGAGCAGTCACCAGGACCTGCCTGCAGCTGCCTGTAGCTGCAGAGACCTTTCCCCACGTGGCTTTAAGGAAATGCACCCACCTTGACCACTTTGGACCAGAACCTGTTTCTGCTCAAACATCCCCAAGCTCACGCTTGTTCAATCCAGTGATCCCCTCCAGGGTGCTTTTCCCCCTGTGATGGAGGCATGTGGGGCAGGTCCTTCCCTCCCCAAGCCCGGAGTTCAGGAGGGATGCCAGTGGGATCACAGGACAGCCTGATGAAAGCCAAGCCTGGGGAGAGAGGCTCTGCAGGAAGGCCATGTACAGCTGGATATATTCACCTGTCCAAAGGGCTGGTCTGATGCTCTCAGGATTGCCTTTATCTGTCTTTAACCACCTGGAAGGGAGCTGGCCCAGCCACTAAGTCTGTCTCCACTCTTGCTGTGTTTAATAGGGACAGACAGGCACTTGGGGAAGGCATATCAAGTCTTTTCTCTACATGGGGTACACAAACTGTCTCAGTGTTGTCATGGCTGTACAGGGAGGGTATCTAATGCACTTATGCTAGAAAACCCCTTAAATTTGCAAACACAATGCCCATCAAATGCCTTTGTCACCCAGGATGGGCACGATGTGCAAAGCCAGGCTGGCTGTGACTCAGTGGCATGGACGGTATGCTTGAGCCCACCATCCTGACCCTCCATCAGGCAGCACGAACCCAATGGATAAAGTCAAAGCTGTGCAGATTCAACCAACAAAAACGGTCAATGCTTTTGACACATGGGCAATTAAACCCCAGAAGAGCTTGCCAAAGGATCCAGTGGATTCCTGCCACTGGAATTCTTTAAATCAGGGCTGAATGCATTCCTGGCAGGTCTTTTGCCCTTCAAAGAGGCATTCGTTCAGGGCAGTTCCCTGGCAAGGGCCACACAGCAAGGCAGGCAGCAGCAGCAGTCCCCCACATCTCCCTTGCATCCCACATCAAAATGATGCTGCAGGGGATACACACACCTGCTGCTGCCTGTGGCACAAGGACATTGGGGTCAGTCACCTTGCAGTGCTTGGGGACAAGGCTACTTGTTCAGCCGCAGCTCCTTGGTTGCAATTTTACTCTCTGTTACCCCCTCTCTGGGACAAGTCAGCCCAGGACCACCAGTGGTTAGGAGTTAGTCATTTAACTTCAGGCAAGGAGCTGGTCAAAGCAGCTGATGGTTTCATTTTTGCTGGGAGATTAAAACAAATAAGGAAATGAGGTGGGTTAGTGGGAATCTGAACCCTAGTGGTTTGGCTGGAGAGTATCCCAGATTATACACCGGCCTCTAAGAGTGCTGGAAATATCCTTATCCCTGCTGCAGATGCTGCCTGACACCAGGCTTATAGTACCGCTGGCTGGGACTCACTGACAGCAGGGCTGGTGAAGCCCCAGACAGCTGGGTTTTGGCTGCTTGTGCAGCATCTCTTAGTTTTGCCCCATTTGGGGCGTTTCATGGTGAAATGAGTACCTTGTGGGGGGGGGCTGAAGACAACTTGGGTGCTGCTGGAGGGCTGCAAAGCATCAGCAGCACTGCACCAGGAGCTCCATGCCTGCAAGAAGGTTGTGCTGATTGGAAAAAAAACCCACCCCCGTCATTTATGGGGACATTAAACCTGAATGATTATCTCTATGCAGAGTCTGAGTGCAAGCAGAGACTATGGTACCATGGAAAACCCCACGCAAAGCACTGGAGAGCTCCCAGCCACACCTCCTGACATCTGCCCACTCCCAGTGCTACACCAAGCAGGTGGAATTGTCCATCTTCTCTTGTCCTCAGAAAACAGATGATGCTGACTGGGTCTGTAACGCTCCTCAGACAACCCAGTGGGCAGGATCTGGGCTGAATCAGTATCTCCATTGACCCACTCCAATGCGCGAATGTGCTGGATTGAGACTTGCGCTCGACACATGCTGCTCAGTGCAAGTACCAGGCTATAAGCTGGCCCCAGGGAAGCTGGTTCCTCACAGAGGGAGCTGCTCCAGGTGGTTTAAATCCCCTTGAGCAGGAAGGGACTCAGTGACAGAGGTCTGGTAATGCAACACCACCTTGGAGCAGCCCGGGCTGTCGGTGCTGCAGGTCCAGCAGATGGTCGGCTCAACATACTTGATGGGAAAGCTGGAAGACACAGGAGGTATCCTCTGCAAAATGCCATATTCCAATGGAAGCACAGTGATCAGGAGGAAACAGTCCAAAAACTTCAAGCAGAAAAATCCCTGGAGTGAGGAAACCCTTCTGTTACATGCTGAGACTCATTTTACCTTGACAGCTTGATGATTATCTTGCATCGTATCTCCATTTGCCGATAGCATGGCACGACACAGCTCCGATTCATAATGAGAGCAGTTGGCGTTGCAGGTGGCTGTACCATGGCACAAGAGTTACAGCCAGCTACGAGGAACTGTACGGGTCTGCCAGATTCCCTAACAACAAATCCATAGCAATGGATTAGCTGTCTCTGGAGGTAGCTGGTAGCATTTTATCACCCCTTCACACCCCATTGATAAAAGCACTCTTGGTATGAAGGGTGGCCAAGAAACTGCTCTTCTTTCCCATGGATGAGCAGCTGAAACTGTCCCCAGCCGGCTGGAGTCCCTTAGCCTTTGCTTTGTCCACCCAAACCGAGCATCCTCAGCGCAGTTAATCACTGCAAGCGTCGAGGCAGGAGACAGCTGAGGCCGCCAAAGCCTAGTGCAGTTCACTGACCCTGGGGAGGAATGCAGCTGACTCACAGCATGGGAATCTGACCTCCATCGCAGCCCCCTGACTGGCTGAGATCACGGATATCCATCTCCCAGCACTGCTGCTCCTGGCAGCACTGCAAATGGTCTGGCATGCCCTTGCAGGTCACGGCAGGTCAAGCCTCTAATCTTGCTGCAGCGATGCTCTTTAGGCATCCAAGTGTGCACTGCACACCCTGGAGTGCCTGTGCTCTTGGTCTGCTCAGGAGCAGGGACAGCAGTCCTGGCTCTCTCCAGCAAGTATTTGCAGCTAGGAAATGCTCCAAGTGTGCCAGCACTAGAGCTCTGCTGCCTCTGATTCTCCTCCAAGCGACCCACAGGGTCCTGTTAGAGCTGCTGTTAAGGTGATTTTTATTTAAATCAATATATTCCGTGTTATCCCTGAAGCGCTCGCTGCTAATAACCTCATCCTCACAGGATGCCTTCAGCTGCATCAGTGCAGACTCGCTTTACTCTGCACAGAGCTATGGGTCCTCAACACTTCTTTGCAACTCCACCTCTGCCCATGCCGTCTGGGAATGACTGCTTCTACCCTGGGTGCAATTCAACCCCCTTGGTGATTGCAAATACCTGTGGGTCTCCCAGCTGGTATTTAAGCTTTCAGACACTGTGATGGGAGGAGAAAGCCCTGAAAAATCTGGTTTCCAAAGACTTTTTAAAGTGCCGGCCCCAGGTGGGAACTGATTAAGCAAATTGCCATGTGTTTCGGTTGAATAACAGGTTTCAGGTCCAGTGTGTGGACTTTGAATCCCACCTCTGCAACACTCCTTGTTACTATTTGCATATCCTGGCCCTGTGGTTTTGGCTGTCTGATTGTGTACGTGCCCCTGCGGAAAGCAGGGATTCGCCTAGCTGGCATTTCTCAGCATGGAGCATGGAAGAAGTCTGGGTCACTTGCACCAGCAGAAAGGGGCAGTGGAAACCACCAGGCACTGATGAGATCCTGCTAACCACGCAGCGCACGAATAAATGCCCTGGTTTCTCAGCAACTCCGAATTTACAAGAGTAAAGCCTTTCCCGTTTCACCTGAGCAAGTACAGGTACTTTCCTACCAGAGGTGGAAGGCTTGGCAGATCTTCCCCGGGTACAAGTGTGGCTCAGCCTGACAGCCACAGGGTGATAGTCCTGGGGCTGGGGACTTGCCAGCATGAGGTACAGCCCCAGAGTGACCAGAGATGGAACCCCATGGGGCTGTGCTGCAAAGCCAACCCTCGCTGCAAAGCACCATGACTGGGGTGCTGCAGATCCTTGTGGGAATGGCCCCCTCGAAGCATCATCCACCGTCTCACTTCCTCTGTCCATCCCAGCTACCCTTCCTCAAATCTCTGCCCAACAGCTTCCCCCAGGGTTGTAAAAGCCAAAACCAGCAGAGGAAAATGTGAGGCATAAACCCGTCACTGCAATGGCAGATCGGCATGTTACGGATTTCCCATGTCAAAATAATGGATCAAAACTCATGCTGCCGGCCAGGCTCCAGAAGGGCATCGCTGCTCCTGCCCATGGATTATGTTCAATGAAACTGAGTTAGTAGTGTTTTTATCTGTCAATTAGGAACCATGAAACAGTTATTAAATAGAGTCAGAGCCCTCCTTGCTGCTCTCTTGGGCAGAGCAGGAGACACATAACAGCCTGTAATGAAGCATTAAGCAGCAGCAGTTTTGTTTCTGATAGGATTGGAAATGATAAGCCAGTGAGGCATGGCCGGATAGGGGGAGCAGGTCCCCAGCTCAGCTGCCACATACTGGCAGCTGCTATGGGGAAGATCAAGACCAAAATTTCTGCCCCCTTCCCTGAATACAGTCTCTGCATGACTGCCGTCTCACTGCATCTGCTTGCTGGGGGAGAAGTGAGAGCCTGAATTTAATTATCTGCTTTTCCTGGTGCAGCTCTGGGTGATTACTGTGGAGCCAGGAGGGCCTTCGTCTGTGTGCAGAGATGTTATCCCAGCCCTGAGGAGAAAAAAGGCTGGTTTGAACAAGCTTTAAGAAACAGGGTCTGGGCTGTCCATAGGGATAGAGATAACACAGGTGCAATCCACTTCTGGAGGTCATCAGAGTCCAGGGGATGCTGTCACTGTCCTTCAGCCACAGATGCAATGCCCTGCGGCATCTTTCAGTATGCTGGCACCGCCTGGGGCCAAAGCTGTCCCCCAGGCCAGGTTGGGATGTCTACCTGCCCTTGGAGGCTCTCTGCCTAGGATTTGGCACAGGGCAATGCCGAATTCTGAGCAGAGGGGTGGTGGTCCTGCAGGGAGGGAGATGCCAGGGATGGGGATAGCACTGTCCTAACATGGGAAGGGGCAGAGGTATGTGGTCCCAGTGCCAGTGGACACATTTACCCATCTCCTTCCCACTCTTCGTGTCTCAGGGCTTGGTATGTCCTTGCTCTGCCCTGGCAGGTCTGCACCCATGCCAGCCCATGGGTGCCACGGAGGGTGTTTGCTCACCCACCCACAGCCATGGGCACATTCCCTCCTCAGCCAGTGCAGACACACCTGCAGGCAACACTTGTTTGCCACCAAAGGGCCACCCAAATAGGGGCAGAGCAAACCGTCCACTCTGCACCTCACCTTGGTGGACACCAGGGATCTGGATATGCCAAAGGTTTCATACATTTGTGGCTGCTTTGCAGCTCGTTCACTTCCAATGGAAACATGACAACAACGGCAGGTTTTTTGCTTCTGGTGGTTTTAAATGAAATGTTAAGTTTCCAGGGCTTTTCCGTTTGGGGCTGCCTCCAAATTCATTAAAAATCTCATGAAACAAAAATAAAATGAGCAAAATCTTGAACCCAAGCACTTAATTTACCACATTCACCAATTCACCAAAATTTTTCAGCTGGCTCTAAATTTCAGGGCATTTTTCTGATGTTGCCAGTGATCAGCAAAACCCATTCATTTCCCCTTTCCAGGCAAAACCCTTATGAATCTGAAATCTAGCATCTCCCAGTGCAACAAGGGTAGCTGCTAGCTCCTTCTCCAATTGCCTTCAGGGAGCAGAAGGGAGATGCACTGTAGCATTACGCAGGCTCATAACCATCCACCATCAACACCATCTACCCCTCTCTTCCCAAGGACTTTGCAGAGTTTTGGTGTTTGCAAGGTATCAGGGGACTCCTGGATAAGTTGCACCATTGCACCGCTGTGTCCCAAGTCCTGCCACCAGAGCATGCCTGTGGCACAGGCTGCAGTGCCTGGCCTCGAGGCTAAGCCCTCTCATTTCCTTCCAGCTGTGCAGAAAGGAGAGGAAGACCTCAGCCCAGCAGAGATCTGAGATCTCCTGGGATGGAAACATGTAGCTATAGTGACAAATCACTTGGGGCTGCAAGGCAATGATGGGCAGGTTTCAGCATGACAGAGGGAAAGGACGCTGGTACCCCAATGGGTAGGATGTTGGCAGAGAGACATGGAGGGGGTGGTGACGGGTATGCTTCCCAGGGGAAGCAGCCTCCTCCTTCACCCTCTGCACTGTTGCATACCCATGCCATGAGCACATTGTACCAGCACGGGGCTCTCTAAACCTCACAGACAGATGCAGGCTTGGGTATTTGTTGCTACCAAGCCATCTCTGACACCGTCACCTTGCCAAGATGAAGAAGCAGCCCAGGACGTGGCTGAAGCAGTTGTGCTGCCTCTCCAACTTGTCTGGAGAAAAAAAGAGGGAAAAACTTAAAGAATCAGAGGAAGCAGTACCTGCTGTGAAAAAAAGAACAAAACCAAAAGGCAGGAAAGACGCAAAGTTGTGTCTGCAGAGACTGGCACACCCTGCCCCTCTGCCCAACTCTGCATTGCAAGCTGCTCTCTTGAGTGGCTGCTGGCTCAGCCCTTGACGGGCAGGATTTCCATCTCTGCACCATGGCGGGCTGCACATGGCTTGCAGGCAGCAGGGAAGCCTGATATCACCCAGGCTGGATTTCATCCCAGCTCCCACTGGTAGCTTGTGTGCAAGCTCCTGTTGTGGTCTCCTATCAGCCAGTGAAGCTGTTTGTTGTAACACAGATGAGGTGGGCTGTGGAAGGAAAGATGCAGCAGGAACAAGAGAAATGGCAGTCCCTGCCTCTTCTGGGTAGACAGTGGGAGGTTTCCAGCCCCCTTTTCACTTTGACCATGCATGCAAGGTGGCCTGGAGGGAAGGCCATGGTGGGTTGCTGGAGACAAGCACATCTGTATCCAGTGCACCAACATCAAGACAGAAGGTAAGGAGCACCCCAACTGGTTCTCCCCACTCTAGCCCGAGGAGGATGCAAAATTAGGGCCGCATTCAGCCCAGGGTCCTTACAAAGCACCTACTACCCTCAGCCACCTGGGGACCTTGTCCTTTGCAGCCCCACAGCAGCAGGACGTTCTTGAAGCACCTCTGCAGCACACAAACAGATGCCCCAGGCTGTTTCCCAGGGATCAGCCTCTGCTTTTGGAAAGCAGCCAAGTGGCAAGACCAGGCTAGAGCCTGCTGCTGGCACCACAGAGCTGCTCAGCCGAGAGATAAACCCAGGGCAGGGACGTGGATGGGAAGACCCACAGGGGCTCTTTGCAGAAGTGGTGAAAGGGCTCTGCAAACACCTCCATCCCAGTGTGCCCATCCTCTGGCTGGCAAGGGGAACTGTTGCCTGACAGGTTCTTCTGTGCCTGCTTCATGCCCAGGAGGGATTCTTGGGGTAAGGGGCGGGAAGGTGGCCAGCCTCTCCTCTTGTGCCTCCCCAGCTTCCCTGAAATTTGCCCAAGAACAAACTCTCAGGGATTAGCAGTGGCCACATCCTGGTGAGAACAATATTAAGGGATTATGAGATTAGAAATACCATTTATGCCGAGAAGAATAACTCTAATTCTTATCTGATTGTCTACAGATGTCAGCAATCAAAGTGCCTCTTTCATGCAAAGCAGGGAGCGATGCCGGAGCTGTAGGTGAACAAGACTTGGCTCCCTCCTAGCACAAGGAAAGCCAGCTCCTCCTGCTGATACGTGCCCCGGATTGCGTCTGGCATCAGCTGCCAGTGTGATAGTTTTCTTTGTGGGGAAAAGCTGCCTGGCAGGAGCCCTGCACTGGGGCTGCATCCCCCTCCTCTTGTGTCTCTGCTGGGCTGCCTGCCCCTGTAGAAGCTCACCCATGTGTGCTGTGTGCAGCTTGCTTGTGGACAGCCTGGGGTGGGGTGGTGGGTGCTGCTTTGCCCGTGAGCAATACCAGCCTGAAAGCCTACATAACCAGCTCAGTTGGAAGCCCACTACAGTCCATTTGCTACCCTCGACCACCAATTTCTCCTGCCTTGGGCTGTCCTCCCCTGTGCAACATCAGCACCTTCAAACAAGGATGCAGCACCACAACCCACAGGGTGCATGGCATCCCCTAAGTGACGCATGGCTCTTGCTGCTCCTGGAGGGGTCAGATGGCATCAAGAAGAGACAAACTAACCCAGCCTCACCGCAAACAGCTGTGCTGCCCCACTGCACTCTCAGAGCCTGCCTTACATCCAGTCAGAGGGACTGGGAGTGCCAGGGCTGGAGGCGGCATTGCCGGCTCCATGGCATAACTGGTCCCTGGGCTGGCCGAGCACTTTGTGCCAGCTTGCCTGGGGGAGGCAGCTCCTAATGGGGTGGCCTGGGAAGCTCTGCCCAGCCATTAAGGGAGGTAAGTGCTTCTGGGCGCATTGTGCCAAGCTCCTGTCTGCATGCTGGAAGCAAAGGTTCACAGGGAGCTGCTCCCAGCTCCCTCCCCGCTGCCATTTGATGGCACATTATCTCCATTCAGCTCCTCATCAAAAGCTCTCTGTCAATCCCTCCTTTGGAGAAGGGCTGCAGGAGCATCCTCTCCTTCACACTGATGTCTCACACGAGTCTTTCCTTCCTGTCTCCCTTCTCCCTTCCCTTTCTCAGCCCTGAGCCACCGCATCCCATTTTGGTCCATTTTGCTTTTTCTGCCTTTCCTGTGCCTTGCTGACAGCCCAGTGCTGAGCCACCCCTCAGCTCCTCCTGGCCAAGAGCACAGTACACACAAAGCCAAGGCATCAGCGAGCTGGGATGGAGCAGGGCAAGGAACCATGCTCTTTCTGAGCTTTGCAGGACTGCGGCTACCCTCCCCTCCCTAGGCACCTTACTCCAGGGTGCCCATTCGCAGCTGCCCCCAGTGCCTTGCCTGACCTCCCTGCACTGGCTGCAGCAGCTCAGTGCTGCAGGGAGCATGGCTGGCTGAGACATTTGGAAAGCCACCACTGTCCCCACCCCATCGTTGTCCCCCAGCATCCCTGCACAGGGTTGGACTAACTCAGTTTAGAGCCAGCAAGAGTACCTCTGCCCTTCCCCACCTCCCTCATTCTGTTCCTCATAAACTCCACTCTCCCACCTTCTTTCAGGCCAGATATGAGCACCAGTTATCTCAGAAGAGGCAGGGGATGAGGGGCATGGTCTCAGCCCCATCCTAAGCAGGGACATGCAGTATCCTCTGAATGTCCCACAGCCTGCTGGGCTGAAGGTCTGTCCTCGCAGCCCTGCTCTGCATCACCAAACACCCAAGTCACATTATCCAATGAAAGAAAGAGCCACCACAAAGCTAAATCTGCAAGACAGGGATATGCACCTTCCTTAACTCACCGACTTGAAGGCCACAGGAGAAAATTAGTTCATCTCACCTGACCTCCTGGGTTGCACAGGCCATTACATCCCTCTGTTACCCCTCTGTTGAGCCCAATAACTCGTGTTTGACTGAATCATCTTTCAGCAAGGCAGCCAGCCTTGCTCTGCAGATAACAAGTGACAGAGGAGCCGCCACTGCTTTTGGCAGTTTGTTCCGATGCTTAATCATTTTTTCTATTAAAAATATGAGCCTCATTTCTAATTTGAATGTGGCTGTGCTCAGCTTCCAGTCATTGGCTCTTGTTATGGCTTTGCTTGCTGGTTTAGTACCCAGTATCTTCTCCACTTGGAGGTAATTACCAACAGGAGTCAGGGCATCTTTCCAGCTCCCCTTGAAGCCACAGAACAGACTATTTTAAGTCCTTCTTATGGCAGTTTCCCTTGCTCCCTTTGCATCCTTCTATACTTTCCCTGATTTTCCAAGGTTATTCTCAAATTACTCCTCCCATAACATCCTGGGACCAACCTGCAAGGAGGCAAATTTGTCCTTTTGTTGTACATATGCCACATTTGGCCCCAGAATGCTCTTTTTGGCCAGCCTGTCCCAATACAAACTCATAGTTTGGGGCATCTCCATCGTGGCACCCTCCTGCAGGAGGTATCTCCTGTGCTTTCTGCACTTTTCCTTTTCTTCAATCATAATTAAGCCCTGGAGGGCTGTGGCAGCACAGACCTTGCACTGCCACCAGCCCCAGCCAGCTGCTCTGCTCGTCCCAAGTGAGAAACATCCCCACGGTTTGCCCTGATCCACCAGTCGCTGGGAGATGGGGATGCAAAAGAAGGGAATGCAGCAAAATGATGTCTGCTATGTGTCACAGCAGCTTTGTGGGCCTTTTTAATGCCTGTGAAAAAGCCCACTGCTCTTTTCCACTTCTGAACAAAACCCTCAGCATTCTCCATGGACCGATGCAGCAGCCCCTGCACTGCTAAGGCAAAAATCACACCCACAAGCATCCTTGGCAGCTAAAAAGGCAAGTGGTGTTTCCCCTCCTAAGTCTCCAGAGGTGATGGGAGTGTAGTTGGTGTGCTTATGTTAGTCCAGCAAGGCAAGCTTGTGTAGTCCAGCAAGTGTATCACCACTGGCACGAACTTGCAGCAAGGAGCAGCCTGGTGCTCTTGCACAGTCCCCAACCCAGCAGCATTTTCCCACCTGCTTTGCATTCATGTAAATAGCAGGGGTGGCCACAGTACCAGCCACCTCCCTCCACGCTCCCTTCTCCAGGAGGAGTGGAGGAGTCTGATTTTGTACCTTATTTTGCCACTTATGTCCAATGCAACAGGTCAGATTGAGACGTGGGAATTCCCCCCTCCCCAGACTTCATGGCTCTGTCTCCCTGCTGCAGACTGGGAGCTGCTGCAGGGAGCAGAAGGAAGCAGAAGTAAACCTGGCCAGCTCTGGCTGGCTTGGCCAGGCAGTGGGAGAAGAAGGAGGGATGGGAGGAAGGGCTGGATGACAGAGGCTGTGGCAGAAAGGGGAGCATGTGTGGCGTTGCCCATGGGTGATGCCTCCAGGCTGGCTGCCTGTGAACCATCCCACTCCGTGGTGCAACGCAGAGGCACCAGCACTGTGCGACCAGAGTGGGCAGCTCCCCCAGGGTGGGAGCCCTAGGGTGGGGGGCTCAGCCCAGCACACTCCATCTGGGAAGCCACGTAGGGTAAGCAGGGCACTGAATCACCAGTCTGGTTTCTAAGCTCAGTCGTGTGACTTCGGGAAATCGCTCCCCAGTCTATGCCTCTGTTTCCTCTTCTGCCTTTTCATTTAGTCTCTGACCCCCAAACTGGGGCTCTTCTCCCTGGCAGGGAGGGGGATGGGAGGTGGCAGGGGCTGCCTTGCATCCCCAGCACAGCACTGGAGTCCGGGTCCCAGTGACAGGGACTGCCCTGCATTCCCAGCACACTGCTGGAGTCCAAGTCCCTGGGTTTCAGTGAGGGCAAGGAAGGAAGAGTAGGAAGAAGCTGATGAAGCCAAGGAGCCTTTGCAGAGGGCAGATGCACCACGCTGGTGACTCAGGGAAGTGAGACACAGAGAAGGGGCAGCAGCCTGGGTACAAATGCAGAGTAGAGGTGAATCCAGCACTGAAGGACTGTGTTCAGAAATCAACCAGGGGCCAAAAATGTGCCCACAGCAGCGAGAGACCCTCCATGCCGGGATCCTCTTTTTACAAAGGCACACTCAAATCCGTTACACACCATCTTTCAATCGACAGAGCTGCCTGCAGGACCACGAAACCACACTGCTGTACATGTAGGGTTCTGAGCATGTGGGCAGTGATGCATGTAGACACTGGCAGGTAGTCACACCCTGGACCGACACCTGCACAGAGAAGCCCACGTGTGCATCTTTCTGCCCAGCACCCTCTGCTCTGCTCAGACAAATGCCTGTGCAGTGCTGGATGCTTTAGGCTCTCACCTTGCCATAGGGATGGCTTTGGAAGCACAAACTGCCTTGGGCACTTCTCTGGGAGAAGTACATGTTGGGACCCACATGCCATGCCATCAGCATGTCCCCCGCCATTCAGCAAGGCAGCTATTACCAAAAAAAGTGAACGGCACTATGTCAACTCCAAAGACAACAACAGATGACAAATCCCAGCCCAGTCATCCTACACACAACATTACTTCACAGCTCCCTGGCTCCAGCCTGCCAGAGTCCCCAGGCACTGCCTTGGACCAACACAGGTTGCACCGCATCCGGAAAGAAGCCGAAAGGCAGAAAGCTGCTCGCAGTCCTCTGCTTTCTTCCCTGACTGAGAGGACATGGCATGAGCACTCACAACACGTGACAACCCACACCATGCAAGGCTGCTCCTTGTGGAACATGCACTGAGTTGGGGTGTGCTCGGCACAAAGCCGCACACACTGTAAGGCTGTGGCAAGGAAAAACATTCATCGTTGGGAGTGCTCAGTACAAAACAGTGCAACACAAACGAAAACACAGCACCAAAGTCTCAGCTCCAGCTCCTGACCTCGCCACGGTTTCCTGGTATGACCCACTGAGTGATCTCCTGGCCTCCAGAGATGGCATCTCCAGATGGCAGCATCCATCTCCCCTCCCCAGACGTCTGAACTCAGCCATGCAGGACATCAAGCTTCCCATGTGAACCTGACTTTGGTCCAGCACTGGTTCCACGGTTGCTTTTTCCTCCACATCCCTCAGCTGGGACTGGGGAGCCACTGCTGGTCCCTGCTGCATGAGGTTCTGCGCAGGCACTGTTGGGCGTTGGCTTTCATGTCCCCAGCGGGAGACCGAATTTCCCCATGCTGCTTGACACAACAGGCTGTCACTGCTCACTTGCTGTTGGCAAATACCTCACACCGCTCTCCCTACCCTGCACAACCAGCAGTCAGGCTGCCCAGCCTGGCACCATGTGAACTGGTGGGGAGAGGAACAAACGGCCTGCTGTTAGACAAATCCGTGCTCAGCAGGCTGCGCACAGCTCCCATCAGTGCAGAGAAGACCATCCTGGAGAGAAAATAAGCAGCCGTCACCCTAGGGATGGTATCATAAACCATTTTAATAAGGCATTTTTGCTCCCCCTCCCCACCATCCCAACTCATGCAAACACTGTCTTATTTAGTTGGCAGCAACTGATAAAGACCCCCAGGGAGCACAGGAGGGGGAGAAAAGGGACATCTGTTTAGAGCATTTCTACTGCGTGGCTCTCCTAGGCTATTTCTATCTCTTCTTGTCAAAATTTATCAACTGCGTAATTGTTTAAACAGCATTAAAGTGCTTGGAGCAAGAGCAACTGGAAATTGTCCTGCAGTTGCCTCTGGTAATGATGCTGACAGCTCAGGACGGGACTGGGGAAAGAAGGGATCTACTGGGCATGGGAACCCTCTGACTCCTTTTCCAGGGGGGAGACACCACCCTATCCTGCTAATGGGAGGAAAATAATCTCACTTTATCCCCACTACCCTTCCCTGCTTTCCAGATTCAAGACTCTCCTCCTTCTCCTCTCCTCCCCACCCTGACCTGCTGTTAGCACACATTTACTCTGCTAAATTATTTACAGCAGAAGCACTGGCTTGGGAAACCATAGCTAATGACAGTGTCTTTCAGGCTGAAATACACTGGATCCTGCTCTGACCCTGCTGAGCGCTCGGCTGGGAACTCACTGCCTGCCCCAGCTCTGCTGTGGTTCCCAGCTGCCAGCAGCAGTTTTGCAGATGGATGGAAAAGCCCTGGGAGGTAGTTAAAAGACAAGAATTTGTTGCTGCCTGCTATCTCTTCTCCTTCCTGACGGGAGGGATAGGGCCACAGAGGATCCCCACTGCGGGGTGTTCCCATCCCCGGGGAGACTACATGGCCTGGGGCCCTGCAGACATGGGCACGTGTGGCTGGTGACAGCCAAGAGCTATGCCCTGTGCTGGTGACATCAGTGGTGTTTCTTCCAGCACCATCTGGGAAGCAGACTGTGATTTTCTTTAAAGTGCCACAGTTGTGTGGAGCTGCAGGTGGAGAAGGAAAAGCAGCACCCACACATGGAGCATCAAGCCCTTTGCTCCCTGCCCCACTGCTGCAGCAACAGTGGCTGCATCCTGGCCAGTCCTTCCCCTCCCAGCACCCCTGTAGCTGGGGACCCACTGCTGGTGGGCAGCAGGAAACTTGCATCAGGTATTTTGACAAGGAGCACTCAGGAGCAGCTGAGACAAAACCCTTCCTGGCACTGTGGCCAGGGCAAACAGGATACCAGCACGTGTCCTCTCCACTCCCCTTGGCAGGCAGGGTCCCAGCCCACAACTACCATCCTCCAGGCAAGGAGGCTTTGTACCCCCAGCCCTGGGCATCCCTAAAATTCCCAACGTGGTGGAGCAGGGGTTGTGGGAAGCTGTTTAGAATGGACTTAGGCTTATTTAATTACAGGGCTGGTTTTGTCATGTTAAGGAGGATAAATAAACCTCAGGAGAGCAGGAGGAGGCTGTGCTGCCATTCACCTGGGACACGGGATGCTGGTGCTGCACGCAGCCATTGACATTTGTGCTAGGTGAGGATGGGGAGGGTTTCCCAGGAAGCTGCCGAGCCCCAGAGCCCTTTTTCCTCTTCTTCTCCAGCCCAGCAGCTGCTGGGAGAGGGCAGGGCAGCAGCCTGGCTCTTCCCCACTGCCCACCCCCATGAGCTTGTCCCCAGCCCTGCTGCAGGAGGGGATGCACAGGGAGACTCTGGGCTCACTTCACACATAGGTCCAAAGCTTGGGACCCTGCTGGGTGCTCACCAAGAGGGTTTTTGTACCTCAGCCACCCTCTCTCTGATGGATGCTCCATTCCTGGCTCTGGCTGGCCACCGGCAAACCTGGAACTCCCCCACCTCCACCCTAAGGAGTGGGCTGGCAAGGGGATAAGCACCTTCTCTGCTTTTTGGTGCCCTCATGTGATGCATGCTCCTGCTGTGATGCTCAGATGAAACTATGAGCTCTCTGTATCACCCAACCTGGCATGAGCTCATCGGTTGGTGGGGTCAAGCGTAGGGCCACGTCCTTTCATGTACTGGTGGGGACCCACCATGGGTCATGGGACCCTGCACATACGGGCCATCTCCCAGGTATGGTCTTCCCTTGGGCAGGAGCACTGCGGGTGACAGCACTGGCAAGGCCAGAGCAGAGCCACTGGCACTGCAGTCCTGTGCTGCAGCACCTGATAGTGCCACGTGCCGCTCCACTTGCCCCACCACCGTGTGCTCCTCACCACCCCCAGATCCACCGCGTGAAGCAGGGGCTGCAAGGATGGGAGAGGGGATATTTTTATTGTTTCTGACACCGGCTGCCCCAGATTATCATGTTTTACGTAGCGAGCCAAAGAAGCATCACTCTGCTATGCTGCAGCTGGGCTAGCTGCCCAGCCCAGCAAGGGGAACGACAGGAGGAATGCAGCGGGGCGCGGGTGCGTGCACGCGCGAGTGCAAGGGTGCGAGTGTGTGCACATGTGGCCATGGGGCACAGCTTCATTCAGCCGTTCCCACTGCAGCACAGCTGCATGCATCCTGCTGGATGGGGCAGAAAGGTCACCCACTGCCTGCAAACATGTTTGTTTTTCTAGACCTGCTCCTAATTTGATTAGGACTAATTGCATTTGGGAGCATGATGGGGGTTTTGGGTGTTGTTTTTTTTTTTTTTTTGGCCTTCTTCTTAAAAAGCTGGGATGGCGATTTGCATACTGTTACCCAGCTTGCCTTTCCAGATCCCAGCCAGACCAAGCTCCAAAATCTGGGCACAGGCAGAAAAGTTTGTTCGGTGAGTTTTCCCAGCCACGAACAAACAGCTTGGCATGGAAAGGCAGCTATTGGAGAGCCTGCATGCTTTGTGAAATACAGCCAGATTTCGAAGAACAAACCACTCCTGCAATCTGGTTGACCTTGTCTGTAACGCTCCCTTTTCCATGGCTCTTGGGAAGCAGGGGGGCTGTTTGCCTGTGAAGCCTCCTGGCACCATTGCACCTACCCAGCCCCCAGTGCTGTGGGCACATGGGGCAAAAATCAAGCACATCCATAGCAATAAACCCAACAGCTTTAGGGTGCATATCCCGACGCTGTAATAGCAGCAGCCACATGCTTAGCTTTACTAGCTCCATCCCTGCCATAGGTTTGGTCCAGGTTAGTGTAGTCCTGCCCCAAGCACTGCCTGAGCACAGCTTTGGGGTTGACCTTGCACGGGGCCATCCCTGAGTGGCAGGAGCACATTTGGAGGGTGAGAGGGATGAACTGTAGGGGCAGGCACTGCTCCTTGCCAGCTGGCCCTGGTGCCAGGGAACGGTCACAGTTGTGTTTAACTTGCTGCTCTCTAAATAGCCTCAGTTTACATGGCCGCGGGAAGGGATTGGGTAAGTTCATAGGGGAAAAATCCATCACGAGGGCTTTTTTTTTTTTTAAAAAAAAAACAAACTACAAGCCCTGTCACAGATTGCTGGACACGAGCAGGGAAATATCTGCACACACTGACCCCAAGCCTGTGCTTCTCTACCACCATTCACGCCAGCGGCAGGAGCACTGGCCCCACGGACAGCACCCTGCTCTGAGGCAGAGGCACCCTTGCTGGTGGCTGCCAGAGCCAGCCCAACCTCTGCTTTCCCATGCTGTTGTCAGCAGTGCCGTCTTGCAGTTTTTCCCACCAAACGAGCCAGCCAAACCTCTGCTTTTCCAAGCTGGCGTGTTGGCAGTGCCCTCCTGCAGTTTTTCCCACCAAAACAACCTATGGAAGCAGGCGGGCAGACACCGGTCCCGCCCGGCACTGCCCTCCTCTGCTGTTTAGCCAGTGCCCATCATGGGATTCTTACACCTGCCCCAGTGCTGCATCCCTCTTCAGGGGAGGCAGAGGTGCATGTCTTACATTGAGAGGTTGTTACCTTCTTTGTTTTTTCTTTATTTCGGATGGGTGAAAAAGAAAAAAAGTTATAAAAACAAGAAGAAAAAAAAAAGATGCAAACTGCAGTCCAACCCTCCAGTTGCAGCTGGAGCCCAGCTGCGAGGAAAGGGACTTCTAAGGCAGAGAAAAGGGAGGCTCTGATTATTTATTAGTGGCCCATGTTTGATTGCTTGCTAATCAGGCCAGAGAACACACTGGGGCTCTCCCAGCCTCCCTGCTCACATGTGGTTCCTGTTGCTTTACCCCTTCCCCCCTCCCTCTCTCTGGTTTTGCTTTGTTTGTTTTTCTGTTAATTTGGTTGTTTTTCCATGTCGTTTTCCGTCAAACCGCATGTTTTTTCCCCTTTCTTTCGCCAGCCACTGCAGTGACAGACATGGAGGAAGGCGGCCAGCCTGGAGCCGCTCGTCCTCTGCCAGTCCATTTCCCACCACTGCTTGTCAGGCAGCGATGCCCATGGGACAGGGCTGGGGCCGGCACAGGGCTATGAGCCCCCATGGCACCACTGCAACACGGCGGGCAGTTAACTCCTCTGTCTGCATCCTGACCTGCGTCCCTGCTGCTGGAAGGGATTTTACTGTATTTTCTCTCCCATGCAGACCCCCATCCCTGCCTGCACCTCAGCCTACCAAGCAGCAGTTGCATTAGGCAGTGGGCAGAGTGATGGGGGTCAGCAGCACAGCTGGCATCACTTGGGCATCCCCAAAGCCAGGCAAAAGGAGAGGTGTAAATGGACTGAGCTGCCGGGTCAGGATGGAGATAAGCAGGTTAAAAAGGGATGGAGGGATGGGAGTAGGACAGATGCATGCCCTGGCTGCCTCCCTCCTTCCCCTCTTTGCATACAAGGCCTCCTAGCTCCCATGTGCGCTCTCCAGCTTCTGGCAGCCTTTCCACCGCGCGTTTCCACTCCTCTCTGGCCCATTAGCAGTATTTTTATAACATTCTGTAACACACGGAGCCGTGTGCCAAACCTCAAGAGTGCATTATTTCCCAGCGTCTTTGTTATATCCATCCCCAGGCCCTCCAGCCGCACGCTTCCAAAGGCAGAGCTGTGGCTTGTGGGGGCAACCAGGAGCCTGGCAGCATTCTCCTGGTACCCGGAGCCTTCCCCTCCCTCCTGCCTGCTCCTGCTGCTTAGCCCCAGGCTCAGACCAGGAATGCCCAGCATGCAAAAAACCCTGGTCTCATCGCCTGCTGCTTCTGGCCACACTCAGGTATCCACCACTCTCCAGGCTGCAGGGCAGGTGATCCACTGGAGATAAACACAGAGCATCCTGGTTGCTCTCCTGTCCTTCACCTCACGCTCAGCTGCCTGAAAAAAGGAGGCAGAGCAACACATAGCTGCTTGAAGTCCCCTGGAGGAGGCTGCCCTGAAGAAGCACCACCTTCCCCCAGCCAGCTTGTGCTCGGGATGGTTCACACCCTCCAGACAGGTGATCTGGCACCCTTGGGGATAAGAAGCGTGTAGGCTCTTTCTCCTCTCTAAGGTGGGCTTGCCGTCTATCAGTCACCCCATCCCACTGCCTGTGTGCCCATGTCCCCATCTCTGCAGGAGACAAGACAGCCTGGCTACCCCCAGCCTCTATGGGGTGCTGCTGGGCTCTTGGCCACATCCCCCATGATGTGGACCTGGGTGTCAAACCCCACCCCAAGGACCAGTTGAGCTACTTGCGTCCCTCCTGCCTTTCTCCTAAAGCACATCGATGATACACCTTCATGCGCTTTGTACCTTTTGCACCATTATATAGCACCCTGGCCCCTCCAGTGTGAAATCCCCACCCTAGAAATCCCCGGGTCCCCCCACAGCCAACAGCACATCACACTGGAGCTCCCTGGTCCTTGCGGGCCAAAGCCATTATGGGAAACACCACTGAGAGTGGTCCGAAGGCTGATGCCAAAGCTCCCCCATCCCTCCCAGCAGCTCCCCTTTCAGCACAATCTGATCCCCTTTAGCCATTTCCTAAGCCATGTTCCAACTCTTGTACTAATCCACATTTTCTCTGGTTTAACTCATAATTTCCCATGTGGCATCATAGCAAATACTTAACTGAAGTCAAGACAGATTACATCGACCACATTTCTGGGCTTAGGAAATCAGTTCCTTCATCAAAGAGAGCTATCAGGTTAATATGGTGTGATATACCTCTGGCATGTCCCCCTTGTATTTGTCTCCCATTTTCCATTTGTCTTCACATCTTTAATTGCTCTGCTTCCAACACACCCCGCAGCCCTGCCATGCTCTGGGGTCAGGCTGTCTGATTGGGATTTTTCCTTCTCTCAAGCACAGGAGACATTGCCTCTCCCCACAGCGCTGAATACCACCACTGACCTCTCAGCCACTAATGAGCCTGGCTAATGAACAGGAGATGTCCTCACCCGGGGATGAGATGCTTCCCAGGCCTTCAATGCATCATTGTCTTTGAAGATGCCTCTATGGTGGAGGACCGTTCCCAGGTTTTATCCTCCCTCCTCTCCCCCAGCCTGCGCTGCCCTCACTCTCAGCACTGCCGCTCAGACTTGGCGGGGTTCATTTAGTGTCAGGTTCTGCCGAGCTTACCTTTAATCTCTCATGAAACCTGGCTGCAGAGCCAGCTCCACTCTTCTCCCCTTGTCTGCTCTGTATTTATATGGCTAACACCCCTTTTCATTTCCTCTGCAAGGTCTCGCTCAGCTTGTCTCCTGGCAGGTCTCCCTTTATCCCTGGGCTTGCTGACCTCCACCATGGAGCTCGCTTTGCTAACTGACATCCTTTCCTGGTCCTCACCGCATCTCCGCTCCCTCCCACATCCTTCCTGCGGTGGTGTCTGCCCAGGAGTGTCCCTGCCTCACCTCGGGGGCACTCTCCAGATACTGTTGTTTATTTAACGAGATCCCCAGCACTTTTCCACACAGCCCCCGGCCCTTCTCTACCGCTGCCATCATCTTTCTTGTTGCCCCAGTAAGAGGGGAAAATACAGGCACAGGCCTGTTTTCACTTAACTTCCCATACAATTGAAATGAAATGACTCCAAGACCTCTCAAATCCCAGGTTTGGGCTCCCAGTGTGCTCAACTGCAGCAGAGGTGCTACCACAGGGCCATGCTGCACACCTCCTGAAGGCTGCCCATCTCCATCTCCATCACCAACTCCATCTCTCTCTCTGTCATCATGCCCATGCCCATCTCCATCTCCATGCCCATGTCCATCTCCATCCCCACCTCCATCCCCTCCTGAGGTGCTCCCAAACCTGTGCCCCTGCAGCAGCCTACACACCTCCAGGGAATCAATCATGCCTTGCAGAAATAGGAAAGTTGCAGGCAGAGTGCAGGCAGGGGCTGCGGGTGGCAGTGCTGGGAAAAGAAACCTCACAGAAAACACTGAATTAAAATCCAGGCAATTAAATTAATTACCACTAGAAGTGTCTCACCTGATTAGTTCCTTGCATACTTAATTGTGTTAACAACTCCGGGTGTTCAGTTGTTTATTTGTTGCTCTCTCCCCTGAGGCTGGTGGCCCTTGCCGTGTCCAACCGGGCTCCTCAGCTGCCCACTGCTCAGGGTGACTTGGAGCCTCCCACAAATGGGAACACACGGTAATAGGAAACAGCAGGATTTGGGCTCTAACACTACGCAATTCCCACGGGTCCCTGAGCGGATTGACAGGGATTACTATTAGCGAGGTGCTTAGCAGATGGAAGAGCCATTGCAAAGTCACAGTGGTGCCACAGCTGCAGAGGAGGTGCTTGAAGGCTGCAGCCCCCTCCCCAGTTCCCTCATTTCCTCCAGACCTGGGCTGCAGCCTCCTGTGCACTGGCACGGCCTGGGATCTCTCCCCAGGTGGGACCTGGCGAGCACGTGCCGAAGCAGAGGAACTTGCAGAGCCTCCTCCTGCTGTGCCTTTGCTGCACCCAGTTCCTGCCTTCGCTGCTTCCGAACCACCCGTGGACACCTCCTCGCCCCAACAGCATGGTTGAGAGGCCCCTGAATCATCTACCACTGACTTTTTGTCTGCCACGCTCCCAGCTCCAACACCTATCTGCTACCATACTCCCTGCCCTACATTGACTGTTCCCCCCCCTCGCCTGCTTCTCATGTTGCCTTTCAGCTTCAGCCAGCACCCCTTCCCCTTGGCCCATGTGCCAGGATTCCTCCCAGAAGACCCTAAACCATGAGTCTGACACTATGTGGCATCCCTGAAACTTGGATTTCTTCAGCCTGACCTACAGGCGCAGTAAGCCTCTCGTGCCTGACTAGCAGGGCCTCCTGTGACCCTCTGGCCCTGGACCATGGTCGAGGTTGGAAACACCACCCTGGCTCTGATGCAAGGTGTGAAAGGTGAGACAAAGAGCAGAGAAAGGCTCTGCCATGTCCTCCCAGCCTGGGAATGTACAGACATCTATACAATGCATCCCCAGCTGGTGGGCTCCCAGCTGGTGCCTCGCAGCATCCTTCGCTGCAGTTACCATCCCACAGCCAGCTATGCTGGCTGGTGCTCCCAGGCACACACTGCTGGTGGCTGCAAACACCATACTGCAAAAGACACAGTTGATATCAGCTGTACAAACACAGCAGCCCACCAAACAACACAGCTGCTATCAGCTCTCAGCATCATGTGAAATGTAGCACAGCTCTTATCGGCTGCACCGAGACCCCCGTGAATCAGTGCATCTCATGCTTAAGATATGCAAAATGCTGGGAAACATGCAGCTGTCCTCCAACATGCCTGGGTACAGAGGCTCCTGCAAACATACAGCAACTGCCACCACCTTTTGCCTCCTCCTCTGAAGCAACCATGTTGCAGTAACCCCAGCCAGGACTTCCCCTTCCCAGCTGTAATCCCCTCTGACACCCCAGCCCCAGCTCTTTCCAATTGCAGAGATGGTGGTCATAGCACTGGGCTGGATGCAGAAGCAATATCCCTTCCTGAATTGTTCCTGGGGTATCATTCAATCTACTGGCTTTGACGCAAAGTCTGGGGCAGGAAGGGCTGATTCCAGCACCCTGCTGCTGGGATTAGTACACCACAGGGAGCTTATACGGCAGGATGCGGCAGGCAACTGTATATATGGAAAGTACCGGGGTTGACGTGACAGGAGGGGGCTGAGGGAGTGTGTCAATATGGGAGCAGAGAGTGTGGCTCTGTCCTGCTCAATGTCACATGCTGGGGTACTCACTTCCCACCCTCAGGGAGGTCTGGTATTTGAGGTGCCAGGAGGAGCCCTCGTAGCAGGAGTACTGGCCGCTCTGCGTCAGGTCAACATTCTTCAGGATCAGGTAGGACCCGTTCAGGTGGGACTCATCGATATCAGTGCCATTGGCCGTCCAGGTCACAGCTGCATCCCAGTCCATGGAGCCACACTTCATGGTCACGTCTGCGCCTACCCGCTCATACTGGATGTGGCTGTCTGTGGGGAGGAAAAGAAGAAAAACAGGTGAGCTTGGAGCCCCGTGGGCATAGCTGCCTTGCAAATGGGATCTTCTCATCACATCTAGAAAGCAAGAGAAGGACTACGGCATGGACTGACACTGCTGATGGCCAGGGAAGCCCAAGTTCTCCTCCTGGCCCTGACAATGATTTATTTTAACCTTGAACTAGAACAGATCAGCTGTCAAAGACCAAGGGATCAGGACTCATCGACCACCTCCATCTCACAGGATGCTTTTCTCTGACATTTACCTTGGAGGAGACATGTCAGGGCTGCATGTACAGCTCACCAGCCAAATGACCCACAGCACGGCCAGACTCTCGCACCAGCAAGTCATTGCCAATCCTGCATCTACATGATTTGTTGCAGGATGCAAACCAAACACACACATCAGAAACTCCTAGCGGAGAGACGACAGAACCCCAGGACCTGTCACCAGCAAACTCAAGTTATTTACTAGCGGAGGTGGGAAGCAGGCAGCTGTCCCTGCAACTCCCTGCCCAGGAAATCAGGTGGGAGGATTGCAACCTAACCATGCTGTGTGCTTTGGAAAGGAGCAGCTGCTTGGTTCATGCTATGCTGTTTGTCTCCCTGCCTGGCTTTTCTTTTCTCTCTAAAATAACATGATGCCTTGCTGAGCCGTTTGATTTAGCATCTTACGAGTGGGGTTATACAGCTCATTGGGCACCAGCTGCTTAATTGAATTTTCTCAGGTTTCTGGACAGGAGCTTGAGCTGACATTCATTAATGATCCTTAGCAACTTGAGTCTTTCCTGTGTTGGCTACACTGGTAGTGCCGAGCTGCACGTGGCAAGGATAAAAAATGGTGCCCATGTGCGCAGGACACAGGGTGAAGCAGGACAGGTGGATGAGCAGGGGATAAGGTTCCTTCAAGGCTTCGCTAAGCCTTTGTGCTTAGACAAGGGTGGTTCAGTTCTAAAATACTCCTGTGTTTCAAAAACACGTTTGACAAGGTGCCTCCCAAGGAAACCAAGCAGCCCTGATACATGAGGAGAGTCCTTGCAAGGATTTATAGCAGCTAAAGATCAGGAGACCAAAGGTGAGAACAAGCTGTCAGATGTGGCAGCAGAAGACGTCACTGGTAAAGTTCAACAGAGATCAGAGCTGGATCAGAGCTGCCCAACACCCTCATAACTCACAGGTAAAAGGGGGTTGAGGCAGTGAGAGAAGACAGCATGCTGCTGAGGCTGTCAGCGCGGCCAAATTACAGCTGGGCACAAAAGTGCTGCAGGAGGACATCACGGTACAGACCCACCAGGCACTAACACTGTGCTGATAAAGGCAGAGGGATGTACGCAAGGAAAATGAAGCCCTGCTTCCCCTGTGCACTCACGGCTCCAAATGAGCTGCAGCCTCCATGGAAACATGTCTTGGAGTCATTGCGCTCACTTCACTGAAAACATCAGCTCAGTGGTGACCAAAAATGCAAACCCAACAGTAGGAATTATTCAGAAAGGAATTGAGAATAAATGGAAAGCACTGTGCCCTGAAAGCTGTGCACAAATCTGTCCCCGTGCCATTAGGAGTACAGTTCAGCTGAAAACAGAGCAGGGAAAGGAAACCGGGATAGCAAAGGCTGGAAACAGCCCTTGCATAAGGATGTCTTACAGACTCAATCCCTTCCTCCGTAAAAGGAGACAACTAAGTGGAGATGTGACAGACACCTAAGCAATGATGAGTGACATGGAAAGGATGAATACAGAAGGACTGCTACCTTTTTCTTCTAATAAAATAAGGGGTACCAAATGAAAAAAAGCAAAAGAAAGTGCTTTTTCACACAAAGTGTGATTAATTACTAAAACCCATGTCCACCAGATGCTGTGGATGTCAACATCTGGGGGAAAAATTGTGATTAAATGGATCCATAACAGAAGATAGCTCCCAGGGTGGTAAAACACTGAGCTGCCCAGTGAGCCCAGGGAGGCTGGAGGCAGCTGATGGTGGGGAGGAACAGGAGAAGCACCCACGTGTTTGTCCTGCTCTCTTCTTCCCCTCCAGACGTCACCTCCTGGGCCCTGCTGATAGATGGGACCACATGGGCATGACCCAGCCATTCCTTGTATGAAAGCCCACAGCCTGAGCCCATTGCCAATAAGTGAGACCTAGGGCAAAGCTGGCTCTGGAGGAGTCCCTGGCAGGTCTGAGTCCTCCTGCAGACAGTCTGTCAGGACACCTGATTCTGGCAGGTAAACAGCACCTTTGGGGATGCTATGCTTGCTGGGAAAGGGGGTGCTAAGAACAGACAGGGAAAAATTGGGTTGTAGCAAGTAAGATATTAGTGAGATGCCTCAGGATCATCTCAGACACTAACCAAGGGTGGGGACCTTTGAGAAACTGGGCTGATCAGAGAAGTGTGCTTCAAGTGTCTTAAAAAAGCTTAGAGCATATACCAACAGGCAGAAAGAGGGAAAACCATCTAAGCTGAGGCACCTGTGTGAGGAGGGGTAGCTGGAATGGGTCCAGATGAACAGACAGATAGGCAGAAGTATGGCAGAAGATGGATGGGTGGATGGATGAGTAAATGCATGTGATCACTGGACAGCCGACAACATAGGCACAGATGGGATGGAGGGAAGTGTATGAAGATGAAATGATGGATGACTATGCAAGCGGATGGATGGATGGATGGATGGATGGATGGATGGATGGATGGGGATGCAGAGATGTGTATATGGAGGTATAAGCATATAAGCAGCTGGCTGTCTGGCTGAATATATGGGTGGAGGAATGGGTGGACAGATGGGTGCATGGATGGGTGGAGGGAGGGACCAATGAATGGCAGTGGTGTTGTGTGGATGGCTGGCTGTCAGAATGGCCTTGGAGATGGATGGATGGATGGACAGATGACTAGGCAGACAAGTGGATGGATAGATATAAATAACGGAGCTAAAACAAGAATCCCATCATCTTACTCAGGTTCTCCCCTAATTTCTTCTATTGCATAAGGTAAAGACATTTTCTCTTCCCCTTTCTTGCTGGCTCACAAAAAGCCATTGGCTCTCTGCTTGGCAGAGACACTGCACCACCCACCAGCCTTGCCTGGAGAAAGGTTCAGTGCAGCAATGGACCCACAGACCTGCCTGCCTGGTGCCTGACCACAGGGAAGGTTTGAAAGCAGGGGAATACTCTGCGGTGCCCGTCTCTGCTTCTCAGAACTGTAGCTGAGAGCCTGTCTGTAGCTGGTGGCAGCAGGACTAAGCTGGGAAGGGGAAAAGGCACCTTGAGTTATTTCCTATTTGTCCTTAAACACAGTGCAAACACGTTGGCACTCATCCAGAAGAGCTGAGGGAGCCATTCCTGGAAGACAGGTCTTTGAAAGCAATCCTCCTTTCCAAGTCAATGATTCAAGGCCCCTGACAAAGGAAAAACCGAAAGCAAGCTTCAGAGGAGGCATTCCTCCCAGCCAGGTTTGCTGAGGCTCTTACCAGAGCCAAGCCAGGTCCCCATGTCCCTCCTGCACCGTGCCAGGCACAGGACTCCCATCCATCCACACTGCTGTGCTAACGCATGGCATCCCCTGGGGGAAGGGGCACCATGGGGACAGCCCATGCGCTGCAGGGCCAGCCCCGCTGCATGAACATTGACTGGTGGCATGGATAGAACAAGGGCCAACAGCCAGGGGCTGCAGCTCAGGAGGTTTGAGCTAGACATGAAGGAAAATTTATTCTCCAGAAGGGTGACGCAGTGCTGGGACATGTACCCACAGAGAGGAGGGATCTCCATCCTTGGAGGTTGCCAGTGCTCTGTTGACAAAGCCATGGTTGATCTGATCTACTATTGACGATAGTTCTTTTCTGACTGGGACACTGGACTAGACACCTCCAAAGATCCCTTCCTACAGGCGCTGCTGTGATCATTGGCTAGAAGTGATACTTCAAGATGCTGCCCTGCCCTTACAACACTCTGCCTCTTCAAAGTATACTGCTTCTTGTGTCAGGTGACAGTACAAGGGTGAAGAAAACATGATGGAGAGGTTGCAATGCACCCATACCAGCAACATGCCCCTGAACATCCAGCCCCACCAAGGGCCACATCCTCTACCACAGCACAGCATGCCATCCAGGCACAGCCTGGTATATGGTATTTTGTATATGGTGTAAAGATCCAGAGCTGGAGAGGAGCCATGGTGATGCTTAATGAGGGTAGAAATTACAGTCTTGCAAAGCTGCAGTGGAGGCAAGATGGCAGCCACCCATGGGACAGACACACACAGAGCTCCCAGTGGTGGACCTGGGGCTGCTTGGTGAAACAATCTGCTTTGCTGTCCTCCTAGTGATGATGATGAGTGACAACTTGATGGTGCGGTCTGTGCAACTGCAACACAATGGGGACCAACAGGACAGCGGTCCAGCCGGGAGACACAGAGGGAAGATGAGACAAAGTGGCTGAGATGCCGGGCCCACAGAAACATGTTTGATGCTTCCCAAACTCATCCTGCTCAGCTGGAGGTCCTCGATGGGGACATCATCCTCGTTTTATTTCTTCATGAATCTTGATCTGCATTGAGATTGCAAGGCCAGCAACACAGGAAAATTGTGCTGACCCCAGGGCTGCCCTGGCAGATGCCAAGCTGGGACGGAGCAAAACTCCTCTTGGGACCCTCCATCTCCACTGGCTGCTCTCCCTCTTCTGCTGAGGCTCCTACCCTGCCGGCATGGGCAGCTGCCAGGGCAAGTGTGCTGCTGGACACTGCCCTATGCAGTATGCACGGAGCTGCGCCATGGATGTGGCCCTGGGGCTCCGTGGCCAGATGCCCCAGGTGTCTTCTGAACGGCAAGCAGGGGAAGTGGAGAAGACAGTTTGCATCCCCATCACTGGCGCTCACTGCAGCCCCTCAGCGGGGCTCTTTGTGACAAGGCCTGTTGCAAGCCAAACTCCAGCACACGCACATGGGGGACAAAACAGTTCTTGCTGTCACAGCTGTCACTGGGCCAACTGTTCCCTTCAGAGCCCCCTCCCCAAATGCACTGTGAGGCTGTGGCTGGCCTAAGCAGAGAGCAAGCAAAAGGAAAGTGCTGCAGCACGTGGGGGGATGGACACAAGCACTCTTCTCTGCAGGATGCACAGCCTCTGGTTCTGCCCCTCTCTTGCAGATGGGGAAATGTAAGCAGCAAGAAAGGCTGTGTCCCCGCTTCCCCCAACAGGACTTGGAGCACTTTTGCAGTGGGATGGAGAATTACGCACGTGCCTTCAGACAAAGTCCTGCACATCACCCCATTAGCCTTTGTACTTCCCTCCCACAGCTAAGCAACTAGCCACAAATAATTATCCCAGTGTCTAATTAGCTCTGTGTGTATGTATTCATAAATTATACATTTAAATTTTACACAGCACCAACGCTATGCCTAGAGCTTTCCAAGATAAACTGGCAAGGTCTTGCACCCTGCAACTTCCTGTGGTAAATGAGATGAATAAGCCCACAGGAGATGAGGTGGGGAGCCCCAGAAGGTTGAGAGGGCAAGGGGAAAGAGAGGTGGCCTGACTCTCTCGCCTCTGGAGTGGGGACATTCCTGGGCTCCTCCAGCTGCTGGATAGAGCAGTGGCACAACCCTGTGGCTTCTCTTACTGCGGCACCCACGCTCACCAGCCTGAGCAGCACCAACCGTGTCCAAGGGATGCCAGCACCTCTGCTCCCACCTGCAGCTTCACAGCCCTGAGGGCTGCCCTTCTTGAGATGAAACAGCCTCCCCACACCAGCTTCCTGAAGCACACCCCATCCTTGATATCCCCTGCTGCCACTCGGTCTCTGCACAGCCGTTGTTGTGAGCAGAAACGTTCCCTTCAAGAAGGAGGAATTTCATGCTTAAGGAGGCAGTTCTTCCACAAGTGATTTAAAACTAGATACATCTTTGTAAGGAAGCAGGCATAATTAAGTGTCATTGATGTAGCCAAAGATATGGACTGTTCCAAGTTAATTTTGTCCATTAATGAAGAACTGCAGCAAGCAGAGCCCGTGTTTGTTTGCTCTACTTTGGTAAATCCCTGGAGTCAGCAGCTTTGCTCTCTTGACAAGAAAAAATAATTAGCAAGAAAGTTTAATTAAGAGATAACAGATGGGTGCTAAAGGACTTGTACTCAATCACACCACAATAGCCTGGAAGCAGACCTCAGTTTACTTCAGGGGTGTTGTAAAGGAGGCACTTCGCCTCTCTGACATGCTTGGCTTGGAGCAAGCTCCAGGGCAGGAAAGCCTCTTCTCTCAGCCTGGATGTGACCACAAAATGTCCTTCCGTGAGGTCTGGCAAAGCTTTGCTGCCCCTGAAGAAGCTCTCCTCCAGCTTTGCAGCAGCTTTACCTCCCACCACTGGTCTGCAGTTGAGTGCACCTCCCTCTGCAGCTACACCCCAAACCCAGCTAGCACTGTCCATTGCGGGGTGAAAAGGGCCTTCACGGTCCTTCTAGCCATTCAGCCGCAAGGGCTGATGCTTCTTCCATGGAATTTAATGCAATATCTACTGTGGCTTTCTGAGGATGAAGGGACACTTTTGCAATCAAATATGCCATTGTCACAAATAATAACCCATGCCACAGGCTCCCCCCTGGACTCAATGGTCCAGCAGTGTGGAGGTGTGATGCCTGCTCTGCTACCAGCTTCACATGCCGTCTCCAGGACCAAGCCCCAGGTGGCACAGTTGGGGTGGTGGCACAGTCAGGATGGTGACACTTGCATGGCTCATGCACAGGGGCCAACAAGGCTACGCAGTGGCAGGGCATAAGCACCCTCCTGGGGAGAAAATGCAGTGCTAAACCCAGTGGGAAACCACATAACAGACACCCACTGCTGGAAGCAGAAGCAACACAAACTTACAGCAGAAGCGAGGGCCAAGTCCTTGCTGCAGCACTGGCTCAGCCCCAAGGGATGCGGCAGCTCCCCGTGCCTTGTGGGCTGCGGTCCCATGCTGAGTCCTGGCTGGGAGGCATGGTAGCAGGATGCAGGAAGCTGCCTTAGCAGACAAGTAACTTCAATGTCATTTTTCTGCTTGTATCACATCATCAGACTGGCTGAACCAACGGCTTTGGCCCCGTCAGAGCGGGATCTCACTGGGGCAGAGCAGACCCTCCCTGTGCCAGGACAGGACCGCTAAGTCTATGTCTCGTACTGGTCTTGGTGCATTTTCAGTAGCTCCGCGTTGGGACAAAGCCTCTCTTGCAGCTCTTTAGAGCTGCCAAATCACATCAGCCCTGAGCATCATGCTGGCAGTGCTCCTCGCTGCAAGCCAGAAAGGCTCCGTGTCAGAGGCAGCCTTGTTTGCCTGCATGCCATCACACCCAGCTCCGGCTGGGAGTAGTGGGGGCTGTACAGCAGCGTGCTGCCCCCGCACCAAGTTGTCCCTGGCTGCAGGGGACAGGCAGACCTGGGAACAGCAACTAAGTGCATTCTGCCTTGGTGACAGTCTCTCCAGCCACAAAGCTGCTCTTTCCCCTGGCTTCACAGTAGGACTGAGCTCTGCCAGACAGTGCTAACATTGGTGTGTACCCATGTGCAATGGTTGCATACCTCTAGCACCGATCATCTTGTATTGCTATAGGCAGGACCAGGAGAAAAAATCACCTCTGTTGCTACTTCTGCTTTTCTGTCTCAGCTGCTCTTCAGCAGAGAGCTCTGGATGCTGTTGGGCTGGTGATCTTGGTGTTTTGTTTTGTTGTTTTTTTTCCTCAGGTGACTTTGCTCTTGCATCCCATGAGGGGACTTGAGCTCATGTGATGATCTCTTTTCCTGTAGGAGGTCTTGGTAAGACCTTCACTTAGATGTCCTAGCTCTTCTGCTCTAAAAATGTCTGTGTCCTGGGACTCCAAGTGCTCTCACTGCTGGGACAGGCTGAGCTCTGACACCATGTTTATCCTAAGGCAAAGGGAAGGCTGGATGGGACCTTGCCCACTTGGCTTCCTTGCAAAGTCAACTTGGGTTGACTTGTCCTGAGGAACAGCAGTTTTCTGGTGGAGCAGCATCTCCTCCAATACCCTGCATCTATATCATGTCTGCCCCAGCATGTGGGGTGGTGTGATATGGAAGGGAAGGTGTTGGCGGACCAGAGGAAGATGAATGGCTCAAATGGGAATCAGCACACGGCAGAAAAATCCCACCAATATCCTCCAAGACAGGCTCGCTTGAGCCTTTGCCCTTCGCTGCCGGGTGACTGATGTTAGCACCACAGATGAATTAAAGGCTTGTTTTCTGGTCCTGCTTTTTCATGCAGACAGGACAAATAACTCCAGGCCACAAAAGAGTGCTTAGATCAGGCTTTTCAATGCTGTTTAAGGGGAAATCAATACGATTCGGAATTAGGTGCCCAAATCACAGCCATAAACACAAGAAAAGCTCATTGTGGTCCAGCAACAGTGTGCAAAGACGCCTGTATTTACTGAGCTTTGGGGAGGGGGAAGAGCCAGATAGAGATGTCAGGGCGCCTCGCACCCCTCTGACTGCAATCTGCCTTTTAAGCCTGGCACATGACATACACTTCCCCATCACCGTTTGCCGATGCCCACGTGCCCGCCCTCAAATAACAGCCTTCCTCCACGCAAACACACCGGGGGCAACCGCTATTTGTTCACATAATAACCTGGCTCCTGCTTCACCCCACTCAGGGCTGCGGATTAGCATCAGGCATTGTGCAATATTTTTTTTATTAGCACAGAATTATGGAAGTCAGAGGCGTAAAAGACCTGTTGGGTCCCACTCAGTCCATCCTCCTTCTGCCAAGACAGTATTGGTCCCTGCAGCATATTTACTATTTCTCCGGTCTAATTTTACATACTGTACAATCTGTGCAGTGCCAAGTTACGATCCCTGTGTGAGGAGCAGAGCTCTCAATTTCCAGGCTCTTGGGTGTGTAAAATCACAACCGCGATGTTAAATTAACTTTTTTTTCCTTGCATTTAATCATTTAACAGCTCTAAAATTCAGCCCCTCAGGCTCTTTCTGTCTGTCTGTTGGCTTGGGTTTTGCCTGCTGTAGGCCAGTGGCTTGTCGCTTACTGATGTAACGCTCACACCCCTGGGTGGATCGGCAGCAGCTGGGCTTGAAGCTGGGACCGCTGCAACTTAAAACAGACAAATTCCTGCAGCACGAGGATGGAGAAACTCCTCTGCTTTCTTAACCACAGGTACAGCAGGTTCGTCCTTCTCCTTATGGCCCAGCTCCAGCAAGGAGGAGGTACAGGGCACACTGCACACAGGGCCAGGACTCAAAGGCATCACCTAGGCTAGACTTGGAAATCAAAGCAGGAGTGCAACCTGCAGCACCGAGACACAGGGGGACAGGGCAGCACCAAAGTATTCCCAGTGGTGTCCTGTGCCCAGGAACCCCCAACAGAAACACCAATACTTCTTCCCTCCATCCCATTATCCACTGGACGTAACACCCCAGGATTCATTTCCTCCCAAGACAGGGACTTCTTTCTCCTACAGGTGGCTACAGGATAGCAGAGGAACTGAGCTGCTGCTAGTGCAGCAACGCGAACAGAAGGTGGGAAGAGTACATGCTGATAAAATGGGAAACATTTTCCATTTTCCCCAAGTTTTTGTTTTTAGGGTTTTTTTGGGTTTTTTTTGGACTCAGTCACCATCACTCACTTCTCCAAGTGACATTGGCATTTCTGGAGCCTAGTGATGATTTCAAAGCAATATTAATAACAAGGCACCCATTCACTCTGCCCATCAGGGGCTGCATTAGCAATTAAGCCAAGGTCTCGGGATCTGCCTTGGTAATAATGAGATACTTCTTTTGCATTTCATGCCTTACACTCCTCAAGCTCCTCAAGCAAAGCCAAGCCTGGAAACAATCACCAGCACATGCTGAGTTGTGGCACAGCTGTGGAACCACAGACCAACAGTCACACATAGCATCTGCTGGGTGCAAGCACCTCTGGGGTGGAAGATGGCAACATATCAGACCCATGGCACACTGGAAAGAGTGTTATTCCCACCAGAGATATCAAGACAAACCCCTGAGTGTAGCTAAAAGAGCATTGCAGACCACAACAAGACCCCAGAACGGAGCTCCTGAATCTTGAATGGAGCTTGGAAGCAAGGTCCAGGCATGGGCTGAATGAGGCTGGGTTTCTGGTTATGGACTAGGAGGTGTTTCTGAGCCATGGCTGACACAACTGCAGGACCACGGTCCCCAAATGGTTTCCAGGCTCTTCAGGGTGCTCAGCACATTTGAAAGCCCCATAAATCCACAGGCTACCTGAGTATTTGGAACTTATTCTACAGTCAGAGAGCTACAGAGGGTGGCACAAACTTTTGAGGCTGTCTCTGGATGGGTCGGAGAGACAGGGTCTTCTGTGTGCTACGTGGACGATCGCTGCAGCAAGATGTATGTCTCAGAGACAGCAGAAGACTGAAAGCACACAATGTTTTGGGGCATACAGAGGCTTTGTGTGCCTTCTTCTGCAGATGTGCACATATCCCTGCAAAGCACGGTGCAGAAGCTCACACGAGATCATACCACCTCTGAAAAGAAAGCCTTAAGATGAGGATGATAAGCTGGGAGCTTTCAGCTGGGTTTCCCATACCTGGTAGCAGCACAGAGAGCTTTCAGAGGAGGGTGCATGCAACTCCTTGGAGGTTTGGAGGTTCATGAACTAAGCTGGCTCCTGCCTGGTCCTGCTCCCTTGTTGGTGCCCTGAGCACTGGTGTCCAGCACCCTCTCTAAAACCTCTGAAGAAAATGCTCTTCGTTAAGCAGCTGAGCATTTCCAAGTGGCCCCCACTGACTGGTGGCAGAGGACCCTGGGTTCACCACGCAGAGCCCAAGACAACCATGCCGTAATTTCTATTCCATGGTGGCTGCCTCTCCATTTCTGGCAACACTTCACCCTCCACAGAGCCTTTCCTGCTCGTCCACCCACCGCTATTCCCTCTCTGTACCACTTCTATTGCCATTCCTGTCTAAGCTTTTAAAAGCAGAGAGCAGCGCTGCTGTTGGGCTCAGCCTGCCTTTGAAGAGCACGGCCTAACCTCCAATTACTGATGTTGCTGTTTCAGAGAGCCCTCGAGTTCATGGGGGTTTTTTCTTCCCTGTGTTGAGGATGACGAGCAAATGTTAGTTCAGGAGCAGACATTCATTCACCAGGATTTCAACTAATTGCCCATTATTTCCTAAATTTCGACACTTAAAAGCTTTGAGTGTCCTACTGCAAAACAACAGCTAAAAGGCCAGTTACATTCATTGACTGAAACACAAATAAATGTGCCCAGCTTTCTGGAGAGCTTTTGGGCTTGAAGCAGAGAAAGATTTTAGGTAAGCATATTTTCTGAAAGTAAGATTATACGGGAGCTCACCAAATCTAGAGCTCAGGTTATCTGAAGGCACTACTGAATTACAACTATTATTAGCACAAGAGATACTTGAATTCTGGAATTTCTTTAAAACGTTTTGAATTCAGGTTCTTAAGCATTTAAAGGACTTGAGAAAATATCTTTGGCTCCAAGTCAGCAAAGCACTTAGGCAAGCCCTTCACTTTCAGCATGTGTTTAAGTACCTTGCTGACTCGGAGCTTTTAACCCCAAAGAAAAGAAAGCAAAGAGGAAAGAAAAAGCCAAAGGAAAAAGTTCTGATGTGCGTGGAAATCTCCAGACAAGCCAAAATAATACGGGAATCTCTTCCGGAAAGTAAGAAAACAAGAAATAACAGCGACTTGCTTTAAAATTAAGCACTAGAGGAAGCTTTCTGGAGGGGGGAGAAAAGACTCCCAGAACAAACAGAGTATGTCAGTGTAGCCTAATGCCAGTTTCACTCTCCTGCCTCTTCAGCATGCTGAAATTATTTATTGCTGAAAAAAACCCACCCAAAACTAAACCCAAAACCTGCTTCCCTCTCCCACTCCTAGACTAAGTGTGATGGCAGAGAGAAAAATCTTGGCTCTGGCAGCGAAAAAAACATCTCTGAGATGAGTCATCTGTGACAGGCTGTCTCCATCAGGAGGGAGGAAGAGGAGAAGGGATGAGGGAGTGAAAGGTAGTAAGGAGGATGAGGAAATTACAGGCAGGAGCCTGCAAACAGCCACACATGCTGCCTGCAGGAGGGGGAATACCAGGAAGTCCATAAGGAGAGAAAATCAGTGCAAATCCGTGTGCACACACATGGAAAGCAGCTACAGGCAGCAAGTGGCTCTTCCCCTACCTCCAGCTTGGGGCCATGCATAGCAAACAAACTGAAGCAGAGCAAAAGGAGGATGCTCTGCAGCTCACCCAGGGAGAGTGGCTGCTGGCCCTTAGGAGATGGCAACAGGGAGAGCAGCCGCCTGCGTGGGGATGGGAGAGAGGAGATGCCCTGGCTTTTGGGTGCTGGTAGCTCCCCACACTTCTGGGACAGCCAGGGCAAGCTTAGGATGCCGTAAAGTTGAAAATTCTGCTCTGGCTCCAACAGGGCAAAACTCCAAACTTCCAAAACCTAACCATTAAAGTGAAAAAGAAAAAAAGAAAAAAGCAAAGTTTTTCCTTTAGAAGGAAACCAAAGGGTTTCACATCCTTTAGGTTTTTTTTCAGAACTGCTCTACTGTGTTGTACAAAAGGCTTTGCAACCCTTTATTTTTTTAGGGAGAAGGGGGTGGCAATTCAAAGTGAAGAATCTATTTCTGAAAATTACTACAAAGACAAACTACTATTTCTGAAAAATACTACAAAGATAAACTACAGCCCCCCCCAGCCCCAACTTCTTCCCTTCCCCCCCCCCCCCCCCCCCGAGAAATATGATTTTGTAAAACATTCAGATGTTGATGTGACTTAATTTTCCAAAGGAAAATGGCTCACCTGAGGATCTTCCCCATCAGCTCTGCTCAGGACAGACTGGCAGCAAGCACTTCGCTTCCCAACGGAGATGCCCCTCACGGGAAGTAGAGGGTTCTGGTGCAGGGGATGGAGGTGGCTCTTCCCCAGCACTCACACTGCCAAACTGCCTGCAGCCCCCCAGGGATGCGCACCCTGTCACCCACTGCTCTCTGTCAGCATCCAGCAAGTTGCAGATCTTGCCTTAATGAGCTGACAACTCAAACAGATGAGACAAACAAGGAGAGCACCATTGTCACTCTCTCAGAGATGGAGCTAAAGTCCCCAGAAGAAATTAAATGACTGGCCTAAGGCGTGCAAGTTGTTTACATCAGAGCTAGGCTCTGATTTTCCTCCTGCTTGTGATCCTATGGCATCTCTACATCGACACCAGGGTTTGGTTAGCCTCTCCTGACACTGCTGAAATACAAACACCCAAAGCACAGAATTTTTTTTGAGCTGGTGTTTTATTACCCATTCTGAAGTCCTGTATACCTCTTGGGGTGCCAGCACTGGGATGCTGCTGTGGTGGCTTACAGGGCTATGAGGTGGCTGCTGCGGTGTATACCAGTGACTCCCCCTGAAGCAGCAAAGCAAAAAGTCTTCCATAAATACCAGTTACACTAAAAAACTCTTCAGGGCTAAGCAAGTTAAGAAAAATGGTCCAAACTCACTGGAGGAAGGAAAACACAATTAGATCACCTAACAGCTTGTATCCACTAATCCCTCGTGCCACCAGACTGGACTCTAATATCTCTGCCAGCTGACACCCACCTCCCATGCTTCTTCTAAAGCCCACCAGAGCCTGGGGCTCCAAGCACACAGTCACAGCACAGCTAGGACCCTCTGGCAATGGGCTGTGCAATGACAGGCTTGGGAGCTGCTGGCCCCGGCCATGGCATGAATTAAAGATACTCAACACTTGCAGGAGTGTTCCGTATTCACCAGGCTTGGAGACACGTTTGTAACATCATGCAACATGTTATAAGAATTGTGATGCATTCTTGGTGGTTCTTGCTATGTGGTCTTCGCTCTGGAGCTGTGATTTAGGGTACGATGAAGAATGTAATGGAATTAGATCGGACTAACTAAATCTTAAAATTTTCCTCCTGGGTTTATATTCCAAAGTACTACTCATAGATCAGCAGGAGGATGCCTGGGGCCATCTCTCTGGAGCTGTGAAGAATGGAGCTGCAAAAACGTGGAGAAAAATGCATCACAGATACAAAAGCCCATGGACTCACATTGCTCTGTGGAAAAGACTTGCCCAGATTATGGAGTGAGATTGGCAATTGCATGTGGGGGGAAGTTTCACTAACACAGAGGAAGGCCGACGACTAGGTATCTTGCTCAGATAGGCTCACACCTCCACTCCCAAGTGGCTGATCCAACCCCAACCTCCTCCAAATTTCTTGGGGGTCAAGGCACATGCCAATTCCTAAATAGCACTACTTGGTTGCCCCAGGGGTTGCAGGGCTGCTGCTGCACTTGGACGGGGGAGCTGGCAGCAAAGGGAGAGCATGGAGGTCTAGGTCCCACACTTCGATGGCTGAATCTCCTGGTGGGTTGATGCACCCCATGCTGGCCCTGATGTGCCATGCAGGAGACACAAGCAGCATCTTCACTACAGCTAAGTCGAGCTGAAACAATGCCAAAAACCTGAAAAAAATTAAAAGTTGGGGGGGACCCCTCAACCCTGCATAAATGTATAAACAAATGTTTCTTCTAAAATGACAGCTTCTGAAGTCCCATGTCATTACTATTCCCCCAGGGTTTTCCTTTCTGTCTCCCATGCTGCTAAAGCAGCAGCTACGTAACTTTTGAAGAGCACCAACTGGCAGCGTGAAAATGGCTGCAGTGATTATATTGCAACACTTCACTGCTTCCCTGAGCTGCAGCTCCCTCCTCCACTGTTGGAAGTGAAGTACAATCAATGCTAATTAATTAAGGGCCAGAACCTGCCAACCATGGTCACACCAAGTTCAGTGTTGTTTCTTGAATATTCAGGGCTCGCTCTCCATAAAAGCTAGGACCAGCCTCCAGCAGCTTGGGTTAAAACCAATAGAAATTCTCTTTGCAAACCAGGAGGGACAGACAGACATGCACTGTCTCAGGGATGAGAGCTGGAGAAGTCACCTGCGCAGGGGCAGACCCAGTGCACCACGGCTGTAAATCAGCAAAGAGCCACTGCCACGACGGGAAGGTCAGTAAGGCATCCCTAAAGGCTCTCTGCCAACAGGAGCCACTGAGCTGGCACAGCTATTACACCTGACCAAGGCCAAGAGCAGGATGCTTGTGATGGGTCCAGCAAGAAAGCACAAGCATCCTCCAGGACCATGGAGAAGCAACACACTTTCTCTTAGCACTCAAAGGGCTGTGCCCTGCAATGCTGGGAGAGGGCGAGGCAAGGGCTGGGGGTTACTGGGCAAAGCTGGGGAGGCTCCTCTAGGGCAAAGGAGGCAGAGAAGAGTCTAGTAAAGGGAATGGATTTCCAGGTGGAGCACTAGTGGGAAAAGTGCTGCAGTTCACTAGCAAGTGAGCCTGTGGCCATTGGGAGTGGCCACGGTTCCCTCTGCTGCCAAGGGGCTTGTGCAATGCTGTAAGGGCTAGGAGGCACCAGTGGGGACCCAAGCTCCTGAGCTGCCCTTCCCCTAGGCCGTGCAGCAGCAATCCTCACCCAGATGAAGATGGGGACAAACACAAGGTCCTGTGCTTCCCACCACAAAGGTAAACTAATTTTCAAGTCTGTTGAGCACAAGAACTTGGATATGACCACCAGCCAGGCACCTTGCTGCATCCCAGGTAATGCTGTAGCATTGATGTATCCCCTCCCAAAAGCAGGAGTCTTGCAGGGTTCAGCATCCCCTTCCCACCCCTGAGCAACATCACTGGATTTTCATGCTTTACCCCAAGCCTCTCCAGTTGTCCTGGCAGCTGTCACAGGTTGTGGCAGATCTCCACGCTCCCAGTTATGGCCAGACATGTCGGCCTTCCATGGGAAATTGCAGGGAGAGGAGTAGACAGACAGACGTTAGCTTCTGGATTTAATGCACTCTCACTCCCATGTGCCTCAGTTTCTCACTTGTACAGCATGCTGTCAGCTGGAGCAACCACACTGCAGTGCAGGCAAGCTGCAGATGCATCAGAGCCCAACCTACCAGGACTTGTGGCCTGGCTGGAGTCAAGAGGCTCTCTATGACTCATCCTACAAAGTCTTAAGTTCACAGCTATGGCTGGAGACTCCCCTCAGGAGTGCTCCAGGCTCACCTTACTGCCCCCCTGGGAGCAGGTTTGCACATAAACAATGCAGATGATGAGCAGATGATGAGCAGAGCTTGTCTGCCTGATTGGGGAAGATCTGCACTTGGACAGATACATGGACATCAGGCTACCAGGAGAAGCCCCCAGCAGCAGACCCCTGTGTCTGTGGTCTGCATGATACAGGTTTGCACCAGCTGCTGCTGTTGTGAGCCTGCCTTCCTGCTGCTCACAACAGGACGGGACCCTGATCCCCCTCTGTGGCTCTGTTACCTATGTGGGGGATGCTCAGCAACTTCCTTGGCTGTATTTCAGTTTGGATGCTGGAGGCAGCAGGTGTGGCCCCTGACGGGCAGCACAGGGTGGCAGAGTACAGAGGGGACCTCTCTCCAGAGAGCAGAAGCGCACTTTGGCATTGCCAAGCATGCGCTCCACACCAGCCCTCCATCAGGAGAATTGTGCTATCCAGCATCACGCCCAATGCCTGGACATCAGAAACAGATGCACACACATGCACACCTCATTACACCTTAGCAAATTCAGCATGAATCAAGCAAGACATGCTACACGCTGCAGCTCTGCTTTAGCTTGTACATCCCAGTCAGCTCCTCGGTGTGATAGTGCCAGCGCTCTTCTGCCTACAAAGCACACAGTTCTTGGCTGGCAGAAATCCTCCAGGTTTCCAGCCTTGCAGGTCAATGTTTTTCAGCATTGGCTCTGCAGACCTCTGGCTGCTTTGCAACACTTCTGAACAGGTAAGTAAGAAGAGCCTGGCTAATGGCAGACAGCTTAAATCTGCTAACACAGATCTGCACTGGGGGAAACACTTCAGGCTTTGCAGCTAAAAAATCTTGGAAGTTCAAACGTATTGAACCTGGGATGAATGGCAGTGCACGGCTCTGCCAGCCATGTGCACCCTGTGGTGAGGGTCTGCGCCATCCACAGGGAATTTTGCACTGGGACATGGATGAGTCAAGCCAGGGACTCACCTTGCACACAGGTGCAGGCTGTGCAAGGAGAAGGTTTTAGCTACTTCCCCTTGTCTTCCGAGTGGAGAGGAAGGCAGTTCTATCCCCACACTGTGAATCAAGTACACGAATTCCACCACCACCACCACCAGCCTCCCCAGTACAGCTGTAAGCAAGAGAAGGCAGTGCAATGAGGCTCCAGACCCCTCAGCTTCAATTAGCGCCTGGTGGCAGCTAAACCTAAACACAATCTTTCCCAGCAATGAGATCAATGGTCCATATGCTGGACTAATACTGCTGTACCCCCGCGCCCCCCCGCCCCCCTCCATCACCATCAACTGCTTTGCAGTTTCACTTCACTCCTCCACCTGACTGGCCTTCCTGGAGCATGCATTACAAGGTGATACACATTGCTTTTCCCCTCTGCAACAAGCTTGCCACAGCCCCCCCTCAATCTTTCTTCTCCCTTTTTCTTCTAATGCACCACAATCATATCGGCTTCTTTGCATGGATCCACTCCATTTAGTGCTGCCCAAGACAGCTTATTCTCAAAGATGCTCTTTTCATCCACAGGGCAGATTGCACATCTTGCAAGTTGTTCTTCTGTTCATTATTTTGCACTCCGGCATCTCCCACCCAGAACAGGAATCTGGGTATTACGTACTCCCCTTTGCACAGAATCACAGTGTCTGCCCATAGAAATTAAACCACCCAAAGACTTTGATAATAAGGGTTTGTGTATGTTGCGTCCCAGCATCTGCTCTCCTGAGCATGCTTCAGTCTTTCTTTGCTCTGTTCCTGCCCTAGCAAAATCCTCTCCCCAGGAAACAGAGATGATGATGTCTGCACTCAGTGTCTTGCTGTGACTGTGCTCCCATTATCCAGGGTTTTGCTTGTTCACAGACATGTCACAGGTGACCTGAAGACAGCAGCGAGTGAGTCACTCTGTGCCCAACACTACTGATGGACGCACAGGACCTGAGCATCTCAGCCCCAGCCCTGCCTGCCCTTTTGGTCCCCGAGGTCTGCCACACACAGCTCTTCTGACACACCCCGGGGATGATTTGTAGCACCCTCTGCTAAGGTTATGGGCTCCTGCAAGCAGTGCCCAGAGCTGCAGCACTTTGCTCTTTCAGCCTGACTGGAGATTGGCTTTGCAGTCCCAGGGCAGCCTATAATCCAGGACTTCAGACACTGGGAACCCTTCAAAGCAGATAAATAATGAGTGGCACCACCAGTCCAAGTTCAGTTGGACATGTGTCTGAACAGGCTGGTGGAGAACCAGGCTGCTTTGGAAATTGAGATGGCTCTCTCCCTGGGATGGCCATGTGTGACTTCCAAGTTGAGACCTTTCTGAGCTGTTGGAGGCTAACTGAAGCCAAACCGCTGAAGCACTGAAGGTTTCCACTCCAACTGTCACTGTTTTATGAGAACTTCCATTCCTGGAAGACTTTGAGAATGCAAACACAGGCTTAAGAAAACAAACAAGTGTAACCCATGGGCAAGGACTGCTTCCTCGCTCAGCAAAAGGAACTCAGTGCTAGGACAGGATACAGCCCTTCTTCAGCAGCCAGAACCCATGTGAAGAGCAGAACCCACAGCTGCTCCCATGTGCTGGGCTATGCCTCAGCTCACTGGGTCTGAAAACCTGTGCAAATGAGATTTTGGCTTCCACCAGCATTTGGGGGTCCCAGTTGCTATGGCAATGCCTTGATTTACAAGCAACTGTCAGCAGAGGAAGCATTGCTTCTGCTCCACACAGCAGGATGATGCCATCCCAAGAAGGAAATTACTTTTTTACAAACCCTTCCTCTCAGCCAACCCCCAATGAACAGGAGTTGTCCAGCAGTGGGTTTCAGCAAGGATTTGCTGACAAGCACCCAGGTGGCTTACGCAGATGCTCCATCAGCTGAGTGCTGCTCCCTGTCCCACATTGTGCTCTCTCCACACCCATGCCGGCAGGTCCTGACTCCCTCCCATGGGCTGGGACAGCTTTGCCCACACCAGCAGCAAAAGCCAGGGCTTCACACTTTCCATCCAAAGCTCCTCTAGGTGTTTGGGTGGACTACAAACCCCATACCTCCTCCTTCAGTGTCTGTCCATGTGTTTAATGAAGCCTAAAAGACTACTGAGACATGGCTTTCCTGGCCACTGGCAGAACTAATGAATCCTGGAAGACTGAGATTCTCCCAGTGGTTTCTTCTTCTTGCCACAGATGTGAACTATTTTCACCAGCTTTGTGAGATCACAGGCTTGTCCAAAACCTGCCAGATCCACACTCTTACTCTTCAGTGATGTTTTCTTTTCCTTTTTTTTTTTTTTTTTTAATTCTTTTACAGCTCTGTGATCTGCTTCAATAAACAGGACCTGCAGCTGATGGAAGGGTTCATATTTTTGTTCGCATCACAGACATTGCCAGCTAGATTTTCTTCCCAGCTTTTGGATGGCTCATGTGGGCCTGGGGACACGTGGGTCCCACTTTACTCCAGAACCTCATCTCCATCAACTCCATTTAAAATAACTTGTTTCATTCCCAGAAAGGGTAAATTCAGTGCAAGTTCCTCCAGACAGACTTATATAACAAAAGCAGGTAGCTTTTTTGCAATGTCTGTTGCATGTTTCCGAACTTCGGTAACTTGCAAAGAACAGGTCTTCAAAGCCTTGAAGCCACCGAGCTGTGCTCCCTCACACCTAAGTGCCAGTCCCTCTATTTTTCTTCCTGTCCTTCTCTCTCCCCTGACCTGCACTTTAAGAGCATCTCTCTTCATGCATCTGACAGCACTTTGCACAACGGGACATCAATCTCATGCTGACCTGTGGCTATTTTCCAACCACAAACCCTAGGTGAGAGCTGTGAGCTCTCCACTCCCTGTCTGGAAGGCATGAGTCGTGCTCCCACAGCATGCCCCAGCAAGGCAGGCCACCCTGCTCCACACAGCAGCAACTTTCTGTGGTGCAAAATTAACAGACACTGTGGAAATCAGCCCTCTTGATTTCCCACCTCCCAGGTGGGAGGAATGAGCCTGTGACATGCTCCCCGCAGGGCTATCCTGCACCCCTGGGGGATGCTCAGCTCTGGGACCTGGGGGGTGACGAGGCAGCGGGCAAGGAAACACAGGCTCTAAAAATAGGCTGTTTGTGGCAGGGGCTGACCACATTTATTAGTAAGCCTGTGCTCCAGCTGACCACAAGGTCAGCCTCTGAGAGCTTGGCCATAATTCACTCTGTGTCTGGGCAGGAAATCTACTTGAGCTCAGAGGGATGTCCAGTAATAGAAGAAGTTGTTCCAGGACCTGGGGCTATTTTTGCTGTTTTCTTTTACTTTGCAGACAGGGAAGCTTTCAGGAGATGTATCTTGTGTTGGGGGGAAGAAAACAATACAGGTGCTCTGGGGCAGACAGAGGAGTAGGGGAAGGAAAAGGGGCAGGGTGTGGGGCATGCAGAAGTTTGTGCCCCTTTGAGGAAAAGGGAAAAGATCAGAGCAGAAAGAGGGACCCCAGACCCTAATGTGCTCTTACACACCGTAACAGCATGTAGCAGATTAATGTGTTGCAGCTGGGGTGTCACTGCAGGTGGGGTGAGTTGCTGTCTCTGCTGTTTCCCTACAGCTGTGGGCTGGCAGGAAAGATGGGGAGGCAACGAGGAAACCACCATGGTAATAAATGCCCAGGGGGGGAGGAGATGGACCTTCCTTGCAAAGGCATCGGAGGACAACTTGAACTGCTGCCAGGTTGTACCTTTGGCCAGCACTGGCTGGGCCAGCAGATTGGCCCCCAGCAGCTGCAGCCAATCCCACTGGGATGATGCTGGTTCCCAATGGACAGCCACAAGCTTGGGCTAGCTTAGCCTTGAGTAGCAATTAGCAAGGCAAAGGAGGCAAAAAGTGGATGCCTGCCCTTGAACAGCAGCCTTCAGAATGATTTAAGCAGGCTCCGTCTCACAGAGAAGCTCAAATCCTAATTGCTGCACATAAGCTGCTGGCACTGGAGCCTTCATATGAGGGGTAATGTGTCCCTGGTGAGTCAGGCTGACTCACCCGACAGATACATGAGCTGTCTACAGAAGTGAGATGACTGCTGGGGGGGGTCCCAGAGGTGCAGGCAGTGCTGCTCTTCCAGGGGTGCTGCCATCCTGGGGTGCCCACACCTTTGGAAATGCCTTCTCCTATGGCCCTGGTGCTTACGCCTTTTCCCTCTCGCAGCTCCAAGGCAGGATCATCTACTCATGACATGCCCTAGGATCAAGGTTTTCCAGGAACAGCCAGTTCCTTCAGTGGATTATGTGAACACCACCGTGAATCAAGCTCATTTGGTCTGAGAACAAGCTGAGCTAAGCCCCGCAACTTTGACTGCCCCAAGCAAACCCTGATAACATCTTTCCCATGCCAAGACATGTCCTTTCATGGATCCACCACCGTGCCTCAGTTCTGGCTCTCCAAGCCCTCCATGAAGCAAATCTGAAGAGCATTTTGGCTTTGAGAAGGCTTGCAAAGAATGAGGGATGGTGGGGCAGGTAGACGCTACCTCAAACTTCGCTTTCTAACTGGAGGGTGTTCCTGAAAATGCTCTGAGACCAGCTCACACGCTGAACAGGACTGCAGTTTGGAGCAAGGCTGGTATTTCAGCCAGCTGGATAATAAGAGCATCCAGAGTCATCGCAGGAAGGACTAAAAAATATAATTGCTTATGGGGAATTAATTGTTAATGGGGAATCATCATTGCAGGAGGGTGTTCCTGGTGTGGCCCCGCAGGGATCTGTTCTTGGCCAATTGCTAATCACTCAACTTATCAATTATCTTGAAGGCAACATAAAACTGCTGCTGGCAAAGGTTGCCAGTGACACAAAGGCTGCTGTATGTAACGGAAAGGGTGAGTCCATTGCACGCAGAGCTCTGGAGCAGTTAATACACTAGCCTTCCCTCAGCGAGAGCACGTGTTTTACGCAGCCAAACACAAGTTCATTCATCTCCAGTGGAGGAATGTAGGTCAGACTCGCAGAAGGCAGGGCTGTGTCCTGGGGAGGACACCACCGACAAGGCCTTGGCAGGAGCCACCCAGAGACAAAGTGCCAGCGTGCTGTGATGAGAGGAAAACTTGGCTCGAGATGCCAAGAGGTGTCACAGGAGGTGGGAAGGTGCTATGTAATGAGGAGACAGAGCTTTTTCCTGCACTGGCCCCAGCCTGAGCATGGAATGAGGCTCTGCAGGAAGCATGGACTATCTCCAGCCTCCCAAGTGGCCACTCAGCACACACACAGGCAGTTCCTTTGACCTTGCCTTCCCTAGCGAGTGCCCGTACCCGGGCAATTACAAAAATTCCAAAACACTCTGTTGCACATGCATCTTGCCCTGGGGAACGGATGGAAAAACAAAGAACACATGACAGATGTTAGTCATGTTGCTTAATGGATGACTGAAGGGCACTCCAATAGCGTGATGAGAGAGGTGAGGGAGAGGAGAGGAGAGACCTTATGTATTTGGAGAGCCTACTCTTTCAAAGCTGTCTTAGGTTGGATGCACATCTCCCCTATGCACCACAAGCACAAGACGGAGCCTCAAGACCCAGGTAGCCCATCACACCACTTGGATCCAGGTACCTTAACTGGACAACATTTGCACAACAAACAAAACCTCCTCAGACGCCTACAAACAAGTGACATGATCCTGCATGAATCTACAAACCATCCCCTACACAGAAAAGCCAGAGAACACCCCAAAAACAAAAGCAACTAGCTTAACTGTGCCAGGCAGATGCCCTGGGGAGTTGCATAGGCTGACTGATGTGGGACTAAGCAGAGTCCAGAAAGAGCTGGTCCCATCCTCGTCAGTCACAAATGCCACATGGAGAAGGCTGGGCAGTGTGGGGAGGGGAGAGAGGGATGTATCTACAGCTGTTTCTCTTTGAAAAGCCAATTTGCATGGCTTTGCTGTGCATCTTAAAGGCTGTTTACCGGACCAGGCTTTGTCTTAGCTGAAATGTGGGCAGCATTTCTAACAAGGCACAGGCAAACTAAAGCTCCCTGGAGGCTTTGCAGCAGAACCGATTGCAAAAGATTAGCACCAGAGCTTAAGAGAGCAAGAGAGAAGGGAAAGTAATGAAACAAAATCTCTCTCTTTCCTCGGCTGAGGAATGATGGGGGCTAATTGCTTGTTGCTGGTGAGAAAAAGAGGAGATAGCAGCTTCGGCACCCATCAATAAATTAACCTCAGCATGTGGCATCTGAAAAGCATTCATTTCCAGAGACGTTTATCTCTTTGTCTCCTCTCCTCAGTGAAAACATAATTATTGTTTAAACATGAGTTAATTCAGCAAGGTGAGGATCAATAAAGCAGAATTACTCCAGTTTTAAAAGCAAAGAAACCTCAATCTGGGACAGATGTGGATGTAACTGGCAAAGCTGATGGATGGGGAAGATGCTTTGGTCGTGGCACAAGTCTGGGGAAGCAGAGCTCCCTCCTTCTAGGACTGCTGTAGCCTACTGTAGGTCTACTGGGAACAGCTAAATCCAGCCACAGGCAGTAATGGCAATGAATAGAAAGAGCTGAAATCACCCGTGCATGTATGCTTTATGGCCTGACATGCATTTAGGCATCTCCACCATGTACACATCTCCTATGTAAGGAGCTCTGGCAAAGCCCCAGGGCTCATGCTGTGGCCTTTCCCTTTCCTTTGAGGGTGCCCAACTTCTGCTAGGGAGAGGGTCTCTGCACTGCAGGCACCCCTGCCAGCACTGCTTTCACATGCCAGAGCCCCTGGCCAGCCAAAGGTGTGAGTGTTGCAGCAGGCAGCATTGCTTCTGTGCTCTGCTGAGCTTTCCCCATCACCTTCCGCTCCTCTGAAATAAATCGGCGTCAACCACTGCCCGGAGAAGGAAATACAGGAAGGAAAACTGAGCTGCCTACAATGACAGGGAGGACACCGGTCTCTCCTGGACGATCTTCAGACAGTTCTGCCTCCTCTGCCCCCTCCCATTTCTTCCCACAGCTCCAGTCTATCTCTCCGTGCTGGCTGGGAGCTGTGTGGAGGGCGACAGCCTTCTGGCTGCCCAGGGCAATGCCCGTTTCTGGAGCACGCTGCTCCCCATCTGGCAGCTCCATCTGAAGCTGGTTTACTTTTAGTGCTGACCCATGCACCGAGAGGACATCCCTGGACCATCTGCTCAGCAGGTCCAGCAGGAGGGCCAAACACCACCTTATACCACCCTATTCTGGCAGTTAATCCCTGCAAGCCTTATGTCTTTTGCCCTCCACTTCCAATTTTACCCCGTGCATCACCTTTTCTTTCACTAAATTCAAGAGCGCTGAGGTGGGTGTTCAAAATGACCCCGTGACAGCTGCCCAGACAGGCTGGGGAAGGCATGCATTCAGTGCAGTGGCAGCGAGCAGCAGATCCCACCCATGCCCAGCCGGCTGCCGGAGCCTGCCAGAGCCACCCTGTGCCAGGGGCTGAGCAGCACAGGGTGACTGGTTTAGCAGGAACAGAATTAGCTATGCGTGCACCGTGCAACTCCCTGAGCTGACAGCTCCAGCAGCACCAAGAGTCCAACCCTGCTGCCCAAAAACACTGCAACCAAAGACCCCATGGTGGAAGTGGGGTGGAAGCAATTCCCATTCAATGGATTCAGCTGTCCTGGAGGTGCAGCCACAACCTGAGAAATCAGTGATGCTTCCCCTGAGGGGTAGCATCCCTTGTCCACAGCCAGCCATTCTGCCCTACCCACATACCCCCTGGCTGGGGTGTCACAAGGGGCCATGCCATGGGAGAGCCCCTCATGAACACCCTTTTTTGCTGCCACTCTGCTCTTCCCTGCGGCAGGACACTCAAACGCCAGCACTGCCCAAGCCAGCACGTTAGTGCCACCCTCTGAGCAAGCCCTGGGACTGCCCTGAGTGCCAGCTCCAGTCTCCCACCGCACAGTGCCCACCTCCACGGGTAGCTGGAAGCGACAGTGCCCAGCGGGGTGGTGCAGGTGGAACTTCAGCAACCTGCCACGGATGCCAAGCAAGGGAGCTCTGCAACCAAAGGGAGTGACAGCCCCTCCACACACACCTCTGCCAACATTGGAGAGTATCCTGGGCTCCCACCTCCCAGAAAATGCACCCTTTGCTCTGCCAGCTCCAAGGAGAAGGACCAAAGGCGAAGAGCAGAGGGGTTAACGCATGAGCAGTCTCACCTCCACTCAAGCCTGACGCTGCTTTTATTAATTCATGTGGCACTTTGCAGGATGCTCCAGTAATCACCAGGGTGCACGTGAGAGCCAGGAGTGGGTGAGAGCGGGTGGCCAAGCTCACTGTGCTGTGCTCATGCTCACTTAACAGCTTGTCACACCCTCCTCACTCAAGTATTCAGTGCTAATGCAGCTCTTAAAGTGCTTCATGAGCTATTAAAGTCGAGCGTGCCTGAAGTGCATGATAAATGGACTTTATGCCAGTGTATTCCCCCCACTCCAGCCAGTCCCTGCCACCAGTGGGATTATTCCATCCTCCCACCCCATTCCTGCTGTGCTTTCCAAGCCTGAGCACCCAGCTAGCGGGGGGATGAGCATGGGCTGGCAAGGGGAGACTGCAGTGGGGCAGGGGGTGCGCTCTGCGTGGGGGGGATGGAGCACAATCCTTTGGGTCTCCAGTGCGGGGCAGACACTCCCTGACCTCACCTGCGTGTGGGCAGCCTCTCCAAGCTGGGCATGGCAGGGTGGGCAGGAGATCTGCTGCTCCAAAGCCCCTGCACAGAGCATCACCTCAGTGTTTCAGAGAAGTGCCCAGAGGGACACATGGTGCCTCAGGGGGACATATGGAGGACAATCCTGGAAGTGCCCTACTGGCCTTCCTCCAGCTCTTATACCAGTTCCCTCAGCCCCCCGCCTTTCTTCTTTTTACATTCCCCAGTACAGAACTGCCTCTCTGGCTCTTGCAGATGGGCAGAGTCCTGACTCACTCTGCACACCTTGTTCAGTGCTTATTGATGCTCTCAGGTCTCAGTAGCTCCAGATGCCTCAGACATCTCCCTCCTGGACACATCCAGGCAAGGGAAAGAGGAGAGACACAGGGATGGGGAGGCTATGCTGCCAAATCCCTGAATCCTGCCGAATCATGGAGCAGAAGGTGACAGTCATTGCAGCTTGTCTGGCCAGGGGCCTTACCTAGTGCCGCGCTCTGTGCCAGCATGCCGCTGCCAGCAGCAAAATGCACGGCCCTGGCCAGCACTGGTGGGGAGTGGTGTTTGTTTCTCTGTCTAGACAATACATTTCAAGCGTGGATAAGCCTGAAGTACCTGGCATGTCTGTATTTTGTGCATCTCCCCATGCAACAGGTCTGGGCTGCCATTCCCAGAGCACAAAGGGAAGCAGCACAGTGCATCCAAAGGCTACTCTGGCAGCCCTGACACTGGGTCTTTCAAGGTTTCGCAGACAGCAGTCCTACAAGCACAGTAGGACCAAGCAGCATTGCTTCTCTGCAGAAAGCATCACACCACCACAAGCAACACACAGCTCGGCACTCAAATGCTTTGAGCAGGTGCCCTGGGAAGGTGTGGGAACGCTCCTGCAACACCACCCAGCAAGCTCTCTCCATGTCCGGCGAGCAGCTGTCCCCATGTGATGGAAACATGCTGCCAAACCCCAGCTTTTTTTTCCAAGCTGGCAGCTTCCAGCAAGGTAAACCCACCCAGCTGGATTTAGGGCAGCTCAGCCGGGCCCTCTGGCTGGGTTTCTCTATCCCACAAAGCCTGTGGATGCACAGATGTCCTTACTGGAGTTAATCAGCAAAATTCCCCTCCGTAATCCACCGAAAGCAACTAGAGCCAGGCTGACTGCCAGGAAAGCCAGCGAATTTTGGAGGTCCTCCATTTTGTCCCACTTTGCAGGGCTGCCATAGGTGACCCCACAGTGAGACCCAGCTTTCCTCCCTTTAATCTTCCTGCTCCTGCCTAGACCTAGGAACATGTAAGGTCCTCCAGCTCCCAGTGCCACTGGTGACTCTAAAATGTAGTCTCTCTAAAGCTGTCACTAAGGTAAGCCCTAAATCTTCTGCCAACTTGGAAAGAAGGGAGATAGTGGTGGGAACAGATGTGTGGTGGCAATGGGAACAAAGTCACCCCAGGGACTTGAGAGCAGGATGAGGCATCCATCACGGTCATGGGGTAGGGTGTCGGGGTGAGGCTGCCAGGCTGCTGCTTCCCTTCATGGGTGGGTTGCACAGGACAGTGTGCAACAAAAAAGGGGAGGTGAAGGGATGGGAAGCAGTGCCCTGGCTGTAGGGGTGCACTGGGACATGCAGGGGTGTGGGCAGGACAAGGACACTGGGGGCCCTGGGGGGATGCAGGATGCCTGAACCCCACAGTGGTGGGCAGGAGGGGATGTGTGTGTCATGGAGAGGAGAAAAGTGGTAACACCCAGAAATTTGGATGTTATCTTGCCAGTATCAGGCAAGCCTGGAAAGTGCACCTGGCTTGTCCCAGGGGAGAGGCTGGAGGAGCAGCATTCATATTTTTCAGGACCCCCAAGGTGGGAGATATGTGATGAGACTCACCCTGCTGGCTGTGTCTCTGGGCATACACCACCACCACCACGGCGAGCACCACGCAGCAGGCTGACGGGACAGGGTTAGCCATCTGTGGAAGCAAACACAGGCAGAAGCAGTCAGGTTTTGCCCCCAGAAGATCTCATACATGGTGTGCCAAGAGCTGGTCCCTCCCAGGCAGCTGAAGGGTGCAATGGGACCACAAAGAGATGGTCACAAAGCAAGGCTTCATCTCAGCCATGGGGGAACTCACTGCAACATGAGGCATTTTGCTGGTGCATACTCCATCACTCAGTAGCCTATGGCACTTTCCATAGGAGATGCCAGCATAACTGGCTGCCCGGAGGTGATGATACACCTTGCACAAATGCTGTATTTTCCTCATCTCATCTTCAACATTTCCCTTAAGAAAGTCAAACCCTGGTGCTGGGCTCTCCTTGGCAGCTGCAGCATCACCCTAGGAACAGCCACTGGCTGCAGGTGGGTTGCAGAGGTTCTTTGAAGAGATGAGAGCACACCCAGACACTTCACAGCAGCAGCCAGCGCTTAGGATGTGCAAGATGCAGATCGCCGCACGGGCAGCAGCTGTTGCTGCTCCAGCACAGCCCCTCTGGTGCTAGTACTCAGGGCTGTGCTGTCCACCAGCCTGATGCAACAGCAGCAGCATTTCTAGGCATGCCGAGGACAGCGTAACCTTCATCAATGTCTTCACAGTGACTGACGGATGCAGCATGCTGCTTCAGCCACCTGCCGTCAGCACCCTCTCAACATCCCTCTGGGCTGGGAGAGGTGCAGAGGCTGCTCTATCCCCGTGAATCATGTCACACTCCAGGGGATGCTGGGGTGCATGGAGGTGGGGGGCAGGAGGGTACACACAGCTAAGAAGGCAGGTGTGTGGAGACATGCTGGGCTTTAGAGACAAGCAGGGAACATCCTCCTTGTACCAACAAGCTCCCCCAGCAGTGGACAAATGGCAGCAACAACCCAAGAATGTCCTGTGCAGCCCTGTCAGGCTTGGAGATGCCTGTGCTCTCTTCTTGCAGCCATGGCTGGCAGAGAACAGCAGAGCTGGGAGGGAGCTGCTGGGGACAGCAATGAGGATGGCAGCCCACCCGCCAGCAGGTAAACAGCACCGTGCGTGAAAAGCAAATTACAGCTTCAAAACCATTTAAACCTCTCTAATCTCCAGCACCGTATCAGTAACATGCAGAGGATTGCCTTTTAATCTAGAACATGAGTATGAGCTCGTTAGCCAGATGGCATCCATTTAAACCTAAATAAAGGGGGAGCTGTACTGGCCAGAGAAAAAAACCCAGCAAAACATATTCCATTACCCAACACGGCTGTTGCAGAAGCCCAGATGGCCTCGGGTTCGCAGCAGGACATGAGCCACTGCAGGGCTGGAGGGGAAGGCAAGAGCAGCTGGGAGGGATATCACGAGCAGATTTTGGGGTGCAGCAGGACCAGCCTGCCCTCAAATGCCTCCGTGGCAGGGGTGCTGGGGTGTCTGACGATGGGGAATCTGGCAATGGGTAGAGAAGGGACCCATGGCCTTGCTGCTGAATTTGCAGTGCTGGGTTTGGGCCGGGAGGGCTGGCAGCAAGAGCCATCCCCAGTGTGCTGCAGCTACATAGCGTGGATATACCAGCCCCAGACCCTGCTCCCAGCCCAGCCCAATCCCCCCACCTCCGGTCACCTTGAGCATATCACTCTCGCAGTCATCCCTGTGCCTCAGTTTCCCTGCCTGTTAAGCAGATATAATGAAGGTGACCTTCCTTTGAAAGCTCTGGGCGAGGAGCACTAAGCGCTAATTACATCGTTATCATTCACTCTGCTGCTTCTCTGCTGCTCCTCTTTTTCCCTGTGCCTTCTCTCCGCTCTGTCTCTGCTCTGCCTCCTCTGTGTGTCCCCACCGTGCCTGCAGCATGGCTCCCCTGTTGCCACCCCACCTGCGTGCTAGCTGCCTCTTGTGAGCGGCAGCTCGGGGCATGGGTGATGGCCAGGACCCAAGGTAGGTGCAATGGCACATCCTGGAGCAGTGCTGGCACGCAGGGCCCAAGCAGCTTGACAGCTGCCTGAAAACCAGGAGCTGACTCTCTCTACCAATCCCAAATTCACTTCCCACTGAATATTCCCTCTCTACAGCGCTGGAAGTTGGTGGGTTGCACCAGGAATTGAAGCATGCAAGGAACTGCACCAGGGCCAGAGCCCCTGCCCTGCACTGCAGTCCAGGTACCCCCAGGTAGCACAACCATCCCACCTCTGGGACAGTGGCAATGATGGGAGGCAGGACAGCAGCCCCTCTGAACCCCCAGCAATCAGCCTGCTCTTTGAAAAGCGTTAAGACCTGCTTGCTGTAGCCTTCAGTTTGGTTCATGTGGTGCAAATAACATCACCAACCATCCTGCTCTACATCTCAGTCATGCCAAGGAGCAAAGCCACTTTCCCTCCCCTGCTGCTCCTCCTCTTATCACTTCTTAAAATAATTGCTACTGCTCTTGCCAACGTGCCTGGCAGCCTCCTCAAGGCCAGACCAGTGCGGCAACAGGCACCACAGTTACATGGCAAGGGATGGTTCCTGTCCCAAAGCACCGACAGTCTCAAGGGTGATGCTGTTTGGCTGCAGGTGGAAAAGGACAGAGGAAGGATTCGACCAGGTTCCCTGGGGACTCTGCGGCATGGCCAGGACACAGGCAGAGGCTCCCATTGCCAACACAGAGACCTCACCACTCGGCTGCTTTTGCCCTGTAAAACCTTATTACTTTTCAGAGATGAGTCCTGCTCTGGCAGGAGCCAGAGCTGTTTTAATGTGAAAGACTGAGCCAGAAAACCAACTTTTTCTCACTTGAATTGCAATTTCCCATGCAGTATTTGCTTTGTTTGACTGTTTTGCTCAAAGCCATGTTGATTATTTTTTTTCCAAGCACATTAATGAAACCTTCGCAATTTCTGTAGATGCTTCTAATGCAAATTTCCATTTGGTGTATTTGCTCATTTAACGATTTCTCTAGCAAAAGCCCTGGCATGTGGGCATACGGGCCAGTGAGCAGCAGCTCATCAGGTGTGCAGCTCCCTGGGTTGCGTCCCCACTCCAGCAGCAACCAGTTGAAAGGTGACGGTGGGGAACCGCATTTATTACACAGCGAACTCAGCAGTGGGAAACGCAGTCTTCTGTGAAACAAGAGGCTGGAGAATATTTGCTTTTGCCCCTGTAGTGAATCCTTTCTTCGCAGTGGAGAGGAAAGAGGAGCCTGGGCAGGGGTGAAGGGAGGTGAGGGGGCACACGAGATGCAGTGGCCTGGCAGCTCTGGAGCTGGAGGCATCTCCAGCAGCCTTCCTCGCTTCTTGTTTTGGGAGAGAGCCACTAGCCGATCCTTCCTTGCCTTGTACTCTGCGCCAGGGGTACTGAAGGCATCAGTCATGGTCACCCTTAGCAGAAGACAACTCAGTGTAGACATGAATATAGTCCCCTTCCTCTTGGTCCAGACTAAATGTGTTTCCAGTTGCGCTTTTCCTGAGCAAGATCAAGCTATGTGGAAGGGGGCTGTGACCAGACCTACATGAAGACAAGCCCAGAAGCTGCCCCAGCACGCAGGATTGAAGGGGCACAGCAGCGTGACATTAACTGCTGTGGTGTGATGGGCTGAGGAGAGTCCCGAGGTGGGCAGCAAGAGAGAAGGGGATCATGTATCCAAGTGAAAAGTAGGATACCACCATCTGCTGAACAGTCCCACTGTCCTCTTCCAAGCAGGCAGAGGGACGGATCCTTTCCAGCTCTCGCTTAGAAGGATCCCCAAAACCTTGGGGACGCTCACTGGTAATAGGGTACCAACTGGCAGCTGGAAACAGCAGCTCCAGGGCAGTGCTGTCCCCAGCTGGTGAGGGACACAGGCTGCACCCCAGCCTCCCGCTGCAATGCCCACCTGCCACGGCCCCCTCCCAGCAATGACAAAGAAGTAGGGCCTCCTTCTGCAGCTGCGTGGCTCCCACAAAAAAACCCAAGCGTTGTAGTTTCAAAACCTAGGGTTTCCATCACAAAGACTTCTGTGGGGCAATTCCCCACCAGGTGCTGTTACAGGGCCTGGCTCTGAAGTGGTGACCTGGGGGTGGAAATAAAACTCTGGAAGTTGTTTCCTTCCCACATGCCCCCCACTGCATCCTTACCCAGAGCCTTCCAAAGGAGCCCTGCAGTGTCTGTACTGCAGGCACCACAGTGTGCCTGTACTGCAGGCAGTGGCTACAGACACTATGGTACAGCCTCTACTACACACACCAGCTGTAGACACCACGGTACGCCTGTTTGCAGACAATGACTGTAGCTGCTGCAGGATGCCTGTACTGCAGACACTGACTGTAGCTGCTGCAGGACACCTGTACTGCAGACACTGACTGCAGACACTCTGGTATGCCTGTACTGCAGATGCCAGCTGTAGGTGTTATGGTACGTACGCCTGTCCTGCACACACTGACCGCAGACACAACAGTATGCCTGTATTGCAGATACTGATTGTTGACCTTACAATACACCTGTACTGCAGATGCTGACTGTAGACACTGCAGCATACCTGTCCTGCAGGAGAGGTCACAATCTGCCTGCCCCAAGGTGTTTGGGTGTTTGCCTGTAGTGCAGACACTGACTGTAGCCATCACAGTGTCCCTGCGCCTGAGACACTTGGAGCAGACATCTCCTGGGCCCCAGCCTCACAGGAACACGCTTACCAAAGACACCCTTGATTGCTCAGCCCAGCTCTTTGCTAGCAGAGGTCCTGCCACAGCGCTTCCCAGCCCTGGGGACCTGGGGTGCCTACAGTGAGATGCCATCCCTTCTGGAGGGCAGCGCACATGCCGCTGGGACAAGCAGCGAAGCACCACAGTGGGCACGGCACCCTCCAGCCCTGGTTCCCACAAGGACTGTGCTGATCGTGGGCAGCGCTGTGAGCAGGGGGGCAGTCCTGGGAGCAACAATGGGGTGTCCAAAAGCACTGAGTCTCCTCTCTTCAGATCAACCCTGGCAGCAAGGCAAAGGAAAGGAGAGGAGAATATAGTTGTTGTACAATATCGTACATTTGCTAACAGCCCTAAAGCCTCCTGGCCTTACAATGCCTTGTCAGTGCTAAACTCCACTTTGCTACTTAAGAGGGAGAATAGAAAAGAGGGGCTTTATCAGCTCCTTAATACATGCTATCAGAAATCCTTACCTGCAGAGCCAGAGCCCCTGCTGCCTGAAAAGCCTTCTTAAATCCAATTTAAACCCCCACTGTCAACAGGGCGATTAGCACTGCCCGCCTGGACCATGAGCACTCCAGGATGGTTGGGGCTCACTGAAATTAATTCACTCATGGCTCTCACAGACTGCAACTTTCCTCCCTCCACCTCCTTCCTTCCCAGTAATAAAGCAGAGACACCAAGTGAGAGGATGCCCTGAAGGAAGGAATCCCCCATGGCAGCACCGCTCCATCATTGTGCCTCTGCCAGCCTAGGCAGCACCGCTGGGTCCCTGGGCAGCAGCACTAATCCTCCTTCCCTTGAAGTCTAGGAGAGACAGACAGGAGGTGGAGTGATGGCCCTCAAAAAATTTCCCAGCTGCTTTGGTGGACGACAAGCCCTGAAGGTGGCTGTAGGCTTTCAGGGCTCTTGGATCCGCTGTAAGTGCTGAAGTTTGGTGTTGCTCCGTCTTGACAGCTGTCACTTGGTAGAATGTCTGAGTGAGAAAGGTAGCCACCAAAGCTGCTCCCCATGCCCTTGGGGATGAAGAGGCACTCCTGGAGGGAGCATCAGCCCAGCTAAAACCAGAGCTGTTTTCCAAGGGGTCCTGGGGAAGCTGGGATGGTCTGGGGAGGAACAAGCAACCCATGAAATACCTCAGGCTGTTTGGGAGCCTGCCTGACAGGTGAGCTGGCTCCCAGGACAGGTAATTTCTTACTCATGTGGATCATAGCGATGTGCTCCTGCTGGGGTAGGGAGCTGTGGAAAGGCCAGAGGGTGCCCGTGACACCCAGGTCCTCGCCCTGAAGCTGCAGAGGCTGAGGGATTTCTGCTCCAGGAGCAAGGTGGGTTCCTCTTACCTCAAACCACACCTTGCAGCTCCTCCAGACTTACCAAGAAAGCCCTAATGCATCAGGACACTGCAGCCCACAGCCTGTCTGCAGTACAAGGGACACATGCAGAGATGCCATGACCTGTCTTCTTCATGGCCCAAGGACAGGCTGGGGAATCATCCTGGCGGTGTGGTTCCCTGTCAAGCCACATCCCACCTCCATGAGCGATGTCAGGAGAGCATCACACAGGTACACTACTGGGAACCTCTCCAGTGACTCTGCCCAGCCACAGCTCTCAGTGCCACAGCTCTCAAGGGGCAATGCTGCTGCACAGGCAGCTGCCTGCTGCTGCCCATCCCCTCTTCCTGCTCAGAGCCTTGAAAGGGAACGTTTCCCACTGCCTGTACCTGTCCTCGCAACTACCATCACATTAATCGGCCTTTCTGCAAGTGGAGGGCAGCGGTCCAAGCCCAGCCATCTGCTCCAGCATTGATAAAAGCCAACACAAAGCACAGCATACTAATAAGCATCACACGTCTTCGAAATCGGTGCTGGGAGAAAGCACAGCAGGGCAGATCGGTCCTGAATTCCCACAGCAGAAGTTGTGGAGAGACACTGCTCCACACCAGTGCCACCTAGGCAGGACGCTCAGCCAAGCTGCTGTACCCAATCCCCACTCCTCCACACCCCACATCCACACCGAGACAGCCTCCAAGATGGAGGAAAGCTTGGATCAACAACGGGAAATGTCATTTTCCCCCACTTTTTACTCAGCTTTCCTCTGCACTGAGCATTTCCCAGCTCCATGCAGAGAGAGATTGCAGGAATCAATTGGATGTTTGCTTTTATTAAAGAAGTGCCAAAGACAATGGGTTTTTTTCTGGAGCCTCCATTCAAGTGGGGTCTTGGGCCAAGTTTTTCCATAGATGCTTCCCCCAGTGGCATGAAGATGATGGCACAATACCAGGGACAGGCAGCGGAGACCAGACAGAGAAGGAAGACAGACAGGAGATGGGAGATGCCTGTGGTCTGGGCATTTCCCAGTGCTCCATCCTGAAAACTGGAGAAATCACCCAAGATGGGCACATTTCAGGGCAGATCCTGCTCACTCTGCCTCTCCAGGCTGCGATTACTGCAGGAAGGAACTCTTGGTGTCACAATGATTTTTGACACTTCAATTACCAGTCTCCACTCACAAAAACAGAACGTTAATGATGGGGAACAAAACACAAAAGCAAAACCAAACTCCCATACACAAACATGGCAGGACCTGCTGCCTCACACCAGGTTCAGTGTGTGATTTCCAGGCAAATGCTTGCAACATTTCTTACTTTTGCCTGTGGTGCTTCCACACTTCAAATGCCCCAGGATTCTGCTCACAGTCCTGCTTTTCGCCTTGAGGAGACTCTGGGGCCATGCTGCTTTATGAATTCCCCAGTGCCCCTCAAGATGCAAACCTCCAGGGCAGGGAAAAGCACCCTAGCGTTAAAATCCAGACTGTACCATAGTCATGTACTGTTCTGAGAAAAACAAAGACAAAAGGGAGGACAGACAGTTTGTTGTCCAGACTTCGTCCACCAGCTTGGATGCCTGTGGCACAGCGGACATGGTGTAGGGCAGCATGGTGTTTCCAAGCCTCTCCAAGCCTCAGGAGCCTGGTTGCTGCTAGTGGGGATTTGGGGCGGGGAGTGGATCTGGTCACAGGAGCTTTAACACCCCCCTCAATGACACGTGGGAACACAGGGACCAGGTAGTTTGGCTGGAAACATGAAGATTGCACCTCTTAGTAGCCCGAACTTCCTCCTCTGGAGTTCTGTTTTCGGCAACACCCATGCAAGGGGCTGGACACCAGCATGGGCACTGGGTCCAAGCTCACCGGCTCAGGTGTTACTCCAGTGTTACCACACTGAGGAGGTGAAGGACACCTGGCTGCTGCAGAAGCACAGGGGCAAGTGGGACACAACAACCGGCTGCTGCAACAATCCAACCACGGGCACCCTGCACCCTGCAGGACCCTTCCCTCCAGCGTAGGCAGGATCATGCTGGCTTGGCTCCAGAAAACCTCCTGGTGGTGATGTCCCCAAGCCAGGGAGAAGTACAGCTTACTCCCGAATCAACCAGCACAGCAAAGGACTGAGGCTGCAAGCTTCACTGCTCGGGAAGCAGGGTAGGTTTGCTTTTTGCCAGCACACTGAGGCACAGCTGGAGGAAGATGGGAGCCTGAAGCCCATGTTGCAGGGGCTCAGAGACATGAGTGAGACTGGAGTGAGGAGTGCTAGAAGAGACCTTGGCAGCCTGTTTTATCCAGGGAGGGAATAAGACACTGGCTTAGCAGCTGGGAGCGTAAGGGAGGGAGCATCCAGTTATATAGAGCTTGTAGGGTATTTTAATTTTGGCTTGTTTATTTGTTTGGGCTTTTTTTCTTTAAGTGCTTGGCACGGAGGAAGCCACTCCAATAACTCTGACACCACCTCCCCAGAGAACCTCTGGAAGAATTGTTTTGCTTTGCTTCATCTCTCCCCCATGCCTGCAGTTTGAGCTGGCAAGAGGACAGGGCAGGCGGAGGCCAGGCAGCCTCCAGGGCCCAGAGAGGGCAGGAGGTGTTGTGAGAGGCAGGGGCTCAGGATGCCGGGGACTGTGTGCTCTCCACCGGTCTCTCCTCACTGTCTTTCCCTGTCCATGTCCCACAGGAGATGCTGGGCTCTCTTCTCTGCAACCCATCCACCTGCCCTGGGAGCTCCCTCCGTCCCTTGGCATGTGGGTCTCCCTCCCAGCACAATGGACCACAGGGGACAGCAAACAATATAGGGAGAGCATCAGGATGGTACAAGGACCCCGGTTCCGGCCAAGCTGTAAGCCTGCTCCAGCCGTCCCATCTGGCTTGCTGCCCCACGGGGTGCAGAGGGTCCTCTGGGCCCGCACAAGATGGGGTGTCCCAAAGGAGGAGTGCTGCTGCATATGGGTGAGTGGGACAAAAGGTACTGCACCACCAGCTTACATGTTCCCCAAGTGCTCTGCACAGACCTGTTCACGGAATGCATACAGCTGCACCACAGCCACCCCCGGTCCTGCCCTGCTGCACCCTTTTGAGTCCCCCAACACCTCCACACCCTGACCCACCCCACCTCTGCAGCCACAGGCTCCCCCCAGCTGACCAGCAGGTTTTGCAGGGGAGATTGCCATAGTGGGTCACGCCTGATGGCCTCATGCCCATGGGTTAGCATGGGCACCATGCACGCCTCCAGCTCCAAACACCCACAGAGCGCCTGGGACACAAACCTGCGAACAATGCAATGGGACGGTGTCCTGGACTGTGGTCCCTGCAGCACCTTCACATCACCCAGTAGACTGGGGTCACCAGCCCACAAACTGCTGTGGGGACACAGGCCACCTCAGGTAGCCAGACAGATGTGATGGTGGAGACATTTCTCCTGCACCTTCATGTGGGCTGCCCATTGCCTCCCTCCCCACCAGAAGGATGCTGACCAAAACCTGGGCAGGGAAAAGCACAGAAGAGAAACGGTGCTGACCCTGCAGCCAGATAGGCTTTAGTGCTTGCTGCTCCTGGCAGTTCTACCCAGTTTCTCCACCTCGCTCACCCCATGCCATCTGACAGGATCCCAGTACGCCCTGAACAGCCTACTGGGGACTGTCCCCAAAGGCCACAGCAGCACCCATTTCTTGAAGTGGGCAACCAAGCTGGCTGCAAAATGGTGAGCTGGGGGAAACTGAGGCATGGGGCTGTGCCGCGATGCCAGCAGCCCCTTTGGTAGACACAGAAGGCCACCCCAGGGCTGGCACTGGGCCTGGGGATGTGCCTGCCCCTCCTGCTTGCAAACTCCCTCCTGGGAAAGCAGAGGGGAGGAATCTGCCCTTTTTTGCTCCAAATGGCCCCACTGGCACATTGAGCCTCGCCACATGCTGGCAGCTGTCTTACCATTGCAGGATCTCACTGACCCCAGCCCCCTCGCCCCCCCACCGCCTGACAGAGCTGGAAGAAGGGGAAGGGCAGCCACGAGAGGCTGAAGCGCAGGGTCTCTCCCCCACCAGTACTGCTGAAACAGGCTGGGGGCACCCGCAGGTCCCAGGCTGGCGCCACTCACCTGGTCTCCAACTGCTGCCTATTCAGGGTCTCTGATCACTGCAGCCTGGATCCAGCAGAGCACATGGGTCCAGCCCAATGGGTCACCCAGGGCACCTGCAAAACCCCCTGGGGACCCTTGTCCTCCCAGGGGTCCTGCCACTGCCCTGCAGATGGCGTTTGCTGAGAGCAAGCAGAGGATGACGAGGAAGGAACGAAGGAATGGAGTTGGCTCGAGGCAGCTGTGCTGAAATAAAAGTCGAGAAAGTCTCTCGCCCAAAACTACAGGAAAATTCAATTATCAAGGACAAAACACCATCTGTTTGTGTGGACTGTGACCTCCCGCTGCCCCCTGGCTTTAACAGCTCTTAAATTAGCATGTTTGTTAGGGGGTATTAGCTGTCTGACATCAGGGAAGCAGACCCCGCAGGGTGAGGGGGGGACGGAGGGGTTGTACACCAAAACGCGTGCCGAGGCGGCACGGCAGGCTCAGCGGTGATGTTCCTCCGTCACCTGGGCTTTGCTCTGCAAGCTCTGTTCGGCTCTCAAGCCCCACAGCTGCCACAGAGGAGGCTGGAGGCGAGGGCAGCTGCTGCTGGCAGCAACGCTCTTCCAAGGCATTTTTTCCACCAGTAAACCATCAAAGGCAAGTGCTAAACATGGACACAAGTGACTTGCCATGAAGAGTCACATCTAAGGAGCATGGATCCAGGCCTAAATTCATCCTGGGGCAATTCCAGGGGCTGTGCCTCCAGAGCTGGCCCTGCTGCCAGAGCCCAGGAGTGCTCGATGCTTCTCCAGCTTGGCCCCACGCTCTCTGCCACCACAGCTGCATGTCACCCTGCTGCCCATCACCCTGCTGCCCATCACCCTGCTGCCCATCACCCTGCTGCCCATCACCCTGACCAAATGGCCAGGTTCTTGCTGAACTAGACTCTCCAGGCTCTCCTTTCCTTCTAGTCCACAGAACCAGTCTCTACCTCCCACCCCTGTACGCCTGACAAGTCAGCTCCTTTCCAACTCTGCGTCATGTTCATACATCTTAAAACCAGCAAGGGGCTTTGCTCAAGACAAGAGCCAGCATCAGGTCTCATCTTCTGTATCTGCCCCTCCTTGGGCTCCCTCTCCCTCCAGCCACTGCCCCCCCTCTTCCACCTCCAAAACCACACCATGCCCTTGCTCCTTCTCACCTTTGCAGGCAAAGCCACCAGCATATGAAGATCTGCCCCTGCAATGCCAAACTTTGCTTGCAAATGCCCTTGCCCACCTTCACCCCAGTGACCTTCAACCTGGGAGGCTGGTGCTCTTCAAACCTCCTGCCCAGAGCTTTCACACATCCCTGCCCTCTCGCAGGGGCCAGGACCAGGCTGCCAGCCCCAGCCCGGCTGGCCGTCCTACACCCTGCACTGCTGGGCAGATATGGACCATGTGTGCACTTTATCTCAGGACCCTTCCTGCAAGCTCCAGCACCGGAGGAGGAAAAAAACACAGCAGCAGAGAGCAGCCATGGAGTCCCCAGCTGCCTCCAACCCTCTCCCAAACTCTGGCTCAACTCCATCCACTGAGGCAAGTCTCAGATTAGGGGAGGGCGCGTTTTTTCTAATTAGAAATTATTCATCAGTGTTTTAAAATAAAATAATAAAAGAAGTGTCAACCAGCTGGGGCTGCAAAAGCTGGGGCGTTTTGGCTGCCGACCGAGCACTTTGATAGAAAGGTTCTTTGGAAAACGCCGCAGAAAATATTTAATTTCTCCCAAGGCCTGCATATGGGGCTCATCACTCGCGCATATTGCACAGGAATATTCATGTGCGCTGGCCTCCTGCTACAGGATGACAAGGGTTTGCCGGTGCAGCATGCAAGAGGGGCTCCTTCCCTTCCCTTCTTTTTTTTTTTTTTCCTTTGGAAGAGGGAAGCACTGTATTTCACTTTCAATCCCCAAATATTCATCAATGGCAGAACAAAGGAAAAGCTGAGCCAGAGTCGGGTCTACTCATACTCATCAGCTTGCTGCACTCACCGCAGGGTAAAGCCACAGACGAGCAGCAAATGTGGGGAAACATGTTTCTGTGCCTTGTTTTGCTCTTTCTGGTTGCCTGAGCCTGCTGCGATGCTGCCTAGATGGAGAGCAGGAGCAGAGGTTTCAGTTCAAACCCCAGCTCTCCAGCCCAGGGACACAGAGGTGGCTCAACCTGGACCTGCCACCAGGCATATCCTTTAGCTAATGCCCTTCCACACAACTCAGAGAGGGTGGAAATACTGCACTGGGGCCACACAGCTGAGACTGTCCCAGCTAGAGGATGACTACCATGGCTCGCTCAGTCCCTCATCTCCCACTGGTGCTCCTGGCTCCCTCCCTTTCACCATCAGCTTCTGGCTCAGCAGCATTTGGGGCTAAGGGCTTTCCTGCAACAAGCCAATGAGCTCTTCTGGAAGGAGCTAACCTCACACCAAACATCTTGCCCTCTCACAGGGATGCTCACCTCCAACAAACCCTTGAGCCCCCCTCTTCCCCTGAGCCCCCACCTCCAAGGTGCTCTGCCTCCTGCCCCACAGCCTGCCCAGTCTGCCCCACCTTCTTTAACCTGCCCTAAAAGGTTTGTGCTCCCCTTCCCCAGCTCTGGATGTACCTCTCATCCCCATCACGGTGCTTTCTGCAGCTCCAGCACCTCTCAGCAGAGCAGGCAACAGCCCTTGCCAGAGCAGGTCCTACCTGGCCCCCAGAAAAGCTTCTTCCTGGCAGATGAAAACTCAGAGCACCAATTAAGGAAAACACTGGCCAAGGAGAGGGGATAGGAAAAGAAACCATCTCGGTTCACTATCTGTGTGGCTGAAGTAAAGCTGAAGGCAATGCAGGGAGAGGGCACAGCTCCTGGTGGGGTTGCAGAGGAGTCTGAGTGGAGGCAGCATATTTGTGCAGGGGTCAAACTGTAGTTCTTAAACACACTTGTGAAAAGTATTAATACAAAACTCTGTTGAATCTTCAAAACAGGAATCATTCCTATGTAATTGTTCACACAAACATGCACACGCGCATGTACACTTTATTAATTTTGTTATTTTTTTGGCAACTCTTCCCAATCAGAGGGGAAATTTGATGCCAGGTACATGCCTAGGCAGGGTCTGCAACCTCCACTATGAAAAAAAAACTATAAAAAAAAAGTCCTTAAACCCCATCTGGAGCATTGTGCCCAGTTTGGGCTTGCTGTAAGAAAGATGTTTTCCCATTACAGTCACCCACTGGAAGATAAACCCAGACAGGTTCTAGGATCTCCAGCCCTGGAGGTTTTCAAGACACAGATGGCCAAACTAAACTGGTTTGCACTCAGTATTCACCCTGCTTGGACCAGGAGGCTGCCCAAGGTCACTTCTCACCTGGATGGATGTATGAGCACATCATTGCCAGGAAAAATCAGATACAAAAAAGTCCCGCACAAACTCTGAAGGGGGGATGGCTTTGCTCAGCACTCCTTTCAAACATATTGAAAAGCAAAATCTGATTGAACAAATCTGACCAGCTCTCTGCCTGGAGTAGGACGGAGACCATGGAGAGGGATGGAGGCCATGGGGCTGCAACGCAGCAGGGCCAGATCCTGTGCTCAGCCCATCCCCATCAATGAAGTGGAGACCGAGGAGATGGCCGTCTTCCCCGCTGCCAAACCTCCTTCTGTGGGGACCGACTCCCACGACACCAGCAAGTGATTAACGAGCGGCCAAGCCGTCAGCATGCAGGCTGCGTGCATGGGCTCTTGCGTGTGTGCGCGCTGCTCCCCGAGACTTGGCGGGGAGGGGAGCTGGGGGGAAGAGCGCTGACAAGCAGATGATTAATTGAAATGCAAGGGGGAGGAAAAGTAATGTCCGCTAAAACTATCAGGCGGCGCAAGCATGGGAAAGAAACTCAGAGACTCTGTCTCCATCCCTGCTCTGCACGCATTGCACCTCCCAGCTCCGAGCTGCTCGCCAGTCCCTTCCTGGCTTCTATTTTTGCAGGTGCAATTTCATATTTGAAAATAACCATGCTGCACACGCACATATATTTTTTTCCTCCCTGGCCCCCGGCTCATTGCACACGGAAACGGCAGCGATGGGAGAGCAAACCTCCCAGTTCTGCGGTGCATGGCTGCAATTAGACATCCAAGTGCTTTTTACCCCGTGCCTCTGGGCAAAGGCACCCGCAGCCTGGGCTCTCCGCACCACCTGCACCACCTGCACCTTCCAAGTGGCTCAGGCTTGAAAATGCACATAATGTTACCGTTTTTCACTAAAAGACTAAGAAGAAAAAAAGAAGGAAACAATAAAAGAGACTGAAAGCTCAAGTCTGGCTCAGCTCTGAAAACTTGCTCAGTGCCTGTAAATTATATCCCAAGCATTGGAGCTGGCATGATCACACGATCGGTAAAGAGGGCGAGTGAGCTTCAGTTCCTCATCTTGTGTAAACAGGCTCAGCTTGGGTCACCATATAAACAGTGTGGAGATGCAAAGTGCTACATGCTATTCCCCTGCTCCACTGCTGGGAAAAGCACAAAGGGGAAAGGCCATGGGAAGGGGGAGGGGGAGGGAATATCCTAAGGGGAGGTCTGAAGGAGCAACAAAGCAATTTTGTTATGTCCAAGATCAAAACTAGCACCCTGGGAACGTCCTGCCGCCAGCTCCTCATCCAAGGAGGAGAACCAAAGGGAAGACCAAAGGGTCTTCCCACAGAAAGCAGACGACACTGAGCTTCAGAGCCTTGGGTTGGAAAATTAGGGATGTGATCTCGCTGGTGGCCTCTTGATGCCACCATTAGTGCAGATAACAAACACTGTCAGATTGTTGCCAGAGCAAGCACCAAGCGAGCAGGGTTCTAAGGAGGCTAGCAGGAAGGAGATGTACACCGGGGCAAAAGAGGACCCAAACTGGGCTGCTGTAGCACGGTTATTACCCGCCTTCGCTCGGCAAGCCGATCCTCAGCCAAGATGACCAGTTCGGAAAATTAACTCGGTGAGTTGTTCAGCACTTTGCCGCTCAGGTAACGAGCGGAGATGTAGGCGATTGCATCGGAGGGCTTCATGAACCACTTGTACCATTGACATGGTTTAACAGACTGCTGTTTATGAGACAGAGCAGTATTTAAAAGACACATTTCTCTCAGAGCCGCACATAAAATTTGATAGCTAAATAGCTGTAAATGCTACTGAAGTCTGACAACTCAAAGAGGAATCGAGGGTCTGTCATGCAGAGTATCCGCCAATACACCCGGCCCCGCAGAGCCAGCGAGACTTCCAGTCTCATAAAACCTTTTTTATATTGGAAGTGAGAATTTGTGCAGCACATATGAACTCTCTTTTATTGGGCTGGTGTGATGCTGAGAAAATGCAGTTAAAGTTGTACAAGTCCTCCTTGGAGCGCTATCGGGGCGCCTATAAATCAAAAGCTTTATCCTGGAACAGGTTTACTAAATAAACCCGCTTTAATTTGGGCTCGCGCCGAGCAGCAGGAGCTCATGGTGGGAGCGGGTGCCTCCCCTTGACGCTGCCCGTTCGCACCGGCGGAGCAGGCCCAGCCAGCCCCGAGTGAGAAGGGCTCTGGCCCACCTCTCCATTCTCATGGCCACGAAGAGCATCCCAACAACAGAGCATACTCCAGAGCCCAGCACCGCTCTCCTCTCCCCTAGCACAGGGGGTTTACCCTCTCCAAACATCCACGGCCCCCCACGATGCTCCCAGCTCACAGCCCCAGCCCAGCTGCTGCCCTGAACCCGATCCAGACCCTCGTGCCTACGCAGCTGATTCGGAGAGCTCCTGGGAGCATCCTGGACTGGAAGGACCACAGACCCACCTTCAGCACCCAGTGGAAATGGAGTATTTCCGAACCTTCACGAAGGCCTGGAGCACTCCAGTTGGGGAGGAAGACTTGGGCCAGCTCCCTTATCCCCCAAAGACTCCTACATCTCCACTCTACAGCTGCATTAATTATTTCATCTTAGTCTGGCTTCCTCATTAAGCTAACCTAGACGGCCCGCGGCTGAGTGACAGCGAGCTAGTCTGCAAGAACCCAAGCCAGCAGCGCTGGAAGCCATAGGCTAGATGTGATTTACGCGGACTAATATTACACATATCTCAAACACGCAATCTTTAGAGAACCTGAGGCTGCTGGCTAGCTGGAGGAGAGCCTGTGCAGGGCTGGCAGCACAGCATCCGGACTGAGCCTAGGTATCAGCATCTCACCCCGCGCTCGGCCATGAGGGATGAACACGATGGTGGGAGCCATTCCCTCACGGATGGCCTTGAGGCATGGGGAGCAGAAAGCCCCGGTGCTGCTGCCAGCGGACCCGAGTGTGACACAAAACATCTGTGTCAAAACAAGGGCCGGGAAGCACAACTCCTCGGGCACCAGCCATGGGACAGCCCCTTCACCCCACTGATGTGGCTGTGAGTTCAGCTAATTTTGGCATCGAGCTCCCCCTGGGATGTCTGGCTTTCATGGGCTGTAAGAACAATGCTTTAGGGCATTATGCAGATCCCCTTTTTCCAATACTGCCAAATCCAAGGCTTTTTGTGTGAATCCACTACATTTTGCCGTCTCTGCAAACAAGTGTATAGAAATACAAGACTTCAGCCCCTTGGAAGCCTCCAGGGAAAATTCAAAGCAATGAAGAAATATGAGTTGCTTTTCCATGAACCCATCAAAAAAAGAAAAAAAAAAAACCACCCTGAAAAACCCCACATTACTTTTAAGCCTGGTTTTGCCAGCAGTACAGGTCTTTTTCCCACAGTCTAAGGAATCAACACATTTTCAAATCACTCCTGCTTATGGTATTGAATATCAGAAAACGATTGCCTTTCATTCAGCAGCTGTTTTGGGACACCAAGGGAAAAGGCAAGCAGTCTAAACTTAGCAAAACACGAAGAAAGGCAAGAAAGGCTTCAATGCATTTAAAAACTAGTCACAAGGACTGCAACAGGAAAGGAGAGGTCTGCAAGGGGTGCATGCAGAGAGGAGTGTTTTGGGGTCACAGCATCCTTCCACAGCCCCAATCTCCCTCGGTAGCAGAGAGACTGTCACAGCACTGCTCCACTCCTCCAGCTCCTTGGAAAAATGCAGGGATGTGTCCTCGTTTCCCCAGGAAAATCAGCAGTTTCTCCTGATTTACCCACCTCCAGCCCTTCCACCATACGGATGCCACGGCATCTCTGTGCTGCCAGTGGAGAGTGAGCAGCTCCAAAAATAAACCAAGCAGCTTGGTGCATTAAGAGGAAACCCAATGGAGTGAACAGCAACAAGGGATGGAGAACTGAAAAAGGTTTGCCCTGAAGCACTGGAAGGAGACAAGCCCTGGTCCCCTACAGGCTTGCGCCATTTAATTCCTCCATGCCCAGAGTGATAGCTCCATCCTCCTCCTGCTCATCCTATGTCCCCTGCCTCATCCATAGGGAGAGGACCCAAACCACAGCGCTTTCCTCAAATGAGGCCATGGACCTGGCCACTGACTCTGGTGGCTTCCTCTCTATCACACCTGGTCTATCACACCCAGCAGCAATTGGCCAGTAGGATGGCGAGCCATTGCCAGAGAAGGCTGACAGCCCAGCAGACCACAAGAAGGGGACCAAAGGGCAAGGGAGATGGGGACAACCAAACCCAGCAGGTATCAGCACTCAGGTTGGGTTGTGAAGCCCATCAGCCCTCACTGAACTTCTCCAGTGATACCCCTTGGGCAAGGGACCACAGCAGGGCACCTTTTCCCCATCTTATTTGACACCTGGTTCCCACCTGGTCTCCGGAGAGCCACAAAAAAGCCTTAATGCCACCAGGTAAGCAAAAAGCCACGACCGCCGGGCTTCTAACAAAGACAAACCGCCTCTCTCCTTCCTCCCAGATTGCAAGCAGATGTGTGTTTAAATTACCTGCTGCTGACTGTGACGCTTAGCAAAGCATCGTGGTCTAGGAGCAGAATGAAGAAAAAAATGTGCGAAATGAGGGAGGGCAGGATTAGCGAGAAATCAGCTGGCTCTGGGAGGGCAAAGCCTCACCATTGCAGAAAACAAATGTCACTTTCAGCGCAAGAGGTGCATTTGTGACAGCTAGCACAAGGGAAACCCTGACTTTGCTAAAGACAGTTGATGAAATTAAGAAAGCCCTGGGAAAGGCTGCAGGGCTGGGTCTGGGCTCCCCAAAGGGAATCACTTCCAGCCCACAACACGTTACCAGAGCAGCCCTGCTTGTGTTACATGGCCTTGGCTTCCCCCTCCAAAGAAACTCTTCAGGACTGTGTAGCCAGCTGCTTGCACAGCTTGTACACCCTGGCTCCAGACTGCTTTGAACTACCTGACCTGGCCGCTGCTGGTGTTGGCCCCCACAGTGGGCTGCATGTGTTCACCCTTCCTTCTCCATGGGTTTCCCCAGTGATACCATGGGAAGCCCACCAGCAGCCCCTGCACCCAGGAGGGCACAGACATCCAGGGCCCACGTTGGAGGTGGTAAGAACAATGCTAGTGAAGAAAAAGCCTGGAGAAAGGCACCCCCACTGTGCTGGTCCACCGTGACGCACGAGGAAAATGGGACCCCTGGCCCCTGTACCACCAGATGCCACGACTCAGAGCCAGCTTGCATTCACGCTGGTGACAGCTTTCCCCCTTGTGGGAGGCTGCCCAAACCCTGTGGCATTAGGGCACATCTCTGCACCAAAGCTCAGGCTCCAAGCAATGCCTCCTTAGAGAGCTAGGATGTGGGTGCAGCCCAAGAGGGCTGCTGTTTCGCAGCAGCTTGCTGCCAGAATCTCCGGTCTCTGGAAGAGCATCCAACGGGGTCTCCTGTCTCCTAGCAGCAACTTGCATGGCAGGACAACATTTTGCAAACTAAGCCATAGAAATCAAGCCCAACCTGCTCCCCTTCCCCCTTACTGCTCCTGGCTTGCTCTCCGCCGAGCCCTTGTGGGTCACACGTGGTGTCCCACTTCCCGGCACAGCTCCGCTGGCTGGAGCAAGAGCAGAGTCAGACCCCAAATTGCAGATTAGTGCGTTGGGTTCATGCACGGGAAACAAAAGATCGGAAATCTCTGAAGTGCACAGCTGGAATCCACACCCCAACCATGTTTTTGTGAGATATCACTTACATTTTTAAAAGCTATCTAGAGAGGGTTCTGCTTTAAAACAGCCTGGTGGCTGCTGCACTGACACTGCTGCCTGTCACGCTGACCAGGACCTTGGATTGTTCCCTGTCCCCAACAGGCCATGCTCATCTGTAGCCTTTAGCCTTAGGTTATGAAATTATTCTAAGAAAGGATTAAATGTCCTCCGCATTCGTTCAGCACCAGCTGTGGAGGGAGGGTGGGATGGGAAGGACGTGCAACCCCGAAAAATCACTGGGGGATACTACATGCCAACACCCCAAAATCATGCTCCCCAGAAACCCTGGGGTTTCTGTCTCCATTGTATTTATGGCCTCACAAGGTCACTGCAAGGGGAAGCCCACAAACAGCCATAAGATGCTCACATGGCACCCTGAGGAATGGGGACTGCAAAAGCACTCATGTCCCTCTCCTACCATACATTTTTTCTTCTCCCTTCAAACGTCCTGCAACAGCAACTATATGTTTATGGGATGTACACTACAAGGTCTTTCTTCTCCCCTTTCCACATATCAGGCTTCTGGACTAAAAGTGATCCGAGGTGAGATCATACGTCCTTGTGAGATGCTTACCCCGCCCTGTTGCTCGACACCACTGGCCTCCAAGGAGTCCCAAACACACTGCAGGAGCCTGGGCAAGGGTTTAATCCCCCTTAGGGCTTTGTTTCTACCTTGTCACCTCTTCTCATCTCTTATGCTGCCTGAGTTGCGAGCTGCCCTCCCAACTAAGCTCTGCGGAAGGTTTGCTTCACCTTAATTCACAGCTGCCCATCTGCGAGCCCTTCCTGCCTGTGTTGCCAGCCAGGAATGACCAGAGAGCCCTGCCAGGCCTCCTCTGCCCTGAAGCATCATGCACAATAACCTTGCTTTTCCTCCAGGAGAACATGGTTCACTCCATTCAAATTGACCTCAGAAAAGTGGCAGCTTCTCCATCCCCCTGCCCCCTTTGTTTGGACCAGGGGGACTGGCAGGAGACCTTGGCTTTCCAATTGAAACAATGAGCTTAAAAGCTCAGTGTGAAACTAAAGGTCTAACCCAGTGATGTGACACAAGCAGCCTCCCCAGAGACAGAATATTTTGGGAGCCTCTCCAGTGTTTGTCCTTTAGGAACTGCAGAAAAGGTGCCAGGCAGTGCCAGAATCTAGCAGACACTGTGCTCCATGCACTTGCCATGCTGGGGCACGGAGCAGGACCACATACCCCATTTGGAAAAAAACATTCCGAGCCATACACTGAATTCCAGAGCAGCAATACCCAGGGGCACAGCTGCAGGCTCACCCCAGCATGGAGAAGAGCCAGCCTGAACTAACCTGGGACAGCAAAACTATGAGTGAAAACCCCCTCCACCAAATGCTGAGCTGACAATGAAATGCAGAAAGGACGTGAGTCACTGAACGAAGGCATCTGCTTTTTCCAGCACACGTGTGGAGTTATTCTCACCTGAAATCAGTTTTTGGACAGCTAGAGAACACATGCTGTTTCAAGCCAAACATGCCCGGGTCGCTCTCCCAGGCAGGGAGTTATCTCAGTATTTATTAATGGGGAAAGCCACCGTGCTGACACACTTGCAGCATAGCGGTGAGAGCAGCGAGGAGGGAGAAGCAGCAACACCCGCTCTACTCCTCCCTAGGGAAATAACAAAAAAAAGAGCAAGACCATTGCCTGCAGCCAGGGATGCCCAGCACTGTCCTGACTGCTCCGACCATTGCCTGCCCTCTCCCTCCCATGCCGAGACGGGAAACCCATTAAATGCTGCAAGCAACGAAGCCTCTGCTGCTGCTCCCTAGAGGCACTTTCACAGTCAACTTGAGGAAATTGTTCCTGATATCCAGCCTAAATTTCCCTTTGTTGATTTTCAGTTGAGCAGCGGAAAGGTGGGAGCTTTAATGAGACAAGCGGGGCCGCTGCAGGGGAAGGAGCCGTCAGTTTGAGCGAGGTAATGCACAAAGCTGCGGTTTAAGTGGAGCAGCTATTGCGAAAGGCCCAGAATCCTACAAACATGGGATGGAAAATGTCTATTAACTTTCCCAATGGACTAACATGAGATTGTTCCCCCATTTTCTAATGCTTCTCCCAGTCCAGCTATTTGATTGGGACCAGAGCTCTGCAAAAATATGAAGGGCTTGTTCTTTTTTTTTTTTTTTTTTTTTTAAAGGAATTGCTGAATGTGGAATAAGATGTTGGGCTTTGCAGCCAGATTTTCTTGTTTCATCCACGGGCACAATTTTTGCTGTTCTGCCTGCTGGACACAGCTTCTTCTGTCCTGCAAACCCTCCCTGAACTCTCTGGCACAAGGGCTAGAGCACGATGTGCATGGCAGCAAGTTGCTAACAGCTTGTGCTTGAAAATAAGAGCTTTTTGGGGTGAGAAATGTGACACGAAGCTGCAGAAGCTGCTTTCTGAGACACAGCTACTGCTCAGCAAGGCATCACTCACCTCAGGCGCTTCCTCACAGGAGCCCAGCATGACCTTGTACTACAAACTGGCACCCACAGAAGTTTGCTGGATGGGAAACCAACACCATCCTTCACTATCTTTCCCCCCTTCAGCTCAGGAAAAAGCTTTTCATCAGTAGACAAGACACTGCAAAGCTCACAGGAGCATGCCCAGGACATGCAGATGTATGAGCAAGGGGTATATAAAGGAATGAGGGTGCAGCCAAGTGGGCTCAGCTCTGGGGAGAACATGACATCTGTTGCTTCCAGCAACTGGGACATCAGGCTCCAAAAATCCAGCTTGAGACATGTGCTTCAGCAACGAGAGGAGCAATGATTGGGTCCAGGAGCACTGGCCTCTCTGCCTTACTCACAGCATCAGCACTGTACAACCTTGAATCCCCAGAACAGGCTGGCTGCATCAGGGCTGCTTCCTGCGGTAACGAAGCTCCCAGTGCACTGCTGCGGCCAGACCCTTGGTGAGAGGCAGGGGTTTGCCCAACATACCCACAGACCCCCATGGGGTGATGGAAACAGTGGCATTGCAAGAGCTAGACCACGCAGGGCTAACCCACCCTGGCAGATGTTTGCCTTAATTGCAGACCGTTTAAGAAAACGTCAGATAGGTGCATGGCAGTAGAAGGGTGCTCTTCCACTCTGCTTTTATGGGCTTGTAAAGGCAAAGTGGCTGCACGCTTCCCTGGAAATGTCAGGCTCTGTTTTCCTGCGGACCTGCCATCCGTAAGGTTTTACCAGAGGAAAGAAGAAAAGGGTGTGCTTGGCGGTGCTGAGTGGGGGGGTTAAATGGTCAGGTATCGCTGCAATGAGCCCTCCCTCCCTTTGCACCCATGTCAGGTCAGGGTGGTGCATTGCCTTCCCAAAATCAGCACCCAGCTTCCCATGCAGAAAGGCACAGAGGGGACTGCAACAGCAGCGGCTACAGGCACAGGCACCCTCGGATACTAACACCAGCTTTTGCAAGCTCGGCAGGCAATGCTGCTGCGCAGAGCACCCTGCAGTTAACCCCGAGCAGGCAGCCCTGCGATCTCCCTGCCGCTGCCCTCGCAGTTCTCTTTGGTGTCACAGCAATACCCTTGTCAGATGAAGCTTAAGCACACAGGATGCAAAAAACTTCACTTCTGTACCACAACATTAAATATCCAACCTCATCCTCCCTGACTTTGTTGCAGGGCTTAGCATGAGGACAGACCTAAGTGAAGGGGAATGAAATAGAGATTTTTCTCCATCTACTTTCTAAACGTTGGATGAGGGAACACATTGCACGGTACATTGCAAGTCTGGGATGTGGCAAAATACCAACTGCATTTTATGTCTTGCAAAACCGCCTCCTCTGTGGCAGCTGAGATTTCAAAGCAGAAGCTCCGACCTTGGTAATATTTTTTACATACTGAGTCACTGCTGACACTGGAAATAACAGGGGAGAAGGGCTGGGATTTCAAAGATTTTAATGCATGACCGCATCTGCTAACAACTGGGACAGCCCCAGCTGCCAGCCCGGCCCTCCAGCCCTCTGCCACTCTTCATTACAGGCACAAGGCAACGATTTGAGGTGATGTAAAGTACTGGCATGCCAGACTACGCAGAGAAGGATGAGGATTTGAACAAGGAGGAGGCACAGCCATCTGACATGCCCTGCAGGTAGCTTTAAGGGTGATGAGTGCAGCTGAGGGGGTGACTCCTGATTTTTTATTACCCACCTCCAAGGGAGGATGGCTTGAAGGGCCAGCCCTTTTTTTCCCCTTAACGGAAAAATCAGGGCAGGTTCACGTCCTTTGCCTGTGAAGGCAAACATCCCAAAAACAACCAGGGGAGAGGAGAGAAGGGACTGGGCAGAGAGCCTTTTCTACTTGCAGGAGCAAAGCTAGATGGGCAAATGGATAGGGAAAGAGAGGAATCCTTCTCACACATGACAGCCCACCCGATCTGGTCCCTTCAGACTGACCCTCAGCCTGCACCCCCTTGAGACCCTTTCCCATATATATAATTTGATTCCCCGACTCTCCTCCTTCTTCCAGCAAGGGAAGCTGTCTCTGATAGCCCTGATTTGCTAAATAAAACACTCCTTGAAGGCTCCCTGTAATAACATTTGCACAGAAAATTGACATTCTTCCTCCTCTCATCAGCCCTGACCCTGTTTGTTTGTGAGTTAATAACTTGGGTGCTTGGCTGAGCTATTGATCCTTTCCCAGAACAATCGCTCTTTTGGGTCCAAAATACACCCAAAAAAACCCCGAGCTAGCAACTGCAAAATGAACCCAGTGTTTGCCCGTGGCCCCATGGCATTGGCATTGCGAAGGGGCTCAGGTCCTTCCCAGCTGCTTGCGATGTCTTCTGAAGATACAGCTGTAGAAGGTTGGATTTACTTCTCCATCCCTCTCTGCTGTCAGGGAAGAGGTGTTGCACCTTGCAGGTGGAAAGCCAGCTTTCATGACCCAAAATTATCATTTAGTGGTACATGGGCACCATCACCTTTAGTTATAGCAAAGGCAGTGTTTCAGAACCCCAGCCTCCCAGCTGAAGGAGAGAGGGGAACATTGCATCAGTCCCTCCATCCAGTACAGGCTGCTCTTCAGGCTTTTGTTATATTAGACAGGACGTGGTGTACCAGACGCACAGCAAAGCTCCAGGTTCTAGCCATTCCCTCCTGCCAGCACTCACCTGAGAGCAGATCTCTCTCCAATACCCACTGTAACAAAACCTGAGGAAAGGAAACAATTCAGGTGTCTGCAATCCCCTCATCCTCTTTAACTGCTCCTGCACCCCCAGGGCATTGCACCACCTCTCCCAGGAGAATCCTAGCCTGTGCCTGATGTTTAATTTTTTGCTTTGCAATCTGCTCGCATGCCTCTGGCTAATTGTTCTTCAGACTGCTCTTTTCAGGGGAGATTTTCATGGCAAACAACCAATTTTTCCCAAGTTGCACTTTTTTCCTTCAAAGCCTTTGATGTCTGGGAAAATAACAGGCAACCTCAACACACGGCTGAGCATCAGGCAAGGGCTGGGAAGCACTAAGCGGAAATGCATTTAGTTGTCTGGGTCAAAAACCATTTCCTTTGTTAAATGATTATTATTGTTCCAAAAGGATTTCAGTGGGAATTGAGGGTGCTTAGATAGATGGATTCACAGGTTTGCTGAGCTTCTATAAGGGTCTCTATATCCTCCACCATAATTCTACATCATAACTTCCAACACCAATAACTCTTCTATGACTCCCAACAGATATTCCTGTGCCTTCCAAAGCAATAACTTCTCAATGAACTCCAGACCTGCCAAATCGACTGTTTTCCCCCTGTGGACGCCTGCTTTTTGGCCCTTCTCACTGCCCCCCTGGGAATCTTGACCCATTTACCTCTCCTTCTGGTTCCAAGCTCAGTGCAAGGGGAGATGAGATCAGAAAGCGATCTGCCTCGGACATCAACAAATAGCTCTGGCACTAAAAGCTTTCAGTCATCTCCCATTTTCCTGACTGCTCTCAGCAGCCGAGGATCCAGATCTGGACCTGCTCGCACCAGGCATCTTTCTGAGCAAACCTTCCCCCATCACATGCTGCCCTTTCACACATTACTCATTTCTTCCCACTCGTACCTGAAAATTGTTACAAGTGTGTCGCAGATCTCCCCTGGAGAAATTACTTAGCTTATTCACCAGGGCTAGAGAACAAACACTTAAATAAGAAATAAATTGCAATGCATTTCTTGGGTTGTCAAGCCTCCCAGTTCAGCTGCAAGAGCCGCGTGCCAGGCACAGCGGCACAGAGCTGCTACCTCTCTATGCACTTGATCTTAACGATGTGTTAATTAAGCTAAGGTTAGAGCTGCTCGTTACCTTATTATTTTTGGTTCTATCACAGTAATGCTCAGCGGCTTCAATCAGGAACAGGCTTTCCCCCCCCCCCCCCCCCCCCCCTCTCTTTTTAAGTCACAAATTATTTCAAGATCTGGTAAAAATAAACGCACACGAGCAGGCTCTGCTCTCTTCCAGGGGATTTTGCTTTGCAAGGGAAGAAAGGTTTCAACAGTGTGTTTGAATCAAAAAATGAACATATGCAAGAGGGGAAGAATTATATACATCAAAAGTTACCCTTTTTTTGTTGAAAGGTTTTCTTTTAAACAAAGAAAATCCCCAAAAGGCTAATTTCACAACACTAGGTGCTGTGTACAGTCAGTGCATGCTGCGGAGTGAATATTGAGCAAGCTACAAGGCTGCCCAAAGGAGGACAGAGGAAGGATAAGCGATTTGGCTCTGTTTTCGGGCTCTCCAGTTGCTATTCCACTCGCCGACCTGTAAACTCCTCCAGCTATGGGGTCTGAGTGTGGCCGGCTGCCTCTCAGGTCATCCTCATCCCACGTGCACATGGAAAGCAAGCAGCACTTCTGCGCCTGAACGAACGACCGGGTTTTAAAAGACAACACTAAATCTGCTGGGGAGCATGCTTAAGGAGCGTGCCCTGCTGTAGGTTCTCCCCATGCCAGGCTGCCTTTAAATAGGTGCAATGAACTGCCAGTTCTCGTCAGATCCCTGGTGAGCCACCATAGGCACAGCCCTGCCCTACCCCTCCTGGAGAGTGGGTACTGGGGTCGGCGGGGGCAGAGCTGGGGAACAGGAACTCTGCAAACCATCCCAGTCTGAAACCAAATGGAGCTCAGGAGGCAAAGTCAGATGGGGAACACCACAGAGGCTGTTTGGGCAGGTCCTCTTGACCCCAGGTGAGATGCGGGTGCCCACCCTCATGGGGTGATGTTGCTGCCCTGGGAAACTCAAATACCATTCCCCATCTCCACTCCCTCCGTTAGGAGGGTAAAGGAGGGGTAAAGGAGCCACAAAAACCTCTCAGGGTCCTTGCAGGAGGGTCCAATGCTTCTGACAGGGTGGGCAACTCTGACCGCCATGGCTGCCAGCTTCTCCTTATGGGTATCCTTAGATGTTGGTGTAGGGCCAAGCTGAGGAGTCCCACTGGGAGCACAGGCTGGCGACACACCCTCCAGCTGCACCCCAGTGCCCTGCAAATGACCTAGGATTTTCAAAGATGCCATCACGCCCACACTATCCAATTACTAGGAAACAATTAGACTGATGATGGACCTCAGGACCACCACGGAAAAACGTGAAAGGGAGCCACCTGCTCCCACAGTGCCCGGTTTCTGCAAAGCATTTGCAACCCAGCGTTGTGTCTTTTGTCAAAGAGGAGCCAGGAGTCCTCTTCCCTGGTTTTCAACTGAAATCAGCCTTTGCCATTTCCGGCTGCTTCTGAAAACCACTCAAAAATTTCATTAAGAAAAAAAACCTTGAGAAGCTGTGTTTCCCTGCCCTGTGCCGAAATCATCACTTCCCTTTGCATTCAGTGCTCCTTTCCTCATCGGGACAGAGCTGGTTCCATCCTAAAACTTAACCCTTAACTACAGAAAACCTCTGGAATGGAAAAAAATATAATAAAGCCCTTTCTGGGGGATAACCCGTAGGAAAAGTAAAAAGGTTTCAGAGAGGCTCAGTGGTGCTTAAATGGATAACGGAGCAGAAATGGCTCTGGGAACTGGCGTGAGAGAGGACTTTCCTGGGGAGCATGGTGTCTCCTAAAGCAGCAAGTCCCATCAGCTCCGGTTTTCCAAAGAGGTCTCGCAGCACAAAGCAATGCAGACAGACACGCAGCGGCTTACTTGGGGGCTCTGGCATCCAGGCTTCGAGCAGGAAGGCGCTGCACAACTGCACTAATTATCTGCTGAACATCTGTCTCTCCACTACTACCGCAGGGCTGGAGGACTCCTCCTGCATAGCCGAGGATTAGCGCTGGAAAAGATTTTGTTGACTGCGTGATTTTGCACAGGACGGGGAGAAAAAGAATCCCGCAGATTCCCTGGAAGGGAGGTGTTTCAGGGCGAATCTCTCGGATGAAAGAGGGGAATTTGTGGTCAAAATCAAGAGACCTTGCCAGAGCAAGCAGCAGGCGCTCGCCCTGCCATGGGCTGTGGGATCTAGCCCCTTGCTCTAATTCAGGGGGAGCAGGAGCTCTGCCGCTGTGGTCCCCCACGCCTCAAGCAACACCAGGGCATCTATTACAATCCAGAGGGTCCTGGGTTGCAGTCCACCCTCCAAAACCCCTCTCACATTCCCCCACAGCCAAAAATGAAACCGGGGAAGATTGATGGAGTAAAGCCACAGAGACACGGGGCTAGTGGGGCATAGCTGGGCTCCCCCTGACCTCTCAGTCCACGCTTGGCACATCACGAGCAGCACTGGAAGCTGGACCTGCCCTTCGACAGAGCTGCTGGGTTTTGGTGGGAGGGGGGCCCAGGGCAGACAGGACGCGTGCCCGGTGCGGGGGGAGCTTAGGCAGGGCTCCTGCCGCAGCACCCAGGCTGCTCCCCGGGCAGCAGGCTTTAAGCAGAAGTTAACTGCCAAAGACCAGTCTGTCGGTGGCTTTCCAGGGACCACTTCACTTCCCTGGGGTGAAGGGGGGGATTCCTGAGTTTGCCAGAGGCTCCAGAATTGACAGCTTTTGTGGACAAATCACTCAAACATCCAGATGGAGGGAACTGAAACCGGGCTTGGGATTTACAGCCTTCCCACGTGGGGAGGGAAAATGCTCTAACGCTGCAACATGGGCATGAAGGGGAAAGAAAGTTCAGCCTTGCCTGGTCTGCTTCTCCCTGCCCAAAAGGTTAGAAAAGGCCAAAAAATAGTAAGACTTCCAGTTGTGGTGTGGTACCTAGGGGAGAGCGCGCATTCTTCTGCTGTCTCGGTCAGGATGTGGTTCTTACAAAATCCCTCTATAGCGAGGGAGAGAAGCAGCAGCACAAGGTACCTAGGATCCAGGCTCCTGGCGTAAATCACTCCCTAATAAACTGAGGAGCCTTCTTTCTGGACAGGCAATGGAGGGGATCTGGAACTTCAGGTAATGGAGCTGTATGGTGGGAACATATCCCTCAACTTCGGTCTGCATCCCACCAGCCTTGAGAAGAAAAAAATCTGACTAACTTTATGTGACGTCTACCACCCATGTTAACGAGGTCTGTGGAAATCTTTGTGCAAAAGGCCTGACAGAAGCCTAAAAAATAAACCCGTGGTGAAGAGAAGCAAATCCCCTGCTGTTTAATTAGCACAAACGTCTTGCGAGCTGGGAATATTTTTTTTTTTCCCCCTTCAAGACCATCAGGGGCCAGAAACACGCACAGTAACACAAACAAAACGTCCCTTAAAATCAACTGGTGCTTTTGGCCAAGCAGAAACGGTTGGGATTTCCAAATATGGCCCATGGGAACATCAGCCCAGGAATTCTCGGGAAGCATCCTGGAGCCTGAACTGTCTCCCAAGAATAAAATCCTTCAGTCCAGCACGACAAAAGAGCCATCGCATGACAGTCGCTATCGCACAAGCACGCAAATTAAGCAATCAATCAAAGGAGCAATACCCTGGAAAACAGCAGTCTGCAGTGCACATCGTACCAGCAGCGGCCGAGTAGAGCTGACCCATGGTCACTTCCCATCACACGTGCGTTATTGTGTTCCCTTCTCCCCCAACGTCACAGTAAGTGGGGGTTTCTTTTTGGTTTTGGCCTTTTCATCCAAGTTTGGGGAGCAGGACCCTTTCTTGGACAGAATACAGGTATCCAGCAAGAGCATTTGTTTTGGACTCAGCCACTATATAAATCAATGGCTATTCTGCAGGGATGTGACGGAGCAAAAAATTAGACATAAAATTTGCCAGACAGCAAGAAACGAGGTAGAAATTGTTGCCGTCTCTCCTGGGTCAGGGAGGGAATCCTGTCTCAAAGGTTTGGGATTGTGTCTGTGCCTCCAGCTTTATTTAATGATGTCCCCTGGGGCAAAAAGAGAAGGAAGACTATTTAAAACCTCCCATGACTTCTTGTCTTCAATCTCTTTTAATTGCTTCAATGGACATCACCACTGCCCATCCATGGACCAAAACCGCAGGAGGTGATTTCTGGAGCCCAACTGCATCACCCTGAAACCAGGGCCGAGCAGCTGCTCAGCACCCAGCAGCTCAGATATGTTTGCAAACAGATAGGGCAAACGGCTGCATGTTTGTAAGTGTATTTTAAAAACGAGATCCTGTTGGCAGGCAACTCTCAGACAGCAAGCGGGGCCAAATCCCATGAATAAATTGCTTGGAGCGAGTAGTTTGACGCGCCATTATTCATAACTAATGCAGTCCTAGTAAACAGAAAATGGAGGCCAAATCTGCCTGTATAGACACCAATGACCTCATCTGTTTTCATCCTACTTACTGAGCAAAATAAGAGCACAAGAGAGCTACCACCATCCTCTAAAGAGGGAAATGGAGGTTCTGGAGGAGCAAATATTCCCAACAGCTCCAGGGTGAGGTGGGAGTCTGGAAAGCGGGGTCACAAGCTGAATTCAGAATCAGATCAGAAATTTGGTCCCGCTGGTGCAAAGACACAAGCAAAAGCAGCCAGGCAGCTCACACAGCTCTGAGCAGCTCTTGCTCAGTGGTACGAAGAGCATGGCTTGCCTGAGCCAAGAGGAAAGCCGGAGAGGCAGATGGGGGCATGGCACCCATAGGGCGCCCCTGCTATTTCTCACCCAGCATTTCAAAGCAGGTTGCATTATGAACAGTTTTTTGGGAGCAGGCAAGCTGCAGTACACTGCCCAATCTCTCCATAGTGAAGCTATAAACAAAACAAACAAACAAACAAACAAAAAAAAGCCAGGGAGGTGAAGAGGGAACAACTGGTTGCTCCTTCACCCAGCACAGCAATTGCAGGTTGCCTAATACAACCATCAACCACTTGGTTAAAGCAAGCACAAGACACAGCTCTTATGGTGCTTTCACACAGCAAAACCCAGCAGAAGTCACTGCCAGGGCGCACTGTATGAGCAAGAAAACCATCCTGATTGCAGAAGGGAAGGGACCTTGAAGAAGCACAGGTCTGCTGATGCTGGTGCAGCTGCCAGAGCATCAGACATTTCCAAGAAGCCAGGAGGCTACAAACCACAGCACAGACATACGATTTCTGCCACATTTTCTATGCTCTGTAAGGATTATGCCTATTTCAATTTGGGCAATACATAAGAAAACTGCGAACACAGCTTTGATCACTCTTCCCTTGCTTCCTTTCCCAAATCATGCAAATTTTTAAGGCATTTTAGTTGCAAGCTGCTTCTACCATGAAAAGGCCAGCTCAGCACCTCCAGAATTTACCATAGGGAAAACCAGAGCCATTGACCTGAAGACTGCCACATTCATCTTGAACACAAAGGGAAATACTTCTGTAAGTGACAAAGAAAATTTATTACGCTGCTTAAAAGTTACAGCCCATTAAAAAAATTGCCCTGATTTGAATCATTGACTTTTCAAAATAAATACTATTCTTTCATCAATGAGCTCAAAATATAAGCTAACCACAAAGCCCTTCGGAAAAAAGAAACATAAAAATGATATCTTTACACATTAATAACATCTATTGATCTAACTGCAAGCATATGTCCACATACATAATTTTACCATATCGCACATCAATAATACTCTACACTTTTTTCATATTAAACTATGCTATTCCCATGAAACCAAAGTCCTAAGTATTTCCCTTAAAAGGCTCTTGCCATTTAAATACACAATGGTTGTGTTTAAAAGTATTAACACTAAGAGCGTATTTGGTTACGCAGACCTGTATTAACCATTCATAAAGTGAATGGGGCAGAGACACAGGCATGTTAGAAAACAGAAACACTGTAGTAAAACCAAGGGTATTTCCTCTGCCTCCTTTCGCTATTACCTCCTTCATGTCTCAGACCTTAAATGTATTAAGCAACCAAAGCAGCTTGGACCGAGCGGGCACTGCCAGCTCTCTGCGCCTTGGTGTTTTGGACAAGGCTTAGCACGCTATAATCTGTTTATTAATGGTCTGAAGAGGGCTGAGCAACGAGGAGGAAAAACTGGCAGATGACAATATTATTTAGGCTAATCAAGAATATGATGGATAGGGGAGGCCATCAAAGCGAACGGCAGCGCCAGGCAGTGAGTAAGCCCAGTGTGGGGATAAATGCAGGGCACCGCACGCTGCAAGGGAGATTCTGAACTAATCACACACATTGCTGCAGTCTAAATTAGCCAAAAACAGCCAGCAAAGTGATGTCAGCCTTTGCTCTGCGGCCACAGCTAAAATGGCAAACAAAATGTTAGGTGATACATAAAGACCCAGGATTATAAAATACGTGACGGTGTAAATCAACAGTATGCCCTGACCCGGAATGCTGTGATCAATCCTGGATATCCTGTGTAAGAAAGGCCAGAGTTTCTGTTCAGAGACGGGCAATAAAAGCAATGAGATGTAGAAAAAGAGCGGAGTCTGAGACTAATTCACAAAGGAGGTGGATAAACAGGAAGAGGAAGGAGGTGCAGGGAGCAACAAAAGACAGCCGGCAAAAGCTCCTCAAACGCGGGAAGGGCAGAAGAGTCCACAAAACCAAAAAGAGATTTGAAGCTGCTTTATTTACACACACGTAGCACCTGGTGCGCAGCCAGCTCCTTGGCTGTGCCACTGCCGAGCATCCTGCTGATACACAACCAGGGAGAGTTAAGAGCACAAATTAAATGCTTCCATTCTAAGAAGGTGCATGGTGGGACTGGCGGGTGGTGGGTGAAAGAAGGGCTATGCTGGGGAAAGGAGCATCAAGGTCAAGGGAAATGCCAGCGTGGCCAGCATGAGGTCTTACGGATAAAACATGTATCCAGCCAGGAAAACATAACCTGTTCCCTGCAGGAGTTTGCTCCCGGCTGGGCAGAGCCGAGGGGCAACCCGTGCCCTGAGGCAGGCAAGCTCTCCCCTGTGCCTCTTCCCAGTGTTTCGTTATTTACTGACATGGGTTCTCTCTCTTTGCATGTGTCCCTCAACCCTGGATGAGGAGCACTGCTTCCAGCACATCACTGCAAATGTGATGTCCGTATGGTTCTCCAAGACAGCTGCTGCTCAGGGTGGGGAAACTGAGGCAGAGCCCCCACCTTCCCTGACACCATTAGGATGCTCCTCAACACCATGTTCCCCGCACCCACCAGCTGCATGCTAAAACCACAGTTGCCCAGGGGCAGAGGGCGGACACAAATCCTCACATGTCTCTCCATCTCTCCCCTCCCCATTTTTCTGAGGTCCAGTGATTTCCCAGCTGATGAACACATTACCACCTCATTTGGTCGCGCCTTGGAGGCGCTCACGTTTCAGGCCCCGGTGAGAAAAAGATGAAGTATGAAAATCCCTTTCCTTTCCAATCCAGTCCTCCCAGCACCGGCCAAGGAGTGAACACAAAACGCCTCGGAAAACACACAAAAAACACCGGACGCAAGAGGCTGTGCCGAAGTCGCACCATATGCAGGTGTCAGGGAAAAAGGTCTCCCGTCTCCCACGCCAGGCTGCTATCTCCATCCCATAAAGCCTTCCCATGAGGGGTTGACACTCCACGAGGACACTCTCCCTCTGTCAGCTTATCAGTCACCTGGATCAGGCGGAGAAGTAACGGAGGACTCGCCCAGCTGTGCCCACCAGCACAGAAAAGTATCTGGAGATGGTATCTAGCCTTGGAGGCTTCAAGTATGTCCATGCTGATATGGAGAGCTGTGCATATGAGCCCAACCAAGAAGACACCATCGCACCATTTGGCTACAAATATCACTCGGGGCATTTTTCTCCTAGGCATCGCTGGGGAAAGCGCAGTCCCCTTTCCCTGCCCTCGGAGCTGCAGCAAAGGGAGAAAAGCATCGGGTCAGGCCAGGAGTTAAATACTACCCCTCAAGGCATCTCCTGGTGACATCCCTGTCTTTGAACGACTAATTTTTTTTTTTTTTTTTTTTTTAGAGAGGGTGCAGCACGTTAAAATCCGTGGGACACATTAGGAGCTTGCCCTGCTTCTGTGACCAGTGGCTCTGGAGTCCCTGCTTGGGGTATTATTTAGGAAAAGTGAGACAAGCATCCATGGGGGTAAAAGAATAATGTCTGGTCCTGCTCCAGGAGAAGGGGGCACGTCAGGGGACACAACCTTCACTTTTATCCAAGATCCCTGGGAAAAGGCATCAACCTTGCCAGCACCTCAGGCCAATGGAGACTGATGCTCCTCAGGAAAGGTCATGAGTCTCCTCCCTGAAAGGCTTTTTGGAAAGGGAAGGGGTTTATAGCAGTTATGCCACTGTTCCTCCCTCCAACACCCTCATAACCCCAAGCAGAGCAAAAAGCCCCACAGCTCTGCTCCACATTGGCTTTTCACCCCATAAATAGAAACGGGCTGATCACACCAAATTCGTGCAGGATTTTGTGGAAAGCGCAAAAGAACATGTGACAGAGGTTTGTTTAGTGGTGACAGCCCCGTCCTGCCTCTTTGACATTTGCTCCAAACCAGTGAACTGCACAGCATTTGAACTTTTGTTTAGACAGATAGGCCTGTGTATTTAGAAATCCTTGAAACGCATCCATCTGCAAAGACAGCAACTCTCGATAATGCAAAAGCTCTAGCTGGGATGCTGAGCTCAGCAGATCTCTCTACAAATGATTCCTATTAAAGTAAAAAATTACAATGCAAGCGTCTATTAGACAATCCAAGCCTGACATAAAAAAGGAATTAAAAAAACATAATATGTTCGTGCCAGCCATCTTTATAGACCACTGAGGAGCTCAGGGAAGGCACTGGGACACCCATTCTCCATCTCTTGCCTGCTGCCGAAACCCACACAGAGCAATGCACCCTCCACCACACCCAGGACCATCCTGGCACAGCCATTTTGATGGGGGTCTTCAATGCCTCTAGAGATGGAAACCCCAACCTACCTGCCTAGCAGTCAGTTTGGACACCCACTCACCCTTCCCATGAGGATCAGCTCTCCTGGCATCCAGCCTGAACCTCCCTCACTGCCTTTTACACCCAGGGTTTATTGCCCCAGGAACATCAGGGCTGGTTTCGCAGGGAGCTTTCTGCATCTCTGAAAGATTATATTTTTGGGGGGGGGGGGTTCTCCAGCTTCAGTGCTTCCAAAACATGGCCTTGGGGTGAAGGACATGCTCAGGTCCCTGGCTGGTTTGTCCAACACCAGCATCAGCAAAGCACTGAGAAACTCATCACAGCTGACAGCTGCAGCCACACAGCAGCACTGGTCCAGGTCGCACCAGAATGGGCAATGAAGCAGGGCTATCAGGACTTGAGGAAAAATACAACCATTCTAACCAAGAACCTGCAGACCGCCTGAGGCCAGAGCGAGCCTCATCTCCCTGGCTGGGGCAAGAGGGTGGGATGTGCTGGGGGGACCCCACTGACACCATGTCCCCCCTCTCCCTCCTGGCACACCAGGCAGCAGCAGCACGCTCAGCTCCCAGCCCCCAGCTCCCTGCCCCCGCCAAAGCTTAAACCAGCAGATTATCACGTTAACACTTCAAATGTTTAATTTCCTGCTCCAATTACACCGGTTTTGCAGCAGGATAGGCAACGAGGGGGGGCTGGGGGGGGGGGGTGAGGCGGGCAGAGGGGAGCAAACGAAAACAAGCTGGGTGTTTCCAAATAAACCCAGCGTGACTCTGAGACCACTGGGTTTCCTCCTCTGCTCACCCCAGGCAGGTGGCTGGACGTAGGTAGGCACGGGAGCCACCTGAGCGCGGACCCCTCAGGCCAGCAGCGCAGTCGCTCGCCATCCCACTGCTAAAATGAAAAGGTCCTTTTGTTCGGTGGCTCCTCGATCTCCACAGCGCTGCGGAAACATTTGCTGCACCGCAAGAAAAACAAGGCAGCTGGTGTTTGCAGAGCAGAACAGTACCCCTGCTGCAGAGGGGGGCCGGGGGGAGCACTGAGGAGAGAAAGGGGGTAGGGTAGGAGGGGGGCAAAAGCAGGGGGAGTAGGGAGGGAAGGGTGTGGGAGCACGGGGCGGGGAGGGGGGGGAGCGACAGAGCAAAAGATGGAGGGATGAAAAGCACAGAGGGGAACTGAGGGCGAGGAAAGGCGAGAGCACAGGAGAGGGGGAGAAAGAGTGGGGAGAAAGCAAAGGCATGGAGAAAGAAAGAGGGACAAGCGAGGAAAAGGAAAGTGCCCAGGAAACTTCAGGCTCCAGCAGCACTGTCTCTGCCTGGATCCTTCCTCTGCTACATCCATCGGGTTGCTCAGCCCTCTCCAGAGGAAAAGAGAGATCTGGAGGAAAAAAGATATCCCAACCCAGGTGCCTTGCAGGGCACCAAGTCCAGCTTCAGCTGCTCGCAAGGGATATTGAAAAAAATGAACGCATCCCTGAGTAACCACTCAGCCTGAAAGCCCCGCTGGCTGCTTGCAGGGAAAAGCAGGGCTCTGGGGCACAAACCCCCATGGAAAATCCACAATGACGACTCTGCAGCATCCCCACTTCCCCCGGGGGTGAAGGTGGCCCCCACATCACCCTTGACTGGGCTGGGGCTGGGGGATCCTGGCTGCCTGCAGAGTTGGGGATGCTTTCCCCTTGGTGCCCTTCCCGGAGGCTGCCCACGGCTGCCATTATTTATAGCTTGCTGAGCGCGCACGCTGCACCGAGCTCACCCGAGCACGTGGGGAAGGAGGCGAGGAAAAAGGACTGACCTTGGGGTCAGGGCCAGGAATAGCTGCCAATGGCCAGAAATAGCTAGTGCCATGTTCAACCCTGGTTCTTCGAGAGCCGCTGGATCAGAGCACGGTGTTTCCAAGATTTCAGCCCCTGCCAGGATAGGATTGATTTCTCCTTCGGACTCATGTTCCCACTCTCAAGACCACCCCCAACCCCCACACACCCCCCATAGCTGCTCTCCAGCTCCAAAAAAGCTGCTGGGAGGACGGAGCAGGTGGGAAGGGACAGGAAAGCAATCTAGTGGCAGGGAGGGGATGACTGACCTCTGGAAAATGTGCTAGAAAAGCAAGGGAGGCAGGTTGCAAGGGGGGACGGGTTTCAACACCTGCTGCTGTGAAGCCCGACGCTGACCTGGGAAGGGGCAACGCAGGGGAGCAGATTCCAGAGGGCTGCGGCAGCACGCAGTGATTGGTGTGCAGCTTGATGACTCCTCTGGGTGCCTGTGAGAATCTCGGCATGGGATCAACATGGAAGGTGTGCAAGGCATGGAGACCATCACGTGTGTGCCTCCATCCCCTTGAGGAGGCTGCAAGCAGAGACAACTGCCTCCTCGCCCTGGGCGTGCAAGATGTGGGCACCCTCCCCATCCCTCTGAGCACATGCACGTATGAACACACGTGTCTGTTTGCATGTGCAAACACAAAGCCTGGTGCACACCGCTGCATCCAGCCCACACGCAAAGGACTTTCCTGGCTGCCCTTGCAGGACCTGGCTGCAAACTCCCTGGACCCCAGCACACCCACTCCCGCCCACCTTGCCCTGTGCTCCGCAGTGCTGGAGCTGCCTGCCCCAAGGCAGGGCTGGATGCTGCTCCCAGGTCGGGGCACCATGGCTGAACCCTTCTCGCCAGGATTGCTGCTGGTGATGGAGATGGTGTGAGACCATGGGAGTGGCAAGGCCTGATCCTGCTGCTGCCAGCACCAGCCCCCAAGGTCGAGCTGCTGCCAGAAATAGAACTTAATGATTAACCCTCAAGCAGTACATCCAGGGGCCAACGCTTGGGCAGGTAAGTGGAACATGAAGGCAGACAGGGGAGCATGGTGCAGCCCACGCAGAAGGCTGAAAGACCCGGGTGAGTGGTGCTAGCTTGCTGGCTACCTGGTCTGCAAACGAAACTGCCTGGAGCTCCCTGCAGAGAGAGACCTTCACTCCCTACTGACAAAGAGGAGGTCTGAGCAACTCTTCTCCCATCCTCCTGGTGTAATGCTCTCCATGGAGAGCTTCCCAGGCATCTCCAGTGTGCTGAATAAGGGAGGCAGGTGTGGCTACATGAGTTAGGAGTCCTTGGCTCCCCCCTTGCCCCCACCACCTCCCAGGAGAAACACAAGCTGTCCCTTTCTACAAGGCCTCCCCGCACAGCTACTTGCTTGCCTGTGCTCCACGGCTATAAGGCACTCACTCTGGGCAGTGCTGAAGGGCTGAGCTGCAGGAAAAAACATCCCCGGGCTCTTTCCAGAGGGTTTTGACCCCCTTTTTGGATATGGGGGGCAGGACCAGGTGGGCCATGGATTTCCCTCCAACTGGACCATCACAGCACAGATCCACAGCAAAGCACTAAACCAGCTTTCTCCCAAGAGCTCTGGAGGATGTTGCAAGCGTTCATCCATCTGATTGCAAAACAGCAGATATCCCCAGTGACAGACAGGGAGAATGCTCCATCCCTTGCTCCTTAAAAAGCCTCTCCTGCTTAATTTCCTTATCTCAACATTGTTCTTTCCAGCCCCTTGCTGCTTTTGGGCACCAGTGCTGAGAACAGCCATGTGAATGCACACGCAAGGAGCCAGAGGGCAAAGCTGGGTAGGGAGGGAGGCAGCCCCGCGGAAGTGTCCCAGCCCAGGCAGATGTATATCATCAGACAAGGTCTCACTTGGTGGCAGCAGGTTGTGCTTGCACAGCTGGGGAGCGAAGGAAGGGCCAGAGAACGCAGAGGGAACAAACAGAAAAATAAAGGATGCTCTAAGCAAACTGTTGAGTAGAAAACACACGGCGCTGGTCCAGACCTTCCTATTTCCTGCAAAAATACACACGCATTCAGGTATTTCTGGAGTGGGGGCTTGTACAGGGCTGGTGAATACGGTTCCTGCAGGTGTTCCCCATCACCCCCAGCTGTCCCATCTTCCCGTGGCAGCTTTGTTTATGGGTGTGCAGGGTGGCCCACTAGATTCACTCCCTATCAGAGTGGCCTGAAGAGCCGTGGAACCAGGTGCTGCCATGAGCAGACAGCAAGCGTGCAGCATGCACCAGCTGGAGGAAACGGTCCGCCCAACCATACAGTACCAAAGCCCCCTCCCCAAACCCATGCAGAAGCAGCAGCACTCCCTTGAATCTTTTCCTGTTTGCAATACGCTGCTAAGCTCAGACCGTGTCAGCCCAAAGTCCCAGAGAGCAAGGGCTTAACAGCATCAGCTCCAGGAGAACCGTGCCTCAGCGGGGCCAGGAGGTTTGTGCATGCACATCTGGGGCAGAACTGGCCCTGGGGAGCTGGGGGACGCCTCCCTGCCACCCCAGCATGCAAAACTCACCTTTTGGTCCCCGGGGTGTTTTTTGGTTTGTTTTGGTTTTTTGTGGTTTTTTTTTTTTTCGTTTAACAAACTACTCTCCAGCCTTGTAAGGCAAGTCCCCACAGCGCCCAAATAAGCCGAGTATTTTTGGCCGGCCTCCCTGCAGCCTTGGGCTGGCCTTTGGGAAATGCATACCCTGCAGCCCTCCGTGCCCTGGTAATTGAAGAGGCTGCCGTTCCTCCCCGCCAGAAAAGGGATTACAGGACACGCTTAAGGGCTTGAATTCATAACCTTCAGCCTCCCCCGGAGCTCGGGTCCCTCCCGCCTGAATTGCGGCGGTGGCACCACTAGCCGGCAGCACCACCAGCATCTCCATCCCGGGCAGCCGAAGGGCACGGCCGGTGTTCGCGCTTCAGGCTGGGGCAGAGCCTGCCACCTCTCTGGGCTGCTCGCAATTAACTGCTTTTGAGCCTGCAAGGAGACAAATGACTGTAATTTAACAAATAGACTTTATCTTAAAACGAGCACCTTATCCAACACCTATTGATTCCTGTTCCCTCTCCGGAGAACTCTCCACAATTAAGTTGTCACATCCGTAATGCCCACGTAAAAATGAGCCGGCTTCAGTGGCTCCCAGAAAACCTCATCTGTGCCGGATTACAAAACCCTGCTGCCGAGTTTCCCTTTTACCCCTGAATTAGCCAGAGATGAAATTTATCTCGGTGGTAGACAGCAGAGCTTTTAACTGCATCCCTCCAGCTGCCAGTCAGCCCGCAGATAGCTTGTTTTGCCCATCCTCTTCCAAACTGCTGATGGTTTTGCACAAAAGCCAGGAGGATGGTGCCCTCCAAAAAAGTACAGCATTGGGGAGAGCAGAAACACATTTTTTTGTGGCTTGTAGCCGTTGAAGAGCTGATCCCTGTCCGCTGGGACAGAGGGGCATGCTGCAGAGAGGGGGTGCAGCTGGCAGCACCCCATCGCCCTGAGGGGCTGGTACTGGGACGCCTTGGGCTCCCCTGTCCCACAGCCTGTCCCTGCCCTGCTAGGAGTCCTGCTGGCCTGCAACACAGGTTGAGCAGCTCCGAATGCCATGCCTTAATTAGCATGCTGTGCCTCAGTTTCCCTATTACCACGAACAGTCTGGGTGTTGGTGACACATTTGCTGAGCACAGGTCCCAGGGACCTAAGTGTTTGCAACTAAAGAAGCACTTTCTTTCCTGAGAGCAGGTGAGGTGAGCACGAGAATTCCTTTTTCACCCCTCAAAAGGCCAATTAAGCTGCTGTTTTCAATACCCAGGCTGGGACCATCACCATGACACAATCACGTTTCTCTCCCTCCCCAGTGGAGTGGCTCAGAGGTTTGCAAGCTCAGCCAGGGCTGCTGAACCCCTTGGGCTCTTCCAGGGACCCCGTGGAGAAGCCAAGGGGAGATAGAGGGAAGGTGGAAAAGCCCCAGGCATGCAGTAGCACCACGGAGTGGGATTCTGTTCCAGGACACCTGATGGTGCCTGAAAATTCTAACATTTTGCACTTCCAGCACCCCAGACCAGCTCAGGGGGAGGACTTCTACCCCACTGCCACTCACCAGGAGACAGGGGAGGGCAGCTGAGGGGAAAGACAGCACTGTGAAAAACAGAAACAGAAGCAAGGGAAAAAAACCACAAGAGAGACTGTGGTGCCAGAGATTAGGATGGGATCTTTGAGATTTAACAAGAGATTGGGGAGCTAGACCTAATTATGCCACACACTCTGGCAGTAAGCCACCGTCTGCTGTTGGTTTCAGTGATGCAGCGCATAGATTTGATAATCACTGCCACATACGAGGGATAATCTTCCTTTTGCCCCCTCCCAGCACTTATTTCTCTGCAGGGAGTGTTGCAGCCAGCTCTGCAGAGAGCCCCGCACCTGTGAGCAGAGCAGGAAAGGTTTAGGGGTGTAGATACATTCATGCAGATGGGTGTTCAGCTCTGCAGCAAGGGTGCACGGTGGCAGTGCTGGGAAGTGTGTGTGGATGTTTCTGTGGGTCCCCTGTGAAAGCATCCCACCCCAAAACCTCCTTGCAAGGGAAGACTCAGTCCTCTTCACCGGTGAAGCCAGTGTCATTTATTGATAGTGTCCCCTTGAGGCAGGCAGGAGACTAAGCAGATGCACAAGAAAGGCTCTGCAAAGCATAATAAAAGCAATAGGAAAAGCCACACTCCTAAAAGACCAAACGCCAGGAGTTAATAGGGGGCACTCGGGGTTCCATGGCTCTCTTCTCCACCTTGAAAGGACCTCAAAGGAGCTCAGCATTGCAATCATTTTACCCAAGGCATGAAACCCAGGCATCTCTTGCTTGTTCCTAGGAGGACGAAGTGGCCCCCATGCCCCAAGTAGCAGGGCTGGGTCCCCACCAGTGCTGCTGGGGGGGCAGCAGCAGGCATGGAGCAGCGAGCCCCCCCGCCCCTGGCTCCCATTCTCTCTGGAACGTCAATCAGGCACCTGCCAGAGCGGCCAATTCACTTCCATTTGGAAAATTAAAGAAATAAAATGAATCGTTTGCTTAATTTGAAAGGGTGGCAGGAAGCAAAGACGCCTTGGGTCTGTGCCAGCATGTGGAGGTCTGCCGCTTCTGGCTCGACCGCAGGGTTTCACTGGGGGAAACATCAGCCTCTTCCCCTCCTCCGCCTGCTAGACCGAACAGCCCCTCCCTGCCCAGGGTCTGCCAGTGCTCCCAGTCTGCTCCCACCAGTCCCTGTGCTCCAAAGCTGGGCAACGGTCGGCCAGCGCAGGGGTGCTCAGAGTTGTGACTCCCCCAAAAAACCACATCCGAGGGCCATGGGGACCAGTTGCCTTGGGAAGGCTGCCCCATCACCAGCTGGGAGGGGGAAACATCCAGGACCGCTGGGCGTCACTGCTGCCTCGGGGACACCTGGGGCTTGGGCTCTGCACCTTCGGGGTGTCGGTCACCAGGACCCACTGCCACAGCACAGGACTGGAAGGAAGGAGCAAAGGGAGCAGTGAAAATGATAGGGAGGTGGCAGGGCAGGAGCCTCCAAAAATGTCTTCTCTCTGCATCACTATGGGCCCAGCTCTGGAAATGCCCCCACCCCAGATTTCAGGATACTGGGGGCACTACAGGCAATACTTGCTATTGTTCCCTGTCTCAGCTGCTCTCGGCCTGGGGTAAATCTCTGCTCACAGGAGCTGGTCTCATCCAGACTCTGCAGCCTCAGCGCCTCTAAGATCTGCTCTTGCTTTGTCCTGGGGAAGGGACTGGGAGAGGACCTTGCCCTCCAGCTGTCTCTCTGAGATGGGGCTGAACCGCGGGCTGTGTCCTTCCCCCTCCCCAGTGTGTCTTCCTCACTTACAAGACACAAACGTCATCTTTCATTGCTTTTTTCCTCTCCCCTCCCACTCCAACCAAGGCGAATCCCCAAATCCCAGCTCCTTCCTGCCAAAGACACGTGCACCTGCAGATCAGCCGGTGCCAACATCCAGAGCAGAGCCAAGCACAACAAACGGGCTAAAGAGCCCTCACTGCACAGAGACCAGCTTACAAAAACAACCATATTTCACCCAAACTCTATTAAACTGTCCTGGATTATTGCTCTGTTTCCTTTCCCACCACTGAGGATCAAATGAAAATTCTGTGGCTACACAGAGATGCTCACACATCTCACCTTCAGCTGCCCCTTCTGTGCTCCGTGCGGGGTGAAACCCACCATGGGGTGGCACAGCTTTGCATGCAAATTACTTCCCCTCATCAATGACTTCTTCATTGACGAAGGAAAAATACAACCGGGAGCAGATTCCCACACGTGGTGACCCAACAGGACATCCAAACCCTTTGCAAGAGCCCAGGAGAGTCCTGCAAGCTGGGGTCTCCTCACAAAGCTCAAACAACAGGGTTACACTAGCTTCAAAGCCAAAAGGGACCAGTGTGATGGTGACACCAACCGGCATGGCCCTGCCATGTCCTGACACTCTTCCCCCAAGGGTGCTTGCAAGCTCTGACCCCTCTCTTTTCTGTGGAAATTAATGCCGCGAGGCATTAACCAAGAAACAGGGCACTGCTCTCTTCCCCTTCCCTGTGATCATCCCTCTTATTTTACCTTCAAGCTTCTGCGTTTTCCTCTGGTAGACTTTGAAAGCCAGCTGCAAACTAGACTCGTTGTTTACAAGTCAGAGGATTTAAAAGCTACACAGGAGATTCGGGGCACAGCTCCCATTAATTTCACCAAGTTTTCACATCTAAGCCTCAGTCATCAGTTTCTAACAAAACAGAGGCTCGCCTCAAGGCAAAAAATAGCCCAGAAAAATGAACTTCTCTTCCACAGCGTTTTCAAAACAGAAGTATCTGAAATGCAACAGTTCTTGCAGGCACTCATCAGACTTTGCAAATGGATAAGGGTGTTTGGAAACTAAAATCACAACAATTTCCACTGCCTGTCTTGTCCCACAGTATCTGCACGCGTGTACACACACACACACACACATACACACACACACACACACACGGCTCAGCTATCGGTAGTGTCTGGAGCGGAAACGCCGAGAAAAAGCCCAAGAAGTTTAATGAACTGTCACAGCTTAACAAACTAATCCCTGCTTATGCTCACCTCATCCCAAATGAGAGGCTTGGAAAAAACAAGTGTGCAACATAAGGCTGCTATCTCTTATCTGCTCCGTAGCTCTGTTTGGGCAGATGATTGAGCAGAGACTCCTGGGTCACAGTGAGGCACCGCTCGCTCCTCCGCTATGCATGGCCAGAACTAAGCAAATACCTCACAATAATTTCCCATGAAAAGTTTGCATCTGTTTTCCAGAAATACTTTAGCTAAGCTAAACGTAAGAAACGTACATAGGAGCAGCACGGCTTACAAAATGCTTACGGAAAGATGGCTTTGAACTGAGAGACGAAGAAGCATTCAGCAGACTGGGTGCTGAAAGACAGTCCTCACCCTGGTGCTATTCGTTCGTGGCACCAGCGGTGTCCTCTGCAGAGAGCAGGACCACAGCTGAGCAAGCAAAGGTGGAGGCAGAGCAAAAGGACCAAAAAAAAAGAGGTGTTTTCCTACAGTCTGCACCAAGCTCGTGAGAGATTTTGTAAAGGTTTTGGGGAGAACATTGCGCACCCAGAAAAAGCCAAACCAGGAGCCACCGGCGCATCAGCTGCCCTCCCTGAAGCTACAGGGAGCTCAGTGCCTTCATCCCAGCATCCCTGTCCTCAGGAGACAGGGCTGGGCGCCTCAACAGCAGCCAAAATCAACAACCTTAGGCAGGTTCCTGCTGCCGAAAATGCTGGGTGAGCTGCTTTTGAGTGTGTAAACACTTGCTGGCAGGAGGCACTGGGTAAATAACCTGCAGCAGTGCAAACAACAGCAAGTAGCATTTTCTTGGTAAAGGAGCACTCAGGCTTTCAATCAAAGCTCAGGGCTATATTTTCTTAGGCCCTTTAGTGAGCTATCACAAGGCTTTACCTGTTCCACCTCCCTTATAAATCCACACACACACAACAAGCTTCTTGTCCCCAAAATCCTCCTTCTTTACATGAACTGCTTCCTGGCAGTTCCTGGAGCAGAAAGGGTAGAAACGCATTGTGTGAAATATCAGTCGCTCCTGACCAGCCGCTCTGATCTTCACAAAAGCCAGTGACTGAGCGCAGCATCACATTCTCATAACGTGGGCAATGTTTCAGAGATGCCTGCAGGACAGCTGGTACCAAACTGGAAATTACTATAATGACACCAGGATATAGGTTTAGCTGAGCAACAAAGCCTGGGTGAAGGCGCTAAATCAGATGGTAATCCTATATCTTAGCAAGAAGGTTGGGGTTGTCTGGGGTTTCGTTTGCATCTAGGTAATGCTTTTCCAATATTGCAAAGAAAATCCTGTTCCAGCTGATGCTGGCTTGCTCTAAAGTACCGGGAATACCAGCTATCTTGTCAATCTGTCTCATAGGGGTGACATTTTGTCTCCTTTTTCTGTATGAGTTTCCAAGAATAGGTTAAAAATTTAAAAGAAAAACTAGTGCACAGAACAGCAAAAAAGGAAGGAGCTGGTAAAGATGGTGGTGGTCCCCAGGGGAGCAGTGAAGAGGTAGGAGTTTAGGTCGCACAGCACAGATTTGCTTTTCATGTCTTCTCCAAGAAGACATCCAGTGGATTCAGCTCAGACCCCCATTGCTGCTAACACAACACCCTGAAGAAATGATTCTCTGCAGGAAAGCAAACAGGGAGACAGGATCTGCTGCCAAACCCTTACATCTCACAGGGGGAGGGAAGGGAGAGCAAGAGGAAATGAAAAACAAATCCCAGAGCTGGGGATGTGCTGAGGGGCGGCTGTGGTGTGGTGTTATCTTTGTCGGCAGGGTGGGCTCCGTGGGGGTCACTGTGGGAGAGGGGATTAAGTGCTCACATCCAGATGAATGGATGTGCCTCCATAAAGGCGGGGGGAAAGCAAAAGCTGCTCTGACAACCAACAGAAGGGTTGGTATCCCTGAGGGTTTCATGGCTGGCCAAAGCACTGGTGGGACCTGGAGAAGATGAACACATTGGTGGTCTCCATGGCTGGACTCTGCCGGCCAGGTTTCTTATGGAAGAGACAACCCCACGCCATGGAATGATGGTCAACTGGTCTGGGGCAGCCAACCTAGGAAGAATGAACGGGGTGGATGTGGAGGAAGAAAGCGAAAGGAAGAGGTGACATGATAGTGTTAGAATATAAATGAGATGAGATGACTACTTACATACTTTTAAACCTACCCAGATGGGAAATCACAAGTAACCAGGTCCTCACACATCATTAGCATACCACTTACTAATCACCCACTAACGAAAGAGCTGCAAATAGCAGAGTCCCATCTTCTACCACCACTACAACACTTTTCAGCCATTCCTCCTTCTCTCTCCAATTTTATTCCAAGAAATTCCCCCAAAAGCTAACACCCAAGAGCTGTGCTTCAATTTCTCTTTTCCTTTCTTTGAACTGAAGCTTTAAAAGAAACAAACACAAACAGAAGCAGCTTCTCCACAGCAAGTTTCCATCTAGTCTTTTTTCCACGCAGGACTCACTGCGCACCGATGAAAGCCCAAAGTCCCTTTGGAAACTTGCACATAGCTTCTCTCCAGCCCTGTCTGCAAAAGCACATTCAAACTTCTAACCTTTTTTATTTCAGGCAAATTATTTGCAAACCGAGCCCAAGCCCCCCAGAACCTGTTATGTCTCTCTTACCATTTGCTGAAGAGCTTCAAAGGGCCAGGAAGCTGTTTGCAAAAGTATCTGGTTTTCACTCATAACTTCTGTGGCTGACTGCCTCTTGTGCTGTGGATGAGGCACCTAAAGAACAATTCTGCAGTGGTGTTGAAAATAACAGCACCTACTGCTAATACGTATATGTTGCAAGGTATGAGTATCTATACTGCCCCTTTCTCATTTCAAAGAAACAACTTGCTTTCTGGATTCAGTAATAATTTCAGCAAAACCACAGTCACAAGAGATGCAGTTTTGGAAGAAGTAAGCAACTCATCACTCCGCTATTTATAAAACTTTAAAAATACATGTACAAACATGAAAACACGCGCCCCCCGCCCTGCTCATACACATACCACCTTATTTGATCAGACCTCATAAAAACCAGATGCTATCTTGGAAACTAACTTCCTTGGGAAAATAAACTGCCTGTAGTAAATCCCACGGCCAGCATGGGCAGCTGCCCCGGCGCACTGTCTGCGCGAGGCTTGCCACTTTGCAGAGTCTCGGGACAAACAGGGCAACATTAAAACTCTCTGCAAAGCAGGAAAAACCAGACAGAAGCCACGAAAATCTCACAGCAACCACTAGCAGGGAACTGGGCTTGGCGGTGGGGTTTTGGGGTGATGGAGACAGCCAAGCAAGTAAAAAAACCCCGCAACCCATGGATGTCAGCAGGTTGTCAGTGTCTTGGAGGCCCTGCCATAAAATCTGCACGCAGTGAAGGGCTTTGCTGGTCGGCGGGAGGGCTGGCGAGAAAGAAAACAACACGCCGGGTGACAGCAGAGGCTCTGAGCAGGGAGGCTGTCAGCGCCCGGAGGTGGCAGAGAGCCTCCTGCTCCGCCAGCCCCCACGCCGGAGTGTGCAAGCAGGAGGGGAGCAATTGCATGTGGGCTCAAAAGCGTGCGGGGCTGCCTTCCTGCAGGCACAGAGTGCCGGTGGTCTTGCACAACCCGTTGCGGGTTGCATCATGCTGCCATCAGCCCAGGCAAACACCGGTGGGATGGAGGGTCAGCCCTGGTGCTCAGATGCTCGGTGAAGCTTCCCAACCTTGCCGACGGAAATGAAAGCGCGCTGAGCGTGGAGGGATGCCTGTCCCGGATATTCGGTGCAAGGAAGAATGTGGAGTTCTTGGAGCGGGCATGGCCACCCGCAGCTGTGCAAACAACCCTGCCGAGAAGGTGACTTACCTTGGGCCCCAGCCGAGATCGCAGACCCCCCGCCTTCAGGAAGCCTTTTCCCTTGCCCAAAGACAGGACAAGCAAAGCTGAGGGCTGTTTCCCAGTGGGAAGCTGCCGTCTCACAGACCAGCACGAGCTGGCTCAGCTTAGGACCGAGCACTGATAGCCACCGTCAGCCTGATCCAGCCCAGCACATCGCAGTTGCTCCTCAATTTTAATTTATCCCTGCAATCGAGTTTCTCTGCCAGCAGAAAAACTGCAGGCGAGAGGGCTCACTGTGCTGCTTGGGTCTCATCCCCCACTGCAGCATCCCCCCAGCAACTGCAGCCCAGGAGGGATCCCGCATCCAGTTGGATGGCAAGAGGAATGTGAGGCCCCAATCCAGGAAAGCACATGCTGATCCGTCAGCACCCAAGCATTCCTGATCCCTGTCATCTAGAGGAAACTCACTTCAGATGGTGAGAGAGGGAGGAAGAGAGAATGAGCCCCACTAGATCCCAGGGGAATCACATGGCTTGGGGCAGGCTGGCCAGAAGTCACACAGGAAAATGCCATGTTGGAACCTGGATGTGACCCCGAGTGTTAGCAAGTCCCAGCCCAGTCCCCAAAAGACCATCCCTGGAGAGGAAGAGAATGGACTGGCCAGCCAATCTGGGAGGTGCGGGCCATGCTCCTGGCTCCAGCACAGCTTCCCAGCTCCGGACGTGCAGAGCCCAGTAAGGGTGAAGATGCTTCCAGCTCTGCCCTCCCTACCTCCAAATACAGGGAAAACACTAGTCTTCTCCTGTTTTGCCTCCCCATACTACCTACCATGGGCAATAGATGGGAGTCTGTAGGCCCTACAGTAAATAAAGATGGAATGTTTTTTAATCCCACAATTCTACATATTTTTCAGAGATGGGGGTGAGGAGGAGGGAAGGGTAGCCAGCACAGCCTCTAAATCTTTGTTTCCCCAGGCTTCCTCAGCCTGTTTCCTCCCAAGCTTTTGTGCTACTTCAACCAACTTTTATTTTTGGAAAAATAAACCAGAACAAATGGCAATAAATACAGGCAGGCTTAGAGGGAAACTGCTGGGAGAGCTCCGGATCCTGTCAGCGATCTCCTGACACTGCTGAAATGCTGGAGCCCATATCTCCCCAGTGGGAGACAAGAATGGTGGTGGGAGATGTGGACCACAGTGGCAGCTACACAGGGTGATGCTCCTGCCCTGGCCAGGGAGCAGCTCCCCCAGCTCCAGCCGGGAAGGGGCTCTCCCCAAGCTCCTGGGCTCAGTGTGACTTCTCACTACATGCAGCTATTGGATCCAGATGGGGAGAGGAGATGGAGAGCTGCCGGGCTGTCACAGAGCAGACACAGCAACAGGACCATGGGGTATCACGGCTTGACCCTGGAGATGGAGCGTGGTCTAGTGGCAGCAGAAACCACCAGCTGCAGTGGGCTGTGTGAACGGGGGCTTCCCTCCCCAACACCCCCGAGGGATGTTGTGCTGTGCAACAGGCTGGGCTGAATTCAGGCTTTTCAGGGTTAGGACCAGGGATGCTGTTGTATGACAAAGCACTAGTTTACCCAGAGCAAATCAACCCCCACAGCCATGCAAAATCCTACTGCTCTGAGGGTAGTACTCATATCACATGAGTACATCTATCATATTTTTCTATGTCTCAGCTTAGAGAGCCCTCTAGCCCCTGCAAACAGGAGCTAGTAAGAGCCGAAAATCTCAGGCAACTAATACCAACTGAAAAAAACCTAGAATAAATATTCAAGTGATTCAGAAAAATAAAAATTACAGAGGGAGGAGGACCCTGCAACACACTAGTTCCCGCTGGCCACTGGGAGCACCATCTTAAAAAGATCCAGCAACCAAGCCATCACATGAAACCCCCGCTGCAACCACACCGCCTTCTCTTCTCAAAGCCTTCTATAAACTTTGAGGACACTTTCCAATAAAAAGTGCACTAAAGGGTCTGCTCAAGATGGTGAAAATCAAAACAATGCAAAACCCAAGAACACAAACCCTTCCCTCTGCTGCGAACCTGGCCACAGGGACACAGCTGACCCACAAACCCAACACTCAGCAGCATACGAGCCGATGGTCATCCCCCACTGATCACTGTAGCCTCAGCACATCTTTACTTCACCTTGCATCCGCGATGGAATCTACTCATTTGTCTTCTTGCCCTGGACTGTACAAAAGAAGTTTACAGAAATATACATCACAGCCATTACCCTGAGTCCACCCTGCTGGCCACAGTTCAGATGATGCCAAATACACGTATTTCCTTAGCTGGGCAAGACAAGTCAGAATAGCACAAAAGAGTAAGACAGACCATGCAGAAGATAAATGGGCAGGCAAAAAGATCAACCAAAAAACCCATACCCTTGTGACGGGTGTCAGGAGATGACTTTGACAACCAGTATTTTATTCCAAAACCAGGGATTGTGTTTTACCAGATTGACTCTGGTTAGCCCCTAGTACCGTATCTCCTTCCTTGCACCAGCTTGGAGCTACAGCAGCCCCCAAAGTGACCCTCTGGGAGTCTCCCAAATTTGCCCTGGGCTGTGAAGATCCATCCCACTATGCCATCTGTGGGACCACTCCATCCAGCTTTACCACTTCCAAGGAGGTGACCTGCCACCTTAGCGCTGGCAGAGCCACCTGAATTGAACCTTGTTTTCAACACCAAATAACTGCCCACCCCTCCAAACCGGCCCTTATTGTAGCAGAGCAGAGGGTTAAAGTCCCAATTACAGAATTGGAAACACAGTTACCCAAGAGAAAAATAAACCAATTATAATAAAAGCCAAAAACACAATTCCAGATTATATTTAACACTCAAATTCCTCCTTAATTGCTCCAGTGTCTCAGCCAGTTTGCAGGGGAGGAGTAGGGACTGGCAAATTAGCTCCCCCCAGGGCTGCTTTCCCCTAGGGAGCTTTCCCAATTTACATTCCCATTGTGTTCTTTAATTAGTACATTCCTACAGCTTTTCTGAGAGTCCCAACACTTCCAGAGCTGTGACAGTACTTTATAAATAATAAGTCGGAGGGAATATTCACTGTACCCTGCTTCACTCCTCCCAGTGTCCCGGTCGGTGGCTGGTAGCTTTCGCAGGGACCACACACAGTCTAAAGCAGCCCACCACTGCCAGCCCCAGAGGTGGCCTTCGGTGGGGACCTCAGAAACCTCCTTTCTGCTTCTTCCTCCCACTCGGCAAACCTCTTGAGGTCCTACTCCCTGGACAGGCTTCTTCCAGGTGAAGCATTTGGACTTCGGAAACATTTGGACCCCATAACGTGGTGCCTTTGCTGGTAGGAGGGCTAGGAGGATACTTGAGAGAAGATCTCTGCAGCCTTCTGGCTGTCCAGTGGCTGGGCAGGACACTGCCCATAGGCATCGCTGGCTCAGCCAGGCTTTGTAACTCAGGCTCTACCCAGAGCCATCCCAACCCTGGCGGCAGTGAGCCATGCAGCACGCTGCTCCTCCACACCAGGACCCGGGCAATACCCTCCAGCCTGAGATTTCTGCCACCCTAGGAATGCACAAACTACTTCCTTAGGAGGAAAAAAAAGGGGGAGGAAATTTATTTAGTCTGCAGTACATCAGCCAGCCCTTGCCAGGAACAGGGTCGGGGCAGCACCCAGGACCCCTTGCCACCCAGAGCAGTGGGAAAGCCTCCAGCACCTTCAGCCTCTCAAAGGTTTCGCCCAGACAACCCTAAAAATGAAACAGGAAAAAAGCCCGAAGGAAAGACAACTCAGCCCAGCCGTGCATCACAAGCCTCCAACTCAACATTTTCCCAAGTCTCATTAGGGATGATTTATGAAGGCTGACACCGTTGTTAACCTCTGACCAAGTCCTCACTGCCTGCAGGGCATTTCGCAGCCTGCCTGGGACTGTCCAGCAGCAACGCCGGGGGGTGGGGGAGGTGGGGGGCAGTTATCTCCCAGTTAGCACAATTAGGTGCTTTGAAGGAGACTCATCGGATCATCTTACCTGCAGCAACCCGGCTGCTTCACCGGTCCTCGCTCCCTGGGCGAGCCCGGCATGCAGCAGTGCCACTCGTGCCGCACGCTTGCACATACACGCAGCACCGCATGGCACAGGCGGCGGGCACTAACAACCTGCCACTTGCAACCCAACCTGACTCTGACATGTCCATTATTCATAGCCATTTGGCAAAGACCTTGGGCAACTCATTTGCGGAGTCTGGGTCAGTTCACAAGCTCATGAATTCCCAAACTATTTGCTGGTCATGCCCACAGCCAAGCTGTGAATAGGTTTTTGGCAAATTTGAGAGGAGCTAGTGTTTTCTGAAAACACCTGCCTTTGAAGGCTGCAAAAGCCCACAGATTTCCATTCCCATTTAAGACGCACGTCTAGCCCTCCCAGAGGCGGAAATAAGATTAAAAAAAATCACTTGTCTGCAAATACAGAGCATCCCCTACCTTTTAGCAATCAGGAGATCAAGTGCCGTTGGGCCTCTGAGCCAGGGGTGCAAGTCCCACCTCACCCCTCCCTGCCCACCCAGGGCTGGAAAGTGGGCAGAGCAGATGCAGCTCCCCGTCTGGGACTATGCCCAGTCCCTCTGCTTGGCCCCTCTCACCCCACTCAGGGCAGCAGAGGTATAAAGGATGTAACTGGCTGCCTCTGCTTTCAGCCAAGCACCAACTCCAGAGCGATGCCCTGGGTGCGCAGGCAGCAGCAGCCTTGGGAACGTGCTCCTGGTCCTGCAGCTCCCACATCAGGATAATACATGAGCTGGAGCCCCACGGGAGACGTGGAAAAAGCACACTCAGCACCTTTATTTACAGCCAACTAGCACCCTGCTTTCCTTTTCCTCGACCCACCAGAGCTGCAGGACATTGCGAAGTGCAGACTACTGGGGTTTGCAGTCTCACACGTGCAAAAACGCAGCAAGTTTTTCCTTCCCGCCCCACAGCCAAGGCTTTGCTGCTCTTGCCAGCTGCCTTGCTCGGTGCAAAACCCTGCTGAGGTTTGCTCAACCAGTGGGCAACCCTTCCCTGCCGCAAACGGCAGCCCACAAGGCTCTCTGAGACCAGGCGGCATCACACACCCGCTCAGAGAAGGAGCAGAGGCGCAGGCAAGGGAATACGAGACGTGATTTGCTCAGAGACAGCTCTGTGCTTTTGGCAGGACTCGAGGGCATTTGTTTTGAAGCTGTGTTTACATGCCTTTGATCAGACGTGTTTAACTTTTCTGGTGCGTGACAGCAGCAAAACAAGTTTGATACAAGGATAATGAAACACATTGTGCGTCTGTACGTGTAAAGGACTATAACAAGGCTGCGCACATCAGTAACTCAAACTGGGGGCGGGGGGTTGTGGGGGGGGAGCAGAAAGACAGGGAGATGCATCACAATGATGCCAACAAATTAAACATATAAAAAAAAATAAGCACTAACCCAGCAACAACAGCTCAATCTCAGCTGCTGGAGTTGGCCAAGTGGAGTCTGCCCTGAGCCCAGCGCAGAAGCAAAACTCCCTCTAGCATCACAAGGAGCTTTTCCTTAGCAGCTAAACAGGGCAGGAGGATTGCAGCTCAGGAGGGCTCGGGGCTTGCCTGCAGCAGCACCCCAGGGCACCAGTGTGGAGCAGCCTATGCCTTTCCCACCTCTGAGATATATCAGCAACTCTCAAAGTCAGAGGCATCCTTTGAGAAATGTCAGCTCAAGGGAGCAAAAAGGAAAAGCAGTTTTCAGAGACGCTCCTAAACCAGTTGCTCTTCAAAATGCTACAGCACACCTGGAACAATTACCAACGACGCACTTGCATGTATTTAGACCAACTGGACCACTGATTGCCCTACCATAATTCCAAGCCTTGCAAGGCAACAAGAACTCTCTCCCAGTGTGCCAGGGGAACACAGAGCACTGCCGGCATCCTTTCAGCATGGGAGGACGACACAGGAACCACGCGCACGGCGGTAAACTGGGAAAAGTTTCCGGGCACTGCAATGTGAACAGCCACACGCTGAACTGCTAACCCAGTCCCTGGCATTGGGCAAAGCCTCAGCAGAGATCAGGAGCGGCTCCCACAGAACAATTTGTATACAATAATCCTGTTTTGGAGGTTAAAGGAGATGTGGAGGGCTGTGGATGCTCCAGCCTCAGCTAGAAAGCAAACCCAAGCCTGTTTAATTTACGAGTGCAAATACGAGCAAAGGGACTTTATAATACTGTCCCGTGCTGACCATGCTTCAAGATGAGGGATGCCACCATCTCTCCGTGCTTAGCGCAGCAAATGAGTGCAGCACGTTGGCACAAGAGGCTTCCTAATGGCGTACCACCTCACTACGCAACCTGTCAAGCCAACACAGGCTTAAGCAGTGGATCTTAGTTGGCAATAGAGGGGGAAGTGAATACTCAGCTGTGATAAATATTTAACGTGCTTTTAGTCCTGAAGAAGTGTAGCACTGAGGCCATCATCCTGTAAGTGAAAACCAAGGCTGATTAATGGGGTAAGGTACTCCCATTTATGGGAGGCTAGGATCAATCCCAATTCTCAGCTATTTGTTGAATCTTTAATGCTCTTTTTCGAGAGCAGAGTTCCTTGGTGAAGGGCAGCATCCTAATAAGGCTACTTTAATGGCACGGATGTTAAGGGGGTATAAATAAAAGCCCCCTGTGAAAAATAAACAATGAGATGAAAAAGGAAGGTTTCATGTGGCCACTGCATTTGGCTGGCTTGGAATAAACAGTTTTGAGGTCTTCTCTCTTCTTTGGAAGATGGGTTTACTTCTTTCAGAGCTCGCCCTGTCATCTCAGAGCTGAGCCCAAGGTTACCCCTGCGAGACCCTCCTCTCTGCCAGGCCAAAGACAGGCTGCTGCTTTGGGGAGGAGGGAGTGTCGGTGCCACTCCAACAGCCTGTGTTTGACCTTTCCAGATCCTTCACTCCATGCTAGAAAGGTCTCTACCTTCTTCCACACCTCAGCCCTCTTCTCAGACCTGCAGTTTCACCATCTCATGCTTCACCTCTTCCCCCTCCGAGCAAGGTGGCCCCATACCACCTTCCATCTCTCCAGCCAAGACAAACCTCCTGCCTCTGCAGTTGTATCAGCATCAGTCACATCTCTTCTCACGTTCACAAACACGCCCCTTCGCTTCTCCCTTCTCCACAGCACCCGGGGTGACCAGACAGCTTGCATTTGCAAAGTATTTCCCAGGGATACATCAAAGACAGCATCCCACTTTGTCCCTTTTTGGTCTCTTCCATCAGCATCACCTTCCCATATTCCCCTCCTTCCACGCTTGCTTCCCCTAGTAAATTCTCCTTTGCTTTTTTCTGCTTCACCATCCAGCAGGACCAGCCCTGCCACCTGCAAACGAACCTTCCTTGCATATCTCTGCTCGCTGGCCATCCCTCCCTTGCAGGCAAGCAGCACAGAAGCAAGATCACAAGACAGGAGCCTTCTAACAAAGATAAAGAACCACATATCCCTGCCGCCCCTCTCCATCTGCCCGTGCCTTTCCAGTTGCATTGCACCTTATGTTGTTTCTTGTCTGAATCTAAACATCAGCTCCTTCCTAGCCATGGTGTTCCGCTCGCCTGCACCCTGTGCCCGCAAGGATAAGGCCAACAGAGGCATGAAGGGGGCGGGGGTGGTGGTAGCGGGATGAAAAATGAGCCAGGAAAGGTGACAGCAAGAGGCAGTGAGGGGGAGAGCAAAATCGCAGCAGGGAAGGTCAAAGATGCTGGAGTCAAGCTCAGGTTCCCATGCACAAGGGGGGCTGGTGCATCCCTGCTGAGCCATGCTAGCTCCATCAAACCATCAGCTGGAACAGAGTCAGTTGTCTGCGCTTACAAAAGGCACTGGCTTCTTGCCGGGGTAACAACTGGGATGAGAAGGCAATGCTACCCCCAGGCAGGAGCCCAGAGCCTCTCTGGCCCCCAAAAACCTTTCCTCCTCCTCCAGCCTGCAAAGAGCCCAATTTTTGAAATCCCTTCTCTCCCTCCATCCCTGGGTCTGCTGTGATGGTCCTTAGAGCCCCACCCCCCCAAAAAAAAAAAAAAAAAGCCCAAAAGCAAGCAACATGGCTGGAGAACCTCCCTGCAGGGCTGGAAGAGTGGAGCAGAGGGCTGCACCCTTTCACTGCTGTACACACACACTATACATCCCTTCCTACTCCCACCTGCCAGGCTGGACCACTACTCACTGACCATGCACCAGGATCAACCAATATCTCTCCCCCTACAAGCCATCGCCACCATAATTGCATTTCCTCATCCACCACTGTAGACAGGGATTAGGAGTAAAGATATCAGGCTAAGCCTTTGGTGCAGATTAACCTGCACATTGTCCTTAGTGACAACACAAGTGCCAGACATCTGTCATTGCCATGTGACAGGCCTCAAACATGCTTCCCTGTATTGCCATAAGACTTTCAGAGAGATGCTATGTGACATGCTCCTCAGCCCAGCCTTAGCAAGCCATCCCAGGCCCTCGAGCTCCCAAAAAAGCACAAATACTCTGCTGTGTCCCTGCAAGCTGGCAGAGATAGAAGCTGCTATGCAACCTGCTGGCATTAGGGGAAAGATCAGCACCAGAGAACCAGTCACATCCTGAGGGGGATGGCATTACACCTGATGCCCCCGTGGGACTTCACGTACCCACTGCCCAGCAGCACAGACAGATTCACCGCGTGGCAATGCCAAGCAGAGGAAGGATGCTCCCAGCCTCGGGACGGCACAACCAAGCCCTAGTCTGCAGCCAAACTGCCCAGGTGCTCTGGCTTCTCGCCCCAAACCAGGAGACCCTTTGGCAGAGCTGTGTGCTTGGGAAGACGATGCCTGTGCAAATGTTAAGAGACAAGGCTGCTTTTGTTTACAGGCCGCTGCTGATGGCACCGCGCACCCCACATCCTCCCCCAGCCAGGAGCGAGCTCCAAGAAAGGAAATTACACGAGCCAGAAGGTTTGATGGAATGAGCCCATTGGGCGGCTTGAAGATAGCTATTAATGGAGAGCTTTCTCTAATTGCTTTTGTATAATCTGGGGCTGCTAGGCGGAACTGGGTAATAAATGAAATCCAATTACATTTTCTCTCAGTATTTATTTTATTAAGTAGAATTCATCAGCTGATGAAGGGCCCCTCGAGGTAATGGCTCATGACCTAGTGGAAGGCACTTTTTTTATTATTTTCCCCACTCAGAGAAGCAGATAATTCAGTCCCCCAGTAAACGAAGACTGCTCCCCCAGCACCTTGGCAAGAGTGACAGGTCCCAGGGCAAGGGGATCTCACAGGGCACCCAGCACCCACACTGTCTTTCCATGCAGGACTCCTGCTTTGACTGCTGGAGTCCTAAATGAGCACAACGGGTGACTAAACCTCAGCTTGAGTGCCAGCCAAAATGGAGATGGATCTACAGTGTGCAGCTTGCATGATGCGCTCCAGAGGGCTGCAGCAGGGATTAATCTGCTCCTCTGAAGGCTGCAGATTTTGGTGCCAGCACTGCTTCCCTAGGATGAGTCTTCCATGCAGGTCTCAGACTTTGGGCTTAGTGCAGGACTATGACTGAACAGGCTGTGAACACCAGCAACTCGGATCCATCGCACACAGCCCTGTGCTCCAGCACATCCGTAAGGACCAGTCTCATATCGCTCTGCAACACGGCACCTCAACCACCGCTTGCGGGTGGTTTGAGACCCAGTTGCTGGTGGTTGTAGACACAGTTGCTTCCATGAAAGCTGCCCAGTGAGGCCATCAAAGGCACAGAGGTAACCCAGCCAAGCCTCATGTCACCGTTTGCATGGCACTGCCAGCAGGCAAGGCTTGCCAGGGATGTGTGGTGCTGGCACCGCTGCAGGGCTCTCCAGATGCCAAGCAGGGTTTGCTGGAAGCCGTGGCACTGCTCTAGCACAGATCCTAGGCCCTGACACACCATGTCTTCTCTGGGGTGCGGGAGGCAGCGAAACCCAGTGTGGGTCAGGAGAGGTTGCTCTCAGTGTAACCGCCCGAGCTCCAGCCAGCATCCCTGCAGAGCAGGGATGGCCACTGCAGCACAAGCCCCTTCCTCCCTCCACACCAAAAAGCAGCAGTAGGGCTGGGGTATGCCAGCACATTGTGGGGTCTGGTGCAGCAGCATCACTGACCTTTTGCTGGAGCCCACAGCGAGGGCTCCGCCAGCACTAGCAGGCAGGATGCCTCAGGGATCTTGTAATTGGCTGCTGGGTTTTTCAGCATCCCTCTTCCCATCCAGATATTGATTGACGTTCACCCCTTGCTCCCAAACCCAGTGTCGACAGCCGCGGCTAGCCCAGCTTTCACTGCCATCTTGTCATACAGGCAATTTATCACCTGCCAGTGTGCGCTCATTACAAACAACAGACTCCAGTGTCCATTAATTAACGGGAAATACTTGGAGAGGCATATACACATGCACAAATCTGTCTGAGCTGTTTCCTACTGCACCTACTGTGGGCGCATCCACATGCTGCAACAGCGAGCACAGGCTCTGGGAGCCGTAAAATAGGTAGCCAGCAGCAGCCAGTCTCAAAACAAAGAAGAATCAACACTACAGTGGGAAAAAGCAGCCATGGAGGTGATAAGAGTAGCATGGTTTTGTTCCTTATTTAGTAAGAAACTACTAAATCTTTTTTTAAATTCCTTATTTAGTAAGAAACTACTTAATCCTTTGATTAAGGAATCAAAAAAAGGATGATGATCCAGGAACAGGGAGCAAGTAAGCTACGTCCCAGCTGCTGAGTCTTTGGTGTGAGGGTTACTCCATAGGATGTCTCCAATAGGCTTGCACACTCTCTTGCTGCAGAAACAGTTAATGCATTGTCTAACCCTGCACGGAGGATGAGGTGTTGTTGGCTGCTGTCCCCTCCAAGTCTTCCAAGGGTCTGGTGAGGTGGGATAAACCCAGTCCCCTCACATGGGAGCAAACCCAGAGGTGTGAGAGCTGCCCCTCCACAGCCTTATACATCCCAGCCTCCAGCTTAGCAGCACGGAAGGAACACCCGCCAGCGCCTGAGCCTTCACACCGCTGGGTTAACTAAAAATAAATGAAGTACAGGGTTTGCAGCAAGTCAGCGCCAGGTTTGAGAAGCGCCACGTGTGGCTGCTTCGCTGCAGAAGCCAGGTACAGAGGGCAAAGAAAAAGGGTTTCAGAGGGATCTTCTGAAACTCGGCTGGCTTTTTGATTTGGGAAGAAAACCTAAAACTGGTTTGAAAGGAGATCTAAACATTGTGTCAAAACCCAGTGCTTGATCTTTTTCACAAGTGGGCTTTCACTTTCTTCTGCTGAGCCCATTTGCCAAGAACAACACAGAAAAGCAAGCTATTCCTGTTGATCCAAACTATTTTTTATCAAATAATCCATTCATCTGAAATCTTTTTGCCCACTTCTGCCGTAGGAGAAGCTATCTGCTCACAGCAGCCCACGATTTATGCTCAAATGAGCATTTGTGACTAACAGACAGCCTAGATTCATAGCAAAATGCATCACCAATAAATCAGTCAATCACTTCGCCTGCCCTCAGCGTAGGGCTGAAGTCTTGAGTAACTGCGCAGCACTTTGTCAACCTTTACTCCACCAAAGTCTGGGTAAGAGACCTCAGGATTTAGCCTATTGATTGCTTACTATTGTTTGTGGTGCCCTGCATGAGTTAGACATGCTCCCTTCAAGCGAGATTAAATACCTGGCTTATGGCATTGGGATTCAAGGGAAATTATCTTTCACAAGCACAGGAATAAACAAGTCAAATTGCCTTGTGCAATGGTCCATTGTTGTGTCGACCTGAACTCCCTCTATCTTGCCGCCGGGAGGGTGGCACATGGTGGTGCTGGCTCTCCCTAGGGCTGCTGTAGCGAGCCCCACGACTGTAGCACATTTCTCCTGGTTAAATGCAATTTTGGCTGTGACTCCAGAGCCTCTGTGGCTCTCAGCTCCTCTGGTAGTGTTTTGTTGCAAGAACAATGGAATGACAGCTCCCCGGCAGCTTTGAGTAGCATCTCCAGCTCAAAGGCAGTCTTAATACCTCTGCCAATCTCGAGCCTTTCAGTTTTTACATTCGTTTGAAGTTAAGCTGATCTAACTTGGGTGAGTGAGCCCAGACGAAGTCACTCAACCAAAGCCAAAGCATATCGCAGCAGGGCTGCTGCAGACACTCGGCACCACAGCAGACACCCTCTGCCCAAGGGCTCACGCTCGTGCCCTGCACACCATAGTGTGTATTGAACATATTAATACAGATGGACATTAGTGACCATCCTGTCCCATCAAAGGGCAAGCCTGGGACATTTCCTGCCCCCCCCCCCCCCCCCCCCCCAGCCATAAAGCAAGGAAATACAGCAACCATTTGCAAGGCAAAACACCTCTTATTAACATTCTGAATGCTGCCAACCCCTCAAGCACCTCTCCCTCCCCCAAGGAAGGCAGCAGGAAAATTGCTGTCACAAGCCTTCAGCCTCCAGATCCAAGCCTGGTGTCCTATGGAAGACAGGAGACGACAACCCAGCCATCCCTACAGCATATACGCAGAACACTAAAAAGCAAGCTGTGAAAACAAAACTGGAAATAACTTTCTTCTGAGAGTCACAGTGCTCATGGGATGTGCCCAGAGCTGCCATGACTCCAGTACTGCTGGTGCCATGGCTGGGATAACGAGACCTCTGCCAGCCCAAGATGTGAGTCTGCTGCTTCCTACCTCTGGATCTGTCTGCTCTATATGATACAGGTCACTTCAGGGTTTTAGTGATTGCCGGTGCAGAAGCAAGCACTGGGACACCACCACCTCCCCAAGCACCCTCGAAATGGGCTGAACATTACTAGGCATCGAGGGTGTTTAGGAGATAAAGTCTTGCTTTCTAAGTATGCTTTTCCCTAGTGACACCACTCAGCATACAGGGAAGAACCTGCAGAAACTAAAATCCTGCAATTTCCCCAGCAAAAAGCAGCCTGCAGAAGCACCTAGCAACTGGGGCGGGGGGCACGGCCACACAGAACTCAAGGATTTACAGCATCCAAACTCCAATCACCAGCCGTTCTCCCAACCTCACAGCATGCCCATGCACCACCAGAGGTGGCAAACCGACTCCCAGGCTTCACCCACACATCCTGCTGCAAGGCAAGCTCATTTATGATGCTCATCCCACCTCCCACCTTTATTTCTGCCCAGTGTCCAACCTCCCCCTCTCCTCTGGGTACTTCTCCTGCTGCTGTTTGTTCCTGTCCTTTACTGTTCTGCCTGCTGTCACTTGCATAACCTTGCCTGTTTGGTAATTTGTGGCAATAAAGTGTCACTGTGGGGAAAAATACAGCATCTCAGCAGCATATAAATCTCTGATCCATAAATTGTGCTGGCCCCCACGTGTATGCCCCTCCTTTTCGATGTAAAGTGCAACAATTTAGGGCAAGAGGAAGAAAAAAGAGCCAGTAATATGTGATCTTACTGAAGGGCAGCACTGAGCCATCCTCGTTAGGGGCTGTAACGCAGGCTGAGGGGCTGGTGTGTGCTGTAAATTGCCCTGGAGACATGGGGCCCCAGTGGAGTCTTCTAGAGCTATCCAGAGCCTAAAGTGAGTCATCCTAAAGGAAAAAATAACACAACCAATACTACTAAAGGGTGCCATCAGTGCTACAGTCTCCTTGCCCTATATACAGCCTTGCTGGGGCTGAGCAAACACGACCCTGGGAGCACCATCGAAGAGATCCAGGTGTGTGCAACTGAGCCTCTTGCTTCTGTCCCCACCCAGACGTGGGATCCTGCCCATCTCCATCGCAGCTGAACAGCTTTTCCAGGGGATCCCCACCAGCACTCCTTCCCCATGGGCATTCAGGGGGACCACAAGAAGGCAGGTCTACACTTTTCCCCCGTCCGTGCTTTGCACAGCCCTAAGCCCATCTCCAGGCTGACAATGATTTCCCACGGCTCAGAGGCAGAACTCAGTGGGGCACGTCCTACCCCAGGCAAACGCACCACACACTTGTGGCCCTGCAATCCCCAGCTCCACTGTGCAGAGCACCAGGTGTCCACCACTGTGGTCCTCCAGGAGCTGTGAGACCCACAGCAGCTGTGACACCATCTGAAATGGTTTCAGAGGAAGTACAGTCCCTCTTGCTGATGGTTCTTTCTTTTAATTGGAAAAAACTGCTTGCCCCCATCAGACCTCATTTACTGAATGATCACCTTGGTCATGTTGCAGCTCAGCATCCCAGGCCAGCCTTACAAAGTCACCTCTGCTTTTTTTTTGCCTTTTTTTTTTTTTCCCCACAAAGCACTACTGCTGTCTCTCTTGGAGCCACAGTTCCCATGTCAGAGCCAGCAGACTGTCCCCTGCCCACACCCACGGTCCTCAGGCATCCACCATGCATCACACAGAACAGCAGGAAGACTTGCATTAAAGCCTTTGCCTGACACTGATATCTTTCTTGACATCTATGGCCCACCTGAGCAGCTAAGTAACACTCCTGTGAATATAAACAAGCAGGGGAAAGCGTATTCACTAGACAGATAGCTTGAGGAAGTGTCATCACCCATTGAAAGCCCATATGCGGTTTTGTAACAAAGGTATTTGCTTCCTGTCTTGCCCACTCGTCAGAGGAATATATGAGCAAAGCTAAGCAGCACCCTGGAGACAGACTAAAACCAAGCAGAGAGCAAGGGATGCTCAGAGTGCTCTGCAGAAGCTGTGCAGACACATTATGAACACCCTGGGGAGGAAAAATCTCCTTTCTCCCAGGCTTGGGAATGGCATGCAGCCAGAAGTCATCATGCGACTATCCTGCACCTTACCAAGCCGATGTGTTAAAAAAACCAAGAAAAATCAGGTCTTGATCCCAAACTTGTCAATGGACAACTCCTTCCCTCCTGCAGCCACAATCCACTGAAGCCTGAAATAAAAGCACTTCCTATGAAACCTCCAGCCCATTGCCATGGTGTGGTGCAGGGCTTGGGCACTGGGACACCCACCCCCTGCCAGAGTGGGTCATGGCAGGCAGTGAGTCCTGCAGGAGCCAGGGCAACAGCCCACTGGGCTACAGGAGCAGCAGCATAGTCATCAGCTCATACAGCACTCGGACCACGTCAAGACATTACTGCTGCTTTTGGGAGCCCCAAGACCAGATACATGTTGATTAAGTGGAGCAAATTCAGTCAGGGCCACTCAAATAGCTAGGGGAGCTGAGAAGACTGAGCCAGCTCTTCGCGGCAACACATAGCAAGAGGATGAGTGACAAGTGGGCAGCCGCTGAAACAAAAGCTTCCCACTGGATGCAAGGAGAACCTTTTCTCTCCTTGAGAGTCCACTGGTAGGCACTGGAACAGTGGCCCAAACAGCCTATCCTCTTTCTGTACACAGGGGCTTTCAGAAGGCTGGGTAAAGCCCTGAGCTCCCATGGCCCAGCTCAGTGTCCTGCTCAGTGCAGAGCCTCTGCTGGGCTTGAGACATCCAAGATCCATTCCAAATTGCATAGTTTTGCAAGTCTCTTGTGAAAAACTGTGGCTGCAATGTCACATCAGGCCACTGCTTCCTAGGGTCATAACCAAGGAAAAACCAGCACGGCATCTTTAACAACACTTTAACACAAATGAAGCCCATTTTCTTGACTATAAGGAAGAAAATAAGGAGCAACTCTACCATATGAGCACAGGCAGTCCTTCATGCCAGGAACTGATTCTGGAGTTGGTGAGCCATTTCACCCCCCACCCCTTCCACCATCACCTCAAAACCCATACTACCCACTGAAGATATATGTACATATTCACTGCAAGACCTGTGCCAGCCTGAGGAACCACTCCAAATATGCAGTTTGCACGGCTGGCACTGATTCAAATGGACTTGATAGTGTTTGGTGAAGGAGGAAGATGCATGAGACGCAACATGGCAGTGGCCACACATTGCTGCTTGGGAGGTTTAGGGTGAACAGCAGGAAAAACCTCTTTGCTGGGAGGGTGGCCCAGCTGAGATGGGGGATGTCCATACTTAAGCTATGAACACTTGGCCAGACAGGCACATCTGATGTAGCATTGGTGGCAGTTCTACTATAGAGATCTCCAGAGTCCCTGTGAGTCTAAGAAGATGCAAGAACAAGATGAAAGATGGCTAGTCAGACCTTGTCTTGGTTATCAGCTCCATGAGTACCAACAAGACCTCTCAGCCACTTCATTCTTTCCATCTAAGAAGCCAGTCCCTACTTAGAAGAAGGACAAAACCCACCTAGAAGCAGTACCACCGTGGGTACTGCCTGGAGGGAACACACCCAAGTCAGAAGGCAGAACAGATTTCTTCAGGCCCAAACACCACTAAACACTCAAAAACTGCATAACCAAGTGACATCAGCAGAGCTTTGGCAAGACATCTGTCCATCTATAAATAGAGCTCAAGCGTGTGTCCTTATCGCAGAGCTTTGATGCGTTTGGGGAGAATATTTTTTTTCCCTTCGCCGCTGAGTCCCAGGCAGCCCAGATAATGGGCTTGAATCGATCCAACTCAAGTATTAGTAAACTTCCTACCACTGTGGCAGCATGCCAGCCTCAAATAGGGCAAGAGAACATGTGTCTGTTCAGAGCCAACCACAAGGAGCAGGCAGAAAATTGCTTTAGACTTTAAAAAAAAAAAACAGGTGCTTTTTGCAGATTTGTAGATCAATCTACAATGTATTTTAGAGGTTTAAGAAAGTCAATAGAAACAAGATATATCATTGCTGCACAAGAACCTGAGAAGCTGTATTTCTATTTATGCTGCTACTGGCACTCCAACCACGGGCTCATTGTCCTGCTGCTCCCTGCTGTGGTCCCACATCACAAATTCTCTGGCAGCAACCTCGAGGGAATGGGCTCCCTCCACTGCTGCATTTCAACACCCCGCTGGTTCTGCTAGGGCAATGTAGCCCTGGGTCTGGTTGGGGTCCAAGATACCCTAAGAGTGTCACCACTGCTCCTCAGGCAACTCGCTGCTCCTGCAGCAAGAGGACACACGGGCTGCTGGCAGTGGCCAGGCTGAGCTCCCACAAACTGGAGCTCGTCTCCTCAGGTCCCCATCCACATGGGCTCAGCACACAAGTTCACTCAAGTATCTTGGGATGCTCCAGGCAGTGCTGAGACAATCCCTTGGGATTTGTTGCTCAAACTGGTGCTTCTGCAGAACCGTAGAGGGCAGTAGACTGCCCTCTGCAATCTCATCCCCAGGGATGTGACAAGCTGGTCCCCTCCTGCAGACACATCTGCCGTGTAGCCACCATACCTCCTGCACCACCGTCATGGCAGGACTTGGAGCGGCCTTGCAAGGACCCCCTTGCAAGCTCTCTGCCCACCCCCCGCTGCCCTGCCAGCTCCACCACAGAGCACTACAAAGCATACTCAGAATTTTTCTCCCCCTTTTCTATTACTATTAAGTGAGCCACAAGATGTGCCTTATCAAACTAGACCTAAATTATGCCTGACCCTCCCTAGATCCTGTGTAATGCGTCAGCCATTAAGCATGCAATTAGCCTGCATTTACAAATTGCCGGCCATCCATCGCTCAGACAGGACCACTCGCGTCCCTCCAGTGGAGCCTGTCCTAACCAGCCACCAGGAAGCAGATCCTACTGGAACTGGCCACATCCATCTTCCAGCCTCCATGCAGCACAAAAAGCATCTCCTGGCTTCCACCCTCTAACTCAAAGAGGGAAGGATAACATGTGCATCTGGGCTGGAAAGAGTTGGCTGCACATGCTTGGTGAACAGGCAAAGCTCCATCCTTCTGCCCCAGAGTCCAGTTGGCCATGGAAAAACAGGTCAGGCTGCAACATGGGAAGCAGAAACCAGCTTTCTACCCTCCCTACAAAGCTAAAACATGATGCTTGCCTCACATCCCACCCAAACCCCATCAATGCTCCCTTTGGGGGCAAACGTGGGCAAGGAAGCCCATGGCCATGATACTGGGCAGGGACTGACAGCTGAGGCACCAAGAAGTACCAGTCTGCTGCTGCTTCCCCAGCCCCCTTCCCATCCCATCCCTCTGCCAGGCTCAAGCTACTCCAACAGCACATCAACAGGGCTGGGCTCTTATTCCTCCAGTGCCGCATACAAGCGGGCACCAGGGGACGTTATCATTCAGCAAAGCGAGGAAGAAACAAGCAGCGTTAACCATTAGCATGTGTGTACGGAGACCCCTCATAAACTCTTTTCCCTTGCTTCCATCTGCTTTGCTCTGGGCCACTAAATCCAATTCAGCAGCGCCCAGAGCTTGTACTGAAGCTGCGACACATTTGTCAGATCCCTGACTAGACCCATGGCTAATTTTGCAACACTAATTTATCTCACCATATTATAGCGCTTTCATTTCATCCCCCTGGATCCCATTACTGCCAGTGTACCTTGTAGCCAGCATGTAACAGTAATTGGTATTATTAGCGACGTACCCTCCTCGAGCTGCTCTATTTGCAGAGCTGCGAGGAGTCCTGTGGGTGGGCCAGTCCACACCAGGGATGAGGCGGGAAGGGATGGGGTTCTTAGCCCACACCATTCCACACATGCCACCACCTGGCAATGCTGAGGGTAGGCTTTTGCTGCTGCAGAGCATCTCCGCATGCCCAGACCCCAGCCCACTCCCCACTGCAGCTCCATCAGTACCCCCGTGGTACTTTAACCTTCAGCTTTTAGCTCTGAAGCCTGCATTCATCCTTGCACACAGGGAGCATTTCTGCCCTTGACTGTGGCTCAGAGGATACAGGACTTTGCTGATCTAGGGTGAAAGGAGCTCCAAAACACCTCTGGGAAGCATGATGCAGCAGGGGAGAGGGCAGGGGAGCTGCAAAAGGAAAATGCATAACACTTCACGCTATTTTGGCTAACAGTTCTCCTCTTCATTGTAAGCTATCACATTTCCAAGATCAACATAATTAAAGTCATGCAGTTTTAGCTAAGTGGGAGGCTGTGCTAGTCAAATGGTGACAATTCCCACTTAAGATGTCCTTGCCTGGCGTTTAGAGACTTGTAAAATTTTAATTCATAATTTTCATTTCTCAAGCATAGCACCAGCAAGCACCGGCTTCCCCAGCACAGCTCTGCAGGGTCTGCATCCCCAGATGGGGCACCCCCATCCACAGGCCCCTCCTCCTGCTCCACCAGGGAGAAGATGACCCCAAACCCCTACTCAGGCAACACTGTGTTACCACAGCTCCATACAAAGCACATATGCAATGGGTCTCAGAGGTGAGGTAACCCATTGACCGTGGCTGGTGATGGTAGTGGTCTGCTAAGGGGATGCAGTCCTTTGCAGCAGAGCAGAGCCCAGGGAAGTTCATCACATCCACGATGCTGCAGCCCCCAGTGCAGCAAAGGAGAAAGAAGATTCAGCAGACCTGACAGCTTGAAGTTGTGCTTTTCTGTGAGAGGTGACACCACAAAACAGGGCTGGGTGACACTTACCTGCTCCCGAGTAGTTCAGCCATCAAAGAACCTCTGCTACCCCAGTTAGACCATGCATCCCTGAGTTGCCCTAAGGGCTTTCAAGTGGGAGGGATCTCTGTGGAGAAGTCTCCTGTGTGCAGCCCATGACACGTGTGTTTTCCAAGCTGTTCATCCAAACCCGGCCATTTACAACCTAAATAACCTCTGTCATCATCTGCCCTTTTTGCACAGCAGCCATGGGGCTGCTTCACGTGCTAGAGCCAGGAGCAGCCTTTTGCCACGCTTTAATAAATGCCATCCTATCAAAAAGACACATGGTCTGCAACTCCAACAAAACCAGGTGGCCCAGAGCACACCAACAGAGGACAAACAAGGTGAGCAATTGTTTTAATCCACCTCTTACCTCTCCACCAGTCCAGAGTCCTTGGGGTGTCCCCTATTTCTCATCAACGTCCAGGGGATTCTTCTGGATGCCTGACCAATCCTCACAGCTCTGACCAATCCTCGCAGCTCAGATCTGGGATTTTCTTCAACAAAACAGAAGAGAGAACCTGTCAGGTTACCAGGTAGAGCTCTGCCATCACTTCAGGTTTACAAAACAACCAAGGGTGGGGAGTATCCGTCTTCCAGCCCTGAGAACTGCAGGTAACTGGTGCAAACACAAAGCTAGGTCAGATGAAGAGCCCTCCTACATAAGCATCACAGTCAAGCCCCAAAGCGTGCATTTGCTTAATTATTTCAATTTAGAGAGATGAAAGGGGAGAGGGGTTAAAAAAATACTGCAGCTTGGAGCATCCCTGATACTCTTTAAAGACAGACAGTAATGTTCCCCAGCCAAAACAGCATAGCAGCACTAAAATGTCAGCCCAGCACCAAGGCATTTGCCCATGAGATCTTGTACTGCCTAAGCCTTAATCCTGCAAAGCCTCACACACGTGTTAAACCATGCAGGGAGAGGCCAATCTGACTGAACCCGGGAGCGTGATGAGGAAAGCATGCACGTATGGCTTTGCAGCACGGACACTGAGGACTGGAAATGGGAGAGAGACTTTCCGTGCTACATCTGACATGCTGCCTAGTGAGATGGAGTTTGAAGCATTACCGTAACGAGTGGTGCCCTCAGTTAGAAATAAGCTTTTCGTGTTAGACAAACAAATTATCAGTTGAGACCCGTGCTCATTATCTAGCTCTTGTGGCTGCGCTTGTGTTGTTCCCCCCCCACCCCCGCCCCTCCTTTTTAAATGTTTTGAGGAGGGAAAAAAAGTCTTATGGTTCCGCATTATTAAAACTGAAAAATAGAAGCCAAACTCCACTTGCAAAAGGCAAGTCAGGGAGTCACTCCTGCAGAGATCTTTCCCGAGGGTGACAGCAGCTCCAAGCCTGGAACACCACATGCTTTAATTAGCACCCAACCCTGAGCCAGTGATCTTCACCAGAGCCCTCCCCAGGACCCCATCCAAAGCCCATGGTGAGTCAGAGGGAGGATGCTACATAACCCAAACTACAACCCCCGTCCACCCCTCACTCGCCTACAGAACCTAAATAAATATATAACCCCCCCCAAAACTGTGCTGGGTGCCTGGTGGAGAAACCCTCATTTGCAAAGTGCTGGGAAATAATTAAAAAGTTTTCCCAGAGCTTAAAAGGAGGGAAGCAGACTGTTTGTCATGCCAGCAGCCATGGTGTGCTGCAATTTATCATGCTTGTCAGGTGTCAGCCACCAAGAAATTTAACTCCAGCTGCCCCAAGCCCAACACCCGCAACGCCCCATCACTCAAGAGCTGCTCTGCCAGGCACCCCAGAGCTGACAAGTGACTGGCAAGGAGAGAGGGCTCCTCCCCACGAAGTCTCCCTTTGCTCTGCAATGCCAAAGGAACTTCTTAGTTTTGGTGGCATTTTTTTTGACCCACAGATGAAGAGGAACAGAGGACACCAGGCTACAGCAAGCAGCAAGGCTCGTTTGTCACTACCTGCCAGGGACCCGCCTGGGCTGTCGCTCCAGCTTGGCAGGAATATGACAAGAGAGATGGGTTTAGCATGAGCACCCTTGGAGAGGTTTTTGCAGCATCCTTTGCTCAAGCTGTACGGACACAAGTCTCGTAGGGACAGTGTGTTATGCTGCATACAAAGTACAAAATTCCAATGCCTTTGCTGAGAGATATCCTTGGAACCTGCTCATCTGGAAAGGACTGACAACCTCTGTCACCTCTGTGCACTCTCCTGATGGGACAAGCCAGCCCTGCCGCAGGTCCAGCAGCCCAGTTTTCCCCATGGCAGTTGAAGCATGGATTTGCTTTTTAAGAACACCAGGCTGAAGTCAAATTGGGTTTTGGAGGAGCTCAGCAGGCCCAAAGCAGGTCACCATCTGAAGGACCTGGCTCACAGCATGAAGTACTGCTGAGCCAGTGGGAAGATCTGTGAGCTAGAGTACCTCAAAACAGGGGACAGCCTTGACCACAGCTCAGGCAGGCTCACATAAGGAGCAAACATCACCAGCCACAGAACTGGGATAAGTCCTGGGACAGGTCCCTGAAGAAGGGCTGGCACCAGTCCTGAGCTCACTCTGCATCACGGGGACTTGGGGTCCCAGCAATGCATCATCAGGACACTTCATCAATGTCACACCTGCTTTGTAGGACCTGGCAGAGCTGTCCCCCATAAATACTCATTTTGGCCATTTATGTAGCAACAAGCTGAGTTAGGAGGCACCTGCAATTGTTGCAATGCAAAAGCACTAACTGTTCAGTCTGTGCAAAATGCTGAAGGAAGCCCAGCATCCATCCATTGCATGCTGCACGTCCCGCATGATGCATCTGCATGTTACAGCAAGGGCTAAGGGATAACTGAATCACTTCTTTAAAAAACAAAACAAAACCAAAAAAAAACCAAAACCAAACAAAAAAACCCAAACCAAACACAGATAATCAGCATTTGCCAAAAATCTTTCCTCCCAATATAAGGCAGGGCTATGTCAATCAGGGATCGATGAGTTTTACTTGCATCAACAGAAGGGGCCCACAGTTTCCCAGTGGCAAGGCTGTGCAAGAGCTAGGGCAGGCATAGGTTTTGCACTCACATGTGCTCAAAGCAGCGTAGTTCCTGCTGTGGGAGCAGAGCGGCTGCTACCTCCCCGCACACGCTATATATAATACACCCACACAGCAGTGTTTTTCAGAGGCTTGCAACTTGGCACAGGGAAGGTGGCTTTTCATGGCGTCAGGAACATGCAGATCCCTGACGCCTGGCTGAAAACCTTCCCCATAACTACCAGACCCAGTCTCACAGTGCAAAGATGCTAGGGTTGCTTCAGCACAAACTGCAAGAATTTTTCTTGGTTTTGGTTTGGTTTTTTTTTTTAAGCTGTGGATAAATTAGTGCCTTTTTCTGCCCCAAACTGTGTTCTGAGAGCAGCTTAAAACCTTCTTTGCTAAAATTTTCCAAAAAAATTCAGCCGGAGGCAGAGACATGTGAAGTTTCAGTCCAAATGGTTAAAGGCTGGCATAGTTTCAAGCAACTGAAGACAGGGGCTTATAATCAGAAGTGTCAGGCAACCTTAATTATATTATTTCCTGAAGGAAATAGTTTTCCCTGCCGAAGTCCAGAAGTTATTAAAAAAAGTTGACCTCACTGGAACCAATCAAGATGGAGACAAGAAGCCTGTGATGGATTTTTAAGGCAGGCAAGCTCATGCATCTGTATTTTTTGGGGTCCAGGACTTTAGGACAGGTGTTCCCAGACAAGCCTGGCCCTGCAAAAGCCCCATGGCCAGCAGCCAGGATGTGCAGACCCCTCCCATCCATCCTCCCGAACCCCCCCAGGCAGGGAGACATGGAGCCCCACACACCCGAGGAGGGTGTTTGCCTGTGCCCAGATCAATTGCTTTGCCAACACGAGCGAAGAAAAACAGCCGGCTGCTTTGTAGCTGTCAGGAGCACACAGGCTTTTTGTCCATCTCTTCCCCTGCGCCCATAAATAAAAGTGACAGCAACTTTATTTAGGACTTCTTCCAGTTAAGAGGAGATGGAAGAAAAGTGAAAAATGAAATTGTAGCTCAGCAAAGGTGGAGGGGGAGGATCCTGAAGGCACAGCTCAGGCTGTGCTGTGGCTGCAGCAGCCTGGGCTGGTGGCAGTCCTTGCACCCCCAAAACCAGCACCTCCTCACCCCCTTCAGCGCACCCTTCTCCACCACTTCAGGCAAGGAAATCTCATCCCATGTGCCCTTGTCTTCTGCCACTCCCCAGCACTAGCCAAGAGGCTCACGCGTCTGCAGAGAGTCAGAGGTAGAGTAACTTGTGTCTCCTTTCCTCCGGAAAGAGATTAAAAAAACCCAAATAATTCAGAGGAGAAAGTCACCTGCTTCCCACACGCACGCAAAGTTTGTACGCATAGCATCAACAGCAGCCCTGAACTGCAGCTCAGCCCAGTGCAGTTTGCCAGCATGGCTAAGCAGTGAGTACAGCATCTCCACCAGTGTCCACTACCACAGGAGGTTCTGGCTGTTTTGGCTGTATTCTTCAAGGAGCCTTTTACACCTGAGGAAAGACCTCCTTTCTGTAAAAAGCAGGGAGGGAGACTCAAAAAGCAAGAGAGGAGGTGAAGGCTGCTCTGCAAGAGGGCTGAGCACCCAGCAAAGTGGCCCCAGGCAATGTCCTGCCCTGGAGGAGCGGACCCAGGGTTTGGGCACCCCAGATCTGGTCTCCCCCAGCTCCCTGCAGCATCTCCTTAGCAGCACAGCACCTCACATATCACAATGGTATTGCATCACGCTGGTAATGCAAGCTTTGCTTCAACCTTCATCCTGCTTGCACCACTGCCAAGCCAGTGCTGTGCCACTTGATGGAACCAGTCCCCAACAGGGGCTGCAGGGCTTGCACCACCTGCACCATGTGGCTGGTTCACAGATGCTTAGGAGCTTGACGGGAGCTAGACTGGAGTGATATCATGCACCTTCACCTGCACACAAACATGCTCAGGGCAGGCGTGTAGGAAAAGACCCACCATCCCTGGGGATGGGTGCCCACCCCATCTGGAGAGGTTCGGGGTGGAAGTTATGTGCAGCTCCCTGGGGAGAGAGGCTGCGAGTGACCTCATGGGTTTCTTCCACCACTGCCCTCTCCGCTGCCGTGAGTCAGAGATTAATGACAGGCCATTTGTCAGCACTGGTGGCATCATCACCAATCTCATTTCTGAGCAGACTCCTGACCTTGCATGCATCCCCGAGACCCATGTTACCGCACGGCTCAGGCAGCCTCCTGACAGCTCCCAGGGGACACAACACAAAGCAGGGGACCAGGCTGTGACACAGCCTGATCCTGACTCAGGATACACCAGACAAACCTTTCAGCTGTGGGATTAAGTGGTGCGTGTTCATAGGCTTGTCCCACTGCCCTACCCATCTCCCAGCTGATCCCCAGGCAAGGGTCTCCCTTGCTGAGCTTTGGATGAGGTTATGGAGAAGGGAGATCTGTCCCCAAAAAGGAGGGCTCAGACAAAACCAGCCTCACCCGAATCTCAGGAGGGGAAGGGAAAAACCAAATGCAAAAAACTTTTTGCCCTGACTGCAGCATCCTGTGTCTCAGCCCCACGCTACCCACCCAGCTGGGGGTTCAATGTGCAGTGCCAGCTGTGGCACCCAGACCTTCACAGCCAGCCACGACCCAGGCTGAATTTTAACCCAGATCTCACTCAACAAAGACACCAGATAAAACCCAGACACAGATCCACCCTGCATTTCCCAACAGAGCTTGTACCTGTGTCCTGCAGATTAGATGAGCTATGTCACAGGGTCCAGCACCCCTCTGCCACAAACCAGACCATGTTGCCACCATACAAGTCTACTATGCAACTGCCACTTAGACACCACACACAGCTGTGGTTCTCAGACCTCAGAAAGGGAGTAATGAGACCACAATAGGTACTGGGGAAGGAGAACAAAACAGGTTCTCTATCAGGGCACATCAAGCAGACCACAACTTTTCAGCCTGGGAAGAGGGAAATGGAAAAAGGAGGAGACAGGACTTAACCACTGGACCTCAGTCTAGACGCAATGTGTTAGCCAAACCATGATGTTCACACAGATCCTTACTAAATGGCAGAAAACAAATGATTTCAAGAGGAGCAGGGAAAATTCAAGAACAGGTCCTCTGACAAATCCTGGTCCTGATGCAAGCTTTGCCTCAACACATCCCTCAGCCTCAGACAGCCAGATGACAGGAAGATTGCATCCCCACCAAGAGGGATGAGAACCACCAGGACGGTTATCCGTCTGCACTGAGTCAAGCCAGTCCCGGCTCTCATACTTCTCATAAGAGGAACGAATTAAAATGATGTGGGACTGGGAAAAGACACACTCAGTTAAGATGAAGAAATCAGTGCCATTAAACTTCATTAGAATAATATGCCCAGAAAGCTTCATAAAAGGAGATATTGTATGATTGAATGCTCTCCAGACCCTCCTTTTACGCAGACCCAAAACACCAACAGAGTCTCTTCCAACAGCCAACTCCCACAACTATCGGAAGGTTTTTTCAGTTTTGCTTTGTGTTGGTGTTATTTTTTTTTCTCCTGAGGAGCTTTTAGGGTTTGCAACTGAAACTACAATTCTTTTAGTTCCTGGGGTGGTGGGGTGGGGAATCATTTTTCATTAAGCTGAAGCAAATGGCATTTTTGCTTGTCAAAAATATTTGACACAACTCTGACAGACTCGACCAGACATATAAATAAAAGATTTAAACCCCTCAGCTTCAGAGCTTAAGAAAAACCCGCTGCCAGTTCCACTCCAGTAAAAGCTCTCTCCTATGGGTCACGCTCCCTGGGGGCTGCCAACACTGTCCCGGCGCTGATGCTGGGACGGATGGGCAGGTACCTGCCACACCAGCCCGTTTATGCAATAAAAGCATCACCAGCTCACGTTATCCTGCTGCAGGCTGCTCTCTCAGAGGATGGATCAGCCCCTGCCCAGGCTCAACAAGGAAACAGCCAGCTCCAGTGGCAGGGAGTCGAGTGGCATTGATCCCCTCCCTCTCCTGCCACCATCCATATCCGATAACGGATATATGGACCTATAAGCACTGGATGCTTTATTTCCTCACCCACCCGGGCTGTGCATCAGCAGCCATCGGGCCTCCTTCTCCATCCGTCGTGTCAGCAATGAGGCTGCAGACACTGTGACAAGATGCAGAGCGGTGTCGAAGCCCATTTCGAAATCCCTCTATCCTATTCAAGCCAGAGAGGCTTATCTGCATGGATTTATACTGTTTGCCCCAATATTTAGCTACTGAGCTCACTAATCTGTGTGCAATAAAAACCCCGGTGGCTCAGAAGCTGAGCAATCTACATCATTCATCATTTAGATTAGCTATTGTCTTAATCCTCTTTAAACTACTGTATAATACATAAGGGAATGGATGTCCTATAGGCTCAGGATACACAGAGAAAACCCAGGCTGAAGCTCAGAAACTTGGATAGACGTTCGAATGGCAGATCTTACCAAGCCACAGAAGAAAAAGGAAACCTGTTGCACTTCCTGACAGCTGGTTTAACAACTTCTTGCTCTCTCCACCGCAGCAACCTTTAAATATTTCCTAGCCAGCTTCCTAAAGAAACACATAGCTCCCCTGCCCTCCCCCCTCATCAAAACACTCTATAAACTGGGGACCTCAAGCTTCACCAGCGCATGCAGTATGGTCTTGCTAAAGCTGCTGCCCCAAGGATGCTCATCTCTGCCATGCAGGAGCTGGGACATCCCAAGCCAGCATCAGCCACAGCTGTGCTGCTCTTGGAAAGGCAACAGCTCCGCACGGCCCAGCATCATGCTTTGGGCCCTGCCTTGCAAACAGGCAGGCTCAGGTCAAGGATTAAAGTCTGCTTTGCTATCCAGGATCACGGCGTGCATCACTGCAGCGCCTGGTGGGAGGACAAACAAAGAACAGGTTTCTTTATGGAAACAAAAAGGAGTTTGGGGGGGGGGGGGGGGAGAGGGGATGCAACAAGGCAGTAGCAAATGAGGCTTTAATTTTTTGCCCACCAGAGCTGAGGGAGCTAATAAACAGACAGATGAGAGCTAAATTGTCTTCTGAACCTCTGTATCAGTATTCACATTACAGAGGCTGCTTCCAGCAATTCCAGCATATTAATAATAAATGCTACATAATTACAGCAGACTTGCTTTTGTCCTCTCTTCCTGTTTACTGTCAATGTCTGGTTAACCCTGTGCATCCCACAGCTGGCTCTCCACCAGTGCCAGCGCCTCCTCAAGTGGCATGGGCCTGTCACTATGGATGGGTGCCCCTCCCAGCTCCCTCCTGGGCTGGACAGGGCACAAGGGGAGGTGAAGGAAAGCTCAAGTGCTGATGCCAGTTCACAGCCATCACCTTCTACCCATCAAAACTATGCTGACATTGCTGCAGGGCATGAAAAAGAAGTATCTGGGGTCTCAGTGGCAACTCCAGGCTGGGGTGAGTTGGGGACTACGCAAAACACCTCCAAAGCACAGCAGAGCTCCAAGTCACCAAACAGGAAATCGGGTTTATGGCCTCTCCTGCTTTTAATCTCCTCCAGACTTGTAGCTGGAGCTGCCTTCCCTGCAGAGATGTTTTTGGGATGTCTCTGCCCCAGCCCATTGGGAGTCCTCCTGCTGCACCCATGGTCACAGGGGTGTCGATGGTGATGGCTCCCTGGGATGCACAGCCAGGGGCAAGAACACCACACACTGCTGGGAGCTGGCAGTGGGCTCTGGAGCATCCCCAGAAGAAAGCAACCATGGGAAGCCATAGGAGATGACCCACAGCTCCCAAGTTTGGCACCCAGGTAAGGAAGAACAGAATTTTTGTGTAGTCAAGTTCCAGACCAAAACAACTCCAGTCTATGCAGCAGTGTAGCCACCTCCCCACACTCCTCTCCTGGATTTCTGCAGCACCAGGGCCCCTTGGACCCAGCTGCTCTTCCCAAGCATCCTTCTTCCTAGGCAAGCTGTACCAAAACACCGTGCTCTGTCTGATCATTTCATGAGCTGACTCAAATGAGAGTTAAAGACCCTCTGGCAATTTTCCCCTGAATTTTAGAGGCGTTTCATCCAATCTAGCTGCAAACTGAACTTTGGAGCCTGCTCTGCTTCCCACAGGACTGTCTTTGTGAGCGTTTCTTCCTGAAGTTGCAGGCAAAGAGCATCAAAACTCTGGAGAAGGGTCCACATTAACAGTGCAACTGCTGTTTATAGCAGAGCACAGGTTTAATTTGCACCTTTCAGGCTAGCTCTCTCTTTTCCCGGCCTTTCAGGGAGGTTGCCATGCCCCGTAACATGGCTTCAATAATAGAAGAGAACAAATACCTCAAATGGGATTTCTGCAAGAAGAAGCCAACATGCAAAACAAAGTGTGCCCGCCTTCCAGTGCAAATTAACTCAGCTTTTGCCTCGAGTGTAGACCTTTCCAGACATGAGACCCACTGGACGGCAAATGAATGCCAAGCAACTCAGATGCAAATCTCTTCCTGCACAGAGAAAGCCTCAAATGCTATGGGAACGCTTGTCTCAAACAGCTGAGCACTGAAAAGCCTCGAAATGGAAAAAAACAACTTAAACCCAGCTACACCACTCACACAGGGAAGAGAAGGATGAAGTGACATAAGACTGGCTGTCCCTCAGACACCGGTGTCCCACCCGACCTGGGTCACGCACAGCATCCCCCAGTGCTGGCATCCTGCCACCATTCCCCAATGCTTCCCACAGCTGCACATAGCCTCTTTGCGTTTACTGGGCTGTCTCCTCTGCAAGGTGAAACATCGAAGCATTTTGCTCCCTGAACATGTCAGAGTCACTCTTTTGGAGTTCTCAGAAAATGAAGCAGCAACCAGTTGTTCAGGAATAAATGCTGAAGAAAAAGAACCACAGCTCTTCTGTTCTACAACAAGTACAGGCACCAATAAAAGTGAGAGGGACAGACTGTGCAGAGGATAGGAGGCACATGCAAGCCAGGAGTCCTCTGGACCGCTCACACGGAGCAGGCATGCCTGAGAAGGATGGAGCACAATGGGGAGCAGGAAAAAGGGGGATAATCATCATCACATCGAGCTCTTCCTTGCAGGACAGTACCAGGAAGGCTACTTCGAGAGCTGGTAGACAGCCACAAGGTATGAGGAAGGGCAAAATCATCCCTGTTGGGCGGCCCTGGGCTGGCAGCATCTTTGAGCTGCCTCTCTCTTCACTCACTGCTGTTTTTGGCAGGGCAGCCCCAACTTCTTCACTGCAGGGGCCTTTGCTCCCTGTGCAAAAGTCACTCAGCAGGCTGGAGTCCCCACACACCACCATGAGCTGGTGCAGCTGGGAAAGCAATAAGCCATATGGACAGGGAAGGGAAATGCACCAAGACCTGCAAGGAAGCTGGACTGCAGGCTCTGGGACACAGGCAACCTGTGCTGCTGAAAGAGCTTGCCACAGGCAGAGAGAAGCAATGGCTCTGCCATCGCCCTCGTAGTTCCCATCACACACACAGACAACCTCCAGCACTGCTGGACGAGCTGTCACAGCAGGATTGCAAGCATGGAAGGACAGCAAAGCACCCAGACTGCTCTGCACACCTCTCTTAATACGGCACAACCAAGCCAAGCCCAAACCTTCCCAGCATGGATCTCTGCACGGTGGTGCCACAGGATAAAACAAGATTTGGCCCAGGATTACCAACCAGCACTCCTAGATACAAAGACAGAACAGCATTAGACTTCTGAGCCCCCCAAATCATCTCCAGGACAGCCTGCATCATGCCCCTCTGCCAGGGCTGCTTCCCTGCTTTCCAAACAACCCACCACCCCAAAATCTCAGGACGCTCCTTGGCAGTTGATGGCAGCACATTTCAGGCTGCGTGAACCTCTTGTGTTAGCTCCCTCCACAAGCCATTTCAAAAAAAGAGAGCAAGTTATTAATTACAAATTAAGCTGCTAATTGATACTAAGCTCGGTTAGCTCTAGGGGAAACAGAAGCAGAGCTATGCCCCCTCACAGCATGGCTCAGTGATTGCAGTTGCGATATGAGGATCCTGAACTCCCCAGGAAAGCTGCTGGAGACACAGTCGCACTGCTTCCAGATCAAGCTGCCCAGGGATCTCTTAATCCTCCACTTCTTACAGCCCTGACCTGCCTCCAACCACTGTGACAACCAAAGGTTCAAACACCCTCTCCCAGCTGACAGTTGGACCCAAGTGCAAATCCAAAGCCAACACCCACAAGCACCAGCAATTCCAACCATCAGACTTCTGTAACAAAGTAATCAGGGTGACAGCCCCAGGGTACCCCCCAAATAAGATCTCCTATTTTGGAGGGGATGAATAATTTCCCTATCACCCCATCCCAGCAGCACTTAAAGGTTTGTACAGCCAGAAGTCCCCATTCTGCTTGGCCCTGGGTGGACTCCTGCATCTTGCAGAGGATGAGGTGATGAAGCAATGCCAAGAATCAGCCCGTGCCGGACAGGTAAGATCAGGCCAGCTGACCTCCTAGAGCTGAAGAAAACCCTCCTGCCACAAGTTTCTGAGCCCTGCCTTTTGGAAAGCTCAGAAACACAGTGCAGAATTACCTCCTCTCTTAATAAGTAAGAGGTAATAAGTAATTAAATAGTAGTATTAATAAATAATGAAGAATAATTCCTTAATAAGGGGCAGTAAAGCTTGAAGTATTGCACCCCTTTGCCCCAACTTTGAAGCATGTGGGAAGCTCCTCTCTTGCACAGGGAAGTGCAGCACTTGCCCACAGTGGACAGACCTGCCTCATACAGGGGTCTGCTGGAGCAGGACAAGTTCTGCTGGGTTTGACCATCAAGCAGCTGACACAGAGATCTCCATCCACCCACTCTCACGCCACCCTTCTCCTTGGGCAGCCCAATTAAACCTAATGAATTATATCCAGCACAAGTCACAAGCACAAGCGAATGCAGGAAGACTTGGCGACCATGGTGCTGCGCAAGCAGAAGGTGAATAAATAAAATTCACTCCAATTGACAGAAAACTGCGCAGTGAAGCTTGTTGGAAGATGCCAATTCAGTGATAGAGATTCTGTAGCAAAGCGTCTGTTTGGGTGATTTTGGCTTAAAAGGGGGCAAAAAGAAAACATCCACAAAAGCCAATTCTACATTTAAATATGAAAAACTCCGGAGAAGTTTTATCCTAGGTCAACACTGTAGTTAAAAAAGAAAAAAAGTTTAACCAAGAAATAAACTACTGCTAGTTACCAGAACGGACTTAGGATCAGAGCTGTAGAATAATACAGACTGGCCCCGATTTCAACCTAATACCATGCAGGTGGAGCGGGACCAGCCAGCTCAGGTCACACTGAGGGGCTGCTGCAGGTTAGGGCTGAGCATCTCCAGGGCTGGACCTTTCCCATCTCATATTCCTGTTGCAGTGTTTAACCACACTAATGGGGACAAGATACTTCTCAGTGCCTGACAAACAATCAGATACTCCAAACTGGATTTTTATCTGCTGTATTGTCCCTGTCTGCTTCCAAAAATTATTCCATCTCCTACCTCTCCTCTCCCATAGAAGGGCTCAAAACAGCAGTAAGACCTGCCCCACGACACCCTGATTCACTTTCCCTTCCCCAGGCCACACAGACCCACTGCTATCAGCGTCTCCAACCCCATCCTTCTGCTCCACAAACCCTCGGAGCTCCCCGATGACAACTACTGATGAGTTTTGACATCAAATTCCCATGGGAGACGGTGGTGGGGAAATACTGCAAACCAAGACAGACTGCATGGCTTCCTAGTGGGCAAGAAACCCTACCCAAACCCAGTTGTAGCCATAACCAACTGCCACAGTTTTCCCTTCAAAAAAACAAAGAGCCCTGCTCCACTGTGATGCAAACAGTTGCTGTTTCAACACAGTCCTCCCCCACCACCATTCCTTCAATTCAAAGTCAATTACGGCAAGGTTAATGGGGCAGAGAGGATGCCAGTTGGCTGGGTAATGATGTCAAAGCACCTGGCATTGCCTGGGCAACAGCTAGGCAGCGGGGATGCAAATGAAGGTGCAGGATTGCACTTGATCCCTGGAAACGAGCTGATGCAATTGAGCGTATCAGCATTAACGAACATGGAAATAACAAGAGAGCACCCAGAGAAACAAGGCACTGATGGGGAGTGGGGGCTGCACCCAGCAAGAAGATATGGCTATGAGCACCACGTGCTGGGTGTCAACAGAAGTCTGCATGGTGCTGACCTGCCTCCAGGTCTTCACCCAGAAGGTGCTGGGTGTAAACCCACAGTTTAACACTCCAACTTTGCACACCCAAACCCAGCCATGTTGTTCTTATGCTGAAGTCTTTCCTCCAGCAGCTCCTGGCTCCTCTCCAGGCAAGCTGCAACAGGGAGAGCAAGAGGGGAGCTGCATGCATCAAGAGGCCACATCTTAGAGTGATCTGATAAGCATAGGGCCTAGGCAGCAAAGACCAAGGGGCAAAAAGAGGTGCACACAAGAGGAGGTGCTTGAGGGCATTTCAGTGCAAGGAGCAGTGACCTGTTCAGCAGGAAGGCTGTTACAGCAGTGCAGCCCAGCTTCCCCAAAGCTTGCAGTCCCCATATCATCTGCAATTAATAATCTGAAGCTTGCAGGCAGAGCAGCAGGAGCTGCTATGTGGGATGTTCTCTGCCAGGACTGAACTTGGCACAACGTGCTGCCACTGACCAGGATTACAGAACAGCAGGTAAGAGTGCTGCAAACCTCAGACACCAGCAAGCCATTTCCAGCTTTGGTCAATCAACCAGCTGCTGTTATCTTCTCCCTAGTCCACAAGCTCCATCAGATTTCCCTCAGCACATTTACTACCTGGAAAACTTTCACTCTTACACGTTAATATTCAGTGCTTTCCTGTCCCTGGCCTTTAAGCCTATTCCATGTCACCACTCTCCCTTTCCTGACCCCACACACACTCCAGGATGCAGCAGCCTTTGGTTTCCAAGCAGAGGCCATCTATCCCTCCACGAGCCAGTGTCATGGGTGGGCTGGTGCCCCACACCCACGCTCTCGTGCTTTCTGCTCACCATCTTTAGCTTCACAGCCCATTCCCAAAATATGCTCCAGGGCAGCAATAGCTCCACCAGTAGCCACAGTAAAGTCCCACAGGAGTTCTATCCCAAGAAAAGCTACACAAGATGAGCAGGGGGAAGCTGACAGCATTTCTCATACCAGTGTCTAGCAGAGCTTGCACAGTTGAGATGCAGCTGTGCAAATGAGACCCCAGCAACCACCACCCCCAGCCCCACAGGACTGTACAGCCAGTATCAGGGACACAAAGCAGCTGACGCCACAGGGGAGCAGTTGGGTCATGCATCCATTTACAAGGTCATCGCCCTGTGCCTCTTTAAAGTCCTTCGCTTTCGCCAGAGGCAAGTCAAGGTGACTGTGCTGCGACTGCTCCCGCTCCCACAGATGCTCTGCACTATCCCCTACCCTTGCACCATGAGCCCCTCGGAGCCGAGAGCATACTTCTCTGCTCTCTGGAAACGGCCCAGGAAAGCAGCAGCCTGTGCCATAAATAACACTGGCAACGGGCAAGAGTAGCTGTGGGCTGCACAGGGACCAGAGCATCCCTGGCCAACCCATGCTCAGGCTCTACAGGACACAGGCCTTGCCCAGAGCAAACCCTTTCAAGCATCCTCCCTGCCCACCGTGGTGGGGCCAGGCATGCCTGGATTCACAGCAGTGCCACCCCCAATGCCAGGTCTCTCCCTGAGTCCCAGCGTGTTGCTTTTTTTATGTCAGCAGTAAAACCAGCTACATAGAAGGAATTAAAGGGGGGTGGGGGGAGAGAGACGAAAGGGAGAAGAGACAGCTCTGCTAATAGCGAGTCAGCCAGAAGTCTCAGAATCCATTTGAAATGCGTAGGGCTTAATTTAACTTAATGGTTTTGTCAAACATTGGCACTCTGTTAAAAGCACAGGAGAGCTGGTAATCCAAATGCCAGTGGCTCTGCCTTTGCTAGTCGCAAGAAGGCTGCTGTTCAAGTCCCCAGACAGATCCATCTGGCTTCACACAGGCAGCAAGCATGGCCCTGGCTACTGCAGTCACTCATTAGGGCAGCTCTGTATTTACTTAGCACTGGCAGCAGCCCTGGCTTTGCCCAGAATGCAAAAACAAACACAGACACTGCATTTCTGAGGTTGTACGTCTTAAGGCAGCTCCAGGCTTCTCCTGAAAACACAGCTCAGTGAGGGGAAGAGAGATTTCCAGCTTTCCCTCGGGAAGACAAAATTAAATCTCTCACCTACGTGGACTTCAGAAAGAAGTTGGAAGAGAAAAAGAAAAGCAAACTCTTTGCTCACAGGCAGGCAGAGACAGCTACGAGCTGAGCTGCAAAACCTGGTTCCCCAGCCAGCCCTGCTCTCCCTCCTCTCTCCAGCAGCTCTAGGTCAAGCCCCCCTACAGCCCCCACAGGATGGGATGGGGCTCAACTCCAGGGGAAACGAGGCAGCACTAGTTCAGCTGCTGTCAAACCCTCTTCTAGAGGAAAAAGTAGAAATGTCAACCTGCCATTTAAGATGATCTTCCCTCTGCAGACGGGAGACTGAGCTCATCTCTATACACACTAGGAACAAGACAGAGGGTCTTTTAAGTCTCCTCACCTGCCCTGATGCCCTGTTCTGGCAGCAGATGGAGAATTCAAGACACGTAACATGCTGCCCTGTGGTTTTGCCGCCCCCCACGCCCCCCCCACCCCCCACCCTGCCTCTGAGAGCACCAGTGGATGACCTGCAGCACCAGGCACTGTGTGATTCAAGCCACTAAGACAGAGGCACACGGGGAACAGGGCACTCTCCCCTCTGCAGTGACAACAGTCCAAAAAGGTCAAGCTTGCTTGTACTGTCTTGGGTGGAGGCAAAATACTGCTTTTAACCTTGCAAGCATCTGCAGGACATCAGTCTGCCACAGATCTGTCCTCTGCACTCAAATCCTCCTATGCACTAGCAGCTGCAAGAGACTGGTGAGACCAGAGAGCGCAGCTCTGCTCACCTCCCCAGGCCCACATGCACCCAGAAACCTCCCCTTCCCCAGGGCAGAGTCTCCCATCCCCCAGCACATCTCTCAACCCTCCCTCTGGCTCAGTGCTGAGCACCCCTCCCTGCCATGTACCCCAGGCAGCAGGGTTTGTGCAAAGGGCTAGCACTAAAGGAAGCACTGCTGTAACCTCCAGCGTCTCGGGACAGCCCCAGAGCAAAGGGCTACAGAAGGAAACAAGCCCTATACTCCAGGGCCATGAGCACTTCCCTTGCTCCACACAGTGCAGGTGGGGAAGGGGCTCCAGGAAAACTCAGGGGGTGCAGTGGAGGCTTTTGAGCCTCTGCATCCCCTTAAACCTCCTCCTCCATCCCAGGACCTGGATTCTTGTTTGATTTAAGACGCAAATGGGATCGAGTTTAAAGGTCTCAGCCTGGCCCTTGACTCCTTGGTGGGAGTCTTTCCACATCACAAAACCACCAGACAATTCAGCCTGATTGACAGCCTTTCAGGCAGAGAGGCCCGGGGCTGGAGGGAGGGGAGGGGGCTGTGGGTCAGGGCTAAGGGGGGGCAGCCGGAGCCGTGCATGGGGCTGGGAGAGCAGGGGGTGGCTGAAAGGTGGGGATGATGCTCAAGGTTTGTGCTTCCACAGGAAAAAGGCTTCTGGGGAAGGATGAGAAAGGCTAGAGCACCCTTGAGGGATGCAGTTCCACTTGACACTGGCAGAAGCCAAATTGCATATAGCACATACAAGGAAAAAAAGACCAGAGAGCTGGTTTAATGCACTTTTCCCTGAGGTAAGTGGATACTAGTGTACACCAGAGAAAGCACGGAGCTGAGGGCAAAGCAGAAGGGGGACCCCAGGCTCAGACAGAGAAGAGCCAGTGACAGGCATGAGCCAGAAGGAATCAGGGATGGAAAAGCAAGTGGGCAAAGTCAGTGCTCAGTGACTCTGGGCTCAGCTATTGAGGCTGCAGCAAAGGCTGAGATGGCAGCATGGGCGCACACATGTGGACACGTTCACCCTGTGCCACATGCTGCCTTGTGCCCCATCCGTGCTCTCCAGCCCCAGCAAAACCCAGCCCAGTGCAGGGACATCACGAAGCTTCCCTGCAGCAACAGACAGGATCCCCAGGACGGCCAGCAGAAAAAATTAAATGCTTCCTCATCTCTTACACCCTCCTCCTCACACCCCACCCTAGCAGAGACGGGCACAACCCATGGCTCCCTCCAACACAGCTTTTCCCCCTGTACCAGGGCTGATGCAAACGCTCTCCATAGGTCTGCAGAGCCCAGTCTTCAGCTGTGTGTGGCCATCCCCTTTCCGAACCCACTTACACTGCTGATTTTGGAAGAAGGTTCCCTTAAAAGTACTCTCACCTTGCAGTCTGGATCAAACCCATGTTTGCCAGGCCCCTCGAGGACACAATACACCTCTGCGATAAGCTGAGAGCCATTGCTTGGGGAGACCAGGCAAGGGAATGTAAGATGACCACTGATACTTGTCACGCTATCTTATTTATCCCCCCTTCTGTCTGCACACAGGAAACCCTTTCTCCTACCTTTTTTTTCCCCCCTCCTTTAAATAAAAGAGAAAAATTTTAAGCTGGTGCTTTAAAGCTCAGCAACCGCCAGCCCATCTCCATGGCTTGCCAAGAGAGCAATTCATCCTCTGCCTCTATTCTGCAGTAGGTAAAGCCCCCCCTCTCCCTTTTGTTCATCTCCCCGCTCTTTTGTCAGGCCCTGAAAGCGTTGATCACTCCTGCATGAGGAATGTGAAACTGATGTGATGTGATAGGAACAATGCTCCAGCCCCGCTCCTCGAAGCCACATCAAAGTCTCCATTTGCATGGCTTCCCCTTGCCTGCCTGTCTCCCTCTGCCCTGGCTGTGCTCTGGCTGCTTCAGCGCCTTCATTGTCCTCCCAGCTTCAAGAAGCAGACTTGGCCTCCTGCTAAAATGCGCTCAATGGCCTCCCCATGCCTGCCACTGCCTCCGCTTGCCCATGGGAAATGGGACCCATGGGCATCATCTGGCTGGCAGAAGATGTGGCATCTACTGGTGGCACTGATACAGGCTAGGATGCACCAAGATGGCATCTCTGTTAAACCCCACTGCTGTTTGGTACCTGCTCCATGATGGATGCTTCTCCCCACGGCACCACCAGGCTGGGGAGGGGTATCTAAGCAAAAGGGATGCAGAGATGGGGAAAGTCCAATAAATCAGGTGTGGGGCAGGGGGGTCCAGCACTGCTAGAGGAGAACAGGGAAGTGTGTGGAGGACACTAACATAAAAATCAGGACTTCTTCAGCCAGTGAAGGGCACAGAGGGAGTTCACGCTGCAAATGCTCCTGCAGTATCTGGGGGAGGCAGATCCCTGCCTGTCCTTCTGGTGCAGGAGGAGATACCAGGAGTCAGACACTCAGAGAGGATGCAACCTGACAGCCAGACACCACTACACCTGTAGCACTGCCAGCCCACGGAGCACCTTCCAGCACTGGAAGCAGTACCAAGCTCAGTGGATGCTGCAAGACACCAGAGCAGCTGGACAAACACAGTTCTGGGTCCACGCAGCCTCCTGCCAGGATGCTAAGTCCAGGCATGCTGCCACCAAGTAAAAATCCTGCTGTAATGCAGACACAACCCTAAGAGATGCCCTTCCCCAAGTATGCTTTATGAGGAGTCCAGCTTCTCCAGACCTCATCAGGTCAAAGGCTTTAACCCAGGGCCACCAAAGGAGGCTGCTGAGAGAAAAAAAAACTTTCTAGTGAGACTGAGAGCCTCTCCCCAGTCCCACAGCATCTGTGGCTCTGTAGCAAGCCTGCACTGACATGACAGCAGCTGGAAAGTAATACCTCTCCTGCTCCCCAAGGCACCCCCTGCATCCAAGTCCCTTGGGGAGCCCCAGGCAGACAAGGTCCATTTCCCTTCAGCCCTGTGCCTGCTGCCAGGCAGAGGGATGCAGGCAGCACCCCAGTAGGAAAGGGGAAAGCCGGACACTGGCCACACCACCCAGGATGCAAGGGGAAGGCTGGCACAGGACAAAGCTAGAGGAAAGCAGTGGCGTGGCCACACAGAACTGTGTAAAACCAAGCCACACTGGAAAGAGGAGGGACACTGACGCCCCTGCAAAATTGAGATGCTGGTGATACACCTCAAAAGCTGAAGGATTTAATTTTTGGTGAAAAGGCAATACACTTAGCTTACCCTTACCACTGAGATCAGTGTAAGATTGATTCCCCACCCCTCCCTGCCCCCCCCCATCCTGAAGTGCAGGACCTCCATTTAACCTTAACACCAACCATGACAATGAGCCAGTCTGTGCCACTAATCAACGCACAGAGACAGCCAGCATCTGTCTACAGACAAAACAAGGCACATAGGTCCAGCCATTTCTAAAACAGCAAGCAAGATCCAGGTCTTCGGGGCTTTGAGCCCAAACACATCTCCAGTTTGCACCTCATACAGAATATCAGTGATCCAGAGGGACTCCAGGTGTTTTGACTTCAAATACACAGAAAATGCAAACCAACTGTCCAAGAGCCATTTCGGGATTATCAGCCCACAGATCAAAACCCACCATGGGTTACACTGTAGGACTTGCTGCTCTAATGTTAAACAGGCACTTCTCAAGCACTTCCCAGGCCACCTGTACCGGAGCAGCCTCCCAGCTTTTACCTGGTTACTGCAGCCCCCTGTTCAAGCCCCTCCACTCTTCATCTCTCGATGGAGTTCAGCACCCTGCCAAGGGACACAGCACTGCCAACTGTCCCTGATTTATACTGATGGAGAATGTAACTTCCCTTTAGAAAAATAAACAGAGCCACTGCAAAAAGGCAGAGCATGCTATTTTTTAGCAAGTATATTTCTGCCTCAGTGCCTACAGGGAAGGCAAAATAGTCAATGTGGAAAAACTAAGCCAACCTTCCTAACACTTTGGGTCAGGTTTGCTGCACAAAAGCCCTCTGTTGTGAATTAGACCTGGACAATGTCACTCCTGGTTAGGAAAGAAGACTCTTCGCTGGAGGAATATATATATGGTGGGGTGTGATTAAGGAGGACGTTTCATTCTGGCATTGGGACTTTTCCCTGCCAAGCTGGTTTACCTTAGGGTAACACCAGAAAGGCTGCTGTGCTGTAGCTGTCCTCCCACACTAACCAGAGCCTCCGGCAGCTCTGACACTCCTTCTCCAGGTCGTGGGGGAGCACAGCAGACCCACAAGCCGTGGTGCCCACCATCCCACTGGGCTCCCACTCGGTCACCCCCCCGGGAGTGAAGGTCAGAGCCCCCTCCGTGTTCCCTGGAGTCCCCTGGGGGGGGCTGACCCTGGCTGGACACCAGGTGCCCACCAAAGCTGTCCCATTGCTGCCCTCCTCGGCTGGGCAGGGACCGAAAATATAGCAAAAGCTCGTGGGTCGAGGTGAGGACAGGGAGGTCCCTCAGCGATTGCCATCGCGGGCAAAGTACACTCGACTTGGGGAAATCAGTTTATTTCATTACCACCCAGACCAGAAAACACCCCGAGCAAGCGGTGCAGGGGGCTGGGCGATGGGGGCTGGGTCAGTCCCTCACCCACTGTCCCTGCCGCTCCTTCCCCCTCAGGGACGGGGCTCCTCACTCTGCCCCCGCTCCAGCCCGGGCTCCAGCCCACGGCAGCAGTTCCACCACCTTCTCCGCCGTGGGTCCTTCCCGCGGGCTGCGGCTCTTCACGCCCGGCCCGGCCCGGCCCCCCGCGGGCGCAGCCCCTCGGGCCCAGCCCGGCCCGGCCCGGCCCCCCGCGGGGGCACCGGCCCTGCCCCAGCCCGGCCCGGCCCGGGCTCCTCTCCCCGCGGGGCCGCGGGCCCTGCCCGGAGCTGCTCCAGCGCCGCCGCCCGCGGGTCACGGCCCCCTGCGGGCACCCCCTGCCCCGGGGGGGGCCCTGCCCGGGCTGCGGGGGGGGAGCTGCTCCCCCGGGGGCTCCGCGGGCTGGGGGCACGGCCCGCCCCGCCGGGGGCCGCCCCGCGGGCTGGGGGAGCCGCTGCTGCGGCGCCTGGAGCCCCCCGGCCTCCCCCTGCCCCGGCCCGGGGGCCGCGGGGCTCACACAGACTCACCCCCTCTCCCAGCTGCAATTGCTATTGGGAATCATCGACCTTTTCCCCTCCTTAAACATGTTACCCCAGGGGCGCTACCGCCGTCACTGAGCGGCTCAGCCTTGGCCAGCGGTGGGTCGGTCCTGGAGCCGGCTGGTATTAGGTCTGTCAGACACAGGGCAGCTTCTGGCAGCTCCTCACGGAAGCCACCCTCAGAGCCCTCCTGCTACCAAAACCTCGCCGTGCAAACCCCACACATACCCCCAGCCCAGGAGGGAAGGTGGCATCAGTCCTTGTTGGCAGCTACAATGGTGCAAGCAGCTTTGCTAAGAGAGATGACAGCGTGCAGGACACCAGGACAAGAACCTTGCTCTCACGTTGCTGGCAGTGACCTGCTGCAGAAGTCACCGCAGAAGATGCTGTACACCTTTCCAGTACGCTGTCTCCCCTGGCCTCCACACAGCTGTCGGCAAGGCAGCATAGGTCCCACTTCATCAGAAGAATCGCTGCCAACGCTACATCAAGAAGAGGGAGCAAAGAGGGAGCTTTGTGCCAGTAAAGGATGAAACACTGCGACCCCCACACAAGTGTTCACTGAGGAATTATATCCACCCCTTAAACAGTGGTGAAACACTGGGGAACACCCCTGAAACAGCGCTGAGTATCATTCCAGGGACCAGGAGACTTCTGTCCTTTTCCCTTGTCAGTGGTCCCCACTGGCTCCTGGCCACCTCAGCAGCTGGTGCTGACCACACGGGGTGCTGCCCCCCAGCATGTGGCATCCAGAGGAAGCCCCCTCGGCTTGCCTTATGTCTGCTAACGAGCAGGGAGGCGTAGCACAAGTCTCAGCATTGCAGCTTGCGGGAGCCCAACAGCACCATTCAAGCAGACACCAGGCAGGCAACCTCTTACACGTCTAGCACACATCAGAGCTATAAAGGCAGCAAGGCAATTAAACAGAGCCACCCCACTCACTGCATTCAGCTGCCATCAGAGGCATACCACAGGTGAAGAGGACCCTGAATACGGCTAGAAAGATGTTGTTTCAAGGCTTGCTAATTCTCTGTCCCTAATTCATTCCTGATTTCTCCAAGATACAGTCAATTCTTGACCAGCCACCACACATGCATGTTTCTTTGCTTTCAATTCGGCCAGCAAAATCCATTTACCGTGCCTGTCTCATCCGGTTTCCGTCAAGCCTGCTGAATTCTCCTTCAGTGAAATAAGCAAGTTTACTGTAACATCCTCTTTTGTAAGAGCAAGGCTAAAATGACAGTCTTTCTGGTGCCTGACTATTTCCCTTCACAGGAGCTAAACACTGCTTGTTTTCAATTGTGAACTGTTTTGACTCCTTGAAATGCATGAAGATACCAAGGGGGTCAATTTGACTGGGAAAGAGGTTTTGAAAAGAATATTTATTTAGCTTGTAGTTTGCTGTGGAGCAGTTTAGGCTGATAATTTACTAGCCGCCAAGGATATAGTGTCTCTGGGTGAACATGCGAGGGAAGAGATGCAACTCAACATCTGCCTTGTCTAACATCAGCTGTGAGAAGCCAAAGAAAAAAATCTTGGTCTTAAGGTTTCCACTTGCAAAGCCCTGCCCCATTTGGTGTGTCTGGGGGAGGCAGGGCAAAAGCCCCCCTACCTGCACAGCCCAGGGCTTTTTTTGGCTTTTGGTGCCAGAGCCACATGCCACCTTCAGGCTTTGCAGAACATGCTCCCAGTCCTCTGCAGCATGTGATTTCCACCTCAAGGCACCTCCTAAGGGCTTCCCAGACTGAGGGAACAATAAACACAGACCTGTTCCTCCCACACCCCCTGCTCCTTCCTTACTGCGTTTCTGGTGGCACACCGCCGTGGCAAAGGAGCTACAAGACACAAACACCATTGGCCCTGTGCTAAATGCTGCCAAGTAAGTAGCATGTGGAGCTAGTGTGACCCTTTTACTCAAAACCAGCTGGAGAACCCGGCCAAGCTGCTATCTGCAAGCACCTGGAAGACCCACACCATTAACTTCTGCCCAGAAGTAGCCATCAGCAGCCTCACAGCGGAGGAGGGGGGGAGTGCCCCTGGGAGGCACACCAGAGAGCCTTCCTCCGATCCCCACTCCTGCTTGAGCAGGACGACAGCACATCTGGAACCAGGCAGCTGATGGGAACCCAGCATGGGGCACACCAAGCTCTGCACAAGGAAACCTGGCCCCTGTACTCCATTTGCAAAACAGTTGAAGCCTGATGCTTTCAGCACAGGAAACGTCCAAAGTCCTTACACTTTAGGGCTTAATTCCACCCCCCTGCAGTAGCCTGCAGTTTTCATTTCTCATCCTCTCAGGTTATAGTTTCCTTACACTCTTTTCACATCCTTGCTATTTTTTTGGCAGCTCCTCAAGTTTCATTCTCTTTTCCAAAGTTACACGAGCTGAATTTAAGACTTCTGCTACTCCTCCCTGCTCATTAGCAGACATAAATTAAAAGCAGAATTAAAGAGATTATTTGCAATACCACTTGAGACACCTTCAAGCCCCCTATTGCCTTGACACATACTGTGAATTCAGACCCATCAAGGGACTTCACGTCCAGACCTTGCCAAGTGTTTATCTACATCCTGTTAGGTAGATTTGGGGGAAGAGCTCCCATCCTTCTCAGAAATAAAATAATCTTGAGGCTTTGCTGAAAGCTTTCAGTTCCTGCATCAAGTTTGCTGCAGAAGAGTTTCCACCTGCTAAGTTTTTTTGTCAGTGAATAGCAGATACCACCCACTTGCAGAAAAAAACATGCAACAAATTATTTTTATTTCTTTTTTCCTTTCACAGAATTTGGGTAGGATGTTACCAGACCTGCACAGGAAAGTACTGCCTGCAGTGCCCTGGTCAGCTACAGCCTCCCACAGCGACCACAGCTACGGTGAGTCAAGGAAAATCACAGCACACCAGCCTGCTGCCAGGACCAGCAGCATCCTGTTGATTTTGACATCTCCAGGAGCCAAAAAACTGAGGACCTGCAGATTTTTATTGCTACGCTTTGCTGCACCCATTCTCTCCCCTCTGCAATCCTGTGTGTCTGGCAAGAGACTGAGAGAGATGCCAGCTGCTCCATCCTCAGGACCCGATGTGCTGACATTAGCACCCAGAAGCTCATGGAAGTTGCCTGAGTGCAATCAAAGCTATTTCTGAAGTCACTCACAGGTACAGACCCTGCTGTTAAAAGCTTAGCTGGCACAAAACAGTGGGCACCGGGCTTGCAGAGCCCTGCCTGTCCCGCAGCACCATTCACACCCTGAGCGTCGCATACAGATCCAGGCAAGACACAAAACTGAGCTTGAGTGTCCCAGGGAGGATGGGCTTGGGGCAGAGCACCCAACCACCTGTGGGAAAAGGGCAGCAAGAAGGACTAAGCATGTGTCACAAAATATTCTACCCCAGCTGGTCACCGGAAAGGAGCTGGGAGCGATGAGGACAGAGCACAAAGCCAACAGCTCAACAACTGTCAGCTCAGAGCGCCAAGGCACGGCGAGAGCACACGGGCCATCACCACTACGTAAGACACCACATGCCTTAATCTCTCCCCTGGGAGAGAACCTCTTCCAGCCCAGACTGTTTGTGTATTCAGCTAATTTTGTTGCCTGACTTTCCACCTACTTGCTCAGCGGAAAACCGATCCTCCCAAGTAATCATCACTATTTCACCCCTACCCCCAGACGCAAGGCCACAGCATAAGCAAAACCCTGCTCCACTGCATCAGCTGCAAAGCCAGTGTCACAAGGGCAACTGGCTCCCCTTGCCGTGTCCCCTTTGCTGAGGGTCCTCTCCCAGTCTGCCAGCACAGCTAAGTACTGCAACCCACTTGTTGGTCTAAATGAGCCTCATATATCCTAAAATGCAGTTCCAAGTCTCCTCCATGGCTCCTATACACAAGTCAGGCTGTTCAAGGGCAGTGGTATAATTAAGGGGAAAAAATACCCTGAGTACACCAGGGAGCATCCTGAACAGCATAAGCTTAGTATTAGCTCTTGCTAGAGCACAGTGAGACTATTCCTGGCTGCTGCCTTCAGTGCTGGTGTCTGCACTTGCAAAAAAAAAAAAAAAAAAAAAAACAAACCCAAAAGAAAAAAGAGGTTGTGGAAGTGGAACAGCTTCCATAAAGAATTAGGAGAAAGAGCTGGGAACTGGAAAGCCTGCTGTGCAGCCACAGGCTCAAGTGCTCAATTGGTTGAACTAAGCCAAGAGACAATCAGGAGAGGACTTAATCACCCCCTGCAAAAGTACCAGTACAGGAGAGGGTTTCTGCTGCCAGTGGAACCCCCTCCGGGGCTGTTCAGATCCCCCACAGTGAAGGCAAAGGAGAAAACTCAGCTTGTGGGTCGCTGGGAAGTACTGTACCCAGGTCACTTCCCAGCCTGGGAAGTATTGTACCCAGGTCTCAGCTCCAACTGCAAGCCACCCCATTGTAACCCCCAAGCTGTAACAGAGGAGGGCAGGTGAGCAGTGGCAATGCCCTGGTCCCCTCCTTCCAGACTAGCCACAAAGATGAATCAGAAGCCAAACCACATAGCAACACCAAGGGCATTGACTGACAGCGCACCCTGACACATCCCTCCGCACCTTTAGCTTTTCACTTCACAGGCATGACTTACCAAAAGAGACAGCCTATGTTCTCACTAAAGACAGCCAGGCCAGTGGTCATTTGGAAAAAAGGAAGGCAGAATATATTTTTAAAATGCAAGTCAGCCATCCTCACTGGTTCAGGGGGATGATCCATTAGGACAGACGAGCAACTTTACAAGGTCAGAACAGGCATCCCATGTGCTTCCCCAGCACTTTGAAATCTCACTGTCCTTTCATTCCTGCTCCCATATTGAAACCATTTTCACCAGGGAAGCTGTGCCTCAAACACTGCTCTAAAACACAGCTGCAACACTGCAACCTGCTCTTCACTTCTCCCTCCAATTACAGTGCTTGCTTCACCTTTAAAAGAAGGCTGCCCAGGATGTCTACTTGAGCTGAGCAATAAATGGCACAGATCAGCCACTGCCAAACTGGAGCTATAATCCCACCAAAGACCTGCGTCCCAGAGTCAAGCTGCAAGCAGTAGAGCGCGGAGACATTGCAAAGCCTCCTGCAGGGACAAGAACAACCAACGGGGAGCCCATCTTGTCCCTCAGACTGCCACCCACCCTGCACTGTCAACACCCCTGTCAGACTCCTTTCTTTTTTTGAAGCAAAGGGATGCCAGTTATTTGCATTCAATCACTAATTCCCCTAGTGCCCCGAACAGTATTTACTGAGGTTAGCCAAGCATTTGAGATGCTCACAAGTACCCTCAACTTTTCTTAATAGCTATTTCTGTACAGTCATCTTTTGTTCCTGGTTTCCTCCACATCTCTTTGGGCTTTTTCAATCTTGCTAAAGACAGGTATAAAGAGATGGTGAGGATCTCAGTCATCCGAGAAGGGAAAAGAAATTGGTGAGAAACCAATTTTATTTAATAGTTCTATTGTTTCCCTTGTATTTTCTTCTCCCTGGCAGTACTGTGAAAAAGCCATTCTCCCTCCTTCCATCACCAGCTGGAAGGGCTGAGACCATATAGCTCAAACACCTCCACACTATAGCTTAAAGATTCATCCTGTTGCATTTGACAGGGCTTACCTTCCATACTCTGGCATCCAACAGCATCTCTGCAGACACTACAAGTTTTTAATAGCTTGACCACTCTTCCTAGTTCCCCCAGAAACCCACGTATAAGCACACTTCTGTTCTGCATTTTACATCCCTCTGCTGCATTTTGTCTCCTGAATTTCTTCTTTTAGTGGTTCTTTCCCTGATGCAGTCCCTCCAGGGCCACTTCACACCTACCAGAGCCTGTCATTTTTAAGTCCACTTTCTACTTCAGTTTCCCCAGACACTGAACCATTGACGTAAAAATGCAACTGGGAAAGGTATTCTGGGGATATAAAGCTTCCTACAACCTCCCACCAAGAATCCTGCCTCAGGGATTCTTCTACCCCGTAACAGTCCTTTATTGCTTGATCACAGCTTTCCCATCGCCTTCTCCTGAAGGCAGCTAGAACCAATACAAGTCCTTTCGCTCCCAGAGTTCTGCTCACTTGCAATGCCAGCACCTCCACAGCAGCTCTCAGGCTTGCTGCATCAGGTGAGGCAGTGCCAAGCCAGCTTGTCCCCACCACCCGCTTGTGCTCTTGTCTCTGCAGCACGCCCAGAGCCTCTGGCTTGAGACAGCAGCTCCAACGCCACACACAGAGCAAGAAGCCCTGCCTAGGAAGATTTACAGCCTATACATCTACAGCAGCTGGGGAGAAAAACAGGTCTGAAGAGAGGAAAAAGCAACTAGTTGCAGGCCACTGAGCAGACCACGCTGCATGTTCTTTCTCTGCTACCTGATGTGCTTAATCTGCAAAAGTTTCTGCAGGAGGAGTGGAGGCTGGGGCAACCCAGTTCAAACATCTTTGCACAAGCATGGCTTTTAGGCATCAGTGCAAAGAAATGTCTGTGAGTAGGAAGGGAGGGAACTGGACTTGAAGCATCAGCCAAGAAAAGGCTGTTTTGGTTTTGCATGAACTCTACCCACCCTTCACCTTCAAGGGCACTTCCTCTCCTTGCCACAAGTAACAAGCACAGATAATTGAAGGAAAACATCATTTCCCAGAGCACTTCTGATCCCTATTATCCATGCTCATTACAAGCTGTGAGGCTAGTTCTGGTCTCCACCAGTTCCAAACAAACAGGAAAGACTCAGCAGAGGTACAAGGGGCAGAAGAGCTGCTGTGAATGCTACAAACCAAACTGAACCACTTAATAGCTCTTGAAGAACCTGCAGCCACAGAGACACATGGGCTCGTACTCAGGCCAGGACATCAAAGGCCCAGGGTTATTTGCACAGCCCAAATTGCTTCCTAGAGCTTATGCAGGAGAGTGGATTTAACCAGGTAGTGCTGGAGCACCGGAGGCAGAGTTCAATTCTCATCTGGGTACTGACTTGCATGGGTTTTGTCCTGCCAATCTCCAGGTTGCCTCTTCACTTTGGCAACAGTACCTTGCTGGTAAGTCTGAGAAAAAGATGTCTTGGATAAGGGACGAAGTTTTTCTTCCTCTTCACTCACTTTTTTTAAGCTTTTGGGGTTTTTTTGCTGCTGCATGAGCACAAGGGAGCTTTCTGCTGCTAAGCTTTGGCTACTTCTGCTCTACTGCCACGGCTAGTTGGAACTTCCCAGGAGGTGACTGGATAGACATGTGGGCCTCAGGTCACTCACTATCCCACTCCTGGCATCTCACAGCTCCCCCTCACTTAGAGGATCTTCAAGAAGGTGTTCAGGGACCCTGCTTCACTAGCTCACTGCAGAGAGGCCCTATGCTCATCAGTGCTGAAAGCTGGGTAGAGCAGGAGGCATTAGCAGACACACAGAGTAGCTAAGCAGGAAGACAACACAGGAAAACAGTTTGCTTTGGCAGTGCATGCCAGGTCCCTTTTTCCAGAAGAGCCCTGAAGAAAAGATGCAGAAGAGTTGCTGCACACAACTCATGTGCCAAAACCAGGCAGCACTTTTTTACAGCATAAGCCTCAACCAGGGGAAGCAGCAGTTATGGTCAACCTGGACACAGGGTAGCTGCATACAGGACTAACACCAGCAGTGCTGTCTTCCTGTGTGGGATGGTAAGATGTACAGATCTGGTACCATCACCCACCTCCAAGCCAGCTCCTGCAGCCCCTGTACCAAATGGTGAGCACTTGGGACAGGTGGGGAAAAAGCCATGGGAAGCAGCAGTGATGCTCTGCAGCAACACACCACCTTGCTTTCAGACAGCCTTGCTGCATGCCGAGCCAGGCTCCTGCTTACTTAATATTCCTGCTTAACCTGAACCATCTCCCACTCACTCAAGCCTCAGCTTTCTCCCCTTTCTAGCACTTCTTGCTCCTCTTCTTCCCTCCCCACTCCAATCAGAGTCAGGAAACTATCTGGTACAGCATCTTCCAAGTGTGATTTTTATCATCTCCAGCCTGGTAAACTACAAGATACTGGAAAGGATCCAGGATTGCAGGAAGTGGGCCTGCCTTGGCAAAGACAAGAGACAAAGGAAGAAACTGCATGGGAACTAGACGGGCTCTTCCTTCCCCTGGTGCCCCCATCCCTCTCCTCCAAGTTCTGTGATTTATCTCTCTCTGGACCATCACTGCAGGAACCAGGTCCATTACGGAAATTAAAGTGAGCTATTGCCAGCAGCTGGCAAGATCAAACCCTCAGCACACCCACCCCCTCCAAGCAGAGATGGCAGACACCACAAGGCTTGCAGCCAAGTGCACGGGAGCAAGTGCCAAAAGAAGCTCCTACACTGCATCCTTACGGGCCACCAGCTTTGGAGTCTGCTGGCCAGGGGCACAGCTCAGAGGGCAAGCAGGATCCTATTCTGAAGCTGCACTCTGGCACAGCTTGGCTTCCAGAAATGGCCAAGGACAAGCATGGACTCTCCATGCCATTGCCAGCAGCCCTCAGCACGAGGGAATCCAAGGTGTTAGAGAGACTTCAGGATGCTTCAGCACTAAGGGACTGAGTTGGGGGTGGGGAAAGAAGAAAGACCTTTCCCCTCTCTCCCCAGCTTCCCCTACTAGGGAACATCCCTAGTATGAAGATGCCTGATTCAAGGAAACATTTATCTCCCGGGATGAGTAACTATCACAGGAGGCTGATGGCTGCAGGTACTGCTAGAAGATGTGACCAAGAGATCCGTCCCTGAACAAAAGGCTTCAGCTTCACATACACACACTGTGAGCACCGCAGGAAAGGCAGCTTAATGTTTCATTGACCTCAAACACAACAAGGTCGTTATCATCCTCCAGAAACATCTTTTTCCCCTCATGTATTTCCAAATGATAACACAAGAGCATTCAATCCTGAAGAGGTTTGTGCTCCAAGCTGGTGACAGTTCTGGAGAAAGCACAGAAATAAATGCCTGTGGAAGCATATTAGAAGAGCTCAAAGCTATCAAGGCAGGGACAAACTTCTCCTGAGCAATATGAGGTCAGTCAGATGTTACTAACTGAAATGAGACAGAAATGCAACCTATGCTAGGAAGAGAGGTTTTCCAGGTGCTGCTTCCCTTTCCTAGCCCCACGCAGCAGCATGGAGCTCCCCAGAGCAGCACTTCTCAACCAGAGACACTGAAGGCATCACAGAGCAGTCCAAGACTTTTACACAGTCTCCCACAGCATTCTCCTGGAGACACTGGCCGCTCATGGCTCGGACGGGTGCATCTTTGCTGGGTAACCAGCTGGCTGGGTGGCTGAGCCCAGAGAGTGGTGGGGAGTGGAGTTACATCCAGCTGGTGGCCGGTCACAGGTGGTGTTCCCCAGGGCTGGGTGCTGGGGCCAGTCCTGTTCCGTATCTTTATCAGTGATCTGGACGAGGGGATCTAGCACACCCTCACCAAGTTCACAGGTGACCCCCAGCTGGGGGGAGCGCTGATCTGCGGGAGGGCAGGAGGCTCTGCAGGGGGGTCTGGGCAGGCTGGAGCGATGGGCCCAGGCCAGTTGTGTGAGGTTCAACCAGGCTCAGTGCCGGGTCCTGCCCGTGGGTCACACCAGCCCCCCGCAGCGCTGCGGGCTGGGGGCAGGGGGCTGGGAACCGCCTGGGGGGAAAGGGCCTGGGGGGGCTGGTCGGCAGCCGGCTGGGCATGAGCCCCCCGTGTGCCCAGGTGGCCAAGGAGGCCAGCAGCATCCTGGCTGGTGCCGGGAACAGCGTGGCCAGCAGGGCCAGGGCAGTGCTGTCCCCCTGCCCTGGGCACTGGCGAGGCCGCCCCTCGACTCCTGTGTTCAGGTTGGGCCCCTCACTGCCAGGGGGACGCAGAGGGGCTGCAGCGTGTCCAGAGACGGGCAGGGGGCTGGTGCCGGGGCTGGGGCACAAGGCTGGTGGGGAGCGGCTGGGGGAACTGGGGGGGTCAGCCTGGAGAGGAGGAGGCTCGGGGGCACCTTGTGGCTCCCTGCAGCTGCCTGACAGGAGGGTGTAGGCAGGGGGGTCGGTCTCTTCTCCCAGGTGACAAGTGACAGGGCAAGAGGAGACGGCCTCAGGCTGTGCCAGGGAGGTTTAGGTTGGGTATCGGGAAAAACGTTGTCACTGACAGGGTGGTGGAGCACTGGGACAGACTGCCCAGGGAGGTGGTGGAATCACTGTCCCTGGAGACGTTTAAAAAACGTGTAGATGCGGTGCTTACGGACATGGTTTAGTGGTGGTTTAGCACTCGGCAGTGCTACGTTAACAGTTGCGTTCAATGATCCTAAAGGTCTTTTCCAAAGTAAACAATTTATGATTCTAAGCACAGCTGCAAAGACAAAACCTCATCCATACAGCAGCGCTTGTGCACACAAGCGGCTATAGAAGAGCGCAAGTTTGTAAGCGGAGAAATGTTGCAGCACTTCACAGAACAGCCCATGGATTCTTGTCAAAAGGTGAGGTGGCCCTGAAAAGCCAAGGAATGCTGTCCTGAAAGCTCAGGTTTTTGTGGCTGCAGCAAGACCAGGAAAAAAAAGCCTTATAACCAAGGGGGCCTTAAAACTTTCACCACTTCCCTGATGCAGCAGGGCCATGGGTGATATACCTGTGCAGTGGCCTTAACAGCAGGACAAGGTGTCCTTATGCATTTGAGCACCAAAACAGGAGTGTGTTCCACCTGAGGTTCTGCTGGCCTAAATTCTTGTATAGCCAAAGGTCAGATGAGAAACAACCAGCTTCGGAGGAAGAAAAAAAATTGCCTGATTTTTTTTTTTTTTTTTTTAATTCATTTCCTGCAAACAGACTTTTTGCTGGTACTTTCCATTATTTAAGACAAAAAAAAAGTTTAAGTTATCATCTGGACAGTCACAGCGCTGCCGTGCTGACAATCAGCCTAATCTATCTGATTAGAAGAGGATTTGGAAACAAACAGGAGGGGAGATTGCCTTCCTTCCTTCCGCAGCATTTCAAAGAAACCCGCTTTGTGCTCTGCCATGAAGTAACCTTTTGCCAGGCTGTCCTCAGCCCAGCCTAGACACAGTAGGGCACGGAGCACTGTATCTGGTGACAGAGACCTAGTTACTTAAGTGCCTCTGAAAGTGTCCTGTTAAAGGGATCACAGTAACCCCCACTGCACTGCCCACACATCAGCAGTATCCTCCTGCAAGTCACCTGGGAGAACCCGGGGTGACACTAACCTTGGCTGGATCCCAGCCCCCTTTAATGACCTCCTGTACTCTGCTCCATGCATTGCCATGATACTCCTGGGCACAGGGAACCTGCAGCATTGAGAAAAGCAAAGCACACCAGCCAGCTCCTCTGCAGTCAGTGCGATTTCTTGCCTACGCTCCTCAGCTCTCGGGGAGGCACCAGGGCCAGCCAGGTGAACTGCAGGTAGCACTGGGTGGGCTTAGCCATGCGTGTCCCCCAGGAGCTGGAAGATGCCGGAGAAACCTGGCAGCTTTGCATTTGAGTGACCTCTGGGGAACAACAGAAGGGAAAGAGAAAGCACCCTTTGGCAGGATGCTGTCTCCTAGGTAAGAGCACTTGGGCCAGCAGATCCAGGAAAGGGGCACAGTGGGGCTACCCTTCAGCTGCCGACAGCCCAGACACTTCATCCTCCACCAGCAGGAATGCCTGCACGGCTCTGCACAAGCCCCTTGGGTACTCTGGACCTGCACCAAGTGACAGTTCACCCTCATCCTCCCATCCTTGCCAGCCTCCTGACCATCCTCTCCCTAAATAGTTCAGAACATTTCAAAGGGAGGGTACAAGGAACAAGATAAAAAAATTTTTTTCCTCTCCCTCACCAGCCTGTGCAGCATTTCTTGATCAGAGGCTGCAGGTCACACACCCTCCTTCAGTTTAAGGCAAACAGAGTGCGGTGATTTTTAAGTGACCATCCATGACCCAGAGTTGCAAGATGGAGAGAGTAGATGCAGACCTGCATCGTAAGTAGATTAGATTTTATATTACACTTACATGGAAAAAGCAGATAAATCCCCCAAACGCTTCACAGCCAGCAGTAGTAGCAACTTAAGTAGTGTGAGACTTAATGGCATGCAGGGCACATGCCTCCAGTGCCCGCAGTCCGGCTGCTCAGACCCTGCCTCACCCAGGGGACCATGAGCCAGCAGGTACTTGGTTTTTATCTACAGAAAGAGTTGCCACCGCTCAGCTTTCAGTTAGCCAGGCATGTAGGCATACTGCTACCAGGGCTGCAACTCACTGCAGCTGTGGACTAGACCCAGGTTGAGGGCTATCCTAACCTAGAAGCACCAAGAAAGCCTGCCATGATCTACACAGGGAGCAAGAGACTCCAAACAGCTTTCTGTCTGCCGCTCAGTGGTACAGGCCTAGAGCAGCTGGGGAACAAGACCAAAATGCTCCTATTCTGCCTGAGCATCACTCCCAGCAAAGCACAATAGGCACATGAAGCAGCTGGGAGCTCCCAGCATCTTTCCTGCCGGTGTTTCCCCTCCGGGCACAAGGCAGTGTCACTGCTTCAGCCAACAGCCATGCTCTGCAGCTCAAAGGCAAGCAGATGGTAGAAAGCCACACTTGCAGGAGGAGCAGAGCTGGGAGTTTGCAAATCCAGCTACAAATGCAATACGGGCCATGCTGCTCTAACTGGCAAGTCCTCTGACATGCCCAAGTAGACTCGTTGCCTCCTAGGGACCTGCACACTGCCTTCAATTTACAGCTTATGTGACAAATGAGAGTCACCATCAGGACAGCTAGTAAGAAGTGAAGGGTATGACAGGTCCCCCTGGTGTAAGTGTCATGTTATCACATGATGACAGTAATTAACACACCATCACCAATAGATTAAGACCAGATGATCAATTTAGTGATCAGAGCCTCCCTCCAGCCTCAGCACAACTTCTTGCAAAGCAGAAATCACACCGCTCCCTTTTCCTCCTGACCAAAAGGAGACTGCCAAAGGCTCAACAGAATGGGTGCTGCTAGTTTGCAGCTTTTCTTTTTTAATTTAAAGTTGTATAAAGAGATTTATGAGGTATTTTTCAGGCTATGTTGACATTTTATTTGCCCAATATGAGCGCCCTCAGTCACTTTATTCCCAAAATGTAATTGAACAAAGCTCCAAGAATAGAAAGAGGTGGGGAGTATCTCAGATGCAGCTGGGATGTGCCTCATGGCTGCAGCACAAGAGCCTGACATGTGCAGATGGGACCCCAGCAGCAACTTACACCCAACTGCAGCCGCTGCCTCCCTGCAGAAACAAGCTGATCTTTCAGCTATCACACATCGGCACCGGCAGTGTGCAACTGGACTGTGGCGCAGCATGAAACCTGTGCCTGGAGACACCTGACAAGGCATGGCCAGACAGAGAAGGGATGCAGCATGAGGTGGGGTGCACAACATTGTACGAGACTCCTCGTGGCAGAAAGCCCTGCTGGAAGATACCTTGCAGCTGCAGGGTTGGAGATACACAAGCATAGGCTTCGCACTGGTGGAGCAAGAGGTTCGAGCCTCCCACTCAGCCCCTGACAGCACTCAAGTCCCCACAGCAGGAGACAGAAAAAAAAACCAGTGGGCAGCAGGTCCCTAACTCAGAAAGGACCAGCCCTTGACAAGAAGTGTAGCAGAGTGGTGTGACTCCAGGCTGGAGGATTATGCTGGTGATCAAGACTTGTTTTCTTGAATCTATACAGTTGGACAAATTCATGGCAGAGGAGGAAAATAAAATATCCTTACCTCTGGCTGAAAGCGTTTGAGCCATAAGCTGTCAAAGTCTGGAGCTACACAGTGCATGCTCACCCTGTTCTTATGCCTTTCCTTGCATGTCCACTACTGTCTGCTGTCAGGGACAGGACCCCAAGACATTTGGCTGTACAGATCAAGCCATTCTCAGGGAATAAGCCAGCCTGAAGCGTATGCAGCAGGAAAGCACTGGGGCAGATATTTTGATTCGCATTTGCAAGGGCTTTTGACAGGAGCAAAGAAAGAACATTTTAAGCATTCCTTTCAGCCAGCATGCATCCCAGCCCATGAGACCCCTCCTGGGGCGAGGCACAAGAACAATCTCGCTTTCAGATCAAGGGCTCCTTTGTCACCCCGCTGCAAGCCATTTGACCTTCAGAGTCAGAAGCAAGCTCCTACCACAAGTGGTGTGATGGGCCTGGGCTGGGAACAAGCCCAGGCACTTGAGAAGGACAGCAGCCCCGCTGCCAACCCCAGCTTCTCAGCAGGAAGATCAACACATCCCAAGCTTGAGAGATCAGCTCTGGAAATGCTTGTTTCAGCTCAGCACATTTCCTCCAACAGCCAGACACAGAAGGTCACCCAGGCCAGCACTTACATTTACAAGTATATCCTTGCCAAGATAGAACAGACCCAGACCAGGCTATGCCAGGGTGTCCAGAGAAGGTCTAAGCCTTTGAAATAGAAGCTAACCTTCATTTCATCACCAGCATCTTTGCATTTCTTCAAAGTGCATCAATTTCCGCCCCCCTAGCGCTCTCCCCAGTGTGAGGACACAGCCTGCAAACACCTCTTCATTCATTTGCAGCTGTCCCTCCAGTTGCCCCACCTTGAAAATCTGGAGCTGCTCCCTGCACCTAATTGCAGGGGTATTAATTACAAAGCACAGTGCTCTTGAATGACACACCAAGGAGACCGCTGACCCACACACAGAGCAAGAGCCAGCACAGCTTCTGCCCTAAAATTCACCAAGTACCCTTGTGCACAGCCTTTTGAGCACCACTTGCTAGTGCTCTGCTCCCTGAATGAGAAACCTCGACATAGTAAGAGTCGACACAAGTTGTTATTACTGTGAGATACCTTACATGCAGCCATGCTGCCAGAGATCACTCTCCCCATAGACTGTGCCTCCTGCTCTGCACCAAGACAGGACCACAGCACCTACAAAGTCACTGCAGTGCCCAGCCACGCTCCAGAATGCTGCGTCTTCTCCCAGCCCTCAGATGCTGGGCCCTAGCAAAGCATCTCAAAACAATCAAAACTTTAAATGTACACCTCAGATATCAGCATATTTGTACACAGGGGATGATCATTGGTGCAGAAATACCAGCACAGGCATCAATCCCCAGGAAAAGGCTCCCTGGCATTGCAATCACCCGGCTACTCCAATTTCCACACTTCTACCACTGTCTTCCACCTGAGGCAGCAAAGGATATGGGCTACCTACCCTCTGGGGTGGTTGGGGGGCCCAGACACCTGGATTCCCCCCTTCTCCCAAGCCCAGCCAACATTCTCCTTCAAACCCGCCCTGCAATGACTGAAACCATGACAATAACAACAGTTTTCACAAGGAGACAGGAACAAATCCGAGCATCAGCCACCAGCCAGAAGGAAGTCACAGTTACGTGGAGACTGCAGAAAGCTAATCTTGCACGGTGCCTGGGTCAGCACAAGCGAGGCACATGCTGGCCTGCATGCCAGCTTCCCCAGAAATGGGAAATCTGTGACAGATGCATTGTGTTTATGCAGCAGAACCGCCACCCTCGCTCCAGCAGAGCCCTGTCAGTATGTTTGCATACAGGCACACACTTCAGGTCCACATGCATAGCCTTCCCAGCCTACCCAGGCACCAAGGTGTTACAATACACATTTAACTTATTAAAAAAAAAAAATACTTGGAGACACAGCCTGTGATTAAGGAGAATTTCTTTCCCAACATGCTGGCAACGCACCTGCAATTAGCAAGCCCTTGATTCTCTAAATTCCCCAGAGATCAACAGCACCTGATATGGGCATGTCCTTAGGTCTCTCATAACCCCGAAAGCTGCTCCCCCACCCCTCTGTTTCAACACTGGTGAGATTTTTCACACCTTGCAGCTCAGAAACACTTAAACCTCGGACACCCTGATCCCAGCTCCACAGGTCACACCAAATCCGCCAGTGTAATTGGCAGCACAGGTGGGCTGCGGCTGATAGAAGCCAGGGCAAAATTACTCTCATTAAAAGCAGCAAAGCAAGACCACGCTTGGTGCGATGGAAGGAAAATTGCTTCCCATACCAGCTCTGTCAAGCCAGCCACTGTGAGGACTGCAAAGTCAAGAGCTAGAGCAGCCCTTCTGCTAATAAGATCCCCCAGAAATGCAAATGTTGGCCAAAGTTGCTGCATGAAGGCAGGACAGGAGACTGGGGAGAGCCAGATGGCTTTTTACACCAAACAACCCCAGCTGCCATAGGGTTAAATCAATGCATGAAGCTATTAAAGGGGGTGGAAATGTTTTAACATGGTTGAGCGAAATTCCTCACACTTTCAAGTTGAAAAGGAACCCCATTGGGGCTTAATAGGCTAACACAACCCGTCCCATTACAGGTCATTAACACACTTGGGAGCCTTGGGAAGAGGGGCAACTGGGGCTCCCTGTCTACCTCTCCAAGAGGGACTCCCACCCCAGCTTTGAATCCCACTGATGGAGAAGAGAAACGCACTAAGGGGCCATCCCCTCCACTGCCCCCTGCACCTTCTCCACCTGGAAAGGCAAACAGCAAGAGCTTGCAGCAGGTTGAACTCCCAATTAGGCTGAAGGAGCAGAAGATTGGTCCCCAGGGCAAGGTGCCATGCAAAAAGCTCCCAGCCCAACCTCCTTCACTGGAGGGCATCACTCCAGCTCATTTCCCTCTGTCCCCATAGCCTGTCTGCAGACTCAGGGCAGAGAAGCCACTGTCCATCAAGCATCTGGCAGCACTAACAAGGAGATACCAACAAAGCATGCCCCTGGGAAGCAGTGGGCTGCTCCTGCAGGCTACAGCGCAGTGCTGGAATTACTGCAGCCCTCAATTTCTGCACAATGGAGTATGATATTTCCAGCCTAGAAATAAGATTAAGACTCCTCAGGAACTTAAGAATAGGTACATACCAGTTATTTTCCACAGGCAAGAAAGCAGCAACTAAAGCTTAGGTAGAAGGAGGGTCAGAAGGAAAAGCTGAAAAAGCTTATCGGATTACTCCTTAAACTACCAGGTTAGAGCACCTTGACCTGCTCTCCTCCAGACATCTCCAAGGAGGAGAGCTACAGCTGTCAGCATGATAGGGCAGAAGCCCTGTGACTGCAGACCTGAAGCTAAAAATAGGAGAGAACTGGCCCACAAAAGCGGCTGCTGGCTTCTCCCACACTTGCAGATCAACACAGCCCACTCTGGGGAGGGTCTGAAATAGTGATCTGCTGAATAGACTACCAATTCAGGGGCAAGACCAATCTAGACCATCAACGCCTTGCTCAGCCCAGAGTGGAGAGCAAGCTGGGAAATGCTCCAAGTGGCCTCAAGAAGGGCTGTGGATGGGAGAGACCACCCCTGAGGGAGGATGGCTGGAGCAGTCCCCAGAAAAGTGAAGAAAAATTCTACATGGAGAGTGCAGACAGTCTTGGACAAGATGATTTGGAAAATCGGGATATTACTGTGATGGAGCTGCTATTTGTTTTTTCTTCCCTCCTGTAAGAGGGTCCAAAGCTCCCATAGAAAATATGATAAGGAATAATCCCCAAGGGTCTGCTTCCCTTGAACACCTCTTCCTTTGGGCATCCAGCCCTGTCCACAATCTAAACATCCCCACCTCTCACAACATGTGCAGCTCATCAGGGCTTTGGTCTCTCACAGATGGCATTTCACCTCCTTGCCTGGCTCGGGAGTGGGTTAAGGTCACTGTAACAGCACCATTTGCAACAGACAGGAAAGCGACTCTGGACTTGCATCAGTCCAGCCAGGACTCAGCTCCAGCCCACTCCCCTGTCCTCTGTACGCAAGCACCTACCAAACACTAAAGACTCCCCACCCACAGCCCTTTGGTGGCTGTGTGCAGTAAGTCGTAGCAGTATCACTCTGACATCTCCACGTGGAGACCTGGCTGTCACTTCCAATTCAGCCCAGCACAAGGCAATTTCACTGTTCTTTCTCTGGATGCCTCTACAGCAACTAGACTCCCATTCTCACCATCCCTGCTCACCACAGTACCCCCTGGCCCAATGACATGAACTGCAACACCACTCTGCCCCTCCAGCTGCACTCAGCTCCTCCAGGCTCCCACTTTCTTATGTGCACACCGCTGCAGCTGCCTTTCTTTGGGCAAATGGGCCCTTCTCATATCTCACCAGCCTCCAGCTGCAAATAATCCTCTTTTGCATGCTCCTCCAAGCCCCTTCCCAGGATCCCCTTTCCTCCCCCCCCAAAGGAAAACACAGCTAACCACCCGTAGCAAGGCTCTCCAAGCCACCCACAGAACAGTCTAACATTCACAGACAAGCCACTTTACGCTTTGCTCCTATCATCTGACAAGGAGCCCCAGAAACACCTACAGAGGCACTGCCCCAGCACCAGGTTTGCTCTGATGCCTCAGAAGTGACCAAGCAACTGCTGTGAAGGCACTTATCACTTCCATTTTTTCTGCCCCATACGCACCAGGGCTGGTCTGTATCAAAAGCTACCTGTGCTTGTGCAAGGCAGAGAGCTAGAAGCACAGTCCAGCAGGGCTAGGCCATGCCCCCAAACAGAAGAAGCCTTCCTCTCTGGCTGGGAAAGGACAAAAGCACCTGCAAACTCCACAGTACAGACAAAACAAATACAAGCAATTGACTTTCTTGCTGCCCCCTTGGCATTGGGACAGATCCAGCTGGAAGGGGCTTCAGGGGGACACCTAGTCCATGCCCTTATCTCCCAGGAAGGGTTCGACCCAACCACCCCAACAAGCAGGGCTGGAACAACCAGCACTAGAAGTCCAGGAGAGGAGCTGGAGCCACTTGAAGGACGAGTGCTCAGCCATGCACAAGCCACAGGTTGCAAACTATTTCCTTTTGCTCTGCAAAGACCAGGGCAAGCCCAGCCTGCAGAGGCTCCTGCAGGTCTTAAGAGTGCTGGCAACCTCGTGCTGTTTTCTGCCAAGAGTTAGAGCTTGAAAACAGCACAAGGGCATGGACCCCCTACCACCTCCAACTCAGGAGACACTACCTGGCCTCATATCATCATAGATGGAAACCAAGACAGGGCACTTGAAGGGACCCTCCCAAGAGAGCCAGGGGCACTGCTTTAACCCTGCTTCTGCCCTGCTTTCATAGGAAGCATCACCAAACAAGCAGCACAGACAGGTCTGCTCACCCTGCTGCCAGAATGCTGCTCAGGGAGTACAGAGCACTTCCCCACCTGATCCCTGATGCATTTGTCCAGTATGTGTTATCGCTAAGATCACAAAACTGTCTGAACCCTTACACAAACATGCCAATTAGATGCTCCAAGCCCCATGCTCAGCAGAAGGTCAAGCACGTGGTGTGCTGTCTCGCCAGTGCTCAGCTGCATGCTCCCTGCATCAATCGGTCTTCTCTGGTGGGGTGTCTTCTGAGGAGGCCTTACAACAGCATCTGCTGCTTTGCTTTTCTGGTGCACAAGGAATTGGCTTACAACTGGGGAGGGGAATAAAATTTGATATTTTCGTTGTTGTTTTAAACAGGCAGGCCAGACATATAACAGCCTCCCAACTTTGAATCATTTTGATCCAGCCAGTCCCCTCTCCTCTGAGTTCTGGCAGGAGACAGGCACAAAGCACCAATTAAAGACGAGTTATGCTTTTTCTGTCAAGCAAAAAAGAGAAAGGAGAGGGGAGATGATGTGGGCTGGGGAGGGGGAATCCAGCCCTGAAATCATTTTGCTTTCAAAGCTGTTAAGGCAGCCCCCTCTCCTCCTGTCTCCCATGGAGGAAGAGCAAGGGAGCACCTGTGCACCTGCCACAGATGCACGGCACCAGTGATCAGAACACACCATCAGTCACTTGGCACATCAGGCCAAGCTGTGCCCTTGCTTGCCCTCAGGCATCTGTCATAGCTTGTGGCGGGGAATGAGAGCAACAGATTCCCAGTGAAGATAGGCTGAGCACAAGACGCACCAGCTCTGCTGATGAGAATCCCCACTTATCGGCCATTAGACTGGTCAAAACAAAACTCAAGAGCAGCAAGGGCTCAACACACTAACTAGCTCATGTGGCCACATCAGCAGCTCGCTTTTTCCATGGCAGAGACATGCACAGCTGGCACAAGCATGCAAACACTGGCTCTTCTGCCATATAGGTTACCAGGTTTGAAGCCTCCCTGCACAGCCAGCAGCTCTCCTGGCTCACAGCTGACCTCAGGACAGCAAGCTGAGCACTTCCCCCATACAGTCCACACCACTGCTTGGTTCAAAGCAAGGCTACCTGCCATTGCAAATTTCTGCTGAGGAACCACAGGACCCAGCATGGACACAGCAAGCTCTCTATCGCTTTGTGCACTACCAGCTCTGAACCCCCTCTGAGCACCTGCAAGCTGTGTCCAGATCTCACCCCGCAAGCATCAGTCCTACAGCCAGCCAGATTAGAAGCTTGTAAAGATCCCTCCAGATTTTATTTTTGTATGCAACTGAGGAAGATAAATAGCAAGCACAGCCACTTCTACGGTAGAAAAGGGCAGGTACATTAGCAGTGCACAAGCACCAACCCCAGCTTTAATATCTTATTTGCTTCCTTAGCAGAGCCCACTTTGCAGAGCCCATCGCTACCAATTAGGGCACCAGCTTCATTCCCACCTCCTCCTTCCTGGGCTCTCTGAAGACAGCAGCCCAGTCACCCCCAGGAGCTAATGCATGCTCTCATTTCAACAGGGTGGCACTTGTGCTTGGCTGATTGCTCTCAAGGAGGGATACCCTCTGCCACATTAGCAGGGAGCAATGCACAGGCTGGGCTCAGGATGCCCAGTGTTAAGTCCCCTTGCTTTGTCCTCGTTCTCCTGTGGCACCTCCAAAGGGGGTGGACAGCCCTGTTTGCAGGAGGTGGCAGAAACAGGGAGATTTCCTAGAGTATGAAGTGTAAAGAGTAGCTTTTCGCATCTGGCTGTCAGGATCTGGGCTGGATCCATCCCACAATTAGCACAGATGATGAGGGAAGAGCATCTCTGTCCCGGTTAGGTCTGCTTGGCTGGCGGCACGCACTCCCAGCTTGCTAGTGAGTGCCCTGCTTATTAGCATGGGGTCACTCAGCTGCAGCAGGGCATAAGCAACACTTGGCTATTGCAACACCACTCACGTCCACTGCTGTGGAAGTGTTGAATTTCCTTTAAGAGCTTTGAAGCTCTTGATTTGAATTTAAGGGAGGAAAAAAAAAAAAGAAAGAATTGCAGGATCTCTGTAAACATACCAGAGGAAAAAAGAAAGTGAATCTTTGATCCTCTTGACCTTGACAATGTCCTTGTAATTACAAGACTATTTATTTTCAGTTAAACCCCAACTATTGTACAGACAGTGTCAAGTTGTTTTTTTCTGAGCAGGTGATTATCCTGCCCGACTAATCTAATGAAAATTATCAGGAGGCTGCTGACCTCCTGCTACAGACACTAAATAATGCACAAATCTTCAGGATCAGACAGGCAAATCATAACCCTGCCTTATCTTAATCACTTTCTATACAGCTCCAGGCCTGTTCCACTCATGTTTGGCTGTGTTAGCCAAATGCTATCTCAGTGGAAATGGCAGTAGAACCAGCCCAAAGAATTGCACAGCAAAAAGTTACCTCTGTAAGATTTACTTTTATAGAAGCCAAGAGCTACAGCAGCAGATATATTTAGTCTTTGAGCTGCTGTCTGGCCCCTAAGCTTGTAGCACAAGGTGATGGCCCCCGGGCACCAGGCTTTGGGAAAAGCAGCATTGTCCCACTACTGTGATGAAGTGTATGTACAAGGCAGGCAAGATCTAAAAAAGGGGTGCACAAAGGGGCTCATCGGTCCAGATGGAAAAGCCACCCCTTCCACTCCATCCTCTTGTAAACCTCCCTGTTTCTGCCGCCTCCTGCAAACAGGGCTGCCCAGCCCCCTTTGGAGGTGCCACAGCACAATCATCTGCATGAGAACTAGGGCAAAGCAAGAGGACCCGACACTTGGGATGCTCTGTCCCCAGCTCAGGGCACACTGTGCGGCCCAGGGGAATTGTAGCAATCCTGTCCCACTTACTGCAACCTCCCTCTCCTTCAGGGAAGACAAACGAGCAGCTGCTGGAAGAGATAAAAAACTACAACTAGCAATTAATGAGGCAAGACCTAAACAAGGAGCCACACAAAAAAAGTTATCACACAGTCCGCATACAGCCTCAGCTTGAGCAGCAGCACACAGTTAAGAGGAATAGATTACACAGGGGTGACTCCAAGCCTAAAGTAAATTTGCACTTGGGAAGCTACAGAGAACTGTGGAAAAACACAGCTAAAGGACAAGCCAACTAGTTTTTAAGACCACCACCTACCCACCCACTCTCCTCAGCATGAAACCCCAGCTACACCACCACAGAGAAAACACCCCTTTTACCCAGCCTGGCCTCACAGCCTCACCCTTACTCACCCGTTGCCTCTTGGTCCTTCAGACCCCCCACTACAGGGGCTCCCAGCTAACCTCCAACCACTGCTGCAGCCAGAAGCATCACCTCACAGCCCTTGCAAATCCCTGCCAACACCTGCCCTGCAGCCCCTCCTTCCTTGCAGGGCTCTCCACACCCCCAAAACACCTGATTTATCCTGCCACCCTGGCTATCGTGGGACTTGAGTCACTTTTCTCCAGCTGGGGATGTGCTAAGCAACATACAGGTTGGCAGGATTTCTCATCTTTAAATGGCCAATTCTTCACTTCTTACAACTTTTTGGAACAAGATAGGCAAATAGTCTCCTCTAAAGTGAGCAGAAGCAAAGACCAAGGTGGATGTAAGGATAACAGAAGAGGGAGCAAGAGAAATCATAGAAAGACAGGCAGGAAATAGCACAAGACTCAGCTTTGGGAAAATACCAGCTAACACATGCAAGGAACACGATCCATAGCAGAGATATTCAAAGGGAAGCAGAAATCTGGGAAAAATTAATGTCCGCAGCAGCAATTGCAGGGGGACAACAGTGAGCAGACAGCGCTTTGAAACCCAGCACTACCAAGGCAGAGGCTCTACGTAGGGCAGATCTCACCTCTGCAGAAGGGAGGAGGTGCTGCCTGCTGCTCTGTGGTCATGGCTGTGCCCAAGAGTGTCTTCAGAGAGATGATCCAGAGCCCCAGGGAGCCTGGTCACACCATCTGGGCACAGTATGGCTAAAAGGGTTAATTGGCCACGACTCAGCAAAAGGAGAGGTCCTGTGTTTTTCTTCCCTCTTGTCAATTTTAGAAAGCTGTGTGTTGCCGAGACATCCGAGCTACTTCTGGAAGAAGTTAGAATGATAATTAAATTCCTCCTAACCTGGGTGACAGCAGTAACCTCTGGCTTCTGGCTGTTGAAGTCAACACTGTAATTGCTTGTGCCACAGCCATGCTCCATCCACATGTGCTGACTCTGCCCTTAAAAGCCAAGATGCAGGTGTCTGCTGTCTAGCAGCTGCTTGGTGTCCTCCATGGGTATGGTGGCTAGTGCCAGAGCTGCAAAAGGGCCATCAGCCAGGTTAAACTGGCATCACCCTACTGAGTTATGTGGTATCCTCTGAACTGCCATCCCTCCTGGAAAATGCTGCTCATAGACAGCTGAGACAGCTCCCAACAGACACCATGCAGGGTCTGGTGGGTATAAAGTGGGAGGTGAGAACCTGGCAAAAGCCAGTAAAGTACAGCTGGCTCTGACTGACATTATCATCAGGCCCGGTCAGGGACCAGGCTTGCACAAGAGGAATCGATTGTTTTAAAACCATACTGCACAAAGCCCCCCAGAGCACTCTGAGGGCTAAAGCTGTAGCTGGCTGCTGATGCCGGGACCAAGGGATGGCTCCAGATCCAGCACCTGCTGCCAACCCTGACTCTCTGCACCAGCAGCACCAGAGCAGAGGTGACACCATTGCCTTCTTACACCAGGAAACAGGTGCTGAGCTCAGCTCACATGGTGGCAGAAGGTTGTGATTGCCTGGGAGAGACTATGACACACTAGAGCTTGCAAATGCACGTTCTGGGGAGGAATCTCCTCTCCCCAAGCTGACTTCCCGCTGGAGACACGTGTCTGTGCTTGTCCCCAAGGCAGACAGCAGCAACAGAGGCATCCTCTGGTGCCGCTCCCTGCCAGCGGAGCATGGCAAAGCACTAGAATGACAGCCTCTGGGGACAAGAGAGCAATTTACTCACCACACACGGACAAGCACTCTCCTTCCTTGTTGAAATCCAGCAGACGAGCCACTGATTAGTGTCAATCGTCCTGGTTGTCTCAAGGCAGATGCCCAGCCTCCTGGCAGTCTGCTGAGAACCCACCAGCTCATCACACAGACACTCACCACTAAGACCTAGGTCAAATGCAGCCTTGAGGAGGAGGAGGGCATTGCATTTAAGTCCTTACCATTGCCCAGTCCATCCCAGCACCTCTTTTCCAGTACAAACCCTGGTTCTGCTGGTTTTGAACACCCACCGCCAGCTGATTCCAGCATGGCTTGAGCAACAGGCAAAAAAGGAAGCTAAAATCTGTTTCTCTTCACACATCCACCAACAGAGCTCTTGCTCCAGCCCCCACACGTTACTGACAGTGACGGCAGAAGCAGGAGGAACCCAGCTGGACTCCTGCAAGGCAGGGGTGGAGCAGGGTGAGCTGTTGCAGGGCCAGCACTTAGAAGAAAAGCATCTTCAGCTTGACAACTCAGCAAATTTGATGTGGAACTGGCAAGAGAGGAAAAATGTAAAGCTTTTAAATGTCGTCTCAGGGGTTTGGGTGCCAGAAGAACTGGAAACAAACAGATAACCACACAGTGTTGCACAGAGAGCCGGATGCCCTGCTTTGGTCTACACACAGTATTTACTAACGTGTCCTGCAGCTGGCACAAGCTGTGAGCAGCTCAAGAAATCTGGTTTTCTGCAACCAGCTCTGCTCTGGGGCTTTCCTGCAACCCCAGGTGGTGGCAAGGTAAAAGGCTGACCCTGGTACAGCAAGTAGCCGTGTGGAACCCTCCAAACCTAAATGCAGATGTGCAATAAACTGAACCTCTTGTTTGGGTCCTAGACCCAAAGGCAGGTCAGACCATCCCAATTCCTTGTTGTAAAAGGGGAAGTCAAAATCATCAACCCATTTCCTTGCCGTTGACACCTCAGACCTGGACAAGTTACATCATCTTCTCCTTTCTCCCTCTGCCAGCCCTGGGGAGACAGCAAGCCCATCAGTGCACAACTGGCTCTCTCTTGTGCATAAGGCATCCCTACTGGGAAAAAAACCCAGAACTGCTAGCCTGACTGCAGATAAAGATGTGCCAATACTAGGAAGCATAAATACCATATTGCCCTTGAAGTCAAGGACCCACCATGGCTGTTGGAGAAGTTTTTCTTCATCCTTGCTTTGCAAAGGAGACAAGCTAGGGTGAACCTGAAGTCACTGATCCAAAGCAAAGTGGGCTGGGGTGCAGCAGATGTGTCTATACAGCAAAAAGCACTATGCAGAGTAGGGATATGGAGCATCAGTTATCCCCCTGGCAGTCCTCATCCCACCTAAACAAGCCCCAAGAACTTGGTGTGTCTTAGCACCGCTGGGAGAGGGCAACGTGCACCAAACCAGAGCCCAGCAGGCAGGGTGTGCGGATGGGAAATGGTTGGTGGCAGCTTGCTGGACTTCTAAAGGATGGAAACTTCCATTGGGAAACGCCAGGTGCATGCTTGGGATGTCCTGCAACACTAGGGTTTCATGGAGCTCAGACTGTATCTTCTCCTGGCAAAGTAACACCAACTGCAGCCGAAAAGGGGAAGCCTTTCTACATCCCCCCATCCTAATAGTTGGGATATTACAGAAATGCCCCATCAAAAGAGAAAGGGGCTTCTGCCAGGTGGCATAGCACTTCTTTGGCATGGCCAGAAATATTGTCCAGCCAATATGCTCCCTGCTGCATAGATTTCAGCATTAGCCGATGCTCTGTGCCCTGTCACAGCACTTACTTTCATGCATGAAATGAAAACTAGACTCACCAACATACCCAATGGGCCTGTCAAACTAATCACGTTAGGAGGACTGGAAACACACCAGCAGCAAGAGCTGGCCCCTGCTCCAGAGCCCTTGCAGAAATCATGCATCCAGGAGACGGAAAAGCCTCTTGTCGTTCCTGGAACCAGGTCAATAAAAGCACAGACAATTCTATCCAGAGAGAGAGACTTTTTTATGAATCACAAGAAAAAGCAGCTTCAGCTCCCCCAGCTGCAAATAGGTGGGCAGGCACAAAGAGCCTGCACGGAAACGTGTCTGTGCAACACGTGTGGGGAATCGGCCGCCCCGCACATGTTCGGGCTACAAGGCAAGAGGAAACCGCTCTGAATCGCAGCACAAGAGAGCTGTGAAAAACAGCGGCCGCTGTTCAGTGCAACTTCTCCCACCCCCCCCAGCCAGGTTTTCAAATCAAACAGCCTCCCACCAATACACGCATTTACCATGCCAAGGCATGGATGTCAAAGCCGAGCCGTCTCAGGCAGCTTTGAAGGGCCTCGTATTCAGGGAGTGAGAATAACTCACCCTTTGGGGAGCAAAATAATCCAAAATGCACTCTGTCCAGGGGCCTCCAGAACAAAACTGCCCCCCGCCCCCCCCTGCAATTTTATTTGTTTATAGCTATTTGAGGGTGCACCCTTGCCATAACGCTGTTATTTCTAGAGCTCTTTGCTAAGTGAGAAGCCCGGAGGACTGGACAGAGCTTTTTTTGATCAAATCTCAGAGCAGCAGCAGCATTTTGTTCTCTCTCTTTCTTCTTAATGTATTTATTTTTCAAGCCTTTAGTTCAGATGCACAAAAGAAGGTAAATCACACATTGGCAAAGTCTGGCACAGGCTGCCTGCCCTTTGCATCTGAGAATCGTGCTCTAACCACAGGAGGGGATGTGTCCTCATTACCATCGACATTTTTTAGAGCATGGACAAAAGGACCATGGTGCAGAGAGTGCACCTATTTTCCAAGTAGACACAAGGTTGTTTTATTATATGTAATATTGTTTAATTTCACAAGTGAATGCTCACGCCTGGCCCCAAGGAACCCAGCCCAGCCTGCCTTCTCCAAACAGGCAGGCAAGCAGCAGCAGCAGATCCCCCCTTCTGCACTGATCATCTTGAAAAAGTCCAGCAAAGGGAGCTTTACACCTCTCACAGATGATCCCACGCAGCACGCAATAGCTGCTGTGCCTGCACGGGATTTGGGCAGGGATCAGCCTGGTTCATCCATAGCTGTGCTGCTGGGCATTTGCAAAGCATGTAGCCTTAGTGGTCACCCCAAAAGAAGCTATTTTTCAAGCAAAGAAGATGTAGTGGTCAAAAAGCAGCTACCTTCTCTACCTCCCCATCCATCACCTATAACATGGCACCACAGTACCCCAAAGTGTAGTGTCCCCCTGCAGCACTAGCAAGCCATGGCAATATGGAGTAGGGATAGCTGGGTGGGTCAGCCCCGTATGGCCAAGACAGTCCTACCAAGTTACTACCTCCAGTCTCCCAGGTTATTCTCACCCGTGCTCCAGAGACTGGGAAAGACACCAGACACCACGCGAAGTAGGAAAATACCAGGCTGCAACTTTGTGAACAAAAGGCATTCACTGGTTTAACACCCACATAATTAAAAGCAGGCGCATCCCTCCGGTAATGGCTAGCATAGGGATGTGCCTGGTTGTGCGTTTAATTTAGGGGGCTTGTGATACTACCTACAAAAGCAAAGCTGGCCACCAGTCCCTCTGCAGACTGAGGCTGCTCACAGCACTGATGAAACATGCAACTGACCCTGTCTCTCCCCAAGGATCTCCTTCTCTTCCCATGGAAGCAGGAATAACAGTAGCTCCTTCCTCCCCTCCTTAGGGGGGCATTTGGGTGCTGAGGGACTGGATTCAAACCCTCCTGACAATTCAGAGGGCTGTCACAGTGGTGAGGACCTCAGCCGTGATAGAAGAGAGGATGCTTTTGCTTACAGATGCTGGAAATGACAATGAGCTCTGCTCTCCACATTAATCCACCAGCCAACTCCCCGGCTCCACCTGGCTCCTACTGGCTCTTAGCACCACTGGTGGGAATGGACAACTCCTGCTGTCCTCTGCTCATGGGGCAGAGTGAACTGACTCAGTAAATACCAATTGACTTGCTGGATAAAAAGGAGGGAGTGAGATTGGTCCTGGAGCAGCCACCCATCCCTCCTCTCGGTGTCAACAAACCAGCCACCACCTGGGTTTGGGCCAGCGGAGGTCCAGGCTGCACAGTTGCTCCCAGCATTGGGCCAGAGTTCCCCCTGCAGCCTCTCCCTCTCACCCACCACCTCTTACACCACTAGCCCCACTAATTCCCCCCTCACAGGGGGTGTTGCATAGTATTTAAATGCAACCAGGTCTGGGCTAGCCAGATTTCAGTTGATCCAATGTCCCCCGTCTGTAAGGCAATGCTCAGAGAGGGGTCATGATCCCTCCACCAGCTGCTGCAAATGCAGCCATGACTACAGTACAGCATCATTTATTGCAAACCTTTACAGCCTTCCTCCTCCAGCCTCCACTGAGCAGGGAGCAGCAGAAAGCAATCCCCGTGGGGAAGAGTGAGAGATTTCCCACGTAATGGGCATCAGTGTTAATTCTTCCAAGTGCTGCAGCTTTCCTTTCATTCTGCGACTTTACAAAAATCACTCGATCCTGGCAGCAGCCCCAGAGGGCATCACCAGTCACCTGAAGGAAAACAGCTTCTTCCAGTGCCAGCATCTGGACTGGAGCTGGAGGGTGGCAGCCCCAGCCATGGATGGCCACACTGCCCAAGACAGTTCACAGCCATGCCGCTGCATCAGTGGTGCCTCAAGAGGGCTTGGATGACATCTTTAGGGTGTCACGGCTAATTAGAGCCCTGATGATACCCTCTAATTAGGTAACACCTTCAGACAAATCACCCTCTCCTCTTCAAACCACCTCACGCCTTTGGATACGATCCCTAATTGACTGATAAAAGTAGACTTGGCATTTCTTCTTGGACCTCCTTCCACTTCACAAGGCATTTTGAAATAAACTCCTGGTCCTCAGCCCTGGCTCATACATCAGCTGGGGAAGTGCCCTCGCATCCACACAGGCACGCACCCACACGGTCAGACACAAAACCGCCATCAGAGGCACAAAGCAAATGCACTGACGCAGCAGCGTCATCCTCCTCTGATCTCCCATTTCTAGCCATCCTATTGCTACTTTCAACAACAGTCAGCAAAGCCTTTTCTAGGAGAACTGGAGTATTTGTGATATGTCAGTGTCCTACTAAAAGTATTGCCTGGGGGCTTGCACAAGAAGCAGGGCTTCAGCAAAGGAGCCTGGTATCTGGCAACAGGAGACATTAAAAAAAAATATGTTTAGAAATTAATATTCCAGAATGTTATCAAGCATCAACATTTCAATCCAGAAGCTTGATTTCTGTTTTCATTAAGTAATGAATAAACGGAAACGATCTGAATGTTTTCATTTTTCCACTAGCACAAAATTTTAAGTAGATAGGCAAAAAACCCCACCACCCACCATCATAACTGCAAACATGCTGAACAAAAACTATCAAAATTCATAGAAGATAAATATTGAGTCCTTCCAAGCCTGCTATAAGAACAATGTCTCTTTATTTGCTTTTCACGAGTTTTTTTATAACAAGAGAGAGAGACTCCAGTATACAGTGTTTTAATATAGATACACACATTCACAGCTGGAATAATAGATTTTAAGGACAGAAGACAATATTACAGCTGAATGTAAGCAGAAATGCATAAACATACTTTCAAAACCACATTCTTTGCACCCTACCCAGATATATACATGGATACATATGTATAATATATATATATATATACACACACACACGTTTTGAATCGATCAGAACCATTCTTCAAATCAGACTCTAAAGTTTCTGCTGCTTTGGAAAAACATGACCCTGAGGAGACACCATGCGTGAACTTTACATCCAGCAGAAAATGAAACCATGACACACTGCATCTTGAAAGCCAGCCCTGCACCTAACTTAATCCCTGTCCTGGATAATGCCTCCGGAGGGGCATTAAAACCACGCTAGGTGTTTTCCTGGATTTCCCGAACCCCCCAGAGACTCCCTGGCACTCCGGCCGCGTCCATCTCCCCCTCGCTCCCTCCGGAGATGTTTGCGGCTGGGCGCTCCCATCCTCGCTCGCGCTGCTCCTGCGGGATGCGCCATCCAGCCGGAGCCGCGTCCTGCCCCCGCTGCAGGACGACTTACCCGGGGCGGCCCTTGTGGTTTAACACTCGGGTTCCTGCAAAACGTGCAGGGGGGATGATGTACGGGCTTGAAGGGTCAAGAGCAGCTCTGCATCCTCCGTCCCCATCCCCGACAAAGGGATTCCAGCAGATCTCGTGCCCCCTAGTGTCATCCTGGCGAACAGACCGGCACCGGGTACCACCTGGCCCAGGCAGTGCCGGCCCTCACCCATCCCACCGTCAAGCCGGCACCGTGTCCTCCTGCTGCCTATAGCACAATTCAGTGCCGTTTCCAACAGTTCAGGTGAAGGGCAGCGTGAGCCTTCTGGTGCTCCCGAGCACCCTCGAGGCACCAATAGCCCCCCGAGTGTCCCCGTGCCCGGCACGGTGCCACCCCTGTCACGCCTCAGCAAGATCTGCCCCGCCGGCAGATAGCCCGAGTGCTGTCCCTGGCGAGGGGCCAAGAGGAGGAGGCAGAGAGTATCTGCAGTGGACACTGTCCAGAATACAACTCCTCCTAAAAATAGATGGTCCTTGGAAGGGCACGGCCCTTCCAGGGAATGGGAACGCTCGCTGCTAGGAGCTCAGGATGACAAAACTTAAGTGCATGAATAAAAGACGCCACTGCCTTTGCACAAAGTCCCTTTTTCCTCCCCATGACAGCACCTGTGGCATCAAGCTCTGGCCATTAGCATGAGAAGCAATGCACAAAACCAGCCCAGAACACAGCGTCCCTGCCTGCCAGCCTGCTCTGACCAGTGACAAGATCCAGCATCTCCTGAAAAAATGCCCATGCTGGCTGCAATACTAACGGGTGCAACTAGGACCAGACCCCGCACACACAGCACCTAAACAAGAGGCACACACTGCATGTCAGCACAGGAAATGTACATTGAGCCCAGGCATGCACCTCAGTTTCCCCATTTCCCCAGCAGCCTTGATGCAGCTTGCCCTCCCTTATTTTGCTCATCCCTCCTCATTCAACAATTGGTTCTTGTGGGGAGACTCCACCGACAGCACCTACAGCACCAGCCCCTTCCAGCTTGTGCTGGCAGCGTGCAAGCAAACCTAAAAAACTCATCACCAAAATTTGGAGAAAACTCTCCCCAGGGCACTGACCTGGGTATGCTGCTTTCTTCTGCAACACCGAGCAGGGACTATAGCTTAGAATAATGGGGAAGTAACTCAGTTCAGTGCTGACAAAGCATCACAAGCCCCAGCGGGGTGGGAGGGGAGAAGGTGTCCTTCCCTCACGCTGCCATGCCTGGTATACATCATGTTTAGGGCCAGGCATACGTCACTGACACAAAATGGACAAATTGGAGGGATTTCAGAAAAACGAGCGACAAAAATGATCAGGAGGCAGAAGGGATTGATTTACAAGGGGAGATTAGAAGAGCTGCGATCAGTCTAGCTGGGCTGAGCAAGTACTGACAGAAGCAGTCAGATGCTAATCTGCAAATGGGATGAAAATGATATGGGAAGGAATAATTCAGCATCTTCAGCAGTAATGGGATGAAATTAAGGGGAGCTTGGGGCTGAGTAGGTAGGCAAAAAAACCCCAGACCAACCCAAAATAAACCGTCTTTCCTAGTTATGCATGACCGTCTCTATGAAAATACACAAAGTCCTCAAAACTCTTTCTGCCTAGGAGAAGGACCCTTGGAAGCAACTGTGCCTTGGTGCCTAAGAAGGTGTGCACACACACATGCATGCATGCACGCACACACATGCAGAGCCCTTTCCCACCCCTGACTCACACTCAGGAAAGCAGCAGGGCCTCTGTGTTAACCCGAGAGGATGGAGGCTTCTCGCTTGCAGGAAAGCAGCGGAGAGCGAAGGCTAAAGCTGCTGGGAGCAGTGGGAAGGTCCCCACAGAAGGATGCCTTTGCACTCCCAGGTCTTCACAGGGGAAAGGTGCTGAGACGGCTTCCTGCAAAGTCGCAGGCGTGAGCTCAGCTGTGAGCACTCGGATATTTACACACAAACAGCACATTACTCAGCAACTCCCATCTGTCAGGCATAATGGCAGCAGCAGCAATAATAAACGACAGAGCCGAGAGACAGGCTCCCCAGGCGCACACCCAGCCCCAGCCTGAGCTGGAGCAGGATGCATTCCTCTGGCCTGCCAGGGAATTAACCAACAGTGGCCAGGAGCTGGGGCTCGCACCCATAAAACTCCTGCTGCTGGCTTCGGAGAGTTGGCCGCATCTCCAAAAGCTGAGCCTCCGCTGCAGTTATTTGCACATGTATGTGTATCACAAGCTTTGTGGCCCCGACACTGATACAGGGCTTCTTCCTTCCCAAGTCCCCCAGGAGGTGCGCTAAGCACCTTCCATGGGGACAGGGATGCAGCACTTTGGCAGGATCAGGTCCTTTTGGGGTAAATCAGACCAAAGATAACGCACAATCATCAGATCGTGGCTTGGCCTGCTCTGACAACAGGCTCTGATGAAGTTATCCTAAAGGGCTGTTGCAAAGAAGTCTGCTAGGTACCGGGCTTTCATTTCCACAGCACAGCCTGTCTTGGAAAAGTCCACCCTCCTCAGTGAGCCCTGGTGCCAGGACCTGACCCCAGCAAGATGCCCGGTCAGACACAAGCATCCCTTGCACACCTCCAGCCATCACGGCAAAGCTCTAGCTCCTCATGGAGGGGCACGGAGCAAGAACGGCTGCTCCCACAGACTTGTGTGTTTCGCAGGAAGCAGCCAGTGGTCTCTGCCTTGCTGCCTGCACACACAGCCAGCAGGACCAGCAGCAGCGTCTGCAGGTCCCGTCCCTCACAGAGGTAAACAGGCGTGCACTGAGAGTGTGCACAGTCAGAGTTAAATTAGCAAAATCCTAGTAGAACTCGGCAAGCTCCTGAGCAAAAAGCAATCTGGGGAAAGGACCTCCTCGACTATCCCACAAATTAAAACACAAAGAGACGTGAAAAAGAAATCAACTAGCTTCACAGGCAGTCCCCCTTCTGCAACCTGCGCTCTGTACAGACCCTATACATTGTCTATAAGCACAGGGTGGGAAAGAAAGGGGCTTTCTAAGAGGGTGAAGGAGAAGTGCTGATCTTTATACCAAAAAAGTTTAGCAGATCAGGAAACAACTGCCAGAGGATCCAGGGAAGCCGAAACACGCAGACCAGGTTCTGTCCCCAGCGAAGGCAGCAAAAATTAGCTCACGCACTGGTTGGAGTCCCAATCTGGATTTAAGATTGCGGTGGGGGAAGTCACCAAGATCTGGAAATGTCAGTGAGTTTGTGCAGCAAAGGGATCGGTGAGCATTATGCAATTCTGGAAAGCAGCCCTCGTACTCATGCTCGGGATGAACTGCCTAGCCCAGGGACAGCAGTTTCACAGAAGCGCCATGCAGGCGCTTTTTTTATAAAATCACACCACCCCCTCAAGAAAAAAAAAAAGAAAAAGAAAAAGAAGAAAAAAAAAATATCGGCACTGCCACAACAGAGGAAAGGGCAGGTTGCGCCTTTGGAGAAACGAAGAAAAGGTCTGCTCTCCCGCCCAGGAAACCCACGGGCTCCCGTTTACAAAGAGCCACCTCGGCTGCAGCCCGGCTCATGCAATGCAGCGGGGTCATCCCTCCCCAGCTCCAACCTGGTGCCATCCGCGATGCCCGCCCGGCCGGGAGGGGGGTCCCGCCGCGCTCCCCCGCCGCGGACCCGCTGCCCCGCGGGGTGCGGTGCCGCCCCAGCCCCGCGGCCCCGTCCCCCCCCCCCCCCGACCCCCGCGCGCGCGGCGGAGCACCGAAGTCGCCCGAATTGTTTCCTCGCGGGCTTCGCCCGTGCACCGGTGGCGCGGGGGGCGGCGCGCGGGCTACGGCGGCGCGCGGACACGCGCGGGCAGGGCGCGCGGGGAAAGGTGCGCGGGTGCGGGGCGGGCGGCAGCACGGGCGGGGCGGGGGGACGCGAGCGATCCCGCCGACTCCCCCCCCCCCCCTCCCCCTTTTCGTCTCCCAGCGGCGCTTCGGCGGCGGGCACCGGGGCTCACCGGGGCTCGCCTCCGCTGACCCCCGCCCGCCGCCTCCCCCGTCCCGCGGTGGGGGGAGCCCCGCCCCGCCCTCCGGCCCCGGCCGCCCGGTACTCACGGCGCCCTCCTCACCGGCGCTCCCGGCACTACCCCATGCAACCACCGGCTGCTTCTGCACCGGCTCGGGGGCTATAAGCTCTTTTAAACTCCAGCACATAACCCATGTGACCGCAGAAGCCACTGGTAAGGAGCGCCGGGGAGCCAGCGATGAGCTCAGCCCGCACCCCCCGGCACAGCGCCGCGGACGCGCTCCCGGCCCCGCCGCGCGCACCCGCCCCACGCCCGCACGGACACGCACCCCCCCCCCCTCCCCGCGCTCCCCCGGCGCGGCCGCCACCGACCACGCGTGAGCCCTTGCACACGCGCCCTGGCACACGCCCTTGCGGACACGCAGCCCCCCACCCCCCACCTCCCCGCGGATGCGGAGCCGGAGGGAGGCACCGCACACACGTACCCGCCCGCCCCCCCCCCGCTCCCCCCCCCCCCCCCCGCCGCCCTTGCACACGCACACGGCGGAGCACACTCGTGAAAGCGCCGCAAGCACGGAGCCACGCACACACACTCACACACCGTGCACCGCACGGTCCCTGCGTACATGGGTCAGGGGCACGCTGCAAATCCCCCCACCTCCCCCGAGACGCAGACCCGAGTGAAGGCACCATGCTCGCAGCCCCCTGCATGCACACGCACACTCCCATGTGCCCCGCACACAGGGAGCCACGCACACACCGTCTTGCACAATGCACCCTCCGCACACTCCCACCACCACCATTAAGAGATGCAGACCCAAACGAAGGCACTGCACTAACATTCCCATGCATGCCACCGTGCACATCCTTGCACAAGCACTCTCTCAGAGTGCACAACGAAAGCGCCACACGCAGAAGCAGGCTGAAAGGAAGGCATCGCGCTCACCCCTTGCACACACCACCACCACCCCCCGCACAACTGAACACCCAACACACACAAGGCTGGGCCCCCACACCCTCTTGCACAACCAGTGCACAAGCGAGGCAGCCTGCCCACACGTGCACCCACCTTTCCCACTCAAATGCAACTTGCTGGTGCACGCCGAACAAACCCACCCTGCCCATCCATCGCACCCCCATGGCAGTGGGGTCCCCCATGGCGTGGGGCCGCCTCATTTCCCATCGCAGGTAAAGACCGGGGGCAGTCACACATGTGGGGGGTCTGCAGGGCGAAGGTGGCAGACATCCCCTTCTGCAGTGCACAGTGACTTCTGACAAGGCAGACGCTGCAGGGGTGGCTATGCAGCCGGGCCAGGTCTGCCAGGCCAGGGCACCCGCTCCAGCACAATGGAATTGGGAGTGCCAGGCTGAAACGTGCCAAGCGGGGAGGGGAGCCGGGTGTGAGGCTTTGGTGTGCAAAGGCTGGGACAGGCAGGCCTGGCTGGGCAGGTGCAGGCGTGTGCTGCTGGGGCACGCCAGCAACACGTGTGAGAAGGCAGAGCTGGCAGGCAGAGGGCTTCGCTCTGAGCTGAGTTATGGAAAATGACTCTTTCCAAGGAATTGCTAAAATTAAAGCAGCAGTGAGGCCAAACGAGTGGGAGCCAAAGGGGAGGGTGAGCAAGGACAGCCGAGCAGCCTCAGGGCAAAGAGGGGCAGTGTGGGCAGGAGGCTGATGAGAAGGCACCCCTGAAAGGGCTCCCACCTCCCCACAACTCCTGCCACCTGCACAGATGATTGGACACGTCTAGGGGGGAACGTGGGGAAAGGCACCACAGTAGCACTGGCTGGGAGCTGCCATGGGGCGAGGAGGGGTCTGGAGGGAATAGCCCTTCCCAGACACATCCCCCGCTTGGCTGCCAGAGTGCAGATACATACCTAGGTTTCCCCAGCCTGGAAGAGACAAATGCCCATGGAGAAACAGCCTGTTCGCTGCCGTGGGCTAAGTGCCAGTGAAGGGCAGAGACTGATGCTGACAGGGGCTTTCTCAGGAGCCCTGCGGACCCCTACAATTCATTATGGAGTCTTTGCCTTGGCCCCCACCTTGGGGCTGTGGCAAGGTTGGAGTACTGCTCCCTGGACATCAACATTCAGGTCAGCAGTAAGGGCTGTTTCCAGATATCCAAGCATTCCCAGCACAAACCCCTGTGACTCAGGAAACAACGCATGTGAGAAAACTCTGCAGAGAGGAGTTGGGAGAAATATTCCCATTAGCATGTTCCCACTTCCCCTGGCATCCCAGGACTTCTCTTGCTCTGCAGAAAACAACAGTAGTAACAGCAACAACAACACTTTCTTCCTCTTAAGGCAACGGCCCGCCCCCCCCCCCCCCCCCAAACGGCAATCTTTGGGCAAACCTACAAAAGCCAATCTCTTGTTCCAACTAGATATATCTTGAACAAATTAAAGATACCACCTCTCCCTGCAGTTCTGACCCCACACAATGTCACACAAGCAGAGGAAGGGGGCTGAGCGGAAGCCAGGTTTCATCTAGTTTTTCATTGATGCTACTGAAGCCACTATTAATCAGATGGAAATAATGATGTTTTGTCTCCAATGAAGGTCCACAGTAAATTATCTGTTTATTGCTACTGGTTTTATCCATGAGGAATAAACAGCATGTTGGGTCTCTGGGGGAATTTGTGATAGTTAATAGCAGATCCTGAAAAAACAGGAGGGAAAACTAAAAGCAGAGAAAGGACGTGTCCAAGGGTGTTCAGCAGGTTGCAGCAGAGCTGCAAAATGATCCTCCTGCCTAGACACTCTGGACCAGATTGAAATAGTCAGAAAATGGAAGAAAAGGAAAGAAAATCCCAACTTTTTTTTCCACCTCTTCATCCCTCCAGCCCTGCTGCCAGCCGGGATCAGGGCTGAAAAAAAGAGGAGTATGAGCTGTGCAAGAAGCAGCAGCTCTCAGATGCCACTGGGAAATGTGTCAGGAGAGCAGGTGTTTTCATGGGGACAGGGATGGAAAGATGCTGCAGCACCAGTAGGTCCAGGAAGAGACCTGGACCTAGGGAAATGAGTCTCCACTAACTTATGAGCCAACATCAGGTCATCACCGTGGGCTGCTTTTCCCACCCACTGTATCACAGTGGGAGCCACCTGGAGAAAACAGGGGACTTGTCACAAGCCCATACATTCATGTTCGACCAGGAGACTATCACTAAAGATGTCACTCTACCCCTTTACATGCCATCCACCTGCCTCCAGCAGCAGTGGTACCCTAAGCAGAACGGATGCTTCACAGCTGCGCAGCGAGAGTATGGTAGAGCTGAGCCATGGTCAGATCCTGAACTTTTTAAGCTGGTCTTGGCCAATTGTAAAGCAACACAGATCTCTTGAACGCCTGGGGCCAAAGCTCAGGGGACAGCACTTGCGTGGTCGTACCCCAAAGCTGGGTAAGAGTCTGAGCCAGTGTCTTTCCAAACCATTTATTTGATTCGTGGCGAACATCTGACTAAATTACTCACAGATTATTCAACCATCAGGAGAGCTGATTGAATGATTACTGGTGAATCATTTGTTCAAAGCAAAATACCCAAATTCCTGCACTGAACTACTGGCAGGCAACCCTCAGATGAGTTTCAGTCGCCTAAAATCCCTGAGTTCACATCAGCCCCTAAGTCTGCGCTCCTCGCTCACGGCTTCCCCAAAATACCCGACCCCTGCCCGACCCCTTGCCACTGGCAGGAGCAAGGTGAATAGGAGACGTGGGGAACCATTCCTTGAATTCCTGCTGGACTTCAGGCGAACAACAACACAGCAGGCTGAGCTAGGAGCCTTGTCTCTTGCCTTTGCACAAAAGAGATTCTCTGAAGGGGGAAAACCCCCACAACAATGGTAAAGAAACGTACAGGGTAGGCAAAGAAAGCAGCTGACCTGGCATGCCGCAGGCCAGAAAAAAGTACAAATGATCTTGCAAAGAAGCAGAAAAAGATGGGAGCTACGGAGCCGACGAGCTTTTTACCAGCCCAATTTAATCATCTTCTCAGCAAATGCTCCCCACGAGGAGCAAGAGGGGAAAGCAAGATCATGAAAAGATTGCAGGCAAAGGAATTCTGCCGGTGCTCCTGGACTGATTAAAATTCCTCAGGACTCATGGCAGGAGAGATTATTTTATGTAAAACTTCACCTTGTCTTTATTACATTTGCCAAACTTCTTCCTGTGTAGATAGTGGGGCATGGTGGGAGGTGCGTGCGAAAGACAAAGATGGAGATAATGAGTACAGGACTTGGCTGTAGCTTTCCAGCCTGTTACCCATTTGCCTGGGAAGGCTGATGGTGATGAGTGTCTGTGTGCATGCACACAGCAAGGTGCGAGCAAGGAGAGGCCACGGGGACCTCCCAGAGCCTGGACAGGGTGTGATGTGGCCGTATATGTGTGCAAAGGCTTGTGCAGAAGAAAATCCTGTCCTTGGATACAGCCCTGATCACCCGTGGCTCAGACGTGAGTGACTAGAATGATTCGGGATGCAGAGGGGTGCAGAGGGAACAAGGTCCAAACAGTCAGTTAAAATATGTGAGTAAAGTTTCCATGTGCAGCAAGGATGTCAGGTTCAGTGCACGCTGTTATCAAACCGCTCCTGGAAAACAGAGATTGGCATATGGTGAGACCCCTCACTGCTGCTGCCGGGTAAGATTTCGATGACAAAGTACCGCCTGACACCTGTTATAAATAACATCCGTCCCATCACCCACTCAGCACATGGCCCACTGCTGCCAGCTCCTTGCTCGGAAGAGGCTCAGTGTGGAATGAATGCCATATTTAAAATACATTTTCGCATATGTCTTTCTGAGCGAGGAACAACAGGAGAGGGATCTGGAAAAGGTTTTCCCCAGCACCTTTTTCCCTCAGTGCCACAAGCACAACCCCACATAATCTTAGACAAGAACTTGAGACCTTACAGCAATCACGTTTTGCACCACTGTTTCATGAGTATGCTGAATTACAGGACAGGTGTTGCAGTGCTCCTGGAATGGCGAAATCAGAAATACACAGTCTTGTGTATTTGCCAGGTGGGATTTTTTCCCCCAGAGATCAGGACATTTTGCAGGGGTGGGCCAGTGCTGTCCCACTGTCAGGATTGGGGGCCATAGAGGTGTGCAGAGGGATGTGGCTGGCATGAAGTACACACAGGCTAGTGTGCATCTTCAGGAGGGGGACTTGGGCATCCAGTTTCCAGCCTCTGCTGTAACAGGATTGCACCCAACCACCATAGGATCTGCAGTCTTTTCCCCATGGCAGAGGTGCTCTCATTGCCATTGGGAAAGCAAGGATGTCCTGATGGTTGTGGCTTTTGCCTGGATTTGGAACCCCTGCCACAAAACCCTACTGATCGCCAGCCATGTGTGAGCCTGTCCCAAGCTGTGGCCCATGCCAGCATGGCTGGTTTGTCTCTCACAGTCTCCCTGCAGATTAACACCTCAAGGCAGGCCAGCATCTGCTGCAGCATGGCTCCTTGCTCTGGTTGCGGGACTGGCTTCTATCATGAATCATCTCCATCACATAGAAAGCAGAAGCCAGGGATTATAGTGGTTTGAAGTTTTTAGCATGAAAAGGTTGGGTTTAGAAGAAAAAAGTGAAAGAGCTGCCTTTTGAATGTCTTTTGGTAAGGAATTTGCAAATCCCTCTGCCCGCAATTTTCCAAAGTGGTTTTATTTGGAGAGGAGATTAATTTTGTTTCACTGTTGTTTTACCTTTAGCTGAAAAGCATGATTCCCGCAGAAACCCACATTTGGGGTAAATATAACATCACAGTTATAAAAATTCTGGAGAATGTCAGAAAAAATCAAAGGTGACTCAGTTTCAAACTGCAAGTCAGAAACACCTGGGAAACATCAGTGCTGGGTGCAGGGAGCAAAGGAAAGAGATGAGGGAGACTCCCCATCTCTGCCAGCAAACTCAGCAAGCTCCTGTTTGCTACATTCGGAGAGCCACAATGGGAAATTACCATCACAAATATGACGCCTGGGAAGAGATGCCACTGCTATGTCTGTTCCTGTGCCCCCCACTATTTGGCCTTCAATGAGTACTAACCTTTCGAGATGCATTTCTTGTAATGATTTGCTGGGTTTCTTCTTAGCCTTGAGAGTAAATTCCTGTAAGTCCAGAAGCTCAACCAAGGAAGTGAAACCCTCTCAGGCTAAACCCCAGCCTCACCCCATAGTTTCTAGGTGCCTCTGTGTGGGGCACATTTGTACCTGAGGATGGGTGGCTCCCATGGTCACTAATGAATACAGTATGGATGCAGCTATGCATCATATAGCCCTTATATAGCAAAGGAGAAATGCCTCCCCTCCTGCTGCTCCTGCATCCTCTGCTGTCTTCCTCTTCCTTCATCTCTCTTTCATTAGCCATGTCCAAGCCATTCCTTCTTTCAGCCTCACCACTGCCAAGACCAAAATTGGACAAATGTTTGCTTTTCTCTCCTACAACCTGGCCAAACTACAGGGCGTTAACCACACCTGCCTGTTTACCCCATGTTGAAATGTTTCAGTTCTGACCCTTTCACACTCCTCTTTTTTTTCAGTATAGATCCATTTGGCTCCTGCTTAAGACTGAGAAGCAGATCCTTCCTTTGCAAAAATGCCGAATGGGACATTAAGACAAACTGCATAATTGCTTTTTATCGCGTTCTCAGAGCAGGAAGGGCAAAAACACGTTCTTTTTTTGTTGTTTTTGAGAGGGTTTTTTGAGAGTTTTGAGAGTGTTTTTGATTTTTGAGAATTTCCAATTGAAAAATATCTTTTATCACACCCCCCAAAAAAAGTCTTAGACAGCCTCAGCTTAGAATCTTTTATCTGAGCCCAAACACATCTGTTTTCACAGGAGAACTGATGGGTGTCTTCTCATCGGGTTTGCATATCGCCTGTTTTGGGAACACCTTGCTGCCTGGGACAATGCACTGCTGGGGAGCAGAAACAGTGGTCCTGGGAGTGTTCAACAGCTAACTGTCGAAAAGACCTAATGGTCCAAATATTCTCCCTGAAACACAAAACTATCCTGACCAAAACTGTTCAGCTGTGACTTCCTGAAAGGTGTTGAAAAATCTGGCAGGGTGCAGAAAAGCCCATGAAATTTCCTTGGAAAACTGGGCCGGCATCACAAAAGGCCGCTGAAATTTCTCAGTTTCACCCAGGTGGAGATTCAAGCTCTCATGAGAAACAAGAAAATCTGCATCTCCTCTGATACCTCGATGCGAAACAGCGATTTAGCAAAAACTTCAGGTGCCGTAAATTTTGATTCCCTGACAGCCACTTTAGCATATCTTCCCACCTAGAGGGGGGAATTTCATTATACTTGCACAGCTTCTTTGTTTGACTGAAAAGAGCTCCCATGGAAGTTTTGGTTTATTTTGGAGCCGGAGGAGGCTGCAGTTGAAATATTGATGCTCCTGGAGGGTTCAAGGCAGGGTCTGAGACTGCAGACCCCCTGGATGGAGAGGGCTGTCTTCATCTCCTAAGGAGTGGCACAGACTTTCTGCCCTTCATCCCTCTTTGCTGGGATGCTGATAGAGATGTGCCAGCTGTTTCCAGCCATCCCTCGTGCGCCCGCTGACTCGCTGTCAGCGAGTTTCGCTTGGCATGAGAGAGACGCTGCTGTGGCGGGGATGCAGCCGTGGCGAGGACGCAGCCATCGCAAGTGACAAGAGAACCCTTTTTCCGTAGGGGTCTCAGGGGAAGGAGGGGGAAATAAAAATGAAAGTGTTCTTGCTCCGGCAGCTCCTGCCACCCTCGGTGCGCCGCGGGATGGTTCCCTGTGCTTGCAGTGCCATCTCCCGGCAGGGCCTGCTCGGGGACCGCTTGCGGATGCTCTGCCCTTGCGGAGCGGCTGCTGGTGCGAGGGTAGGCGCACATTTGGGGAGGGCAGTTGCTCGGCCTGGGCTGCTTCCCCCAGCCTGCCAGGGGTTGGGATGAGCTTTCAGGGAAAAAATGTATATATATATGAAACAGGCTTTCTTAGACCTTTCCCTTACCACAAGTTAAGAGATGCCTTGCGTGTGGGGGCCTCTGAATGAGACAACCTTTCTCTGAAGTCTAGGATGACAGAGACCCTTGCTAAACGTGATGCCCAGACAGAAGGGGAAGAGTGATGCTGGGCATTGCAGCATGGCGTAAATCCCAGGGCGGCCATGTGCTGTCCCTACATTCTTCCCCTGTCCTTTGCCTGTTCTTGCAGTCATGGGCTTATCCTTCTCCTGTGTCTGCAGAGTATCAAGCAGTAGGCCCTGGGCTCTGCAGGCAATCCTAGGAAAGCAGCAGTGATATGGAGGAGGATAAGATTTAAGATGCACCAGTTTCAACCCCACCAAGTGGCTCTTCCTCCATCAGAGGTTTTAAGCACCGGTTTTGCGTCTGCAAGCATGTACTTGGGTTAAGGAGCATGTGGACTCCCATCTGAGCTCTACAGTGGCTGCTGCAGCAGGGATGTGCTCAGGACAGGACTTGGGTCCCAGTGTGAGATCATCCTGGAACACCTATGGAGACAGAAGAGAGGGGTGGAAGACACCCCCCAGCCAGCTGGTAAGGCTAGTGTTCCCCCAAGGATATGCAACGCATCAGCTAAGGCAGTCAGAGGCAAGAGGAAAAATCAGGGAACACAGAAGCAAGCAAATTTTCTCATGGGGCTGGGACAGCCCAGATCTTGGTGTGCTGGATCCCACCATGTCCGTACCTGTGGTCCCACTTGGCTCTGGCTGTTGCTCCCAACAGCAATGTCTCATGTGTGCATCCTATGGACTGGATTCTTCCCACGAGCTCCTGCCACCTTTGAGCAGTCAGGGAGAAAACCTTAGTTTGGGACTTTGCCTTTCTGTTTGGGACTTTGCCTTTCTCTGCCTCTCAGCACCTCCTAAGCATCTGGATCCTGTTGGGGTCAGAAAAAAAGATGCCTCCTTCCATGCTCACCCTCCTGATCAGCACCATTTCAAGCCCATGCAATGAATGTGCCATAACCCTGATGCATGGGGTATAACAGCTCCTGCTATGTCACTCACTCTGGTAGTAAGTGATAAATAATTGCACTGACCTCCCCTGTAGACCACAGCTGTACTTAGAGGCCTCTGTGGAGGTCAGGGCTCTGGGTGAGGTGTGCTGGGTGCTAATAACTGTCCCCACAGTGCTAATTTAAATAGGGATGGAAATAAAAGCACATCAACTCTTATTTTCAGGTAATGGGCTGAGAGGAGGGTGGTGATAGCATTTTGCCAAGCAGTGAAGATCAAGCTCTTGGATTTTTTTCCCTTCTCTTCTGACTCAATGTTTTGTTTTTTCCCTCATGGTATGTCTTTCAGGCTCTGAGAGCCGTGTGCCCAGAAGTGGGTGCAGCAGTGGGTCCTCACCATCTTTGGGGCAAGCATGAGGCATCCTTTTATTGAAAGACTTGATAAGTCAGCTTAATCTCCGCTTATGGACCACAGAAGAGCGTAGGAGATTCACTGTTCTCTTGACCTCTCGGTAAGAATACAGGCTATTTTCCTAAAAGCAGTACAAAAGTCCTGTGTCTGACGCAGAGGTCCTCAGGCCGGCAGAAGGGACAAGGTCTGCACCAAGCAAGAAGTCAGAGCAGATGATCAAAATGGTCCTCGCTGGCCTTAAAGTTTATGAATGCTGTCTAAAGGCTGGGGAACTCTGCTTCAGTCAATTGGTTTAAGCAAAAAAACCCTTTGAATTTTGATTGCTTTCCCATTCAGCTAAATCCCAATTCAATTTCTTCTGGACAAGTTTATCATCTTCCTCCTGCCAGCTAGGCGCTTTAATCTCTAACATTGTCTTCTGTTGCTGATCTAGTTCAGGCTGCTTCAGCCTTTTCCAAGCAAACCCAGATGAAAAAGGCCATCTCAGGACAGGCAGCTCTGCCTGCCAGCATGCCCCCAAACCCTATGTCAACTCTGCCAGAAGCAGGCAGGGGTTGTGGGGTGAGGGGCTGGTTGGCACCATGCTCACCAGTGAATACTCTCTATACCAAGCATCTTTAAAACTAGAGAAGGGAGGGGAAGGCCTGCCAGGGATAGATTAGTGTTGGCTGCTGACAGGGAGTCAGCCAGGCAAGAAAAAGAACTGGAAAAAGGAGCAAGATGACATGTGAATGCACTCAGCTGCAGGGGAATAATATTTCTTGTACCAGCAATGAACATGGCAACAGGAAAAGGCTTTGAATGTAGCACCTGACTTTTTAAGGTATGATCCTGCTGCCACTGTAGCAGCATGTACTTGCAGATAAAGGGTGTTTTGGAGGAGTGTAAAAAGCAGGAGCATGGTTCCCCAAGTAATTTCATTTCTTCCACAGAGATCTGCACTGTAGGAGCAGCCAGCACAAGCTGCACTATGATCTTGCAAGGGATGTGGTCAGCACAGTGTGCACCAAAATCCTGGCCTTTGATTAGGGAGGATTGTGCATGAATGAAGACCCTCTGATGCTTTCCTCATGGGCTAGAGCTGTCTTTTCTTGCAAAGGCTGCTGAGGGCATCTGCCAGCCTTGGGCTGCAGAGAAGAGGTGAGGAAGGGAACGCAGCTGGAAACAGGCAGCAAAAGGGTGCAGGTGGGGTCTGGAGGCAACTAGACATGTGATGTGCTGCTGGAGATAGTTAATTCAAGGAGAAGACACTTTCAGGAAAATTTCAGTGCCCAGAGTCTGTGCCCGGGTGCACTGACAGTCTGTGGGATGGTCCTGGGGCACCTTTCAGTAGCGCAGCTCTTGTGTTCCTGTACCTTGCCTCTGTCATCAGATATACCTAGGGCTACCCTGTGCTTACACTTGGGGATCCTAATTTCAAAGCACTCCCCACAAGCCCTCCTGCAGCACTACCAGGCTGCCTTGGATTCAGGACAGGGACCACATCTCCCATGACATGGACAGGGCAATTCCCTATGCCAAGCAAGCAGAGGATGTGGGAAGTGGTACATTAAAGCTCTATTTATTGTCTATCCACCACCCAGACAACAAAGGTGGGAAAAGCACAGGCACCAGGAGCACTAAACATCTTTCTTCTGGGAGAGCCTTTCTCTGCCTGAGCTCATCTCAGCAAGAAGTGGCTCTCGATAAAACTCTTTCAGCAGTGCTGATGGCAGACTGAAGTGGAGCAGCAAACTCAACTCTAGCAGGAGACCATTTACGTTATTACTTTAATTAATTGCACATGTAGCTAAACTGAAAGAAAAATAGAGATGTGACACCCAATTATTCAAATCAGTTCCTGCCAGTCACATACCGCTGCTGCTACCACAGTCCCTATGCAAAGCTCTGCTCTCTGCTACCTCTAGAAATTCCAGAGATTTGCATCTCAAGGTTGGCAAGATGTCGTCTTGCAAGTTTTCTTGCTGTGCAAAAGGGATGAAGAAATGTAAATCTACCAGCGTGATCCCACAAGGGATTGCATTTCCTAGAGCCAGTGAATTTGCCTCTCCTGTGGCAGAGTTCCCTTCCAAAAGCCTCATTCTTCACAATGCAGCAGAGGCTGCTCCAGACAAGCTTCCTGGAAATGCAGGAAGACACTGGATGATGCAGCCCCATAACCAGGAGAAGGACTCAGTGACAATAGGCGTTGGGGTCCTGAAGGGAGACACCCTCAAAGCTATGTCCAGCTCCAAGGAGATGCTAACCCAGCTCCAATCACTTGGGATGAGTTCAGGAAGTTAAACCAGAGCACTTGAGGCTGGGAAAGCTGAAAATTTTCTTCTGTAGTGACCAAAAATGTGAAAATGAGACTGTCAGGCATTTTAGGACTGGAGCTTTTGAACGTAATTCCCCCTCAGGAGCAGCTACAGCTGCCTGTTCCTGTTCTCCCACCGTGGGGGCAGACATGCCTATTTCTGTGCAGAGGTGCTAGGCGCACCCCTTTTCAGCCCCCACGCAGCAGCCCTGGGGCTGCGATCCCCAGCTGGGTTTCCTGATGTCCTGCAGCACATTTTCCCCAAGGCAACAGCTCACTGAGGCTCTGGTGATGCCTCTGCTGGAGAAAACACAGAGATTTTGCTAGAAAGGAAAACTCCCATCTCTGGTCACCTCTGACATGTCTGTGAAGCCCAGTGAGGCCACCCATCAGGGTGCTTATTCCACCCCAGTCCAGCTCTGCAGCTTCTAGGGGCGCAGCTGTTACCCCATACCCAAGCCATGTCCCTGACACCCAGGCAGACCCTGTCCACAGGAGACCTGCTGCCTGAACAGAGCAGGTGAATAGGTAATTTGCCTGATTTTATTCCATTTTTTCAAATCAGTCTGGTGCAATCTGGTGAGCTGCCTGTGCTCCTGCGTTGTTAGCTCGGTGAGGCAGGGGCCAGGCTCCCCCCTGTGCTGCAGGTATCAGCTGCTTCTTCACTCCAACTGCCTAGCTGATTAACAAGTCCAATTAAACTGCCAGCCATGCTTCTCCATTTGCATTTCCCTTTGAAGTTTGTTCCTTATATTTGAGACCGGGAAAGGGTCTGACATGCCCCAAACACAGTTGCTTTTTTCTGACTATGCTAGTTAGTCTGATAGAAGATCTTAAATTTCCCTTAAATTCTGGTTTTGCCTAGGCACTTGAATTGTCACAGCAATGAAACCACTGCCACCTTCTTCCTACATGTGCAGTTAATTTGCCTGTCACATTATTCACAGCTATCTCCTAGCTACCTGTTGGTCCTCTGCCTCCACCCACTGTGTCTCACCCCATGGTTTCATTGTAAGCCCTTCAGAGCAGATGCTGTCCCTGCTGGTGCTGTGTGGAGATGGGGGAACAATTTTAACTACCCCACTTTAGAAATGGGTGGAGTTAATTAGTGTCATTCCTCTTCTGATAGCCTCTGTCCCAGCAAGGCTGGCTGCAGCAGAGCAAGCCAGCAGGGATTTCCTATAGACTTACAGGGCACTGTTTGATGTCTGCACCTTCACAGCAGCTAGATCTGCCCTAGCATATTGGAGGGAGACCTGATGGAGAAGCACAGCGCCTGTTTCCACACCATAGTCACCGGAGTGCAATTTGAGCAGTCTCTTCCATGGCATGGTTCGCCCTGCCAAGAAAAACACTGTTGCAGTGCAGGTGCTATTGAGCTGGGGGTGATGCTGGTTCTGTGGGGGTCCTGCGGATGTTGTACCAGCAACACATCATCAAAGCATCATTTCACAGTTAATGGCTTTCTAGGTGAGGCTTTGATCACAGCCAGTTTGATCCCAGACCCCACACTCCTCCTGCCTTCTTCTTTACTGTGACAAAGACATTTTAAAAAACTGTGAGTTTTTATTTTTAAATCAGTGCTCTCCTGGAGCAGTGCTAACACCTCTTCTTCCTGCAGAGCTGGGGTCACGTCCCACCCCAGTCAATTCCAGCTTTGTGGGGACATTTTACCCTGCCCCAGATTTAACCTGTCAATCTGGTAGCTTCTTTAGGGAGGCCAAGAAAACAAGCTAAGGACAGAATTTCTCCTGCAGCCTTCATCAGAGTGATTGTCATTAAAACATACACCTCCCCAACCCATCCTGCAACTACATATATAGGTATGTAACCCAGCTTTCCTCAGTTCCTTTGTGAATTTAAAAAGACAGCTAGAAACACTCGTAGCCCTGCCTCATGCACTGCCTGGATCACCAGTGGGGTGAATGCATGGGAGGGAGAGGTTTTTGGGAAGCTGGAGGGCTCCTTCCCGCTTTGGGCCACCTCTCAAGCCCTGCAGCTGCCCCGCAGCAGCTGGGCTTCAGGTCCATGCTGCAGCCTGCACCAAGCCCCTTCCCCATGGAATCATGTCCCCTGAGACTGGCTGAGACGCAGGCAAAAGTGCAGTACCAGCCTGGGATGCTCAGGTTTATGTACCTCCTGAGCCTGGAGCAAATTCACAACAGTTATGATTGATCTGATGTGCAACGTGAATACAAAGCCAGCCATGCCTTCAAAACCTGCTTTTCCCCTTCTTGAGGTGCTGGGGTAAGTACTCATGTGTGGAGGCCTCAGAGGGCAATCCAGGTCTGCTCTCCTTCGCTCGTGACTAGGTCCAGAGGAAAACAGCCCTTCCGTGTCTCCTGTTAAGTGTTTACGTGTTACCAGGGCTGTGTGCAGCTTGGGACATGGCTATGGGCAGGCCATTGCTGAGGAACGGCAGAGCACTGCCACCAGCCTGCAGTGCACCAGCCCTGTGCTCAGTGCAGTGCCAACGCTAGGTGTTGGTGATGCTATGAGCCCATCAGGACCTTGCTTTATGTGCCTTGAGGACTTGTGCCTGCCACTGGCCAGCTCCACCCAGAGACAGGAGCAAGCACAACCTGATGCTGTCCTGCACGCCAGCTCCACATTTCTGTGTTGTCCTTCTCATCAGGACTGACACAGAGTGGTGGGAATAGACATAAATCTCTGTGGACCTTTTTAATCCAGACTCATTCCTGAGCAAGGACAGAAGAAAAACCTTTCCAGTGGTGCTCTAGCACCAGTAGCTCTCTGGAGGCTGTGTGCAGGCTCATCTTTTCCTCTCCCATCTCTCAGCTGTGGAGAAGCGAGACAGGCCTGGGTACAGCGCATGCCCCAGATCGCATAGTGACTCAGTGGACCAAACACATGGGAGATCTGCTGAGCCCCAGCCAGGTGCACCAGCCAGCACATGACCCAGCTCAGTGTCAGCCCAGCTTGTCCTCCCTGGACAGACCGGCAGAACGCCTCCAGTCCCTGTCCTTGGGCCCATGCACAATCCCCCTCTAGCACTGGCAAGGCATGCTGAGCTGCAGCTGGGTTGCATTGCTCCAGCCCAGGAGGTGCACAAATGAAATCTTCACAGGTAGATTCATCAGTCTCCATGATTAGAGATTACAGCCCAAATAAGCCCATATCCCATCTTGAAGGAAGCAGGACAATTTTCTCATTTGTTATTTTTTTATTATTATTTTTTTAATAATGATGAAATCCAGAGGGCTTGTGGAAGCGAGACCCTCAGGAAAACCATGCTGAGCTGGTGCCTTGTGCCTTCACAGCCTCCTCGGGCAGAGCAAGGGCTCACTAGCTGGGGGGCTAGCCGGACCCCCAGCTTGCTGAGAAGCCATCAGGCCACGTAATGAGCTGAATCAGCTCTTGCCAAGTTCACCAGGCTTCCACCAGCCTTTCCTGCACCACCAGTGGCTGCCAGACCAGGCTCTTACCCATCTTCCTCATCTTCCTCAGCACCCAGAACACACTTTTAGTACATGTACTGAAGTAGCTGTTCTGCTTGGGAGGATTTGGAAAAAGTTCCCTCACATCATTCCTGAAATGGGCAACAGCACTAAAAGAAAAGAAAAAAATGCAAAACCCAGCTCTGCTACAGGACTTATTGCAGACTTATTACAGGAAGAACAGAGAAACTTTTCCAGATCAGGTCAATTTTCTCCTGCCTCCTCCAGAAAGTGGGTGACCAGTATCAAGATGAACGCAGAGCCCAGCAGATTAGGTAAAAATCCAGCCCCTGCCACAAAGAAGCTCTTCCAAAATCTGAGTGGGGAATGGTGGAAGGAGCCCTTTCCTCCTGGAGGAGATGGCCCTGATGGAAAGATGGCCTTGAGAAAGGGCAGGGTTGGCTTGGGACAATGCCTGCAGATGGCTCAGGTTTATTTGCAATAGGCAAGTTTTCCAAAACAAAAGGAGAATAAGCCGTTTCAGTAGAATCCAAACCTTTGGCCAGAAAGGTATTATTTTGGTAACTTATTTAGGGGAAACTATTCAATTTGAAGTTTAGGTTCATACTTTATATTCTATTGCGACTCATTCACAATATGTTATGTAATATGTATCACACACCCAATTTGCATGCTGAATTTTAATATAACAAAAATGCTGAGAAAGTGTCACTTCAATTTTCCAGAACAGCCCTGAGGAATGTTTGCTTGACCAGAAATTTACATTTTTCATTCCTATTTGGAACAACAACAACGAAGAGGTCAATATTTCCCATGAAACAGGACTCTGGGGCTCCAACCCGCTCTCCTAGACAGTCTGGGGAGAGCAACTTTAAAGGCAGAGCAGGCAAAATACTCTTGATGCTTTCTGTTCCCTGTCCCGTCCTGCACCATAACAAACGACGTCTTCAAAAGAAACAGCTCCTCGAAGTCGCAGGAAGAGCAAAAACCCTGAAACAGACCCGCCGTGCCCCGAAACCATTCCTCTTCAGAGAGCACTCCCTCTGGGCAAATGAACTTCAAATAATTCCTCCCTCTCTCCCCCTCCAAAGAAGCCCTAATGACACCTTGTCCGTGAACTTAATGTGTTTTAAACTATCTCCATGCCTGGCCACATACTTGGAATGTCCCCTAAGGACTGCTAAAAAGTCACAAGCAGGAAAAAAAAAAGACAAAAACTTCACTCTGGGTCCCTGGGCTCCCACCCCCGCGGAGGGGAGGGTTTGCTGGTGCTCGGCGTTACCTTTCACACACCCAGACAAGGCTCCTGGTCAATGAAGCTGGGCATGAAAGCAGCTCCGGGATACCAGGGTTTGAACTTTTCACCATTTTTTGTCCCCCCCACCATCTTGAGGGGGATTTTTTTCTTTTTTTGATTTGAAAAAAGCCCTTCAGGAAATGATTTAGGAGCAGAGAGCATGGTCAGTTAATGGGCTGCAGCTGAGGCAACGTGGGGCTACGCTGCTGTCCCTGCAGCGGCTTCCCGGCTTCATGTGCACGGGGGCTCTCCTCCTGCACCCGTGCGTGCCCACGCACGCCTGGCACGCCCTGGCTCCTTGGCCAGGCAGAGCTGGAAACACTCTGGGAAATAATCAAAATCCCCAAACCCTCTGAATGGCAGCTCCCCTCCATGTGAGTTGTTGAGAAATAGGGACTAAACACTTGCCACGTGTCCCTGCATACGTGTCCTTGCCCTTGCTCAACATGCTCCCGAGTGACCCTACAACAGCAAACCAGCAATTGCTGCCCGAAGTGCAGGATGGTTCCTGCATCCCCATGCTCTGGGCAGAGCTCTGGGTTGCTATCAGGGAGACGTGGGGGCTAGGAGTGTTGACGACTTCCCCTCCCCAGGAAAAGCAAGCCAGGCTTCAAGCATGAGCAGTATGACTGTGCCAAGTGCCATTTGTCTGGCAAAGACTTTTGGACTCACAGATTGCCCTACATTCTCCCCCCACCCTTCAACGACCCATGCCTTGAATGATTGCCCTTGTTTCCCTGCTGATAGAGGCAAACTGCATCTTGCAGCAGGACGGAGACAGCACAGCACCCCAGAGTCCTGGTGGCACAGGTCTTTTTTCTGTTTGTGTTCTGGGGGGCAATAATGGTTGAGGTGTACCCGTTCCCAAGACACCACATTTCTTTTCCAAACCCCTGCCTCTGCCTGTTAGTTGCAAAAATGGCTATGGCACAGGTAATGGGCAGGACACAGGGCAAAGGTATGTTGCTCCTGGGAGGACAACAGGATAGGAGACACCTCATCAGGTCCCCATGCTCTCCACTGTGCTTCAGCAGATGGAGGCACCTGCTCCCAGGAAGAGAACATCTCTGTAGAGTCTCCACAGCAGTGCCTGGACTCCAACACCTAAATGTGTACAAAAATTAGTTGTACTTTGCAGTTTGCTCCTAGAAATTATTTCTTTTGAGGTTGCCTGATGAAGAAAGGCCCATGGGTGAAGGGAAGCCTGTGCCATGCCTGGCCCTTGAATAAATCTTGGCATTTCTTGATTGGATCTCCCTAGCTTTAGGTTTGCCTTGGGTGGAGAGGACGGATGACTGCCCTTCATCTTGGCAGCAGTCAAGAAATGATGAGCCTGCTTTTGAAGGACAGTCCCACTAGCATGGATAAAACCCCTGGAAGCAAGTGATCCATGGAATACAGGAAAGCCTGGACAATGCAGATGCCTGCTTCCTTGGCCAGCATCACGCAGTACTTTGTGGTGTTACAGAGCAGCCCAAACCTGCCTGCCAGCCCTGTCCCCTCAGGCTTTTTATGTTTACTGCAGACCCAGCCCTCCAAACAAAGATTTCTGCTTCATTCACAATCTTTCAGATTCCCAATTAAAAACTGAAAAATTCTCAAGATTAAAGCAGGCAACCATGCAAGCCCTAGGGTAATTTCACCATCCGCTAAAAAAAACAACAAAAATATCTAGAAAATATTAATAAGAAAAAACTAACACAATTCTTCTGCCCTTTAGATAAACCTTACCATTTCTCAGCTAGCTCAGCCCCAGTGCTGCAGGAATCAAACTGATCTGCAGAACAGGTTTGGGACTGCCTCTGGGGCAGATGACCCCCCCATCCCCAGGGCATGGGGCTCCTGCCAGCAAACAGTGAGGGCTATAGGGGTGGTGAGAGGAGTGCAAGGGCATGTGCATATTTGCGGGAGATGAATGATGCTTAGGCAAGAGTTTGGCTTCTCTTTCCTGTTTTCCACAGCTCTGGAGGCTGGAAGCAGTGCACAGTGTCTCTGAGACACCAGGTGGCTGAGGACCAGGTTCTGGGATGGCACTGGGGTGTGGACATGGAGTGAGAGAGCAGTGGGGAGCACCATGGGGCTGAGATGGGGCCATAGGGGCTGTGACCACCCAGGGAGCTCATGCAGCACCTGCCCCTCATCTGTTGTCATCTGCTTTCTTCTCTGCCTTCCATGGTCTTTTCCACCAAATTAAATTAACATTGCCTCTCACCAGCTTGCCAGGGACATCTATTTATTTATTTGCTTCCAATACGCCAGCAGGGGAGACTTCTTAATGTTGCCTAATTTGCTTCCCCCTGCCTCCACCCAGCCCTGTCCTAATTAACAAAACATTGCTGTTAATGCATGTGACACCATCAGTGGGTTGAGGTGCAGAGGCAGCCCTGGAGCCAGACCTTATTCCCACTCAGCCATGCCTCCTTTTTGGAGGAGCAAGCCAGGTTTCAATGTGGAGGGGTGGGAGCACCACCCCTGCCCTCCCGCATGGCCGATCCCTCCCCACGCTTGGCTCCTTGGCAGGCATTTGGAGCGCTTCTCTGCGGCTGCACAGGCAGCAATGGGAAAAAAAGAAAGTTGTTGTTATTGTTGTTGTTTTAATTTTAAAATTATGCTTTTAATTTTTTTTTCAAACTAAAAATACCCTCTCATTTTAAAGTTTCCAAGCACGATGCCTGAAGAAGCAAGAATGACAGATGCTGCCGAGTACAGATGTTTGCTTTCCTTTTTTTCTTTTTAATTAGTAATATTTTCCACACCAAAACTCACAGATGGCTATTCGTGTCCCTGTGTCTGGGTCAGGCCAGGACCAGAATGACCTGCTGGGGACATGGCCTAACCACCCTGCAGCGCCGTGGTTATATTTAGGCAGGAGTTCTGCCTTATTAACCTATTAGTTGCCATTACCCATCTGGGCACATCTGAACTGCACTCATCCTCATCTCCAAGGCCTCCTGCTTTCTTTCACTACAGGTCTGCTGGGCAGCCAGCTCCCCAGATATTTCAGCAAGCAAATGCCTCAGCTGACCCTGTTGCACAGCTCTTCCTACAGCCCTGCGTCCACCCTCCCATGCACATCCATCCACCTTCAGGTGTCATGTGTGGAATTGTTTGTCCCTAACACAACATTGCAACATACAGCAGGGCAGCAAGGTTGCAGAGGCAGGGTCTGCACAACGCATGGTGAGATGCTACCACAAGGATGGCTGGGGACAGCACTGAGGGTGATTTACCTGCTCTTCCCTGGACTTCATGTGCCATGTCTGCCTTGCACAGTAGCGGTGTCTCTTCCCTGCATGGCTCTTGCTTCCCAGTGAGACTGTTTGCTCCAGGAAGCCCTGCTGGAAAGCCACCTGCCTACAGTGAGCACCACAATCCCTGTTTTGCTGCCTTCTTGCACACCCACACTCATGTGCTGACCATGTGGAGGACTCTATTGCTCCCAGCAAGAGAAAAACACAAGAGCAACATCAACCAATTTCAAACTCTGTCCTGCTGGGAAGGTTTGTGCTTAGCAGCCTAGAGCAGTGATGAATTTATAGAGAGCACAGCTCCCCACGTGAATCCTGGCTGTGGGGAACGGAGATACGGCAGGAAGAGAGGGCAGACTCTGCAGCATGTGCTTATGTGTATTATGCAGCAGGTGTTAGCCAGGAGCCGCTCTCTCGCTGCCCCATCAGCATACTGGGAGAATAGTAAAAAGGCTTCCCTAGGTTTGCAGAGAACTTCCTTTGCCCTGATCAAGGCATTGCTGCACAGGAACAAAATCGTGGAGCCACAGACACCTCTGTGAAACATCAGCTTGGTGAACTGTAGTGATGAAAACTGCAAGGCAGGAGGAAAGAATTATAGGGAAGGATCTGCCAATGCCATTATGGTGCAGGACAGAAGCCACGTACACCTCCGCCTGTGGCATGGCATGTGGCGCTGTTCCTTGTCTTTCAGCGAGATGAAGGTGGAAAATGGTTAAAGGATACTGACAAAAATCAGCAGAGGACTGGTCTTCAGGTGGGGAGCAGCTGCCTAGGCTGGGGCTTTTCTGCAGCAGAAGGAGCAGCTGGCAGGGGAAGGAAAAAGTGCGCAATTACCTGGGGATATGAAGTGTATCTGAGCAGAGCATCCCATCTGCACCGCTTGTGGAGCCATGGGCAGGTCCCTGCTGTAAAACAAACCGAAGTTCCCCAGGACAAGTCACCTCTGCTCTGGCAGCTTGTGTGCACTGGGGACTCACCCTCTCCTGCATCTTTGATGGAGATGTGGAGGTCCATCAGCAACTGAGCATAGTCCAGAGCCCAGCATCAGAGGACAAATGTTCAGAAAAGGGGAAAGGCTTACATGAGGCTGTGAAAAGAAAAAAAAAAAAGTAAAAAGGTTATGCTCATGGAGATGCTGAATAGCACAGCCTGAAAGAGCCTGGAACTCCTGCAGCTCAGAAATTATATATGCCTAGCAAATGCTAAAGAATCAACTCTAATAGCAGAGTTCTGAATCCCCCTCTCTAAGGTGTGACATGCATTACAAAACATCAAAGCAGAGGACAGAAGACAACCCAGTTTCTTGGCTCTGGGCATGTATGTTAGCCCCTAGTCCCCTCCTCAGAGCCACTTGCTTGTTAACAAAGCTAATCCGTCTTCTGAACCAGGCAGGCAAGAGGTCGAACCAAACAGAGCTGTCAGCCACGGCACCATGAGAGCTCACAGGCTTGGGCTGTACCAGCCGTCTGGGGAGCTTTCAGCTGCTGGGGCTGAACTGCAAGTGGGGATGTGAACAGCAGACAGGGTACAACATGAAAGCCATGCTAAAGAAAGCCAAGAGGCAGTCAGACTGGGAAGGACCGGGAATGACTGTTGTGGCATCTACAGAAGCATCCAGCTTTCCTGGGCCAATATCCTGAGATAGCTCCAGGGATATCTCAGGGACGGCCAGCTTGCAGGAGAGCCTGCCAGGTGGCTGTAACTGGGTGAACCTATGCTAGCAGCAGCCCTGCTTAATGTCAGTAAATGGAGCTGAAATCCTCTGCCTTCCCCAGGCCACAGAGTTTCGTGTAATAGACCCCAAGTGCTCCAAAGCCCAGCCAGGTTTATGTTGCGGGGATATGGCTGTCTGCCTTTTATTGTGTTTTGCTCTGCTATTCTATTATACTGCACAATAAAACGCCAGCTTCCTCCTCTCATTAGCCATTTGCTTGTGCTTGAAGTGCACTGAATGTTTTCACGTGCCTGCAAAGAGAGGTGTAATCTGCTCTTTGGGAGTCGCTCACCTCCCTGCAGACCCGAGGCACACCGCCTGGATTGCAAACGTGGCCACAATGTGTGTGTGTGTGCGTGTGTGTGTCTGGCTGCATGTACAGCCACAGCAGCATCGCATAAAAACTGCTCTGAAAGTACATTCCTCAGGCTGCAGGGTCAAGCAGGCAAAAACTGGGGAAAGGGACATTCATGATTATCTGGGTAACTTTAGTTTGTCCCCTTTACACATCTACCTCCTGGATTAAATGGGGTATGGAGACCTATAAAAAATAATACATGTGAGTGCCATTAAAGACAGCATAGGTGGGAAGGAACAGAAATAAGGTACACCAACAACAGAAAATTTGGTGTTAATTTTCTGCCTTAGATACAGCTTTTTTCTTACAAAATTTGTTTCTTGTTTGGTTGATTTTTGCTTTTAGTATTTTTCTGATGCCTCAAATGAAAATGACATTACATTATAGGTGCAGCAACCCAGCACCTTATGATGCCCCTTGGGTGGTGAGAGGAAAGCAAAGCTAACATGGGCTTTGAGCATCAGATGGCAAATCCAGACAAGGTTTGTACAGACAGGAGCTGTGTTAGGGGAAGATAGAGAATCCATTTTCCCTTTGCTTTCCTACAGAGATGTGCGTGTAGAGGGAAGGCAACCACCTTGGTGCAGGAGGTGACTAAGAGAGGCAGCAAGAGCTACCATTACCCTACTCAAGACCACGCAGTGCTTGGCCTCTGCTGCATGGACTCTAATTTGGAGAATAAAATAGACCTGTGAGCTTGCAAATATCTCCTGCCACCTCAGCACATGAGCCAGCGGTCTGTGGCCCCCAGTGCAGACTGCAGCTACCCCTGTACTTGTGCTCTGAAGATCTACAAAACCTCCCAGCTTTGAAGTGACCTGTCTCCAACGAGGACCAATAGTTCCCTCTGCTGGGAGGACGGTGAAGAAATGCCTTTAAGCTCCTTTTCCCATCTGAGGACACAAAAATCAGATATCCCATTCCTGAAGCATGCTCCCCACAAGCACATCCAGAAACATCCTTTCCCAAGCATTACTTCCCTCTCTCCTTGCTGTCCTGCTAGCTGTACAGTTGGAGAGTCAAGGCACAGTTCCTGCCATTTAATCAGTTTATTAGATGATGTTCATTTTCCTTAAGCCCTCCCCAATGGTGTAAATGTGCTATTTCCAGGAAATTTCAGCTTGGATTTTTCTGTTTCTAGAGGACAGTCTTTGCTTTCCTAGTTGTGGAGAAAAGCAGGGCAATGTATTCCTAAAATAGCAAAGAGCAAATGCTTCCCATTTCTTTAGATCTTACAATTCTTTTTTGAGCTGATCTGCATAATCTAATAACTAAGAGGTTTTAAGAGTTGGATGATACTAACAACCAAACAGAGCATCCAGAAGCTCCTCTCCTTCATTTCTGGTTCTCAACAGGTAATACTTCATTAGTCTGAGGCATGGGGTTAGGTTCCTCAGTCAGATAACATACCCTTTCCCGAGTCCTGTCAGCCTGAAATCCCATTAATTTTATCTGGAGTGATTGGTAGGAAAACATGGGATGTTTCTTTTTCCTTCACCCAATGAGGGACCAAATTAAGAGCAGTGAAAGGAGGAAGAAACAGTGTGCTGAGGAAGCAGAGGCTTTGTGTTTTCAAGGAGAAACAGCAGCAGGATTGGGAAGAGCAGAGTGTCTTAAGACATCCTTAGAAAACAGCTCAGAAAACAGCAGAGACATTAGCACTTTACCAGCATAAAGCAAGCCCTGTCCCACCTTGCCCTGCCTGATTTGGGGTGCAGAAATGCTGTGGCTGAATTAGGTTATTGCTTCCATACCACGACTTGACTCGATTTCGAAGGTTGCAATGAGTAGCCTGTAGCTGTGCTGGCTCTGTGTGGCTCATGCAAATGCAAAGTGATGCACTTGGGGAAAAATGAAGAGATGCACGCAGCTGTATCCAACAGAGAACAAGCTATTATCCCATGAAAGTGCATTTGGTGTGGACAGATTTGCAAAAATCTTAGCCTCCTGTTCATTAGCAGTCAAAGAAGCTAACAGAAGGTTGTGCCTTGATTAGAAGAGGAATGGAGAAGATGGAAGCGTGCTTGCATGGACTGTGGTGAAGCCACATCTGAGATCCAGTGTGTAGCCTCAGCCTCTGTCTTGGACAAGACACAGAACTGGAAACAGCAGAGGGAAAGGTGACAGGACTGATCAGAGGCACAGAACATCTCTGGGCACAAAGTAACTAAATTAGTTAGGATTCTGCCACTCAGAAAACAAGCTGAATGGAGATGTCAAGAAAAATCTGACAGGTTAGGAGAGGGTAGAAAATGAAGTATTTATCTTTGCTGTTGTTTATGGTGCAAGGGCAAAGAAGCATCCAGGGAATTCACCAGGAAACAGGCTTAAAGGGCTTAAAATGAGCACAAATAGTGCTTTTTTTTCCACCCAATATGTATTTAAATTGTGGAACTTGTTGCCAGCGGATCTTGTAGATTACAAGGTTTTGACTGTTTGCAAAAGCTATTGAGCAACACAAGTGGAAGAAAAAAAATCCCATCAAGAGCTATTAAGGGCAAAGATACCATCTTGAGGGGTACGGGAGGAGAGAGGGTATGGCCATACACACCTTGTCTCTTGCGCTTCTCTCCAAAATTTTTGCTAGTGGGAAGTGGCAGAGGGCAGATTTTGGAGGAAGAGGCTTGTTCCGACCCTCGCAGCCCATCCTTATGATCTTTGGTAGAAACTTGGGGTGGGCTGGGGACGGGTCATGGGCAGAAGCAGAGATATTTAAGCTCCAGTGATGAAAACCCTGGCAGGCAGTAGAAAACCAGGTCCAGTCTTACCTTATCTACATTTCAGTTTAGCTTCTTAACAAGATGTGCCATTGCCTTCTACACTCTCTGTAGCCAGGAGAGATGGAGGCGCTGGCACAGGGCAGATGATATGGATGACCATACTGAGGATCACCAGAAGCACTTGACAGCAGCCAGCAGTGTCCACCTCAGACAAATATGGAAGGACAAGCATGTAGTGGTGCTTCCCCAGCATATCCCCTCTGCTGCCAGCAAGCTGCTGCTCTGGGACTGCTCAGCAGTGAGCAGTTAGCTGTTCACTAACTCCACTGCTAATTTTGTGACTGCAGAAGGCTGCAGTGTCATTAGCCTGTGACAGGCAGATGCCCAGCTGCATGGTGAATCTCTGCATGCTGTGTATCTCAGCTCATTTATTCCAGCTGAAGATCCGACTGCACTTGGAGTCACAAGCATTGTGTTTTCTCACCTCCCATCACTCCACGTGAGCATCAAACACCGTGCACTTCCCAGAGGGGTAGCACCTCCCTGTCTAGTCCAGGTTACTGCTGCAATTTCAGCTCACATCCCACGGTGCTGAAGGCATGCATCAGTGGCCAGGAAGGCTCACACAGCAGCACAAGACCCATACCTCAAGCCCAAGGTCATGAAAGCACTTCTAGCTTTGTTATTTGCTGGAAAGTATTAGCCTGGGAGATCAGGACAAAGCTCCAGTGTGCAGGCAGAGAGCGAAGAGGCAGCTCTTGACCAGAGGAGCTTCCTGACTATGAAGCATCATCACTTTGCAGCCTGAGAGACAAAAGAAGGACTAAGAGAGTCCTCATGCCAAGTCCACACAAAGTGCCTGTGTCACAGCCAGACCACAGCCCCCTATGCAGGGTCCGCAGCCCACACAAGAGTATTTGTGCTAAACAGCTTGGCCTCTTCATCAGAGACAACATTTGCATCTAGTTGCATTCAACCTGTTTAGAGCACGTCCATCCTGCAAAACAGAGCACAGCCCAGAAGGTCGTCCACATCACACACTCAAGGACTCTGAAGCCTTACTGTCCCAGGTCAGGCCCAGCTGGGTCTTGATAACCCAGGCACAGAAATCCTGACTTCTGGCAGGCTGGATTCGCTTGGACGGTGCCTAGGCACCAGGATCTTCACGCCCTGTTGACTCAGCCTACACTGAGCTCACCAGCCAGGCTGGAATTTGCAAGCAAGGGTCTGTCGGTGCAGACATGATCTTAAGTTAGATCAGGTGAAAGAGAATGGAAGACAGAGGGAGATGTGTTCCCCCATCTCACCGGGGGGGCTGAAGAGGCTCATTTACACTCTCCACCCTGGAGACCCCAGCAGTGGGCTGGCTGCCTGCTAGCCCCCAGGAGTACATGGGCAGACCCGACAGTGAGAGATACCCCTAGCTGAAGGGAAAGCACAACCTATATTTCCCACACCCTGCATCCCCTGCAACGTGACCAGACTCCCTCCCTGAGAGGCCCCATGGCTGGAGCCAGGACAGCAGACATCACCCCGGGCCACCCGTGTTTGTATCAAGCGATGCCTGCCCTGTGAAAGGTGATTATTAAGTTGTTCACAGCTGTGATGACAGCCTTGCCTCTCTGCTCTCACTTCTGCCTTTCCCATATTTCCAAGAGATAATGATCTCATCTCTAACTGTTGAAGATCGCTCCTTCTCCGCTCTTCCCCTCTTAGTCCCCCTCCTCTGTTCATTATGGGATAGAAATATTATCGACCAGCGATCACTAGATGTCAAAAAACCTTATCGCAGAATCCAGCTGCCAACATAGCCTAAACGTGCTTAGGAAATGCCAGTAAATTACAGGAGAGAGAGAAAGTAAGCGAGGGAGGAAACATTAGGATGAGCAGTGAACTGCAATTAACTGCTCCACATTTGGAAGAAGCAGGAAATGTATGGAGGAAAGCAGAGCTAAGGGGTCATTGATCTCGGTAATTGAGGGGAAACTGAGAAATTGATGGTTTCATGGGGTTCAGCTGGGAGGAAAGTGTGCTTTGTGGGCCATACTGGGGAAGGGAGACCACTGCTGTTGGTCACAAGGCTGAGGACCCATTATAATTAAGTCACAGCACCAGAAGTACTTGTTGGAAGCCTTGTTGGAAGCATCTTGTCTGTGCTGTTCAGCTGGACGCCTCTCTGGAAAGGGCTTCTTGTCTCATGACCATGTCTAGACTATGTTCTTCCATTGCATAGTCCTGTGACCAGCTTTCTGTCCAAACTGAGTGAATACCAGGGCTTGAGGGCTGACTTGTCAGCAAGGGAGATGAGGATCAGTCATGTCTAAGGACATGTCTAAGAGTGACCTGGAGAGGCATCAGGCCAAGCCTGCTCAGACTGACTCTGCCTCCATGTGTCTTGTAATTCCTTCAGACAACATCATGTGGAAGATACTCCCTAACGTAACCTGGCACAGCCTTCCACAACTGCCCTGAGATTCACTGGATGGCTGTTTAACAGGTCTGGGGGTAGGATGTGAATAAATTCATCAGGGGATCCAAACATACTTGAGGGTTGCCCGTGCAGCTCCTACTGCCTGTCCCAACAGCACAACAAGGGTTTAGCCCTGCAAAGCCCTGGCAAAGCCAGACCATGGGTGGAAGCCAGCAGCTCACAGACCCCACCTTGTTACACCATGGTGCTCAAGGGATCCTGCCATGCTATCTCCTGCATGTATAAGATGTGATTGGTGTCACCTCAGCTGGCCAGAAGCTTGGGTGGTCCCATGCAGTAGTGTCCAGTAGTAAGTCATGCTAGAACAAGGGGATCTTCTTTATTTGAATGCAAATCTCTTCATGGAGATTGCATATCACAGCCTTCACCAGGCTGCTTGACAACAAGGAATTCATGTTAGATCTGCGTGATTGGGGATCACAAAGGTATCTCATGGAGTAATCTAGTCTCTCCCTCTTCCTTCCATCTGAGGCAGGATCACAAAATCACAGCATGATCAGGGTTGGAGGGGATGTCTGGAGATTTTCCAGTTCAGCCTCTTGCTAGAGCAGGGTCTCCTAGATGAGGCTGCACAGAGTCGCATCCAGGCGGGTTTCAAATGTCTCCAGAGAAGGGGATGCCACAACCTCTCTGGGAAGCCTGTTCCAGTGCTGTGAAATCACAAGATCAAGCATCTCTGGAGAAGTCCTGAACTTTCATCTTATTTCCCATCACCACTGCCTGATTGTTCCCTATACACTTGTCTTCAAATATTTTGGTTCGCAGGAGCAGGCCTTAGACAACGCAAACTGCCACAAAGACCTGGAGGCTATCCTGCAGACCCATCTGTTGTCTCTCCCTCCATCTCCATCTCCATCATCTCCATCTCTCCTTCTATACTCTTACATGTCCCTCAGCTGAGCTTCCAGCCCCAGGGCCATTTCATCTCCTAGCCTCCTAATGCATGCTCCATCCCGCTTAGGCCCTGCTTTCCACCCTGTCTGCTTTTCATCTCACATCCAACATCCTCCTAATTTTCCACACTACACACACCTTCTGCATGGTGTGAAAGAAGCTGCAGAGAATGGAGCAGAGATGGAATGGGAAACATGAAACACTGCGCAAACATGTTGCCATGACCTGGCTGCTCCATGGGAATGGTCCAACCTTGGCTCTTACCCAGTGGCAAAGGCAAGATGTTTTGGGGCTGTTTGTACCCCTAAGGGAGAAACACTGATGAGTACAGTTCCTGAGGACAACCACAGGTTCTCTGCTGTGACTTCCTTGTCATGCTGTAGACACCAGGTCCCTATTTGGGAACCACAGCCCTGACACCCTGCAAGCACAGCTACCACTTACTCCATTAGGAAGATGTCTAGGTCAGACTGCTAGAAGAGAGGTCAGGTCTACTAGATTAAATAATCACTTGCAAAATTCACAGCCCCCTTGGAGATGTCAGCATCTACTAGTACAAGACCGTTGCTTGTCACTGCAGCTCTGCTCAGCTCATGCTTTGCACAGCTAAGGCAGGCACCAAGAGGCATTGACCTGTGTTCCTCCGTATGCTCTCTGCCCTGCCTGCAGCTGCTGCCACAGCCAGGAGCTGCACGGATCAGAGGCTCTATGCCTCCAACTCTCCCCATGGCTACTCATGGCTGCAAAAGCACAGTCAGGTCCAGGATTCCCTTTAAAGCCCTCACAATCTAAGTAAGGCTAGGTCACATCAATGATTTTCCCTAAATGGACTAGCAGATGAGCAGAGGATTGTTCTTTTTCTATGGGGTTGTTTCTCCACTCTTTACAATGAGGCACTGCCATTTAAGAAATAGCGGATCACATTTATTTGGCCAGCGAGTGCATCCGAGAAAGATGCTCCGGGTTTGGAAAAAGATGCTCACCCTCCTCCTGGAGATGATGACATTTTATCCTTTCTAATTAAGTTTGTGTCCCAGGCCAGCAGAATCTGGGAGATAGAAATCTCATTTTTCCCTCCTTTGTATTAAATTGTATTTAATGTTTGTGTTAGATAAAGAGCTTATAGCCCTGGCTGTCTTGGTTCTTTTTCCCCATGGACACTGCTTAGGGCAGCACAGTCCTCTCCTCCCTGGCCCCTGGTCTTTGGGGTCTCAGCTGCAGATGCTGATAGCCTAGCTATGGTATGCCTACAGTGCAACCACCTCTTGCTGAGGAATCAGGGAGAGACTTCGCCTTCTTGAGGAGTTTCAGGCAGTGACCCCAGTAGAGGAAAGGGAAAGCACAATGAGGACCACAGAAGCTTGTTCTAGTCAGGCTGCCTAGCTGGGCAAAACGGCCCTTGTGGTTGTGACACCTGCACTGCTGTGTAGGGTTGCATAGTAGTGGCAGAAGAAAAACTGAAACTCTAGAATCAAAATCAACCTCTCCTGAGACAGTTTCTGTCTGCAAGCGACCTGAAATAAGGCAAGTGTCTATAGACCCCAGCAACCAATGTGAAGCTCTCAAAGTCCAGACAAAGCACCATGTCCCACCATGAGTGAAGGTGAATCTTCAAAAACAAGCATAATGGTGCTGCTTTCACAACTATCCACTGAAAAAAATTACTTGACTGCACATGGCTCTGCTCCTTGGTGCCGACAAATGCCATCACCATCCAGCCATCATTTACGGACATGTAGAACATCAAAGTCTGCAAGTTTGTGCTGTTTTTTCTCTGTTCTATTTGGCATTGATGGAGCTATAGACCTGCCCTTCCTTCTTTCTCATATAACTGTGAATGTGACGGAGCTAGTGGTGAACCTGAAGCATATTTGCTACAGAGCTTCAAAAAAGAAGTGGGAAAATCCTCTGTGGCAGCACTAGCTCTGTGGAAGCTAGCTCTGCTCCTGTGGAGACCTGTCCTTGGGTTGTGTTTGGAGCGCTGCACTGAGTGTGTGGGGTTTCAGGTGCAGAGAGGTTGGTCCTGTCTTTGGGCCATGAGGAGAGGAAATATTCAACACCCCAAATCTGGACAGCTTCATCCTTTCCTGTGCCGTACCCTGGGGACTAATGCCTGTGGACCTGCCGGCTCCCAACTGAGGCACCAGCTGGGGCCCTCGCGTTAGCATTGCTCTGCAGAAGGAGCAGCCTGCCTACCCAACCACACCGATTTTCCCTTGCCTTGTACGACCTCAAAGAGGCTCCCTGACCACAACAGCCTTCAAACCCCATGAAGCACCTTGTGTCCGATAGCTGAACTTGAAACCCAGCTGCTGCTCGGAAACCCAGCTGCTCTTCCAGTGTCTCCAGTGCTGCCTTAATCTTTCAGCTTAGTCTGCTCCTGCTGTGACAGTGGAAGGAGCAGGTCATGGATCCCTGGAAATCTGCTTTCCTGTCCCTCCGCTCTCCCCAAGTAGCCTTTGCTACCCTGTCCAATTACAAAAGTGTCACTGTTCATTTGACTGGGTCTGCTGTGTGACAAGCTCACATAGACCTCGAGGGACTCAAAAGTCAGAAAAATTTCAACAGGAGAGTAGAAGCCTCCACTTGCAATTTTTTAATTCTTTTCCGTCTGCTCCACTGCAGCAATGGGAGAGTGGAAGGTGAAGGAACACACAATGTGGCTGAAATACAGCAAAGCCAGAAGCTTCATTAACCATGCTCAAGAGTTATTACCCAGACTTTCCTGGTGCTCCAAGGCTGCTTTTAGTTGGCTGAAAGCTTTTAAGTGCAGAGACACTGGATATGGGCCAAATTGTGTGACTGTGATGCTGTCCATGACCTCCTTCAGGCTCCCTGGACTTTTTACCTCCCAGGTGTTCCAGCTGACCTGTAAAATCAATATGCTGGGATGATCTATTTAACTGAGTGCTTGTCTTGGGCCAAGGCCTCCAAGACGTAGATCATTACTAGGCATTTCTGGAAAAAGGCAACTGGGAGAGAAGAGTGAAAAGAGTGTAAACACGGGCACAAGAAGGGAATAAGCTTGCGTTGTTGAGTAGAAGTAGTGTAGTCCACCTTATTGCTCCAGGAGCAATCACACACTAATGATGCATAGCCTGAAAGACCCAAAGGACTTCATATCTTTTTATATGTTTCACAGTCAGCCTGATGGTAGTCTCCTGAGAGTGGGAGACCCAAGGTCCATCTTTTCTCTGATTCACTGATATTCTGTGCAGGAACACATGAGACAGAGTCTTCAGTTGGTGTCCATCGCCATTCTGTTCTGGTGGCTGTCCTGCTTTGCATAAACTGTTCATTATTCATCAATATCTGTCCTTCCTCCAAAGCTTTCTGGACCAACAGGAGCCTGGTACTCAAATCTCTGACTGGAGCAAAAAAACATATATATCTTCCATTTGCAAACCTGTAGTGACAGAGAGTGGATGAGGGAGAAGGCATATTTTCCCATTGTTTATCCCAGGGATCTTCAAGGCTTTCAAAGCCCACTTGCTTTCTAAACTCACAAATCATACTATGATCCCAGTTTAGCACAAGCTGAGACCGCTGTAGCCATGAGTTGCTACTAGCAAGCAGCTGGGGAACATAACATCTCTGCAAAGTCAACTTAAGGCAGTGAAAAGGTAGTGCCTGCATGTGCCTGTTCTAATTTTGTATTAATTACTGCTGTTAAAGCAGTATCCTGATGAGATCAAGCCCTCTGAAAACCAAGGGACAGTGCTTGCTCCAAGTCTTCATCTCCATCTGAGTGTCCAGACTTACAGTCTGCCTTGAGACAAAAGGTAACAAGGAGTAATAAGTCTGTAAGTGTTAAAAAAGTGAGGGGGCAGCTCAGCATGGCCCCATGTGCCTTTGCTGAAGATGTTCTGGAGAGTGAACCATTTCAGAAGCCAGCATGTGGGTTTATGTCTCCACCCCGGTTCCTCCCCAGTGGAAAAAATCTCATTTCCCACCACTAATTGATGCACGTAGCCACTCAGCTCACTGAAATTACAGAGAAGAAAGGGGGTTGGTTTTATTTTATTGGCCATTTATTAGCATTTTTAATTTGCTACATGAGGTAAGTTTCAAAAGGTGCCAGAGAGCAGTTTAAGAAATTAGCTGTTCTTAGCATTTTCTCTTCTTTCTGCCTGACTTGGGTCCTCAAAGCCTTAATTAAAGCTAGTGAGTGCTTCCAGTGCAAGACACTGCAGACAATGCATGGCAAAGCAAGCTGGAGCTCCACACAGAGCACCATGCTCCTCCAGGACTTCTGATGGGAGCAGTGAGCATGAGAGAGAAGAGGTGAGATGGTCATCCCAGTCCTCTGCAGGTGTAGGAGGCACATGGGCTGTGGAGTGGGACCACAACTCCAAGAGCTGCTGCAGGAAGCAGTGCTTGATCCAGGTCTGGGGAGAGGGGCAGGCAGGCATCCGTCACACCCTTGGTGGGAAACTGTTGAAGTCTCTCTCCTGCTCCCTGACACCAGTGACCAGATAGATCCACTTGCTGGAGGAATTTCCCTACCCAACACTGGGAAACATTTCTCCTCCTCCTGACCATCATCATATCCCTTGCTGTCAAGCAGCAGCACCACTGAACACTTTGGGGTGCCTGGAGGAATGAAAGGGTTTTGCACAGCTTTTCAAGCACATTGTGTCATAATGTGGAAAGAAGCTTGCTGTAAGTTGGGTCACTTAAGGCCAAGAGCTAGATGAAAGCAAAAACAAATACCCAAATAAAAACTTGCAATGATGAAGAAGTTGCCAAAAAAAAAAAAAAAAAAGAAAAAAAAAAAGAAAAAAAGGGTGGGGTGGGGTGTGAGCAGACTATCAAGTTTGTACATAACGTTTCGGTTTCTCCTTGGCTGCTTCAGCCCCTCTTTAACTTCCTTTCTTATTCTGGTAGGTCAAGTGAGACACTAACCACCAACTCAGAATAGATCTTCTTTGTCTCAGCTAACCAGTGCCTTCCTCTCCCCTCTGGCCAGCCGTGCCGGGCATCCAGACTCGGAGAGCAGAGAAGAGGCCACACTGCTGCCAACACATGGCCCAGCTACAGCCTTGCTTTTATCCTCTGCCGGGTGATTAAAAGCAGCAAGCACATCTCCACCTGCTCACTGTGGGCCTCAGCCCAGCGCTATTGTCTGTACCAAGGCAGGAAAAGTGTAGGAGGCTGGAGAAGTGAAGGGCATGTCCTCCTTCCAGCAGCAGGGAAATGGCCAAGGGAGAAGTTCCAGGGAGCTGTAGCCCAGCCATAGAGCATAGTGACAGCTTTGCTTGATGCTTGTCTTAGGATTTATGATAGAGAACGTGTTTTGGAAGAAGTCTGGGTATGGAAGTAAGTGTTGGCTAAGCCAGGGACAGAAAAGGGACCACCTGCCTTCTGCAACATGAAGCGACCATGCACAGATGGGATGATATCCTTTGAAGAGAGACTGGTAGCCATGACCTTGCAGAAATGGAAAATTTAGATCATTTTGCTCCACATGACTCCACCTGTTGAAATGCAAGGACAAAGCGTGGCTGGAGCTGCTCAGGATGGTGTGGATCTACAGGCTCTGGATGGAAGCTGTCCCCAGCTGTCTGTTTGGCAATTGCTGTCTCAGCCAGCAATGTGATCTGGGCCAAGGCCAAGGCCACCCAGGGCTATCACCCTTTGGGTCTGGCATTTTCAGCTGTAGTTGAAACAGCATCTTTAGATTGTCTGCAGTGAAAGCCTCCAGAGTTAAGCCTTTCCCTTTGCATCCTGCCTCGGTTCCTGCCCCTTGACTGTTACCGTAGTGCAGGGACTTGACTAATCAGTAGGGACGGCATCCTTACCTCCCTCATTTGCTCTTTGGATGGCAGTGATCAGCCGTGACCACAATAGATGAGACTGAAATTCTGATTGGTCCACACTGGACTCTCCACCAACAAAGTGACCTGAATACTTTGGAGTAACTGGTACATCTTCCAGTGCGGGACAAAGGACATGTCTCCAGGGGTCACAGTTCAAAATTGTCCCCAACTGGAGACTTCCCTTTTGTCTTGCTTCATGCCACGCTTTCATTCAGCCTTTCTCCTGTATGTGGGCATTGAAAAATTGCACAGAACTGTTACTCTTACATCAGGTCTGCACAGGAACACCCCTATATCTTGCCATCAAAGAGTGGTCAATGACTTCTGTCTGGCTCCATGCTAGCAGCATGCAAGGGGCTAGAGCAGGAGAGGTCCCCCCTGGGGCATCTCTTTGCCATGCACACAGGAACAGGTAGAGATGGCTCTGCAGAGGCTGTGACTGGTGCTGTCATTAGGCATGAGGCAGCTTGTGCAGTGAGCAGGAGCTTCTGCATATCCTGCAGCCCCAGGGAGCCGTGCGGCGTGTAGCTGGGTACCATCTGTTCCTGCCTTCCCCACCAACTGTTCATCCCTTTCACATCCATAGGGCTCTTGTTAACACGGCTCTCCACTGAGAACCCTGCCGTCATGCTGGGCTCAGTTTTCCTCTTCTTCCTCCTCCTTCTCTGAGTCTTCTGAGGGTTACTCCACCCCAACTTTAATTAACACTGGGGAGAAAGTGAAAACAGCTCTTAGTTGATCGTGGCAGGGGGCGAGACCTAATAAACCCCAGGAGAGGAAGAGTGACTGCAGAAATCAGGGTAGCAAAATCAGAAACCTCTGAAGCAATGCTGGGCTCAGGCTTTGCAGCCGGTTAGTATTCAGCTGGAACACCACGTTGTTACAGACAATGCATTAACATCAAAGCCGCTGGGTCAGCGGTTTTAGTTAAGTGATATATTTAGTATTATATTTTTATTGTGTGTTTTTTACACTGTGTTTTTATTGTTATGTTTTCATGTTCAAGTTTTTGCAAGAATTTAGTGCTGCTGAAAAGTACTCTATCAACAGCCCTGGAGATTGAAGGTCTTTGCCTATATCCAGAGAAGACAGCGCGTTAGCAGCCTGCTGGCACCACGCTGGCTCTCTGCCTCAACCCCACTCACAGAGATCACCTTTAGAGGTGAGGGAGCAGCACCGTTGGCACTGCCAGCAGAGAAGGAAAAAAAGATGTATTTGTGGGGCCCCAACACAGGCTAAGACACACTGAAACCCTTATGCTCCAAAGCCCCACTGTGCCAGAGGGAGTCAGGCACATCACACTGGGATTTCACGGTGGTGGGTGCCATGGATGCTTCTGATCTGCAGGCCAAAAGTCTTGTCTAATAGTAGGGTTCAGCAAAACCCATCTGCTGCAGGGAAGTGGAGACATCAGTCCCCCTCCTGTAGGAATAAGATCTGTACAAGAAAAAATCTGAGATCAAGCTTGGTTGGGTGATGGGTCGGTGGCAGAGTGAAGTCCCCCATCTCCTCTGGTGCTGGTCAGGGGCGCAGGGTGACATGGGTCACTGGTGCTGCTCAGTGGCTCTCCTCCCTCACTCCTCTTCCCCAACACATTGCTTTCCCCTTGCTCATAAAAAGCTGAATTGACAGGAGAGGAGAGGATTAACCTTTGCCACCCGTGTAGGCTGCTGCGTACAAATATTTCTCTCCAAAGCATCAAGTAATAAATGAGTCTTCATCTTTGTCAAACACCTTGGAGTCCATTTGCCATGTCTCCCCAAAGGCAGCACAGCAGGGCAAGGCAGTGTGTGAAATACAGGAGGACTATAAATCTCTCCAGCACTGTATGGGCATTTTACAGCTTGCAGTTTTCACTGAGAAGTGGCTGTAAATAATGGAGGGGGAAGTCTGCCACCTGTCTCCAGGGGAGGATTTATTTGGGTGTAAGTGCTATAGATCTTCATATGTATGCTGCTGCTGTAAATAAGCAAAGTTTAAGCAGTGACCAGGGTCTGTCTGTCTCTCTCTCCCCCCTCCTCCTCTTTCTCTCTCTGTTGTTTCACCTGTTTGTTCCCCTCTGTTTCCCTGCTGTTACAGGCTACATCTCACTCCCGGGGTGGGCATATGCCTGGAGAGTTACTTGAAGAGGAAGGAAGCCGGTTGCTGTGATTGACTATACATTCTGCTTTTACATTCAGCCCTTGCAAAGGATTCAAGGGAAAGAGAAGCTGATAGTTAGGATTCAGGACCCACTGCTATGTACTCTTCAAATGCTCCTTTGAGTTCTTGGTTCAGGATTTTAATGATGCTGTTATTTTTGTGCAGAAGCATATGGTTTGCTCGAGTCTGTGCTGTGTTGCAGTATGGCCAGCCCATTTCAAGTCACTGCGCTGAGTGTACCTGGAGGGAAATTAACTCTTTGCAGAACTCCCTGGGCAGTGAAGCTGCCAGTTCATGGAGAGTGCTGGGGACACCCCTGGGATGTGGCTTGCACTCTGGCCGCCACGGACAAAAGACTTTGTGGAAAACCAGCACTGTGAGGACATTCCAGGCTGGCTAAGAGGTAAGATGTATCCCTCAGGCATGGGGCCAATTGCAAGTCAAGTCCAGGCGTGTGCAGCTTCACGTCTGGGGATGGTGAAGGACTTAAAAAAATCACTGCTGACTGAATAGCAAAGCAGCCCTCAAAGGGACTGCAAGGACAGTACTTTTTTCCACCAGTAACCTACAGTCCAGCTGGTTGTTGTCCCCTGCAACCAGGACCCAGCAGAAGGTGACCTATTTCGTAGGCTATGTTTGCAAGCAGAGAAGCAGATCTTGGACATACCTACAGACTGCAAAAGGATGCCTCAGGCTGTGCATGCTGCATTGGAGAATGAGCACATGGCCCATGGGTTCTGTCATTAGGAGGTGGTGTCCGCTGCTAGCAGTGTTGCAAGAAACCCACTCACCTGAAGCTACCAAGCTACCAGTCACTGTCAATCCAGAAGCATCCTCCTTCCGTGCTTGGCTCCACATATTCCTCCAGAGAACCCTTGAGCTCCTCTCAAACTCCAGAAGAGGAAATACAGATGTATGGCCAGAGCCCTGGCAATGTGCACTTGCAGCTAAAAAAGCCAGCCGTATCCTGGGCTGCACCAGAAGCAGCAGGGCCAGCAGGGTGAGGGAGGGGATTCTCCCCCTCTACCCTGCTCTCATGAGACCCCACCTGCAGTGCTGCGTTCCGCCCTGGGGCCCCCAACATAAGAAGGACATGGATGGACCTGTTGGAGCAGGTGCAGAGAAGGGCCACAAAGATGATCAGGGGGCTGGAGCACCTCTTCTATGAAGACAGGCTGAGGGGGTTGGGGTTGTTCAGCCTGGAGAAGAGAAGACTCCGGGGACACCTTATAGCATAGTGATAGGACATGAGGGAATAGCTTTAAGTTGGAAGACAGTAGATTTAGATTAGATATAAGGATTAAACTCTTTACTGCAAGGGTGGTGAGACACTGGAACAGGTTGCCCAGAGAAGCTGTGGATGCTCCATCCCTGGAAGTGCTCAAGGCCAGGCTGGATGGGGCTTTGAGCAACCTGGTCTGGTGGAAGGTGTCCCTGCCCATGGCAGGGGGTTGGAACTAGATGATCTCATTAAGACCAAACCATTCTGTGATGCTGTGAGCCTCACAGGCATTCAAAGGCCCATCTGATCCATTTGCAATTTTTGGTGAGGCAGAAAGAAACTAGAAATTGTAACAGCAACAGAAATTGTCACCCCACTGATGTGGGGTGAGAGAAAATCCCTCTCCCCATCAGCTTGGCACTGCACACATATGCAATAAAAAGGCAGACCCAATTCAAAACAGCATGTAGCAATCTCTACCATGCAATATTAAGCACTGCCCTTCCCTTGCCCTTCAATATCTTTATAAATTCTACCCTCCCTTCCTGCCCACGCAGCATCTTACAGAAATCAGAGGAGAAACAAAGAGCTGAGGACAACGAGACCTGGCATCCTGCAACAAAGAGCTCTGCGATTTCTTCAGGAGATCCCCATAGCAAGATTAACATCTCTTTACAGCAACATCATCTCTACTTCTTTTATGTCCCCGGGGGAAGATAAAATTGTCACCAAGTGCCAGAGAATGAAGCTTGATGAATACTGAAAAGACATTAACCTGCAAACTGGGTTGGCTGGTCCCAGATGGGGACTGATGGGTGACTGTTTTTAATTAGCATTTTCAGGAGCTGGGGAGAGAGGAAGACATATCAGGGGTCAAAGCCACAGGGGGAGCATAAGGAAACAAGGCTAGCATTAATAAGGAAGGACAAGTGGCACAATCTACAGTGTGGGCACTCATCCTCCTCTGGGACATGCGTCCTAGTCCCCTCTGCTCCCACAAACCTAAAGCAAAAGTGGTCTCAGGATGGTGGACATGGGTGCTAGGACACATCCCTGCCCCAAAGCCACCCCTCTGAGCTCCCACACCATGGGTTGCTCTAACCACAAGTTTGAGTGAGTTGTGGCTTCACCCTGCACTTCAGTAGAGGCAAGGGGCTCCTAGTCATCAAGGCTGCCTCGTATTTCCCTTCCCATGTCTCCATGAACCAGAAAACACCTTCCATGGGAGACAACAGAATTGCTATTGCTAATTTTCTTGTTTGCCCGCCCTCCCTTTTTTTTCAAACCAGTATCTCTCAAACATGTGTTAAAGGCGGTTGATTTTATGAAATGCTGTTGCTGAACTGAATTTTGCCATCAGTTTGTGGGTAGCTTGTACACTTGTCTGTCCCTTTCAAGTGACTTCTCGTATTGATGTTTCCTATGGTGACTTGTTGTCCTCTGTATAAATATCCCTCAGCGACTGGAACAAAAAGGCTCAATTAGAGAAGGGTTCCTCTATGGGTTCCCTGAAATTACAGTGGTTTAAATTGCTGCTCAGCAACCAGGAGCTAAATTACAGTGCTTCAGCACTCCTGGCAACTGCTGTTTCTCCATTCACATGCCACGAACTGATGGGTCCAAACAAAGAGAACTTTGCTGATGGAGAGTAGGAGACACGTAGGAAAGCCCTGGAATATCTTAGTAGCAGATTCCGACCCTCTCACCTCAAGGAGCGTCTGTTGAACTCCAATTATATCATGCTTAGATTCTATTGGAGGTGAATTTGGACAGGTCACTTTCTGGCCCCAAAGAGACAGACAGTTTAATGGGGTTTGGCCATCTCGCATGGGTGAGGAGACACAACTTTAGGACTAGTTTAGAAGGTGAGTCTGGAGCTCCTCCCTGAGGACAATCCTTCTGGTGGAACCAAGTAGACTCAGCATCTCAAAGCTGTCTGTTGGTTGGTCAGCTTGCTGGTCAGTACTGCTCCTTTCTGGTCACCATGACCTCAAATCCATCCTCTGTATATGTTTGGGGCCTATAAATTAATCTTATGTGTCTTCTGCTGTTTGTGGGCTGGGACTTGCTAGTGCCATGATGTTCCCCCAGTGTGAGTAGTTTTGGGAAAGAATTGGAGAAAGACAAAAATAGCAAGCGAAGCACTGGAATTACAGCTGTGTGAAGAACAACCAGATAAGCTAAGACTAAGATTTGGCAAACTGATAACCAAGGTGTGAGAAAGGTCTGCAAGATTGTGAGGTGGGAAGAGGGGATGGACAGTAGTCAGCTGTTTTCTGTTCCTTACAATGGAAGTATTAGGAGGCAACAAACAAAGCCTGTAGGTAGTAGATTGGAAGTGGCCATAAGCCACCGATGTGCCCTTGCGCAGAAGAAGGCCAACAAGGTGTCAACCAGGACCCCAAGGCCTTTTCTACCAAGCTGCTTTCCAGCTGGGTTCACCCACCATGTATTGGTGCTTAGGGTTCTTCATCCACAAACTGCATGATATCGTTGATATGAAACATTTACATGGGTCCAAGGATAAATTCGATGAAAGGTGTGTGTGTGGGGGTGGATTTATGGTCATTGTTACTGGGAGAGTTGTCTTCTCCTTGATATCTCCCTTAGAATTTGCTGTTGGCCATGGTGTATGTTGTGAGGGACATTTCCACATCTCTATGCAGAAGTCAGCTTGTGCCCAGAGCTGAGCTGGGCCACATCTTAGTGCAAACTAGCAAATAAAAACATGGGCTGGGGAGAACAGGAGTTCTGCTGCTAGCCTGGGTCATGAACCAGAGTCTCTGATAAGAAGGCTGTCAAGACACTGGTGAGGAGGAATTTGGTATAGAAATTCAGTTCAGTCCTTTCCACCATAGAGTAACCGCTGGTGAGACACTTTCCCTGCCTAAGACTGGGTGACCTTTCTGCATCCTGGCAGGCACTGCCTGCAAAGTGCCCACCTCAGTGCCCCCTTTGAGCCCACAGGTTGGTGATATTTCAGTGTGCCTTTATTTCTCAGCTTTCCCCATCTGGACAGGACAGCCCAGGCTGTCACAGTACCAATAGGCAGGTGCGAGCTGGCTTTTCAACTTCTGTTTTCAACTTTTTGTCTTAAAATATCTTGAAAAGTGCTCAAATAATTTTTTTCCACCAGCAGTTTATTTGCTTTTGTTCACAAAGCCATATTTATCTACAAAAAAGAAGTCAAACCTCTCAAATGCTTGAAACACAAGAATGTGGGGCTGACAGGGACTTCCAGACTTGCCAAATCCAGTCCCTGTTGTTGCAGCAACACATCACAATGCCCTTTCAGAGCTGAAGTTTGCTCTCTCTTAAAAGCTGTTTGGATTTCTTCCCCTGTGGCTCCTACTGGGCAGCTGCTCCAAACCCAATTGCTCTAATGGTTCGAAGCCCTCAACTAATTTTGAGTCCAGTTTATTCATGGCTAGGTTATACACATTTGATATCATGCCAGCACTGTCCTTTGGCTGAAATAGCTCTCCTCCTTCCATGGTACTTTCTCCTCAGACTTATTTATAGAAAACCATCCCCAGCCTTTGTTAATACACCATAATTTTTTTTATTATTATTTTTTTTCCCTGCCATTTTGGAGAGTAAACAGTCTCATGACCTCTCCCCGCATCGTAACTCCTCTGGTCCTTATGCTATTGCAAACGCACCTTCAGCTTCCTCCCATCTTGGGTGGAAGGGAGCATGGAATCTGAAAAAGATGATGTTTTCCCTGGGAAATGGGATTTTTGTGTGGGTCCTAAGAGAAATCCCGTCCCTTTCCTGGGCCTTTCCTCCTTCTGGTGTGTTCCTGGAAGGAGCAACAATGTCTCAGTGAGCATCTTTCATAAAATCTTATACAAAAAGAGCTTCAAGATTAGAGGCAGCTTCTGGCAACAACAACAAAATGAAAAGCAATAGAAGGGGAAACTGCAAATTATTTGAAAATATGTAAATCCACTTATTAAATAATTCACATGAATTGTCACACATGAAGGTGGAAAAAAAACTTGGCAAGTGTGTATATCCTTTCTCTATCAAAGGCACACTGTTATCGGCAGCTGTTGTTCTCTTTCATCCTCAGATTCTTCTCTTTCTGCTCTCCACATTTCAACCTCTGCTTTCTACTCTATCACCTGATACTGGGATTTCCAGAGTGCTTACACCATCAGGCAATATCTTCCTCTCATTTCCCTCCTTTTTGTTCTGCAGCCTCCCTTAAATTGTTTCCATCCTTGGTGGACTCTATCTCAGGATCACCAGGAAATGAGTTTCCTATCTAACTTGGGCTTTTCTACATCAGCAAGGAAAATGATAAAGACCTCACGTCCTGAGGGTTATTTCTGCAGCACTCTGCCCTTGCTGGGTGAGGTGTCTGATAACTGTGGCTGGACAAGCTTCATTTCTGGCTGTAACTGATGGGAAAGCTCCACCAGCGGCAGCTAAGGCTCACCCTGCATCCCACCCTGTGATGTTCCCAGCATTGCCAGGACCATGTCCTAACAGGGGAGTATGGCAGGGCACCAGCAAGAGCTGCACACTTCCCTTCAGAAAAAGAATCCCTCCAGTGAGATGGAGATGCAGGTCCTAAATACCAGATTATGGGAGAGAGGCTCATGGAAACTTGAAAGCAATACAAAAGACCAGCAAATACTGATTTTGGAAGAAAAGAATTTAAGGAAAATAGGGGTATAAGAAGCCACCAAGCTCTCATTTCTGGGTGACGGACATTTGAAAGGCATTCCCCTCAGACACTCTGCACAAATGGTGTATATCTATCTTCAAGTCACTAAGGTTCAGCCCAGCGCTGAAGACACACTTGGTTTAATGCATATGTTAATTTTCCCTCTCTCCTGCTCCAGTCAGGGGATTCCCAAGTTCCATGTCATTAGGGCATGGGAAACTCCACCCTAAGAAGGCCACTGCATGTACCCTGATACTTTATCCCCAGGGTTTCCTACTGGTAACTTGCCCATGCTGTCCCCACACAGATGATGGGATTCTGGCAGAACAGGAGCCTGGCCCAGAGATATTTTCTCATGCTGTGAATAAAAGAAAACAAACAAAATGTCTATTCCAGATTGGGCTAGAACAGGAATAATAATCCTTCAAGGCTGGTTTGGCACAATCAAAGTATTTCACTCCTGTCATTGCCGACTGCTCTGTTCTTGCCTCAAAGATTTCTGTTACCCTGGGGTTGCATTTCTAAGTGAGCACTGAAAAAAGTCAGAGACCCTTAATTTTACAATTCCAAAAGGTATTGGGAACAGTTACTTTTGGAGTTGGGAAATTCATCAGTCCCAACCATTTCCCAAGGCAAGTTTTGGTTTTGAGAAATCAGAATTTATTTATTTTTTGGAAGGGGGGGAAAATCATAAGATTTCCTGAACATCTCCAAGTTGATCCCCTTGAGCCAGAGGATTTCACGGTGCTGTTCCCTTGTCTTCTGGCAGTGAAAGACAACCACGGGTGATGAAATGGATAAACAAAATAAGAGACAGGTCTGGGATCAGATAACCCTTGTCTGGGCCACTCCAAACACCCCAGATTTGTCTCTTTATGAGGCCCTGTATAGCTGGGCTATTCCTCTGCTGGCACCTGGCTCTGACAATATGTTATTTCCATACTCTGATCACCAAGGCATTGATAACCTCATGGGGAAATGAGATAGATCTCTGTTTAGTAGATTTTCCTTCATTCTCAGCAGGTATTTTCCCACCTGCCCTTTTACCTGTCAGTTATAATGGCAGAGCCTGAAGTGAAGAGACTCAGTCACTTCCCTTTTTCTTTTTTTTTTTTTTTGGTGCCATTTATAATTTTTACTGAGAAAAGCAAGACATGCTCCATAAATCAGCCAGCAAGTTAGAGAGTCACACTGCAGAGTATGCAGTGGGATGAGGCACCAGCTGCTCTTTGCAGATGATAAAGCTGTAAATATAATGCTGGTTTAAAGGATGCAGCCTGTAGGTTGTGACACCCTGTGCCTTTGCACCACCCATTAGTATTTCACGAGAGGTTCTCCAAACTATTTGAACAGCCTTATCAGGACAGGCTGCCAAGTCCATGCCAGCCACATCCACAAAGCCAGTCAACCTGCGTGGGTGCGCAGGGGCTGGAAACACACTCAGATCTTCCTGAAGGTCACAGCAGTCAAATATCATGCCTGGATTCATTCAATATGCAGCAGGGAGCAGGAACGGACTCCATTCCTCTTCTGTAGGACCTTGAGTTGTTTGATGTAAGGCTGCATGCAAATCACTGCCCAAGGATGTGTTTGTCATATAATTAATATTAGCTCCCACCCTGGAGCATACTTCTGTCAACACAGAATAAATATTCCCCATCAGGATGAGGGCTGGGGAGATCAGGACTTGAAGAGCTTGGATAGTTCTGTGCTAGCCACCAAGGACCAATTCCCTGGTGCTTCAAGGCACCCAGTGAACTACAAGATTGCTCTTCCCTCCACCCCCCCACCCCCCGCCACCCGCCAAGAGTTTCAAGTTTGGGGTTTTTTTTATTATTTAACCCAGTTTTCCCTTTGGGAGTGGCCTCTCCCTTCTCCAGCAGGTGATTGAAAGCCCATTGTACAGAGATTTCCAGAACAGTTGTGGAGATGAGGGGGAATGGTGAGGCAGAGAAAGTCCGGCTCTGTACCCAAACATGAGCACCATGGTCTGGTGTTGCAGCAAAGGACAGGATTTTATTTTATTTTTTTTTTTTTGGGGGGGGGGGGATGGGGAGGGAGGAGAGATAAATAGTTTATTCATTGGAAAACATATGTGGGAGAGGGTGTAATGAACTTTCAGACTAAACTTGGCAAGTGTTTCCAAGCTAAAGAGGGGATGTTTAATCACATTTTCTTTGCAGAGAAGGCTGAATGATGAGTTTCAGCAAAATTTCTAAATCAAATGTCTGTTTTTTTCAGTGATGCTTGTGTTTCTCAGCCTGATGTGTGCTGAAGGGGCTTAGCAAGGATCTCAATCACTAGTTGAAACAGTCTGGCAGAGCCTTCACTCACAGTTTCTGGGTTTTAGTACTTTCTGTTAGGAGAAATGCTGAATGAGCAAGCCATCAGTGAGATTTGGCTCTGCCTAGCACCTCCACCCATATGACACTGGGCATCATCCTCTGCTTGAACCCATAGCCACAGGCTTTAAAGCCAAAGGCATTCACAATAGCTTTGCAGGGATGGGATAGGCTGTGGATATGTGCAGGCTTCTGCACTGGTAGCTGGTACTGGGTGCAGGAAGGATTTGCTCCATGAGGATGGTGGCATCAGCCAGAGTGGTGACCTCCTTGTCCTCTCCTTCTTCCAAGATTTTTGTTGTAATTGCATTGTGAGTCTCCCAGGAGTTGGTGTTTTCTGATCACGATAAACAGAACGTTTTGCTGCTGCTCAAACAGAGGCTGCCAAGGTAGCACAAACAAACAAAAAAAAAGGTTTCATTAAAAACAAACAAACAAACAAACAAACAAAACAAACCCAAAAAACAAAACCCAAGCAAAAAAAACCTAAACCAAAACAAAAATACTGCACCAAAAAAAATTATGCAAATGCTTCAGAGAAGATGAAAAATTAAGCATTCCAAACTAGCAAATAATTCAGTCTTCTCAGTCTCTTTTCTCTTCCCCTGTCTGCATGGGACCTGAAATTACATTGTACAGCACCTGCCTTGCTGAGTTGTCCTTGTACCTGCCAAGTTCCACCCCCGCCAGGGGACACCAGCTCCCTGGGCTGAGGCACACCGTGCTCTCCTTGTTCAGCTCTATCAGGAGCAGGCACCTGCTCAAGCACAGCCTCTGCGCAGATGCACACAGGGGTTGCTGTGCCTACCCTCTCCGTCCCTTTCGGCAGGAGCAAGAGGCTCCTGAGATCTTGCAGTGGGCACCAGGTGGAGGAAAGGAAATCCTATTATTGCTCCTGACAGAAAGGCCCTGTGGTGTGGTGGTGGTGCTCACACTTCACCGGCCAAAGGAGAAGCCACCTGGCTGCAGCTCCGCACCCCGCTGCCTCCAGCCCAACGAGAGCACCAGGAAAGCTGCACCGCCAAAATGCAGGACCTCTGGCTGTATACATACTACATACATAGCACGGAGCTTGTGAAGGCTGAGGAGAAGGAAGTTCAACTTCAAACTTCCTTTTTGCAGAAGGGAGATGGAGTCCCAGAAGTAAGTAAAATGCCAAGCAGTTTTGTATACAGTGGCACACGCGGTTCATGGTGTACTGACACACACACCCCCACCCCCACCCGCTGCCACCTTTTGTCACCCTGAGCAGTACAGGCAACTTCAGCATAAGCACTTCCGTGGTGGGGTGGCTTTCACCATGTGGACTGTCAGTGCCAACAGGTAGGGGAAAACAGCTGTTTTGCTTGTCTGAGGTTTTTAACCCCCTCACTTGCAGCTGAACAACCACTTCTGGCTCAGCTGTTACCTCCAGCTGCATCACCCCCAGGTATCACAGCTCAGCTGGCACACAGTACCTTGGTGAGTCAAAGCAACCTGCTCTGTGGGCTCAGCCTGATATAATGCACAAAAGGGAGCAGCTAGCAACAGGAACAAGAACATGACGCCCCAGGATTCTCAGCCAAAATGTTCACCCACACCTGTCTCTTAGTAATATTTTCGGCAATGGAAAAGGGAGTTACATGAGGTGACCTTCAGCACCTCTTGGTGGTCCCCCGTTGCCTTCAGACTCCTGGCATGAAACTCTGTTCCTCGCCATTAATGTCACTTTCCAGCCTTGCCATACATCATTCTGCTGAGCTTTGTCTCCTTACACTCATTTGCCTTCACTATTTCAACAAAAAAACTTGGGATGCCAGGTTGCTCCCCCACCATGCACCGCTGGCTCCCCCAGCTTGGCAGCCCCCCACCACCATGGGAAGCCTGCCATGGGTTCCCCCTCTTCAGCCTCTGCCCCTGTAATGAGGTGCTTTTGCACAGGAACTGCTGTAGTTAACTCCAGGAGGGTTTGTCTAAAAGATCTTCCACAAATAAAACACCCACTGTACCACAGCTGTCTTGCACAAAGCAGAGGGAAAAGGAAATTTATGCTGAAGATTAGGGAGCAGTGCTCTCAGAGAGAGCTGGTTTTGGCTATCGAACCCTCTCCATAGGAAAGTGTCAGAGGACCTGCTGCCTAAGTGATTTAAGGGCAGGCTAGACAGATCACAGTGGTTGTTCATGGCAAATGGCGGAAATTATAGGAAAGCATCTTTTTCTGAAGCCACATGACAACCCCAGTCAGAGAACTGACAGAAAGCAAGCTGCCTGCATAGATATATGTGGTGAAATACAGAAATATGCACAGGCATCTATATTTAAGCCAGATCAGCTCCACATCTGGCCTCACGACCAGTTGCACAAATGTGTCTGGGGAAATGGTGCAGAGGGGAGAAAGAGCTGCCGGAGGCAAAGGAGACAGTGAGAGATGTATTCACCCATACAGTTGGTAAGAGAAGTGTTCATGGACTGCAGCCTGACTCACTTGGTGCACAACCTGGGGACTTCTGTGCTGCCTGGTACTTTGTTTTCTTAAAGCTGCTAACAACTGGAGTCTTGTGAAAAATCTCAGCTTGTTTGTTTTACTTATAGCCCTCGTGATTTCATGGCTGAATTTGAGGATGCAAACCCTGCCGATTGAAAGGCCAGCAGGCAAATCAATAGATCCAATGCCTGCTCAAAGCGTTTTCATTTTGGGAGCTTTTTCTCATCATTTCCACAGCTGCACAGGACGGTTTTACCAAAGGGCAGAGAGGAGAGAAGTAGTGAGCAATGTTAGGGAGAGATGGAGCAGGGGCTGCTGTGGGGCCACACTGGTGCTGACCCAGAGATGTCAGCACCGCTGTGTCTAGACTGGTGCAGCAGCAATTAGCATCCAGCAGAGCTGCCAGACTAAAATGAACCTGCACCTGGGTTGTAGTATGGACCTTTGTCTACTGCCGGTCTGGTCCCAGGCTTTGTGTGATGTGCTGTGTTCATCCCACTGTCTTGCCGTTTGCTCAAGAAAGACAAGTTTTAGGGAAGAGTAAGAAGAGGAAAGAAGAAATCTCTTCTGGTAACTCCTTTTGATCATGAGCAAAGATGTAACCCTTCAATGCATCCTTGGTATCACATTTGTGCCTACCTTAACTGTAGATGCTCAGTTTGACTCCATTAAAAGCTTCATTGGCTTTGCCATTTTGCACTGGTTTTCAGTCCTCTCTGCTGGTGTTCATGGAAGACCAGGCTTCTGAAAGTGCGTATGAAAGTCTAGCAACCAACCAGCCAGGCTAATAAGCAGGGAAAAGTTTACAGCTTGCAAGATCTTCGGGTATAGCGAACTTTTGCTTTATGTCAGCCCACACAGCCCCCCAGAAAGTATCACAGTAGCCCTGCTTCAGAGGCAGTCTTATGAGACAGAGGGGGTAATGCAGTGGCTGGGAGATGAATTAAATGCAACACTCAGGGAAATGCACACTGGGGGAAAGTTCAGCTTCAGGCTGCCTCAGGGATGGAGCATGCCTTGCCCACAGCAGGTCCCAGGAGTCATGCACCAGGGCTCATTCTGGAGCTGGAGGCTGCATCCTTGCAGGAGACATGCTACAGGTCTAATGAGCTTTGTGCCATGGCAAGCTATTACAGGTCTCCTGCTTCAAGCCTCCTGTACACTGCACCAGAGTTTGGTTTATGCTCTTAAATACATACATACATGCCCTAAGTCGCTTGCATGGCTGGACAATCTTTAGCTAGCATTACCCTGCAGTTACATGCAAAACTAGTAGTGATGCAGCAGTGATAGCAGCTCAGGGGTTTCAAGCTGGAATCTGGGCTGCATTACTGCTGCAGAGTGGAGAATTATGCTTCGCTACTGCAGCATCTCCCTAAGTGGTAAATGTTATATGGTGGCCACCAGCCTGCTGATTTCTGGCCCACAGACAGATCCAGCACACTCCCACAGGGACTAGAGTGGCTGTGTTAACTCACACAGCACGGCTGGTGGGATGGCTGCCTGGCCTGGCCAGCTTCTGCAGAAAGCTCAGTGGCACTGATACAGAGCAGACTCCTTGTTGCGGTACACATGCATGTCAGCAGCAACACACAACAGTGCTGTCTGCCCAGCTGCCCATTCCCATTGTAGCCCACATGCCAATCTTCAGCCTTGTTCTCCCAAGCTAGGGAAGGTAAAATGTTGCACTGGCTTTGACTGCAGTGATTAACAGGAAAAAATCCCCAACATGATGAATGAGAGGGATGGGAATGTTACAGGAGGCTTCACCATGTAATTAAAACCAGAGCAGCAAAGATCAGAAATTGCAATGCTGTCTCCTGGTCTCAGCTGCTTTTGGTCTCCCCTATCTTACTGCTTTAATTTTAACTAGCTTCCCATCCCCATTGCTTGTGCCTCTGCTCTGCAAATCGACTGCTGGTTACTCTCCTTTCTGGCTGTACCCTGGGTCATTGCCACCCTTGATTACCTTCAGCCAAACACCTGCAGGACCCGTGCATGTGTATGTTTTCAAACCCCAGCAGTGCACACTGCAAGCCAGGGCTGCAGGGGAGCCGGAGGAGGACGGACATTGATAGTCTGGGTGTTGGTGCCTTGGGGAGCAAGTAAAGCTGTGAGAGGGCCTTTTAGCAGCTGTGCAAGGCAGGTCATCTTGCATCATGCGTAGTGGAGGACAAAAGAAAACACTGGGGAAGGGTGTCACAGAGTGGACGAGGTTTCTCCAGAGTCCTTCTGCAAGCTCCATGCTGCCATTGATACCCTTAGCCTCTTACCAGAGCTGCGTCTGGGACTAATGGCATGCTGTGCCCATCAAACCAGCTCCACAGGTGAAGTTAGTGCATAGAGATGAAGAGTTTATCCCAGTCAGGGAGCTGCAGAAAACCTTGGCAAGGCAGGAAAAAAACTCACATCCCTCCCTGTGGTACTTCCCTCATGGAAACAGCTACTGAAGACACTGGTGGGATTTGTAGCATCTATCACTAAGTAGTTTCTTCTTGAGGGTACTTGTCTTCTTCCACTGGGCTCAGTGTTGCACCCTGTGGCAAGGATATGTTTCTGCCATCTCTCCTCCAAGACCACAGAGGATTTTTTTATCTTATTAAGAAATACATATATTTCTTAATATATATAAGAAATATCTTATTTCACCCCATGCAGACAGTTTCTACGAGATGTTTCCCATTGTGAGCTCCTTGGGGAACCCGAGTAGGTAAGTCTACACAGTTTCATACCACCTCACCAGCTCTGCTCTCAGGTTATGCCAGCAGATGTGTAGAGAAGGCATACTATCATGGTAAACAGGTATGATGCTCCTCTGCTGCACTCCATGCTATGAATATAGAGACTTACAGGCTTGATCTTTGGTGGATCTCTCTTTCACAAACTCATTCGATCTCTCTTTTTACCCAGGTAAACTTCTAGCAGCCACAGCATCCTCTGTCAGGGAGTCCCTCAGCTAAATGAAGACCTGTCACCTCTGATTTGTTTTGAATCTGTTCTGTGCCAGCTTCGTTTAATGCCCTGCAGCTCTTGAGCTGTAAGAAATCTGCAGACAGAGCCCAGGCCCTAAGATTTTCTCTTAAAGCTTCCTGCAAGGTTTGTTGCTTCTGCTCTGTACAGAGCCTAGCACATGAGAGACCACAGGCCACTCCCGTAACACAGACACCAAAGCGAAATGCTCTGCCTTTGTTCCTGTTCACTGCAATAGACCCCATCTCTGCTGTTCATTGTTTTAAGGCTCTTTTCTATTAATAGCAGAAACAGACATGCCATTTCAATAATTCTATTCAAATTAATGCCTTTCATTATACTCCAAACACAACATCAAAGGCTTAGATTGCACCCTGGCCCTTTGTGAGACAGAAAGAGTGCTGGTATAAAGATTTCCATCAGAATAGACGTTTGATGGGAGAAAGCTTTTTTTGTCCATCAGGAAAGATAAGTTTCTTAATGGGATTAGAGGCTTTGGTTCTTGTGGATGAGTGCAGCAGCCTAGGAGGTCCTTTCCAGTGGCAAATGTTGTCCCACAGTTTACTGTGATGGAAAATTTTCACTGTTGGGCACGTTTTATTTTTACCCTGTTCTCTTCCACGTAAAAAAGGTCTCCTTTCCTAGGACTTCCAGGTCCTGGTGTTGGCTGGCATGACACATGGATCATGCTGTGTCTTGTAGAGAGCTGGGACTGCACATCTCCAATGACCAGGAGAAGATAAGCTGTAGACACCACTGTGTTTGCAAGGATCCCTTGGCAGGCTTTGCCAGCCACACTTCTCCACTAGCAGATACAGCCAGTAAAGTGGAGAGTAAAGCCAAGCACAGTGGAGAGGGTCTTCTCCTAGAGTGCAGCAAGGCCAGGTTGCAGGGCTACATTTGTCCCCAGCTCTGTCCATGATCCTTTGCCTTCCAACAAGAGAAGCACTAAGGGGATCCGAGACCTTTTGCATGGTCCCTCCACACCTTGGATTAGTTATGTAGAGGGAGGGCTGACTAGGTAGCTGTGTGTGTATTTATCCTCCTAAAGCACCTACAGCTGGGGAGCCATCCACCTCAGGCTTGGCTCTGGGGGCATCCAGGCATTTGGCTGGTCCTGCAGAGAGTGGAAATTGTGCACAGTGGGCTCCTCAGAGCATGCCCAGGGCTGGATCTTGTCCCTCTGTGGCACCATGTTGCACTTTCACCCTCCAAGACCGTATGGTCCAGATGCATCCATTACCCACCCAGGCCCTCACACCTACCTCCCTGGAGTCTGCAAAACAAGCTGGATGAGTTCAGTTCCAGCCAGGACTGATCCCTGGAAATCCCTGGGAACCTTCCTGGGCTTATACTACTTTGTGCACATGTTTTTATTACATAAATTAGCACTAAATGTCCTTGTATCTAAAGGAAGAAACTACATCTCAGTTCATTGCAGGGAATGGGCTCACACATTCCTGGTATGTAGTAAATTCTGATTTTCCTGCTTTGCTGTTTTCTTTTCAACAGGAACCTCTGATTGGGTTACTCTTCCCCTTTTGGTCTATAAAGGCTCTTAATGAAGCCCTATTATTGAACTAAACAGAAACATTTACTCCTTAAAGGACTTCATTATGCAATTGTAGCTAAGCAGAACCTGCTGAAATGCCTCTCTGCGTGTTCCTAGTTAAAAAGTCCAGACTGTGTTTGAAACAGCAAAGGGACCACACAGTCACCCGTTCTGGGCAGTGGTAACATGGAGGGCAGAGCTTCTGGTTATCATCACTGGGAGATCTTCCCTCACCTCACGTAGCCCAATTCTACCTCATTTTGGATCCGCGAGTGGCTGCTTATGGTATCTCAGCCAGACCAGTATGTGAGCAGGGCTAGAAAAGAAACCACTGCTTCCTTCATTGTTCATTTCAGTGGATAATCAGTCTCACAGTGAAAAACCTGTGCTTTCCTTCTGAATTGAATTTTGCCTGCTTGAATTGAATTCTAGCTGCTGATTCTGGCTTGTACCATCCTTCTCTAGATTAAAGAAAAAGTATTTATCCCTCATTGTGAGCGTTTAACCCCAGCTGGCAGCTAAGCCCCCCACAGCTGCTCGTGCACTCCCCTCCCGGTGGGATGGGGGAGAGAATCGGAAGGGTAAAAGTGAGAAAACTTATGGGTTGAGATAAAGACAGTTTAATAGGTAAAGCAAAAGCCGTGCATGCAAACAGAGCAAACCAAGGAATTCGTTCACCACTTCCCATGGGCAGGCAGGTGTTCAGCCATCCCCAGGAGAGCAGGGCTCCATCACGTGTAATGGTTACTTGGGAAGACAAACACCATCACTGAACATTCTCCCTTCCTGTTTCTTCCCCCAGTTTTATACACTGAGCCTGATGTCGCATGGTCTGGAATATCCCTTTGGCCAGTTGGGGTCAGCTGCCCCAGCCGTGCCCCCTCCCAACACCTTGTTCACCCTCAGCCTGCTCGCTGGTGGGGTGGGGAGGGAGGCAGAAAAGGCCTTGCTGCTGTGTAAGCGCTGCTCAGCAATGACTAAAACATCCCTGTGTTACCCACACTGTTCCCCGCACAAATCCAAAACACAGTGCCATACCAGCTGCGATGGAAAAGATTAACTCTATCCCAGTCAAAACCACCACACTCATGAAGGTGTCTACACAATTTGTTTTCCCCACCTCTCCATCTCTTTTTTGATCAGCTACCTTAGGTTAATTGCTTCCATATAACAAGATTCTTTTTATTCCCAGTCCTCCAGTCTTGCTGTTCCAAAGCCTTTTAAAAATGTATGCGGTGAGGGCAGAGCCAGGGTCCAACCTCATCTTGGGACCACCCTGGGAACCCCACTCACAGCCCTGGGTTTCAGCCTGCAGCCTTCAGCCAACGGATTTTATAGGAAAATGTATGCTTATTTTCATTTTATTCAGCTAGGCAGCTGTGCAACACCTTCACTATAACAGAGCTCACTAAAAAGGTTACTGAAATAATAGAAAGCTTCCCCCTAGTTTACATGGCCTTAAACATGGCCTTTACGGGTGTATCCTGAACTTGCCCGCTATTTTTCTCTTTTTCTTGATTTGAAGGGAAAATGTTTCATGCCTGGTTTCTGGTCCACTTATTTTAATTTTACGCCAGATGTCTTCCCATGGATCACCAAAAACTTTCAAGCAAACACATAAGTCAAGTATTGTCTGTTAAAGAACAGATATTGTCCCTGACACCTAAGTGGCAGATTATTTGCTATGCCGCTAACTCATACTGCTGTACGTGATGAAGGCTTTGATTCTATTCTCATGGAGGTAATGCAACAGTTTGTAGCCCTGGGAATAAGAGAATTCACCACAACGCACAGCAGCGAGGAGAGCAAAGACCCACCTCACTCATTTCTGAACCAGTTACATATTTGCATGCAGCAGAGCACATCCCCAGACTTGACTTTAAGATGAGTAAGGGGCACCCCATGAAGCATCCTGTGGTTATCCCCTTAGTTTTGCACTCTTTTCCCGGTGTGACTGCATTTCTGCTTCCTACCACTGGATTTTTATCTGTCTTTTTCCAATAAATCAAAGTACCATTTATCTTCCCAGACCTTTTTTCAATGCCCAGACCCATAGGCCATGACCAAATTGCCTCTTAATCTTCCCTTGGATAAATAACATAAGCAAATTTCTCACTAGAAGGCAACCTTCCCCAAAATCAAGTCATTATAGCAGCAATTTCCCCATCCTCTTCTAATTAATTAAAACTCTTTTTTGAAAGCAGAAACCCAGAACTGGACACAATATTAAGTAAGAAGATAACAGCAATCTCCTAGTTCCTGCCCACTGTCTTGCTGCTGAAAGGTTTGAAGATGTCATTCACTCCCTTCCTCATAGCAGTGAACTGGATATCTATTATGAACCTTCAGCCATTTCAGGAGTGACTGCCTTCTGAGATATAGTTCCCTGCCTTCATTTTAAGGTTTGCTGGCCTGGATGTGAAATTCCTCAGTAGCATTTGCAATAGAAGAGAGGGCTTATTAATGGGAGCAACAGTGATGCCTGAGGAAAGAGCATCTTACTGGGTGAGATTAATATTACATCCTGAATATGGTGTAAGCCAGCTCTGAGCTGATTGCAAATGGAATTGGCTAAATACTCCTCAATGGACCTGTCCAACTGACACTCATTTTAGGTCTCAGAGCTGTCACTCAGGAAGATGACCTGGATACTATGCATTCATTTATGCCAAAGCAGTGTATTATTAGTGTCACTTGATACTGGGAAATAAGAGGAAACTTGTTGGCTTTGCCCTTCCTACATCTTGACTTGGTGGTTCTCAGACCTCTGGGTATTGATGGATCCCTCTCATACGTCAAGTTTTTTTGTCATCAAACCTACAGCTGAGAACATGAAGGGTAGTATTCATCTCCACACTCTTCAGTTAGGTATCTAGTCTAAACAATTCCTTTGTGTTTCTCTAGTATCAGTGGAGAAAAACAGACATCTCCAGAGGGTGAGGTGATGCACTGATGAGAGGCCCTTCTATGACGATGGGATGAACTGCTCCCCAGCAGGGCCAGGCTCTCTTGGCTGGTTGTTAGACAACTGCCATAGCTCAGAGATACAGCCTTTAGCTGCCTAAAGCCAGACAATGCATACCACACCCTTCACATTAATCTAATAAACCAGTTAAAACGGTGTCCTGGACATCCTGGCTTTGAACCATTCCAGCCCAGTTTGCTGTAGTCCAGCCTGCAATGTCCCTAGACTTAACATCGTGCCTGATTTGCAGCATAAAGATCACACTAAACACCCAGCTGGTTCCTTCTGAGCCTGTCAAAGAGACCCAGGTCTGCACTTTACCAGGCACCTGCCTCCACGGTGTCTCATGAGTTAAAGCAGATTTTGATCAGCAGCAGATGCTGCACCTCGCTCTTGCTGTGATCAGCATCTGGCAGAGAGAAAATGTCTTAAACTAGACTCTGGAAAAATTAATTGCTGAAATTTAAGTGACAGAATAATAATTATTATAATTGCAATAATTGCAATAATTGATAGTAACAATTCCTCTTAGCATGCCCCTGGGGAATGTGCATTGCAGGCCAGCTCTGTGAGGTGCTCTATAAACATACAACAAGGAGAGTTTCCTGGAAGCGAGGGCACAAAATTGTGCCCAGTGACTGTTCCCACCCTTTGCATCTGCTCTCGGCCACTGCCAGAGGCAGGCAGCGGGGCTAAGAGGACCTTCAGACTGCCTGGTTTTGAGTTCACATAGAAACCTTGCTCTCCCAACGCAAGGTGTGAAATGCTGGGAAGCGGCAGACGTGGGGGAAATGCATGAAAACAATGAGACCAGTTTGAGGCAGTGGTCGCAGGGCGCAGGCAGCTGTGGTTTGCCAATACTGGGGTAAGCACCTTAGCAAAAGCCAACACGGTGAAAGGAATTCACAAACACAAGCCCCCATGGGGGAAACATGCAAGGTGATGGGTTTGGGAATAGCTTGGTGGGGGGGATGCCAGGATTCAGAGAGAATGGTAGGTGGGAATCCACTGCCTAGCTCCCAGTGGTGTTGGGCAGGGAGGGATCAGCCTCAGGCAGCCTTTCCATACATGTGCAGTAGAGACAAGAGCGGCTGGGAAAGGTGCTATGGGCTTCAGTGATGCTTCTGTGTTCACAAAGGCCATCTGCAGAGGGCAAAAGAAAAGGCCACTGGCAATTTTTCTTTTATATATATTTTCAACCTACAAAGAGGTTTCCGCTGTGCCACTCTTAATAGTCACGTCTTAGAAGTGCAGTGGAGAAAGGGCGGTGGAGATTCAGAGAATTTAAGTCAGACAGTGCAATTATGGTAATTGGTTTTGACCTCCTGCAGAACCTGATCCGTGGAATTACAGCGGTCTCACACTGCGCTAGCGACTGGGCACTGACATGGGATGTACACTTCAGTAAGCCATCCAGTCTTGACTTCAGGACCTTGAGTGATGGATAATCTTTTCCATTCTTGCAAATTGCTCCAGTGGTTAATTGCTCTGCCTATTAAAAAAAAAAAAAAAAAAAAAAAGAGCTGCACCTTATTTCTACCTTTAATTTTTCCAGCTTCAGCTTCCAGCCATTGGACCTCATTTTGCTTTGTCTGCTCAATTAAAGAGCACTGTGGTATCAAATGCCATCTTCCTGTGTAGACACCTACAGGTCAAATTGCTTTTTACCCTTCAGTCTGGTAGGCTAAATAGAGTAACTTCCTTCACACTCGTTTCCAAGGGTTTTTCCAGGTCTCCCATCATTTTTACAGCTCTTTTGTTCACTCATTCTGGTTTTAACGTCTTTCTAAAAGCTGAACAACAAGCTTAAAGATGATGTTCAAACAAAAATCTTGCCAGTTTCTTATATACTGAGAAACAATGTTTTGTTTCAAATTAACTGCAAGCCCATCCCATGCAAGCAGATGTCAGGATCAGCTGGTTTGCAAAATGATATTTTCCCCTTTTTCTTGAATTTCATTTATACTTGTTTTTAAAACTGTGAAGTTGAAAAAGGATTTTTTTTTTCAATTTCAAAAAGACTTAAAATTGCCTAGAAGATCCCATAATAAAACCATGAGAATAACAAAGTCCTAAGTAAACAGAAACCTAAAAAGGGGGGAAAAAACCCAACCAAAAAAAACAATGCCAAAACCAGCAAATGAAAGATACAGAGAATTAATCAGAATCTGAAAATATGCAAGGAAGTAGATTTTATCTTCTCAATACACTTTCCATAGGGGAGATCAGGCTAATGAAAGCGGGAACTTTGATCTGAGCTCCACAGTTTTGCCCTTATTATACAAATCCTCCCTGTGTTAAGACTGCACCATGTTCTGGGGTCCTTTGGATTTTTGGTTTGG